>NC_080851.1:13699909-14949909 GCF_030435755.1 Ochotona princeps
ATACGGGTGCTGGTTTGGGTCTCCACTTTTGATCCCGGCTCCTGGCTTTGGACCAGCATTTGTGGACATTCACAGAGTGAACCATGGGATGGAACATTTCTATATTTGTCTCTCTTCTTTTCTCTCTGTAAATTTGCCTTTCCATTAAAAATTAGCAAATCTGAAACAAAACAAAGAACGCCAAAACAGGGGTAAGTGATGTAGTGGTTAAGATTCCATTTGGGACACCTGCATCCCGTATTAGAGTTTGTAGTATAAGCTGATCTCCACTCCTATTTCCAGTGTCCTGCCAATGTGAACCTGGCAGGTAGCAAGTGACAGCTCAAGTAGCTGAGACCCTGTGGAAGCGAAAAATGAAGTTCCAGGCTCTCAGAAGGAGCCTGGCCTAGCCCCAGCCACTGCAGGCATCTGGGCAGTGAAATCAGCAGATGGAGAACCTGTGTGTATCTACTTCTCAAAGTTTAAAGATTAAATGTAAAGAGAAAGCTCATAGGAAGGGAGCCAACAGCCTGTTACGGGTGAAGTTTCTGTCTATGGGTGGCTACAACAACGTACCTCAATTGCGTACATCCTAGCCACACTCTGCGTTTTCCCAAGTTTCATTTTTATTCTTTGTCCATATATATGCTCAACTAAATGTATTCAGCTACCTCCACCATGAAAATTTGTCTTAAACCCTTACAGTTTTGATGTGATTTCATATCTGAAACAGGACCAGTGTTCCTCCAGATCTGGCTGTAGTTCTGGAACAAACACACACATACACATGTGTCTGCATGTGTGCACCCATATACAAAACCATATTCCACATGCCTAACTATGCCCTAGATGCCACCACTAAATGCAACCAAGGTCACATCACCAGAAGTTTTAGTTATCTGAAAGGTGAAGAAGGGAGGGAGGGAAGTAGAGAGAGAGAAAAAGAGAGAGAGAAAGAGAGTGAGAGAATATCTTTCATTTTCTAGTTCTCTTCTCAAATGGCTGCCATATCCAGGGTCGGAACGGCTGAAAGCAGAAACCAAGAGCTTTATTTGAGCTCCCACATGAGTACAGAGGCCCAAGTGTTTTTTGACCTTTATACCTTTCCCAAGCATATTAGCTGGAAGTGGAGCCACTGGGATATGAACTGGTACCCATATGGGATGCCTGCATCACTGGAGATGTCTTTACCCAATCCTGGTTCCAACAGCAGTTTTTAAAAAATATGTTTGTCTACAAAAAAAAAAAACCCTCAAAAGTTTTAGAATTTTCTTTTTATAAAGCCAATGTAAACTTTTTTTAAAAAGTTATACACCTATGCAAAGGATGAATGAAAACAAAGATAAAAAAAGATATTAAAAACTATGTGTTACATTGTTAAGAAAATAATGCCTGCTATTAATAACATTAATTTTAAAAATCTAAAAGAAAAAATGGTGTCTTTGTATTTAAAGAGGATGGGTTGAAACCACCCATTTATCTCTCGTTCACCCCTTAAAACATGAGAAGAATTAAAAGATGGCACAAATAAGAAAAAGGAAATAAAAAATGAGAGGATAATTACTAAAAGTTAAGCTGGGAAGTAGACAGGTGAGCATTAACTAAATGAACAGACCCAAGAGAGCTGACGCTGAATCTGGCAACAGAAAGAACAACAAAATCCCCTAATTACCACCTGGTTAAATCAGACCTATCCAAGTTTTTGGAAGTGATAGTTTTAGGCGCCTTTCAATGTAGAAGGAAAAGCAGAGTTGATAAGAAGGAACTTAACTGAATGTTTAAGTAATTAAAGGCCCAGATCCTTCCTATCACCCCAAATAGGAAAGGCTGTTTTTTTTAAGATGCAATGTGGAAAACCCAGGTACACCTGAAAGCATGGACATAAGCAACACAAGGTATGAGAGGAAGTGTCCATACTTCAAGTAGATGATCTGGCTTTTCTTTTCACTTGGCTTCCACAATTTTGACAACATATATACCCTCCCAGTAAGGAACTAAACAGCACTTCCCCTTAACGGAATCTATTAAGCTCAGAAAATGTGTGGAAAATATGTAATATATAGTTTAGAATTCACTAAGATACGGACAACCAGGTCACTCTCTAATCAACTCCAGTTGACAAATTCCACCAATACACACAGCAGAGTTTTCAATCAGCTTGTCAGGGTCATGCTATCAAAGACTCACGTTTTGAGGAAAGCCTTTCCACTCTACAGAGGATAGAAAACCGAAAGATGTAAGTGGAAGGAAAGCAGTATTCCAGGTAGAACGTTTGGCATACTCATTGTCAAATAAAATGAGAAATACTTTGTTCACAAGACAAGAATAGGATGTTATAAAAAAAAAGGAATATTTAAAAATAAGCAAATATCCAGGAAAACAAGACAGTTGGCCTAGAAATGAAGTTGGACAAATTTATTAAAACTAGGACAGAAAGATAAAGATTGGGTAGCCAAAACTAATAACAATGCTGTAGCAGTATATAGGTATTATAGTAATATGTGTTGGAGTTTCATATCATTGAGCTATTGCTTGAAATATTCAGTGAGATGAATACTTGAGTTGCAGAAAGCTTCACATTCAGATTGGCTTTTTCCCTATTCTTTATTTCTAAATTTCAAGTTTTCACTTCACGATTTTAATGAATCAGAAAGGGCAGCAAGACTGCAGTTGGTAACCTGGCCAGATGGTTTTATATATTCAGAGCAAGCAAATGAATTAACACTCTCGGGAGCTTTGCCAATCATTCTCAGTTCTCTGGCTGGCTGACTGGCATTTCACACTGGAAAGCTTGAAGACCATAGTGTTCAGCAGTGGGACTGAGTCAAACGTAATCTAATGAAGTATTTTTTCTTGTGGTCGCCTCCGGAACATTCTTCTGCAGTATATTGCAGTATTTAAGTATCACTTTTAAGTATAGCCAAACAAAAGGTAACCCATTATGTTCTCCATGAAGTGTTAACAAAAAAACAAATTCAAGGTAACAAACACAAGTATTTGGATCAATGTTCAGTCTTCTTGAGCAGGTCAGATCCCCAGCTTATCAGTCCAGAAACACTAGGTTGTGATCTTTAAGGTACTGATACAAAGAATGCAACTTACAATGCTGCCTTTCTAGGACAAAAGGAGAGGAAATGAATTAATGTAGGAGAAAGCAAACCCTCAGATTACCAGATATATCACTGAAATTTGGAAATGTCATCATCAAAAGTTGTGGCAACCCTACGCAATTCAGTAATGAAACAGTTAAATCCAGCTGAGAGTGCTATATTTCTTTCTAGAATTTTTATATTTACATTTATAAAGTTAGGCGTTCTGGACTAACACATCAATATGAGATAGAATACTTCACTTTACACAACTGTCACTCTCTTCAGAGCTAGTGAACTATGTGTAGAGGCGAGGAGATACAAAACAATGACAAAATGGAAATTCACCTTGTATTAACATGTTGAAGATATCTGTACTGTGACATGACATGGCTAATAGGTTAAGACATAAAGACTACTGGCCATTGACCAATGCCATCGGTGACATACAGGCACACTCGTAAAGAATACTTAAAAAGAAGGATTTCTCTAAAAAAACACATAATTAATACCAACATCATAATAATACATTCCAAAATTGTGGTATGCTATTTTACCACTATTTTTCCCCTCTCAAGTCACCAAATTGTCAACAAGGACTTCAGGGACTGTGTGGGAGCTCTGTTGTTTGTAAGTAAAGCTGTAGACCAACTGTGTGCAGCTCATGAGAAAGGCCACAGGATGTGAGCACAAGAGGTGAGTAGAATTCAAAACAATATCCATAAAGGAATCAAACAATCCAAGGACAGAAAGTATACATTTACATGAAGCTAAGAGCATTCAGGCCCAGGGCCTCTTCCCAGCCCTGGCTCTTGATTTTTGTATTCTTTTTCCAAAAGAGTACTCCAGATATTACATAAGACTGGGTTTCTCTGAATGGAAGGTCCTTGGAAATCACCAAAATGAATAGCTTTTATAGATGAAGAAACTGAGGCCTGGAAAGGACACTGAGGTCAAAGTGTGAATGTCAATCACTAATTAAAAGTCAGCCTGACGCACCCTGGGAAAAACTGCATTGTACTGCATGGTCAGACTGCAACAATTGCCCTCACCCACTGACAGGCTCCATCTAAGGGAAACTACACCACCCACAGCCTCAAGTGAAGGACCAGCCCTTGCCTGTTCCCTGAGAAGTGGTGACTTAGTGGTTACCCTATGACCCTGGCCCTTACTCTACCTCCATTCCATCAACACAGCTGATTAGATCTGGGATTGTCACACAACCCAAGAGAGTCATCCTATTGGGGTCAATGACCTGTGAGGTCATCTGGTATGAAAAGCTGTGCTCAAACACAAAAGGAAATGATGAACTGGCTCACAAATTCTCTCTCCTGGAAATCTGAACTGGAGACCATGGAAAGAACAAGTAGTAGCAGGGATCTAAATAAGATGCAGATCCAGAGAGTGGCTGCATTCTTTAGTAGGAATTCACAAACTTTCCATCGAAACATGAACTGAATCAATTAATAAGCCCTGGGGTACTCCCGTTCTAGAGTTGCTCAGGTCTTCTCATTGTGTTCTTCCTGAAAGATCTGCCACTTTAAATCCCCACTTTCTGTTCTATTTCCAAGATTCTCCTTACAGCCCTGCCCCCTCTGTTGGTCACCAGTCCCGAGAGCATCTGTTCTTTTGTAACATGTTGTCGGCAGACACTCAACTCTAACTTAACCCTGATGACAAAAAGAAGGAAAACCACCTACAAGGTGAGGACTGAACTCATCTCTGAAAAGAAACTGCTCCTCTGTTTCTGGGGAAAATCGCTTTGATTATAAAGAGGCAAAGTTGGAAACATTCAGAGATGGAGGCAGAAGTTATAGACTAAGAGGAGCTAAAGGACTCTGCATTGTAAGATGCACATTAATCCATCTAATGGCTAGACTGCATTGCTATCATCTCCTCCCTTTAGACAGATGAAACAATGACTTTTTCCAGGACCTCAGTGGGAAGAAGGACTTGGCCAATGGCACTTGCAGGTAACAGGGAAGCTGTGTCTTGTATGTAGAGCTAGGCTGCATATGGAGAAGAGAAACATCCTATCCAAGTGGATTCTGGGAAAACGTGACAGGAAATCCATGAGGAGCTGCACATCAATGTCATAATGAACTTCCCTGACAACAGATGAGGAACAGCATGTCGAAGGTGTATGCATTGGAGGGCTGAAGGATGATCAATGACACCACTAGTGACGGCTGCTGCAGAACTGGGGTGCACAAAGCATTCATTCAGGATTCTTCAGAGTGTTGCAGCTGGAGCTCCTGGCAAGTCCTGAGCCTTCAAGGAACAACAGGAAAGGGGCCTGCAGAATCAGCATTTGTCCTTTAAAATGAAGCGACCTCACTTTATGTTAGTGATCATTTAGTTTCAGAGAGCCTCATGAACATGGTAGTGATGATAATCAACATCTACCGTCACCTTTACAAACAAAGGAAGAGGTTTTAGGTTTGAAAAAATGTATGTGTTTTGTGCTGATCTTTTAAATAAGCATTAGAAATCTAGTTCAAATAAAACCTGGTACTGAGGAAGCACAGGAGTCAGGACAGCTTTCAAAGCCAGCTAATTCATGCCTTATTCCATCCTCCTGCTCTAACATCCTAGGCATGTTTCCTCGGCCCTTCCCACATATGCTTCTTGATTCAGGAAGGCTGAAGCTGCTACAGGTGTTCCATTCAGACATGACGACATCCAGACAAATAAAGGAGTACCCTTTATTGGAGTATCTTTCTTGGGAGCAAGGACACTTTTTCTTGCTTCCCTAATCAATGTCTTTATACCTCTCACTGGATATCCACACAGGCTTAAGCCAGTCAGAGATGCAGAGAAGGGAACCGTAGGATTGTTTTATAGGAGTGAGGGATGTCCCGATCACAGGTTGTACAAAACATGCTCAATCATTTTGCCTGGCTCTGCCAGGGTAACAACAAGTGGACCTCAAAATTCAATCTATAGCAACCTAATTTTAAATGGATAATTATGTATGGCCTGCAAATGATATTATAAATATCTAAATGTCCCTTGGCACAAAAAAGTTGCCACTCCTGTTAGCCATTGGTTCTCAAATTTGAGAATGCAGCAGAAACACTTGTCTTCCAACAAGACAGCTCCTACCTTGGGTAGCAGCTCAGAATCTGAATTTCTAGTAAGTTCCTAGATGATACTGATGTAGCTGCTCAGCGGCCACAGTTTGAGAATCACTATCTTAGACTCCTGGGAATAGAGTGAATGCTGGTCAATCAACTAAGAATTTATGCCAGAGGAAATTTTTTTTATTAAAAAGGTATCGTATATATTTTAGAATGACATATTTCCAGCAATTTGCTTTTGATGCTTAAAATCTCCACAAGTCATGTATGTGACAAACAATACTGATTGTGGCATGCCACAAGCCAAAATATGGAAGTAGAATATGAGCTAATGGCCCAGGGCAGAAAATGTGGTTTGAGCAAATGTCACCCATTGTCACAAACATCCACCCATCATGCCTACACTGCATGACTACACCTTCTTTTGCATAGCTTCTCTCTTGTCCAAGGCTGAGGCAGCATCAGCTGCACATCTGCTAAAGTGGTTTTCTTCCTGGCAGAGGAGACAATTCCAGAAAAGCCGGAATGAGCATGACACACAGTTCACTGCCAGCAGGAAACACGAAGAAGCATGGTGTTTTTGCAATACAAAAGATCAGACTGGAAGTGGTGGGAGGTCAGGTCCCAGGTTTGGACAAGAATAAAACCACAAAGGTCTTTGTGGGATTCTGAGGAGCTTGAACCCCAACCTGTGACCTCGGTAGCTACTTTGCAGACACATAACGAGGTTGAATTTGGGTTCTGCTTTGCTTACACTGGGGTATACAGAAGAAGGATGTGAAGTAGGGCATCATGTTACAGACAGGTGGCCTAGGCGAGAATCATGGGGTCCAAACAAGAGGCAAATGGTAATCTCATGGAAGACACAGATCTGGGAAATATTAGGTAAAAAATCTGCAAGTGTGTGATATGTTGGGTGTGGAAGGCATGAGAAAGGATGTTTTCTTGGTTTCTCACCTCAGTGAGGATCAAGCGAGCTGGTTTGGGTGTGGTGTTGCGTGGGAGTACAGGGGCCAAGGACAAGACATCTCCTTTAAAATTTTGACATGAGTGTAGTGAAGCTATTATATAGCTAGCTGGGCACATGAGGGTGGGTTTGAGAGATAAAGATTTCATTAACACCTGTAGTTAAATGACAGCACAATAAACAGATCATGCAGGAACCATATGGAGGTTAAGGACAGTTAGCCAAGAGTGGGATCCTGGGAAACAAGATAGTAAAATAACGGGAAAGGGGACAGGCAGCAATGAGAAGGTATAAGGGAAGATTAGGAGAAATATTAGGATACAGGATTTCAGAGAGGCAAATGATAACCCATTCATCCTCTACCCCCATCACATTTGATAGAACTTGGCCTCAGAGAAGCAAAAAAATATTTCAGGAGAGCAGCTGTACTGAATCCTAAGGCCTAAGCGAAGGCAGTTTTCTGGAGTTTCAATGGAAAGAGCATTGTAAGGGCAGAAAGTTCCCAGCAGATCAAAGGCTGGTGGCTACAGACGTCTCAAGGAATGGAAGAGGGAGGCGTTGAAACTAAGGACTAAAGACAAAGTCCAGGAAGTTTACGAAGGTTTGGGACAGTCAAGAAGATCGCTGCAGTCAGGTGAGAGGCTAACATGGTAGATACTCCAGGCTTTTTTCATTACCCAGGTTATTTACAAGCAAACATCCAGGAAATAACAGACGTTTTATACGGGGATGGAACTGGGTGTCAGGAAGAACAAAACGATAGGTGTATGAAGGGTCTTTAAAATGTTCACAGAAAACTGTTATTAAGATGCATGATTTCAACTTTTTTTTAACACCAAAACGATCTTTCCATTCCATTTTCCACAAATGTTGTGAAGTCCTCTCATAAATGGCCAGTCTATTGTGTAAAATGGCTCCGGCCAGATCTGCAGTCCAAGGGGAGAAACTGTAGCTGCCTCACTGCACAGGATGACAAGTGTGGCTTCTAAGGGAAAAGTCCAGGTGTGACTGTCTCTTCACTGGGTTGGTTGCCACACTGCACACCGTTAGCACAAGGTGGTCCGCACGCGCAGCAGTGGCTGCTCTCTGGGTTCTGATGCTAACCTGAGGACAGCACTCATTCCTCACTACTCTGACTGCATAACAGCCATCTGATTCAGAGCTGAAAGAATCCTCCTCTGAGGTGTTCATATATTCTTCCATTGCAAGAAGAGAAGCTTGCTTTTTGTTTTTAAGATTTGCCCTTATCTCTGTGACCCATAAAATACTATAAAACCCATGGTCTTCCCCTCACTGTGCTGCAAACCCTCTTCTAACAGATCCGCCACTTATCATGCACTGAATGCCAGATACCAAGAGCTCCTATGTGTATGTATCTTTTATTTAAAAAGGTCTATTTTTTTTAATTGCAAAGTCAGATATACAGAGAGGACGAGAGACAAAGAGGAAGATCTTCTGTCTGCTAATTCACTCCCCAAGTTGGCCACAATGGCCAGAGTTGTGCCGATCTGAAGTCAGGATCCCAGAACCTCTTCTGGGTCTCTCATGCAGTACAAGGCCCCCCCAAGGCTTTGGGCCGTCCTCGACTGCCTTCCCAGGCCACAAGCAGGGAGCTGCATGGGAAGCAGGGCTGCCGGGATTAGAACCAGTGCCCATATCCCAAATCACAGTGCATGCAAGGCGAGGACTTCAGCTGCTAGGCTACCACGCCAGGCCCAAGTGCGTGTATCTTATATGGATCTCTTTGTGGAGCCCCAAATCCAAATATGCAACTCGTTAGGTCTGTCCTACCTATGCTTCTCTTTACAATAGACCCAAAGGCCCAATTATTGCTCTTCTGTCCCATCCTGGCTCAGTAAGCAGGACCTGGAGGCACTGTACTGAAGCCTGCAGCCCTACTGAACTGTCTCTCCATGGAGAGGCTTTGGGGAATTCTAACCCCACAGTGGACTGCAAATACCTCAGGCTTCCTCCATTCTGAATGTTGTTTCTCCCATCCAAACCATCCTCAGTGTTACCTTAACCCTGTCAATGTTCTCCGTAATCTTTCCTTGCTGCCTAGGCCCTCCTGCACCCATGTCTCAAAATGGTTCCAGATATGCAGCTGAGAGACCACTTGAAAACATAAATCTGGTCATTTTACTCTCTTTACAGCCCTCCATTGTGTTCAGGGTCGCTGGTTTAAATTATAAAATCATTACTTATGGAGTCCCACACGGCCTGGATCCTGCCCTTCACTAACTCTATGCCAACAACAAAGGTCTCCTGTTCTGAAGTCTTTCCCACCCTAGGACTTCACATGCCCTGCCGCCCCCACTTGGCACTCACCCTTGCAACAATTCTATCTCCAAATGCATCCTCAATTCTTGACTAAAATTAATGACCTCATTCAGAGATGCCCACACTCAGCTTCCTGTCTAAACGAGGTCCCTGCCACATATTCTCACAGCACACTGTGGTTTCCTTTCACGGAATAGGTCATAATTTTTAATTATGCATTTTGTATGAGATATTGCGCCTACCACTGACGAGCTGCACAGGACAGAGATGGGTCTGCCCAGCTCAGCACTCTCCTGTGCACACAGCAGGGTTTCAACATCCCTTAGTGAATAAATGCTAACGACTCATAGCACCTGTGGCTGCTTCTCTTCCCTCTAAGTTATTTACAATGGATTGAATAATAATTTTAATGGAAGCTTGTGAATTACAAGGTGACTAGTTTCTCCAATTTATATAAAATCATACCAGGTAAAGATAGTTAAGTATCTAGGAAAGGCCTTGGAAGAACACCACACCTAAATGAACCCGTGATTTGGCTCCTTTTATCACCATGCCCTATTAAACTGTGTTCCCCTCAAGGTGAGTGACCTCACCTTGTCCTATACCATATGGACACAACGGGAGAAACTTGATGCCTCTGGAGCATTAAGTTGCATCAAGTAATTTCCAAAGCAATGTAAGCAGGGCGCAATGAAACCCCAGAATTATTTGGGAACAATGAAGAAGATGCAGGTAGCAGACCAAAGGCCACAGACATTTGCAAAAAATACTGACTTAAAAGAAGAGAGGCTGGGATAAAGCATGCAGAGGGACAGTGTGCACACAGCTCATGGCTTCTAACTGAGGATTAATTCTGTAAGACAGGCAAGAAAAATGGTAGCAGCAGTTACACTGCTGGATCTGAGGATGCCTTTGTGCAGATCTCTGTCTCCGTCTCTCCGTCTCTCTCTCTCTCTCTCTCTCTCTCTCTCTCTCTCTCTCTCTCTCTCTCTCTCACACACACACACACACACACACACACACACATCTCCATATCTGGCAGTTCCTCTAGGTAATCCATATAAAATAATGACCATTTGGCTTTACTTGTTATCTTCCCTAAAAACAATCAGAGCATTAGTTCACACCAATTCCTTTATGTTTCTTTTGTGCCTGCCTGGAATGAATGGTTTCACACTCTCTTTATGCAGTCATTCTTCAAGTGAAGGGACCACTGGATCTGGAGTCAGCCAGATACGTTGCTCTGTTCCCAGCAGTATCTAGGTTACCACAGCAATATCAGAAGCTGGAAGCCTTAGCCTTTGTGATTACTACGTGGCACTGGTCAATAGGTTAGAGCATGGAAAATGAAAGCATTGTGAGTCTGGGTAGTTCTCATTAGATATCTTCCCCTCATTTGGCCTGTGCATTTTAACCATAACAGAAATTGATTTAAGTTTGGAATAAAGTGTCAAGGTCTCCCTGTTTAAGCAGAACTTCAAATTTTTTCATGAAGTTCTGTGGGACAATGATCCCTACTACTCATCAAGTTCTAAGCCAACAAGCATATGCTTCCTGCCTGGTGAGTGTAAGTGCACCTCCCACAGCAGGTGCACTGAATTAGCTACTGAAGCCCCTGTAGGAAAGTCATGGTGGAAAGCAAGCCTAGAGTTGATGCTGAAGCCATTGGTCAATCTATCTTTGAAGTGAGCATTCTCTTCGCAAATGTGACTTTTTGCTGGAAACTCAAAGCAAAACCAGTTAAAAGTACAATAGTATCAGAGAAGAGAAACACTCGGGAATTCATACTGTGATCCATTTTAAAACTGCTATAAAAACCTGATTATTTGCCATATCAATATTCCCATCACCATAGCACTAATTTTCTAGCTACTTCTCCGTATAGGAGGGTCAGTCTGACCTTCTTTGGAGACCTCTTCCCCAAGATAGAGGTGAAGGTGAAACAGAACCCTGACCATGGTGTCAAGGAAAAGTTCTGGTTGTGATAGGGAGTATAAGATGGTCAGAGAGCAATGCAGACGTTCTTGACCTAATTTACAGGAAGATGATGAGGAACAGCAAGGCTGTACTATGCTTCTGAAAACCAGAAGTACACTCTAGATGACAAGGCATTCTCAAGGTGCTGATCAGTGTATAAAAGTGCTTGACAGAAGTGAATGAATAACGCACAGATATTGGACCAAACCAAGGGGAAGCAAAATGATTACAGAGCAGAGCTGCTGGAATTGCAAAGCACACTGTCATTTCATTTGAGGTCTTCGCAGGGTATGTCTGAGTGAACCTGAAGGAAGTATACACACTTCATTGTTAAGGCAGAACACACAGCCAGGTAAAACTGGGGTGGGCATTTGTCATGGCAGCTAAGCCATTGTCTCAGCTGCCCATATCCCACATGGGTTTGAGTCCCAGCTCTGACTCCTGATCCCACCTTCAAGCGAATGGAAACCCTGGGAGTCAGTGATGATGGTTCAAGTACTTGAGTCCCTGACACCCACATGGGAGACTCTGATCCAGTTTCCAGCTCTTGGATTCAGCTTGGCCCAGCTCCAGCTATTGCAGCCATTTGGGGGAGTGAATCAGCAGATAAAAACAGCAAGAGATGTAGTGATCGACACTGAAAATGAGAACCTGCAGTTGTGACAGTGGATTAAGTCATTTGTAGGATGTGAGGACATGAAGAGCAGAGGACCTGATAAAGCTATTTCTTAGGAATAGCTTGAGGAATGCCCGGTTAAGATTGAGCAGGAAAGGGTACCATCAGTGAAATGGAAGAAATGAGATAGGAAATCGACCAGAAGAAGTGCAATAGTGAAATGATGTGAAACGGACCATTTCTTCTACATTTCTGCACATTCTGTAGGGCTCCGGCTGTAGCTCACTGCTCTGGGCCTTCGTGGGCATGTGTTTGCTTTCTGCTCCAGACTGTCTGGAAGCTACTACAGGAGTGGAATCTTGCATACCTGTCCTCCACCTTCAGCATCTATCTGATGTACCATTCTGGGAGAGGGTGCTGCTGCTGAGAAAGCTGATGTCAAGGACATGGGAGGAAAGATTGCCCATGAGGCAACACTGCCCACTGTGTATACACTCAACCATTTGACAAGCAAGCAGAGAGTAAAGGAACACAACTTCAGAACTTCAGGTCCTGCTTAGGACTTCTCTCCCTCACCATTACCCCTCCTTCCTTTGCTAACCTGTTCACCTTGCCCTCTATGACCCCACTCAAAGGAAAAGAACTTCCCCATCTACTCATCTCTTCACTTAATATTTTAGAAAGAGAAACACAAAAATATCCCACCACAGATTTCGGATGCATGCCACTGGAAAAGGTAAAATGGGATTTTTACTACTGGTTGGTTCATAGAATTGGTGGGAAGTCTTCCAGAGTACTGTATACAAAGTTTCCTGGCCCAGAACCTGGCCCACAACAAGCAACCAGTTGTTTAAATTATTACTTCCCCTAACAGCACTACCACTGATCATGGCTGCAGTTAAGGAAAGACACCATCACCCTAGCCACAGATTTCAAGACACACCCTATAAGCCGAGTCCAGCAAATCTGAAAGAGAAGCAAGGAGCCAGGGTAGAAAGGGTGATGCCAACAACCCTCTCTCTTCTGCTGACCTCCAGTCCATGCTCAGTGCAGTGGCCTCCGGGAGGTGAGAAGTGGGAATGGTTTCTGAGCCACCAAATGGTGGGTATATAAAAACCAGTGCTAACACAAAGGCAGACTGAGCATTTCAACCTAATTAAGGGAGGCTATTTAATCAGGTGTAACTAATGAGTTCAAAAGCTATCACACAGCCATAAGAAAATCTCTTTAGTTGGGCCTGGTGCTCAATGACTACATCCTTATCTCACAAGCAATGAGATTCCACATGGGCACTGGCCCCCATCCCAGCTGTTCCACTTCCAATCTAGCTCCCTACTTATGGCCTGGGAAAGCAGTAGAGGATGGCCCAAAATCTTGGGATCCTGCACCCACATGGGAGACCCAAAAGAAGTTCCTGCCTTTGGATCAGCTCAGCTCTGGCCATTGTGGCTACTTGAGGAGTGAAACAACAGATGGAAGATCTCTTTGCCTTTCCTTCTCTTTGTGAATCTGATCTGCCTTTAAATAAAAACAAAATGAAAACAGTAAAAAGAAAAAAAAGAAAATCCCTTTAGTTTTAGAATATAATGAGACATGTGCTTTGATGTAATCCGAGCCTGTCGAAGCCTTCCCCCATCTCCTGGCTCTGAGACATTCTACTGGTGTCACCCTGAGAACACCACTGATCCTCCCTTAGCTCCCTCCTCTGTGCAGAGAGGAGCAAAGCGTCTTCCCCTATGGCATCGCAACGGCCCTATTCAGATAAAGTGTTTAGTACTATAACAGACATGATAAACAGTTGATTGTGTATTTGTTAAGTTTATTATAATTTCCACTATCAATTCAAACTTCACATTTCTTCATATTCAAAAATGTTTGGATATTTGTAAAGCAAAGTCAGGGTGCAACATTCTTGATATTCTTCATTTATGATTTATGGTATTCCTATAAGCGTACAAATATGATTCTGGGAATAAAGGAGAAATATCCCATGCACACACTTTCAGACTGGTAAACACTGGAGCCTTCCCTACAGAAAGTACCTCAGCCAGGGCTCTATTTCTCATGCATAATCTTATGCAATGGACCACGCAGGACCATGATGGATCTGGCAGTGCAGTCCACTCTACCTCAAGCTAGTCCACTCCTAAAAGGAGAAATCACCCCTAGGCAGCAGACAACTAGTATGCAATAGAATGATTCATTTGTGACTCTGCAGATGTTTTCACACATGTCAGAACCATATAGTGGTGCTCCTGGAACATTCCCTGCCCTAGGATTAAGGCAGATAAATTAGTTCCCAGGACTGCCTGCTGCTACATATTCAAGTCTAGAAATTAGGCAACCCAGAGTTCTCTTCTGCCTCTTTCAGTTTTGGGAGTCAATTTAGAGGATTCCAACATGTGTTGTGATTGAAGACTGAGTTAACCAGGTTAGTCCTGACTATAAATGAGTAAAGTAAGTAATAGCTGTCTGAGCTGTATAATTCCCTGAACCCTAAGGCTTTTGTGAACAAGTAAGATAAATACTAAAAAGCACAGTAATGTTTGATTCAGGACTTCTGGGAAATAAAATCATTTAAGTGACCTTTCCATGGTTTAAACTTACTGTACTAAAAACGGACTTAAAAAAGAAATGTTCTGACAGCATGCACCTGGCTCTCTGAAAGTCTGTCTTTTTAAACAAAACATTTCTTTCTTGGAGATGGACTGCTCGTCATTGTGAGCATCATCTGTTTCTGAGAGGCGCTGGGCACAGAGACCTTGTGGTTGGCTTCCCTGGACTTCAGCAAAGAAATCACACAGGAGCTTGTTAAAGATCCAATCCTCAAGTCCCGTCCTAGGAGTCACACCTTGACTCCTCTAACTCACCTCTCAGAGGATTCTTCCAGTTGGCTCCAGTCAGAGAGGCCCAATTCAGGCTTAGCTTAGCTATCCTTTCCTAGCAACTGCAGCTAGTAGCCTGTTGTTGCTCTGTGCCTCTTAGCTACAACACCTCTGTTACTTTTCTCTTGTGAGTAAATAATTTATTTTTTTAAAAGATTTGTTTTTATTGGAAAGGCATATCAGATTTAAGAAAAGGAGAGACAGAGAGAAAGGTCCCCCATCCAATGGCTCACTCCCAAGGAAGCCACAAAAGCCAGAGCTGAGCCAATCTGAAACCAGGAACTTCTTTCGGGTTTCCCACGTGTGTGGGGGGTCCCAAGGGTTTGGGTCATCTTCTATTGCTTTTCAAGCCAATACACAGGAGGCTAAATGGGAAGTGCAGCAGCTGGGACACAAACCAGTGCCCATATGGGATCCCAGTGCTTGCAAGGTGAGGATTTAGCCAAATGAGTCATACGTTGAGCCCTGAGTAAATAACATCAATAAAGCTTTAAACCTATAAGGAAATTTGCACAGCATCCTTGGCTGGGGAGCCGTCTTTTGTGACGTGATTTTCCGTGCATGAGCCTTTTATCCTCCCATTGCTATCAGGGCATGAGCTTGAAGCCTACGCTTGTAGAGAATTCAGGTAGCTGACACCTAAGAAACCCAGGCCACAGACAAGCCATTTTCACCTCCAAAGGGCAAGCACAGAACAAGGTAGAACAGAATGTTAAATGCGGCAAATAGAAATGTGATGAACAGTTCAGGAAAAGAGACAGATGATCTAGTGAGAAGAACCAACAAGCAATCCTCAGGCTGTTCACAAACTGGGTTCTTAGGGGTCAGTAAATACAACTTCAGAGTAAGGGCAATATGCAGACGATGAGGCTGCTATTTGAACATACAGCTCAAAGCATTTTTCTCTCAATGGACTAGGACACCCAAAACTAGAGCAGAATGGGTGGGAACAGCACTGACTCTGGAGTCAGAAGACCTGGATTAGAGGCCTGGCTTGCATGTGTGCTGGCAAGCAAGTGGTGGCCCTCAGGGCACCTCAGCAGGGTTATTCGAACCAGAACAGAAGACACATCTCACTGAGCTGTGATGCAGCTTTCACTAAGTAATGAATATGAAACAGCTCTGTACACTGAAGAGCATTTCACAAATATTTAATCAGAAATATTCTGCATTATGTACATAGTACTAAAAGCTGCTACATCCATCTATGAGGCAAAATGCTAAAGAAAATCCTAGCCTGAGAAAAAGTTCAGATATGTTGTCTTACATAAATAAATCTATCATATTGTTCATTGTTGGAATTTAAACATCTGCTTTTTCTGTAAGAAATATATATCTTCCAGCAAAAAAGAAATAGAGCAGTATTTGCACTCTTATAACTCATGTTTAACATTTTCTGAAAATATATTGATCTAATTTTTTGGGTTAAAGGATAAGCGAAGGCGTTTATGAACTCCTTACTTAATTTTCAGAAACATTTTCTGAACATCAAATTCTTTATTAAAAATATATATTTATTTATTTGAGAGGCACAGCAAGAAAGTTGAAAGAGCAAGAGCAAGACAGGAAGAGAGAGAGCTCCCAAACAGAGGCTCATTCCTCAAATGCCCAGAACGGCTGGAGTGGGCTGAGCTGAAACCAGAAGCCGGAAACAATCTACAGCTCCCAGCTGGGTGGCAGGAAGCCAGTTAGCCGAGCCACACTGCTGCCTCTCAGGATCTGTAGTGGCAGGAAACTGAAGTCGGAGTAAGGATAAAACCCAGACACAACATTATGGAACAAGATGTTGTAACTGCTGGACTAAACATTTACCCTGTAGCTTCAATGTCTTAACGTCAGCTGAATTTGTATGAATCTTTGGCTGAAACTGCAGAATGGTGGGGAAAATAGCGACACAGAAGAGGGAGAAGAGAGACAAGCAAGCCCATGAAGACTGCAAAGGATTTTGCCGAAAATGTAAAGAACAAGAAAGGAGACGAACATATGAAACCTAACCATGGTCTGGCTTCACATTAGGACTTGTAGCTGTTGCTTTTTATTTCAAAATGGAAGACATGCAAAAAAGAGT
Source organism: Ochotona princeps (assembly GCF_030435755.1). NCBI lineage: Eukaryota > Metazoa > Chordata > Mammalia > Lagomorpha > Ochotonidae > Ochotona > Ochotona princeps. The sequence goes on from NC_080851.1 coordinate 13,716,851, forward strand.
AAAGCTAGTTCTTTCCAAAGAGAATTAAAAGCAGACGGAGGTCAAGATAATAAGCACCAATAAAAGCTTAGGCTGACATAGCTTCAATTTGCAAATCACTGGCTTTTCCTGGCAGGGCCTGGGGAGGGGAGATGGCATTGCATCCACATTCTGATGAGGACTACATGGAAATCTTTAAAATTAAAGATGCTTTCAGTGCTTTATTATAAAGCACTTGATTTGTGGTGGCCACGATAAAATGTCAGTGAAACCTGAGCATACTCCACACTTCCTGGAAACTCTGAACTGTGTCCTTGTACCCTCCCAGTTGTACCTTCCTTTGACATGAGCACGTTAGTTGTAAGAAACCCAACCCACAATGTGCATACAAAAAGATGTGTGGTTTACAGTCTGCATGTCTCCAAATTTCTTTCTGAACTTCTGCATCACGAGAAGCTGATGAGGAGGGTATTAAAAACGAAACTTGTCCTAAGCAAACCCTCTTTTTTTTTTTTTAAAGATTTATTATTATTGGAAAGCCAGATATACAGAGAGGAGGAGAGACAGAGAGGAAGATCCTCCATCCGATGATTCACTCCCCAAGTGAGCCGCAACGGGCTGATGCACGCCAATCTGAAGCCGGGAACCTGGAACCTCCTCCGGGTCTCCCACATGGGTGCAGGGTCCCAAAGCTCTGGGCCGTTCTCGACTGCCCTCCCAGGCCACAAGCAGGGAGCTGGATGGGAAGTGGAGCTGCCGGGACTAGAACTGGCGCCCACATGGGATCCTGGTGCGTTCAAGGCGAGGACTTTAGCCACTAGGCCACGCCGCCGGGCCCCTAAGCAAACCCTCTTAAGCCAAAGGGCTATAGTTTGATCTACGTCATCAATACAGTTTTCCCCAAGATGTTTAACAGCAGCATTTGGGCTTGAAAGAGCCTAACTCCTCTGTGTGTGGTTTCAGTCCTGCAAGACTGTCAATAGGAAGGGACTGAGGAGGCTTCTGGATATTGAGAATAGACATACTGCTGGGAAGAATTTTGTCTGAGCAGAGGAAATAGCAGGGACAAGAAAGTGGTCGACGAACACACAGCACACCTCATTTGGAAGCCCACGCTGCAGGAGGCTCTAGTCCAGCTTAAAGGCCCTGCAGCAACTGAAGGTCACTTCCTCTGTCCTTTTGATTCTCTCTAGAAAGAGGATTTTCTCACAACTATTCTAGGTTCACCACACAGACATGCTCCTTGCAGAACAAAACTGAAGTTCTACAGAAGAAGTTCTCTTTCCATTTTCTCTTTTTTTGCACCCCTTCGGGGTATGTATAACTTAGCTGGCGGAATGCAGGTTTCCTAGAACAGTGGAGGTTTTGAAAAGAGACATCCTCATCATCACGTCTGATTTGGGTGGGTTTCCCTCTGGCATTGCTTTTGATCCTTTCATCCCTGTGTGACTAAATCATCTCACATGGTTCTGCTGTTGCTTCCCAAAATGACTTCATTCTCCAGCCTCCTCCATCCAGCAGCCCACATGACCTCACCTGCAAACTTCGTTTCTCAGCCTTATCCTGAAAGCCTGCTCTATCTCTTCCTTTGCTATTAAAAACAAAAACCCTCCCTGTTTTTGCCAGTTTCAGAATGTCCTGTCACTCTTCCTTTTCCTCGACCCAATCTTAGCAGTTCTCTCACTTTACAAATTCTTACTATTTGGAAGTATCAGAATGTGTAACAGGTGCACATGGTATATTTGGTGTATGAGCCAATCTCACCTCAATCTTACCTTCCTCTTACTTCAAACTCCGACTTGGTCCTATGTCCTGAAAGTAACTGTGGTCAGCACCTTTTCTTGTGTCCTCCTCCCCATGTGACTTAAGGTGAGAGACAAAGAAAGAGAGAGAGAGAGAGAAGAGAGAACAGAAATTTCTATGCCATGTATTTTATCTGCTTCTTTCTTTGCAGCCTCCCTGTCCATTTGAGAAATGCCTTGGTCTCTTCCACATGAATTTTTCAGTGGGCTTCTTGCCTATGGGTCCTCCTCTATGTGTGCAGACAGAAAATAACACCCAGAAGCACATCTGCTCAAAAGCACAGCCCTGCTATATTTCTGGAAGTCCAGGTCAGAAATTACATCATAAGAACAAAGCCAGTGGGGGGTGAGGAAGAGCTCAGCTCTCCATTAGATTATATAATTAATCTTTTCTCCAATGTCAGCCTTTACAGTAGAACCACAGTTGGGAATCAGCACCTCAAAATCACAGCTAGGGGAGGAGAGAACTGAAAAAGATGGTTGGACAGAAAGACGAGTGGCTGGGTGAAGGGTTACTGAGCACTAAAACGCACATTTCATTGAGGGACAACAGAAGATGCCTAATTAATGCAAGCAGGAATTTAAGCTCAAAGTTACAGCAATGGGCTTCTATGGCTTGTTTCTTTTCAGAATTCCCTCAGTTCATGCAACCCTGGCACGCTTAAGATTTGAGAGATCCTATGTGTGATCCTGTTCATTGCTGTTCATTGCTGAAGAGGAAGCACAATTTTAGAATAATCATACTGTCCCTGGACCTGCCCTAAAAATGTTACATCCAAAGGTCAGCAAACACACTTTAAAGCTGCTTTTCTTTAGGGTTTTCCTTTTACCAGATTATTACAAGGATCAAGAGTTGAACCTACTGGGTACCCACCAACCACGTGAAATATTAACTCTCAATAGCAAACCTATAAAACCAATGTGATGTAAAAGTGACATTGTAGATGACTACTGAATCATTATTTTTGCTATCACTAAAAAGTGTGATTTAAAGAATCATAATTTGAGGGAAGTTATTTTGGGTTATAATTAAAGCAACTTTCACTACTAGACAAGCATGGATATTTAGGAAAAAGAAAAATATGCTGTTTCTGTTTGGAATGCAATGAAGAAAACACGTTCTATTTTGTGTATCAAAAGAAAATTAACATTGTTAAAAATGAAAATTAAACCTAGTAGTGGGATGGCTTCCTAATACAATAACACTCGTGACTACTAGGCTTCCCAATCAGGTAACAGGGCCACCTTTCACGCAGAATTCTACAAGATAGTAAAAGCTGCAATGAATTCATCGGGGTAACCAGGAGAGCTGGACAAAAAACACAGTATCTGAGCTGTGAGCCAAGAGGAGGAGGGTGATCTAACAAATGTGCACCTACAACAGCCTCACAAACAGAGCTGAGAGATAGTAACTACCACATCACACTGCTTCAACAGTGATTTTCCCCGGAGTCTAAGATCACATCTTCAGAGCTACCCAGTGGACAAGGAGGCCAATGGCACAATCTGTGATTAGGAAGTGGGTGAGGGAGCTGTCAGACCAGGTAGGCCCCCTGGCCCTGCAGCCAAGAGCACCACGTGATGGAAACATGAAAATAAGGAATTTTCCCAAGAACCTGAGGTTGCTGACATACTTAGAAGTCCTGTTACGGGAAGGGCTCAGTATGCAGCAGTATTATGACACAGAACCTGATGGTAACACTCAGAAAAACCTGCATGTGTGGTGTCATGAAGAAGACTCTAGAAATCAGACTTACCTGTGCTACCCGATATGCATGAGTATGAGGAAGAAAAGCCAGACAAGCTGCAAAAGGCAAAATCATCTGGTTTTGGGTTGGATCAATTGATACTTAGATAACTCACTTTGGTCCATTGCCCACTGTGAAATGTGATTGTTAGGTAAGTTTTTCCTTACATATCAGAAAAATGATACATGCAAAGACTGGATACTTCTCAGGCAGAAAACACCCCTTCCTCCTCCAGACACACTTAAAAAATTTAATTTAAGCAGACATACTAGCTTTTCTGATAAAACTTTTTCATTTATTAAAAACCATAGTAATGTTTTCTTATATAATTTAGGCAATTAAAATTCTGAGTTAGCAAGTATACATGATATCTTCCAGGAACTTAAAGTCAAATGATTCCTGGCTTGTATATTTGAGTCTCATTTGCATTCATTCAATGGGAGGACGTGTATTTTATCAATAACACGATTACATTTCAGTCAATATTGTAAACTCTGAAAAGATGCATGACCATTTATTATGAATTTGGACTGTTAAAAAAAAACAGTTCTTGCCTTCAAAGAAACTATAAGCCTATGTAATCATCTATTCACTTATCTGATAAATACTTAATTGAGTATCAACACTACACAGGCCAAGCAGTATATGCAAAGTATGATGGCAACAGTGCAAAAGCACTTTTTTGGAGGAGTCACTAACTACTCCCTGGCATGCTGTGGCTTTTAGCGATGCCTCAGAGTTTTACCAGCAAAAAGACGGGAGAAGACAATTTTCTACATAAGAAGCAGGATCTGCAAGGATCAAGGCATGCTGAGAACGGGGTGAATAACACAGAGTGCGCATTCGTGATGACAGCTGGAAACAGGTGGGGCTGCTGCTGCAGACAGAAGCTGGGTAGGAGTAAGAAGTGCAGGGCAGGGGCCAGCCTGTGAGGGGCCTGGAGGGCCACACCAGTTTGCCATTGTTGCTTGGAAAAGATAGGGCTACGGATGGTTTCTGACCAGCTCTGTTACAGAATCAGGACGAGCACTACGAGGAAGATAGCAGCCCAGTGCAAGCCTCCGAAGACAGGGGTCCCAGCTCAGACAGCAGCATTCAGCATGTGAAGGGAACTGAGTCAGCAGAGACTTTGGACGTAGAATTGATGGAAACCACAGATTGCTTGGGCCACACAGCAGGATGTGGCAGAAATGTGCTCAAACATCCTCATTATTTTGAGGATGCGTATAGATATGTTTACTACAAAAATAAACTATAGCTCTTCAGGACATAAACATACCAAGACACAGTTTATTTGCTCCAATTGTTCACCCAGCAGCCTAACAGGAATAATATAAAAGCTATGAAGGTGCATCAAGCAGGAAAGGTACGACTGCTTCTCCATGTCCTAGTCCATCCACTCAGGAATGCAAAATCATGCTTAATAGCCATTTTTTGTTTTTCTGTAAGGACGTCATCAACTTGAAAACAGATTACACAGGAGGAAGATCCCTGTCCCCAAAACACAAAAAAAGGTTGTTTAATCACATCATGGCCAAGGACAATTTCACAGCAAAATGGACAAGGGATGCTGGCAACTCTGGGACAAGCAGCAAGGCCGTGCTGGACGAGCTGGTCTCCCTGGACACTCCAGCACTGCATGAGCCACCTGCACCTTGGGAGCAACTGAATTGTGGCAAAGAAGGCCAATGAGATCCACCATTCTGGGAGACCTGGATCTGTCAAGCTTCACACCCCATTTCCTTCAGCCCCATTAAGGGCCACCCTTCCAGCTAGACCCCACAAAGTCATTTATTTAGCATACGGGTTTTGCTGGATGTTAATTTTCCTCCCTTGGGGATAGAAAAATAAACATGGTAGCTATAACAACAGTTCCATTATCTGAGCGCTTGCCTGGCACCACATGCTGTGCTAAGCATCTCCCATGAATTATGCCCTTTCAGCCTCACTCCACCCTGTGAGGGGCACTGTCTTAGTTCCACACGGAAGGGAAGCCTAGCATGATTAGGGGTTCAGTAATACACTCAGCACTACGTCCAGAGGAGACACATAACACGGTTCACAGTGTATACCCCTTCTATGCTGAGCAACATGCATGCCTAGATTGTTCCTGGTATACACTGCTCTCTCAGCACGGAATGAAGAGTTTTGCACACTGAGCTATGGAACTGTACTGATTGCAATCAGGTTCTTATGCCCCTCAGTCTTGGAATTGCTTCATCTCTATACAGGGATGCCAGCTGGGGTTGCCTCTGAAGCGAAGGTATCAACAGGAGATGTGGCATGGTTTGCAGGAGAAGGCAAGATGGAGTTAGCCTGTGTGGGTTCATAGATGCGTTTAGAGGCCTTGGGTATGTTCCTTACCTCCTTACCTCCATTCCCTTTTCTGCATTTACAGAGTGCTGAAAGCAACTTTGCCCATTTAATAGGCATGTTGACTGGGCTAACGAGCCTATAAATGTTCATTTAACAATAGACCATAGAATATACACTGTATATTGTACCAAAAGGCTTTGGAAATGTTAAGCCAAATAGCTAAGTACAGGTGTCTCCTAGTACACATACTCATGGACTGCAAAATTTGCACATGCTCTATTCCTCATATAAAATGGTACAGTGTTTCCATAGAATCTACTGACATCCTCTTGTATATTTTAAGCCATCTCTAAAATAATTATAACAACTAATATAATGTAAATGCTATAAAATTGGTTATTACACTGTGTTATTTAGGGAAGGATAAGGAAAAGTCTACTGGTGCATTCCCCAAATGGCCACAACAGTCAGGGCTGGGCCAGGCTAAAGCCAGGAGCCAGAACTCCACCTGAGTCTCTCATGTGCATGGAAGCACTCACGTAGTTGGGCCATCATCTGCTGTTTCCCAGGAGCATCAGCAGGAAGCTGAGTCAGAATCAAAGCAGCCAGGACTCAGTCTGATTCAGACTGGTGCTCTAATACGGGATATGAGTGCCAAACAGCAGCTCAACTGGCTCTGACACAATGCACCTAGGAGCAACATTTGAAACTTTTTTCCAATCTGTGGTGGTTTCATCCATGAACGCAGATACCCAGAGCTGACTGCAATATGGGTGAAAATCCATTCCTAGTTTAGGTTTGCATGCTAGTCAGGGTCTCCACGTGTGTCTGCCACACTTCTCACCTGCCTATAGAGTCATTGTAACATCAAGCAGGCAATTCCATGAAGACAGGGCCAGATGAATAACATTTAAAATCACACTCTCACCTATTCCACTAACTGGAATGCTTTTAAAATAGAAACATGCCTGCCTTCAACGATCTTGGTAATGCTGAGACACAATTCTAACCAGTAACTTGAAGAAGAGAATATGCCCAAACAACAGGAATATGTGGAATGCAGGGTACACTCCTGTAGTTTTGTGTTTTCCCTTTTGTTTCTGGATTAGGAGACAAGCATCAGAGGTGCTTTTATTTCCAATGCGAGTTCTAGTTTTCCTGGCATTCCTCTGTATCCTTAATGGCCTCAATGCGGATGTCACCATCTGGTTTTGGTTTTATGAAAGGTATAAAGAAATGGACTGGTATATAAATTAATAAAGGTATATTCTAACTAGCCATGTACTCTTGATCCATTTCTATTTTCTAACCTTTCTTTCAAATATGCAGCTTTTTAGTAGTGATAGAAATTCAACGAGTAAAACCTCCACTTGTCTAAAAATTTGTATTTAACTACCATGCATTTGCATACGCTTCTATATTTGTTCAAAGTTGCTAATTCTAGGAACTTTGGCATATTTTACAAGAAAAAACAGGAAGTATGTCAATTTGAATAGCAAATGTCTTAATCTGAACAATATAGTGGTTCCTCAAATATTTTTAAAGAGAGAATCATGTAACCTAGCAATCATATGTTAGATCCTGGGTATGTATCCAAAGGAGTTAAAGTCAGGTTCTTAAATTTTTCTGTATAGATACATTCCCAGAAGCAGCATTCACAAGAGCCAACAGGTAGAAGCCACCTAAATTTCCATTACTGACGAAAAGATAAACAAAATGTGGTATATATATACATATCCATGCAATGGAATATTACTCAGCCTTAAAAAGGTAGTCCTGTCGCATGCCTCAATAAGGAGGACATTGTACTAAATGAAGCAAGTCATACATCAAGACAAAAACCATTTAATTCTACTAATATCTAAAAGAGTCTAAATCATAAAAACATAGGATCATAGTATACAATAATGGTTACAAGATGCTAAGACTGAGGCTGAGGGGGAAAGAACTGCTTCATGGATAGAGTTTAAGATTTGCAAGATTAAAAAGTTTTGTAGTTCTGTTTCACAATAGTGTGAATATGAGGGTACTTCAGGAAACTTGCAGAAAAAACAAAATCACATGGCAAGTTTATTTTCATTCAAAAATATTGAAATCCATGTGTAGGGTTTTTTTTTTTAATAGTTTGCCTTTTCTAAAAACATTTTAAGGTCCTGTCTATGTATGGCTCTCAAGTGGGTTTTTTTGCAGGGCATCAAAATAAAACTCTCTGAATTTGATTTTCTGTGAACTTTCTGAAATACCATTATCAATTTCATACCACTGGGTAGGATGGTGGGATGGGGAAAGAGTGGCTTTGGGTCCTATATTGGAGTGCCCATGTTCGGGTCTTGGTTGCTTTTCCAATTGTCCATTTATTTCAGCTTCCTGCTAACAATGCACACTTCGAGAGGCAACAGGTGATGACTGTTACTTGGGCCCCTGCCGTCCATGTGCAGATTACTACTGAATTCCAGAATCCTGGCTTTAGACTGGCCAAGCCTGAGATACTGTAGGAAACTGGGCAATGAACTCGTAGACGGAATGTTTCTTTATGCCTCTCTCTGCCCCTCAGATAAAGATAAACTAAAATTTCTTCAAGGGCTAAGATAGTAAATTTCGTGTATACATATCTCTCCATATGCATATAAACTTAAAGAAAACTCCTGTAAGTTCTAAACCTCAATCTGCACTACAGCTGCCTTTAGCAGTGGCCAGCAAGCTGTTTTGATAAAGGGTCACAGAGTACACAGTCCTATAGTCTCTGCTGTAACTTCCCAACTCCACCAGCAGCCACAGTCAGTGATGTGAATGCCTATGGTCATGTTCCAAAGAAAACTTTATTTACCAAACAGGTGACTGACCCTTGCATATGCCCCACTGGATTTCCACTCAGCAGCAGCTACCAACCAGCCTCCCACTTCACAAGAGTTTCCCATTTCACTTGTGTTATTCTCAATGGTCTTTGCTGGACCTTGAAACTAATACTTACTACTTACCAGGCTTAGTGGGAGAAAATCAATAAAGACATGCAAAAGCCCCAAAGGCTTCATCTCATAAAATTCTGAAGTGAAGGAAAGGGTGTCATTATTTGTTCCCTTCCAAGCTGTGCCAGTGCTTTTGGGCACTGTTACCACACAGCAACCACACTCAATCCACTTAGGGACCAAAGCTAACATGTGTCCCAGACAGGCAGCAAGCACACACCCAAATCCAACAGAGAATGGGGAGAATGTGAAGCAGTGTCATTTCAAGGAAACGTTAGCTTTAAAAAGGGAATTTTTTTCACTGCATCAAAACCTTTTCCCATTACACACAGTTACTCATGGAAGTAGAGACACAACAGAGTTTGAGTTCATCTTCCTTTTTAAAGGATGAATTAAGCAAAGATCAAATATTAAGGTACTTCTCAGATACTTGGCATCAGTTCATTGTAGGGGACCCAAACTTGAGAAGCCCCCTCACTTAACCACCACTACTTGATGGGGGTCCCAGCTCCTGACCCTAGGCACTGAACTGAGGGAAACAGATTTTAGTCCACAATGACCCAAGGCAAAAGGGACACCTTTTGTCACTGTGCTGGGATGGCGAGCGGTGACCCTCCCACATTACTTGGTGTCTTGGACTCCCATGAGACCTGCCCTCAATTGCTAAAAGAGCCTGACCTCTGACAAAGCCCAATGATTTCAGCAGTAATTAATGATGCTGTCAAATTAATTAACCTGAGTCTGTTCACAGAAAAAAATCCCTCTAGTCACAATACAGCTGTTTACCAGTCCTTGACCAATCTCTATAAACCCAAATCAGGACCCCAGGACACCACTGACAGATGGCCCTAATAACGCCCTACCTAGTAAGCTGCCAACCCCGGCTAATAATCCTTCCTGCTCTAGCCCGTCCTTTGATAGTCTGACTGGTGGATTAACAGGTCTCCCTAAACCTAACACCATTTTACATAGATACGAGCCTGTGAACACCAGCATGTATCACTCCCATTGCCTACAACACCTTTTGAATTACAGTGATGAAATGCTTGACAAATAGGATTTCATTAAGCCATTTAATAAATGGTCCTCATGAAAACACTGGTTTGCTCGTCCTTGTCTGAGGACTCCAGCTCCTGTGAATGCCCACGTATACATTTCCATATGATCGCTTTAGGAGACAGAATGCTTTTCTTAACAGTGAACACAGCTTTGATTCCATTTAGAATAATTACCCTCCATCCCATTTCTGGCTTTCAAGAAAAACAAGACACTTAATTGACCACAGGAGGACTCTCTCAAGGGCATGGGGCTGCAGCAGCTCAGCCCTGAGTGAGCTCACAACTTGAGCTGATGTAATCTGCTACAAGAAGCTGATTTCTATTTTTACACTATACCCTTTTATGCTGCCTTCAAAGGGCACATATATCACACGTAACTGTGCTCATAAAAGACCTCATGGAAGTGGGGTGAATCAGGTGATCAGAAGGCGCTTCCAGCTGCACACAGCTGCCAAGCCTTGCCCGATGAAACTCACCTACCATTGCCAATGACTGGGACTCATGGAGGACACACTCCCCAGTTGCTTTGACAAGGCACAGATGTCAGCCCAGGTCCTTGGTGAGAGCTGGGGCTGGGCCTCCCCACTTCCCTGCATTTCCATCCCTAACCCAGACACTTAATCAACACTCATCATGTTGATGCCGAGAGCCTTGTCATCAGGCTGACGCTCTTCAAAGGGTGCCAGAATGAAAACCGATTATTCGCTTTGTTTGATTTTAAGTTTTTCATTCATCTTTTCACTGTGTGCTTAGTTAAAAGGCCTTTAGCATTCTTAAAACGATGGAGAAAGAGGGTCCGAGTTGAAAATACATTTGAACTTGCTGGAGACTCTTTATATGTATTTTGTACGCTTTTGGAAACAAGTAAAAGCTCTGTCACTCAGGGGATGACTACAGCTTCTGGGAGAGGCCACAGCAGTGTGCGTCTCCTGGGTGTATGCCCTACTTCATTTCAGTCACCCCAAATCATCTCAGGGTTTGTAAGAAAGCTTTCACACCTCAAGGCCTGGGCCCTTCCAGTTCCTTCTCTACAGGGAAGCCAAAGTGAGCGGCTCAGAGAGCACACATCCGACCACAGCCCGGCCCCTCAGCCTGCTCGTGGTCCCTCTGGTGCAGCCCTGTTCACCCTTCTGGTCTCAGGGCTGCCCACTGTGGTCTCCCTGTGCTCTGGTCCTGCATGCCCTGCCTCTTGCCTCTCCAGATTCCTCAGCTCCTTTTTCCCCTCTTCCCAGCTCCTCCATGTTCATTCTTCACATCTTCCCAGCATGACTCCTCCTCCAGGAGGCTCTCCATGGTGTTCCAGGGACCCAGTCTCCTAGTGCAGTGTATTTATGGGCTGAATTTCACAAGATGGCAGGGACCCAGTCTGCTGGCTTCTCTGGATACTACCTGGCATGTGCCAGGCTACATGGCCATTTATTGCATCAACGAGAAAATGAAGCTCAAGACAGGGGCGACTTCAGTGAAATGGGAGTTACAATTGTGTCTCCACCAGAAACTCTGCATGTGAAGAACAGGATCCAGCGGCTGAAATGTACAAGCGATGACTGGTGCTGAGGAGACTGAAGCCCCTCTGCCTCTCCCCAAGCAACTCCAGAGGTGTCGCCAATCACTGATGGCAAAATATGCTTCCCCTAAGTTCTAAGTACACCATATTTAGCTACCAAATTGAATCCAGCACAAACAGGATTGGGGAGAAAAGCTGAGCTTCAGCTACTTTTGGTCAGCATGGCAAAGGATTTTTCTTTTTTTCAGAAAACCATATTTTCCAAATCAACCAGCTGATGACACCAAAGGGTGGGTAGTATTTCAACATTCAAGCCAAATGACGAAGGAGATGGTTTTTTTATTTCATCCTTTAATGGTTAGCAACTACTCCCGGACCAAACCAAATTCATGCAATTTCATGTGATATTCTGCTTTCCAAAAGAAGTGTGTGGTTATTTCTATTACCCAGCACAGAGGAGGTGTTCAATAAATTTAAATTGGGTGAATAAATCACAGGAGAGGTACGACTATGAGAAAGAAAACCCTTTGTCCATTCTGAGTGTGTGCTTCATTACTGGAGAAGAGAACACTAACTGGGCATATTTCCTGGGATTCTGATCATGTTCATTTCCCTGTCTTCCACTGAGTTAGTCATTTAGCATGAGCACCACTGTCCTCATCTATAAAGTAAAATGCAGGGCAAGACTGGCTACTAATTTATAAGTAGCTAGGAGTAAGAAGGTCTAAGGTTGTATTGCCCAGTAGGGTGACTACAGAATATGCCAACAGACTACACATTTCTCTTTAAATGAACAATAGGAGTACAGGATTTTGCATGTTTTTAACAAAAAGAAATGTTAAGTCTTTGAAGAGATAATTACATTTAAGATGATTTGGTATGCACAACATATTCATGTGCTAAAGCGTCATACGAATGTGACATCTTTGTGTCTAATAAAAATTTTCAATGAAAAAGTTGACGTTCTAAAGTAAGTCTAGAAAGACAAGGATGTCCAAAAATAAAACATAAAATATGTGCCACGGCTACTGTGAGGCTTAACAGGAGGCACAGGTAGAATGTGATCAGCACTGTGCCCAAGAGTTAGGGTGTGTGTGTGTGTGTGTGTGTGTGTGTGTGTACGCGCGCACTAGTCTACTCAGAAAGCCAGGAAAGGTTAAAAGTAGCCCTGGCTCACCAGCACTTGGCTATCATCCCCTGCACATCTCTCTTTCCTGTTCTGAAGCCTTGATCTTTCTCTTTTGTAAGAGGAGTGAATTTCACTAGATCACCACTAAGCATTTCTGCCCTGGCTGGCCCTGCACCCACAGCCTGCCTGCCTGCCTGCCTGAGAAGCTTGAAGCTGCTACCACAGGAAGAACAGCTGAGGCCGGACCTGAGTATTCCTTCCAGGGAAGGCTCTAGGCGACACACACAGAGAACGACGTTGGAGGGAGCGTGTGTGGCTCTCACATCTGGGTCAGGAACTGGAGACTATCCTCCTAGGTGACAGAAGGTCCTTCCTTCCCTCTACCTCCATACACACACATCCAACATCCAATGCACTGTGTAGCTCTAAAATAATGTGACTAAAAAGATATCTAGGACCATGTGACATGAGTAAGACAATTGATACAATTATTATGTCAAGCCTAACACTTGCTGATTTTTTTCTGTCCTCTACAACCTGAAATACATCCAGTTGACCAAACAAAGAAGCTCCAAGTGTATGCAACAACAACAAAAAAAATCTCGCTGCATTTTCATAAATGTTCAGTGCATGGTTGCCACCTGGTGGTAGGATGCATCCTTGTTTAGCAAAACCTCAAAAAGGCTGAAATGGAAGATCATTTCAGCAGCAAGAATGTTTCTCTACTGGGCACCCGTTATTTGCAGGACATTGAAGTCTACCCACCTCCTTGGCAATTTTTTAGAGAAGTTTCTGAAGAGGACCACACCAGATGGAGTCAACGCCACTTCAGTTAATCCTACAACTAACCCCTACTGCTTCTGAACGTGCCACAAAAGAGCAGTGTTACTCCATTCATTTTAATGGGCATTAGCAATTAAAAAAAGATTTCCTCAGTAGTCTGTTCTCACCTTCCAGATTCGCTCAATCTAATCCTGGTTTTTAGTTATGCATGAAAAGGCATTCGAAAGTGACAACCTTACCAAAAGTGTAGGTAATGTGAAAATCTGACTTCAATTAAAACCAGTTACTAAATTTCACAATTTCCAGCTGTCTCTTCCATCTCATCCTTAGAGAATTATATACCACATTAATTGGTTTTCTGTCTTATAAAAAGCCACCAACGATGATTAATTGCAAGGGGTGCTTTTGACTCAGGTCTTCCTCATTGGAAGGATTCAAATCACACCTCATTACCTTCCAGCAGGTACCCTTTGGGGAATCCACATGAAGCACCCTACCTTCCTGAACTTCTCCATTTGCTTGTAGAGGTCTGGATCCAGCTCCTGGGACACGTCCTTCATCCATAACAGCGCTCCCCTATATTCCGTCCGGCACTGCTCCATGCGGTTCACCGTCAGCCAGGTGTCTGAGATGGCCCGATGCCGAAAAGTCTCCACTTCTTGGTGAAATCGACACAGAGGATTGCGCAACGCCAACCTGGGCAAGGGAACAAAGCCATGATCTTGAAAGTAAGCCAGTCAGCAATTTGAGTCCTTGAGGTTTGGCCAATCTTAGGAGCCCCCGAAGTGTCTGGAACTTGGAAGATGCTCATTGCATAGGGATCCAATGAGTCACTGAAATGCAGATGAACTGACGGGTCTGTCAAGCAGTACCCAGGTGCTGATCCCTTGGTCTGTTAACGGACCACTTTCCAGTGTCATTGGCAACTGGACAGGTAGAATCTCATGCCTGGCCCAAGCTGGAACTTCTCCTGGTTCATGGAGAATGGTTAAGGTATGAGACCTCCCATTTCTATTCTTGGTCACTTTATGCTCCTCTGAGATTTGCCCTTCGAGGTCTGATAGGGTATACCTGACTATCAGGGTGTTCCTAACTGGGCCATAGGCCTTGATAGCTGCTGCTTGCTCCAGCAGTCACAGGAGGAGGAAGCATTTCCAAATGATTCAGGAATGGAGATATGCACACGGACTGAGGCTCTACTGTGCTTCAGCAGTTTCAGACACAGTATATGATTTATTCCTTATGTTAAAAACAACAACCTTGAGACCGCCACACCAGAAATAAATGTGTGCTGTACAATGAAGTAGAACTACTGTCACAATGCCCATGACACACTGGCATTTGTTTAAAGAATGTTTGACTCACATCAAACTTGAACCCAAAGAAAACCTACTGGAGGAAGGAAAATACTGCATCTTTCATCTTCCTAAACCAAAAAGTGAGCAATGTCAGCTGACTCGCAATTCTTTGTTACTGATGATACAGTAACAATTCTTTGTTATTCATCATTTGATGATTCATCATTGTCATCATCATCATTATTCTTTTCCATGACAGAGTGATAGCATGTTATCTCCCATCTGCTGATTCATTCTGCAAATGGCTACCCTAGCCAGGCACAAGCCAGGCTGAAATCAGGAGTCAGGAGTTTCCTCCAAGTCATTCCCATGGATGTCAGGGGCCCAACTGTCTACTTTTCCAGGTTACTGGCAGGAAGCTAGGTCAGCAGTGGGCAACCAGGGCACGAACTGGCCCACATTTGGAGGTCCGGATAGGGTGTACCTGGATAGCAAAATCACAGAATAATTAACAATAAGTAAGTACTGATAACCTCTACTATGATACAATACTGTTCCTGAGTTATACTCTCAAGACATATGCCTCTCCGTGAAGTTTAAGGGCACAAGTACAAAACAAAAATAAAATGAACATTTGATCTTAATGTAAATGAAAACTTATTTAGCTAAAGGAAAAAATGATGTCAGTGAGCTGAAGGCCGCTTCTGGCAGTTCCGTTAACGTCTGCAATGCCTCGTGTGTGTGTAACATGATAAGATGAAATGGGCTAATAAACTGTTTACAGACAAGGGGAAAATAGACGAGTTTTTTCATTTTACTTAAAAAGGTGAGCATTTCTATAAAAATAGCTTGCCAACACTGTCCTATCCAGATGCCGGAAGTTGTTTTTCAAAGACATATTGTTGTGCAATAAAGTCAGTGCTTTATCCCATTGGTTTAAATTTGCTACTTGTCATTCGCCAGAGAGAATGAGCAGTTGCAGCAATCACTATCAAATAAGTAAGCAAAACAAACATGGGTGTGGAAGTGTGTGTGACTGAGGGTTCTATTCAAGGAGATGAACACCCCTGAACTATTTTCCTGGGGTTCCTGGTCATTTCTGGACTCCTTTATCTATCCTAGATGCTACTGCTCTTCCTAAACTGGCCAAAGAAGTATCCTTCATTTCTTCAGCAAAGTTGGACAGCAATCTTTGAAGATGCAAAAACATGATAAAGAAAAGAGATATAAAATCATGTCATGTTTTTGCCTAGAACTTGCTTTAAACAAAACCAGAAAAGTGAAAGAATTGATTCATTTGTGGAATAAAGGACTCAGGCCACACCAAAAAGAAAAAGCAAAAAAAAAAAAAAAAAAAAAAAAAAAACCCAAAAACTTGGTTTACTGAAAAATATCAACCTTCCCTGCAATATTGGCCCATATTTTTACTCATGAAAATCCATCCAATGGGAATAAGCAATAAAGAGCCTATAGTCCACCTTAAGGACATTTATATTTTATTAAGAAAGGGGAAATGACTTGGGAGGTAACTAGAAGGGCTTAAGTTAATGTACCATAGCATGCCTGACTAATGAAAGACTGTGCTATGGGCATTTCGTTTTTAAAAAGGCACAAATGGAAATAAACAAATAGCTAGGATGTTTCATCAAAAAAATTAATGTGTAAGGTAATCAGTATAAAATATTTTCTCAAAACTGTATGGCACTGTGCTATGTATGTTAAAAGTATATTCTTGCAATCCAGTCCCTGAAAGCTGAAGCTCATGTAATTCTTCCATTTGCTCCATGATTAGAAGAGGAGGTTGGGATTTGTGTGCCTGGCAAGCGGTTGAGGGCCATGAGACCCAGGCTGTGTGCAGGCCATCTTCTAAGCCACATTAATTTAGCTTTGTGCCACATTTAATGCCATCCTGCATTCATCATAGATAGAACGCAGGTTGGGCATTTGTGCAACTGCCTGCATTGTTCTTGTTGACTTACTTGTATCCAAAGATGGGATCACATAAACTTAAGGTGTTACAAGTATGCTTTGCAACAGATTTGGTTATACCTGATTAGTAATAGTAACCCTCACAATGTCACCACCCTGTCCCTGAGCCACACTCTTAAAGACATACTATTCCTCATATTCCTCACCATGAAATTCTGAAGCATAATGCTGCCTAATATCCATGATTGACATTTGGTTGGCTTGTTAGTTAGTGAGGAGGAAGAAAGAAGGAAAGTCATTTTTCTCAAGCATCAAGAATAGTTGCGGGGGTTGGGGGAAGCTCCTGTTTGTGAACACGGACTATAAAAATGAGTCATGATTGTTGTGTTACAGAAATGCGGTGGTTCTATCACAATTTCCTCTATGGACAGCTTCTCAAGCTTAAACATCCATTAACATCAACAAGGGATCATGTTAAAAATGCAGATCTGGTTTTAACAAGATGGGGTGTGGCCTGGATTCTGCATTTCAAGCCAGATCCCAGATGTTGTTGGGGAGCTATTGGTCTGGCTCTGAGCAGCGTGGTCCAGGACAGCCTCAACAAGGGCACATGAAACACACTGGCCTATGGAAAGCAGCGAAAAGGAACTCTTCAATCTGGGGCATTAAACTCTTGCCAGAATTGGCTACTGGAAGGGGACCAGACTGACAGGTGTAATGATAAAGGTCAAATATAAGCATAGGGCAGCATTTAGTGATTAGCATACTTCATGACACCAATAAATAGGAAGATATATCAAATATTTTTAAAAAAAAATCAACAGAGGGGGCAAAATCTGATATGCTACCCTTAGATGTTCAACAATTATTTATTTATTTATTTGGAAAAGACAATATCTCAGCTGTTAGTTTACTCTCCAATGCCCACACCAGCCAAGACCTTAAGACTCAATCCAGGACTCCCACCTGGGGAGCAGGAATCCAAGACTTACTAGAACACAGCTGCTTCCCAGGGTCTGCAGGTTTAGGAGAGTGAAGTCAGAAGTAAGAGTTGGGTACTGAACCAAGAGGCTGCCATGGGGGATATATAAGACATGTGCCTTATCTGGCAACTACCTAACCATGCACATTATTTTAATCAGAAATTTAAGTATGGTTTGAATGTCCCTTTTCCAAAATGTTTGAAGCCAGAAACCTTTCAGATTTCCTTTTTTTTTTTCCAGTTTTGGAATATCTGCATGCAGATAATGAAAATACACTGAGAAAGAAAACAAAGCCTACCCACCAAATTTGTTTATGCTTCATTTAGCAAGCAGGCTTTAGACACACAGCCAGAATGTCACTGAATATATAATTGTTAGTACGTCTGTGTGTATGTGTGCAACTCAGCACAAGAGGCCAGGTGTGAAAAACCCATGGCTTAGTGTCAGCATTCAAATGATATTTCAGATTCTAGAGTATTATGTATTTC
Source organism: Ochotona princeps (assembly GCF_030435755.1). NCBI lineage: Eukaryota > Metazoa > Chordata > Mammalia > Lagomorpha > Ochotonidae > Ochotona > Ochotona princeps. Next base: position 13,734,837 of record NC_080851.1, read on the forward strand.
ACATGTTTGGATAAGGGATACTTAACTCATCGGTATGAACTGACAATTGAATAGCTTCTTGGTCTTGGGCAAAGTCTTCTTTGTACTGAACAACTCCCCTTCGTGAGCAGTGAGGTCCCAGGTTCTCTTCAGACGCCCTAGAGCAGAGCCCCAGTGAAGGCCACACACCTTTGCTGAGAAGAAAAGCACAGGGCCTTTCCTGTCGCTTGCATCATTTTTCCCGCTCTGGTTTTATCTTGGAAGCCTTGGGATCGGAGAAACTTTCCCAGTTCATTTTCTTCCTGAGACAAGACTGATGAAGACAAGACCAAAGGAAGCCATGAACAATAGCATTTTTCTCACAAAGAGAACGACAGTGACAAATCACAAGGTCCTCTCTCTTCCAGAGGCGGACACGATGAAATTAAATCCAAGTGGCAGGCTACAAGGTAAGTTCTATCCCCACACCCCTACCCTGCTAATGACCTTTCATGCTGTTCTTCCATTTACAATACACGAGATCAAGTTCACTTGAATACATCTGTCAGTGCGTTTGCTGCCCTGTAATCAGAACCAGAAAATGACCTCTGGGCTGAAAAGGCAGCCCATAATGTGCTGCTTCGAGCAGAAATAAAGGAGTTGGGTTTGTCAAGTAGACTGTGGGAATCTTCTGTGGCGGCCTATAGTGCAGTGCTAGCTGACTCTTACTATTCTCTCCTGCTGACTTTTTGATCTGTGCTCTGACTTTAATTCTACTCAGTTGAAAAGCAGTCTGAATACTTCATCTGTGACAGAGGATTTGGGCTGGAGGTGAAGATCAGGAGGTGAGGTGGGGAAGTCACCAGGTTGATGGCAATGCTGCACTGAAAAATAGGCAGTTGGAACCAAATCTGAATTAGTCATGTGTAATATGGGCCTTATTTTTAAGGACAACCTTAGACGGTATCACTCCTGAGGAAAGTGATTTGGTACATACTTTCCTCAGATAGATTTGGTGGTAGATTAGAGAAGTCTAGAATTCTACCTTTTGACATTTCCTCTCTGTTAGGAGCATACTCTAAGGAAATAGCATGAGGGGCACACAGACGTATGAAGGCACTGCAAAGAGTGCATTGGAAATGAGTTCAAAGGTAAGTTTTAATTGTGCTATCCCTGTATTTTTTTGTCTTTTTTATGAACTTACTGAAGACCCACAATATGCATTGATTCTAAAATTATTTGGCACCCAAAATAAAACTAACTTGTGACTCCACTTTCCATGAAGTTTCTGAAATACCCCATATATGCAAAAATAATGATAGCATCATCATAACTATAAAACACTCTCTGTAAATAGGGCCTGATCAAATAAAATACAGTGCACCCACATAATGGGCCAGTAAGGATGTCAGACACATACCAACAGCTGACACATGGGTGACACCGAGCTTCACAAAAGGATTTTTTCATCCTTTATACACTGCATTTAATATCAGTATCTACTGAAACTTTAACATATATGTTTTGATGCAGTTACTATGTGTCTCTAAAACTGCCTTCTGAATGCTACTAGGAGTTTTGTGCGTTTCTGTGAACCAGGTAGCCTTCTTTCAAAGGCATCCTGCCCTGTCACAACCTCTCCGACAATGGCTGCAGAAACCTGGTCAGAGACCACAAACCCAAGTCATGGCTCCCTCTAAATAGTTCCCTGGGAAGACTCAGCCAACAAGGAGCTTGTAGAATCTACATTTTCTGAGAGATAAATGATTCCCCTTCCCTCTTTCTCTCTCAATATTGAAGTCCACCCTTCAGTCAAAATACAGCTCAAATACTTCTTCTTCTATAAATTCACTGATCCGGAAATCTGTGGACAGCAGCACCTCTGGGTGCCCGCCTCTGCACTCATTGTGTCAAGAAGGATATTGGGGCAGGGGGTGAGGAGCAGAGATCTGTCTGTTTCCAAAGAATTCCAAGGTTCGTTCATTTGTTCCTTCCTTCCTTCCCTCCTATCTTTCAGATTCATTCATGTTTATTGGAAATTCAGAATTACAAAGAGAAGGAAATACAGAAAGATCTTCTATATGCGGGCGCAGGCTCCCAAGACCGAGGGCTGTCCTTGACTGCTTTCCCAGGCCACAAGCAGAGAGCTGGATGGGAAGTGCGGTAGCCATGAAATAAGCTAGCGCTCATATGGGATCCTGGTGCATGCAAGATAAGGACTTTAGCCACTAGGCTACTGACCCAAGCTCAGAATTTCAAGCTTTTGAAGGACCTCACCTAAACTTTGTATTCCCTAGGCCAGTGCTGTTTCTGAAATAAGCCCAAGTAGGTGGAAGCACTTTAAAATGATTTTTGGGTATTTTCCGCACTTGAGGGTCCAACCTGGGGCAGCAAACAGGCCTCTGACGGGCAACGCCATACAGAGGGACTGGAAACGAGTTTGAGCTCCATCAGACTCAGGCTTGGTTTTTCTGAGAAAAGTCAGTCACTTCTTAATTTAAAACGTTCACATCCTAGAAGTAATTTATAAAAGCTTAAGATTCAGGAGCACCATGGGCATCAGATAAATAAAAAATGCCTATTGGTAAGATTATAGTTTCTGGGGATTTAATTCAGAGACAAGTAAAAACCTACTCATATTTAATTGCTGATTAGGTGTTCAGATGTGCCTTCAAAAAAGCAACTAAAGAACGATGAAACCAATTAGCCTGACAGCATTAACTCACTCAGCAGGATTCACAGACGATCCATATGCAGCAGGCACTACCTTGCCACTGGGAATCCAGTGACAAACAAGACACATGAATCTTTGCTCTTACATTTAAGCAGGAGGGGGTAAAAATAAAGTAGCAATCACATCTATAAAACACAATAGGAAGAATGCCACGTATAACAATCCGAGGTGGAGACTAAGAAGGTACGTGGTAACTGGCTTAGGGTGGTCCAAAAGGGCTTCTTGGGACAGATGACCATGACAGCCAAGTTCTAAGTGACAAGGAGCCACTCTGGAGACTATGACATCAGGGACATTCCCGGCAGAAGAAAGACCAAAAGGCTGGGCGTGAAGCCTATGGTTACAGAGTGGACTGAGTTCTGGTTTTTGTTTGTTTGTTTCAAAAATTATTTTTTTAAAAAAGGAAGGAGATTGAAGGAGGGAGAGAGGAAGGAAGAGAAACAGGGTTATCTTAGGATTCTATCTATGAAATATGAAGCCGATTCACATAAACAGAAATTACAACAAAAAGGTTGGGAAGAGTAGGGAGGAGAGCTGAGGCCAGATGCTGTTGTGTTTATGAGCCACAGTAAGGGAGTTTGGTTCTTATTTACGTGCTACTGGAGGTTTTCAACAGGAGGGAACAATATGGTCCAATTTATATTTATTAAACCTTTTATTGACATAATATTAGATGCACAGACAAATTATAAACAGTATATAGAATTTCCACATATCCTTCCCAGGCTTCCTCTTAATATTTACATCTTATATAATTATGGTACAATGATCAAATCTAGGAAACTAACATGGTTACAATCTTATCAGTTAAGCTATACATCCTGTTTGAATTTTACCAGCTTTCCCATTAATGTCTGTCTTCTGATCCAAGATCAAGTCCAGGATCCCAGCTGAATTGGAGATGTTATTTCCTTAGTCTCCCTCAGTCTGAGACAGCTTCTTGATCTTGTCTTTCATGAGTTTGGCACATTTTAACCAGACTAGCCACCTAACTCATATAGAACATCTCATAATAAAGGTTCGCCTGATTTCTCATGACTCACCAGGGGTGGTAAGCTTAGGGGAAGGACGAAACTGAAGTGAAGGGTCCTTAGTGCATGGTAACAGGGTCTCCAGGACATCACGACACATTATCTCTGCGGAATTAGCCTGTGTCACTTGGTTAAGCTGGTATTTGCTCAGCTCTTCTACTCAAAGCTACAATTTTTCTAAAGGTTGGAAGGGGGAAGACATGAGCCTCTCTTCCAACTTTTACTAACTATGATACTGAGTGACTTTCACCTGCCATGATCATCACGGTAGTGTTTGGCTAATGGTACTACCGTAGCTCCTTCCTTCTTCCTTTTGTTATTTTATTATCTGGAGCTGTTTTATAAGGAACAGCTGTCCTTTGTCTTTCTCTCTCTCTCTCTCCCCATATAAACTGATTCGATATTTATTTTCTCCTATGGGCTACAATTCAACACTACCATTATTTATTTGTTTTTCATATTATACTAATATTGATTACAGGTTTGCTAACGCCCTTTTAACATGCCCTCCTCCTTTTCAAGCACTTGCTTATGTGCTGGCATTGCATGAAACCCCAAACCCATCTTAAACTTCCCCTGCTGCCTACTGCTGGGATCAATCAGATCGCCCAGTATTACTCCTTGTAATGAAGAAGGATATCTAGAAACCAAGGTCAGGTCCCTCCCAGCTGTCAGAGTCAGGAAAACTCAGGAATGTACACTAACCCAGGCATATGACACACATTCATATTTGTATATAAACTATCTGAATAAATGTTTAAAGAATGACTTCATTCTTAGACCTCTGATTTCAGTGCATCACCAGTGTGTTCATTCTAGCTTTCTCCCTTTATTTGTAACCACTTTGTACTATTCACAGACACACCAGGCTGTCATTATCCTCACTATGTTTACTTATGTGCTTCAATCTCAGTATGTACATGAAGTAGTTTCAGAATTGTTGAGCCATACTCTTCAGAGCAACAAATTTATTAACCAAAGGACAGCTGTCTTGTATAGCTCTTTTTGTGTTTAGTTTTAGTTTCTCATAAAAATACTGTTTCCCCAAATCGTGGAGATTACTTCTGTTCCCTGTTAAGTCAGGGTGGTGATGTCCTTCATTTGTAATGCTATTAAGTTAATTTGATACTGTTTGTAGTCCATTGCAGATTCTCTGACATCCTGGATGAGTTACAGTTTTTGAGTATGGGAAACAGGACTAGGATTTTAAAAGTCAGGAACTATTTGGAGGTGTTTCAGAAGGGTGCAATTCCTTCCTTTTCCATGATGCCTCATTTTCATTCTCTTCCCAACCCTACTGATTGATATTCCATCTCTGCAGTTGAAGGTTTATTTTTCCTGAATTCCCTTAGCACAATGAGCAGACTTCAAACACAAGAGTATGTGTGTGAGGTGCATCCTTTGCTTTTTGGCATTTATGTATCTTTTTTTTTTTTTTACATGAAGGACAGCACATAAAGAGATGTTTTTGTGCTTTACTTCCCTCACAGAAGATTACAGCCTCAAACTCACTCCCTCTCAGTTCCCAGAGCTCCCCCACATTTCTTTGACAGCTACATAGCAACACCCTCATGGTAACCCCACTATTTTTAGTTCTCCATCAAAGTTGGGGTCTCCTTCAAGCCCAAGAAAGGCAGAATTCTGTCTACTCAGCCCCACTTGTGGCTCACAGGAGCTTAGTGGACAGACACAAGGGATTGGCCAGAACCCACAGCCAAGTTCTACCACACCACCAGGTGCCGACTTCAAGGGTGGAGACTCTGTTTAGTCCCTTACCTTACAACACACTCATGAACCTCAGTGGTACTCAAACATTATTCTAGTACTTAACCTGGGGTGTTCCAAGGGGGAGGATAATTTCTGATAAGAGAATCACTATGTGCAGAAACTTTATAAACATCAATTTTTTCTTCTTTAATAGAGAATGCACAGTTTCATGAAATTCATCCATTTTTTTTTAAAAAGCTTGCCACAATTTTCTATCATCTTTTACTTTTTTTCACAAAGGAGAAAATGATTCATCTCATAGTGAACATTACGAGTACTATAGGTACAGAAAGGGGACATTGAGCAGTGAGTCCATAAAATGCACGATTTAAACAAAGGATTTCTTTCATCAGTATACTTTAAAGGGCTTAAGGAGGCAAAAATGGAGACAAGGAGGCCAGACCAAACATGCAGCTGATTTGGCTAACATAGTGAGAGGGTGATAGCAATGACTTGGACAATGGTGGGGGCAGAGTAGATGCAGAAAGGAAAGAAAAAGCTAGAACTATTGTGAATTTTCCCAAGCCCATCATGCTGCCACTGGAGTGTCTCTCAACCATGTAGGAGGCTGTCAGTCACTTCATTGTGAGTTCAAGCTTGCATCCCAGGGCCTACCGAAGGTACAATGAGGACTAGACCTTTGTTATTTATGGGCAGTACCAATAACGGTGATAAAAGGGACACTGACCATCTCAGTCAATTATAAACAGTCTCTTATGGATGGTTGATTAATGAATTACATCACAAGTTCTTATTACAAAAGGCACAGGTGAGTATGATGTGACATAAGGTAAGATTCACATGTAACATCCCTAGCTTTAACATCATATTATCTTATATAGGGAAAAGATTTGCTATCTGACACCTACTGTGAGACTGGAGGGGAGAACAAAGTGGGGAGAGGGAACGTGGGGGAGAAGGAAGAGAGACCCCAGTGCCAACTAAACTGTATCGAAAAACAATAATAAATATTATTGTGGAGGTATAATGGTATAGTGCAGTGTTTGACGTTGGGTGTGACACAGAGCAGCAGTGGGTTCTTGTCCTGTTTCTTGATTCCACCTAACTCAGAACCCTGGGATTAGGAACCCAGACACTTAAAACACTGGCAAATATTAATACATGATTTATAAAGTCATGCATATTTTGAACTTCCCTAAAGTAGTTGTCTTAATGAAATACTAAGGTTAAAAAAATTACCATTTGCTGATGTGATTATCAGAAAGGCATTTGGCGGTAATTAGCATATTCTAGTGTCATAAAAATGCTTCCATTAAAATGACCTAATGGAAATGTCCAAATATCTAAATGGAAATTTTAGACATACTAACATACAATTTGATACTTGGTATCTCACTGTTTTTTTTTTCTTTTTCTCTTTTCCTTCCAAAGATTTGACGATGCTTTGCTTTTAAAACAGGATGACCATATAAAGTCTTACTCCCTACTAGGGTAATATGCAACATAAGAAATGTCCATGAACAAGTGTTATTAGCCAAGTACTATCAATTAATGAACTATATGTATACTCTCTTCCTATTTGGCCATTTTAAAACACACAAAATTTGTTATAAGGGAGTCTAGACAAATTAATGAAAAGTTCACAATTTAAAAAGCCCAAGATATAAACTGGAAAACTATTTTCTCATATAGGAAATAAATGGTATTCCAAATCCACTGATAATTTATTTGAAAAACTAATAGCTTATGTAAATTATTAGAATTTTATAGACTTTCTCTAAAAAGCAAAACTAAGCATATCTGATTAGTGTCCCAATCATACTAATGATACAGCCCAATACCTTGCTGTTTCTTATTGTCTGATTAATTGTCATGCATAGAACACTTACAACATATTCTCTTCTGATACAGTACAATTGCTTTAGACAAGTCCAAACAGGTTCTCTGAATCGAGTGAAACAGCTATAATAAAAATACAAACAAAATGCTCAGTAAGACAGTGGTAAAATAAGAAAAAATTACATCAAACATAACCAGAATATTCAAATTTCCCACTAAAATCAAAATCACTTCTTATTGCAATTCATTTCTCTGTGACATAAATTCAGGTCTGTAGAACAATTATATTTCTTCCAGACTACTGAAATAATAGCTGAAATACAGAAATCCTAAGTGAAGGGTACAATTGGAGGACTTGGTAAACCAGAGACCCAATATTCATTCAAAATCTAATTTATTCCTTTTACCACTTGCTGTCTTTTTTTTAAATGGAAGATCTGCCAATTAAGCACCATATTTAAAAGATGGCATTAACTTATTTTGAGACTCTAATGCATTTTATGACATGCTTAAACAACTGGATAAAGAAAACAAAAATCAATCAGCGGAATGCTCTCTGCCTGTTTAAAAGGCATCTGGTAAAATACTGTTTAGCTAGCAGCCCCCTATCACTCCTAATTTTCCCAATTACTTCATAAAATGCACAGTGAGACAAGCTAAGGCCAAGCTGCATCTGCACAAGAGGAAATTGGGGGAAAGGCAGGTGAGCCTTATTGAGAGGAATCTAACTAGACTTAACTCCTGGTTATCCTGCTTTCTTCTTTGGAAACCAACATAGCTCAAAGAGTCAGAAACAACTTCAAATGTTCTCTACTCTGTCCTATAACTCAGAGACTAGGGCTTAAATCCACAGAAAACCTGGCAGGCAGCACGTGCTGGGTGGAATTAAAATGCCTTCAGGACTCATGCATCTTATGGAGGCTGTGGGTTCAAGCCCCAGCTGCACCTCTGACGGCAGCTTCCTGCTAAAGCATGCCCTGGGAGACAACACATGATTCCCCAGCACTTGGGACCCTGTTACCCATGCAGGATATTAGGAAGGAACGCAGGGCCCTCCTTTACCGCTAGCATTTGAGGACTGAATCAGTAGACGGAATATTTCTCTCTTTCTCAAATAAAACTTGAAAGAAATACCTAGAAGGTGCACACTTTGCCTCCACAGAATCACTCATTTTTAGGCATGGCAAAATTATCAAACTTCTTCTAGTGTCCTAGCCTTGGTGATGTAGAAATTAGTCTCTGGCACCAAAATTTCAAATTTGATTCACTTCCAAATTTGAGTGAAACAAATGATTGTTTCATTACCGATCTGACCAAATTATCCATTAAAAATAAATGTCTGCTGATATATTTATAAGACTAACAGTGTCCGACTTTGTGAGACAACAGGTTAAGCTGATGCCTGCCTATACACTGGAGTCCCCATATCAGACCACCGAATTGAGCCCTGACGCTCACCTCTGATGCAGCTCCTGTTAATGCACTGGCAGAAGATAGCCCAGGTGACGTGGGCCCTGCCTCCTACGTGGAATTGTGGACACATTGCACCCTTCTGGGTTTGTCATGCCTTGGCTGCTACAGCCATTTGGGAAGTAAATCAATAGATGAACAGTAGCTTTCTCTGTCTGTCCCTCTTTATTACTCTTTCAAATAAATAAATCCGTATAGAAAAATTTCATAGGAATACTCAGTAACACTTGATCATAAAAAAAATATATTGCAGGGCCCGGCACAACGGTCTAGCAGCTCAAGTCCTCACCTTGCACACGCCAGGATCCCATATGGGTGTCGATTCTAATCCCAGCGACCCCGCTTCCCATCCAGCTCCCTGCTTGTGGCCTGGGAAGGCAATCGAGGACGGCCCAAAGCTTTGGGACCCTGCACCCACGTAGGAGACCCGGAAGAAGATCTGGGCTCCTGGCTTCGAATCAGCGCAGTTCCAGCAGTTGCAGCACTTAGGGAGTGAATCATCGGACAGAAGATGCTCCTCGCTGTCTCTCCTCCTATCTGCGTATCTGCCTTTCCAACAAAAATAAGTAAATATTTTTTATATACATCTATATATATACATATATATATATTGCATCCTCCATCCATTTGGAAAAGAAAATTACCACTCAGTATCAAACAAAAAGAGGAATCAGCAGTCTGTATACATTCCTTGCCTAATATCCTGAGCTGCAAACCACCCCCATACAGTAATACCTGCGTGTGGGTGCAGAGGACTCAAAGTATTTTCAGAAGCTGTTCTGTCACCACTGACTTCCTAAAAATTGAGGACTATCTTAAGTGCAATAACTGCACAGCTCTAGATTATTCCATTCTGTGGATTTCAACAGTCGCACACTCTGACTTAACCACAAGAAATATTTCCGCCACAAAGTCATCACACCTTGCCCCTGACAGCCATGAAAAGACTGTCACCATAGGTCTGTCTTGATTTTTGCAAAACAGAGCTGTTTCTGAGACAATGACTTATATAAGAAAGCTGCATTGACAAACATTAAAATGGTACATTTGTATATTAACTTCTTCACAGATTGCAACAGAATCTAACTATTAAACATTGCAGTCAAGTTTTCTGGAGCAGCACAGCAAAAGTGTTTGATGTACAAGATAGTCTTCCAGGGATATCTCTGTGTAAGAATGCAACACATGATTTGCATGTGATTTTCATGGATTAAAATATACTTTATTAATGTTATCATCAATATTAGCATTTCTGCAGTGGAACCCTTATCATGGGTAAAATCACGAATCGAATACAACTCAGCAGTAGTGCTGTGTCATGATCCTACCTGTAAAGCTGATACTTAACAGACTACTAATTCATGAATTACGTTTTAAAAATAATCCTCAATTTACCAGACTGTGAAGAACGAAAGCTAAGAAACTCACAATGACTTAATTTGTATTTGGAATCTAAAAATAAGAACATACACTCCCTGGTTCTTCTTTCCCCATTTTAGAAATGTCTTTTGGAACATTTGAAATGTCTTGTGAAGCTCAGCCTCAATTTCAAAATTTCCCACTGGAAGAGGAAGGAAAGGGTTGAGAAGCAGCATGACTATACCATCGAGCACACGTTTTCAGTTAGTGTCTACCACACGGGCCCAGTGTGTCTGGTGTGGCATATAGTGGCTAATAAGGCTAACATGGAATTTGGCTTTTTAAGTAGAGGAAAGACAGGCAAACACAACAGCTAAGATAATGCCACAAAGATGAGTGCCACCCATAAACTAAACAAGGCCATGTGTTGTGTTATGTGGTGAATGGGGGGTGGGGTGTGTAATTGGGGGATGGGAGCGGACAAGCAGGAACTTCAAATATCATATCCAGGTGAGGGCTTTCAGGACAGCTTTTGGGCCGAAACCTGAACTCAGAGGAGTCAGTTAAGGAGCAATCTGGAGAAGGAGGGTCCAGGCAGAACAGAGATGTTCTGATGGGCACGAGCTTGCCTGGCTGTGCACTGAGAATGAGAAACAGTCATCACGGCTGCAGAGTGGCAACGAGAAGACAAGCAGGGTAAGTGTTGTTTCAGAGAAAGATCCAAGGCAGGGAGACAGGGGCCAGGCAGGTTAGGAGCTGTGTGGGGTGTTAGAGACGAAGGATGGAAAGTACTTGGTGTGGTCTCTAGAAAATAATAAACAGTCTCCATTTCCATTTGGCATAACTTAACCTTCATGCTAGCTGAAATAACAAAACAATGATAAGAGAAATTAGATAGTTCTCCCACGGTTCTAACAGTTTGTGGAATAATGGTATCAAATGAAGCCCATCACTCACTGGGCAGCCTGAACATCAGAAAGTTTCTCCTGGGTCTGGTTCTATCCAGAGATGAGCAGAAGGGGAGCAGGTCCTCAGCGACTAAGATGTCCCCTTGGGGTCTCTTGTTCCCAGGGTAACCATGGTTTTCACCATCCTGGCCATCCTTCGGGGAAAGCTTATAGAAACCATGCTGCTTTTGTTTTAGTGATGTTAAATGTTCCGCTCATTAACTTCAGTTTACAAATTAATATTTTGAGAGCGTTGCGAATTCTTATCAAACTATCTAACTTCTTATTCTTCTGCTTGGTGCCTTAGCCTTCAAGAAATGATAATTATGTTTTCAAAACTTAGATCTAAGTTATTTGTAGAAGTGTTCAGCAAGTTAGGGAGTTAGGGGACTTCCCACCAGTTGTATGAATACTCTAGCTCAAACAGATCATTTGCAGCTTGCTGTATTACTAAGTAGACAAACTAAATATCTGCTTAGTTAGTTCACTCTAGAATTTTCTACACTTCGGTATCAACCATATTACACTCTACTTTCCAAGATAATTATGTCTTTAAAAAAAAAGAAAAAGAAGAAGTAAACATTTGCCTGAGATTTCCAATTTGGATTCCTCAGATATCATTAGTGGCAGCTCTTTGCGTTACTTTTATTTTCATTAAGCAATTACTCAGAATTCATCATACGTCAGGCAACTCAGCTAACTGTGCAGGAAAAAATATTAACTGAGGCATGATGATCATCATGTGATATTTGTAGGTTGTAAAAAACATGGCAGGATTGAACTGATCTGATGCGAAATTCCACCCATTCTCAAAGAGGGCCCAGCAAAGTTGCTGCCCTGGGGCTGAGGACGGAGGGCTTACCTCCAGCTTTGCATCCAGGTCTGCATCAGAGGCAACCACGTGCTCATCTTCCTTCTTTCCTGTGGCTTTAATAAAGGCCTGCTTAGTTTCCCAATATTTCTGCTGCATCTTATTTACCACCGATTTATCTTGAACATATCGGTCCTGTAAGTCCCACGAGTAACTGCAAGACACATTGAAAGAGTTGCTTTATTCCCAACTTTCATAAACATTATGATTTGATGTGAAAACACCCACCTAAACCTACTTTCCTTTAACACTGTCGACATTAGTAAACATGTAAGTACTTCCTTACATGATTCTTATAGCAACAAATCCAATGAACTGCTTATAATCTACTCCCAAACCTTCAAGGTTAGAGTGAGAAAATTAAACTGTTCATTGGAAGGTGGGAAATTAAACACAGAATTTAGGTATCAATGGTTTGGATACACTCCTGCTAAAAGTAGAGAAAGTGAGACCAGCCAGGCATGGTGACCAGCCCATGGCATCTCAGGGAGTCAGCTAAGATAAGGCTTGCCACCAGCATGCCTCCACTCACACTGGCAACAAAGCAGAGATAAGAGGCTGTAGAATAGCATATTTATAATCTGTCACAGGGGATCTAACACAGACTGACAGATTCAGAAACTGGAATGGTAGATGGGAGCCTAGGGAAAATGGGGAGTTGCTAATTGATGGGCATAAAGTTTCAGTTATGCAAGGTAAGTTCTAGAAATGTGCCATAAATAGCAATGTGCTTATTGCTACCAATAATGCACTGTGTACCTAAAAACTTGACAGTAGATCTCACATTGCGTTCTTACTGCAATGAAACAAATTTTAAAACAAATGTAGATTCCCAAAGCTAAAAACATACAGTTGCTTCAAAAGAAATACTTAAAATACATATAGGAAGCTATCCTCTGGGAAAATCACAATGAAAAACAAATCAATAAATTCATGATGAAGTTAGAATAAAACAAGACTGAGAGATGGCATTCTCTGAGACTGACCTAACCACCTAGACGCTGATGGCAAGTCTGCTGCTGGGGCTCCCTTCCTCAACCCCCTCCAGCTGCTGATCCAGACTCCTCCAGGCTGGAACTCCTGCTCCAAACCCCACATGGGGCACCCGGGCACCTCCTCGCTGGGACGTGTCCCTTCACCCACCCCAGGCCATCAGCATTCAACATGTGCCAGACTTGTGCTAAAAAACATGAGCCCCTTCATGCAACTGTACCAAGTACCAGTATCTTAAAACCTGATAATTTATTCTTCCCTTTACTGACAATTTCACTAAACTTACACTGTTCAATTTGCACTTTTATTCCTAAAAAAACTAGAAAGCTATATTGATACAACTTTCTAACTAATAGTTATTTTTGGAGAAGAGTAGTGCAACCATGAGACTTCCAGGATCTATTTCACACCATTCTTACATTACTTAAAATATTTTACTACACAACCTGTTGTGATAGCCTAATGGCTAAATCCTCACCTTGCCTGCACCAGGTTCCCAAATGGGCACTGGTGTGTGTCCCGGCTGCTCCACTTCCCAACTAGCTTCCTGCTTATGGCCTGGGGAAGCAATAGAGGACGGCCCAAATCCCTGGGATCCTGCACCCACATGCGATATCTGAAGAAGCTCTAGGATCCTAGCTTCGGATCAGCTCAGCTCTGGACATTATGGCCACTCGGGGAGTGATCCAACAGACAGAAGATCTTTCTGTCTTTCCTTTTCTTTGTAAATCGGACTTCCCAATGAAATAAATAAATCTTTAAAAAAAAATCTGACTATGAGCTCACATGAGAGAAGAATTAATATAACATTTATGCTAACAACAAAAACAGTCTTTCTCCATGATAAACAAACCTTAAAGACCAGGGTTATTTCAAGGCAATTAGGTCCTCTCTTTGTATTACTTCTTATTTTTATTGCAAAGTCAGATATACAGAGAGGAGGAGAGACAGAGAGGAAGATCCTCTATGTTATGATTCACTCCACAAGTGACCGCATTGGTCGGTGCTGCGCAGCTCAAAAGCCGGGAGCCAGGAACTTCCTCCAGGTCTCCCACATGGGTGCAGGGTCCCAAGGCTTTGGGCCGTCCTCGACTGCTTTCCCAAGCCACAAGCAGGTAGCTGGATGGGAAGTGGAGCAGCTAGGATTAGAAACGACACCCATATGGGATCCTGGCGCATTAAAGGCAAGGACGTTAACCACTAAGCTATTGCGCTGGGCCCATTACTTCTTATTTTTAAGAGCCAAAGTTCATGGATTAACAACAACTGAAAATTCTATATTAGAAAAAAAAAAGACTAAGGAGAACTAGTGAATACCTCCTATCCCCTATCATTTAACAAATGAAGAGTCTTAGGTTTCAAATCATTACGAATGTTAGCCAAAGACACACAGGACTAAAATCCAGACTTCTAAAGGCCAATCCAGTGCTCATCTCAGTGTACTCTTCTAGCTGCTGCATTTCTGTATCAGGTTGTGAAGTGCAGTAAAAAGGAGACAGAATTAGGGAAACAGCCTACTTCTTGGGCCTTCTGGTCTCACAGAGAAGTACCTACTTTTCTGTTGACTGGATATCACTGAGCCTGTTGCCAGGATACAAAAGCCATTAAAAGGTTCTGTTGATGTCCATTGTCAAAAAGAGGCTAAAAGGAAGCTTAAAAATGTCAGAGGCAGGCACCATGGCACAGTCGCTTCAACCCGCAGCTCTGGCATCCCAAATGAGCACTAGTTTGTATCCTGACTGCTCCACTTCCAATCCAGCTTCCTGTGTATGGATGGGAAGAGCAGCAGAGAATGGCTCAATTCCTTGGGTTCCTACACCAACATGGGAGACCCAGAAGAAGCTCCTGGCTCCTAGCTTCATATTGGCTCAGCCTTGGCTGTTGTAGCCATCTGGGGAGTAAACCAGGGAATGGAAAATCTCTGTCCTTTTCTCTGTAACTCTGCCTTTCAAACAAAAGAAAATCTTCCTTAAAAAAAGAAAATCCATTAAAAAAAAGTCTGACAACTCTTAGAAAACTGTTAAATGGAGCTACTTGAATTAAATCTCTTTGCTATTTTAATTACTTTTTAAACTCATTCCATATTAAGACATGCAAAATTTCTTTCGCAGCTTGACATGTGATATTACAGGACACTTGGTCCTGGCTGTTCGCCACCAAGGGGCGAGACACAAAAGTGCAGTTCTTTTCACTGTATACTTGGAGTAAAAAAACAATATATATATATATACATATATATATATATATATATATATATATATATATATACACACACACACACATATATACTGTACTTTTTCATTATACAGATTAAAGAAGGTAAAAGTTGAAAAGTATGTGCTTGTTTATTGGCAAAGAGTTCAGGAACGTGACTTGTGAGCTCTGGGACTAGGAAGGCGCTTCCCATGCTGCCTGCACGTGCTACAGGCACAGGAAGACAGCGCTTGCATAGCCGTCTTACAGCATATCCATTTCATTCAGCATCATACACTCCCAATCATGACTGCTTCCTGAACGTTCAAGACGACTGAAGTCATGACTACGAATTAGTAAGTGTGGTTGGAGAATCATCCCTTATTTTATAGTTTCCCTACATAAAATTCCCTTTTATCTCTAATGGCTTAAGTTATGAATAAGGTAGTGATTAAAAATGCATCAACTCATTACATTAGAGAAGAATGGTGGTAAGAAAAAAACCATCACTAGAATTCTGAGAAGTCCGTTATATATAAGTGAATTTCTTAAGAGAATACACATAAGATATAATTCACTTGTTTTCACACCACAGTTAATATACTGAATTTGGTTAAGCTTGCCATCAGAGAGAATAACCAGTTTATTTGGTGCTAATGTGCCTGTTGATTTTTTCCGTTCAGTAGAGATTTATGGAGCATAAACCACATGTTTTCCAACTTCACTAGCCTCGCCCACTTGAGAAAAGATCATGAGTTGCTTACCATTTGTGTCCTGACATGATTTCCTCTTTTTCGAATGTGATGATTTAGAGAGAAGGAGCGGGGATAAAGCTTGAGAGGGTATGTTACATTAAACCTGAAATAAAACAAACATATTTTAATTACTATATTAAAATTATACATGAATTTAACACATTAAAAATTTTCCATCTAAACTATTTCTGGAGTATTTAAGGGACTAAATGCTATTACCCAAAATGGTAATACTATACATCAGTGTTAAGAATAGTTCAGTAACTCTGTATGAAATATCCCAAATTCAATTAAAGAAGTGAATAATTGGGCTCGGCGGCGTGGCCTAGCGGCTAAAGTCCTCGCCTTGAAAGCCCCGGGATCCCATATGGGCGCCGGTTCTAATCCCGGCAGCTCCACTTCCCATCCAGCTCCCTGCTTGTGGCCTGGGAAAGCAGTCAAGGACGGCCCAATGCATTGGGACCCTGCACCCGTGTGGGAGACCCGGAAGAGGTTCCAGGTTCCCGGCTTTGGATCGGCGCGCACCGGCCTGTTGCAGCTCACCTGGGGAGTGAATCATTGGATGGAAGATCTTCCTCTCTGTCTCTCCTCCTCTCTGTATATCTGGCTGTAATAAAATGAATAAATCTTTAAAAAAAAAAAGAAGTGAATAGTTAAGCTGAATTAAAAAGCAGACTATGAAACACTACATAAAATACGATGTCCTTCACATGAATTTTTTAAACAAATGAAACAATACTGATATACTGATATATAGAAATATTATATGATGAGGGTATAAGGGCATTTATCACACTGTTGGGGAGGGTGGGAGGACAGAACGTGGTAGCAGGGAGAATGCAAAGGAACGGAATATGGGCTGTTTTCTCAGAATCTGGGCTGCTGCTCACCAGCCCAGGGTTGTACACTCACCTCCTTAGTCTACAGGGGAGTCCCATCATGCTTCTGTCCTCTTCCTGCTCGCTCCCCCTCTGGAGCCTGGCCAACTCCAGGGGAAGATGCAGCCAGCCACAGCATTAGCCTACACTTGCCTTGCCGTCCCAGGGAACAGTGGAGCGCTCACTACCTACTCGCTACAATGCACTCTGCTCAGACCCAGATCCTCAGGTGATGGCCAGAGCCAATGCTCAGTATGTAAAGGCTGATTCTGGCCTGTCCACAAATCCCACCTTCCCCGACTGTGGTGTCCCCCTCCCCCACCTCAGCGGAGTCTGGCTGCCAGGACTCCTAAAGGGTCTAGCAATTTACTTGGTTTTTAAAATGTGTCTTCTGGGAACAAAATTGAGCTGCTGGATTCCAGGCTTCAGGCAGATGGGAAGAAAGACACTTTCAAAGCGTATCTGGCTGCCTCTGAACTGACACCATCCTGAAATCCACATCTCTGTTTCTCTCTCTCTCTCAAGAACCGGATCAATCTGCGTTGGAAATGACATTCAGAGACAAGCTCTGACCGCCACACAGTGCAGTCAGGGACAGCCCATGTTCCAGTCTCCTTGCCAACCACAGAACTTCACTGCAAGGAGACATTTTCCTTACTTACCACAAAGCCTCCAACAAAAATCTCTCTTATGAAAAGATACGCAAAGGAAACGACATTATTACATTCTGCCCTGAAGACTGATATTATAACAAAGTATCAAAATAGTTGCTACTTGTTAATTCTTATTTTTATTGAAGCAGAAAACACATTTATTGCCAGCAATTTTTAGTTCTGGTACAGGGCTGTTGATTTTCTGTACATTGCTATACAAGAGATCTCTACAACCTGTTCATCTTGAATGATTGAAATTACACTCAGTGAACAATTTCCTGCTTCTCCCTCCTCTTAGAGCACAGTAATCACCATTCCGCCTTCTGATTCTGTAAGTCTGACTACTTCGGATACCTTCTGTAAGCGGAATCAGGCAGTATTTGTGTTTTTGTGATTGGCTTACTTATCATAACACCTTCAAGGTTCATCTATGTTTTGTGGTGTAAGCCAGGATTCCCTTCTGTAAGGCAGAATAAATTCCATTAGAAATGAAACCATCGAGCTGGAATGAATTGAGCTCCTAGTGAATAACTGGCAGACAATCCCCCTGGCCTCAGGAAGCAAAG
Organism: Ochotona princeps; assembly: GCF_030435755.1. Classification (NCBI taxonomy): domain Eukaryota; kingdom Metazoa; phylum Chordata; class Mammalia; order Lagomorpha; family Ochotonidae; genus Ochotona; species Ochotona princeps. The sequence continues at coordinate 13,752,812 of NC_080851.1, forward strand.
TCCCCATCAGTTGTGTCCAGTGAAAACATATTAATCACATGTAGAATTGCACATGACCTAGCAGCCATGGAACATAAGCACCGATATTGAATTTAATAATGCATTTAGCATCACATATCTTACATTCCAGCATATATTGAAATCAAGACAAAAAGCACTAATGTAGTCCAGCATTGTGGCACAGCATGGTAAATTTCTGTGAACACTGCCAGCATCTCGAATCACAGTGCTGGTTTCAGCCTCAACTGTGCTCATCCAGCTTCCTGCTAATGTGCCTTGGAGGGCAGTGAGGCCCTGCCATCAGTGGGGGAAACCCAGATGGAGTTCCTAGCTCCTGGCCTGGCCTAGCCCGGCTTGTTGTAGCCATGTGGTGAATGAACCAGTGGATGGAAGATCTCTCTTTTCCACCCCTCTCAATCTATCTCTCCTTCCATTTCTGCCACTCTGCCTTTAAAATATTTTAAAATGTATTTTGTATTAATATTTTATACTGTTTGAAATCCAGTATTATACACTCAGAGTAAGTCTCAACTAGCCATATTGATACTAAATATCTAGCAAGGTTAGTGCCTACAGTACTGGACTGTATAGACGCAGGGATAAAGACAGATATTTATGGGCCTGGTGCAGTAGCCTAGTAGCTAAAACCCTCACTTTGCATGCGCCAGAATTCCCATATGGTTGTCTGTTACTAGCCTGGGTTCTCTACTTCCCATCCAGCTCCCTGCTTGTGGCCTGGGAAAGCAGTCAAGGACAGTCCAAAGCCTTGGGACCCTGCACCCATGTGGGAGACCTTGGAAGAAGCTCTTGGCTCCTTTCTTCACATCAGCTCAGCTCTGGCCATCACCGCTACTTACGGAGCGAACCAACAAATGGAAGATCTTCCTTTCTGTCTCTCCTCTTTGTAAATCTGAGTTTCCAAGTTAAAAAAAATCTTTTCTTTTAAAAGAAAGATATTTACACATGATTTCTAGGAAAAATAGATCTTTGAAACAAGATACATAAAAAAATTTTTCATCAGTCCCTAAACTTGTCAATTTTGCAGTAAAATAACATTTCCCCCATAAAATGGATTAGTTAGTGGTTCTTAAACAAGGCTATTTCTCTCTTTCTGTCACAAGGAAACGCCCCCCAAATGAATGGTATCATGTCTCAAGTGCCTCAAAGACCTAGAGAACACTAGTTCCTAGAGTTCTACTTGTGACCAACTTAATTTGGGAGATATGCAAAAAAGGCAAGAATCAAGTTACTTATGGACAGGGAGTGCTGTGATAAGAGAGGCAAAACCATCCATGTCATCACCGTCAGCGCAACCTGACCACAGGAATATGAACGACAGTCAAAACTCAGTCTCCTTGAGGAAGACAAAGCAGCAGTGTCAAAAACAGCTGAGACCTGCTCAGAGAAGGTGGGTCCAACACCAGTGATAATAAGCTTCCAATTTCAACTTAACAGCCCTGGGGGGTGGGGCTGCTGCCGGGGACGGGTTGGCAAGGAGCAATCTCTACTCTAGGGCAGAGGAAAACGGAAGGCTTCTTCCTGGTCAGCCTTCTTCTTAGGTTTCAGACCACAGACCTAATGCGCTTCGATTTTCCCTGGCAGTGAACAAATGCTTCCACAGCAGAGCCGTGCAAGTAACCAACCGTTTGCATTTGTGCAGGCCTACAACTCACAGGACACACCCCACATCTGTGACTGCAGGAACACGGGGGCCACTGTGGGAAGGCACCACCTGCCACTTTCAGCGTTTAGATTTACTCAGCAGCTACTAGAAGGTAGGCACAATGCAATCTGCTTTGCTCTCCATGAGCATCTCTTCTGTCAGCTTTGTCACAGAGTTCATCTTCTGCCCATGAATTACATGTGTGGTGAACTTGTAGTATGTCAATTGCATGGCACTGATTTTAACAACTTTCTCCTCATACCATCTTCCCATCAATTCAATGTCTTCTGGAAATACAACCAGTGTTGGTGTTTTGTTTTTTTAGAACTGAAACTTACATGGCAGGGAATACATTTATAAAGCTCAAATGCAGTTAATTTTCTTCAGAGATGCAGAAATGTGGGCCTCCCCCTCAGTTCACTACACGTTCTTGGAATGAGATGAAGTGACACAGGTCTTCGGCTTCATTCTTTTGGAATGCGAGTTCAGAATGAATGATCCTGAGTTAGAGCCTCAAGGGAATTGAGCCACCGCTGCAGGAAGCCCCTTTCTCTTAAAATGGGGAACTGTGCTCCAAAAAGGTGACTAAGGACCACAAAGCAGATTAACTTCAGAGTCAGGTCCTAAGCGTGCCTTACGAACAGAGACAGGCAACTGAGTCAGAAATTCAAGCTCCCAAGATAAAAATAATGATTGCATGGTACTTCTGGGAAAAAGTAGGCTTCTTCTTCCTTTCTATATGTTTCACTCCAGTCATTCTTTTCTCATGTCAGTAATGAGTTTTACAATTTCTTACAAAGAGAAGTATGTGCTTTGAGTACAAATATTAAAACATTTCAGTAGAAGCAGTGAAAAATTTGGTACAAGTCCTCCAATTATAAGATGAACTTAACAAATGATGCTCCCATGCAGCTGAGAACGGGCGAGTCCCTCGGTGGGTAGGACAGTGAACCACTCCCTCTTCCCCTAGCTCAGCACCCGAGGCACAGGCTTTCGGCCAGTCTCTGTGCTGTCCTACCTCTCACATACCACACAGCTTTTCCATTCAGATTTCATAAGGCGATGATTATCTAAGCATCCCAAGTAATTTAAATGGATTCTGTCGCTATTTCGTGTCCCCTGAAAATGATTTTTGACATTTCATAAACTTACAAGTAAATCTGAAAACAATGGTCCTGAAACTTTGTTACCAAATCTTGCAAGAGGAAACCAGAATTCTGACTTTACTTAAGGAAGCATTAAAATGGATGAGTTTTTATCTAAACCCTACAGATGCAAATTACTCTTAAGGTCTATATTTCACGATATTTTCAACTGAGCATTTTATTTACATTCTAAAAGAACTGATGTGTTATACACAGGCATTACGTAAACTGAATGAGACCCTAAAACTATTAAAACCACACTCCTTCAGTGGCTACGTTAATGTCTTGCAGTGTTTCATGTAACTAAGAACCCATAAGCCTTAACAATGCCATAAGCTGATGTGTCCTTCAAGCCCTTCACCAACTGTTGTCCTCTGGCAAAACCTATATAACTGATTTTAAATCTTTTCTATCTTGGGAAAAATAAATACAACATCTTTTTAAAAGATGAGTTCACTGGTGTTCTAAAAATAGAGACAACTTTCCCAAGACCAGGGCAAAGGTCAAATTCACAAGGAGAAATGTTGGGAATGAAATACCCAATCCATTAACAAGTTGGCACTGCCCTTAACCTCCTCCCTTATTCCAACTGAAAGATAAATTAATCTCTAAAATGCACTCATCATCAATATTAAAAAGTTGTAAAAATATCATCTCTCTACAAAATACATTAAAAAAAAACATTTACCACCATACTATAGAGTGTGGTCTAGGTCTCCTCCATCTTTTGTGCTTAAAGTCCACTTTCAGAGCACGAATGATGGTGAATTTTATATAACAGCAAACAGAATGGCAGGAGTAATAGAAAAGTTGGCATTCGTGAGCACACCTAAACAAAAAAAAAATCTACAACACCTAATCATATAAAATGAAGCGGAAAACTAGAAATAGAAAAAGAACAAATGGGTTGCCATACTCAAGAAAGGAGTAATTTTTCAAAATCTGGTTGTATAAATCATTTTCACCTTGCTTTTATTCAAGCAGGCTTACATAACTTTCAAAAAACAATTCAAATTCAGCACATAGGTGTTAATCTGCGCTGAAGGTGGCATTCTGTGTAAAAGGATGCGCTCCGCTCCAAGGATACAGAAGGAACACCCTGGCCACAGGACTGAGCTTCTGGAGGGGGATCCTGTCTTCTCCCACGGCAACACACAGCATTGCTAAATCAAGGGCTACATGGTACCCCCTACATCATATTTCAACTAGGACCACATTGCAAAACTTGGGAATCTCTTAGAAATGTTACTTCAAGGAATGATAGCAATTTTTAAAAAGAAATTATGGAAAAATAACTAATTTTATCATCTACAACTATGCCATTCAAGACAGCAGTCACTAGTCCCATGTAGCTATTTAGCATTTTCAATCTGGCTAGTCTGAATTCAGACACACACTGGACTTTGAAGATTTAATACATAAAAAAGGTCTCATTAGTAAATCTACATTTTGTATTGACCCACATTTGTGAAAATTATTTGTGTCTCTACTAATAGATCTGTCTATATTTAAACTTCATTATCATATTTACATTCTACATGATACTTACATAGAAATGTGTTATAATTCTATTGTATATTCGATCACATTTCATGTTTATTTAATGTTGAAATAATATTTTGGACATATTGGGTTAAATAACATAATATCAAGTTAGGTTCTTTTTTAAAAGGTTTTTACACTAAAAATGTTTTGCTGATACAGACTGACTAACCATTGTTTATAATGCTTAATAAAGGAAGCACTATATTGTTTAAAAACTAAGACATTGGAGCGTTTCAGATTTTTTATCAGGGTGCTCAATCTATGCTAAAAATTTTAAATTATAACATGGTTACTGTTGCATTTTTGCTAGACCATCTTGCTCTAAGACGCTAAATAAACAAACACCAGAAATTCATTTACATAACTTGTCACCAATATTCTATACTAGATACAAAATCCTTTCAACATTTATTTCTGCCTAGAATCTCTGATAGTCTTTTCCAAAAATACCACTACAAAATAAAATCTTTCCATCTCAAGAAATTCAACAACAGAAAAAAATCAGTCCAGTTAAGAAATGACAGGACAATTCTTAAAAGTTCTCAAAAGGAGAAACAAGAATTACAAAGGGCCAACCAATGCATGGTGGGGCGATGCTATTACCAGGTATCAGGGAAGCGCAAATCATAAGCACAATCAGAGATCCCCTCACCCCATCAGAATGACCAGCACGCAAAGAGAGCAGCAGACGCCGGTGGGAACGTGGTGGTCACTGTGGAAAACAGGCACAGGGATTTCTACGACACTTGAAATGGTCTTGCATATGATCCAGCAATTCCACTCCTGGGTATACACCCGAAAGACATGAAGACATTGATTGCATCAGAGAGATATCTACACCACAATATTTATAGCAACAGTGCTCACAATAGCCTAAATATGAAATCAATCAAGGTGCCCACCATCAGATGAACAAAGAAAATATGATATGGATATATACATTTATACACACACATATAAAAGGAACACACAACAGAATAAAAGGAAATTAAATTCTATCATCTGTGTCAAAATCGTTGGGATTAGAGGACATCATGTTGAGTGAAATAAGCTGGACACAGAAAGACAAACACTGCATGTTCTCCCTTAAATGTGGAAAATATCTTTAAAAAAAATCAAAACAAAGAAACAAAAAAAGAAATGCATGTGTGTATCAGATGTGTTGCAAATGTTTTGTCAAATTTTGTTTAAAATCTTTGTTAAACTGTTAAGAAATTTGTTCTACCAGTCTTAACAATGTAACTATTTTAAAAAGTGCATGATTGAAGTTGCTTTTTATTTGATTACTGTTTATAGCACTTGTCTATTGTAGTGATCAACTATGATCCTTTTACTTTCTAGTTGTTAAATTTATTATTTAATGGAAATTAAGCCTTTGATTATAACATATTTAAATATTGTATCTCTAAAAAATCTTATGTATTCTTTTAAGATGACTTGTAAAATAGTTACAAGCCACATTTGATAAAATCCCAACTCTGTGTTCAACGTTGCACTATTTATTTCGTATCAGATGCACGCAAATGATAAGTGGGGGGCATGAAAAGAAAAGTTTACAGAAAAGTTCATGGAGCAGAGAATTAAATTATATTTATTTTAGTGTAAAAATTTTTGAAAATTTGGGGCTGACACAGTGGTACTGATGTTAATTCTCTGCCCCGTGGTGGTGGCCTCCTGTGGTGCCATTTCCATGAACTTTCTGAAGACTCTCTTGTGTGCTGGTTTTCAAACCTTATTTATTTATTTATTTATTTATTTATTTATTTATTTATTTATATTGGAAAGGCAGATATACAGAGACAAGGAGAGAGAGAAAAATCTTCCATCCTCTGGTTCACTCCCCAAGTGGCCCCAAAGGCCAGAGTTGAGCCGCTCCGAAGCCAGGAGGCAGGAACTTCCTCAAGGTCTTCCACACAAGTTCAGGGTCTCAAGTTCAGGTCTCATTCTCAACTGCTTTCCCAGCCCACAAGCAGGGACCTGGATGGGAAGTGGAGCAACCAGGACACGAACCAGTGCCCATATAGGGTCCCAGCACATGCAAGGCAAGAATTTTAGCCACTAGGGTATCGTCCCGTGTCCTCAAAAGTTGTTGTAACAAAATAATTTTTTTCATTCTATATTCCATGAACTGATTAAAATTCTATGATATAAATCCATCCTTCTGAAAACATAAAGACAATCTGCAACCTTGCCTCTTTCCTCTATATTACATGCACACACATAAAATTTAGACATTTATTTATAAACTTTATATAATTTATATATAAGTAAAAAGTTAGCAGTAGTTAATAGTAATATACACGGGGAAGACAAGAAGAGAGAGAATTAAGTGATTACAGTGCTATGAGGTTACTAATAATAAAGTGCCAGCAATCGGAGCATTAAGTAGATAATAATGTTTGTAAACTTCTCAGTCTTTAAAGTTAATTCACAACAGAAAGCGTCTTCAAAAACCAATCAGGGCAATTCTTAGTATCTCACTGAGAGATACTTATGGGCCCTTCCCAAGCTCCTGTGTTCATTGATGAAAGAACGGAGGTTCAGGCCCAAAGACAAGGTCCCAAGGCCCAGAGTAAGTCTCATTGTATTCATCTGAACCACTGAGCTATACAGAAACCAGTGTGCAATGTGCCTATGAAGGGTTCCTATGTAAAACCACCATAGCTCCTCTGTCTATATTCAAAGACCTCTGGTGGTTTAGTGTACTCTATGCTAGTATCAAGCACAGAGAGCAAGGAGTGCAAGTGGGGAGGCAGGAGCAAGAAGAGGACCTTAAAGGCAGTGATAGTGGGAAAGCAGAAAGCTCTGCACCCTCCTGAATGCCTTCCCAACAGAGCTGCTTCTCACTTGGGGTCATCTAATACACGTTATTTGAGAACCAATAAAAGATTCCATTTCCAGGTTTTCTCTGCCTCCTCAGAGGATAAACTGATGTGATTAAATAGTAGCAAAGCTCAAAGCTCATAAAGCACAAGACCAGTTGTTGTGATGGGAATCAGGGCTCCTGGGCACATACGCGGCAAAGCAGGCCTGGGTGGAACAAGCAGGAAGTTACACAAAAGCACGGGAGCTCTAGGTCAGGAGTGCAGAAGAAAGAGAAACAGGAAGCAGATGGGAAGGAGGGGTTTGGCAGGGATGTAACATTTATTTACTTGGCAGCGATGCCACCGAGGCTGCCCACAGCAGCATGAAGACACAGCTGACGGTGTGAGGACATTCAGCCTGTGACCTTCAGGCAGCAGTGCAGGGAGGAAGCTCCCTGCAGGCAGTGAAGCCAGTCCCTCCCCTCTGCACTCCGGGGAAGTGTGGGCTTGACTTTGCACTGATCACCCACTGTCCATTCACCACTGCAACACCATGGCCATCACTGAGACCTCCTTGGCAGGTCCCACCCGTAGTTCCCTCTCACTTCAGTTCTGCTGCAGCATCCCTATCCTTTTTTTCATGTTAATTGATCTTGCTTTCTGTCCTCAGCTCAAACTCTTCAATCTCTTTGTTCCACTCATGACCTCTTTTTTCCTTCTCCTGCAGTTGGTTCTGCTAATCCCATACAGCCTAACTGCTCTTCCCACGTCAGAGAAGACTCTTTGCTGTGGATCCAACTCCAGTGCTCAGCTTCCCTGACTGCTGGCGGTGCTCCCCCTTCCTTCCCTCTGGTTTTCCAGGAAACACTCCCCACACTCCGATTCTCTTCCTTAGCTCTTCCTCCTCTGTGCCCGCGTCTCAGATATTAAAGGTCCCTGAGTTTTACTTTTGGCCGTTTTCAATCACAGGTCACCTCTTCATGTGATTTCATGAGCTTCCATTTTGTCAATCAGCAGCTGGATGGTTAACGGCTTCCAAAATTAACACCTCCCCAGACTACCGTATCTGTACCTCTATCCTCAACTGTGCAGAGGCACAGCAAATTCAACACGTCTAAAACTGAACTTCTCTCCATCTCCACCTCTCCAAGTTCTTCTTTCTGTGGCCCCCATGCCAATTATCAGCATTAAAGCCACCAAGAGGCCCAGGCTATAAGCTTGATCTTGCTCTCATCTTTTAACTCCAGTCTTCAGATTTTTCTGTCTTCTACTTCCTAAAAAGCATTAGCTATATCTTCTCCACTCTCTCTTCACAGCCAGGACTTAGACTAGATCACCTCTGTACCTACCTGCAGCATAATTTTTTAATACTACAGTCTGAACTGTTACTATAAAATGCAAATCAAATGACACTAGTTAAAAATACTCTGATTGCTTTCTCTTGCCGTTAGAGAAATCCCAGACTTCTCAATAAAACCGTAAGACCCTTTACACTGTAACTCTCTTAACCCTCAAATTCTACTACATCTTATGAGAACTATTCCTTCTGGCCATTTCAGAATACTAAAGCTTCTGAAATACATAATGTTATTAAAAGGCTTTGGAGGTGATTTTTTTCCCACTAGGAATGCCACCTCCTTTGTCCAGTTGGCCTACTGACACCTTCCTTGGAGACTGTCCTCACTGTAGCCTTCCAGATTAAACATGTGCGCCACCAACCCCTGTTGGTGGCTCTCCCACTCCTGTCCTCCCCACCACAGGCTAGGGGTACCTCTGCCCCCCATCACCATCCTGCAAGACAATAATTACATCATTGCCTCCTGCACCAGACTATAGGGTCCTTTGAGCAGAGACCCTAACTTTCGTCTTTCCCTTTTATGCAATGGTGCGGGACAAAGGGTGCTAATGACCAGGAATTCTATGTATGAGAAGCATTTAACCCCATCACCTCATCTGCAGAACAGTGTGAAAGGCAATATCACATCATTTAGAAAAGAAGACAAATGTCCAGGAGTGAGGTTGTTAACCACTAGTACACTCCACTCTGCCTTCGATTCCTGAACTCCCATTTGTAACCACTCTGCTCTACTCTTGTATAAAAGTGGGTTGAGCTGTTTCTATACAAATCATGCCTCTCAAGCCAACTGCCAGTGTGATGCTATGCATCAACAAAACCTGCAAACGTCACTGGGTTTCTGGTGGCTATCAAGACTCCTCCAAAGAATGAAAGGGGGATCTCTTTCATCAAAAAGAGCTCCCTGGTCTTTGGCTAAGGATGCTGTGTCCCAGGGAAACATCCCACAGAATCTGGATTCCAGCTAAGTGCTATTAGATTTTTAATACTGGTGTCCATGCCCTATTCTAGGAATGAGAAGCAAGAGTGAGTGATCAAGAAGTGAGTGAGTAATGCAGTGGATTTCAATGCATGTGTTTTGGGTAAATAGTTCTAATATCTTAGAGTCACTCCTTGCACAAATACTGTCAACATCATTGGGGGATCTTTCTTTTCTCCATTCTAGACTCGCAAGCTTAACAGTGACTACGATCTATATATTCAGAGTCTATCACTGAACATATATAAATGTGTTTCCCATTCCAATGTACTCTATCACATACAATGATCTTCTGCCATCAATCTCTTTCAATTCTATGTATTTTTAGTTAAATGTATTCTAAAATTGAACCCTGCAATATTCATTCTTAAGTCTTTCTAAATATCAGACTCCTGTTTTCCACTAATACTTCTACCGCATCACAACTATCCAGCACCTACATGAAATCAATCCCAGGCTTACACTGATTAATTTAGTTCAATTCTCCCAATTCACAGGTGGTCAAACTTGCCGAAGATCACTCAGAAAATATGGGGTACATGTACACCAGGCCCCAGACCCTAAGACTGTTTGCCAATATTATCTCTCTTACATTTATACATGTGGATTATCTGTTGAGACCTCCCACATACTCTCAACTCTTATTCACCTGCTGAAGTTCTACTGGTATTTTAAAGCTTAGCTCAACAAACACTCCTCCATAAACTTCTGAGATTTTTTTTTTGCCTTCCCTCATGTTCTCTGGCCTAGGCTTCTATCTCATTTGTGCTTTCACTGAAAGGTAATTGTCTGTTCATTTCACTGTACCCCTTGTCAAGGCTCGGCGTTCCTCTGGAACACTGCACTGAGTCTCATCATGTGATTCCCAGCATTTAGCACAGCTCAGGGTCCATGGTACACACACAACAAAGACCTGTTGAATGCTAAGGGACCCCATTTTTCTGATTCAGTCAAGACTTGGTGAATGATGTCACTTGACTCAGCAGGAAGGGCTGAAAATTCTCATCAGCTGCAGGGTATCACTTTCCAGCCTGCTGCAAACTCCGCCTCCCAACAGGTGTGCACTGGGAGCAGTAGGCATTCACTGGGAAACCTTCCCTAACATGGCGCGCCATCACCACATATCAGGGTGGTATCAACCCCTTTGACAATGAGGCTCAGAATCATGCCTAACACGACCAAAGGGCAGGATCATTTTTGTCCTGGACAGTCATTGCATTTGAGAAAATTATAGACAAGAAAACCAGACCAAACAAACCAAACTGCCAAGAAAACAAACAAACAAAAACAAATAAAATATCACCTGCTAATTTGAATGCAACAGTGGGAAAGCACAGCCAACTAAGATATCCTATATTGCCCATGGAAGTTCCACAATTTGCATTCTTTAAGGCAAATCACATCTATAATCTTAACTTTCTTATTGGCTAGATGTGGGATTCTAACACTGGCTTAACGGGTAGAATGCCAAATACAATTACATTTGCCAGAGTGCTTTCTTAAGGAAGTCGAGATCGGCGCATTTAAGAACACAATGCCAAGGAGCTTACAGCCATGTTTCTCCGAGAGTGGAGGAAGGCCCAGAGCATCTGGGTGACAGGAGCTGTTGCTGAACAGCAGATGGGGCAAGCCAGAATGGGGATCTACATTTAACAAGCCTTCACAGGATCCTTTGGGGCACTCAAGTTTGAGAAATGCCAAGTCACAGCGATGATTCTCTGTGTAAAAGTGCATGCGGGGCAATTTGTTAAAATGCAGATTTGAATTCAGTGTGTCTAGTGACGAAGGGTGGGCACTGAACATTTCTAACAAGCTCCCAGGGGAAACCAGTGTTGCAGGTTCAAGGACCACATTTGAGTGGCAGAGGCTTGAGAGCATTATCCCCACTGGAACAAATTAGCTTTGCTTTGTTGCTGGACCACAGATGGCACCCTCACCCTCCACCCCCCACCAAACTGTAGAGAGTATTTTCTAAAAGCCCAGACTTTCTGTATGGGTACACATTCACTTCAAATACTCAAGACCAAGTTGGAACAGTCTCTCTCACAGGGAAAGCCATGGCAAGTTTTTCACATGCAGACAGCACATATGTTCAGCACATGGATGAATTTATGGCTGTGACTTGAGTCCTATTCACTGTGTAAAACAATGCATACATGTTATCTCTAATCCTAACACAATCCCATCAGGTGGCTATTCCTGTTTTATAACTAAGGGCATGGTAAATGGTGGCTTCGAACGTGTGAAGAATCTGCTGGAGGGCACACAGCTAGACGTTATAGCTGGGGTTTGGATCATCTTCCATGAGAATCCTCTGTTTTCCTGCATGGTGCTGGATATGACTGTGGTGTACAAATCTAGCAGGGTGGCAGTCAAGGACCGCCATCAGAGGGACAACACATCTCCACTATCAGTAGGAGTTTATGCCTCTGCTGAGGTAGAAGGGAGTGGTAAGTAGCCGTCAATATTGCCTCACACACAAAGACATGCAGTCAGCATCCTTGAGCATGGATGATGCAGGGGGAATAAAAAGATATGAATGTTCTATCAACGGATCATAGATGCTGCCTCCACCTTAGCAGGCTCAGTCAATAAAGAGGAAAAATACTTCTGTGGCCTTAACATGCTTCATCCTGCTAAGTCAGGGCACAGTTGTCACCCCTCCCTACCTATGGTAAAACTGCATGCGCCTGCCATAAAGTACAGCTGTTTTTAATCCCTTTACATGACAGTGATAGCAAAGGTTTTGAGTTTGAAAAAGTCTATACTTTTCTTAAGGCTGCGGAGAAGAGATACACACAAAAATAAAGATGCCACAGAAAGCAGTCAGGTGGAGTTACTCAAGTGGACAGAGAACAGGGGGACAGGCTATAAGACCCACCCTCAGGCCCTTATCATCCAGCCTGCCCTGATCCCCAAGTAAAGAATTCAGGGTGAACTTTTCAACCAACTATGAGCAGCACTTTGTAGCTCAACTGTTAGGTTTTTAAGATCAATGCAACTGTTTACCCACATAATACCAAAAGATTCTATCAGGATACAACATCTCTTGAAAAATATGTCTAAAGTCAAGCGACGATATCTGAGTTTTTATGTGATTATGAACTCTCCCTGTGATGTTCCCTGCAAAATGGCTTTCAAAATACAGACTGAAATCTGGAAAGAAAATTGTCAGCTTGAAAACTCATTAAAAAAAATTTTAGAACATGTGCGTGTATGGGTGTGTGTGTGTGTGTGTGTGTGTGTATTGATGGGTGTTAACTAATAGATAAGCAACAGTCAATAGCACCAATTTCAAACTAAACATTTCCCATAGAAACCAATCTCAGATTTTTCTGGAGACGTTACTGAAATGTATGGACACAAGCATGTTTGCAGTGAGTCATAATTTACAAGACCTTTCCCTCCTACGTTCAGTGTTCTTCCCAAACCAGCTGGCGATATATTTCCCAGGCCCTGACCATTTTTGCAGTTACTAGAACTGAGTTCCTGACTCCGCCACCCAGGTTCACCGAGAAAATCCTGTCTTGTGCTGATTTTTTTTTTAAATACTATCTACAAGATGCATAGTTCTCTTTGTAAACTCTCCCAGCAGCCAGCCAGGCACTGCCCTTAACCAGCGTTCCGGCGCAACACTTGTTAAGATCCCCCAAAGGAGCTGAAGGACTTTCGGAGAGTCCAAGGGAGAAGGTGCTGGGAAAGGTTCATGGCGACCCGCTAGGCTGACTAAAGGCAGCATACTCCTTTCTGGAGAGGAAGCCAGAGCTGCCACAGCCCCAGGGCAGGAAAGGCGGAGTCCGCAGCCGACGTTGGAAACGGGCGCGCCAGAGGGGCGCAGGCACCCGGCCTGCTGGGGGGCTCTGGCCCCGGCGTGGACCCTCGCGCCGCGTGCGCCCGCGGGGGCCCAGGCGCAGGCCTCCTCGCACTGCCGCTTCGAAAGAGGTCCCCAACTGCTGCCTGTCACCCCGGCCAAACACAGTCAGGGAGGAGACTCCAACACGAGGCACAGCGGCAGGTGAACTTGTCAACAAGTCAGCCCTGGACCCAGGTTCCTGCCCAGAGGAGCGAGACCTCGGGGTCCTGGGGCCGAAGCCACCGGTCAGGCGCGACGCGGCCCAGCGCGGCGTGGCTGGGTGGGGTGGGCTGAGGTGGGTGCGAGCATTCCCGCGCGGGGGGCCACACGCATCTCTTTCCCCTTCACCCCGCGTCCCCCGGGGGCTGACGCGCGCTCTCAGGGCGCGCGCATCCTCCAGACCGGTCCAGGCCGGAGGGAGGCGGCGGGGGAGGGGAAGGCGACGCGCTTCGCTGAGGCGCCTCGGGGGCCGCAGGAGGCGACCTGCCTGTCACCCGCCGCCGCGGGGAGCAAGGAAGGCCGGCCAGTGTGGCGCTTCCTACGGGCCCCCGGCTGCAGGGCGTCCCACGCCGCCGCCCTCAGCCCGCCCGGCGCGTCCCCGCCCCGGCCCCGGAGGGCAGGTACCTCAGAGCCCCGGCCCCCAGGAGCCTCGCGGCCGCGGTCCGAGCGTCCCTCCGGGTCCCTCACCCGACGTCAGCGTCAGCAGAAGACCAGGGAAGGGGGCGGGGGAGCGCCGGGAGCGGCGCTTCCTGCGGCGGCGGCGGCTGCCGGCAGCCGGAGGCGCAGGCTGAGGAGACGGTGCGCGCCGCAGCGCAGCACAGCACAGCGGCCGAGGGGGAGCTGGCGTCCTCGCCTCTGCCGCCCGCCACCTCCCTTCCCGGGCCCCCTCCCAGCAGGACCCCCGGCACCTGGAAGGCGGAGGGAGGGGGCGACGGCCTCACCTTGTCTGAGGCGGGTCGGGGACGAGGAGAGTGAGTTTCCCTCTCTCTACTCCCCGGGGCCTTCCCTGGACCCCCCATTTCCTGAGGTAGCCCCAGCTCCGTCCCTTCGCGCAGGGTGACCCCGCCCCCGCTCTCCCGCAGGTGTTCCACGTGTCCCTACCGTGTGCGTCACAGTGACCTGGCCGCAGGTGCCAGCTGCGGCGGCCAACGCCTCCGGGCTGCCCCCAGTGTGGTGCCCAGTGTGTGGTTCTGGCTGCCACGCTATGCTGTGGCCACCGTGTGAAGAAACACAACGGAGGTCTGCGAGGGAAAGGCCCACGTGTGTGTGTGTGTGTGTGTGTGTGTGTGTAAGCATAGTCTTTGTTTTCACACAGCCTGTGTGTGTCATGCTTGACTTACAGGTGCATGTAATGGGCTTCTTTTTCCTCCTACAGTCCGTCACCAGCTAAGAACCAGATCTTTGTTTCTGGACTGCTGTGCAGTGTATGGACCATAGGAGGAAAAAGCTTCCTCATATCACCTGGCCTGAGAACTCCGCGTGCAGCGGTGGGGTCCCTCCTCGTGTTATAAATGGTCATAGGCTGAAACAATCTTACAGGATGGGATGGAAAATAGTTACTGGGCAGCAGACAAAGCTGAAACCCGCAGCTAACATGAGTGAGGTGCCCATGTGCTAACCACGTAGTGCATACTTCACCATGACTCCCTGTCAGCAGTGCACTCTTGAGGGTGAAATTACCCTCCTTTTACAGAGAAACACACTGGCCAGAATGCCACGAGATTTCTGAATCCTGGGGGATTTTGGACCCAAGGTTGTCTGAACCAGACATAACTAAATCTTCAGACAGAATTGGCCTAGTCAGGAAAACAGTGTAGAAGAAGATTTTGACGTTTTATTAGAAAGGTAATAAAATGGTACAGATCTGAAAATTAACATGACTTTTAGATATTCTGTTTAGTGAAGTTATTTATCATGTTTTTAATACTGTGTCATATAAGACAAAAAAATATGGAGCTGGTTAGAATTAGGCCCTTAGTCAACGTTTGTGTATAAGGAAGTCATGGACGTGGTCCACAGGACAGCAAGTTGTTGAAAAGCTAAGATTAAGGAGAAATTCTGAGGAATACATTGCTCCTATATATTTCAGAAAAAATATTCTAAGTAATTCATTGGGAAAAAAGAAAGCTATGTGGTTTTTCTATTTGTGAGACAGGAAAAAGGAAGGTAAAGTTACTTAAAATGAGAAAGGCTATCTTGCAGAAAAAAATGACTAAAATTGTGTTAAGATAGTTGAGTCCAGGAACTATGAACAGATGATTAATTTTAACAGAATGAAATGCTATTTCTGACATGCTAAGTACTCAACAAATACTGGCTAAATGTATCAGTTAATTAAAACACCGAGGAAGGAATAGATCATACAAGTACGTTTTTCCTGGCTCAATGATCTCCTTTCCACCAACAGTGGTTTACTGGTTGCAGGAGAACATGCCAGAAACCCCATTTTTCAAAGACTGGCTTTGAGGCAGGCTCTCACTTGGTGCAACAGATCCAGAACATCGAGTTCTTGTGTGTTCAGGTACCCCCTCAGCATGCAAGCAGTGGGGAAAGCCAGTGAGGAAGCTTGTTTTTGTAAGTCATCACTCAGGTTCCCTTGTACTTTTCCAAAGGCGAAGGTGGAAAGTTGCTTTTGAGGCTAACACACTCTCTCAGGAACAGTAAAACTCAATGCCTAAAAGGCACCAAAGCATGACAGCAGTGCTGTCTACACAGCCTGGGTTCCCAAAGAGTGAAGAGAACATGTTAAAACGTTTGATCATCCTTAATTTTGTGCTGACACTCAGCATAATATTTGAGGAAGGAAATAAACCGACACTCATTCTTCATCCTAAGGAATTGTTCCATCTATGGAGCTTCTGTTGCTTGAGAGTATCAGGTTTTTGTTTCAATCTTGCAAAATGCTCCTGAGAAGTTTTAAGAATTTCTAGTCAGAAATGCTATTGAATGGTGGGATCTGTCATTAGAAAGAAGTAGTTGCATTTCCCAACATGAAACAGGATGACAAGAAATTCTGAGGGAAAAAAGCCTTATGTGATTTATTTATCTCTTTTTTCTCTTTCTTTCTCTCTCTCTTTCTCTGTCTCTCCCACCCTCCCTCCCTCCCTCCTTTCCTTCCTTCCTTCATTTCTTTCTTCCTTCCTTTTTTCTTTCTTCTTTTCTTCAGCTTCCCAGTTGAGGATGGTCTTTAAGCACTACTTGGATTGGGAGCTTTGTTTAGGTACTGTCCACATGGGCTGAATTACAGGCGTAAATTGAACTTGGCGTTTGTTTTCTCTTACATCAAAGAATTTGGGAGGGAGGCATGCTGTCCACTGTGTCCTAGGGTTTGCCCCTGCCTTTTGTTCTGTTCCATTCTCCTCAGTGAAGAAATGTTGTTTAGTGAGGTGGGGACGCTCAGGCATTACTCCTGGGAGTGAAGTGATGCAGCCACCTTGGGAAAGAGTTTGGGAGTTCCTCCACAATTAAGCACAGAGTTACCATAGAGCCCAGTCATTCCTCTCCAAGGTTTAAACCGCAGAGGAGCGAAAGCCTGCACCCAGACGGTGGCACAGGAAAGTCTATAGGAGTGTTATTCCAAGAAGTTCAAAGATCAGAACAACTCAGCTGTCATCAGCAAACAAATGGAAATACAAAACAGTCTATTCAGTAGTAGAATGTTATTCAGATATAAAAAGGAATGGAGTTCCAACACATACTACAACTTAGGTCAACCTGAAAAATATTGCTGAGTGAAACTGACTAGTCGTTAAAGCCCATGTGTCATTATTCCATGCAGAGAAGATTCCAGAATGAGCGAATCTATAGAATGAGAAAATTATTGGTGATAATTTAGGGCAGAGAGAGCATGAGAGCAAGGGGAGTGAGAGCTAGAGGGTACAGGGCTTTTTTCCTTTGTAAAATAGAGTATGAAAAAGAAAGACATAGAGAGGGGCCTGTTCACTGGTGGGCCTGTCCACTGGTTCGCTGCCCAAATGCCCACAGTGCATGGAACAAGACTGTGCAGTGAAAACTCAGTCCGTGACACCCAGACCAGAGGCAGTAACCTGATTCTCAGCCCCCCCACCACAGCCTTCCATGGCTTGCTTTAGCCCAAGCCAGGAGCTAAAATCAGATATTGAACCCTGGCACTCAAACAGGATGTGGGCCTATTAAATGGCATTCCAGCTGGTAGACCAGACACTGCTAGGATTTTTTTGAAGTGATAAAAATCTTCTAAAATTGACGGTGGTACTTCATTACATATCTATCTGCAAATACCAGAGACCATTAAAATTGTGTATTTATAATTTATTGCGAATTGTAGTACTTGAATTATATCTCACTAAAGCTGTTTGAAAAAGAAGTGAAATGGTGGGCATTTGGCCTAAGAATTATGAAGGTGGTTGGGGAACCCACATCCGTATCAGGGTGCCTACGTTTGAATCCTGCCGCTGCCATAATTCTAGCTTCCTCTTAATGTGCATCATTGGAGGCAGCCGGTGAAGGCTCACACAGCTGGTGACCTACTTTGAGTTCTAGATTCCTGGCTCCAAGAATCTTCCCTTCCCTACATATGTGTGTGTATCACAGGATACACTTTCCCACTCGAAAATAAATTAAGTATATTAGTATTTACTTTGTGTGTGTGTGAAAAAGAGATTAAGCATTTGCAAATACTTGAAGTACACACACAATGTAAATCTAGAATCTTTTCTAGGCTTAGTTCCAGTGTAAGAATGGTTAGTTCACCAAAATATGTGAACTAGCCCAGATTTCTAGGTGTTGAAAAAATTCTATCAACATTAAGAAGTTAAATTTAAGGAGAAAAGATGCAAAAACCTGTAAAGGAAAGAGAAATATCTTAGATCTGTCCATCTCTTGATGGTAGGAAAGAAAATTCTTGTTTTACAAGTATTTTGCTATAATCCTGTAGCCTTGTAACAAATATCTTGGTCTTTATTTTTATTTTAAGGAAGCAGAATCCAACTGTGGCGTTGTGAGTTATTTTTGGCTAACAAACTAAGGCCCCTCAGTAGGCTTTCCCTGTTTTCAGTCTTAGGTAATGTAAAATGAATTACATCAGTAATGCACTTCATCTGTTGTATGGGAACAGTATCATATTCCTCATGCATGGAATGTGTATTTATTTCAAGTGAAACAAAATCCATAGGCCATTTCTGGTTTATTCATTCTGTCCACATTGTCTAGCATTGACTGAATCAATTACCTTTCATGTGTATGTATGTGTTCATATATATATATATATGGACATGTATATACAAACTACTCATTTACATGCAATGCCATTTATTATCTCAGCCAATGAAAGCAAGTGAAGCAGAGTGCAACTTCTGCTCTTGGTGAATGAGCGTCATTGGACAGATGAACGCTCCTTCATTCTAGACAGGTATTCATAGTCTCTTCCAGATCTAAAAACCTTGTTGCTTTAGTCTTCTGTGGCAGTATTAAATGTACTCTTTATACAAGTCCCAGAGTAGTGAGTGTTCCCAGATAGAACCTACACTCGTATTGTTCAGCAACCTCATGTCTTTAGTAAGAACCATGCACACAAATCTCTGCAAAGTTCACATGCATTAACAACAACAAATCACTTTTCCTTCCAGCAGATGGAAGATCTCTCTGTCTCTCCTTCTCTTCATAAATCTGATCTGTCTTTCCAATAAAAATGAGTAAGTTTTTTTTAAAAAAATAGATGATATATGAGAATGAGGTTTAGGGAAAAAAATTTTAAATTTGTGTTGACTTGTATGTATGTTATAAATTTAAGGAAAGATGTAGACCTTTAATATAGCAGTGAAGACTCTGCTTGGGATGCCAGAATCCCATGTCAGAGTACCTGGGTTTGAAGTCCTAGCTCTTCTTTTTGAGTTACTTTCTAATGTTCCCCCTAGGAGACAGCAGGTGATAATGTAGGAGGTTGGGCCCCTGTACTCAGGTGAGAGAACAGATTGAGTTACTGGTTCCCAGCTTTGACCTGATCAGGTCCCTACTGATAGAGGTATTTGCAAAATATTACCTTTAAAAGTAGATGAAAACATTTTTAATTTAGAAAAAGAAAATCAAAGGAAAGATTAAGTTAAACTCTAGAACAAAAATGAAGTCATTTATTTCTGGATTGTGTAATTGGACATACTAGATGGAATATATTGAAAAACATTGGCTAAGGATGCTGGCCAATTTTAGTTTCATTCCTGTGATCACTTGTACTCTCCATGAGGCAAACATTGTGTGGTAGCCTTAGCAGACCTGGTTAGATCTTTAAGCAAACTTGTGTGTGCATATGAAAATAGCACAAATGTTTAATTAGTAACATTAACTTTTGTTAATTAAAATTAGCTTCCTTTCTCTTAAAATTAAGGCTACAGTGAAAAGAGGAGACTTGTTTTACACTGGAGAGAAAGGTAATTATTCTCATTGCCACAACAGGTTAAATTCCGTTCAATCCTAGTATCACACAGGGGAACTTGTGCAGAGAAAGGACTGGTAATGGTACTGAAGTGGGGCGTCTTATTCACACAGGTGCAGACTTGTGTTTTTCATACGTCGTGCAGGGCACTCCTGCCTGTGACTGGAGACTGTGCCAGGATCTGGCCAAAATTAGTCTGCAGTTCACATCTTTGCCCTGCTTCCTGCCTTTCCTAGACCTGGGGTTGATGGTTCTTCCTGGCTCACACTGCAGTAAAAGCAGGTTTTCACTGAAGGATTAGGATGAGGTTCTCTTTGGTATCCACCATCCCTGCCCCTCTTCGCCAAGCCA
The DNA here is from genome assembly GCF_030435755.1 of Ochotona princeps. Taxonomy (NCBI): domain Eukaryota; kingdom Metazoa; phylum Chordata; class Mammalia; order Lagomorpha; family Ochotonidae; genus Ochotona; species Ochotona princeps. Next base: position 13,772,915 of record NC_080851.1, read on the forward strand.
GGGTCGGTTAGTAGAATCATCACAAACTGAGTTCAAATAGTAAATAAAGGTAGTACAGGTCCAGACATTTGGTTTAGTCATAAAGGGAGGGACTCAATTAGAATGACAGTCCCTGCTTCCTGACTCTGATGAGCTCTTTCTCCTCTAGTTTCTGCTTAGTCACCAACTTGCCCGGCAGAGATTCTTAAGTCATTCCCCCAGTGTGTCTTCTCCGCATTTTCTATAGTGACAGAAGCTGCGTCTGAGCCCCTTCTTGTCCAGCTAAAGACCACACTGTTTATCTTTTCTTGCTGAAAGGTGGCCAGTTAGCGGGTTGTAATCAGTCGGCTATGACCAACAGACATGTGTATAGCTTCTGGGTCATGTCTGTGAAAGCAACACATCCAGATGTCTGCTTTCCCCACTTGTTGGGTCACCATTAGCTTTGCAAGTAAAGGGGCAGGCACAGGATAAGGAGACGCTTGGATGGCTGAGCCCCTGAGCAGCCATCTACACCAGTCCTCCTGTCTTCATGCTTTGATGACAACACAATAAAGGTCAGTACTGTTTAAGTCACAGTTTTGAAATGTTCTTGTAGTTCAGGCTTTTTCCTAAATAACCCACTTGTCCCATAATACTAGCTTAGATCATCACTTCTCGTGCAGTCAGTCTAAGAGTCTAAGAGCACAGGGTGCTGAGACTCCGTGGAACTAATTACAAAAGAGCATGGGCACCAAGCCCTAACAAGTTATATTCACAGACAGAAAAGACTTTTTGACAAAGTCTGATATTTGAAATACATATTGCACAGTTGCAAAGGAAAATTCATTTGAGAGCATGTATATTGGTGCTGAGACCTGTACATTCAAAAAGGTTGTTGCAGTTTTATTTGTAAGATATTTTTTCATTGGTAAAGAAAGCTAAGTTCACTTCTTTCGTTTGTCAGTTCTTTGAGATGTTGCTTCGTTGTCGTTCAGCTTACAAGGTTACATGGATTTGTTTTTTTCTTTTTCTTTTTTGAAATTTTTTATTGAAAAGTCAGATATACAGAGAGAAGGAGAGACAGAGAGGAAGAGCCTGTATCCACTGATCCACTCCCCAAGTTGCTACAATGGCCGGTGCTCAGCGGATCACAAGCCAGGAGCCAGGAACCTCCTCTGGGTTGTGGGAACAGGTTCCCAAGGCCTTGGACCATCTTTGACTGCTTTCCCAGGCCACAAGCAGGGAGCTGGACGGGAAGCAGGGCCACCAGGATTAGAACCAGTGCCCATATGGGATCCTGGCACATGCAAATCGAGGACTTTAGCCACTAGGCTACCACGCCATGCCCATGGATTTCAATTAGAATCTATTATTCTTTCTTTTGTCCTCTATATCCTCTTTTTTCCCCTAGGTGAGTTAAAGATACTATCCCCCATCATTGGCTTTATGCAATTGGATTATTATATCTTTAGTTTTATTACTAATTTTTTGTGTTTCTTGCACTCTTAAAACTGCTTAAAACTTCACCCACAGCTAGAATCAGTAATGCAATTTTACATGAGAAAAACAATGTTCCCTGACATTGTCTGAGATTACATTCAAGTCTTATTAAAACGATAAAACAGTCAAAACAGTGTACTCAAGGAAAAATAATAGGCAAATAATTCATACAGTAGGACAAGGATCTCCAAAATAGACACTCTCAAATGTAGTTATCTGTTCTCTTAAAGAGGAGCTAAGGCAAGATAACAGAGAATGGACAGGTTTTCTTTAAAAGATTCATTTATTTCATTAGAAAGATTTACAGAGAAAAGGACTGAAAGATTCTTAATCTGCTGGTTCACTCCCCAAATGGCCACAAGGGGTCAGAGCTGAGCCATTCCCGAAGCCAGGAGCCAAGAACATCCCAGTCTCCACTTGTTCTATGTGCATGCCCAGTTACCTCAGCATTATTTATTGAAAAAACTGTCCATCGGACCGAACGCGGTAGCCTAGTGGCTAAAGTCCTCACCTTGCATATGCCAGGATTCCATATGGATGTCAGTTTATGTCCTGGATGCTCCACTTCTCTTCCAGCTCCCTGCTTGTTGCCTGGGAAAGCAGTAGAGGATGGCTCAAAGGTGGCCCAAAGAGGGACCCTGCACCTGTGTTGGAGATCCAGAAGAGGCTCCTGGCTTCAGATCGGCTCAACTCCATCTGTTTCGGCCGATTGGGGAATGAATCAATGGGCAGAAGATCTCTCTCTCTCTCTCTCTTTCTCTCTCTCTTTCTCCTCTCTGTATACCTGACTTTCCAGTAAAAAGAAATAAATCTTTAGAAAAAATTAACTCCAGGTGGAGCATCAACCTCAGTGTAATTCATAAAATTAAAAAACTCATAGAAGATAAACATAGGAGAAAATCTAGATGCTGGAGGATTTGGCAGTGCCTTCTTAGATATAACACCAAAGGCATAATTCATGAAAAAGTGGATAAATGATGCTTTATAATAATAAATTGATAACTTCTCACAAAAAACATTGTCAGGAAAATGGGAAAACAGACCACATATTGGGTAAAAAAAATTTTGAAAAATATCTGCTAAAAAACTGTTACCCAAAATGTACAAGGAACTCTCAGGCTCAACAATGAGAAAAATGTACAATCCAATTTAAAATAATAGGCAGTAAATAAGCCTAATATTACACAACACTGTATGTAATCAGCAAACTGCAAATGAAAACAGCAGTGACATATACACCTAGTAGAATAGCTAAAATCCAAATTTTAATTAACACCAAATGCTGGGGATTACTGGAAGCAATAGGAATACCACTTGCGAATGGGAATTCAAAATAGGGAAGCCACTTTTTTTTCTCCCCGCCCCCTTAAGGAAGCCACTTTTTAAGACAGCCTATCAGTTTATCATAAAATTAAACATTTTATTCCCATCTACAAATTGCACTTGTTAGTATTTACCCACGTGAGTTGAAAACTTCTCCACACAGAAACCTTCACAGGAATGACTACAGCAGCTTTCTCATAATTGCCAAAAATATGAAACAACCAGAATGTCTTTGAGTTGTGAATGGAGAAACCAACTATGGCACGTTGGTACAATGGGGTGGGCTTTAACATTGAAGAGGTATGCAAGAACTTGACATGGGTATTACTAAGTGAAAGAAGCCATCTGAAAGGCCACTGGATCTGTGATTCCAACAATATGACATGCTGGAAAAAGCAGAATGGAGACAGTGAATAGCTGTGTGGTTGGCAGGCAGCTGGGGTGAGGGAGTGGTAAACACACAAACCACCATGGAGTTTTCAGGCAAGTTGTTCTGGGTGATAATTGTAAAAGTAGACACATAATCTATTGCATTGTTTCAGAGCTGCCTGTATGATGCAAGGAGTGAGTCCTAATGAAAATGATGGAGTTTAGTTCTTGTCGTGGTCTGAATGTGGATCCCTCCAGTGTGATAGGTTACAGTTTGGGCCGTAGGGGAATGATTAATGGCCGCTCTGCCCTTGTAGGGGATTCGTGCCCTGGATAAAGAGGCTGAGGGATTGCCCTGCTCCCTTTTTCCTTTGAACACTTTGGTGATGCTTGACTTCTTTACAATGTACATGTAGTATTTTCTCAAAAGGAATAACATTTCAATTTTGATGCTAGAGAAAGAATAGAGATCCTCACATTAGAAGATGTAGCGAAATGTTGGTTTTCATGGTCTTCAACATTCATTGGTTTGTAATATTTAGTGAGACCAACTTGAGATTGCTGTATTGCTGAAGCGCATGAATTTGTGCTGTTGCTACCACGACAAACATGAAAATGACAGTGTCGATTTCTCAGGAGATGAAGACATCTGAATCCAGTTCAAGCTTTTCTTATTTTCCCTGACGTTTCAGGTAACTATTCCTCGAGGACAGTGCTGGAAGATCTACAGGAATGCCGTGGGATTGGAGCTGCTAAAGGTGTCTGTGGGAATCTCATGACCTCTTAAGGGGTTAGAAGTTGTCCAGAAACAGGTGGGAAAGATCATGCATTGACCTTTCATTGCATAACTAGAGTGTTATATTTTATTCCCAGAATGAGACATCACCACTAGAATGGCATATCATTGACTTAGAAAACATTTATTGTCTCAAACTTGATATGACAGAATACTATTTTCCTTCCAGAACTTTCTCATTAAATTGGATGAGCTTAAAAATTTTGAATTTCTCCTTAGTAGTTTATTTCAATTAATATTAAATTTTGGTTCACTACAGGGTTATGATTCACTACCATATTAAATGTCAGTGGGATAGTAGATAAAAAGAAGAGAAAATTTCTGTTTGGGAGATTAACCTTTGGATGAAGTTAATTATGTAGTATTTTGATTGGCTTCTGTTAGGAAGGTAAAAGCCATTGTCAGTCCTAATTTCCCTTCCTTATCTTCCATCCTGAATTGTCCTCCCGTGTTCCAATCCCCTCTAGTCACCTTCCTTTCCCTTGGGTCATTTATACAGCAGTTGATGTATCCAGTTTGACTCCAAGTAAAACTTTTCACTGAATATCGTGCAGCTGCTCATTCGAGGCCTTTCCCAAACTCCTGGTCTTTCCTCTCCCATGACCACCAAACACCTGAAGCCTTTTCTGCTCTTGACCATACTTATCAGAATTCTCAGTGAATGGTTGCTCAAGCCATCTTACAGGGATACTTTGTTAGGAAAGCACAGACTCCAGAATTTACCAGAGCCAGTTCAAGCACTTTGTTTTTCCATAGGAGAGGTGCACAGGCTGCCAGGTCTTTCAGGGTAATGGTGTTTTCTTATTGGTCCTGTATGTCCTCAAACACCTCTTCCTTAGTGTCTTGGATGTGTAACCCTAGGTGAAAGTGTCTAGAGTTATTGAATGCATGTCTAGTTTGTATACAGCTATAGCTGTGAGGATGGGATATCCAGTTAATTATCTCAAATTTGTTTTGGTGAATCCTCTTTATTCTTCAAAATTTTCAAACCAAATGTTATACTTAATAATACTAATATTGTTTGATGCCATCTGTGATACTTTTTAAAAATTTATTTTATATAAAACTCAGATAAGCACACAAGTGGTTACACAGAAATACACATCCCATATACACATATCACTTGTCCCGACCTGCAAGACACGACGCTCAAACCCTGAGGGTGGACTGGGAATGCCGGGCTGCTGGCCCAAGAAACACATGGACACATGTACTTGGTGAAAGAAAGTGCCAATGCCCTTTATTTTACTCCTCATATAAATACCTTCTTCTCTAGCGGAGGAGGAGAAGGGGAGGGGTTTCCTGGAGCTAATTATCTTCATTGAAACAGGGAAGGAACTAATCATTTATATTGAAACAGGGGAGGAACTAATTATTTGAACAGGATCAAGGGCTGAGGTTCTGTTCTGCTTGCTTTGCATGGGCTGATCGGGCCGCAATATCCTGCTTGCTGTGGCCCTGCTTGCCCAAGGTAGGTTTTGCAATGCAACAGGTTGTCAGGCATGCCAAGTCTAAGGCCCGTAAGTCTGTGGCTCCTAACAATCACTTATACTTAGATCCCTTAGGCCTTTCAGACCAGAAACTTCTGTAAATGGTGATGAGACTAAACTTCTAAAGTGATTCCTTTCAATGGCCAGAATAATTTCAAAATTCTCTCCTGTAAAACTTTACTGATATTAGTTGAGGATAATTATTATCCTTGAGCTTTATACTAAATATAATTGCATGCACCTCACATTGACATCAACACCTGAGCTCCAATCTCATAGTTAGCATCTGGAGATTTGGATATATTCCAAGGTGTCCCAGATTTGCCTGTACATTAGAATCCCAGAATATCCATTCATAATTCCAGAACTCAGGCCCATTCAAGACCAATTCCCTCTCAAGATCTAGGGCCATGACCCAGGCATCAGCATTTACTGAAATGTCCCAGGTGACTCCAGCATGCAAGCAAACTGAGGAACCACTATCCTCTCTCAGCCTGTTTTCTTCATGTATAAAATGCTGATGAGAACTGCCAGTCTAACATTTTACTTGAGTTAATATAATTATGTACATGAATATATCTTATAAATAATGACATTCTTTAAATGTACTATCGTTAGGCTTCAAAATATTTTAAATAAAAATGAAAGGAACAGATGTGAATGTTAACTTTTTCGGTATATTTTCAATTTTTTGTAGTTTCAACTGTTAATGTCAGATCAACAATTTAGCTTAGATTCAAATTACAAAGGAAGTACAGGTAAGGGAAATAAGTCCAGGCTAGCCTGGCATTCATAGCTGAGTGATAAAGTTTGATTCAAAGCCAGCTCCGTAAGTGGTGAACAATACCCTACCTTGGTTGGTAAACAAAATGTAACCTAACCTAGGAGTACACCCTTGTATAACTAAGCAATAACTATAACTGAGGCTCAGCCAATCACATTCAGCTGCTAACTGGCCAAACATTGTCCAAATTAGGTAAATGCCTGCTTCAGGCAACCAGATCATTTTTGTGTGCTACATCCATTTCTTCAACCCATATGTACAACCCATATTTGAGATAGCGTAGAGTGTTCTTGAACCATTTTATGGTCTGAAATCTTGACCGGTTCTACAACTTTTGTTTTCCTCAAGTGTACTTTTTCAATATGAATTAGTCCAAGTTGTTCTTTTAACACTGCCATTCAGAAGCTTGTCCTTCCAATTCAGGTACACTCCCATCAGGTGGCTACAGCTTATTTGTGGTTTTGGCTAAAGCAGTGGTTCTTGGTCCTGTTCAAAATTTCCCTTGGCTGAGCCTTGTCTCTGGTTGTTTTGACTCAGTTTATGGAAGGACTGTGCCTTCTATACACCAATGGGGATCAACATGTGATCCTGATACCCCATTGCTGGCTCTGCTGAATTCAATATTTGTATATAGGTTTCTGCTTTTTCCTGCACAACTTTTTAATGTCAGAAGTAATCTTTTTATCATGTGAAGCAGAAAATATTTTTAGAGTAGTTAACCATATATAGATACCATTCCTTATAACTATTATCATTCAATGTTTAATTTTAACTCTTTATTTGAAGTATATCCAAACCTTCTTAATACACACTCAATATATTTACTCATAGCTTTGACCAGTATTTGCCTCTCCCCCGCTTTTTTTTAGAAAGAAGTCCTATCTGCTGGTTCACTCACCAAACTCTTCAATAGCTGGACCTCAATCATGTTAAAGCCAGGAGCTGGCACTCAGCTTGGGTCTCCCAAGACAGCCATCGTCTGCTGTTGCCTCAGGTGCAATTTAGCAGGAAGCTGGAATCAGGAGCAGGGTCAAGACTGGAACCAAGGCCCTCCAATGTGGCAAGGTAAGAGTCAAATGCTGTGTTAGCTTGTTGAACTGGAAACTTGTCCTGATGGAGCAGTGATTCTTAAACTTCAGTGTGGGTAAGTGGCAGTGGGGAGGGTCATTGACATCATACCTTCATTCACACATCTAAGTGCTTAATCTTTGAATGGAGGTCTAGGATTCTGATTTTAAGCTATCTAGATTATTCTGTTACACATTGACTTTTTGAGAAACATTGGTTCTGTTGAGCCAAAAGGCTGGTGGAGTTTGATGCCAAAAATGGGCTCATGGAATCCAGAAGGAAAATTCTGCAAGGAACTCTTTGTGTGCTTCAACTTCGTGCAAGTTGTGGTATGTCAGTAGTCAGGTCATAGCATCATCGGAGAGTATCAGGGCAGTTATCAGGCTATTGGCCAGAACGTTTGCAACAAGAAGGCCTATCTTTTATTTGCAGCTCCAAATGGAGCCTGGGACAGAGAGCAAATGCAATATTTATTGGAAGAAATCCTCTACCTTTCTTGTTTTCCTTTTTTGCTTCAGCTTGACCTGCCATCTGTTGTCTTGTCCTTGAAATGTTGGCTTGTAGTCTATCCTGAAACAAATACACATTTGGAACTATTTTAGACAGCCAGAAGAAAAACCATCCCTGTATATCTGAAATCATATAAAAATGATTAAACCATGCAATTCAACTTTTTAATTTCAATAATGCCATGTTTGATAATTCACCTGAATGGATTACGTTTCGCTCTATGTGTAATTGCATTTGGGCTTGCTAAGATTTCCTTACTATGCTTTTATTTTTAGCAGTTTAGGTCCCATTATTAGCCTCTTGGCATTGGCCAAGGCTGGGTCTGCCTTAGATTTCAGATAAGCTTTTTTTTTTCTTTGGTAAAACATGCAGCAAATAAGTTTCTGTTGAAGTATATTGGATTGGTAGGATCATAAGACAAATAGATACTATTAACAAATGTATTTCACATTTTATGCCCTAAAGAAACTTGAAAAGTATTAATTTATATTAAATCAATATTGAATGCATATTACCCAATACCTACTGAATCTTAAAATTTGACTTTCTCTGAAAAGAAATAGTTAAAGCTAGCAAATTGATTAATCTCTTTTCAAAAGCCTGCAATTAAAATTGTAATTATATATATAGCTCTCTCTATCCACTCCCTGTTTCTGTTGAGTGACAAGTTAGGCTCTTTATTGTGATGTAGAAGGAAGAACTAACTGTAAGTGGCTGAATTAGTTCAATCCAAATGAGAACCTTAAATTTGTATGCACCAATTTTTAGGCACTAGGACTGCCCACGTTCTTATGCCAATTTACCCTTCCTCTTGCACCTAGTCTTCAAGTACAGCCTAAACCAGGGCAGTCTTTCTAAATCAAAAATTTAATTAGTATTCTGTTTTGCTTGAAATCTGATGGGATTCCTGTGAAGTGGCTGTCTGTTGCTTTCTACACTTGGACCTGTTTCCTAATCATGGGAATGGAAGGGGAACCTAGATTTAAAAAACAGAATCATGTGTCTTGTTTCTGGGAAAGAGAATCTGAAAGACAAGACTCTCAGGAGCTCTCACTGGGTGCGTTCTACACCAGGTACAGGAACCTGGTCAGTAAAGAGGAAGAACAAAGCCAACCCAGGAGAAGAAGCAATTGAGAGGCAGGGGGCATCCCCTGGGTGGTGGTAGAAGCCCCGTTTCAACTTGTTTGTAAACCTTGATTATGCCCTGTTCTTCCAGACGTCAGTTGTTGAGCATGGGTCCCATGACTTTCCCCATACGTTCCTCTAGAGCCCCATTTACCACCTAAGCTGGTTAGGACTAAGTTTTGTCACTGCAAGAAAAGGCTGTTGATTGAAACAGCTTGGGAGATCTTTAGGAAAGGGCTCAGCTCCAAGAAGCAGAGCACATGACAACTAGACTTCAACAAGAAAGTGTCTCTTTTCTCACCCACCACGAAATGCAGAGACAAAGGCAAGGCCAGGTCTGGCTTGTTCACTCAGCGAAATGGGAGTCACTTGGTCAGCTCTGCAATGCTGCGAGTCTTTGCCTTGATCATAGTTGGCTGTGGATCTCTGTTAGCTGCCGTATGTGCGCTCATGTATGTGAGCACTCCACAGGGAAGAACAGAGCGCCAGCCTGCTTCTGGTGAGCATCTATTTGCCAACTGGAAAGGAAGCTGCAGTAAGCTGCCTTGATCTCGCTGGCCACAACTGGATCACAGGCCCAAACCCAGACACGATGATGAAGAGATGAAAATGTCTTCTTTCACTCCTTAGCTGTCCTTAAGTCAAATGTGCTCTGACAATCTTCTGTGGTTCTGTTAGCAGAGAAAGGGAAGGACACTATGACGAGTGAAATAAACCATGCCAGCCATACTTACATATCCCACTCTCACAGGTGCCTGGGGGTAGGCTGTGCTTGCTTCAAGTTAGATCCCAAAAAGCTACAATTCTTTCTTTCTCCTTCCTCTTTCCTTTCTTCTCCTGCCCTCATACATCCATTGATTGGGTATTGATTGATTAACCTCAAAGGCTGAAAAAAATCTGGGCACTGACAAGTTCCAACCACGAAGTCTTATTTTTATAATCCATAAGACTCAGAGATGAACTGGCTCTCACAACCTGTGCCATTTGCTGCTGGTCCGGGCGCACATTTTACGCAATGTTACTGACAATAAAAAAGAATCAAAAAGAAACTATATTTTTTATTTATTGGTATTTCCATGACTGAGCCAGAGATATCCTTACCTTGAACACCTAAAGGAATTAAAAATACTTTTTAAGTGAGCATTAGGTATAAATACGAAATCATGTCTCTTTTGTCTGCTCTGATGGTCAATGCATTTAGAGTCATTTAATAGATGATTATAACATTTAGCTTTGTTCCTTTTTTTGTAAATTTTGGGTTTGCATTGTAGGAAACAGATCAAGTATGTCAGGAAAGTAGAAAAAATGATATTTGCAGTATAAATATATTGGCACTTATACTTCTGGTGATGTGAAATCTAATTTGCAAATTTGTTGTGTTGGAAGAATTAGGTCCTCTCCGATTTTTCAAAGTTAAGAGCGTTGGTGCTCTCGGAAGAGCTATCCCGTGCTTCATCAGGCAGCACAGAGATAACTTGGGAAGATATCACTCCTTGTTCTTTTTATGCTGTGTTATCTTATAGATGTTTTCAAAGAGTTGGAACAACATGAAGTGATTTGACGCAGAGACATGTAATTTTAAACAAGTTATTTTTGACCTTTCATCTTTCATATTCTGTTTACTGTAAACATAATTTAAACATTGTGAGTTGAAATTCTCCGCTGAGATTTGGATTGAGATCTCTTTGAGAATTAAAATCAGAAGTGGATGTCAGCTCTGAAGAAATGTTTCTGCTGCCTTAGGCGTACGACGGTGTGTGCATTTTCTACACAATAAATGTCACTTTCGGCTTCTGTTAGCTTACATTCTGCCAGGAAATTTCCTAATGATTCCTTTTTCCCCCATTTTATCTTTCTCTAAATCTATTACTGTGAAACTAGTTCCTGCCTGACTTCCTGTTTTCTTTCTCTGCTATTGCATTATTGGTACTTACTGTGTTGCAATAATGCATCTTTATAAATTAATTTCATATTTTTCTTCTTAATTTTTCCAATGCTCCTGATTTTTTCAACTTACACTAACGTTTTTATTATTAATTCCTTTATGAAGAGGCATACATCCTTAAATGAGATTTATTCTGTTTGCAAAATTTAATTAAAATTATTTCCTTCCTTGATACATTAAACCTATAATTATTGTTAGATTTTAGCATTTCCTATTAGTTTAATTCCATCAAGGAGAATGAAAACATTCTTATATTGATCTAAATGATTTTGCTTGTCTCGTATGTTTTGAGTAGTGACTTGAACACAATTTATTTTGCCATCTTGAATGTGAAAGCAAGTTTGTTCTTCACCTGTTATTCTATGGCTCTTTTTATCTATGTCTCATTTTTACCTGACATACCTTCTCTCATTCATACCATTCATTCAGTCAGACACCCTTTGAGTGCCTTATCATGGACACTGTGTGAGGTTATATTTGTTATTGTTTCTTTCCTATTGCAATTTTGTTGGATTACCTTTCTCACCCCCCAAATACATTAGAATTCCTACTACAATTCAAACCTATCACTTGCATAATGAAACTACTGTGTTTATAAATCTAAGAGACATGACTGCCAGATAAATAGACTAGTAGGTCTGACCATTCTAAAACTATCCAGTGAAATTACCTATGTAATATGTTTGTGCATGTATAAAATTTCATTGAAATGTATTTAAAAAAAACTACAAAATCTTCACTATCTTTGTTAAAAAAAAAAAAACCCGGCAAATTGAATGCAAGTGCATGTACATTATAAATTCCTATCATTTGCTTACGCATCAACTTACTCAAATCACTCATCCAGCAGCAAAAACAAAGCTAGACACATAAAAAATTCTTGGCAGGTATGTGAAAATTATTCCACTCCCTAGAAATGGACTCTTTTCAAATCGTGTTTTTAGATCCTTGTAGATTATGCAAACAGAATCAGGAAAAATGGGAAATAAATTATTACAAAATGGAAAGTCTGTTCAGACATTTTAATTAGCTCAAAGTCATGGGTATGAGCCAGTTCAGTTTGGCCAGACCTGGTAGGGCAGAAGGTAGTGGATGGAGTCGCTCAGGCACCCTGCTGCAGCTGCGGGAGAGGTTCTTGTCTTGGCCCAAATGCCCGTATTTCATCAAACTGGTAGGACCCAGGCCTGGCCAGCAGTTTATGACTCATGTGCATAAGGGCCTCATTGATAGGTGCCCCTGAGACGATAACGTGCAGGAGCAAGGTCACTTCTCTCCTGTGACCTGACAGCCAGCCAGTCTGGTGAGATAGGAACTGAATGTCACAGATGATGGTTTTCAACTAACAGTGTGTACCAGCTGAAAGGTCAAATGTGCTTGGGAACCGAGACCCCATCAGACTATTACAAATCAGTGTTAGAGAAGAGAACTCCAAGTAACCACAGGAAGGCTAACCGAGAGAAGTTGGAGGGAACTGAGGAGCTGGAGCTGCCAAGTGGGAGACTTAGGGGAGGAAGAGAGGGGAAGGAGAACCAGTGTGGGGCTTAGCATCGAGGAATTGGTAAGTGCCCTTTCTGAAGGCTTGATGTTTACCCATTCTTGAGAAGCAACCCCCTTTCATCTCAGTGGTTATAGACCGCTGTCTGGTCTGAGCAATGATGCAGGTATCAGTTATTGTTTCTGGAACAGGAAAAATTATGTAGGTATCTTAGCTGAGCTGTTTCTGTCAGTCTAGTATTTATGGGAGAGTCTGAGATTCTTGTTAAGATCAATCAGGTTGTACTTTATTTCTCATCTGGAATTAGATGTTTCCTTTCGAGGTAGGACTTGTGAGTGCCAGAACGATGTCTATAGGAGTGCCACTTAGTTTTCATTCCAGTATTTCAAAGTGAATTGGCATTAAGAATTTCATCATTTCCATGTTGGACTTTCTGTTTTAACAATGTAAAAAAAAATCTTAAATTTTATGGCACAATTTTGTAGGCTAACGTATATTTTATTGGTTTAAGTTTTTACTAGAGGGAACACATACACTAAAATGTCACAATTAATTTGTAAGTCCTGGCATATGGGAGCATGTAAGCACATTTATGGCTCAGTTTAATCTATTTTATGAAATAAATATTTACTGAACACCTGCTCTGAGCCAGAGAGAATGCTAGGGAGCAGGCTGACTCACTTGAATGGTGATCAAGAATGTTGCCTTACTGTAGTCTAGATCTCAGTGTATTTACCTCATGGAAACGCTGAATCTCTGTTGCCAAATGGGATGAAATCTTTCTCTACAGCTTTATATGGACACTGAGTAAACTTCCTCCAACCTACAGATTGGCACACCCCGAAAGTGGCTCTTACACCCCACCAAGTGGTCTCCTCTCCTTGGTCAAATCTCTTGCCAATCAGTCTTCTAATCAGAAAACCCATGTTTTCCTCCTCACCCACAAACCATTCTGGGTTATTTCTTTTGCAGCCTCTGATGTTTCCAGGTCTTCATAATTTATCTTTGAAAGTATACCCTCTTCCATTGAATTATTTTTTGTTGCATCTCCTAGTTTTGTAACCGAACATAATTTTCAACATTTATAGTTCAGATTGTTTTAGTGAGTTTTTCCCCCTACCCCAAAGGAGAGAAATTATGAAATCACTTGCAACTAAGCCTAAGCCAAAGTTGTTACTAATTCAACACGTAAGACAGTGTTCTAGCTGCTTGTAGACTGTTGATGTTTGTCTTCTTCATTTGAGTCACAGGGCTTTGGTTTGGCAGAATCTAAAGTGCTCCATGATGTATTAGCACTTCGTGTTGTAACTGGCTCATAATTGGCCAGGATCAAATCGAATGTTGTTTGATCCAGGAATAATCATGGAATCTATCATTCAATATCGTGGAGCATTCAGCCTGTAATTAGTAACTGCTTCTTCTCACCAAATCAAGTGTAAAAACAATGACAGCTGTCCCATTCTGAATCAGTCTATTATTTGAACTTCCTGCCACCCCCAAGAAGCAAAATATTGTACATAAGTAGAAATCTATGTCTGTCTATGTATAACATATGGCATGTACTACTCCAGTGTGTTTTAATATGATTTTATTGTGAAGAGACCTACACATGATTATTTTCATTGAACAGTTAGTCTGGGATATTTGACATTTATACATTTCCATTGGCATCTCAGTGTTTGAATGCCCATGCAGGGGACTTTGATACTCAGAACAGTGGCACACAGGTTGCAACACCTGCCATGGCATTCGCTCTGGAAGAGGCTTATTTCCAGTTGGATGTATTTGAATACTTGATGCCTATTAAGTGCTCAGTAAATGATTTTTTGAACATATGTGTGAAGGAATGAACCAATGAATTTGAAACAGAAAAATCAAACTGATTTGGCTCTTACAACCATGTATAAAAGTAGATCGTTTTAATTGTTTTTAAGCTTTTTTTTCTCTAGAAGAAGCAAGGACAAGGCTTAAGCCCAGAACAGTGCATCTCTGGTTGGGGTGAAGCAAGGAGTGTTCAGGGAGCCACTGAGGACTTTCGAGGCACCCCACACCTTATCACAAATGTCCACAGGTGCACAATCACTCTGTAGATGAGGCATTGCTAGTTTTATAAATTTGCTGGGGCTCCAAAATTTGGGTTACCCAGTCTTCTAGGGACAGAGCCTTCATTTAAACCTCTCACTCCATAGGTAGTTACCTATATCAGGACGATAGCCTTGTGTGGATTTCAGCGTTGTTTTCGTGGGACACAGAGGAATTCCCAGAGCTGTTCGGTGAGTTCAGATAGAAAAGGAAATGAAAAATAAAGAATTGCATAAAGAGTACACTCATCAGGGAAACATATAAATGTAGGAATACATAGTACACATGAGGATATTAGTTCCAGACTAGTTCCTCAGCACGCTTATGATTTGTTTGTTCATTCAACACACGTTGATTTGCCATCCTGTGCACATGCTGTGCATGCCTGGTGCAGCTCTGGGGAGTCCCCGTTGGTTTTGCTTTGTTTGGCTCTCCAAAGTGAAACCTGTTTATGGGGTCACCCTTGAACCCACCCACTGAAGTTCAGATGGTGATTTACCTCTTGATTTATAGCCAGGGGTTTTCCAGTTAGAGAGGCTGACGGAAGAGCAAGTCAAGAACCTAGGGAGATAACGTGTCTCCACTTCTGCTGGGGAGACCACCCAAAACATTTTCCTTAGGCTATGATAGTCTGCGATGGTATCTGTCATTTGTGATTCATAGAACCCAGAAGCCCTGTGCAAAATTATAAGATAAGCTAATGAGCAGGCATTCCTCTACAGCAGATGCTAAACTAGCTAATCTTCCTTTGTGATTGGGAGGTGGCCTGGGATCACCAGGTGTTAGAAACAGATTTTCCTATCGCTAGTCCTAAGCAGTTTCATGTGCACTAAATGCAAGGGATAACACTTGAAACAATTAAACCAGATTCATAAGTTAACTGAGAATAACAGATAAAATGAGACTGCACAATGTCTGTGTGATGCCAATGTGCTAACACCCATTTGTTGCTCTTAGGAGTCTTTCAGTTGTTAGCTCAATGGACTGGTTGGATCGTAGTTACAGAATGGTGAACATCTCCAAGCTGGGGGTGGGTGGTGTGTGGGGTAGGGGTTGTGGTGATGTGGGGTAAAGGTAGGAACGGTTGTGATGGCCTTGGTGGCCATCCTTCTCTAGTCTGCACATATGACTCCTCCTGGGATCGTAATACATTTTTATTTACTTCTGTTGTATTTGAGAGACAAAAAGAGGTAAAGGCAGACAGATTTTCCTTCTTCTTGTTCACTGGCCACATGTCCTCAACAGCCAGGACTTTACCAAGCCAAAGTTGGGAGCCCAGAGCACAGTCTGGGTCTCCCATATGCGTGATGTAAACTCGTGGACTTGAGCCATGATGTGCTGCTGCTTAAGATGTGCACTAGTAGGAAGATGACATAGGAAAAAGAACTAGGGCTCTAACCAGAGAGATCTGATATGGGAGGTGGGTGTGCCCATAAATTTCTTAATAGCTGTTAAGACCAATCCTGGATCTTCCAAGGTAGGGCCTGAGAGTCTACGTTGTCAAGAAACCTTCCAGGGTCGGCACTGTGGCATACTAGGTTAAGCCACCACCTGCAGTGTCAGCATCCCTTGTGGGTGCCAGTTTGAGATCCAGCTTCTCCACTTCTAACCCAAGTGCTTGCTAAGTGCCTGGGGAGGCATCAGAAGACACCCCAAGTCCTTGGGTCCCTTAATAGGAGACCTGGTTGAAGCTTTTGACTCCTGGCTTTGGCATGACCCATTCTCGGCTATTGTGGCCATTTGGAGAGTGAACCACTAGATGGAAGATCTTTTTCTGCCTCTGCCTGTCTGTAACTGTGCTTTTTAAACAAACAGCAAACAAATTTTAAAGGTGCTTACAGTTGGTTTTGCTGCTGCTGCTGGCTCATGGGCCACACTCCGAGCCATGTCTATATAGAAGTGAGAAGATGTATATGGGAATCTGTGACACATTCTGCTTAAAGACACACATCTGAGAGCATTTCACAGAGCTGGTGGAAAGTAAAATTAAAGGGTAAGTGCATTCTGGTGCAAAATATTTTGGAATCCAAGCATAACTGTTTTCACAATATGTTTTTTCTTTGAGCTTTTTCAAGACTCTGCATATATTATATAATTAATGTGTTCATCTCAAGGTTCAAGTTGCATCATCAAATTAATACATTTTTGTTCTTCTGCAACTGTAAAATCTGTTGAGTAATTACTGTATGCCTCTAGATGAGATCTCCCAGATACCATGAAGTTTTAGCTTATGCTTAAACAATGGACCTACTTGCTGTCAGGACATCAATACAGGCTTCATTGAGATATTTGATTGTGTGGCCCAAAATATAAGCAAAATTGAGACTTTTCTTGAATGGGCAAACCTCACTTGCTCGGCTGCAAGTTGGCACTGGACAAGGGCTCCTTCTTGGCTTTCTTTGCCCTCCTTGGATGTTTTGATTTAAAACTCTTTTTCTCCTGTGATGGGCTTGAGTCTTTGTGACTGCCTTCCCTGGGGACCTGCCTCCTGCAGTTTCCTTGTTGCTGGTGCACAGAGACATCTCAGCTTGAGCCTTGAATCCCGGCTATCTGGGATCGTCCCACCTTCTGCCGGTTGCCCTCTAGGGCCCCGCTGACCCAGACGCATGCTGGCTTTCCTCTCATGTGCTGCCTACTTCTTGTCTAGTTCCTTAATCCTGAAAAACACTCAAAATACAAATGAGCAATAATTCAGGCATCTCTGATTATCTAGATTTCCTCAGCAGAAGGTGGAATGCAGGCTGCGAACCCCCAAAGTACAGGATGCACCGCTTGGGATCTTTAAGTGGACCCATTAGAATCCCTCTCAATATTGCAGAATGGCAGACACTATTAACAAGGTGACTGTTCTCCCCAGGAATGTCTCTTCCTTCTCTGTCCTTCCATATTGTTCAAATGAGTGAAAGGTCTCGGTATTTATGGAAGGATCCTCAGAATTTTCTGGATATTATGTATGTGTTGATTTGGTTACTCACTTTAAAATATTCCTTGAAATTCTGTTACAATAATAATGATGACCTGGGTTTAGCAAGCACTGTGTCACTGAATGTTAAGTGTGATACATTTTCCCATTTTAAGGGTGAAAAACCTAAAAACGGAGAAATGAAGTAAAAAAGTGTTGGACGCAAACCTAAGAAATCTTGAGTTTGTAATCTTAACCACAACTCTGTGCTTTCAATAGAAGTAGAAAACCTCCAACTATTGGAAAGTTTTACAATGATGAATCATAAAGAGAACACTAAAAAGCAACTAGTTTGACCTATACAGTGAAATACGTGGACATTATTTTGGCGCTGTGTCTTAACTATTATTTCCTTAAAAGATAACCTTGGGTTGAATTTCCCGAAGTATTTTCCATGGAATCCTAAATCGCGTTTTTCACAATCATTTCTGTATTTTTCTTCCTGTGACACAATGGATTCTGTCCTGCTTGGATATTTACAATCTCTGTGTTATAAATTTGAAGAAACCCTGTAGAAAAAAAGTCTTTAGTCCCAGATTATTTGATCTTACATGTTATGTTTGATTATTTTGGTAAGATTAGTAGTAACATTTTTTGAAAGTTTTCTGGAATTAGCTTTGTACTCTGTTTAGTTTGAATCAGGTTTTTTTTGTTTGTTTGTTTAAAGATTTGTTTGCTTGAAATTCAGAGAGAGCGAGAGGCCTTTTTTTTTTATATAAATTAATTACATTGCATTAAGAGAGTGAGAGGCCTTTAATGCATTAGTTAAGTCCCCAGATGCCTGTATTAGCTGTGGCTAGGTCAGGACAGAGCTAGGAGCCAGCAACTCAATCCGTCTTCCATGTAGGTGGACCCCGAATGCCTGCTCATTACTTACTATGCGCCAGGCTCATTAGCAGGCAGCTGAACTGGAATTGCAGAGTAGCCAGGGCTTGAAGCAGGCACTCCAGTACGGGATAGGACCATCCAGGGAAATGGTTTAATGTGCTCCACCAGCATGGTACACCTTTGATCACCTTTTGAAGTCATTTCTCAGATGTTTTTTCAAACCCATGTCAAATCTAATTTGCAGGTACTGCTTTTTATAAATAACATTGAAAATAACACAGCAGTAATGTGTCAATGTGGGTTTGTGAAATGGGAGTTTTGCTGCAGCCATCCTCACCTCGCCTGCCCATCCTCACCTCGCCTGCCCATCCTCACCTCGCCTGCCCATCCTCACCTCGCCTGCCCATCCTCAACCTCACCTGCCCGTCTTCAACCTCACCTGCCCATCCTCAACCTCGCCTGCCCATCCTCAACCTCGCCTGCCCATCCTCACCTCACCTGCCCATCCTCACCTCACCTGCCCATCCTCACCTCACCTGCCCGTCCTCAACCTCGCCTGCCCATCCTCAACCTCGCCTGCCCATCCTCACCTCACCTGCCCGACCTCAACCTCGCCTGCCCAAACGAAGGGAAGCTCTTAGACATCTGAGGCAGTTTAGACGCAGGTCAATCACATTGGGATCCAAGTCTCCAGACCCAGGATCCTGATTATAGCATGTCACAATTCATGTCATAAATAACCAAGATATTAGGTAAGTTCAAACTACGTCTCTATAAAAGATCATATTATCTACTATCAGCAATACTCTCGCAGGAACAAAATGGTTAATATTTTCTTCTCTTCAGAAATGCATTCTACAACAGCAATATTTCTGCATCTTGGCAATTATTTCTTACTGAAGATTCATAATTTATGACCTTTTGTTTCTCCCTCTCTTTGGTTTCCATTTATCAATTTTATATCTCCACAATATGCTTTATGGAAAATAATGATATTAGATCAATATAGTTATGTTAATGGGTGTAATATGCAGCTCATTTGAAAGAGACTGGCAAAGCATATTTTCCTAAGTTCTGTATTACTCAACTCATTGACCAGAATCGTGTTAATGACATAATGCTCGCGTTTTGAATGTCTGAGAGGTTTGGTGATGGCCCCTTAGAGATTAAAAGCTGCTCGACATGCACGCGAACAGAATGAATTGCTGCACTGCATGTATTTAATTTATCATTAATGTCCTGTTTTTAGCAGCACATTGTGTTTAAACTCTTCAGTATTATTCCCAAGACTTAAATAAATCATCATTTTTTTTGGCCCATGTCATTGTGTACAATTCCTTATCATTTTGTTTGAATAAGGAACTTCATTCTGTCACGAAATAAAAGAAAACGAAATCACGGGATCTAAAACATTAGTGCTGGGATCATGTAATTTAACAAGAATAAGCTAGGAATAAATTTCTCCTTGAGGTTTTGTTTCTTTGCATGCTGGTTGTATACACTTCCTTGCTTTTTTCGTTTGTTTGTTTTGTTTCATTTTTTTGTTTTTGCCTGAATTGTGTTGCTTTTCTTTAGTCCTTGCTCTGGTCACGTGCTGTTTCTTGGCTTGAAATTTCCAGTTACATTGGAAAAAATGCTGAGAGTTTCTATGATGTAGTGGGCAATTTCCAAGATATTTAGAAATACAAATTCATTAGGTATTCCTCCCTGAAAAGTTAGTAGAAATTGTGAAATAGGAAGGAAGACCCAGGAATAAAGAAAAGAATTGCTAGAGTGTGTGGTTGGCCTAATTGCAAAGGCACGCATGTCCCAACTTGAATGCCTGATAACATGTCTGGCTTTGGCTTCTGACTCCAGGTCCTGCTGCTGACGCAGACCCTGTAGGCAGCAGTGGATGGTCCTGGAGGTTCCTGTCACCCTTGTGGGAGATTTGGGTTGCTTTTGGATTCCTGGCTGCTGTCCGCAGCGTAAGCATGTTCATTGGGAATATTTAAGCGTTGAACCTCTCTGCCAGTTCTTCTGTCTCTCCCATTCAATGAGAATTATCTTACAGTAATTATCATGCATTTGCTAGGATCCTGAGACTCTAATATATTAATAAATTCCTTTTAGAAAAAGCTGAAGAAGAAAGCTAATTTGTTCCACTGTTTCGGTAAGGATGAGGTGTAGATGAAATCTCATTGGAGAGAAAATGGACATTCTCTAGAAGGGAGCAACAAAAGATATTAATATTTAATCTTCCTTCTATTTACCGAAACATAGAGAAACAAAGGGATAAAGTAATCTCAAGTATACCCATTCAATGAAAAATTCATTTGTAAATTTTAGAAATGTGAACTGCCTTCTGGGGACTACTGTTTAAATGTCACCTGCTTAAAGAGAGCACATGTTAATCGGACTTTGATTGGCAGCTCTTCACCACCTCCTTTCCCTCGGCAAAGGTCTGTTTCCACTGGCAATACCCAGGAGGGAAGCGTTGTATAAAGGCAGGAGGTGAGCAAACACTGTTACTGAGCCTGGTGACGTGACTGTTCACTTTGATAGCTTTCTTTTTTTGTGGGTCACAAGCCCAGAGATCATCATTAGGTAGGTTTGGCTTGAACGAAACAAGAAACAAAACAAAAATGTCAAACAGAAAAGCACTAGAGAGCAAGCTTGAAGGTGCTAGAGTGAGTGCTGATTTCTTTGTAAATCCATGGATAGTAAGCAGAGCCTTGGTTGGTTGGGTGGGCTGCCTTCTGAGGTTTCTGAGGATGAAAATTACAGTCGGGTGCATGAGAGAACCAATTTGCTTAAACCAATAGTGCCATCTGGTGGCTGTATGTAACAATGACAGATTTAGTTGCCTTCAAGCACTCCCAGGTGTTTTAGTATTATTATTTAAGTGGCCAAATTTTCCATTTGGTATTATATTAAGAGACAGTTAGAAACATACCTGTTCATGTTTACTCTCTCTGAATTATTGCTTCTAGTTTAACTCTCTCATTTAGCCAAAGAGATTCAGAGAAGCCTCTGGCCTCGAGCTATGGAACTGACAGCACATGGGCTGTTGTGACCAGACAGAGGCAGTGTGGGTCTCAAAGTTCCTTTTACCTGTCATCTTTTTTAGTTCCCATTCCTGGTGATGAAGTCCTTTTCCTCGCCTCTTGAATTCCAACTGTCCTCAGATCGCTGCCAGCTTCCACAGAAGCATGAGTGAATACACAGGCCCCTTCTGTGCCCTGCCTGCTGTGCCGTCCACACAGAGCATACCCACAGTTTGTGATGTGTGGAATCGACTCCTCATGGACCGTCTCAAAATTGAACTTGGAATCCCATCATTCTCAGGCCTTATTAGAACACTGCATTTTATTTCTTTGTATAGAAGTTCTTAGCATTGTAGGAAATGCTAATTGCTATGAGTTTGTGAGTGGCCACTTTGTTGTTTACTCTGTAAAGTGAGAAAATCTTGGCATGTGTAAACAACTTCCCTGAGACTGTGTAATAAGTGGGTGAGGCGAGGAACTGAACCCAGATCTTTAAGTTCCTATACAGTCAGGCATTTACCAGTCACATAGTCGGCTTAAACCCTTGTGAAGGTGCGATCCTCCCTGCTCAGTGGCTCTGCTGCACCCCCTCCCTCTGGTTGCGTAATTCCTGTGGTATATGTGGACAAGACAGCAGTTTCGACAAGAGAGAATGAGAAGAGTCTCCTCTGTGTCCTTGTACGCTGTGGCTCTTGAAAGAGGAAACAGAGTTGCAAATGGTTATCTGTTCAACTTGGTTTCCCTAGGAGCAAAGACAGGTAGTTCACTTGGAAATCTGAATCATGTGTAAGTGACCATAGGAAAATATTTGCTCTAGGATCTCTAGTCATTTTATGTTTGAATCATTTATATTCTCTATTAGTTGGACCTGCAGTTGGCCTTAATATTTTATTCATTTGTATATTGAGTCAGTAAGCCTTAATTCATCAGCTTGTAGGGGGATAAATCAAGGTGATTTTCATTAAGTATTTAGTGTCAAAGTAAATTTGATGGGCTAATGATTGTGCTTTAAAAATACTTGAATTAGTCTCGTATTCATAGGAGAAGGCGGAGAAGACTTTGGAAAACTCACCATGGAATGGAGGATACTGTTGCTCCTTGAATAGAGAGCATGTTTACGCCAGCACCTCGTAGTGCGTGTCACATGGCAGGTGGACAGAATGAACATGATGACATCATTCCGCTAAACGTCCTCTGGGCGCTTCCAGTTGTGCACACAGCACAACTCTGAGTGTGACCTTCCGCCCTGCCTTTCTGACCTCCCTCATGTAGCTTCATGCGTCTGGAATTTTAAAACTCTAACCTATTCAAGGACTTTTGCACATGGTCATCTCTGTTATGGAATACCCTTTTCTCTGCCCTTTAGGGCTCAGTTAAAATGTTACATTCTCAAAGAAGCCTTTCATGGTCATCATTTCATTTTTGTTATTTATTTAAAAGACTCTAACACACACACACACACACACACACAGAGAGAGAGAGAGAGAGAGAGAGAGAGAGAGAATCTTTCATCTGTTTGTTCATTTCCTGAATGCCCACTAGAGCCAGGGGACTAAGCCAGTCCAAAGCTGGGTGCCTGGAGCCACATCTTAGTCTCCCACATGGTAGCAAGGACCCAACTACTTGAACCATTGTCTAGACAGAAAGATCTTCTCTCCACTGGTTTACTCCCCAAATGGTCACAATGGCTGGAACTTTGAACCCAGGAGTCAGGAGCTTCTGGGTCTCTTACATAGGGTCAGGGTCACAAGGTTTTGGACCATTCTCCACTGCTTTTCCAGGTCACAAGCAGGGAGCTGGATGGGAAGTCAAGTAGCCAAGTTACAAACTAACTCCCATGTGAGATGCTAGTGCTTACAGGTGGAGGATTAGTCACTGAACCACTGTGCCAGCCCCCAGGGTTTGCTGAAAGCTGGCATCAGAAGCAGAGCTGGAGCTTGAACCCAGGGACTCTGCTATAGGACATGGGCATCATACATGATAGATTAACTTTTGCATCATGCTACGTGCTCCATGATCATCCCACTTAATAAAGTTTCCTATGGTTTTGCACCCCAGCATCCTTTCTGTTTCCTTTGAAACATTTGTGCTGAATTTCCATTGTTTAGTTTTAGCTATTCCCGTTTGCCTGGGTTTCCTGGGCGGTTATCGCAAGCTCTGCTTGTGGTAAAAACAATGCAGGCAACATGAGTGAGGAGTCACCACATGAATGGCTGTGTCCCTTTTCCAGAGACTGTGGGGCTAAAACAATTTTCCTTCCCTACTGTTAGCCTCAGGAGGTTTTCTATGATAGGGCTAAGATAATTTCCTCTTGGTCCATAGGTCACATAGTTCTAGTTGACATTTCATGCTTTTCCTTTTAAGCTTAATTTTGTAGAAGCAAAAACTCTGGTGTTAGTATTTCCTTCATTATCTGTGTACTGAGTACCTGGTAGGGCCCAGGCATTGCCATAGCCAGGTGGAATTGCACAGCCAGTAAGGAGGGAGTCCGTGCACTCCAAGGGTCTACACCTTGTTTGTGTCTGCTAGGCTGTTTCTTTTGTGATTCAGTGACTTCAGTAATAAACCACAGGTCGCACGTCCACTACTCTGACTTTGGTACTTGGTCTCTTCACTTCCAACTGTCTTTTTCCAGTTTCTCTCAGTTGTATCTAGGCCTAATCAGTGCCAAGCACTGTGCTGCCTCTGAAGTGTTTGCTTTCTAGTCCCTAACTCTCATACCTGACTGCCACAGTCTGCAGCTTTCTTGAGACCCTTGGTTCACTAAGCTCAGCCCACTGCGGCATCTCCTCTCTTCCCTCCTGCGTGACCTTGCGCAGCCTTCATGACTTACCAACACAACTGCTTCATTTCATACAACTTTCACCTTCCTGTCCCAGTCTCCCTATATTATATTTTCCCGACTAAACTTATTCCTGATTAAACCTGTTGTTTAACTGCTCCATACCTGCCTCAAGGCAGCTGAAAGTGTTTCAGAAAAGCACCCAACGGTACTGATTGCTCGATTTAGAACCACGCATCTCAAGAAGGTTTTAGCACTGCTGAAAGATGACATTCATCTCCACCTCTCTTGTGTATTGGATTTCTTGCTCTTCCAAACGACTGTAGAACACACCTCATTCTCTCTTTTCAATTTCTGACTCCAGGGAATTCCTTTCTCTGTGCTTTTAGCTGATGATATAACATCCTGATTCATATAGAAAATTTGACGCATCATTCTGCCACCCAATCAGCCTGTCTTCCTGCTATGTACTCAGTCGTTCGTGCTCCTACCTCTGATTACTGCGTGAACTTTGTTTCCTTCAGAAGCAGCTTTCCATGTGTATACTGCACGCCATCAGCTCCCCCGCTCCCGTCACTTGACTCTCCTTTCTTTGCTTCATTTTCAATGTTCTGCTTCTTTACTGTGCAACCCTTGGGAATCCTACCGCATCAGAACTTTGTCTCGGCACTCCCCTAGGTTGCTCTCATCACCCAATTGGCTGGTCTGCCATCTGTGTGACCTCATGGCTACATTTGACGCAGAAGGTTTCCCTTGACCTTTGGCCCCTGTGTTATCTTTCAACTGTTCTTTTCACTGGTACTTTTTCCTTCCCTGGCTCGTTTCTCTAGTCCAGTTGAGACTTAATGAATCGCAAATGACTGAGGAATGAACAAGTGGCCGTGACTGTCCTTGGACCTCACCTCTTCCATCCCTGAACCAGCTCATTCAGTCTAACGACTTTAAACAGCATCTAGAAGCTGATGACTCTGAAGTCTACGCTTCTGGCTTGCTCTGGTCTGAGCTCTAGATCCCTATACCCAGTGGCCCCTTCGGAGTCCCATTTGAACACCTAACCAGTACTTCGGTCTCATCACGACCTGTTGCTCCGTTCTCACTCTTTCTCCTACTCTCCTATTCTTGTTTTCTCCATGCCCTCCCTCACTCAGTGTATGAAAATGTTATTCATTCAGTTGTTGGGAGCAAAAAGTTAGCAGGCATCTTTGATGTTTCTATTTTCTTTTTGCCTTACCACATTTGGTGGTTTTCCTGCGTTTATGTTGTTAACTTTTCTGGAACCTATCCATACTCCCTGTCCTCTTTTGATCTTAGCTACCATGTTCTCTGGCTTGGACTACTTTTGCTCTCCTACATTTTGTTTCTTCATATTGGAGCCAGAGAGTGAGTTTTAGAAATTTTTGACCTTCCTTCATAGACATAATTTAAATATTTTTAAAAAATAGTTGATGAAGTTAAGTAAGGAAATGAAACCAGAGTGTTTCTCTTGAAACTTAACTTTAGAATTCGTTGAGGAATGTATGCTCTTCTTTATGTGCATTTGATCAGTGTGAGGACGGAGTGAGTTGATGGAACCACACGACAAGAACTATCCAGAGCTGTGAAGTGAGACTTTCCCATTTTAGCCAGCATGATAGGAAAGTTTATTTAGTTTACATTTTTAGAGGTAGAAAATCTAAACAGACTCTTGCAAGGGTGCCCCGGCTGTGTCACCTCATGCTACACAACATCATGTTGAGCGGGACCAATCTTGGTCTTCTTTCAATAACTCACTCTCACAAGAGCTCCATGCAAACTACTCAGCTCCTTCCGAATTGAGCATGCTTGTGACTTCTGAGTAGGCTCGTAAAAGTTCCCAGCACTGCCGTAGATCATGCTTCCAATATATGAACCTTTGTGGGGAAATTCAGACAACTAACCAATCCCTCTGTGTTTCTGAGTTTCTTCCTTTTCTATCTACTTTGCCTATAAAGCCAGTGTGCCTTCTTGGCAATGCTTTTGCATTCTTGGCAATGGCATCCCAAATCATGAACCACAAATAAAATCTGGTGGACATTTACTGCCACAATCAAGAGGCTGGTTAAGGTTTCTCTGTTCTCTGTTAGAGTTACTCAGTTTGATTTCTGGATCCAGCTTCTCAAACCAGCTTCCTGCCAGTGTGGACACTGGAAGTCAGCAGAAATGATTTAAGAAATTGGGTTTCTACAACTGATGCAGGAGACCTGGATTGAGTTCACTGCTCCTGGTTCCAGCCCCTGCATGGCCCTGTTCATTATGGACACGTAGGAAGGGAATTAGTAGATGGGAACTCACTCTGTCTCTTTGTTCCTCTGCCTCTCAAATAAGCACATAAATTAACAAGTAAATAAAATAGCATTAAACAACTTCAAAAATAAGAAGTAGTCTTAATAAAAGCTTAAGTTACTGAGAGCATCAAGAAAGCCATTAGAAATAAAGTGAGGGGGCCTGGCACAGTAGCCTAGTGGCTAAAGTCCTTGCTTTGCACACATCAGGATCCCATTTGGGTGCCTATTCTAATCCCAGGAGACCTGCTTCCCATCCAGCTCCCTGCTTGTGGCCCGGGAAAGCAGTGGAGGATGGCCAAAGCCTTGGGACCCTATACCTGTGAGGGAGACCCAGAAGAAGCTCCTGGCTCCTGACTTTGGATCGGCTCAGATCCGGCCATTGCTAATACTTGGGGAGTGAATCTTTGGGTGGAAGATCTTCCTCGCTGTCTCTCCTCCTCTCTGTATATCTGATTTTCCAATAAAAATTAAAATAAATAAATAAATAAAATAAATTGAGGGGCCCAGCATGATTGCTCAATGGCTAAATCCTCACTTTACATGTGCCAGGATTCTGTATGGATGCCGGTTCACGTCCTGGCTGTTCCATTTCCCATCCAGCTTTCTGTCTGTGGCTTGGGAAAGCAGTGGATGATGGTCCAGAGCTTTGGGAGCCTGCACCTCTGTGCGAGACCTGGAGGAAGTGCCCAGCTTCTGGCTTTGGACTGACTCAGTTTCGGCTATTGAGGCCACTTGGAGAGTGAACCAGCAGACGGAATATCTTTCTTTCTGTTTCTCCTTCTCTCTGTAAATCTGTCTTTCCAATGAAAAGTAATAAATTTAAAAAAAAATAAAAGAAATAAACTGAGGATTTCCTGTGAGGTTGAGAGTGAGTGTAGAAGAAAATGCTGTGCTCCAATAACTTCTCCCTTCCCTCATTTCTGGGTCTAATGGAAATCTAAGAATTAGGTTTGATTGGCAAGAAAAAGCATTGCCAGGAATACAAAAGTGTCTCACACGTAGAAGAGAACAACTTCTATTAATGAGTTACAAAGAATTATATAAAGGAAAACGATTGTTCCCTGCTCAGAGCAGTTCAGATATCGGATAGTGTCTGAGGAGTGACATAAATTTCAGCTGGACTCACCTGGATGTCCCTCTGTAAGATGTACAAGGGTGAGGAACATGAATTCTTAAACATAGAAACTGACCCAGCCCACTCTTTAGTGCATCTCATCTTCAGCATTAGTTCCCTGAATCTCAGAGACGGTGAGGTGAAGCGCATTGTTTGGTAGAAAATAAAAGAGAAAGTTATGATGGTTTCTTAGATAGTGTCATAACTTTCTTGCTTCAGATTGGTCCTGACAAACGGACCTCAGCATGTCCTTAGCATCAAAGTGGCTGTGGTGGTACAACGTCATGAAGCGATCATACATTCAAGGGAGGAAACAGGTACAGTATTACCTCCGCAAAAGAGAGAATGTCCCACCATGTGCCCTTGGGAGCATGCATCACTGACAGCCATGCTAATTAAATCAAGCCAGTTAGCACTCAGCAATGACCTCATCTTCTGTCTTATACATCAGCAGGAGATAGTTTATGCCAGTTAGCACAACAGGGCACCTGAGCCATGGCAATAATTTAGGTGGCATCTTCTAAGCAATATAGATCAATTTAAATTTACTGTGATAAATTTACTGTAGTGAATGACTCATGATGGAATAATGAGATCAAACCTATAGTAAATAATGCCTGTAAGTGTGACAAGGGGAAGAAAAATAGAGTTCTTTAAATATTTCAGATGAATTAGTCTACCAACAACTATTTGTTGAGTACCTATTATGTACCAGGCACATACATCCCTGAGTTTATGAAATTTTCATCTCTGTAAGAGGGACAATAAAATCACTGAGAACAAAATATGTAGTGTGTTACAAGGTTGTAAGTGTTATGAAAAAGAGGCTGCTGCTCCTGATGGCTTAACTTCCAAAATATATTCAGAATCCATTCATTTTTACATGACCATGTACTAGTCAAATCGGCAGTATATGTGGGAATAATACCATGGTAGCCTCCTTATTGTTCCCTTTGCTTTAAGTTGGCCACTTTTTTTTTTTTTGTAAAGATTTTATTGTTATTGGAAAGCCAGATATACAGAGAGGAGGAGAGACAGAGAGGAAGATCTTCCATCCGATGTTTCACTCCCCAAGTGAGCCGCAACGGGTCGGTACGCGCCAATCCGATGCCAGGAACCAGGAACCTCTTCCGGGTCTCCCACGCGGGTGCAGGGTCCCAAAGCTTTGGGCCGTCCTCGACTGCTTTCCCAGGCCACAAGCAGGGAGCTGGATGGGAAGTGGAGCTGCCGGGATTAGAACTGGCGCCCATATGGGATCCCGGGGCTTTCAAGGCGAGGACTTAGTCACTAGGCCACGCCGCCGGGCCCAAGCTGGCCACTTTAAATCTATTCCCAGTACAATATTCAGTCTCATTTGTTTCCTATAGTCCCTGCAAAGGTCTACAGTGTCACGCACAGTAAAGACTCAAGTCTTAAGAACAGTGTTCAAAGGCTGAATGTCAGCCCTCGGTTTTCCCTTGGTGTTCATTCTCATTACTTTTGCCCCTCTCCAGCCCACCGATCTTGGTCTTTGAATGCTGGCCGCCTTCTGCCTCAGGGCCTTTGCTCTTGCTCTTCCTGTGCTGAGAAGTCGCCTGGTGTATTCTTTCTGATTTGAATCTCCTTGGTGTCCACACAGGGCTATGGATTGTCCATCACAAAGAACAGTCATAGGATTGGAATTCAGTTATCACCTTTTCCCAGTTACGCCTCCATACCATACAGTCTCATGGCCCACAGTAAGACGGTGACAGCACCTATTATATCTTGTCTTGCTTTGTTTATCATTTCCTCATTCACTCAGTTAACTACAATTTGCTTAATTTGTTCTCACCTTGCACACTAGATCTACGATTTTGCCACTGGCTCCTCTATACTCAATCGCTGTTGGTCCGTCCTGGTGATGTGCTCTAGGATTGCTTTGAGAATGCACTTTTCCATTTAACTGAAGTCTCTCCCTGGGCTCACCCTTGCTTTGTGCACAGGAGGCAGAATTTGGACTCAAATTCCTTTGCTTGACACAGTAGCTTGCATTTTAATGCTAATAAATAGCAAAGTGGGGTCCAACATTTAAAATTTTACCTTGGGGTAGAAAGAAAGATACTGACTTAGTTGATTAGCAAAAGCTCCTCTTATCTTTTCCCTGTCTCACTTCTGTATAGGAAGAGATGGGTTACTTT
Organism: Ochotona princeps; assembly: GCF_030435755.1. Lineage (NCBI taxonomy): Eukaryota > Metazoa > Chordata > Mammalia > Lagomorpha > Ochotonidae > Ochotona > Ochotona princeps. The sequence goes on from NC_080851.1 coordinate 13,802,537, forward strand.
GGATATTTAGAACATTCATTGGGCCATTCGTGAGTGAGTTCACTAATAGGTGTGACTTTCGTCTATCTCTTGCCACACATGACAGCAGTGTGGAATTCTGTTATCTCTTCCTTATCTCTGCTTTCTCATATCGCTAATCATGAAGCATCAGGTATTGACTTAGAGGAGGGAAAAGGATGCCATTCAGTCTAGCTTTCCAGCGTGCACACCAACAGTCCCTTTTGCTGTAGATACAAAGGAAGGATATTCCAAATGCTTTTGGGAATTATGAGAAAAATATATGGTGATGTGAAGATTTTGAAATTCATGCATAGTGTTCTTTATAATATACATTTCCATGAACTTTTGGAATGACTTTCATAGGGAGTGTGTGTGTGTGTGTGTGTGTGTGTGTGTGTGTGTGTTTTCTCTGCAATTTCTGAGGGCCCATGTGGGAAAGGTTGGTTGAGGGTGACTGAATGAGGACTGGGATCACCTGGAGGCTCTTTTACCCCCCTACCAATCTCATTTGTCTTGTGGCTCTCACCAGACTCGAGCAGATGCTAGCACTGTGGTCTGGAACCTCCAGAGTAAACATTGACCGGTGTTAGTAGCTTGACATAGCAACACAAAATGAGCTAAGACAGGCAGTATTGGTCAAATGCATATTGGATCTGCAGATTCATTTTTCATCAATTAGATCAGGTATAGATATTATCCTTGCAATGCAGAAAGAACATCGAGAATCTTTGGTTGTAAGAATTGGTACTTCCATACAACTCAGTAGCCATTCAAGGTGGCATAGGGTGGGAAGGGACTGATTCTGTTTTTGGGCAAGGCCACAGGTTTTGTAGTGAGACACTCTCGAGTTAATATTCTCATTTCTATTAGGAACAGCTGTGTTCCCTTGGTTCTGTAAATGTGTTTATCAGACTCATCTCTCTCTCTCTCTCTTTTTTTTTTTTGGCGTGTGTGAAGGGAGAAGGGGGGACTTATGAGGTAATGTCTGCAAAACCCTGTACGAACTGTGAGAGCTGCTAAACAATCACCCTCTCTTTGTCAGGAGCCGTGCAGATGACCCTGAACCAAGAGAGACGGGCATGTGAGAATGTGCATCTTTGTTTATTCAGATAAACAAGGGAGTGTATCATAAATGTTATAAATATTAAAATGATAAGGATAATAAGTAAAATCTGTGAATCAGATAAAGTGCTGCAGGAAATGGCCAATTCACGCTGAGTCATTTGGAGGGAGTTTTAACAGAGGTTGGCAGGGTGTGCACGTGCTCATAGTGTAGCAGAGATGGGAAGATATCACCAACCCTTGTGCTTAGGATTCAAGGATTACCAGAACTGGGATCCAGTGGAGCCAAGTGGTGGGGCATGTGGATGCTTTGATGCAGCTGGCCAGGCTGGAAAGTTGCTGTATGCTTGGAATCTCACGGTTGGAACGCAGAGAAGCCAGTAGGCGCAGTAGCATGCTGATGTGACCCAGTCCAGGGAACCTTCTGGGGAGTGGACCAGGGTGGACAATAATGTTTTCTCCATCTCCTAGTCGAGAAGAGATGGAGCAATCAAAAATGCACTGTACATGGAACAGAAAACCTCACTCCTCCAAGGCGATTGAAGGGTCGTCTGTGTGTGGGTTTGAGCATGCTCACTTTGCCCTTTCCTTCGGCCTGCTTTGATTTTCTGTGTTTGAGTCTCACAGTAATTTGAGACAAATGTAACCCTTAGTAGATTTCATTACGGTCTATGTAATGTAGACATTCTCCTTGTTGCTAGACTACCATATCACATAACAGCTGTGCCAGCAAAACCTACCTGGAAAGAAAGGTGACAATCGGACTGAGAATTAAAGATACCACCTCTGAGGTAGGGAAAAAACACAGTAACTCACTGGGTAATCCAGTAGATTTTATTTTTTCACCTTTTCAATGGAATATCATGGAACGAGAACAGAACAATTTCTAATATTGACTTTTTTTTATTAACATGGACTTTTGAAATGTGACCGAGTAAATCCAACAGTTTTTTGACAGTTTATCTAGCTAGTGAATTGCAAAATGCTGCTTTAAAATCGTGAAGTAATGAGATTGAAGGATTTACATTAATTAATATGATTGGCTGAATTAACTGATTTAAGCATCTTCCTAAGACTGAACATTTAATTAACTGACAATGAAAATAAAAATAGAAATTCATGGTATCATTACACTTGGGAATATGAAAGCCATTATGCATTTTAAGAGCCTGACTTTCAAATGAGCTATTATGAGTAGTTGTAGGCATTGATACAGTTTTTAGAAGAATTTATTATCTAATACATTTGAAATGGAGAGAGAGAGAGAGAGAATAATCACTCACCTAAAATGTCCTCGACTTTATTGGTCCTGCCTGGTCAGGAACTGGAAACTCAACCTAGGTTTCCCGTGTGAGAGGTAGGGACTGAACGAGCTGAGCCACCTTGCTGTCTCTTTGTTGCTGGAATGTATTTTTTTCTTTTGTCTCTATTTCCATCTGAAATTGTTATTTGGATAAAATGTTTTCAATTCCTATTGAAAAGAATAGGATATTTTTCTTTTGCTGTTTTTGATACAGTTGATAGAGTTTTAAGAATGAACAGAACTACTTTGAGCAAAGGATGGGTATATTTTTATTTATATTTTCTATTGTCCATTAATATTTTGTCTGTTTTCTATTTTCTTACAGTTAAGAACAGTGATTCTATCTTGTGCCAATTTTTTCAACACTGCATGTTCACACTTCTGTTGGTTGTAAATTTAGGAGAGGCTTTTCTAGATCATATGACTATATGGGACTAAAGGGAAATGGCAGAGAGTTTTCAAAAGTGCTTGCATCACATTATGTTTTAGCAATGAGTGTTATAGTTGCTGTAGTTTTTGCAAACACTAAATCTCAGTGTTTAAATTTCTACCTATTCTAGTGAGGGTGTTAAAAATCATTGAGGTTTTTGCATTTCCGCAATTATTGAAACATGGAAGAACTATTCATGGTTAATGGGCTATTTAAATATTTTCTTTTATAAATTATCAACTTATTTTACTCACTGGTTCGCAAATTTCTATTGATTTGTAGACAGTTTTATGCATTCTGGGTGTTGGGGGTTTGTTGTCAGTGTTGCAGGTATGTTCTTTTACACATGACTTGCTATGTAGTAAAATCTTTTAATAGAAAGGAATTTGTAGCATTGAAGTCCGGTGCCTCAATCTTCCCTTCCTAATTAGTGATATTTTGCGTGTTGCTAAGTTTGCCTACTGAATGGTCAAAGTGTTATTTTGGGGTTACTTCACTGTTCTAACCTTTTGCATTTAGAACCCTGACCCATTTGGAATTGATTTTTTATGTGTGTGTGACATAAAGTAAGGGTCAAGTTTCATGTTTTCCAAATGGATATCCAGTTGACTCAGCACCCTTTGTAAGAATTTGACCCTTTCCCACTTTTCTGCAGTGTTATATTTGTCATAAATCCAGTGATTGAGTAGAAATGTGTTTGTTCTGCACCCTCTCTTCATTCATCTGTTTATATTTTTATTTGTGTATTTCTAACACTATCACATCAGCTAAATTCCCACAGCTTTATAGTGAGTCTGATAACTGCTAGAGTTACGTCCTCCAATTTTGTACTATTTAGGTTTGTTGTGCCTATTCTTGCTCTTTTGTATTTTATGAGAATGTAGCTGCCAGGTATTTCACACACAGACTTCTGGAATGTTGATTGAGGCTGCATTGAAAGCCTAATATAATTGTGGGAAAATTAATATGGCATATGCTTCATTTATTTAGAGATTTACTTTTCTTCGATCATGTTTTATCGGTTTTATATAAAAGTTTATTTTTTCGTAAGATTTATTTCTAAGGATCTGACTCATACATGACGACAAAACTCATGTGAGGTCATTTGACTCTGGCATAGAGAATCAGAATGGATTTTGACCAGGTAGTAAATGATCTTACTAAGTTCACTTATCCATTTCTAATGATGTTTGTAGATTCTTTTAATTCTCTAGAATCTTAATTATGTTGTCCATGAATAATGATAGCTCTGCTTCTCTTAGTTTCCCTTATTCCAAGGATGGAGAACTTAAGGTCCCAGTCTAAGGCATATGGTGATGTACCAAGTTCCTAGACCTTAGTGAGCCTTGAACTCTTATTCTTGCCTCCTTATCCCATCATAGCTGCTCATTTTTCAGCTCGGTCTCTCATCTATCCCTTCCAGGGTTAGGAGACTTTTTCCTGCTAAGGGCCTTTGGATGTTTCTAACGTCCTTCCTGGACCACATAGAAATTTTATAAAGTTAAAAATTAGCCTGTTATAGATTAATTGAATTGCAAGTCCTGCCTGAGATTGTCTTTGCAGAGCAAGATGGAAATGTCAGAGGCCTTGCAATAGCTTGCAGACTGGATATTCCCCATCCCTAAATGCTAACGGGTAAAAGCAGTCCATCTGGCATGGTTAATCCTAACTCACTTTTTAGCTTTTTGATGTATTTAAGAAGCTGTTTAAAATATGTTAACATTAAAATATTTATTTCATAATACTTAAAAATATTTTATTCAACATTTCTAAGTTTGCGTTTGTAGAAAATTTATATTCATTACCTAGTTTGCTACTATCGAAAGCAGGACTTCATTGGCCATTTTTTTTCCCAGTCAGCTTTGGGAGGGAAGGAGTACAGAGCCCCAGGACTGATTTCTTGCATTTGCGTGGGTAGGACAGAAATGAGTCATGGGTGAAAGGGTGACAGAGCCAGGTCACAATGATCTGTTGGCTTTTGCTGTATTGTGGAGCTGCAGTGATCATGGCCAAAACTGTAGAACATGATGTACTGGAGATGGGGTGTAAGGAACACTCCTAAGTGTGTATGGGAGCTCTTCCTCATCAGATGATTGGAGTTTATCCAAAACTTCTTTCCCCTCAAGTACTCATGCTCATGTTTAACGCTTGGGAGCACATTGGCACATGAGCAGTGTAGTACATGGCCAAGGAAATGCAGTTGGATAGTTTAAGCAAGTAGATGTTCCCATGAGAGAAGAAGCCTTTTTGATGTTTAGGAACCAAAGATTCATCTTAACCTGTTTTGTAACATTTATGAAGTCTGTTCTACAAATAATTGGCACACAAAAATAGATCTATTCTATTGAGAACTGACTTGAAATGACACTTACTACAGTGAATATTTAACTGTATTAATTCTGGGATGAGTTTCCCATGCCTAACAGGTAGTTCTGGTGAGGTTCCCTTTAAAATGTGACTTAAAACTTTGGACCAGGGAGCCCCTTCTAAATGCTGCTGAGCCTCCTTGAAGTGTGGTTTCCCCCTTTGTCTTCCTACTTTCTGGTTGAAAAAAAATCTCCACTCCACAAAGAAGCATTGATTGTTTAAAGAAATTCTTACAGAGAGAGCGAGAGCGAGAGCGAGAGCGAGAGAGAGAGAGAGAGAGAGAAAACCTATCCTTCATTTCACAGAGCCATGTGAGTAATCAGCAATAAATGCAAATTTTCACATGAAAATGGCTCACGGCCTCTGAGAGCCTCCTGTTCCAATTCATCCAGCTGTGGTTGATTAGGGGCTGCCCAGAGCACTGGAGACTTGTTCTTGCTGTTTTTTTTTTAAAACCCCAGACTTTTTGCTTTTTTCATTGGCTCTTCAGGAGAGGTATCTATCTGTCTGTTATCTATCTATCTATCTATCTATCTATCTATCTATCTATCTATCCATCTATCTATATCTATCTGTCCATCCATTCATCTATCCATTTATCTATCTTTCTATATTCATTTCCCAAGAAGTGGTGTGTTGCAATGCTGCTAAAAGCAGCATTTTCAGGGGAGTGAATATTTCCAATAACGTTTATGTGCTAGGAAGTTAGAAATAATCTGGCTTAGGTTATTACTAATCCCACACCATACAGATACCTGGACAGCCTGCCACAGCCCGTATGTTTCAGGTGGGGCTCAAGCTTAACACTGCTCATCAGATTCTTTTAAAAGCTTTCTATTCCAGAATAGCCTTTAATTTGAAACTACACTTGAATGGTAGTAATACAAAAGCTCCAAGATAAATCCTCATTTCATTTCCACTATTAACATCGCATAGGAGTTTCTTTGTCACAATTAATGAACCGCACTCAGAGTCCCCTGTTTTTCTAATCCAAACTCCTTTCATCCTTTGCATCCCATTTTGCTAGAATGCTTTCCTTGTGTCCAGATATTGAAAATCAGCCCTTAATAAACAGCTATCAATACAGTAGTGTTCAGAGTGCAAAAAATGGATAGTTTCAGTCTAGAAGAGCAATTTTAATAGAATTCAGCTATCAGGTGTAAGAGGGAATAAGTAACAACAACTTAAAACACAAAAGCCTCAAATAAATTGTTCATAGACTGAGATATAAAAGCAATCCCTCCCCAAAGTATTTACAACCCTTACCCACAATTTAACATAATTGAATGGGCAAAATTTTGAATGAATTGATCTTGTATACTCTGTTACCTTTGGAAACCTCTTCTGTTTTATGCGATGATGAATATTCATAAACAAATGAGGTAAGAATATATTTCTAGTTATTAGGGTTAGGGTTATTCCTGTCCTCCAGTTGTCTTGCCTGCCACGCCTGTTGAACCCAGGAAAATTAGTTTCTTATACACACCCAAGTTTGCAAAATATCTTGATAAAAGAGAATGTTGTTCCAGATATTTGTTTCCCTTTGAATTCCATGTTTAAAAAACCAGCTGTTTCATTGAAATATGCAAAATATCAATAAAAGAATATGCCAAACTATTAAATGCACCAGGGAAAACCTTGTAGAAAATGCACAGTTAAAACCTTGTAGTTATAACACACTGAGGATCTTTGCTTTTGATGAATATTTTCATTTTTAAGAGGCATAGTTAACATAACTAAGTAGACCAAAGAAGATATTTAGAACATATTCATACACTGCCTTTTGTAAGATCTTTAACCCTGGAAAATCATGTCCATAATCATAGCTCATTATCTTAATTAGATCTGCCTACATTATCTCACAATTTATTCTCAATACTTCATAGGTGATCAGCTCTGGAAAAGCATGTGAGAAGAATTCACTGATTTTTATTGCGATAATGTCTGTCTTCTCTTTCAAACTCTATTTAGATCTTTTGGGTATAATAAGGGTGTTGCTATATTTAATTAAAAATTACATTAGAAAGATATTAATATTCATTCTGTTGAATGAATACAGGATTAACTCAAGAATTAAAATCTCTATAATGGCTAACGAAGTGAGCTACACTGGGATGCTCATGAAAACAGAGGTGAATCATAAAAACGGCTGAAAGCCTGAAGCTTTTCTCCCTCTTGTCTTGCTCTGTGTTCAGAAAGGAGGGTGCTGCAGTACCAAGCCGCTTCACCATACGCTTGTCCTCATGAGAGTGATGGTGCCTTAGGTTTGAGTTTCAACTTCCTTGTGTCAGAGAGTGATGGCCAGCTTTTTCCTCTTCTATCTCTCTAACTCAGGCTACATACATTAGAAGTAGCCATATTCTTAATATCTGTAAGTTAAATGGAATAGGAAACATGTACTGATGTTCAGTTTTTCTGGTTTATAATTTAGATTATGGAGAAAAACTACAGGTAAGGAAGGCAAAATTGCAGTTCCTGGTATTTATGCAAAATAGAAAGGAAAAGGCAAAATTAAAGTTATTATCAACTATCTCTGGGGGTTATTTTTCTTCTTTCTCCTCTATTTTATTTTACTTTTATGGGTTCAATTTCATAGGCTTTGGGATTACCACTACCCCCTTCTTATATTCCCTCCTCCCAACTTATTTCCCCCATATTATTACAATAGTATAGTACTTCATAAGCAGTCATAAGTCCATCATTTCTGTCATTTAAGTGTGTCCTGACATTGCTGGTACAGACAATGGCAGACAGTCCAGCATCCTGTTGTCAAGCTATATCCAACAGTTTCATTGAGAATCCGTCTTTGATTTGGAAGTAGAGATGCCTACTGCATTGTATCTTTACAACTGGATATGATAGTCTCCATTGCATAGTTACTATGCATTCCCTTAAATGAGAAGCCATGAAACAAAATCAACAACAGGAATGAAGATGAAACAGAAGATTTCCAGCACCATGGAGTTAAGTAACATGCTACTGAATGACCAATGTGTCAGTGAAGCAATGAAAAAGACACAAAAGCTTCTTGGAAAGTATTTTATTTTGTATTGGAAAAGCAGATTAGATTTACAGAGAGGAGAGACAAGAGAGAAAGATCTTCCATCTGCTGGTTGATTTCCCGAGTGGCTGCAACAGCCAGAGCCGGCACAATCTGAAACCAGGAGCCAGAAGCTTCTTCCAGGTCTCTCAGGTGCAGGGTCCCAGGCCACAAGCAGAGAGCTGGATGGGAAGCGGAGCAGCTGGGAGATGAACTGGCACCCATATGGGATCCCAGCACTTGTAAGGTGGAGACTTAGGCAGTTCAGCTATTGCACCTGGCCCTGGACTCCATTTCAATATTATTGTTTAGGCATGTTATATTTGCTTCTATGTTTATGCAATGTGATTGTGTAATGGCACTAAAAAGTTTACATAGTGCATGAATCATTGGTTACCCTCGCTTGAGAAGAGCAATAGTTAGACATAGGGATAGGAAGTTGCATGATCATACTTATCAGTGTGAAAATTAACAAATTATTTTAGGGGGTATATATATATATACACATATATATACACACATATATATATTGAAACTATGCTTAAGTAATGATCATTTTATGTTTTCTGCATAGTTAACTAAATGAACGTGTGCTGTTTACTGGTGCTTATCAGTGGTTCTAGTTTTTGTAGTGTTTTCAGCAACCTAAAGTGATAAGCATGGCCCGTATCACCACGCTCTTGATTTAGTGATGTGAAAACTGAGGCAACCACCACAACTCCTGGTACATTTCAGGTCTTAAATACATTTTGTTGGATGAGTAAACAATTGGGCAACTATCGACTGAGTGAACAAGGCCAATGAAATGGTTAGTTAGTTCCATGTTGGTTGTTAAGTGACACAACCCCACCGAGTTTTCTGATGTTCCACTAACCCTGACTTCAAGAGGTCTCAGAATGGAGGCTTACATTTCTGCTATAAATATTTTCTTTAGAGTTCTGCTGATGAATTGAAGTTCCATAACAAGAACACAGCAGATGGCTTCTGCAATGGGCTTATCCTTGCTCTTTTAACTGTGTTTCTGTTTTGCTTGTTTATGCAGAGTGTGCACGAAGGTTGCCAAAGCCTTAATTTCAAACCGCATCATTTAATAAAACACAATAAGGAGAATTAGGAAGAAAGGCTGCAGGGGGAACATCCTGCTTATTATCTCTGTAATGAGAGGACTATTTTTTTCTACCATCGGTTGCCAGTGATGGGTTTTTTTGTTTCCTTTTGGCTGGGCACAATTGTAATATTCAAGGAGAGGAGTGTGAAGTGCCACTTTAAAGTCAAACATTCAATTCCTGCTAATTCACAAGGGAGAGAAGGATCAAGTTGTGCAGCTGGGAAGTGATGTTTCCTCCTAGCAGCTGTCACTGAAGAGACACGTGCAAACCATAGAAGTCATTTGTCACAAGAACTCCATCCAGAATTTGCTATGTGTGTCTCAGTTGCTAACTTGACATGAAATAGTGAAGCTTTCAGAGTCAAGTACAGGGACTTCGTTGTGTTGACATGGGCAGAATGAAATGGAGAGACGAGGCAATTATGTGGATAGATCAGGCCAGAAATATCAAACCACTGAGAAAAAAGTTCCGTTGGCTCAAATTATTCAGAGTAGCTGTCCAGGTTCTTCAATTTATCAGGATAATGAATTTTATCCTATACTTTGTCTCCGTAGACACATACTTAGTCTATGAATTTGAATGACTTTGTGATATTTTATTTTGTTGGGAATTATAGTAGGAACTGGATGAGCAAGCACTTTGTTAAAGATTGCTGCTGCAGCTATGATAATGGCCTAAGAAGATTTAAATGTCATTATTCAATAGCTAGCAGATATGGGCATGTGAGTGGGGGGAGAGGGGAAATGAGAAATCTGTTGAGAATCAAAAGCTCATAAGCAATCTGTCTTCATTTACCATCCTGCTATCCTAAAATATCATAGACTATGGCTCCCAGCTGATTTTCTGGTCATTTGACACCTAGTTAAATAAGCATGAAAATTTCATCAGATTTCAAGTAAAGAATAATATAGTTACATACACAAAAGTACATGTCATTGGGTAATTTGAATATTCCTTATTTATGTATAAATATAAAACCTTTTAGTTAATTCCCTTGCATTGCCATTGAGCCTCCTGCTTGGTATCCTTAGCTTGACTCACAGTATAGGCAGCAGTCTTTCCTGTTCCTTCATGCTTCCAGGGATACCAGGATAATGGTAAAGAGCCCAGGGGTCTTCCAGTTGGTAGAGAGAATCTCTGAGCCCAGCTGTACATCTTAAGTGGTCTGTCTCTACCATTGCCCTCTAAGTATTAAGGACAACTTGCCACTGTGGAGTTACATAGCATGAACATGCTCAACGGAGAAATAGAATGTTATGGAAGAAATCAATGCTTAATATTCAGGTGATTATTTGTATCTTTGTTGTGAGATTACAGCATGAAGAAGGATTCTGAAAAATAAACCCTGGATAATATTTTGTTTTTTGCTAAAAGGGAAATACATATTTTCTAAAGAAAACAGGAATATGTTGTATACAATTTTCAGAAAAAATATGAAGGACACACAAATTCACTGTGATTTGGTTATCCAGAGATAATCATTTGTTATGGACTAAATTCACCCCACCAACACTAATTCGTATGTTGAAGCCCCCAACGTCAATGAGATTATTTGAGAAATACATAGGATTAAATGAAGTCATAAGGGTTGGGCCTTAGTCTGATGGGCCCATGGCTTTACAAGACAATGCGTTGCCAAAGCTTGCATGGTCTGTGCTATGTGAGGTGAATCTACAAGCCAGGAAGAGAACCCTCAACAGAAACTGACCAGACTGGAACCTTGGTCTGTAACCTCTGTCTTCCAGAACTGTAGAATAAAGGCTTTGTTGTTTAGGCCGCCCAATCCATGGTATTTTGCTTTGGCAGCTTGAGCAGACCGATCTCTGTTCATGTTTTCACATTTTTTGAATGTTTTTAAAATTTATTTATTTGGTGAGGGAGAGAGAGAGAAACAGAGAGAGCTCTGGATGTACTGATATATCCCCTCAAATGCCTTCAGTGGCCCTTGGCTGTGACCGAAGCTGGACAAAAACTCAATCTATGTCTTCTCTATATGAGGATACAAAACTGGTAATGAGAGCCGTCCCCACTGCCTCCCAGGTACGTTAGCTGAAAGCCAGTCAGGATGGTACCCAGTATAGAATTAGAACTCTCTACATGGTATATGATATTGTAACTGTGAAGTCAAATGTCTGCCCTTATTTTATATTTTAATATTAATTTATATTAAAATTCCATCCATCCATCCATCCATTCATCCATGTACATTTACAAATATACTAGTATATGCAATGACTTAGATCAGCACTTTCTGACAGAAATGTAATGAATCGCAATGGAAATATGGTGAATTGCATATGTAATTTTGAATTTTTACAGGCCACATTAAGAAGTACAAAGAAGAGTGAGGTTCATTTTAACAGTATGTTTTATTTAACCCAACATATCTAGGGCATTATCATTTTGTTGCAATCAATTTAAAGATCATTGCTGAGACACCTTATGTTGTGTTTATATTTTGTTTTTGAAATCTGGTACATGTTTTACTCATCTAGCACATTTCAGTTTTGATTAGCCACACTTCAATTGCATCACCATCTTTTATTGGATAGCCCAGCGTTAAGTCCAGGGATTTTGGGACCAGCACTGTGGCATTGTGGCTAAAACCTCTGCCTGTGGTGCTGGCCTCCCATATGGGCACCAGTTTGAGACCTGGCAGCTCTCTTTCCAATCAGCTGCCTACTAATGTGCCTGGGAAAGCAGTGGAGGATAACCAACGTGCTTGGGTCTCCACACCCTTGTGGGAGACTCTGAAGAAGCTCCTGGCTCCTGGCTTTCGTCTGGACCAGCTCCAGCTATTGCGTTTATTTAGTGAAGTGAACCAGTAGATGTAAGATCTCTTTTTTCTCTCTCTCTTTTTTTTTTTTGTAATTTTGGTTTTCAAATAAATAATAAGTAACTCTTAAAAGGCTTTGAGGACTGGTTTTGGGTTGGAATTCTTTGCACTGTTTGGAAAATGGTCTTGGCTAATGCAATTAAACTTTTAATCTTTGAGTTCCACCACTTCATGGTGAATAGCACTCAATACATATAGGCTAAAATTATTTGGTCAAAAATGTGAATCTTGATGCCAATTTGCATGCTTGAAATAATTTCCAAAATCTAAATTTATAGACATATGCCAGGAAGTATTATTATCAAAGATCATTTCAGTTCATTCTAAGACAGTATTAATGTGTATTTCTGTTCATGCTTTGGGAGAAGTATGCAGGTGAGAACATGCTATTGTAGAAGTATCCCAGGGCTCAGATACAACTTTCTTTTACTGAATTCCTGGATGTAGTAGACTATGTTATGGGAAAGCTCAGGTAATATCTCTAATGGTGGTCAATAATGAAGTATTTTCCAATTTCTTAGTTGACATGCATGATGGTACCTCAATCGTTACTGAGTTTAATAGCCATTTCACTTATTGCCAGTCTTAGCCAGAAGGCTAAAAAATCAATTGTGAGCATGAATTATGGTATTTCTTTGAATATCAACCATTTCTGTTGTATCTAAAATTTGCACCAAGATATCTTCTGTTTCTGAGTGCTAGGCTATTAATGAATTCCAGTTGCATCTTATTCTGTGCTTGTTATAATTTTTGTCAGAAAGATAATGGCAGTTCCTGGCATGCTAACCTTTCCAGTGCTCTGTAGTTTCATTTGCTGACAATTGCTTTCCTCAGTCCTTGTAACTGGAAAAGGGGTGAAATGAAAGGGTCAATCAAAGGCCAGAGAGTATCAAAAAAAGTTTAAGTAACTAAATCATTAAAATGCTGCTGGCTTCCCTTATGAAAAATATATTAACAAGAGGATTAAATAGTATAACGTGAGAGCATTTTTCATAAAATTACTATGATAATATTGGAGAAAAGGAAATTATGTCAACCTTCTTGTTTTCATTGTAGTCCGAATATTGGCTTTTGATAGTAATTTTTCATGTGTTCTGTGTCCTGTTCTAAGGTGCATGAGGCCTCTCAACCCAAAGGCCTCCTAAATTAATTTTTCAAAGTGACTTCTAGCAAAATTCTTGAGAGGATGTGCCCAAGATTGAGCTCAATACCACTCCAGTTCGTAACCGGGTATCTACCTACTGAGTCATGGACGATTTCACTTATTTACCATCTTATAGGACAAGAGGAAGAAACAGTAATTTGCTACTCTTCTATGCTCTGCTTGGAAGACTAGGAATTTTCTCAACCATCTGCAAACACCAGAAGATGCAGTAAACCATTCAGAAAGGTTTCTTACCCTGGGCCCCTATCGACCAAACACAACGCCCAACTAACAGCAACAGGATTTTATTTCACCAGAGAAAAGTTCTGCTTTGAAATGTTTTCAAAGTTTCCTTGACAAAATACTCTTTCACAGTCTCTGCATCAGTGAACTGCTTTGTATTTCTGGTCTAGCAAGCAATTAAAAGAAGACAGATAGATGTATTCTGCGTGTGTTATAACAAATGACATCCTCAAGGTGACAAGGTTTTCTGTGTTAACTGGCTTTGCAGTCTCTTGCAAGGTTTTGAAAAATATTTCCCTTTATCGGAATTTTCTTCCCTTCTTAATCTCAAAGGCCATTTTTCCTTGAAGCAAATTGGAGTACTTTGCAAGTTGTCTTTGATGGGACAAAATGTATGTACATATTCTCTTTGTGCAAAGGAACAGCTTTTTTTAATGACAGCTTAAAATTGACTCAAATTTTAAGCATCAAGCTGTTCACCATTACAAGAGATGCTCACGGTGGCTATAAATGATGAGGCTTTTGCATGAAATAGAGGTGGTCCACTTTAATTGCTACGTTATGGCTGATGCTCTGCATGAGGTTACTGGAAACAGGTGAGACCATGCAGGATTTTGGATTCCAGAAATTTTTTCATCTAAGCTGTTCTCAGAAGCAGGGAACAGTGATAATTTAGATGCTATATCGGGTGCATATCAATGGATGGAGAACCAGATTGCATTGCATCCCTTTGAATTTAATCTTCAGTTATCATCATATCTTGTTTTGTTTTCTCCTGTTACAGCAAATTTATCCACCCTGTGCTTTAGTTAGAATCTTCCCAGTTCTTTAAATTTATGCTTATTATACATGCTAATTAGGCTCAGAGAATATTAACTTTTTGCTTTGATTATGTACTGTCTTGTGGCTTCAAGAAATAGGCTAGATGGTATAAAGTAATAGGCACTGACTTGAAGGAAAACAAAGCTGGATTCAGGTTTGGCTCAGAGACCTAGGGAAAATGGCTGATCTTACTGAGCTGTCAGTTGCAAATGTAGCGTGAGGATGGAAGCCTGACCACAGTGTCCAGGTGATGGCATTGTGGTGCAGTGCACTGTGCTGCCACCTGCCATACCTGCATCTCAGATGAGAAGCGATCTGAGTCCTGGCTGCTCTCCTTCCGATTCATCTGCCTGCTGATGTGCCTGATAAAGCAACCAAAAGACAGTCTAAGTGGGACCCTGCACCCACATGGGTGACCTGGATGAAGTTCCAGGTTCGTGACTTTGGCCTGTCCAAACCCCAGACTGCTCCTGCCATTTGGAAGCTAAACCAACAAATGAAAGATGTCCTCTCTCTCTCTCTCTCTCTCTCTCTCTCTCACTCACTCACTTTCTCTCTTTCTCTCTCTCTGGTATCATTGCTATCAGGTAGAACTGGATTTGATGGATTTCTTCTGTGTAAACATGAAATTTTGAGCATTTTATCTAACCATTACAGCTTGTTTATTATCTTATCTAAAAAACAAGTTGAATTAAAAAATGATAGCAACTACTTTGTTGTATTATGAAGATTACAAATGATAATGCAAAGACTTGATAAAGAGTATAAAGCTTATATTGTCTGATACCTCTTTCACTACAAAAATTGTGCATTGCTCTGTATTCTTTAATAAGGATTCAAGCAATGGAGTGAAAACATGGCTGAGATTATGATGATCTTATTCCTCATTTTATAAGTGGGAAAAAAAAGACTAGAACTGATTAAATGATGTGCTCCAAACCCTAATACTAATTTTGCACAGTTGATTCTGACTCCAAAACACTGAACTAAACATTATTTAAAAACATGGCCAGTAGTTAGGACACCAGGTTCCCATATTGGCCTGATTCCTGTTTCCAGCCCTGGTTCCTGATTCCAGTTGGTGCAAAGGTGGAAACTGGGGGTGAGGAGCTGCTGTTGGTGGCTCTAGTGATTAGGTCCTGCTACCGTGTGAGGGCTCTGGATTGAGTTCTTGGCTCTTGAGTTCAGCCTGGTCCAGTCCTGGCTATTGCAGGCATTTAAGGAGTTCTCTATGTGTGACTGTCTGTTTCTTTGCCTTTCAAAAAAAAAATAAATATACCAACCATTCCAAGATACAGTATTTCACCCTAAATCAGTAAGTGCACCGAAACTTTTTTTCCTATACGACCATCCAATCCTTTATGCATAAAACAGAAAACTTCCCATGAACTAGACAATGAAATAGAGTAAGACACCTTTGATGGAAGAGTTTAGATATTAATCAGGACTAGTTCAAATCCATCTCTGTCCTCCAGTAAGTGAAAAAAATGTACGCAAAACGTTTATAGAAGTTTTGATGGATTTTTTAATATTCAATTCAAAATTTTATATTCTGGTTCTTATCTTTTTCATACAATATATCTCCAATCTTCTTTCTCCACAGTTCTTTCAAGACTTACCTTTACATAAATTTGTATCTTAGTTTAGACACCCCACTAGGTTGAAACCAACTAGGGTTCCCAATGGGAGAAAGGAAAAAATGAAAATTCAAATATAAAGCAAATATTTGTGAAGTGGTTTTGCTGTGTGCTTTGGCTAACTGGTATTTTTAGATACAGAGAATCTTATTATCTGGTAGACTGCTTGAAGAAGTTAGAGTACTTCCAAGCTCTTCAAAACTGGATAGCTGGGACCTTAAATGACAGAATGCCTTCCAGTGTTGTCATGGCCATCATCTTAAACGTATCTTGTCATTTCACAGTTCTTTGCACAGTGCCTTTTTAAGATATCCCCTTTCTCCATCCTCCTCACTCCCCAGCCTTTTCTTCTAAAAGAACCTTATGCGAAACACAGAGAACACACACTGCACTGGGTTTATCTACAAAGCCTAGTGAGGCTAGAGCTGTAATGTTTACCCATATTCTTCATTCTCCATCTGAATAAATAAACTGGTGTCTCGGGATAGGCTGCTCTATAGATAACGAGTTTTAAATTCATTCACCCTGAGAAATTTCAGCTGATACCGTTTGCCTATCAAATGGATTTAAAATTGTGTTGTCACTGCCCCGCTTTCTATGGAGATTGCTTGCTGCTCGTGGTTCCATGCCTCGATAGACCGTTTGATTGTATACATCTGTTGCTTTCCTCCTGCGATGCTGTTTGTAATGACCTGTAATTTACAACCCTGCTATCCAGTAGTAAAGCTGGACATGACCCTTTCTGTGATTTTAACCCATGGCTTTAACTGTGTCTGGTGGTGTTGTGTGGCAGTGAAAGAGAACATACTTCTACTGATAACTTTCTTGCCCGCATTTACTTCCCTTCTCTTCTCCCTTTCTTCCTTCCCTTGTCTCCTCTCCCTGTCTCTCGCTCCTTCTGCTCCGTCTTCTTTCGCAACAGTTTGATGAATATTTCAGCTGACTTTCTGTGTAGAGTGTTATCAGTGCATATTCTCCTTGTTAATGACATCGGTGCCTGCCATTTATCATGTGAGTGCTGTGTGCCCTGAAGAGATGGTGAGGTAGATGGGGCTGGCTTGGCTGGCAGACCTGTGGCTGTGCCCTCCCAGCTGCCAGGGAACAGTCCTGGATCTCACTGAAATCAAGGGCTGTCACTTGCCTCGTACTTCACTGGTTCCAGGAAGGAGGCCAGGATTAGAACCCCCTGGAAAGAGAATCGAGCTGTATTTCCTTCAGATGCTTAGCTTTCACTCTCAGACTCAATTATCTATAAACAGAGCCTTTACAACAGACACTTCACCATGGAGAAATTACGTTAAGTCAGATAGAATCTAAAATACAAAAACACTCATTTTCCAAACTGTCTCTGATAAGTAATTTAATTTTCCCTGAAATTGCAGAATAAAACAAAAACCAAAACAAAATAAAAATTCTGCTGCTTTCTCAAGGGAAAGATTGCCAAGCTGTGCTCAAATTGAGTTTGGTGTTATTTTTTTTTTTTAAATCACTTTTTTTCCTTCTCCCTCTGACTAAAATCCCCGAACCATTAATATCAGGATTATAATCTTAGTAAACTTGATATTGACTCAAAATAACGAGGTATAAAACATCATTGAATTTCAAGCTAACCTGGACATGCAGAAGTTGACAGCTACACAGGTTGAGCTGGTTCAGTTGGAAGACAGGTGTGGGCAAAGACTGTGAGTGCAGATAAGGAGGGCAGAACTACTGGGGCTTAGACCGAGCGGAAGCAGGTCACCAGACACTGGGGGTCATCATTCAAACTCATGTGAATTACTGGCTCCTTGGGAACCACCCATCTGACCACTCATTAATACAGGACTCCAATCCATTCCCAACTCTGCAGACAACGTGGTTCTCTCTCCAGCTCTCTCTCAAATTAAACGCCTATATATATAAATATAAATATATATATTTCTTTTTAATGCTCTGCTATATTAGCCTATTAAAATTCTTCTCATTGGCTTACCATTTGTCAACACGTTTCTTCTTCATGCGTTCATCTCCTATGAGTACGACTTCTATGGCAATAAGAATATATTGTATATATATAAACAATGTGATTATCTGAATGTCATGGCAGGTAATAGTTTCCTTTTGTTTACTGTTATAACTTCAACCCTTATATCAAATACACGTATATTGAAAAGATTTCTCTCTCTCTCCCTATCTCTCTTATCTCCCTCCTTCTCTCTGTGCAAAATCTGCCCTTCTGATAAAAATAAATAAATCTTTGAAAACAGTACCTCACTTCAGCCACCTTCAAGACCTTGGTTACTGCTGCTCACGGCTGCGGTCATCTCTGGCCTGGGCTCGCATCCTACCTTCCTTATTAACCCTCCTCCTTAAGTTCTTGCCCCTTTGTACTTAGAACAAAGTCCAAACACAGAACTGCTTCCCAGAGATACTTGTTTTTCTTTCTCAACTAGCCCAGCTCGGTCACAGCTTAGGCCTTGGTGCCTCTCCCTGGCATGTACTCTTCCCTGCTCTCATGAAGCCAGTTTCTTCTTGCCAATCCAGTCTCAACTCTGGAGTCATCCTATTCAAGAAACAATTGTTCAGTTTCTTGTTTGAACCGACCTTTCTTTTAATGCTCTACTACATTAGTTTATTAAATTCTTCTCATTGGCTTACCATTTGTCAGCACTTTTCTTCTTTATGAGGTAAACACTCTTCTTCTTTATGAGTATGACTTCTGTGATAAGAACTTGCTCGCCTGGGTCACAATTAGTGCCACAAAAATCCTAGATATATAGGAGAAATTCAGTAACTATTTGTTAAGCAAATAACTCCTATCCTTCCCATCTCTTGTAATATCCTATAAAAATTTATACATGGCTTAAAAAATTTTATTAGCAGTACTACTTGTACATATTTATGGGTTGCGGTGTGATATTTCAATGCCTATGTGGACTTATGTGCATACAGAAGAGCATAACCAACATTTTCTCCTTTGAACCAGCATTATTTTAGGATGGGATTCCTGAAGCTTCTTTCTTCTATACATTCCTATAATATGTGCTAGGTCATTGGGAACTTTTGTCTCTTCCTGCTACAGTATGTAGGAACTTACTACTCTTTGATCTAGTTATAGAGGTTTGTAAGCAAATCAGAGGAGCGTGAACGACAATCTAAGCTATTATTATTATTTTTTTCTTTACGGGCCTTTTATACCTTTCGGTTTCCCTTATTGGATTTTTAGAGTTTTCTCTTTTGTTGACATTTACCAAACCCATATAGTTGGAATGATTACAGGTCAAGCAAAAAAATACATATATACTTTCCCTCCAAAACATGTACAATACCAGCCAAGTTTTAGTATTTGTGGGGCAGAGGGTGTTGCATAAATGAATAAATATATACGATGCCTATAAAACACCAGTGTCTGTCAAAAATATCTGCTTAATCACTTTAAATCATGTGCATGGAAACAATTTATATTCACTGATGGTTTTAGAAATTTTTACTGAGTAGAAACTAGTGAAAAGTAAATAATTAGATTTGTTACAAAAGACTGACTTTGAAAGAAGCACCTATCAATCATTTTAACCTCTTCTTATAAAACTGAAATTTTATTCCAATGTCTATTTATCTCCTATTTTCAAAAGCTGAATTATAGATCGATACAAAAGTGTTTGGTAAATTCATGTACTATTCAAACAAGTAATATTCTTGCCCTAATGATACCTGCTATTTAGGGAAATTAAATGTTTGAAAAAATTAGAGCAAAACTATTTGAGACACATAAAATCGTATTAAATTCATTTTCAGTATTTCTATAAAGTTTTCTTGAGACACAGCCTCTCTTACTCACTTACAAATTTTCCATAGATATGTTCCCATTATAATCACTGGGTTGGATGGTTGTGGCAAAGGCTACAACCATCCAATCTAGAGCCTAGATTTATTGTCTGGACTTTGACACAAAATGTTTGCAGATCCCAGGACTAACATACAGAACATTTAAAACATAATAATTGTATCACTTTATGGATCTTAATCCTTTAATTATAAGCAACGCACTGTGGTTGAAGTCAGTTCAGTATTTTCTTCTACTTGAGAACATTGATAGTCAATGAAAAAACAGCAACACAGATACAAATTAAATTGGAGCTACTCATACCAAGTATAATAGCATATAACTGCAGAATCTGTTAGTCAAAATGCTTCTCCCTAGAGTATCTGGGAGCAGACGACCATCTTTATTAAGGCTTATATTTATATGCAGGTGTGATATTCCACCAAGTATGTATTTAAAGTCCTTGGTGCTGTGACACATAGATGAATGTGACGAAGAGTCCACTCTCAGAGTTCAAAATCAAGCAGGAATTTCACATTCTGACTTAACTCCTGTGCAGCTCCATGAGACACTTGCTGCTATTTTAGAGGAAAATCCATGGAAGTGCAGAGGTGCCAGTTCATTTGCCCATGACAAGCTGAGACATTTGAAATTCTTGGCTGTTTTTGTTCTGAATCGGGTTTCACTGAGTAGTAATAGATACAGAAACATGACTGACAGGCTATATTAGAAGAAGGAAGAATTTAGGGACTGCCCAGATTGGGTTTAACATGGTTGAGAGTTGAACACAGGAGGCATAAGCAATGGCAGGTCACTAGGCTTCATATTTTCTAAAAAAAAATGTGTTATAGAAAACATGTTTTAAAGGATTACAGGTACCATAACAAGTTTCTCACTCTAAAAAAATAATCTCAAAATAGATTCTGTGGAGCCCTGAAGTATATACCGTAAGGGAGAACAACAGATGTTTGCAGAGATGCTGTGATCTGACCTTGCTCGGGTGTGCCTGGGATGACCCTCTTACATTCCAGGGGAGAGTAGATTGGCACAACAGACCCTGCTCTCCTGTGGAGCTCACGTGTGGCTGTCAAAAAGCACACTGTCCAGGACAGAGCAGCCAGGTGTACAGATACCCTGGCAGTCACTTCTGTGATTCCAACAGGAGAGACATTTCCCAAAGCAAAGGAACAGACTGTGAGACAGTGCCATGGGATAGTGCCATGTTGTGCCTCCTTCCCGCCTGAGTTATTTTTGTAACATGAGGATTTTATAGAAAATGTGATATCCAACCAGAACAGAGGGGAGGCAGGAGTATAAACGCTTGCTTCTCATGTGAAAGCCTACTAAGTTCCCTGAGAACTGTTGCTTTCAAGATAAGTACAATAACGCAAATATGCCAAAAGAACAAAATGTAGAGCTAAGTGTGATAGTATGTATCTACAGATCCTGTTCGTCAAAATGTTCTTCCTTTTGAAAACATGTATGGACTGGGTTGCTTATTTCACTGATTGCTTCATTTAAGCTTCAACTAACACATTTCACAGGTTTGTTATCACCCATTTTCACCGGGATGGCAGATTTCAGCTACTCCATGGAATACGACTCAGCCATTAAAAAGAATGAAATCTATAATTTGCAACAAAATGATCCCAGCCTGAGACCATTATGCTTGGTGAAATAAGCCAATCCCAAAAGAACAAATGTCATGTTCTCTCTGATATAAGGCAGCATCCATTCAAAGTATAAAACAGATAGATATATGGATAAACAGGTAGGTACATATATTCTCATGAAGAACTGAATAATGGGGGGCAGAATACCAGGAAGTGAAGATGCATTGCAATATGCATCCTTACTCCCAAATAAAAAGAGAGCTCCCAAGGAAATTGTTAAATATACCTTGACAATAGGATGCTGGAGTTTCTACCACTGCCTGTATCTGCAGTGCTATGAAGCACTTGAGTAGCAGAAAGTTGGATTTGCTGAAGAACTATTCTTTTGTAATAGTATGGAGGAAGATTGTGGGGTGGAGATTGGGGAGGAAGGACAGGGAAGAGTAAGGGAGAATCCCTATACTTACAAAACCATATCATGGGGGAAAAAGTCCCAATTAAAGTTCTACCTCATAGAAAAATCACATCCAATAATAGTATTATATTTATATATTGATCACCTACATTCACTTACTAATATTTTGTCATTTTTACACTTCCAAGTATTCTGTCTGTATTCCCAGTTAATGTGATATGTCTTTGAGAAGTTCATGAAAATACATATTATGAGGAAATTATGCATTAATTTCATAACTATACATCAAAATAAGCTTATTTTCTAATTCCATTTTTCATGAATAAACATTCATGAAGTATAATTTGTATAACAATTCTATTCGGACATGTAGATGTGACATTTGAATTGAAGAGAACTTAAACATTACCTGATCATGCCATCAGGAATCTTCTGTGGAATGTTTTGTATCCCATCACTGGGAAGAGTCCACATCATTCTTTGCTCTCAGAAATGCTTCTCTTCCCAGCCTAGATGGCCTCATGCGTCCAGTTTATCACACTCTCCTGCCATCTGCTGGTAGACTGCTAAGCTTACAAGGAAAGATCAAAACTGACGCAAACGGTCCCTGTAGACTTAGAGGCCGGTGCTGTCTGATACTCCACATATTCATTCAATGATGGCTCCTATCTTACAGAGCATTTTTTCCCTCAAAGAGCTGGTTTATTTTAAATACCTGTGAATTTTGAGGGGCAGTAAAAGATGATGAGAAACTCTGGTCTCTGTGCCTCAAGTTGTCACAAATGCTACCTAAGGTAAACCTCGGAAAGTTCTAGGAGGTAAACACTGTCACCTCGCTTTACAAACCAGAAGAGAGAGAGAGAGAATTAAATTTTCCACCATAGTCATGCAGCTGACTTTGAAGGCTGTGTCCTTTGTTTTCACTGCACTGAATCCACGGCACTGTGTATGTGGAAACAGAATGCTGTGTGCTGTGTGAACTAATGAAGGCCTTCCAAAAGCTCAGAGTGAAATCAGTTCAGTTATGAACAACTAAAAATGTTAGTCCAGAGTAACATATACATTTTAGGTATCCACTTAACCATATAATCATTAATATTAGATTCCCTAATCTACATAATACAGGTAAATGAAGTAGTGGAATCAAATAAAATTTTAAAAGATTACTTATTCAAAAGGCAGGCTTGTGGAGAGAGGGCAAGAGAAAGCAAGACAGAGTTCTTCCATCTGCTGTTTATTCCCCAAGTGGCTGCGGTTACAAAATATATAGTAGATATTTAGAATGTTGCATGATTCATGGATTATAATTTTTTTTGTATAAAGAACAGGGATTATTTATTTATTTATTTTTAAGATTTATTTATCTATTTGACAGGCAATTCTGGAGGACAGGGGATGGGGACAGAAAAAGCTAGCAAGGGGGTGAGATCCTTTATCCACTGGTCTACCCCACCGATGGTCACAATAGTGAAGCTTGTGTTAGACCAAAGCCAGGAGACAGGATCATCTTCTGGGTCTCCCATGTGGGTCTCAGTGTCCTAAGTCCCTGAGCCATCTTTTGCTTATTTTCCAGACCATTTTTTAGTTGTCACATCTTGGAAGCAGAGATGAAGCAAGGAGTAGAGGCCATTAAGTATTACCACTTCATAGCACTGTACAACAAGCAGTGATCTGATCCACTATTTTGGCAGTATTGAGGTTGATAAATGTGGGGTTTCAGGTTTTGCTAGAGATAGTTAATTTCATTTCCCCCAGCCCTCATTCTAAGGTATGTTTCTTCATTAGGTGTGGCATTTCTGGGGTCTTAGCTAAATGGCCAATTAGACTAAGTGAAATCTCTACACACTATTCTGAGAGGTTGTACCCCAAACCTCCCAGTGCTTTACAATATCTGGTGTCTTCATCCAGGGGTCATCCCCTGCCAGCTGTTCTATGGTTAACCTCAATGAGTTTTACCCATTACGTGTGCAGGCCCTTGCTTGGCCAAACTCCTAAGGGGCATCTCCGTGTGGAATTCTGAGGACCCCATATTTTGTATCTTCCCTATCTCAAACACCTTTCCCTATAAGTCCCAATGTCTTCAGCAGCCCCAAACCCAAAAGTTCTGTTTCCTCTGCCTGGTGAGACTGACAATATATGTACAGCAGTTCAGAAAGAAATGTGGAATGAAAGTTCCCCTCTCCTGTCTTTCTTCTGTCAAGGAGTATATATCCCTGTGCTGTTTCTGTGCGACGCCTGAGAACAATTATTTCATAGATAGTGTCCAGTTTTATAGCTTACAATAAAGGTGTAATTTCTGTATCTGTAACTCTGTTATGGCTTGAGGTGGACATCCTAGAACTGAACTGTGAATTCCCACTCTAAATCTTAGATTTCACCACCATTCTTTAAGCATAACAAGAAACTTTCTAAATTACAAGCTATTCCTTGATAATAAACAAAGATAAAATTGCAATTTCCTTCCCTAGGGAATGCTAGAGAGGAGTATTTCTGACAAAGCTATATTGTTATCGCATTTTGCAATGTCATATTCCTGCTGGCTAAAACACATGCGTGTGATTTCTTCTTTACCAAAGGCAGTGGTATGTTTTTTATTACCAGGAGATTTATGTACATTCTATTTTACTCCTAGGGAACTGAAACTCTCAGACATAAGACATTTGCCCATGTTCTTGGGAGCTATTAGAAATGAGACATAGACCAAAGTCTATCTGACTTTGAAGCCCCCAATTTACACCAGCTAGGTAGGTTAATTGCTGTGAAAACCAATCCCCAAATCTCAGTGGCTCAATGGTTATAGAAGTCTTATTATTCACATGGGATTCCTGTGTCAGTTGATGAAAATGGCTTCACATAATTCTTTTTTTTAGTGGCCCTGCACTCCTGGGTGTGTCAAGATGTGTGCTGTGGCACTTCATCAGACAGCAAAAGAAGAGAGTATAGAGGATCACTTTGAAATGCATTAAGGCAGGAGTCAGGTCTTGGTACCACCTGCTTATGGAGAGGGTGGCCCTACCCAGGACAAGCAGCTAGATAGTCCTTACTGTACCACACTAAGCCAAATTTCCCCCAAGTTGATACTTGGGAAGCATTTATGTCATATTTTGTTAATGGGATTTTTTCTAGTATGGAGGCCTAGATTAGTGCTACAAATAATCCTCTAAATTAATTAACATAAATTTGAATCACACTTCTAGAACATTTGGATCTTTTTTAAAAAAAGATTTATTTATTTTTATTGGAAAGTCATACTTACAGAGAGAAGGAGAGACAGAGAGAAAGATCCATCTGCTGGTCCAATCCCCAAGTTGTCGCAGTGGCTGGAGCTGAACCAACCCAAAGCCAGGAGCCAGGAGCTTCTTCCTGGTCTCCCATGTGGGTGCAGGGTCCCAAGGCTTTGGGCTGTCCTCTGCTGGTTTCCTTGGCCGCAAGTAGGGATCTGTAAAGAAGTGGAGCAGCTGGGACATGAACCAGCGTCGATATGGGATCCCAGTACATGCAAAGTGAGGACTTTAGCCAGTAAGCTACTGCTCGTGGCTCGAATATTTAGATCTTTCATTCATTTATCACATTGCCATCATAAGGCTGCTAATAAAGATCATTATCATCAACAATGTAAAGCAACGAATGTTTTTCCTTATATCTCTGTCCTTCTAATCTGTATTAATTTAATTGAGGCACTGTACTTGCTGTCCCAACAGTCTCTACTAAAATGTTCCTTAGGCCTGGAGTGCCATGTATCACCATGTCGTTGTCTAACTTCCATCTTATTCAAGCACCCGCATCTAAGAACACTATCTTTCTTCTGATTCTACAAACATAAAATGTGTGTGAAGCTAAATGAATAGTAAAAAATGAATAGTAAAAGAAAAATGTGGGAAGTCACCCTCTGAGGAACCCACTCCCCTCAGAATTGGCTTTTGCTCTTTGGAGAAATGGTGATGTCATCTCAGAGACCAAAAGTTATGATAGGATGAGGTAAAGCGATAGGAAATTTGAGTCAGATTGCTTTGGTCAGCCCATCTGAGTCTTTCTCCCATCTGTTTGGATGAAATGTTTGAGCAAGTTCCCAGTCTGTCATTTCAAATACACCTGTACTAATCCACTTTCCCCTTTATTTCCATTATTATGATACCTCCAAGTTTCCTCTGTCTTCAGTCTATTTCTAGTTTATCCTACCAAGAACTGCCATTATCTACTAAAAGCATAGTCCATATTCTGTGCTATTCTTGTTGAGAAATTTCCAGTTGTATCTATTCATGTCCTAAACATGGCTCTACTTTATGCATCTTTGTGTCTGATTTCTTCCCTCATACACCACCAGCGAAACTAGCATCCTTTGTGTTCCCACATTTTGTTCCTCCCTGTTTTCCGTATCCATGCTCTGGATAGAGTTTCCTGTAAGCAAATAGCTTCTCATTTTTATCTCTACTCTGAATCCTATCCAGTGTTCAGAGTGCAAACAGCAATTGATCTCTTTTGCAATGTCTGAATTATGTCTTTGTTGAAACAAACCGGGACTGGTGTATTGGCTTAACTGGCTAATCCTCAACATCCAAATGCTAGAATCCCGAATGGGTTCTGGTTTGTGTCCAGGCTGCACCACTTCCCCTCCAGCTCCCTGCTTATGGCCTGGGAAGGCAGCCTAGGATAAACCAATACTTTAGGACCCTGAACTCTTGTGGGAGACCCGGAAAAAGCTCCTGGTTCCTGGCTTCAGATCGGTTCAGCTCTAACTATTGCAGCCATTTGGGGAATGGATCAGTGAATGGAAGATCTTTCTGACTCATGTTCTCTGTATAAATCTGCCTTTCCACTAAAAATAAATCAATAAATCAAGATAAAGAAATCTGTATTGCTTGTGGTTGTGTGGTGCTCTGGACCAATCATGGTCTGCTTTGTGTCCTAGCTTTTAGGGAGTAGGTGTCTTGGGAACCTTTCCATTCAGCTACAACAGAGTCCAGCATACTCCTCGAGTGAATCGGGAAACTAATGAAAGACCACCTTTAAAATTATCTGACACTGTGCTTGACGCAAATCATCAGATGCACAACCCAAAGAACATGTATATTATTCCCTTAAAAAATAAGAAGAATGCATAGTCTAAAATAAGTGGCAAAATAAGGAAATAGTTTCCATAGTTGGTTAAAAATATACTTGTAGTGTCCTTTGTTTGTCTGCTTTTTCTTAAATTTATAGGTACTAGTTAGAAAGGAATAAATATAGGAAATATCCCTATAAAAGATGTTGTGATTTTGTTTTTCCAAAAATGCGTCGTAAGTGTTTTGTGATGGTGCCACTGCAGATGTCAGCTTTAACTATGTGCTGGATAGAATTTTGTGCCTAGATACAGTTTATACAGAAAAAGCACAACTTTTATTGGAAAGCACAAATGTCGGAGCCGCGGGGCAGTTGAAAAGAGTTGCATAAGAGAGCAATCCTTTGGAGAGGATGTGTGTCTTCATCAAAATTCTGAAGGCATTGGAACTGTCATTCAAAGAGTTAACATCTGTGAAGAATAAAAAATGCTGTGGAGAGGTTTCAGGCAAAGCATGGGGAGATTGATAAAATTATCAGTGAATTAAATTCAGACAGATGGCTTTGGAAAGGAATGAAGTACACAAGCCGTACGTGGAGTATAATGACTCTCACTTTGACAGAGTCTTTGTCAACAGGGTAAACCTTCTATTTTTCTTAATCTGCATTTTAAAACAGTTGGAAGTCAAATTCTTTTCTCAAGGTGTTGTTTGGTACTTAAAGCAACAAAACCAACAAAGAGCTTAGAAAGCAACCTGAATGGCTATAGACTCTAAAACACCCAGAGTGAATGCATGGCTTGCTGAAGGCACATGGTCAGCATGGAGCGTGTCGCCAACCCTTACTGGTCTCAGGTTGGCTGCCCACATCAATAGGTGCTTGGCAGGTAAAATATTTCTACACAACAGAGGCCAGTCATTAACTCTGCTTTAACAGCAGAGTGACAAAGGAAGCTTGCATCCATCAAAAAATAAAACACACCACTCAAAACAAGCATTTCCACCCCCCCCAAAAAAAAGCAACCCTCACAGAGTAAAGACACTAATCACTGCCTTCTAGTGTTTCCATTTTTATCATTGTTGTTGGGACCGTTAAAAAAGAAGTAGAGAGCTCTTAGAAATACTAATGGAGACTACATTTGGGAAAAAATGATGAGAAAGTAACGTATTATTTCTCTCTTGGGTTTTTCTTTTCCTTACACTTTCTGTTTTATCTTCTCTTGCTTGGCTCCAGGGACCCCCTCTTTCAGGTAGCATTACCCAGGTTATTCATGCTTGGACGCTGATAGCCAGGCTGCTTCTGAGCGATGGACTTTGCTTTTGTTCCAGACCAGATGTTCTGTTTCTCCCTGGTAACAGTTTGCATTGTGGTACCTTATTATACAGTGCTCTCTGGAACCGGTGCCAGGGCAGCCTCCAAATCAGCCAAGAGCAGCGCTGAATCAATGAGACAGCTGGCGGCCTCCCTGGGGAGGGAGCGTTTTTACCTTTTTGATTCATGCAGTCCCTGCTAGTTCAGATCCAGGATGCCATGAATGATTTTTCTTAGCGACAGGTGAGAACAAAAAAGCTTTGTGAACCTAATTCAATAGAAGCTGGAGACTCAGTGTGCTATTGATTAAAAAGAGAAGACGATGAAGAGGAGGTGAACACATGGTCTTGGAGCATTTTTCCTCATAATCGACTTTTGTGCTTCTATCTGTGTTGGAGTTGACACGTTTACTGGGAGGAAAAGCTTGAAGTCAAGAGAATTTGCTGTGTTTATTGACGTAGGATTAGGACTTTAATCATGTCTCTGAGATTACATATTATCTGGGAAAGCAAAAAATTAAGATTAATTTTTTTATATTTTAGCTAAAAAATTTCTTCATTTTCCAGTAACGTTGCTGAAAGTTCAAGACTACTTTAGTAGTCTTTATCTCATCCAGAATTTAATGTTTGGGATGTGTTAATATATCAAAGCTATGGATTTGGGTAAAAGTCATCCATGTTTACATTCAGTTAAGGGATTACAACTTAGTTTGGAAGTGAAAAAAGTTATAATTTTCCCCCTAATGATGCACTGAGTCAGCAAGAACAGTACCCTTTGAAAGCAGGGTGGTTTGTGGGCCATTTTAATCAAAGAGCCATCAGGAGAGGAGCTGGTGCAGTATCTGGGAAGTGGTGTGCCCAAGAAGCAAAATATGTGACAGTAACAGAGATTAGGGCCCCTAAAGGAGATCACCGCATCAATCATGGAAGACATATTGGCAACATGATGAATGATACCCAGCACTGACCTTGGTCTTTGTCCCACAGGTAACCAAATAAACCAAAGCTGTGGGTTTGACCACCATCAATACAGACGATAAGCTCTGACACAAGCCTGGGCAAAATCAACATTAGTGGCAAACATTGTCCATGTGACTGAGTTAAGGAAAGAAGCTATCCTAAATTTAGCCACTGAATGATTTGTAATATTTCAGTAAGAGGTAAAACATCAATGTTATCAATGTGTTCTGGTAGTAGTTTGGGTTTTTCTTTACAAAGTAAGGGATAATGTAGAGAGCAGTGGGTCTCAGAAACCAATGAAGTAGACGTACACACAGTGAGAGCCACTAAAACCTAAGTTTCTTCGCTTTAAACTTGAGAAAAACCTGGTGAACAAATTTCATACAAATCAAATATTCCATCCTGTTTGAAACACTTTAGTGCAATACATGCAGGTTAACATTCAGCTGTTGACGGGTGATTTGGCTTGGGGATTGGAATAATTTAGTTGGAGAATCATAGTAATACAATTCATCTCTCAGGAAGTCTTCCAATGCTTCACAAGTATGAAATGACCTAGCCCAAATCTTCTCTTGTTTTGGAGTTTAAATATTATTTGATTGGCCATAGAAAGCAAAGAGATATTCCCAATGACACATTTCAAGACTGTGTAGTTGGACATGTGGAGGTCTCAGTGTCTAGAGACAATAAAGGAAGCACAGAAAAAAATGTGATTGACTTGCTTCTCAAACAGAAGTGAGGTTAGAATAGATTGTAGTTAATATATGCCTGCTTATTTTCCAGATGGTGACGAGGTTTGCCATGTGCAAAGGAATTTGGTCAGCTTCATTACTGAAAACACATTGGTAGCCTTAACCACACCTCTTAGCCAATAGAATTCCTGAAAATCCTGTTTTATCTTTTTTGAAATCTATTTACCAATGGATCTACCTATTTGTTTATCTACCTACATACCAACCTTTCTAAAACAGGTTCCAATAATTGTGTGTTCATTTTTTCTTTTAAATCAAAACACTTGAAGCCAGTAGTATGGTGCATATAAGCCGAAAATGCATATAGTGTCAGGAAGGATTTAGGAAATAAAGGAGTGATGTTATATATATTCTAGTATTATTTAGGAGAGGCCGTCTAGGGGTGTCTCAAACCAACCTTCTCCATTTTGAGACTGTGAACATGTTCTTCCATGATGAGACATTTGACCCTGCAAGATGTTTGGAATGTTATCCAGCTTTTGTGATGGCAGTTGATGCTGGAAGGACAAAGCATCTGGATGAGCTGTGTGTGGGCTACTGTCCAGAGAGGACAGCTAGGGAGAGCCATGGTGCAAGTCCTGATGCACTTCTGGGCATATTTCTCTTCCTTCTGGATGAAAACCTAGGATGCTGCTGAAATAAAAGTGAAGTTGTTTCTTGTGTTAATCTTTCCCATTCTTGGCTGCAGGATTTATACAACACTGCTCCTTGCATTTAGATATCATTTAGGGATCACATCATGATAACTCTGTGTGTATACCAGGAGGGCAAAGTTGCAAAGCAATTACTCAGCACTGCCAAGGAAAGATGCAATTACTGGAACACATTTTAGCCCCGCTTGTCAGAATGAGTTTCGCTTGGGCACAAGGGAAGCATTTACTTGGGCAGTATCCCTTTCAGAGGTATAATTTAGCTTTTTCTTCTCTTTAATAGTATGATTCCAGTATTTTAGCTACAATGCCAAAGGCTGCGGGAACCTTTAAACAGGTCTTTTTAGAAAACAGGGCATGGTTTTTTTGAAGAAGAATGAACTGGGCGCTGCATAATTTGTAGGAAAATGGCACGATAGACTTTTTCTTTATAAAGAACATTGGGGTTACATTGGAACAAGCCAAATACCTTTTTAATGAATAGTCAGTAATGAGCAGCAAATACAGAAAGTGTGTGAATTTGTTCCTTTATGTCCCGTGAGTCCATAAGCGCAACATCCTATTCTGATTGCAGTTATGAAAGCAGAGGAGCTGCTGCTCTCTACCCCTCCTTCTCACGCCTCCTGCAGTGGCTCATGCTCAGTGCAGAGCTTTATGAAAGTGCAGGGAAGTCTCTTCCTTTTGTTCAGCTTCCATCTACAAGTATTGGTATGGAGATGAACAGTGACAATACATTCTGCCTTGCTTTGGGGATGAAGATCACAGTTTTGGGTTAAAGACAGCAGTGTTCAATTTCACAACGCATGCAAAAGTTTAAAACAAAAGCAAAATGTGAAGGTCTACCTCAAACAAAAGGCTTTTACCCAGTAAAGACAACCATCAATAGATTGAAGAGACAATGTTTCGAGTGGAAAAAATATTTGCAAACCCTACATCTAATGAGAGGTTAATGACATCCAGAATATACAAGGAACTCAGCTCAATAGCAAAACACAAAACAAAAAAATAATCTCAGTACAAAATGGACAATAGATCTTCATAGACATTTCTCAAAAGAAGACATAGAAATGGCCAACAAGTACATGTGAGATGTAAATCAAACCCACAATGAGATGCCGCTTCACTCTAGTTAGATTGGTTGTTTCCCATGAAGCAGATGACAAGTGTTTATTGCTGTGTAGGAGAAAGAGAACTTGCTTACACTGTTGGTGGGAATATAAATTAGTATAGCCCTTATGGAAAACCAGTTTGGAGTTAACTTGAAACATTTTTAAATAGAACTATTATGTGGTAAGCCATCCCATTGCTAATATACATATAGAAGACAAAGGAAATCATTCTTTTGAGCTATGTGCACTCCTAGGGTTACTATAACACTATTTATGGTGGTCAAGAAACAGAAAAACCTAAAGGGTTCACCAAGTGATGAATGGATGAAAATGTGGTATATATACAGTGGAAAGCTAGGTAGTATAGTTAGCTAGTTAGTATAAAACAGATGAAACTGTGAACTTAAGGTCATTGGCCAGGTATAGAAAGACAAGTACTACACAATTTCCTCCATAAAAAGAATATCTCATGGAACTTGAGGGTGAAAAGGTAGTTACCATTCAAAGGTGGTGACTAGAGGAGAGGTAGGGAAGAGGAGAGCTTAATTGATTAGCACTAAGTTAAAGTTATTTAGAAAACATAGTTCTGATGTTCTAATGCACACTGGGGTTCTTAGTAAGAATAAGATAGTGTATATTTCAAAGAGATAGAACAGAAGATTTTTGAATGTTTTGCCACAAAGAAATGATAAAAGTTTGAAGAGATAGTTTTGTGTTTCCTGATTTGAATATTGTAAAATGTGTATACATATTGAAACCTGATGACAATTCCTTTGTACATTTTAAAAATATGTATTTGGAAAGTCAGAGATGCTGAAACAGAGGGCATGCGCGCACACAACACACACACACACACACACACACACACACAGAGGCACATGGGCCCACAGAGGGAGAGAGCAGCAGAGTTTCTTTCTATCGCTCGTTCACTTCCTAGATGGAGGCAACAGCCAGGACTTGACAAGCTGAAGCCAGGGGATTCATTAGGGTCTCCTACATGGAGCTGCAGCCCAAGCACTTCAGCTCATCTTCTGCTGCTTTCCATTAGCAAGAAGCTGGATTGAAAGTGGACCAACCAGTACCCAAACTGGTGCCTAGTGGGATGTTGGCATTGCAGACAGTGGTTTTATATGTTATGCCACAATGCAGACCCCAATATATACTACTTTACTTAAAAATAAGGAAAGAAAAAAGCAATAAAAAGTGCCATAAAATAAATTGTTAAAATGTCTTTTCAAAAGGTTTAGGAGAATTTTTAGCATAGCTGTATCTTAATTGTATGCTTCCAATTTGTTCATTTCTTCAAGGCTTTGCATGTGGTATTTTTCATCATTTGTAGTGTTTGCTCCTTGTTCTGTTTCCGGTTTCTCAATATTTCTAAATGTAAACAACCCCAGTGAAATACTTCTGGAAATTATTCTTTTCTTATTTGCTGTCAGCTCTGCTTGCTCATCCACTCAGTGGTTTCTTAGTATCTATGAAGTTAATGTGAACATGTAATTTATTAAGTTAAAAATGATTTGAGAAGTGGATGGTAAAGAGACAGGGAGAGAGGGAGAGAAAGAGGTCTCATCCATGGATTTACTTCCAATATGTGCACATTGACAAGCCTGAACCAGACCAGAGCAAGAACTGGAAACTCAATCCGGGGGGCACAGCTATTTGAGCTAACACCTGCTACCTTCCAGGATGTGCTTTAGCAGGATGCTGGGATTTCTGGAACTGAAAGAGGAGACAGAACTTCAAGTGAGACATTTCCATGTAAGGTGTGGGTATCAACTTGGTGACTTAACTGCGACAACAAATATTTGCCTCAGCTACTGTCTTCTAAAAATTTTTGACTGGTCAAAGCAAAAAATGTAAGGAAAGAGGGAGAAAACAAGTGAAAATTTTCCAAAACAGTTGTACCTATAATGTCATGATATGCTTAACTAGCAGAATCATGAACTTGTGACTTGCTGAAGGACTGTACTATTGTTATAATATAGGGGAAAAGAGAAGAGGATGGGTGGTAGAATGGAAATTCCCTAAGAAACTGTATCATGAAAAATATTGAAAAAAGGGACTTTGCTGAAAGCATAAAAAAAGAATCCAAAGCAGGCAAGGGAGGAAAAAAATTAAAGGTAATTTTTAAATGTTTTAAAAACAAATGAACGGCCGGTTTAGTGGTGCAGCAAGCGAATCCTCTGCCCTGTAACACTGACGTCCCATATAGGAGCAGATTTGTGTCCCAGCTGCTCCACTTCCAATCTAGCTCCATGTTAATGGCCTGGGAAAGTAGTGGAGGATGGCCCAAGTCCTTGGGACCATGCAGCCATACTAGAGACCCTAAAGAGGCTCCTGGCTCCTGACTTTGGACCAGCTCAGTTCTGGCCATTGTGGCCTTTTTGGGAAGTAAGGAGTAGATGGAAGATCTTCTCTGTCTGTCTCTACTTCTCTCTCTGTAAAATCTGCCTTTCAAATAAAAAAAAATATTAAAAAAATAATGGATGAGAAAAATGAATAAATGAGGAAAATAGGGAATTGCAACATAGACCTAAAACTTGTTTGTAACTAACTCAAGAAGTAACCGAGGGCTAGGCATTTAGCATAGCAATTTACAACACACTTGTGAACGTTGCATCCCATATCTGAGTGCCTGCATCCAAAGTTCAGCTCAGCTGCCGCTTGCAGCTTCCTTCTAACGTGTACTGTGGCAGGCAGTGGGTAGAGTCTCAGTCTTGCCATTCATGTGGGAGATCTGAATGGAATTGATTGAGTTCCTGCTCTGGATTTAGACCCAACCTATCACTGGCTGGGTGTTGTGGGCATTGGAGAAATGAAGCAACCATTCTCTTTCTCTCTCTCTCCATCCCTTGATCCCTTTTTGAGTTAGGGAATTTTAAGCCCTTATTGAATTTTTCTGCTCTTCCTTGAAGTTTCCTCATTCAATGCTTATTAATTTTTTTAAAGATTCATTTTTATTACAAAGTCAGATATACAGAGAGGAGGAGAGACAGAGAGGAAGATCTTCCGTCTGATATTTCACTCCCCAAGTGAGCCGGGCCCCAATGCTTATTAATTTTTAAATTATTTATATATTATCTAATTTTTTCCTCCTTTCCTTGTGTTTTGAATTCTTTTTTTTTAAAGAAACAGAAGACTGTAAGTGTGGGGTCCAATAATTTTCAAAGGTACCAGTGTTGTCTCAGATAACTTTCTCATTTGCCCAGGGCATACAGTTTGTGGGAGAAGTGAAGTGGTCAACATATTTGGGACTGTTTTGATTCAGTTGTTATCAATTGGAGAATAACCTGAGGAGTGGTTGTCACTAGCTATCCTTAAAGTTTTTGAGTTTCTGGTTCTCCAATGACTCAGTAAATCACATCATTTAGGGATAGGGAGTAATCTTTCCATATCTCCTGCAACTGAGCTTTTTATCTACACATTCAGAAAAATGGCAGAGGTCATTCCTACATAGAGGACAAAATTGTTCCTCATTGTCTTCCTGACCAAGGTATTTTCTGACCCAGGTAAGTGTCTCACTGCCTCTTGAATTGTGATCTGAACCCCATGACTGCCTGATTTACGTTGTTGAACAAACGTTTCCTGGGTTCTGAACCTGATCCGTGTATAATGTGTGGTGATTTTGTAATGTGAGGCTGAAAAATATCTGTTGCCTCTTTTCCATGGAGGACAGTGACTTATGCTACTTTCTTTGTATTTTGCTTAAGATGCCTGAAGAGGGAATAACAGTGACTGGGGGGAACTCAGGAGCAGACTCTTGGGTGGCGAAGGAGGATGTTGAGCTTTGCATTAGCTAAGCAGAATTTCAGCAAGGCAAGATCAGCACATTCTTGTGCTGTCTGGTGAGCCACTTCCTTTCTGCAGCTCACTTATTAATTTTTGGAAGCCTGACAGGATGACTAAAAGGATGATCAATTTCAAGTGTCACTCCTGGCTTGTTTTTAGCCTTATGTAAAAGGAGTTCCTGACAAGTAACCCTGTTAGTGCCCTCAAAATGTCTCCCATTATTAAGTATTGGGAATAAGCCAAAATAATAGACCTAGCTTTCTTATGTCATTGGAATAGTTGATTTATGGGATGATGAATTTAATGCCTGTTGCTGATTTTTAGGTGGGATTGAACACTCAAAGCAGTGAAACCAGAGCAAGGAACTAGGAGAACTTCTTTTCCTTAATGGGTTTGCAAAAAACTAGTGGATTATTGTTTTTCATTTTGCAAGTGATTGCATCATGTATTTTTGCAACTGGTAGATTTTAACTCCCCCCTCCTTCTTCCTTTCTATTTTTAGCCAAAGGCGTTGCTTCTACAGTAGTTCCATGACTGGTGTCCTGGACTGGAGTGGGGAGGGGAGGGTGGAAGGGGTGGTGGAGGTGGGACATCACAGAGGTCTTCCACATTTTTGGTGAGGTTTATCGTAAGGTATTTAAGGTTCTTCTCTGCTATTTTAAAAGGAACTGTACTTACAAGTTCTTTCTTAGCCATGGAGCTTTTTGTGCACACTAGTTTTGGGATTACCTTGATACCCTACCAACTTTTCTTATGAGTCCCAGTAGTAAACTGATTGAATCTTTTGGTTCTATGTATAGAATCATGTAGTCTGTGAACAGGATATTTAATTCCTTATTTCCAAATCTAATTCCTTTCATTTCTTTTTTCTTGCCTAGTTAGCTCTGGTTACTTCCAATATTATGTTGAATAGTCATGCTGAAAGTAGGCTTCTCTGTTTAGACCCAGATCTTAGCGGAAAACCTTTCAGTCTTTCCGCATTCATTATGGTGTTGGCATTGGTGTTTTTTGTATATTGTTTTGATTATGTTATTAAATGTTCCATCTATGCCTATCTTACTTAGTGTTGTTAGCATGAAGTGGTGTTGGATTTTATCAAAAGCCTTCTCTGTCTACTGACCTTTATTCTTTATATTCTTTATATTATTGATATGGTGTATCACATTTATCAATTTGCATATGTTAGACCATCTCTGTGTGCTGGGGATAAATCCAACCTGGTCCAGGTGAATGCTGTGTCTGATGTATTGCTGGTTTCTGTTGGCTAGTATTTTGTGGAGGATTTTTGCATCTGTGTTCATCAGGGATATCAGTTTATAGTTTTCTTTCTCCCTTCTGTCTCTATCTGGATTTGGTGTTGATGTGATGTTGGCTTCATAGAAAGAATTTAGGATTGTCTCCTCTTTTATAATTCTGAATGGCTTGTGGAAGATTAGGCTAAGTTCTTCTTGAAATGTTTGATGGAATTTGGCTGTGAAGCCATCCAGTCCTGGGCTTTTCTTTGTTTGGAGGGATTTAACTACTGATTCCATCTCCATCCTGGTTATAAGTCTATTTAGATTTTAATTATCTCATGATTCAAAATTTTGTGTGTCCAGATAATCTATCCATTTCTTCTACTCTTTGATTTGTTGGCTTATAGCTACTTGTAATATTTTCTGATTGTTCTATGTGTGTTTGAGACATCTTTGCTATACTTCCAATTTTGTGTAGTCTCTGATACTGTTGATTCATATCTTATCTCCACTTCCCCCCTTTTTTGATTTGTTGGATTAGTGTGGAATCTATTTAGTTGATTTTCTCAAGAACCAGCTCTTTGATTAGTTGATCTTATGTATTGGGTGATTTTCTTAGCTTTACTCAATTCCTCTGCTGGCTTTCTGTTTCAGCATTTTCTCAGGAGATGTCTTCCAGTTCTGAGATTCTTCTGCCTCACTCATTCTATTACTGAGGCTTTTCACTGAATTTTCAAAAATTGCTAGATTTTTCATGTCTAATAATGCAGCTTTATTTTGTTTCAATGTTGCAATTTTCTGTGTCATTTATTACTTTGTCCACTTATTCTTTAAATTCCCTGAACTCCTCTATGAGATTCTTGGTGTTTTTAAGGAGTTACATAATGATGTCTAAAAATCCGTTATGCAGAAGGGCATTCATGTCTTCTTCAGTGAATCATGAGGCTGAAATAGTCCTTTGCTCCCTTGTGGGGGAGGTGTCTATAGCTGCATTCATTGTGTGGGTGCCTCATCGTTAGCCCTCGGCCACCGCACCCTGATTAGTGGATTCTCCTTACAGCTGGTTTTTAAGTAGGGTAGTCCACGGGGCTACAGGCCAACGTCACCGATCCCATCTATTGCCCGGTCCTGTTTGTGTCACTCGTGTATAACTGTTGTATCAGGCTGCGGTGGGCAACTGAGGGTTCAAACAACGGGAGGAAAAATCTTTTTTTTTTTTTTATCAGTCTGCCTTTAAAAATAAATAAAATAAGAAAAAAGCCTGTTTACAGATGTGGAGTCCCTTAGGCAACTTGTTTGTGAATTCTGCCATAAGCACTCTGAAATTCTGGAGCTAGTGTTATATTTTTGTTATGCCTGGGAATCTTAATGCGACCACCGTGTTCTGACAGAGGTTTGAACGCAAACACTTTTCTAGATGAATATTCATCCGTTCAATTAAAACTCTGTAACTCATCAAATGTGAAGTTCTGAACTAAGACTGGAAACAATAAACTGACTAATTAAACAACATCACCTAGTGCTGAAAAACAAAAAGCTATTAATTTATAGAGCTAATTGGATTGGAATACAGCTAAACTCAAACCTGAGCTACATTCTAATTGCTCTTTTACTTGAGAAAAAAAATCTCAAGGACTGCTAGATGATATATATTTTATTGGTGGTGATGGTTTTTAACAAGCCTTTCAGCTCTTCAAGAGAAACTTTCATTTATTTACTTATCTGTTTTCTTTGAAAGGCAGAGATACAGAGTGTGGCACTGTGGGAAGAGGAAAATAGAGATCAGATATTCACTGGTTCATCCCCAAATGCCTCCCCTGCCTGGACCAAACCAAAGCCAGGAGCTGGAAACTTCGTTTGGGTCTGTCACAAGGGTGGCATGCACTCAGCTTGAACTTTGACCTGCTGCCTCCAGTGATGCAGACTGTGAGGAAATGAGTTAGAATTGGAACTGGAGCCACGACTCTAAGCAGGCACTACGATGTGGGATGTGGGCACCTCAGGTGCTCCCTTAGCTGCCCACACCAAATGCCCACCCCAGGAGCACTTATTGAACAGGTAGTATCTGAACTAGTTAAATATAATAGGCCACGTTTTTAGAATTAGTTCAGAGTACATTTAAAGCACAAGCATTTGTAAAGTACTTTTTAAAAATATTTGTTTTTAAGAATGCCATCTGAAATATACATCATATACATGTTTTCAGTCCTTTGATCAGTTGCAAGTCATTTCCTTTGTCTTAGTAGAGCTGTCAGACTGTTTACAATCATCATGGCTTTGATGTCCGACATCACCGATAGAAGTTTGGGAGACCTGTTTGACATGGTCTCTAGGTGCAAAGTGACTGACTTCAGCAAGTGGAAGGGCCTGCTAGACCAATGTCACACAGAGAAGAGGACCCGGGGCATCCAGTGTGATCCTTGTCTGATGTTGATGGTTGAAAGACTGTGCACTTTCCATTCCAATCTGCTTCTTAGATGTATGCCTTCAAGGGGCGCGTCAGATCTCAGGTGCTCTCGCTCTTGTGATCTAAGTAGGAATAACCTTAAACAGACCCATGAGTCACTTCCTATCTCCTTACCAGTGAGCTGCCTCTGGCTTTGGCTTAGTACCTTGACAAAGTATTGTTTGCTGGGCTATGTTGGGTGGTCCTCAGTGCACCTATATGCCCTAGTTTTTCATGTCTTTTTAGGAAACATTAGCCACATCTTAATCTTTAATACTAAGGATTATCAGAATGGTGATTCAGAGTGAAATGGAATTATGTCTTGGGGTAATGTTGAGTTCTTGTGCAAAACTTCCCAACACCTGCCAGTGTTGGGGTGTGTCCTCTGGGCAGCGGTGACCTCTCATTGCTGGCAAGGGGAAGGTTGTGCCTTGCCTCTGGGTGGAAGTTCCTTGGAACCTAGTTGTGAAGGAACCTCCTCTTTCCAAGTGCACAGTTGCAGCTGGCCATGGGCAGATGTCTTGCAGGGTGCACTACTTTTACATTCTGGCACTTCGTCAGTTACGCTTTCCTGCCCCGGACCTTTCCTTCGTGTATCTTTACAATGTGTTCCCTTACAGCTGCAGACAACAGCTCACCAGGTCCCATGCTTTGTCCTTTGCCAGCCTTGTGTCACTCTACAGTCTGTGAGTTGTCACCTGCAGTTCAAAACCAATGCACTGGCTCATTTCCTCTGGCAAAGGATGGAACCTTGGTAATATGCTCAAGGTGATGCTCTATAGCACAAAAGAAGGTATGAAGTAGTCACTTGTTGAAGATGGCCTCTCTATGAGGTCATTTTCAATCAGTCTTTGTAATTTGACTTCTAGTTCTTTTCTGTCTGCTTTCCACTTTACTTATTCCTACTTATATGCTTACAAGTGCAAACTGTGATAAATATGAGATGAGATTTGACCTTGAACTTAAAGGCTTGAAAGTTGAAGACTAAAAGCCATAGCAGTGGAATGAATAAGAAGGAAACAACTGATTATAATTAAATTGCTACCCTATATGCCCCTACAGGGAAACTGGTGAACAATGGGCATGGAAGAAACAGTCATAATAGTTTTTTTTAAGTTTTGCACAAAGAAAATAATAATAATTTGTTTTGTTTCAAATATTGCTATATTGCCTCTGGTGTTGAATGATTTCATATGATTGCAATTTCTGCTCTTCGAATGCTTGCTGTCTCAAATTGTTTGCTTTGCAGATGTAGAAATCTATCCTACTTTAATGACACTGAATTCAGGAAAGCTGGTGCCTGTGAAGTGAAGAAACCACACAACTGCAGTCTGTGTTGCAACATTTGTGTATTTCTTCCTGATTGATCTGTGAACAGTGACTGAAAACACATACGTGCATACCACCCCATTGCAATCTCTGTCATCCCTTCTCTTGGTAGATAATGTCTTGGGTAAATTTTTACAAATATGACATTCTTTTGCAGTTTTTTCCTCTCTTTCTGATGTTATTAGTGTCAGAATTTTTTCATAATTTGTATTTCATAATCTGTTAACTGATTTCTACTCTGGCACTTTAAAAATATTTTCTCTGAAATTTTTTCTCAAACTTTGTAATTAGATGGAGTAATCACATCAGTAAAATACAGAAGAAAAATGTATCAAGGTGTGCCCTGTTCAGCGTTGTCTTTAGACAGCAACTTGCAAGACATCTGAGAATGTGTAGACTGGGAGTTTGTGTTTGGGCTGCACTTTTCTCAATGATTGTGGTAATAATTCACGTTTGAGCACAGATTGCGAAGTTCCATAGTAGTTGCAGTTTGTTCGTATTTTTATCCTTGCCTCACTGCATCTGCTTTATTTTCAGACTGTGTTTGTCTGTTCTCTGGAAGCTGTATGAGGACTTAACCTTTTCTCTTCCAGAGGAAAATGCTGACACATGAAAATTGCAAGAGGCTTTTTTTCTGTCTTCCTATTTTCGAACCATGCAGCGTGTGCCACCATATTTAAGTTTTGTGATTCATGCAGAAAGCCAGGTCAGTACACCTATTGGTGCATGCTTTGTACAGCAAGAACAACTCCTCGTGTGGAATTTCCTGGTAGTAGGACTTTCCTGTATTTTTTTCTATGAACACAAATGTTCCTCTAGATTCTTCACATTTTGTGTGTGTTTGGAACCAAACAGAATCCAGTGTCCAAAGTTGTGTCTTAGCTTTGTAGGAATGAATTACAGAGCTTTTTCATTACAGAGTCTTTACTCATCATGAAATGTACAAGCATGGTGGATCTTTGCACTTAGTTATGGGAGAACTTTCTGAGGACAAGTTGTATCTTTTTTAAAAAAAAACATTTTAAAGAGATTTATTTATTTATTTTTATTGGAAAGTCAGATATACAGAAAGGAAGATCTTCCACCCAATGATTCACTCTGCAAGTGGCTGCAACAGCCAGAGATAAGCCGATCCAAAGCCAGGAGCCCCGAGCCCGTGTGGGTTCTCCCATGTGGGTGCAGGTTTCAAGGCTTTTCCTCAAACGCTTTCCCAGGCTGCAAGCAGGGAGCTGGATGGGAAATGGGGCTGCAGGGACATGAAGTGGCACCCATATGGAATCCCGATGCATGCCAGGTACAGATTTTAGCTGCTAGGCTACTGCACTGGTCCCAATTTGCATCGTACTTAAAAATTATTATTTTTTTTATTTGAAAGGCAGAATTACAGAGAGAAGGAGAGACAGAGAAGGAGGTCTTCTGTTCTCTGTTTCATTCCCCAAATTGCCGCAATAGCCAGATCTGGGCCCATTCAGCTGAAACTGGCAGGTTTTTCGCAGGTTCAAAGGCCCAAGGACTTGGGTGATCTTGCACTGTCTCCCAGGCTATGAGCAGGGAACTGGATTGGAAGTGGAGTAGCCTGGCGTTGAGCCAGTGCCTATGTGGGCTGACAGTGCCACAGGCCCGGGCTCAGCCTACTGTGCCTTGGTGCTATCACTGATAAGTTGCATCTTTTCCATAGAGGCTGGAGATAATGGTATTTTGGGTTTTTTTGTGTTTTTTTTGTTTGTTTGTTTGCTTGTTTTTTATCCTGGAGGAAAGATCAAGTTAGCTTGTACAATAAGCAACTTCCTCTGCATTATGACATAGTGTTCTAACTGTGCATATTTGACAATTTTATGCATATAACTGGATTGGTTTCTTATGATCAAACAGCCCTTTACCAATGCAAGGACCAGGGTTGGCCAAGGAGATTTAGACAATAAGTATAAAAACTTTTCACACTTTTCCTAAACCATTTAGCATTCCCTGGCTCCATTTTCCAGAATTTGATATTTAGCCCCAGTAAAAATTCTGTTATAAGTATGTCAAATTCTTATAGTTAATCAGAAATGCAGAACAATATGCTCATGGATTCATATTTTATTAAAGTATTCAGAGAGTGAAGTTGTGATGGAGGTGAATTAGAGGCTGTTAGGGATGATGATTTTGTTAAGACACTTCTTGGGGTGCCTGTAACTCTAATTGCCGCGCCTAGCTCATGTTCTCACTCCTCTGCTTCTGATCCGGCTTCCTGCTAATGAGTGTCCTGGGAGGTAGCAGGTCATGGCCACCCACGTGAGACAGATCACATCAGATTCTGGGCTTCTCACTAGAACCTTGTTCAGCCTTGGCTAGTGTGGGTGTTGAGGGAGTAAACAAATGGATGGACTATCTCTCTCCATGTGTCTCTTTCAAATGGATAAAAAGAAATAAATAAAAGTTGGTTACAGTGGGAGTATTTACATGCGCAAATCTGAGCACTACAAATCAAAACTATTTTGATGGGAGTGAAGGAGCAATTTATCGGACAATTATCATCATATTGCTTAAATGGTGTCTTAGTATATTTGTGCTGTTCTAATATACCACCAGTGGCCCAGTAACTCATAAGGAATTCATATCTATCTATATATTTCTCACAGCTCTGGAGGCTGGGCAGTCCACCATCCAGGATTTAGCAGGTGTGGTGTCCAGTGAGAGCTGTTCTGTGTACAAGTTGGTGCCTTAATGCTTCGTCTTCTGCAAGGCATGAACACTGGGACTTCACATGGTCAGGAGGGAGGAATCCCCTCTTATCCCTCATTACTTGATCACCTCCTACAAGCCCCCAGTGTTAACACTACATATCACCTTGGTGATTAAGCGCCAACACAGGGATTTTTCAGGACACATTTGTAACAACACAGCAGCTTCTAAACAAAAATGTTAATAGAGAAAGATATTAAAAGTGAAAATGGCTTCGTTAAAGATGCTAAATAATGTGTATATTAAAGAATGTATGCAAAATATGTTGCAATCATGAAATACTGTACTAATGTGTACTAATGTAATTCTTGAAATAATAACCATTAAGATCTGAGACATTTAACATGCAAGATTTCCTC
The DNA here is from genome assembly GCF_030435755.1 of Ochotona princeps. Classification (NCBI taxonomy): domain Eukaryota; kingdom Metazoa; phylum Chordata; class Mammalia; order Lagomorpha; family Ochotonidae; genus Ochotona; species Ochotona princeps. The sequence goes on from NC_080851.1 coordinate 13,846,063, forward strand.
CCAACTCAATCAAATTGGCAAGGTTTTATAAAAACGTTGTGAACAGGAGATTTTTTTCTCTTGTGTTAATACAATTGCTACTGATATTAGGCAAACACCATTGTAAAATAGAGTTGTTATCACTTTCTTTTTTTATTTCCTTTCCCAAGATGCCTGGTTAATTGCAGTATGACTCATGTCTTGTTCTTTACTTGTCCCTGAGGCAGATATAAAATGTTTTATGGGAAAGGGTCACAATGTAAATGAGAAATACTCTCTATTGTGGATATTGTAAGATAACAAGGTAGTCTGATAGACTGTAGTTCCAACCAAAGAACAAAAATCAAGAATTTCTAGCATTCCTGAGCATTTTCAAGAAACTCAGTGGCCTTCACAGTTTCTAAGAAGTCAGTAACAAATCTCTGCACAATGCCATGTCGTGAAAGCCCATTTGAAGGCTGGTGGGGTCACGTCAGCCTTAGTGGTCTTTTAGATGCTCTGACCAAAACCCAGGCACTGAAATGAGAAAGCTGCTCTGAAAACATTGATCCTTACTTGTCCTTTATCGTGGAAAGGCAGTGCTTCCTGAATTTGATAGTTGAGGTTTTCAAAGCCCCTGTGCAGTAGACAAGATAGCACCCTCTCCCCAACCCGGAGAGATGTCTACATTCTGGCTCCTGAAACTTACACACGCATGATTTCACATCACTATAGGATGTATGGGTGTATGGGAGTATGTATGTATGCTTGTTTATTTGTCACATGTGTGTTTAAATTAAGGATATTGAGATGGGGAGATTATTTCAGATTATATGAACCAGCCCAGTGTCATCCTAAGGGTTCTTGCAAAATGGAGTTAGGGGTTCCAGAGTCAGGGAAGGAAATGTGATGATGGACACAGGCGTCTGAGTAAAAAGATTAGGTAAGGAAGGCGTCATCCACTGTGAAGTGCAGGTGCCTGTGAGACAGACAAAGTGAGGAAACTGATTCCCTCCCACGATCTCTGGGTGAAACAGAGCCCTCGTGGCACCTGTTCTAGAATTCTGACCTTCACAACTACAGAATCTCTGAAATAGTTTGTGGCAACTTATTAACAGTAGCAATAAGAAACTAATAGTCCCAGGTTCTAGGCTGGAGTCTCTCATTTGATGGTACCTTTCTGCTTCTTTTTTCATCATTTCATTTAGTGATTTCCATGAACTCTGCAGGGGAAATAATAAAGTCAGCCCAGGAGAGGAATACTGGGTGTGACTTTTAATGAACTCGAAGAACTTTTCCATATTGGTTCATTTATCCTAACTTTTTTTATTAGAAGGAATTTTAGTCTAGCTTAGCATACAAAGCATGAACAACTTCTAATATATGATGCCTTTTCAAATTGTATTATCTTCCTGATAACCTGAGTTTTACAAGATAAGCATTTTCAATTATACAAAATTAGGTATTCTTTGTAGAAAATTGGAACTAGACATAGAAGTAAAAGGAAAAAGCACTAATCTTCTGATTATAAGTGACAGCCCCTCAATAGTTTGATGTATTTCTTTCCAGTATTTTCTATAACAGTTTTGTATTCATTGCGCTCATGTATGTATATAACATTGTCTATCTATCTACAGTTGATATTATATAAATACTTATTTTATGACTGAGCTTATTGTAACTGCAAATCTTGCCATTCCCCAATGAGCAATATTCTCTAATTTAAGAACATTATAAAAGAGGATACTTGCATTCGAATGTAAGGAATCAGCTCTGGATAGTGTAAGCAGAAAGTCATTCTGATGAAAAGGTATTCAGGTGGTTTATGGGACTGAAGGGAAGAGTGGGAGTCAGGGGGCAAGATGTAGTCAGGATCACACTACAGAGCATGCTTCCGATCCTGTCAGTTCATTGCATGTCATACTCCAGTGCTGCTTTCGGTACGCACACGGACGCAACAATCATGGCCTCTTTTCTTTATGCATAACAGCCCGTCTTTCATCTTGGAGGAAATAGTTTGATATTGAGCTTATATGAAATTCCTTGAGTTGATAGGTCCCTATATCCTTAGGTAGGTTGGGATCTATCTGCCAAGGTATTTTCAAAAGGTTTCTGAGATAACTTATCTCTTATTTCCAGTTCAGAACATCACAATAGTGTTCCTAGTTAGGACAAAAATCATGTAAGTGCTTTTCAAAGATGTTCGCACTGTTGTCCCCAGTGTGTTTCTGAGGACCTTGGTGAATGAACATCAGAATTGCTCAAAGGAAGAAGTAAGAGTATGGCTGGTGGATGGATCACATGTAATTAATCCGTTCCTGTGCTGTTATATATTCCTGTCTTTTCATATGATGTATCTACTTTTTTGTTGAGGTTTCAGGAAAAGCATTCAAAAGTTGTTCAGAAACACTGTAGTTACCTGCATGAATTAATCAAGTCTAGAATCAGTGGTGAATGCTCTCGTGAGTACACCTGTTTGAATGGAACATTTTTGAATTCTTTCCCATGCATATTAATTCTCTAGATTTTTCTCATATGAAATTATAGGGTCAAGAAATTCCTTCATTGTTTAAGCATTCTCTTGAGAGTTTATCTTTGAGTTTGTATTTCTAAGATATTCTGAGATTTTGCTCCAATTTTAAGATTTGTGGAGATAAAGGAAATAAGAATTTACTTTTTTTTCTTGCAAGGAAACTTTTTCCTATGAGGTTATCAGAGGGTCTTCAATTACAACAAGAAAAACTTCATCAGAGAGCAGCTGGGGGCCTTCAGTGAAAGTTCAAGTTCAAGGGATTTGAAATTCTCTATATCTATCCACTTGCATGTAACAGCTTGATCTGCCATCACAAATATCACATACTGTTTGGCCTGAACCACAGCAATGCATTTCCCACAATTCTGGAAGCTGGAAAGTTCAGGATCATTGTCTGGCTGATTTGACTCTCTAGTGAAGGCACTTTGCCTGGGTGGCAGATGGTGGCTTTCTGTCTGTGCCCTCACATGGCAAAGAGGGAGAAAGAGAAAATTCTGTGTGCTTTTTCTCACAGAGGCTCTCCCATCATGAGAGTCTCGTCATTATGACTTTGTCCAAGAAAGATCACCTCCGAAGACCATTGCCTTGGCCATAAGGCTTCACTATAGGAATGCTCAGGAGGCCCAGCTCAGTACATGGCACCACATACCCTCAACAAGCAGATATCCTTGGACCCTAGAATGGGCACAGACTTTACAAACGGCACGGATTTCACCAGAATTTTTCATCGGAGGTCCGTGTGTGTGTGTGTGTTAGAAGCACATGTTGGATTTCATCCATGTGTCTTCTTAGCGTCTTCAGACTGTAACAGTTCCTTTGTGTTTTCTTGATGTTTTGAGGCCACTTTTGAAGAGCATCTGTTAGGTGTTTTGCAGCATGTCTGTTAGCTTGAGTGTGGAGTTACGCAGAAGACTACAGGGCTGGGGTGTTCTTACACCATGTCACCATGTCAGGGGTTTCCTGATAGCAACATGACTTAGTGCTGGCGATGTTAACCTTGATGACTTCATTGTAAAGTTTCTTTTTTCCCTTTCATCTGCTGTTTGGTGGTAGAGAGTTACTGTGGGTTCTGTCTGCACTTGAGGCTAGGGAAATTAAACTCCAGCTCTTGGAGGAAAGAGTTTGAATCGCCACTGCAATTAACAAATGTTTTGGAGGAGGTTTTTGAGGTTATTTAACTATCATGTTTCTCATTAAAGTTTTTCACACTAATTTCAGTATTCACCAGTGGGTTTTATCTGCAGCGATTATTGCTGCTATGTTAAAACAGTGATTTTTTGTTTGTTTGTTTGCTTGTTTCACTCAGTCCTCCTTGGCTTCACTCAAACCTAGCAACTACATAAGGAAGACCTGTCTCCCTCTTTCTTTCCTTCCTTCCTTCTTCAATCCTCTCTTACTCTGTTTTATCCCTTCTTCCTTTATTCCTTTAACCATTTGTTTGTATCATACAGATTCAGGAATATTTATTTTGTTCTTTGGGTTATAAGAAACACTGTTCTGTTGCTTCATTTCTTCCAGCTCTGCCCACTGAGAACGCGTATCAGTTAACTCCCACAGCATTGCACATGCTTCATTTTCCTTTCTCTTCATCTGCTTCCCTCCCTGTCGCCCACTCTTCCTTTTCACTCTCAACTCTATTTGTTTTCCTATTTTCTGGCATTATTAAGGTTTTATTATAGATTTATTTATTTTTATTGCAAAGACATTTAAAGACAGAAAGAGACACAGAGAGAAAGATCTTTCGAGCACTGGTTCACTCCTCAAATGGCCGCAACGGCTGGAAATGAGCTGATCTGAAACCAGGAGCCAGGAGCTTCTTTTGGGTCTCCCATGTGGGTACCAGGTCTCAAGCATTTGGGCCATCCTCTGCTGCTCTCTCAGGCCACAAGCAGGGGGTTGGATGGGAACCATAGCAGCCAGGACACTAACCAGCACCCGTACGGGTTGCTGGCACTTGCAGGTGGAGGATTAGCCAATTGACCCATCACAGCAACCCCAAGATTATCTTGTATTTTGTTTGCACCAGCCCTACACACAGTCATTTCTCAAAGAAGTCATATTTCCATTTATTAATGAATAACATTTAGAATCCAAGATCTGCGTGCTAACTAGGCAAATTCGTTTTAAGAGAGAGACATATCAACAACATATGTAGATGTTGAAGATCTGGAAATATAGTCTCTTTAAACTGTCCGTGTCCTCATAGTCTCTGGAAATTGTACTGTGTCAAACATTAGCTGTTGTAAGTCTTCAAGATATCATCCATGAAGTACCTGCGAAGTAGATTCTATAAAATACTGAAAATGACCATCTGTTGACAATACATGCCATCTATGGGGACTGTAATGTTTTATCAGAAAAAAAAAAAAGAAATAGAAGATAAAATCTGTTGGGGAAAATGAAGCCTGTTAGCTGAGTGCTGCGGGTTAACACCAGTGCCTTTTTTGATAAGCTTCCTTGTGATTCAACAGTTCCAATCTGCATTCGATGAAGTGGTCTTTCGTTAGCCGGACGTGTGCTTTGCCCCCTTTAGTCTGCAGCAGCGGCTTCCGGTAGATATTCCAATCTTTGCATCTTGGCTTATATCTTTACATCTTGTCTCATTTTCCATGTGTGTTGCATTAGCAATTTCCTGCTTCACTGCTCCTCCTATAAAGCAAGCTGTAAGCTTTCATAGACTTACAGCAGAGTCAGGTAACAACACTTCTATTTCTCTTTATAAAAATAAGCCTTCTTCTTGTTGCTTCTTTGCCTTAGCACTTGCTGGAGCCCGACTCAGGCTCCGAGGGTATATACATGGTAGCAGAAGAGTCCAGGAAAGCCACCCAGCTGCTTCAGCTTCTGTGGAGTCTGTCACCTGTGCTGGCCCGGCATGTCCCTGGTGTACCCTGTGGGAACTGCCTGACCTCCATACGGAGAATGGGCACGCTCACGTCAGCAGCCGAGGGTAGGCGTGGCTGTGCTTCAACTCGCTCAGATTCATGCTGTGGGTTTATGAAAACTGTGAACTGGAAATTGGATGCCATCAAATTCTTAGGTTGTTGCATTATCTCTTACTGAACAGTGACAATAGAGTAAGATAGATAGAATAAGAATTCATTTTTACCTAGTTTTCAAAGCAAGCTAAAGGAGGACTACTTGAGTGCCACTTTGCTTAATGCGCTGAGCAAGCACAGGCCTTGTCTAACACCACCCAATTTACACGTGTGCTCTGGAGCCTATTTAAGTCCTTGTCAGCCTTTTTAATGTAACAAATGTATTTCATGATTTTTCAATCTCCAAAGCCCCCATAATATCACTACATTTTGAGACTTTCCTTAGAAAATTCTTGTTAGCAAAAGCTATTATGAATTTAGCAATATTTTTAAAAATTGTATTTTAACCATAATGCAAGTGTATATACATATACTGAAAAATAATGCTATGTCTTTATGGAACCCATAATTTCTATTCAGTGCACAAATAACTTGGTTAATAAGTAGATTCTGAATCTCACTACAACAAAAAGCTTGGGGACAGGCTCAGCAGCAGGGCCAAACAACTCCTGATGCAAACGTGGCTGATTTATTTAACTGATTTTATCGGGCGTTCTTAATTAAGGGGTGGTAAACAAACCAAGATTAAGCTTTAGGCAAAGAAGTATATCTGCACAAAAGATTTATTAATAACAACAATACTCCACCTTATCAATAGATGCACATACTTTTCAATTACTTAATTGGGGTCTCCTTAAAGGAGCTTAACTCTTTCTGAATCAATTAATATCTGGAAGGGATTTGAGTAAATTAAATTGTAGCTGATCGCGATAAGGACAAGGCTCAGCTTTAATGACCGTTTGTAAAACAATGATTGCTGCTAGATAATAATGTTAAATATACAAACGAAAAGGCCACTCTGATAATATCGAGGAGGAATAATGTAATTCAACTTTCCATGGTAGCCATTTCACAAAAAACATTAAAAACCTTAAACAGTTTGGCTCAGTAATTCTGTTTATTGGAAATACGTAAAGAATTTCAGATTTTTTTTATGCTGGCAAAGAATGTGAAACTGTATTTCTAATAATAATAGAGGCCAAGTAAAAGTGATTGTGATCTACTGGCTACACAGAATGTGAAACAGACATTCAAATTATAATACAAAGCGTACACTAAGGTACAGAAATGCACGCAGCATTCAAGAAGAACAGTGTACCTAATTGTATATATGATATAGTATGACTGCACAAATACATTTTCCCGGATTTTTATAATAAGCATGAATATTTTTTTGTGGTAAAGGCTCAATACATATACTTATTTTTGAACTCTATATTGCAAAGTAGTTTTTTCTCTTTTATAACGTTGGGAAGCAATATGTAAAACAGCAAAATTGGGGCTGGCGTGGTGGCTTAAGAGGCTAATTCTCAGCCTGCAGGTGCTGCAGCCTGCAGGTTCATGTCCTAGCTATTCTACTTACAATGCAGCTCCCTGCTAATGGCCTGGAAAAGTAGTGGACAATGGCTCAAGTCCTTGGGCCTCCGTACACATGTGGGCAAGTCTCAGGGGCTGTCATCATGAAAAGTTACCTGAGAAAACATGGCTGTTAAATGTAATGTCATGGGCTGAATGGGATCCTGGAATGTTACGAAAATACATACATGAATTTTCTTACTCTGTTGAGGGGGTATCAAAGCAGTCTATTCCATTAGTGAATATATACAAAAGACAGGTCTTGGGTTCTAATACCATGCTGTGATTAAATAAACTAGAACCCTTTGAAGAAGAGGCTGGGGTAGGGGAAACAAAGATGAAACAAACATTCCTTATAGAAAGATTACAAGTGCTTAATGTAGATCCTACATGCTCAAGCAGAGCCCAGCTCTTCTTACCCTTGAATGTGGACGTGCCGAGTGACTTGCTTCTGAGGAATGAAAGAATGCAAAGGGGTAAATGATCATTTTCAGGGGGGGAATCTGAATATGCTGCTTTAGCAAGGTGCCAAGTGTTGCCGGAGGCGCCAAGTTCTGTAGATAACACATACGGGAACAGGTCAGGAAGTGGAGCACTCCGGGGCTGGCATTGCTGCACGTTGATCGGCACTGTTGTTTGCAGTGCTGGCACCGCGTGTCAGAGGCCAAGGTCAAGGCTTCGCTGCTGTGTTTCTTCTCCATTTCCAAGATCATACGCTTGGGAAGGCAGCAGAGGATGGCCCAAGAGCTGGGCCACTGCTGTCCCTGTGGGAGCTGACATATAGAGTTCTTAGCCCCTGGCTTCAGCTTGGCCCAACTGGGATGTTACTGACATTTGGAGGAGTAAAAGAACAGATTCTCTCTCTCTCTCTCTCTCTCTCTCTCTCTCTCTCTCTCTCTCTCTCTCGTGCTCTGCCTTTCAAATGCATAAATACGCTCTTTTAAAAAAGTGCATTTCATCTCAGGTCTTTCTCCCCAAATTCATAATACCAGTTTACTCATGAGAAAAAAAAAAAAAAACATCAGACAAAATCAAATTGAAAGGTATCCTACAAACTCTCAGACTGGTACCCCCCAAAACTGTCAAGGCCATGAAAGCAAGTCTGAGAGGCTGGCACAGTCAAGAGTTACCTGGGGGAAGATGCTAAATGCAATTGCATGTCCTGAGTGGGATCCTGGACCATTAAAAGGGCCCAGTGGGAAGCAAGGAAAATCAACACAGCATGGAGGTGGTGAATAGCAGTATTCCAATGATCCTTTTTTTTTTTGAAAGATTTATTTATTGTTATTGGAAAGCCAGGTATACAGAGAGGAGGAGAGACAGAGAGAAGGATCTTCCATCTGCTGGTTCACTCCCCGAGTGGCCATAATGGCCAGGGCAGAGCTGATTTGAAGCCAGCAGCCAGGAGCTTCTTCCGGGTTTCTCACATAGATGCAGGGTCCTAAGACTTTGAAGGGAAGTGGAGCGGCCGGGATAAGAACTGACACTTTTATGGGGTTCCAGTGCACACAAGGCAAAGACTTTAGCCATTAGGCTACTGCGCTGGGCCCCACTATTACTTTTTAAAACTAAAGGAAAGAGTTATTTGAACCTGTATATATGAAACAAACTGAGATATTTAGTAAATTATCCTTTAAAAGTAATTTTTAAACTTACAAAATACTAAAAACTTTACTTGGTATGAAAATCTATAAAACCCAAATAGTGCTTAGAATTTATTAATCTTACAGAATCAACTTCCATGAAGAGTTCGGTTGAATATTTATTTGAAACTTTCTCCGTAAGGGGCATGAGTTGGTCTGATCATTTATAATCTGGTAATGGGGTTGTAGGTGAGTGGCTGTCACCTACGTTAGACATTCTTTGTGACTAACATGTATAACAATAAGATCGTGAGAGCGTACTCACCCCATTTTCTTGGGAATTCAACGTCATGGCTGTGTTCATGTTTCTTGGCTACTCATGTGGACTCAGCACTTCTGTTTTCCAATCTGAAATGCCCAGGTGATCCAAGTAAGAAATGATTTGCCTTTTCTATCAAATGCAGAGTCACTCTTAAAATTGTACCAATTTGCGGGGCCCGGCACAGTGGCCTAGCAGCTAAAGTCCTCGCCTTGAACATGCTTGGGATCCTATATGGTCACCGGTTCTAATCCCAGCGGCTTCACTTCCCGTCCAGCTCCCTGCTTGTGGCCTGGGAAAGCAGTCGATGACGGCCCAAAGCCTTGGGACTCTGCACCCGTGTGGAAGACCTGGAAGAAGTTCCAGGTTCCCGGCATCGGATTGGCGCAGAACTGGCCATTGTGCTCACTTGTGGAGTGAATCATCGGACGGAAGATTTTCCTCTCTGTCTCTCCTCCACTATGTATATCTGACTTTGTAATAAAAAATAATAAATAAATCTTTTAAAAAATTGTACCAGTTTGCCAGGAAACAGTGGCACCTAGACATTAATAATGAGAATGAACCCAAAGTTTCATAAAACATTCAGTTCGATGAGAGCCTATTGAAAAAGCCCATAGGCAATTTAAAAGCATCAAAATAAAATAGTGGAAAGTAGTTTGGCTGTAAGTTATTACAACCAAGTTTTTGATGTTTTCCTATTTTGATGTTTTATTTGGGATGTATGTCTGTAAGAAATGGTTGGTTGGTTGGTTGGGTGGTTGGGTGAACCAGAATACAGGAATGTATGTCTAGCACTAGGTGGCGCTGGAGGACTATAATAATTGACCACAATTAGAGCCCTTTACAAATCCCCTCATTGTTAGAACCAAGAACAGGGTGAATTTTTGCATTAAAAATGATGCGTATCATCAGATTTCTTTCTCTTCTGACTATGGTTTCACTCAATAAAGATCCAAGTGCAGCTTTCTCGTGAGTGAAATAGAGTTTGTGCACTGCTCACTATGCAGTAACTTTTTAAAACAAATCACATTGGGGAAACAACATCCTTTTGTTTGATGCTCTCCTTTGCAAATTCTGTTGATCCTGGAAGTCGTGGTATTAGTTTAGTTAACTATCATCAACTTACCTCAAATCATCCTCGGGGAGATACACTTGGGTTCCCTCCTGTGATGGACAACTTCCTTATTTCGTGGTTTTCTTTTCATTTAAAAGGCCACTGTAAATGTGGAGGAGGGTGGAGGCTGTTCCTTCAGCCTCCGTTTGCTCACGCTGTCAGGAAAGGGTGAAAAATGTCTGTAGCATGAGCTGCTCCCGTTTATAGCTCATCTCTACTCCTCAATGGCCAAATCTATTTCACAATCATTTCATTGAGGTCTGTATCTGTCTGTTTTTACAAGAAAGATTACTTCCTAGAACCCACTTAAGATTCTGGAGAGAAAGAGAAAAGATTGTGTGCAGGGTTAATTATCATTGTTTAATCTGTTCCCCTTAAAAAAAAAAGATAATAGAAAACATAGGCTTAGTTTCCCATCACCTTGTTTGTCAAATTTGTCTGCAATATGTGGAAAGTGCTTGTGTCACTCATTAATTCTGCATTCTGAGACACAAGGTATAGATAGTAAACCTGAAATTGAAACTAGAAATACATAGCAATATAACCTAAAGATGCAATAATATCTCAGTATCTTAATCAGTAGGAATATCACCTTCACGAAATCAATATAAGTCAAATATAGCTTATATTATTTTGAATTATTGAGGCTAATATCCTAAACTCTACGTTGTATATTTATAATTAACTGTGAAAATAGAACAGGTGATTTAATGATGAGTGTATGGTTAAATTTAAGTCATTTTTTTGTCTCATATTTCTTTACCAATGTTACAATTATCTTAAAATTAAGATTTCCATTCCCCTCTGGCTGTGGGAGAGACGATTTGGTGGTATCCTGGGGAGGCTCCTGGGATGCCAGGTGAAGTGAGTGCTTGGTTGCCTTACCTAGTTGGTCTTGCTTAGTAGAAATTTTAGTTCCATTGTAACATTGTATGTAACCATATAGTTTTTCTTTGTTCATTCTTTTAATTTTTTTTTTTTATTGCTTCTCGGCCTTTTGGCTAAGATCAAGTGCATTCTTTTAATTTTTTTTTGTTTTGATTGAAATGCATAGACACACACACGTGATATCAACATACAGATAGTAAGACCTAAAAGTTGGGTGGCATATATACATATATATTTTATGTTGTATATTATATATAATTGGATAATATGTAGTTTTTTATATAAATTTTGAATAGAATATTATACAAAGAGCAAAAAAAGAGATAATGGTGGGACTCTTGTTAGTTTCTGAGAGGAGAAAGATTTTTGCATTAAAGGAGGAATTTCTAGACAAGAATTTTATCATAATAAAAATGACAGGTAAAAATAATCAGCTCCTTTTCTGGAAATGGCCAAGAAATTATCATGACAAAAGCATGGGCTGGATAAGAAAGTTCTAAATGACACAGTCTAGGTTGAGTCACTTTATGAAACACCTTAAAGGTCCAATGGAGAGGAAGAAATTGAATCTTGAAGGTTTTTTTTTTAAAAAAAAAAACAAGTAGAAGAGCTGGAAAATGGGGCAAAACTCTTTGCGGTATGTTTTGGAGCACTTGTTGTGGGCACAGAATGGTGCCAGCTCTTGAGATGCGAATGTGAGAGCAGACACGGATTCTTTATGTTAAAAGTATCCAAATGGGAAGAGGACATACACACAGGCAGGAGCTGAGTACCCTTGAGGAGGAAATGCAGTAAGAGACTTTAGCCAACTGATACTAGTTGGAATAGAATCCAGGAAGAAGGAAATGAAGACGGATGAAAGTAAAACCTGGAGCGTGTGCTCTGGACTCTCTAGCCATGCACCCCCTCGTCTTACATTTGTTTTTCTCTTAAATTGTCTCCCTTCAAACTTCTCCATAATTTGCTGTTCTAAAACTGCAAGGGGGTGGATGAGATCATTGTCAAGGTTACCGAAAGTCTTCCATATTTCTGAATTCAGTGAACATTTTCAGCAGCATGTGGATTATCGAAGCGTTTGACTCAGCGGCTTATTTCTCTTCCTTGAACTCCTCCTGCGTCAGGGAGGACCCATTCCCAGTCACCTCTCCTGGATGTTACACGGAGCGTCCAGGATCTCTTCTTACCTGTACTATTCCTACGATGATCTTACACTGATAGTTGTCTCTTTCCTAAACACACCCTGGTCTGTATTTACAGCCCAGATACATCTCCTGAACCCCTCACTTGTTGTACTCAATATCTACATATGGGTATCTAGTCTACATCTCTAAGTATTTATCAAGTTGAGTTGGTGATTTTTTTCTTCCTCTGGCTACCCTCCTCTCCCACAGACCTCCTTGGATGAATAGAACTCTATCCTGTCCAGTACGTGGGGTGAAAACTTTGGTGATAATGATGTTTCTCACATTGCACATTCACTGTATCAGCAAATCATGTGTCCTTTCCTTCAAAATATATCCAGAACTGGTTCACCTCTACTACAATCCAAGTCACCAATTTCCCATCACCTCTTGCTTAGACTGTTGTGGTCACCTTCTTCTCTTGGCCCTCTCAAGGTGCTTCTTGACATGCTAACACAACAGTTGTGTTGCAGTGTGAGCCAAGGTTCATTACTTCTCTGCTCATACTGTAAAGACTAAGCTGAGTACTTCAGGTGCCCTTCAGATGTTCCTCAGTCACCTCTGACGCCGTTCTTTGCTGCCTCCCTGTGTCGCACTTCTTCACAGAATCCTTGGCGTTCTTGATGTCCCCCTAATGGGCCACTGCATTCGTACCTCAGCCTTTTCCTCTCAATTCTTCTTCGTTCTACCGGAGATTTTACTCACAATAGTGTCTTTCATCTTCACTCAATTGTTACCTTCTCAAAACCTAGTCCAAAAAGTAGCAATTAAAAAAAAAAGGACCTTGTGATAGACGTTGTAATTTATCTTCAAGATGAAAAACTAAGTGAACTGAGGTTTGGGAACTACTGGCGAAGGGTCTTCTAGATGGCTACTAGGTCTTGGATTGCTTAGGGATGCAAGGAAAGAGGAGGGTGGGAGATTTTACTGGTCTCAGTTTTAGCATTGTGCTAAGACTCAGCCAGAAAAGTGTTGGAGTTTCTTTGATTTTATTTATTTATTTACTTTTATTTTCTGTATTTTACCTGCTATATTTCTGAGGGCATACTCTCTTAAATAAATTGTTTCTTGGGAAAATATATTAGTAAAAATAACTGCTCTAGATGTGCAGTGCTAAAGATAGATTCGTGTGTGTGTGAGAGAGAGAGAGAGAAAGAGAGAGAAGAATAAAAGAGTGTGTGTGTGTGCCACAGGGCACATACTCAAATGTTGTTTAAGAAAAAACCTGGGAGTGTTAAAAGGAGTTGATTTGTGCATCAGACAAATGTTTATTGAGTTTCTGCTGTACATTAGGCATCATAATAACAGCATTAAGCACAAAGATGAATAAAACACCGCCTCTTACCAATTTGGTGCTCACAGTGATTAGACTAATGGGAGTTAGGAACGGAATTAGAATTTGGGAATGGACCCAGCGTGGTGGCCTAGCAGCTAAAGTCCTTGCCTTGAACACACAGGGATCCCATACGCAGGCAGTTCTAATTCTGGTGGCCCTGCTTCCCATCCAGCTCCCTGCTTGTGGAAAGCAGTCGAGGACGGCCCAAAGCCTTGGGGCCCTGCACCTGTGTGGGAGACCTGGAGGAAGTTCCTGGCTCCTGGCTTTGGATCAGCTCAGCTCTGGGCATTGTGGTCACTTGGGGAGTGAATGATCAGATGGAAGATCTTCCTCTCTGTCTCTCCTCCTTCTCTGTATATCTGACTGCAATAAAAATAAATAAACCTTTAAAAAGAATTTGGGAAAACATTCGGGAGATGGCTAACCAGTTACGGTATGATAAAGACCTTCTCTGGAAAGGCAGTGAAGAGATGGCTACAAGAAGTGTTCTGAGGAAGACTTGACAATGTACTTAACTGGTGTGTGGGCTGCACACAGACATTAAGATACTAAGAACTGATGCTGGGGTACAAAGGTTATGAACAAATTAAATCTGGATGCCATTAAAAAGTTTGGGACCTGTCTGTGAACAGAACAGGTGTATCTGAGTGTGTGTGGGGGCGGGTGTTACTGAGTTGACCTTGAACACTGTATGAAACAACACAGAAATCTGAATGAAGATGCCAGTGGTAGCAGATACTAGACTTAGTTTAGGCCAAAAAAGAGCTGGAAAGAAGAACTTTTTTCAGTCTGGGAGAGAGTAGTAGGTAGAATCGTAGCAGGAGATGCGAAGTAACTGTTAGGAAAGAAACTGCAAAGGGTGATTTTGTTTAGCTCATAATGGGTGCCATATATTCTTCTAGAGTAAAATACAGTTAAAAGTGCAGGTTACTGGGCCTGATGTAGTAGCTTAGTCGCTCGCTTTGCATGTGCCAGGATCCCATATGGGCACCAGTTCATATCCTGGCTGCTCCACTTTCCATCCAGCTCCCAGCTTGTGGCCTGGGAAGGTAGTAGAGGATGGCCCAAAGCCTTGGGACCCTGTGCCTGTATAGGAGACCCAGAGGAAGCTCCTGGTTTCTGGCTTTGGATTGGCTCAGCTCTGGCCATTGTGGTCACTTGGAGATTGAGCCAGCAGATGGAGGATCTTGCTGTCTGTCTCTGCTTCTCTCTGTAAATCTGACTTCCTAATAAAAGTAAATAAATCTTTTGTTAAGAGTCTTGTCTGTAGATGGGAATACGGGAGACTAGGACGCCGATGGCTGATATATAGCTTCAGAAGTTGAACTGCAAAAGGAAAAAGGTAGTTACTGGCCAAAGACTTCAAAGTTCTCTCTTCCAAGGTGTTTCATTGAAAAAGCCCAGAACAATGAAGTTTAATGTGCGTTTTTTTTCTGTGGATATGGTTAAGCCCCATTTCCCAGATCCAGGGTTGGTAGTAATTATGGTAATGGTGTTCACCACGATTTCTTTTTAAACTAATTTATCTGTTATTTATTTGAAAGGCAGAGACTAAGAGAGCACACCTCCTTATGCTGATTCACTCTGCAAATGCCTGCAGTGCTGTGTGTGGACTAGGCCAAAGCCAGGAGCCAGGGACTCCATCTTGGTCACTCAGATGATGGGGCCCAAGCACTGGGACAAAACTCCATTGGCTTTTCAGCTACTTTACTGGGGGGATGATTCAGAAGCAGAGAAACGGGGTGCTGCAATTGGGGCTCCACTGCAGTCTGTGAATCCCTGAGAAAAGTGAGAAGTAAGAGGGTGGTCAGTGAGGAAGACTGGCTGCCCCCCAGAGGCTGAGTTAGGGAGAGTGAGTGCACAGGGAGGACTGTGCAGAGGCGCCATGCTGAGAAGCAGAGTGACAGCTGGAGAGTGTGAAGTGTGTCAGTGGCCAAGGTGTGAACCGAGGCCTCTTCAGAAAAGGCCTTGTTGCAGGCGTCATTTGTTATTCAAGGGGAAGTTTAGGAAGAGATTTACAGGAGTATGAGGTGTAGACATGTTTTAGTTTTCATTTCATCTCAGTCAGGTAGAGATGAGGAGTAGGTGTGTGGAGGTTAAAGCTCAAGAATGTGAAATAGAAGGCTGTTGTCATAGTGCAGGTGACTGATGCATGATTCTGGGTAGTAGCAGGAGCAGGAACCTGAAGATAATTAGCTGTCAACTGAAGAGGGGTTGGTAATTTTACATTTCATGTTGGGTGCAAAGAGGAAGTAAGAGAATATGACATGGTTTCCAGTATTCTGATGGGGTTACGATTGTTGGCTTAGGCTGTGATAATGGTGTGCAGTAAACCTCAACCAGTTCATGGCAGTTGAACAACAGCTCCCAGGCCAACCTCAGGATTTGCTGTGTGTGTTTTTCTTGTTTCATGTTCTCCACTAAAGGGTGTAGATTCTACTCCTGTGTGTGGATCTCCTCCTGGGTAGTATAGCTAGTGGAGATTGCCATGTCTGTTTAATCCTGGTTAGGATTAAAAGGAATAAAGAAGGGCGTAAAGGATGGAATAAATGGAAGAGGGAAGGGAAGAATGAAAGAACCTGCAGAAACAACCATCTATTTCATATAAAATGTTATGTTAGATCATTTTATCTTGCACTTTATCAAAATCATTTTACAATTGGAAATGGAAAAAGCAGGGAAGTATAGTATATGATTTTTGTGGTATGATCCCTCAAGTTAATTATAACGAAATGCAAGAAGAATTAGCTTCATGAATTTGGTATTTAAAATGAAGAACTGAAATAGTTGTTGGGTTTATGGATATCTTTTATTTAAACGGTTTCTGAACCAAAACTCTTTCCCTAGGATATTTGAGTTGAAGCAGCCCTTTGTTCCCTGCCTCTATAGAATATCTTTAGAGTCTGTCTTCATAATGCAAACTGAAGATAAAAGCTGGAAAAACACCTGTGTTTCAAAATATCTAGTTGCAATAGATTAGGGAGATGAAATATGCATTTACAGACTCATTTTCAGTATTTGGTAACCACAGAGCTTGTTGCCTCTGTCCCCGTAATTTTTTTTTTCATTTCTATGTGCTTGGAGTCCCAGTTTTGTTTTCAGCTGAAAGTGGATACTGTATTTTGCCTTGTTAACAGAACATTGGTTATCAAGTTCTTTGTCTTTAGTGATTCTGCTTAAGGAAACTGTCAATTAATGATCTCTGGAGGAACCACCATGAAAAATTTCTGTAATTAGATTATAATGCAAAGGTTTGTTTAGTCACAATACTTTTAAAAAATGTTTAATTATGATTTTGGGGCAATGACCTCAATCTCCCCACCTTTTATATTCAACTGCCATTTAACTGGCTTTCTTTAATTTCTCTTATTGTATTCATTTTCTTTTTAAAGTTTGTGAGCATAATTAAAAGTACCCTACCTTTGAGAACTTTCTGTCCTCCCCTAACAGAAGAAATGAAATATGTATGTATATAAATTACTTCTAGAAAAGAAAATGGTTTCTACATGAAGCTTTTTGATTCTCCCCCCTCCTTTTTTAATCCCCCCTTTCTCTCTCTCTCTCTCTCTCTCTAGCCCAGTGATCTTGTTGTTATAGCATTCATGTAATGACAATTTAGCATACGTGCCTCAAGTTATTAACCAAGTTCTACTACATTCAAATACTAAATACTCTAGGCTGGTGGAAATCACATTGAAAATGATCCTTCTTTCCACTACCAAAATATCCCGAGTGTGGGAATGCCAGAGATCCCTTAGTTGTCCTGAGTGACATTTAGGAATTCTGCAAAAGTAGTGGAAAGAGGTTTGGATTTCTCATAACAAATATTCATAAGTATAATAAGGATGCCACTCTGAATATAGATTCTCATAAATCAATGATACTAAAACATGTGCAGAACAAGTTATGTGAAAAAATGATATGATTAATAACAGAATCAGCCCTTGACTTACAAGAAGGTTATATGGGTGGGGCAGGAAGAAATATATGAAAAACTTCAGCTCTAACCTACAAGCATACTTGATTTAAAATCTTTAAAAGGTACTAACAAAATGCCTTTAAATTCTATCTTTGATAATCAAAATGCAGCAGATAATTGCCTTGCATGAAGTAGGAGAATTTGAAAATCAGGAATGACTTCACATAAAATAGAATAAAGGTTAGTTTTTAACTGGAAGTCAATTTAAAAATTATCTCACTTTATTTTCCTGCCACATAGAAGATGGAGCTGAGGCCAGGGGAATCTGCAGACACTGCCCAGGAAGGTATACCAGGCCACTGTCAGGTTATACTGAGATCAGAGAAGAAGGACAAGACAAGGCGTCTAAGTTTGGGGGGGCTATGAAGAAAAAAATAGGTTTCTAAGATAAGTTTAAAGCAGTAGTATGCACAAGGAGATTCAGTCTGGCCTGAAGCTTAAGTAAGACCATAGCTGAATGCTTCATAATCATAATTTTGTCCCCTCTTAGGCTTTTGTTAACATTTGATGATAGTCATGTGTTCAAGACGGGCTCATTTTGGAATGGAGCTTTGCAGCACTCACAGCAAGCCTGCTTCCTCCTCTTCCTCTTTTCCCCAGCCCAAGAAAATCCAGATCTTCAACTCTAACCCTCCTGCTCCCCAGCCAAAAGCAAACAAACAAAGAAAATCAAACAAATGAACCAAGCTAAATCCACCAAAGCAGAACCACGTTTGACAAAAGTATTAGTATATTGTAAACGAATCCTAATTTTAATTTTGTCTGATTTTAATTATCATGAAAGTTGCTTACTATTGCTATTTCTTTTTGAATGTAGCCTCCTGTACTTCTTTAGGAATATATTTCTGGTGTCAGATTCTTGCCCTCTGCTACCAGTGTCTTAAAGGAATATATTTCTGTTTCTGGAGATAAATGTATACTGTTGTTTTATATATTCACTTCAGGTTTGACCAGGCATACCTGGGGAAAACCAGATGGCACAGTTACATTTTACAATGGTTATAATTCACTTGGATTTTGTATGCATACTAAGTTGCATTGCCCTCAACACTTAGAAGGAGGATGATTTCCGAAAGGATTCTTAGCCTGAGTAACGTCTGAAAGCATACTATACACCTCACAGAAAATCACACTTGTGTTCTATCTCAGTGCAGCGGGTTGTTCATGTTCTGTATTCCATGAGTGCATTGCATATGGAGGACTACTTTACGTAGAATGTGTGGGAGTGATGCTTTTATTGCAGAGTTTTTTTTTAAAGCAAATCATTGAAGAGTAGGTAAATGAGCCATCCTTGCCCCTTTCCCCAGTAATGTTACATCATTAAAATTGGAGAGGTTTCGCAGAAACAGTAAGTTTCCCAGTGTTACTAGTTGTCTGTCTGTTTTTTTTTTTTTTCTGATTGAGTGACATCGAAAACGAAGATTCCTGTGCTGATCTAAAAGATGGCAGTGCGCTGCGACTTTATATCCCAGTCCAAGGGTCTGCTAGGATCCAGTGGGTGTTGGATGTCTTGCCAGAAGGTCTGGGTCATTAACATAACAAGCTCTTTGGCATCCTGTGTGACAGAACAAAGTGTCAGACCCACTTCCCATTACTGAGTACCTGTGGTGCTTTTCTTAAATAATCAGTCCCATTCAGCCTGAGATTTCAAGGTCTCTGATCATCTTTCTATTTCACACGAGAAAAAAAAAATTAAGGCTAAATGGCACTGGAGGCAGAGTGGTTTTTGAAGTAAGGTTTAGAAAAGAACTTGACATATCCCAAAGCTGACCAGATTCTCATTTTCCCAAAGGTCAGACAGAAGTTCAGCTCTGGCAGCAAATGTACTTAGACTTCTGAATAGAGGCACTCCAGCCCGGACTCTGGGAGGGCCTGGAGCACATGTGCAGGTGGGCAGTGCCTGTAGGAAGGCTGCATGGATCCAGGAGGGTAGAAGAATGTGTAACTTTCCTTCCCCTACATTGACCTGTCATCTTCATACATTTGTACCAAAAGAGGTCAAGTTCTCTTTATTATATTTTGTAAGAACACAAAAAGCCCGGTGAGTGAAAATGAAAGTCACAGCCTTGCAGCTATCCTGCAGGCCCATGGATAGTTTTCCTAAAGTGGATTGGTAGAGTTCCTTCTGGAAGACATGCTTTGCTGCCCTTTCCTGAGATCACAGGGGTGCAGTTCCACTTTAGAGCTTAGACCAGGGGGCTTTTTAAGGAGTGATTTTTTTTTTAGCTGAAAGACAGAGATGCCTTAGGTGGGGGTCTGGTTTGCAGACTTTTGGAGATCCGACGTCAGGTAAAGGTGACAGTGGGGTTGCTCTGGCCTGTACTGCTGTTTGTGCCCCGCTCCCCGCCAGAGGAATCCAGCTCGTGGACACCCTGTGACCTGCTGTCCAGAGCTACACTGCGTCAGGGCCCAGGCTGGCTGGGGTGGCACTTGCAGAGCCTGAGGTACCCCACACAAAGGCTCCCAGGAGAGGCCATCCCCAAATGCACAGAAAACAGGAAAACAAAAATCACGATTTTTTTTTCATGGCAGCAACTTGAGTTCTGTGATGAATTTTAAACTCAGTTCTTACACGTGAATATCAAAATGCCACCTCGCCATGTGCACACAGGCTGGGCTTGGGTGAGAGGTAGGCTTACAGAAGTCACCCATTGCCTGGAGGACGAGAAATGCTTTCACACACATGGGGACTCGTGGTCTGACTTGGGCCACTTCCCGTGGGCTCTGACAACCTCACCCTAAGCAGAATGATCTGACATTGGGTCCCATCGGACACTGTTGAGCTGGACTGATGGCTGTGTGCTGCAGAGTCAAGGGAAGAAAGAAAGAACGGACATGAAGGGAGGTGTCGGGGTCGGAGTAGAGACAGAAACCCGGAGACTGACTGTAGTATTCAGAGAAAGACACCTAGAGAGACAGAGGTTAAGAGAAAGATGCTGAGAGTCAAAGGCATGAATCACAAGAACGGAGACATAGGTTAGGAGATGACCCTTAGGCATGTAGGCGAATGATGTGTGGATGGATAGGCAGCTGGTAGAGATACTGAGAGATATCTATTTGTATGGGAGAGGTTGAGAGACACCAAGGACTGTAAAAGACACACCATACAGCTAGGCGGCGAGGCTGGTTGCGTGGTAGGTGTAGGTATCAGAAGAGGCGGCCACAGCTTGAAGCATCCCTCACCTTCCTCCCCCCCCCCCCCCCCCCCCGCCCGCTCGACCCAGCGGGCTGAGTCCGGAGCCCAAGGTCGCACAGTCCTCCGGGCGGTGGCGCGCGGAATGGCTGGCGGTCTGCAGCACCCTCGCCTCCCGCCGTGCAGCCACAGGTCGGCCGCGTCCCGTGTCAGGGAGCGAGGCCAGTGCGGCCGTGCGACTCCCGCCCGAGCGGGTCCCCGCCCTGCGCGCCTCCACGGTGCCCACGCTGCGATAGCTCGGCGCCGTCTTCCCTACGCCCCCTGGGGAGGGGGAGCTGTGACCACCAGAGACCAGGCGTAAGACGCGCTTCTCCCTGCGGGCTTGGGTTTACACGAGGCATCAATTAGTGTTTGAGGGATCATTCACCCACGTGCCGGTGTGATTTCTCGTGTTAGGAAGGCGGACGCGCTAAGCCACGGCCCTGCTGAGACACCTCCATCGCCGCTGCTCCCCGAAGCCCTGAGCGCCTCAGAGCGTCCCCCGCAGGCCGGGCAGCACCTCGGACAGCGCCCGCGGCTCAAGCCTGGTGACTGCCAGGCCGCTGGCGGTGCGGGTGGAGGTGCAGCTCCAAATCCACCCCCCATCCCTCCCTCCCTCGAAAACTCCGCGCCTGCTGTGTCGCTTCCTTCTCCCGCCCCCTAAAGGCCAGCGCCTTATCTGTCAAGTTCAAGTCCCTAGGACTGGCCCAGCCTCTTCTCCTTAAGTCATTCCCACCACCCTCCAGTGGCCGCCGAGTACCGGGAGCCCTGCGCTGCTCCAGGTCCCAGCTTTAGCGCTCGCAGTCCCAGTGGGTCCGGCACCGCAGCTCGGCGCGTTCACCTCTCTCTTTTTTCTCTCCTTTCCTCTTTCCTCCTCCACTCCCCTCTCCTTTTGCCTATTAAGTTTCCTGCACCCGGAATCCAACTGTGCCAAGCCTCGGCTCCCGCGAACCGATCCCGAACGCGACCCCGGCTGTGGGACCCCGGCTCCACCAAGGCTGGACGAAGCAGCCGGACCGGTCCGAGCCTGAGAATGGAGACGGAGCGCCAGGGAGGGCATGTCTGGGGCGCTGGAGACGCCAGGCCCCAGTAGCTCCTCCATGGAGCCCGCCCAGAGCGGTGCTTTGCTCGCCAGCGTTGCCCCCTGTCCTGGGCGGTAGGTATCCTTCTCCTCCAGTGTTCCCGAAGGAGACACCTTGGGGTGGTGGGCTGGAGGACGGGGTGGCGGGAGAGGGCGGCTCCGGTTAGGGGATCGAGGATGCCTGGTAGGACGATCCTCACAGCCCCAGGCAGGCTTCCGCTCTAGAAGTTAGGAACTGCCTGTGCCCCCTTGGCTGGAGCCAAAGTGATGCTAGCGATGTGACTGTGCACGCGTGTGCATCTCTATGTGTGCAGGGGCTCCAGTGGGTAAACTGAGCCCTGTTTTCCTGTATGCAAATTGTATCTCCTTCCCCCACCCCCACTTCTCCCAGCGTCTGGAGATGCCCTGCACCTAATCCTGGTCAGTTCTACCTACCTTTTCTCCCCACCCCCTTCTTTCCCTCTCCTCTCCCTCTCTTTCTGTCTCTCTCTGCTGGTGTGTACGTGTGTGAGCACTGCCAGGGCTGGCGGAGAACCAGCCGCTGCCTTCAGTTCCAGCCGCCCGGCCAGCAAACCCTAGGACAGGTCTAGCTGCCAGAGTCGGTTGGGCTCGGAACCAGCCTGCGTGCACGCGGTGCTGTGTGTCCCGCCGCCTCCCGGCCCCCGGCGCCCGGGAACTCGCACCCTAGCAGCGCAGGGCGCGCGGAGCCCCTCGCCCGCCCCACCGGCTGCCTGCGGACCGCGCTCTAGCTGGTTTGAGGCGCTGGATTTACTCGCTTCCTGGTTTTCTCGCACCCCCACCCGAACCTCTTAGTTCGTCTCCCTCCCCGCCACGACCCTCTCTCCCCACTTGATCGCCAAGCCTAACCTTGCCCGCGTGGTCATGGGATGTCTAATTTCATTTGTATCTAGGCTGCTGACAGGGCTCCTGGCTCTGTGAAGTGGATGTCAGGTGGATCTATGTTTTTGAAGGAACAAAGACTCAGAGAAGGCACCGCCAAGGAAGTTTGAGAAGCGGGAGGATGCAGGCTGCGTGCTGGTACGTGCTTCTCCTCCTGCAGCCCACCGTGTACTTGGTAAGTCACTGCGTGTGCGGCGCCTTTGCCACCCGGCTCCGGCCCAGGGGCGAGGCACCTGGGCGCGCGCGGGAGGAGGCTGAGGCGGCGGGTTCAGCGACAGCAGCTGCGTTCTTGGCGACTGCTTTGAAGCAACTTTGGCAAGCTGGTCTCCAGATCCCTGCGGGATTTTCCGGGGTTCCCCATTTCCTGCCCCAGTTTCCCCCGTCCTGCGCGTGATGCTGAGCAGTGGCTCAGGTGCCCTAGGCACCCAGACACCACGGAGGTGATGGGACGGAATGCTATTCCGGCAAAGGGCAGAGAGAAAGGTGAGAAAGGTTGCAAGACACGGAACTCTGAGCAGTTTCTCCGCCGAGTTTAAATGAAAGGAAATGGAATTCGAGGCTGGAAAGTGCGAGGCACGAGTCTGCCGGGGTCTGCGATTTTGAAAGTGAGTCTAGCTTGGAGACTTAGCGAGTAGAGAAACGCAGACAACTTTCTCGGAAGGGTTCAGACAGCCTAAGTTTCACTGTTAGGGGCACAGCGGGCAACGAGATAGGTCCGAGGTACTTCATGCATAATGTCCCACCCCTCCCTTCTCTCCTGACCTCCCTACCAAAGTGCCCCTAAGGAGGCATTGGCCGGCCTGCTTAAGTAGGCGAGAATTCCTAAACAAAGCCGCGGCCGGGCTGCTGCTGGAGCAGGGGCTCTGGAGTGGTGACTTCTCAGGCGGTTGGAACCAATAAAAGCTTTGTTGTGATGAACTGGGAGCTGTGGGCACTACGTCGAGCCCAGGCAGCGTGCGGTTGCCCCAGTCTGGCTCCTGGGAGGACCAGGGACACTCAAACCCTGCTGCTGAAGTTGTGTTCAGAGGAGCGACCATCCCGGGCTGGGAGAACACTGAGGGCTCAGAGGGTTCTGAGCAGGGACGAGGAGCGCCGGAGCGGCCTGAACACTTTGGAGGGCCCGGATAACGGGATTGGGAGTGATGCTGGCGTCCCTCACCTCCAGAGCTTGAGAACCCACAGGCCTGCGAGCGACAGGGTTTCTAACTTTGCAATTTCTCAGCCGTTGCCGCGATACATGTGACTGCATTGCTGCGAGTTGTATGAATTGTGTGTGTGTGTGTGCGCGCGCGTGTGCGTGCACGCATGCAAATACAGGTATTCAAGAGGGTTCAGCTTCAACCCCATCTTTGCACCTTTATCTTCTGACTGTAGCAGCTGGGGACGCCAGAGGGCGCTGCGCATCAGTGTCCTCGCCTACAGGACACCTTGGGGTAAACAGGTGAAAGCCGGGGCAGCCAATGAAATGAACAGCTTCTCTGACCGTCACCGAAGTCTGTGCCTTCCCGGGTTGGAACGCACGCGGAATGCAGAGAGCGACCTTCCCAGCTCCCATTTCAATCGCTGGCCCCTACCTGTGTCCAATAAGCACACTGACATTGAGAGCCCCAAGCCGAGGACAGAAAGTTTGGTTAGAAGAAATGCAGATGTGTATTGGTAATGGGGAGGCGAGGGGGAGAGCAACAGAGGAATAATATTAATGATTTCCTTGGCCGTCCCCACCTGCCTGCTCCTCTCCTCTGCACACTTTAGGCATGGCCTGTACCTCAGGACTGTTCTGTCCTTGGGCCGTGCTCACAAACACAGCAAGGGATCGTGGCTGTGGTGCAGTTTATTGCTTGGAGCAAGTATTTCGATAGTCTGGAAAATAATCTATCAAAAGCAGAAGTGAAATCAATACGTTGTGTTAAATTTTAAATGTGTTTGTTGGCAGTTAAACCGCTCTCCACTCATTATAACAACAGTGCTGGATTTATTCTAATGCGCTGCGTTCTCAACAACAAGCACATTAATTCTCCTTTAATTGTAAACTGGGAGCATTTGAAAACCATTCAGTGTGCAAATTATGCTGATTCAATTACCGTTTAGTTACAGACTTCATTACCTGAATGCCTTTTGGCAATACAGAGAAAGGAGACAATTTTTCCAATTTCACTCAAAACAATGCAAACTGTTGACAATAAAATAGAGATGGCGATTTAGAAGTCCATTCTTTTCTCTCCATTCTAAACTTGTTTTTTTGTGTGCTGGGGATTAGAAAGCACAGAACCCCCAAACAAAAGGCTGATGGCCGCGCCCCCAAGGTGGTATTTCCAGGGATTGCAATCCCCTGGTTGTTTGCCAGCACTATTTGGAGCTGTTTCTTGCAGAAGCAAGGAACTGACTTTTGCCTTGGAAATGAATTTATAAGGGTGAGTTAGGCAGTCACTTCCAGGCTGGTTTGTGAGCAGGAAATAAGCAGGGTGCATTCCTTGATGCAAACTCCCGGGTGATGAACAGATCAAGAAACCCAGCTTTCTCTCCGCTGCCTTAGACTTCAGATACAGTGAACTGAATTGAGCATTGATTTGTCACTGCACCCAGTCATGTCTCACCCTTTGGGAAGAGCCTTCTGTAGCTGCACACAGGTTGCCAGGAGCTGCTTCGAGTTAATTTTAAGAAGGCAAAGGTGGCAAAATCAGTATTGTCTGTGTTCCCCATAACTGACATAGCAGGGAAGAATTTCGTGAATGGCTGTTTCGGTGAGCTCACAACACTGGTTACATGACTGAAACATTACATTGTCTCCCAGCTGATGTCTTTCGTCTTCTTTTTCCCTTAAAATGTGTGGGATCCCAGTTAGGTTTCCCAAGGAGAAACCCCTAAAATGACATCTAAGGGAGCAAGACTTAGGTATCTCCTTTATGGGGAAGCTTAGGCTTCTGCTTATAGAAAAAATATCTTGAGCTCATCCACCTTTTGGAATGGTTTTTATGATAAAAGCAACTCTGTAAGAACTCAGTGTTCTAGATTATACCAGTTATCTGTTGGCATGAAGCTTCTCAGCACTTGGTCCTTGGCCCAGGTTAAGGCTTCTCAGTATATAGAAATGGATCCACCTTAGTTTAAAGTAGAAGCTCCTTTTTAATACTGTAATGAAGAGCTAATTAGAATTATGTTTTTGAAGTTATTCCTGAAGCATATTAGCTAAAATATCAAAAATCACCTCAGGGCAAGATCCAACTGTAAATACATAGGGACAGGCTTTTGCATACCAGGGTAAGGGGAAAATTTCAGTCCACTGAATGTTGTGTGTTACAGACCTCAGTGTCTAAGCTGCAGAGGAATCTATGGTTGAACAATGCTTGTTAAGATTTTGAAAAGTCTCGCAACCTTCATTCTCCTGTCATTTCTGGACTGATTCCAAGATACCTTCAGTATGATGTAATATCTTTGCATCGGCCTGAAGCACTCTGCGTAAACTAGGCAACTATAGTTTCTTCCTCTAAAGAATGAGTGCACTAAATTGAGTCATTCTCAGTGAATCAGAGGAAACAGACCACACAGGGAGAATGTTTTCTTGTAGAAAATGTGGTGCTCTGTTTGGAGGCTCTCTTGTGACAATTCTCAGAGATCTGAGTCCGAGGAGTATTTCCTGGGCATGACAATGCGAAAGTTACTCAGAAATGGAGTCCGAGACTCTGCCGAGGCATTGCGCGGTATCATTGTGACCAGACATCTGCAGCACTAAGGAGAAAAGTTGCCACCGGTTTTAATAGGAATTAAAATTGCCAGTAGTCTGGGTGTCCTTTAGATAAAAAAAATTGGCAAGAACTGAATATCCTTTCTGTGTGTTGTGCCACAGTATTCAGGAATGTTGTAAGCTATCTATCCCCTTTCATTGAGTTTGTCCACAGCATGTGAATTCTATACTGAGGGTTTAGATAAGAAAAAATGGGTGATCTATGTTGAGAACCTTTAGAAGCTAGACAATCTGGGTAAATGACACTCAGGATTAGGGCTGGTAAGGGTTATGGAAGCTGGGGCCAAAGCAAAGGGAGACCACCAATGACTAGTCCTTGGTTTGTCCCATCCCTCGAACATTGAATTAGCTGCTCACTGAACTTATTCTGCAAATAAAATTAAGTAAAATAAATTCACTGTCTCACTGTGAGTCTCAGTCTAAAGTGTTTTTGTTTTGTTGAGGAGGTACTAAAAGTTCCTGACCCTTCTGCCCAGGGCCAGCCTTCCAGACGCAGGATTAGATCCAGGTTTGTGAAAGGGCTGATGCTTCAAGTAGCACTCAGATAACTAACTCACCAGTCCCCAGATGTTTACCAGGGTTCTAGGGGATGGGGGCCAGAGAACTTGGCTTTTGTTCCTGGCTTTCCATGCAGATTATCCCGGCCCTGGGCCTTCCAGTGAAAGCTTCCCAGGATCCGGTTTCAGTATTGGAAGGGAAGCAGAACTGCTACAACTCTGTCACAGGTATTTTTCCTGGAAAGCCATTAAATGCGTGACTCCTCTTTGTGTGAAGTTGATTTCTAGTTGGCTTTGAATTGTTGACTGCTATTTCCCCCTTAATGAAAGTGTTGTCTGGGTGAAAAAAATCTTCCGGGTGGTTGGGAGATTGGTTGGCTTTATTCTATTTTTTTTTTTTTAGATGGGTGCCCGGTGTCCTACTTTTCTCAGGGAAGATTTTCCCGCAGACTATAGAAATTGACAGCATTGTCCGAGTAATAACCGCTGTCGACAATATTTTCTAAAGGGCATTTGGGAGATGAAAGCATTTGGATATTGCTTTTTCAAATAAGCAATTTTCTTTCTTGGGTTCCTTTGATTTTATAGGGTTGGGGTGGAGTCGGGGAGCAGTAGGGGAGAAGGGCAGAGCGACTCCAGTCCTGAAATACTGAGGTGCTTTCCGTTGGAATCGCGTGGTCTGAAGAGCCCCCAATGAATTCAATTCCAGAGGCCATGATATCAGGTCATACGGGGCATCCCGGGAACCGCAACGACACTGCTTCTACCCACCCCCAGCCCAGGAAGCAAGTCAATGAATGCTCTGATAGCTGGCCTGCTCCAACTTAGGACACAGGCATTCTTTTTTTTTTTTTTTTTCTTTCTTTTTTTTTTTTAATCTTAAAGGAAGGAAGGAAGGAAGGGAGGGAGGGAGGAAGGGAAGACAGGTCCTAGCTTTGCTTCCAGCTATCAAAGTTTGCCTCGGAGAAGCCACATCCTTTAGGGATGTCGGGTCTCATTTTCAGACTGTCAACAGCTCTGAGCATTTTAATTAGGACGGGGCGGGAGAGTTGGACCGCCCAGCAAGCGCAGCGGCTTCGGAGGCGCAGACGGGTCGCCAGGCGGGTCTGCGCCCCCGCCTTCCTCAGCTTCGGCTTCACCATTACGTCCCGCAGCCTGTTTGAAGAAGTTGCGGTCTTGATTTATCCGCTAGTCGAGTTGCCCAGGAACTCTTTCTCTCCGAGTCAGCACTCGCCCCTCCCGGAGCTTGGTAAACAGCGCGCGCATTTTTCTGCCTTCGATTGGCATGTTGACGACTCCGCTTGAAGGAATGTGACGATAAAGTGGGAAACCAAAGCTTGGCAAGCACTTAATCAAGGATAAAAAGGTTCCGCTATAAGGATGTCACTCAATTTATTGTGAAAGTCGAATGAATTACGTTTAATGAAAGTGCTCCCCAGATGAATATTACCAGCAATTTCCTGAGTTGGCTCTGTCAGCTCGAGATGAGGAAATGCCAACTTAGATCAGAAAAGCGCGCCCGTCTCAATTACTATGCAGGCCTTCCAGGAGCGGCTTTTTATTGAGATGATATATATTGGCGCTTTCTCCAGGCCCCCGCGTGCGTGCGAGAGCGCGTGTGCTCATTTTCCAAGTTTGCTATCCGCTCCCGTGGGTTGCTGGCTGTTGTTTAAACTTCTGCCAAGGCATCGCGTCTTTGCTGCGGGCTGAAAACCTAATTACCTCCTTTGTAAACAGCTTTCCCTAGTATATTTACCACTAAGGCCGGTGTGTGTGGGTGGGGCCGGGAGAAATCCCTAGCTCGGGTGCCCTTTATTATGGAAAGCTCCTTGGACTGCCAGTCTGGTCTGGGCTCGGAATGGCGGAACAGCAGTCAGAGCAGGGGCATTGGGCAGGGTGCGTGCCCTGGGGGTCCCAGGAGCTGCGACAGAGCAGCAGGTGCCTTTCCGGCCGCGGCTAGAGGAAAGCTTCTCTCGGCTCCTTCCTTTAAGTTAATGAACGTGTTTTACGCGCACAAGCCGGAAATCCGATCGGGAGGGGGGGGCGGTGCATGCACAGGCCGCTGCCAGAGCGCATCGCCTCATCTGCATGAGAATGGAGAACCGGGAGCCTTTTCTTTTATTGCTTCTCTCTCCCACAATATGACAAATTGCAGCTTAGGAAAGCCAAGTGTTTCCTTAGAAACTGGCTCGCTGGGGGCTGTGCGCGTCCCGGCTGAACCTGCCTTCCGCCGGTCCTCTCCGGTCACCTGAGCCGCCCTAATGGATGCTGACAGGAAGGGTCCGAGCGGCGGCGGCCCAAGGGCGCACCGGGAGGCAGGCGCTGGGAGGAGGCGTCTCCCTCAGGCCTCGTGGCTGGTGCCTTGATGCCCTCGCAACCAATTGAGTTGAAAGGCCTTTTCAAGGCATTTTCTGTGGGAAGAAACCGGGAACTTTCTTCGACGTAGACTTCTTACTCTCGACTCGGAAACTCAGTCCTCTGTCAGAAGCGCGGTGTTCGGGCCGGGGCAAGTTTTCCAGTGGAGTCATCAATGCCGCCGCAGCAGCGCGTCTTGGCTGCTTTTAGCCTCTGGTGATTCTGAGCAATCCCGACAGATTTAGGAAGACACAGGCGCAGGCCTCGCACGTCCGGGCCTCAAGCCGCTCAAACTAAAGCGTTACTTTGTGGAAAGTTGTATCGACGCGGAAGAGTTTCGGCGCGCCGGGAACAGCAGAATGGACTGCGGCAGTTCTGGAAGAGAGCACCGACGCCCAGATAAGAGAAGGGCGCGGGCGGGCGGCGTGGCAGCCGAGGCCGGGATGGCGATTCTTCAGGACCATGGCCAGCTCTGCGCGACCTGGGCCTGCTGCTGCGCCGGGGCTCTCCCAGTATCTTAGAGTGGACATGGCGCTGTGGCCAGGTCCTGGTGGGAACGACCTGCTTGCCCTCGCAATCAGGAATACCTAGCAGCCTTCGCCAGGTCCCCAGTTGTGTCCTGCGGTCAGAACCTCGGGTGCGCACCCCCGCCCCTCCGTGGTTGCGGCGTCATGTGATCCCCGCAGAGTTCAGCTGTGGGAAGGAGACTGATTCCCTCCCGGTATCCCCTCCTCCCCTCCGTCCCAGTTCATTAACCGATCCCTCCTGCCCACAACAGCGCATGGCATTTTTGTAACGTAGAGCTGCAAGTGGAAGCCTTATTGGACACACAAGGAAACTGAGGCGCGCGGGATTGGACCCGTGCCTCATCTCCCACCTAAGGGAGCAAGACTGGAGGCACTCAGATGATCTCCGGCATCAGGCGCCTTGAAATAGCCACACACGCGCTCCGGGGTTGCCTGGGTTGGCAGAGGCCTAATTATTATGAATTTCTAAAGAAGCAGTAATTATTCATGGACAGCAGGATAAACCACGACCCGGGCAAGGAAATCGATGTATTTGCTATCGAAATTGCCTGGTTTGCCTTTAATGCAGACGAATGAGGATGCAGCCTCATTATTTTCCGTGTTCAGGCTCGTCGGCTTCAGGCCTACGCAGCGTGGAATCTATCATCATTAGTCCGGGATGGGGCGGGAGAGTGTCTTTATTTACTTCGCAAACAACCACCTCTAAGTTCCTCCCAGCACTCTGGCCCACACAGCCGCGACCTTGCCTGTCTCACCTCCCCACCTGCTATTGCGCGCGCTCCCCTGCGCGCGCTCCCCGGGGACTCTCCATGCGCCCCGAGGCCAACCATGGTCACTTGAAGCACGAGCTGCTGGTCCTCAGCTGCCACGGCACAGCGGATTTGATCCTGAAATAATCGGATAGTACCCTGCAGTGGCGCTAGGGGTTGCTTTATGTCAAAGGCGAAGGTTGGCTAGAAGTCTGGTTCGTTTCTCTTGCTTTAGCGCCGGAGTCGGTCCTTTCCGGATGCCCTATGCTGCCCATCCCTGCTGAATTAAAGGAGCCGACATCCCACAAGTAGTTGTCCATCAACCGCGAGGAGAAACTGGCTTGTAGAAAGACCAGCCCGCGAAGAAATCCATCTCACGGAGAAGAGGGCTACGGGACGGAATTGAAAGCGAAGGAAAGGTTTAGGAAAACCGCCTGCCGAATGTTCTCTTAGGCCCTGGCCGTACGCGCCTGCACTTCTCTTTTCCAAAGTCTGTCCCCTTAACTGCGGCAGAATCTTGGAGGGTTAGCAGTTGGAAACAAGAGCCCCACTGCAGAGGTCATGGAGCTGTCCAGGGTCCTTGTCCTAATCGTCCTTTCTCCTCCCAGCTGCAGCGTGCACTCACTTTGAATAGCTGGCTCAAGTACCGGCTAAGAAACTTATGAGTTGAAACTTGTGACTGTATTGGTGCTTCGACAGTTTCCCACAATGCCATAGTTCCTAGGGTTGACGTGCTCCTCCTGGAAAGAGTTCCTCCTGCGTCACAGTTAATCCATTGCTACAGAAAAGGCAGGATGTGGCTCTTAAAAAAACAAAACAAAAACTGAATCCCTCCTTTGTTGCAGTAAAATCACTATAACATACAATTATAATAGCACTAATGAGAACAAAATTAAAAATTGTGGGCTTCCGGGCATGAAATGAATAATACTAATCCTCCCTTCCCCCCATCCTGTCATTGAGTTTTTTCTTGTGAATGCAACCTTTCATGGTATATGGTGGTTCCCTGGGTGTCTTTGTTCCAGAGATAGCCAGGCAACGCAATACTGGACTGCATAATCTACTGACATCATTTCCTCTTACCATCTTCCCTTTTAGAGGCTTTGTAATTAAACTCTGTGAGATATGTGTAAGATACATCCAGTAGAACGCCCTTTTATTTATATTTACATTGCGTGCTGAGAAAGGAAAAAGTAAGGAAGTGCTTATGTTGGAGTAATAAGCCTGTTTTGATATTAACAGAAATGCCCCTTTAATTTACTTTTTCCATGTCTAGAGGGTGTGTCTCTGTGAGGTCAGATTCCACAGTCATGCCACAGTTTCAAGGAGATTTCAACAAAGTGAAAAGGATGTTTATTGGTTCATTCTAACTTAGAGGAACAAAAGGTCAGACTAGCCACTTGTGGGAGGTGAACGCTGTGGTTTAGGACAGTATGATGGAGGAAGCCGCATGAAAAGAGCTGGTTAGAAACAGTTGTGGGATCCAACATTTTCTACCCATTTCTGCCTGTAAGCCTTTGCAATGCATAAATTCACACATAGAGTAACAGGGCCTTCCAAAGACAACACAAAGATACAGTGCAAATTGGCAAGGATTTTATTGAAATTCAAGATCATATGCTGAAAGGAGAAATGAAATGGAAAGGATTGGAGAAAATTTCATCTTAGAGGAGGCTTTTTAATGAATAGGTTAAACAAATACATACAGAGCAGAGCCAGGCCTGGTATGTGTTTATATAGCTGTCTCTTTGAGGGATTCCACGGAAAATTATTGTGGAACATTCTTTTTTTAAGATTTATTCATTTTTATTGGATATACAGAGAGGAGGAAAGACAGAGAGGAAGATTTTCCGTCAAATGGTTCTCACCAAGCGGCCCCAATGGTTGGAGTTAAGCCGATTCGAAGTCAGGAGCAAGGAGCTTCTTCCATGTCTCCCACATAGGTGCAGGGTCCCAAGACTTTGGGCGGTTTTCTACTGCTTTCCCAGGCCACAGGCAAGGGAGCTGGATGGGAAGTGGGGCCACCAAGATTAGAACCGGCGCTCGGATGGGCTCCCGGTGCGTTCAAGGCAAGGACTTTAACCACTCTGCTATTGCGCTGGGCCCGGAACATTCTTATGTGTTCCTAAGTTTCTGGATTTGAAATTCCAACTTGGATTTGACACTTACCCATTTTCTCAAAGGAAATTTGATTTCTGACACTGAACTATTACCCTGCTCAGAGTTTTCAGATATAGATTGAAAGCAATTGTGGTAGAATATACTGGCATGATGTCTTGGATATCTCTCTGTATATCTATCTGTCTATCTATATCCATATATATAGTATATATACACACACACACATACTCTAACTGAACTTTAGAAGTGATTGCTCTCTTTGTAACTTTGTAGCTGGATGTTATTAGAGACCCACAGATATATAAAACTACTTATATAAAATTAATGGACTGCTTTACATCCACGGTCTCTTACTTGTGAGGCTCTTGTAAAATATCGCATGAATTTAAACTAGAAAGAATATAAAGTCAAGTTTGGTGTGCAATCAATAGTTGTAAATGGTTCAGTGAAAATGTTTGATTGTTTTGGGTGAGCTTGACAATGTGGTGGAAATTTATTGTCCATGTTTGTGCACTGATGTGCTAATCGTAAGACTGTCCCTTCTTTTATGTACTTGATTTGTATTGCAACTCACTGCGAAGATTCATTTCAGGGTAACATCTAAGTACAAAATCACAGTTTTAGGAGAGATGCATTTATTTTTGACCTATCAGGTTACATAGAGACGCATAGACCACTCTGAAGTCATAAATGAGAAAGAGGAAAGCTCTCTACAGCATTGTTCCATCATTTTGTTTTACACTATATTGTCAAGGTTGTAGACTATTGCTATTTTGTATATTTTAAAAATAACTGGATGGGTATGTTTTAATTTAAGCATCACACTTCATGAAAACAAATCTCTTATGTTTTCCGTAGGCAAAAATCCAGAAAAGTTTGACATTCTCATTCCTTCCTTCCTCCAGACAAATTAAAAAGTAAATCCTCTCATTTATTCTGTTACTTGCTTTAAGCATTTACAGGAAATGTCATTACCTTACTGCAAGCTTCTTTTTTTCCTTACTGTGCATTTTCATTGTAGGAATGATTTAAGAAACAGCTGAGCTTATTCACTTGAGGGTTACACATGTTCAAAACTCATGGTGACATTAACAGAAGCAGTTCTGCTCCCCTTCTCACTCTGAGTATAAGTAGCATAGTCACAGCTTTTATCCCTTTGCTATGGTGGAAAAAAAGCCACACTATTGTGCCAGCATCTCCTATAAGTTAGAGACAATTCTTCGACTTACAAATTGGTGGTAAACATTGTAGTTGCTGCCTAGTACTTGAATGAAAACAAAAGTGTGTGTTCTGGGTATATATGAGACCCATTATATTGTCAATGATAATGGCATAATTATTATAATTTTGATTTTAAAACCTGTTTACAGAATAATATATTGCGATGTGTTGCTAAAGCTGCTGTGTATTGGTAACAGGACTGCCCACATGATTTTTGAAATGGAAAATAGAAAGTATTTGTACTCAATTATTTTTTCCAGTTACTTGTGAACGGTTCTTGCACTGTGGCACTGTAATTTATTGTTTTAAAGAATTGCATGGAAAGATGCAAACCACAGCTTATGCACGGCTAGTGTATTGTTTCTCTGATCTTGGTGTTAAGTTTAATTGGTATTGATATGGAGATGTTGCAGAATCTTTGCCAGTTTCGTAAGAATTATGTAATTGAATAATGAACACCTCATGTTGCATTATTCTGACTCCTTTCTTTTGGTTTAACAAGGTCAGTTATGAGCTGTAGCCCCAGAGAGGCAGCCATAATCTCAAGTCATTCTCAAACTGATGTAGTTCGGATATTAATTTATGTGAACCGAGCTAACAACTTTGGATTTGCATCGCTTAAAATAAATATTTTGAGATGAGGAAGCATGAAAAGTGAATGATTTGGTCCCGAATATTTAATCCTGCCTTGCGTTCTGACTGAATTCCTTCACAATTAGAACAACCAAGTAATATGTAACCAGATACGTTTGCATAGATTCGTGGATTTCCCTTTTCTTAGTGTTTCCTGAATAAATCATAAAAATAGAGACTTTAAGGGAAAATTTGTATGCCGCAAAATGGCTGATATTCTCCCAAAGACCATCACCAAATTTCCACCCAGGTGGGTAACATTATGGGATCTGATCAAGTGTCAGTGTTAGAAGTAGAAAGGTGAGGAGGAAGAAGTGGTTTTGGTTCCAAAGGAGACTGGCTACAAAAGGGAAGTGAAAAACTCCATTGTAGTTACTCAGAATCATCTCTCTCTCCTTCTCTCTCTCTCTCTCTCTCTCTCTCTCTCTCAATTTCAAGGAAGCAGCATTTTAAAAGAGTCATAAGAGAAAAAGGGAAAAGATAATGATAGTATTTTTAAAAAATTGTGCAAAGTTGCATTTTTAAAAAATTGTGCAAACTTGGGTAAACTCAATTTTTCAGATCCTCAATTTCTTTATATATAAAATGGGTCTAATATGTATTACGCAGTAAGTTTATTATTGAGGGCTCACGTGTTAATATGTTACAAAGAGCATGGGAAAATGGTACATAATAAGTATGAACGAGTAAAGAACAGTCGTCTCCCCTCTGGGGAGAAAGGTTTCAGGAGCAGATTTGCATATGTTCCCAGGACATCTGTTACAGGAATGACACTCAAGTGCTTTTTCTAACCTAATTCTATCACTTGTTTTCCTCTTTCTACTAGTTGATTTCTGTGCACTTGTCCAATGCTGCCCAGAACGCCATATGTACTTAATGTGGATAGTAACCGTTGTGATTAAAACCAAAAGAAAACGGCAGTTTTTATAGCCACTAGCCAGCTGTTTCTAGGAATGAGAGAAATCATCAACAAGGTTCAATGAATAGATTGCCTGATTGAAATGAGTATCTTTGGGATTTTCAAATTTCAGGTGCTTTAAACACTATGGCATCTATTAAGATTTGATTTTAAGTATTGATTGACTTGTGCACTGTATTTGCTTTTAATTACTTTCAACACTTGGAACTCTTTTAGAAGTTGCCAACAGTGTAATAAAAGCTGGTAGCCTCCTGGGTTTTAACCTTCATAGACCTTTGGTCAAGGACCATTGATGATTTTTCTCTGTTGAAATTCACTGTAACTGAACACCTGATTGTGGCAGCACATTAACCCTCCAGAACAATCGGATGAAACAGTTTGGTGGAATAGAATTAGCATCTCATGTACTGCTCATGTATCCTCTGTAGACTGTGACCTTTCAGAGCATTTCCCTGGGTTCCAAAGAAAAAGTTCCTGCACAAACACTAGTACCTTGGATTTGATGAAAATGTAGGGGTTTAGGGAAAGTGTAGAAATGACTGCAAAGGATCATGTGTTCTACCTTCCTGTTTAAACACAGAGCAAAGTAAAGCCTCAAGACTTCACTATGGAGTTTTCCATGTGGTTCTGTTCACAACTTTATGAGATGATAGACACTTCAAGTATTGAATTCCTACTAATATCATTACTATTAAATATTAATATAGCCATCTTGTATATTAATAAGACCCCATTGTAGAGATGAGGCATTGAGAGTATAATTGTTCAGTTCAAGTGATAAGGTTCTATCATTTTTTTTTAAAGGCAGAGTTAGGAGAAGGGGGAGAGAGAGAGAGACAGAGAGAAAGAGAGAGAGGGAGAGAGATATTAGTTTTGCACCTGCTGATTCAATCTCCGGATGTCACCATGGTCAAGGCAGGGCCAGGAGCTTATTCTGAGTCTCCCATATGGGTGCAGGGACCCATGAACTTGGGCTGTCTCCCACTGCTTTACCAGGTGCATTAGCGGGGAGCTTGGTCCAAAGTATAACAGCCTGGAAGCAATCTGGCGCTGAAATGCCTGTGTGTATATGGCAGCTAAACCCACTCCACCACAATGCCTGCCCCAGGCAATGTTATTTTTGAGCTAGGGCTTCTAATTACTACAGCATATTGTGTGTGTGTGTATATATGTGTGTGTGTGCACAAATACACATACATGCGCATGTGCATACATAATGGAGAGACAGGATAATAAATCTTACATTTTTTTTTCTAAAGTAAGTGACTGTGTTGCTTTCTATTTTAGTAAATAGACTGTGTTTCCCCAGTCCTAGGCAGACCTCTCTTGGGTACAGGAGTGTGCATAAAATGGCTGTTGTATTACTAGAATTTAGTAGTTTTATTAAATGTAGTTTTATTCTTAAGGGGCCTCCCGTTGAATGATCTGCTCTTTTGAGGCTGACAAGCTTAGGTTTTTTGATAGTTGTGGCTCCAGCATTTGTTGAGAGCATCTGGAACACAAGCTTTTTAGGAGGCTGCTTGTATTGACCTGGCCAACGTGAAAAATGATCCTTGGGCCTCAGGGTAAAGTAGTAAGTGAGACCGGGGCATGAAACACAGTCTTACCATCATCTGTGGCAGAATTTAAAATGATTCATAGCAGCTGTGTCTTTCCTGACAAATCACACACATGTTTTAAATTATTTGCCATGTCTGAGCGGAAGAGGGCTAGGAGGGCAAGAGATAATCACATGTGTACAACATACACACCAGTTCCCCTGGCATTTGTTCTCATCAGTTCTGCTTGCTGCCAACTTACGGGAGGTGTACCAACCTGCATGCTTCTAAAAGTGAAACCTTTGAACAATGATGCAAAGTAAGATACTTTAAAATAATCTGCTTAACTTAATACCTTATTGTCAAAATAGTCCCATTCTAGATGTCTATTGAATTCTGAAGGTTTAAAAATAGAATAGAAAAATGACCACAAAATAGTGTATGAAGTCAGTTTATGTTGAATCAAGGAATTTTTCTGTTTCTGAAGTATATAAGTATATCTAAGGTATTCCTGCCCAAAGTGCAAGTCCTCTGGCAGAAGATGAGGACTAGAGGCTGGCTTCATTTCAGCCTTGTACTACATTTGACCTTGGGGAAGCTTAGTTATGCCTTGGGGCAAAAAATTAAATGTTCCATTTTGTAGCAGTATCATCTTTCACCTTTATGTGGACTTAAAAATGTAAATAAAATTGCTTTCTCTAAATGGTATACATGAAGGTCACATTCATATTCTCCACAAGAATTCAAAATGCCATTTGACCCATCATTGGCTCAATAGATAATAACGTGTTCTATTAGTTTCTAGTAATCTACTTTTAAAGCATTTTATGACCCAATATCTTTACGCCTAGTTCCCTAGTTTGTGAAATAAGAAATCAGAAATAAATCTTTTAGTACTTCATTGTGGATTTATTTATAGAAAGTGTGCTTTCCACTCTGAACTTTTAAAATGCCAAATGTTCCCAGAATATACTTTCTTAGTTACAAAAGCAGTCTGAAGGAAACTCTGCAACAAGGAAAGAATGGGCTTTTGAAAGTCATTGAGGGATTCACCTTTTTTCAATTAACATCTTTTGCTTATTATTATTTTTTTTTTGTAGATCGTTCAGAATCCCAGTAGCAAAATGCAGTCAGTGAACTTGGAAAGTCAAGTAACTACTGCTCTCTTTGAGAAAGAGGGCGTTGAGATCCTTC
This sequence comes from Ochotona princeps, assembly GCF_030435755.1. Lineage (NCBI taxonomy): Eukaryota > Metazoa > Chordata > Mammalia > Lagomorpha > Ochotonidae > Ochotona > Ochotona princeps. The sequence continues at coordinate 13,884,057 of NC_080851.1, forward strand.
CATTGCAATTTGGATAAGAACCCGATAGATTCTTGTATTTAATTGTCATAATTTTGATCGTTAATGACTTTTGATTGCTTCTTCTGGAGGCACCTGTCAGTCATTTTTGAAGCACAGATGTTTGATCAGCTGCTGCAGAAGTTTCGTTTTTCTACTAACCTTGAACTGAACATATTTTTTTTTTTTTTTGAGAAAATGAGCAGGCCAACATCATTTAAAGCTTTCTTTTCTGTCTTTGGGAGATTATTTTGTTTGCTTTTTTCTTTTAAAAACTTAAAAAAAGAGATTTATTTTTATTGGAAAGTCAGATATACAGAGAGGAAGAGAGACAGAGAGGAAGATCTTCCGTCCATGTGTTGATTCCCTCTGCAAGTGGCCGCAATGCCTGGAGCAGCGCCGATCCAAAGCCAGGAGCCTGAAGCCTCTTCCAGGTCTCCCTCATGGGTACAGGGTCCCAAGGCTTTGGGCTGTCCTTTACTGCTTTCCCAGGTCACAAACAGGGAGCTGGATGGGAAGTGGGGCCACCGGGAGATGAACCAGCGCCCATATGGGGATCCTGGTGCGTGCAAGATGAGGACTTTGACTGCTAGGCCACTGTGCCAGGCCCTTAAAAACACTTTAAGTGTTTCATTTTTGAAAGAGAGAATTGCAAAGAGAGAAAGAAGGAGAGGTGGGGGTGGGTGGCGGGAGGAGGAAGAGAGAAAAAAAGCAAGCAAGCTTTCATCTCCTAATTAACTCCCTAAATGGCTACAACAGTAGTGGTTGTGCCAGGTGTGGGTGCACGGACCCAATCACTCAGACCTTCTTCCGGGCACATTAGCAGGGAGCGAAATCCAACGTGAAGCCTGCAGCACTTGAAGGGGAACTTGTATGGAGTGCTGGTGTTGCTTTAACTGGCTGTGCCACATCACTGGGTCCCTGTTTCTTGATTAATTGATTGAGATTGCTCTTCTGAAAGGCCTTTTAAAATATTTTTAAAGATATTTTTTAACTGTTTGTAAAAAGCATTTATCTTCTCCCCGAGGAGTCGTGATGATTACCCAGTAGTGAAGGACGTAGAACTAAGGTAAGAATACATCTCTCTTCATCCCTCTCTACATGAGCGGGTCCTGGTTTATGCCCACTGCCTACTTCAACACTATATTGCCTTATTTCAAAAGTGTGTTGGTTTGGAACGTAAATTATGTGCTTATGTTACCCGTGACTCAGTATTCAAATGGATGACTTAGAAAGGTGGAATTTGAGTCTTCAGGTGAAAGGTTTCCAGTTGTGAAAGATCGTTGTGTTGGCAGAGTATTTTTTGTCTTCCTTGTTCTCCCCACTGCCTAATCAGGCTCCTCATGCACTTGGGTACCCAGGGTTCACCACTGTGGCATGCCTCATAAAACACAGCTTGTACTCTTTTTTTTTTTTGAACACAGTGAATTGCTTTAGAAATGAAAATTGGGCAGTGAATGGTCAGTCCTGGGAAAACTGATGGAAGAAGCCTGATTAGCAGCCACCCAAAGATCCTTGGGGTTACATCATCTTGGTGAAATTGTTCAGGGCCCAGGAAATGAATGTTGTCAGAGCTTCTAGACTTAACAGATATTCAGAGAGAGACTCATGCTGTCCAGAATGCCAGTTTGGTGAGGCCCATTTTCTGCAAAAGGACTTTCTGAAATGCTGTTCAGGCTATCTTGCTTTTCAGTGCAGTGGCTCTGTACTGCATGTGTGCATGCGTGTGCGCATGCCTTTGTGTTTGAGTGAAAAGAGGAGGCAGGCCTTGGTGGAGCCCAGTATAAGGCTCAAGTTCCATTTTTGTGCTCAGTGTCTCCTGTTGCGTTTTCCAGGTTAACAAACCCACTCAGTCTCTTCCGAAATGTTCTGCAAGTGTGTATTATTAACACTGATGAGACTTCAGTCAAATAGTAGTACCTGTGGACCTACTGAGTCTTCTCCCTAATTAGGTCTTTGTAGATTTCACGTCTGTAAACATTCTTTTTATTTTGGCTCTTGATGGTCTAGAACCTCACTCTTGTGTGTTCCGTTTCCTTTTCTAGGGCCCCATTAGGGCTCTAGGCTGCAAATGTGAATGTGTGATGTTGATCTAATAAGTTAGACTGCCATGCCTCAATTCACAGGTTTTTCGTGGTGGGGAATTCCAGCAATTAGGTTCCAAGACAAGGCTATGTGTATGGTGGGAAGCAAGGAAAGCATTTTTCATGCCTCTTTTCCATTGCTAGACCTGTTTTTAGTCGATATCTTGTAGACATATCTTGTTTTTCTAAAGTTCTTGGGGGCAATAGAAGTTGGGAAGTTGAGACATTAAAAAGAATGAAGGGCAAGGTGGTAAGGAGCGATACTACATCTGCTTCACGTATTCCCTCATTTTTGCAAGTGCACTGGCAAAAATGAGCTGATGATCCTTGCCCAGACGCATCAGGGCAGGCTGGTACTTCTGTCAGTGTGGGACGTGTGTGTGCTTCCTTCCTGGGATAACTGGGAACATCTCTGCAGGAACTGAATTTGTGCAATCCCTGGCAAAGACTGAGTTAAATAATAGCACATATAATGACACTCCAGAAATTTCACTGCATCCTGAAAACTAAAATTGACTAAAACAGAAGAAAGTTAGATTTCTTTCAAATAAGTATGCTTCCCCCTGTTTAAAGAGTTGGGAGGGGGGACAGATAAAGACAAAAGGAGGAGTTGGGCGAGCTATTAAATGTTTACATTTATTCTGTATGCTGAGAAGATTAAAATATTTTTAGATTTAACAATTAAGAGTTTCCATATTCATGTAGATATTATATGCATGCACAAATGTACTGTTTTATTCTTGAAAACAGGTAAATTAATAATCACCTAATATGGGATTATTGGCACTGACTATAGTGAAGAAGGAAGAATGAAGGAAGGATAATTATAAATCAGATGGTTAAATTTAGCAGAGATAATGTTTATAACTATGAACTGTCATACCGTTCTTTTTCCTACATAATAACTTCTACACATGCAAGAATACATGATTCTTCCACACCTGGCTTATTTCACTCAAAGTTACAACCTCCAGTTGTGTCCATTTTATTTTTTATCAATTTTGATGCAATTGCTACTGTTTCATTTTTTTTATGGCTGAGTGATACTCCAGTGTGTGTGTGTGTGTGTGTGTGTGTGTGTGTGTTGTATATATACCACATTTTCTTTATCCAGTCATCACTTGATGGACATTAAGGTCGATCACCTCTCAAATGAACTCAACAGTGGACATGAACGGCCTTCTTAGCTACTTAACGTCTGGAAATCATTCTAAAATGATAATCAGCAGAAACCACACCAAAAAACTCCAGAAAAAAAAACCCACAAGACACATATAATGACCAGATGTTTTATAGAATTGCAACACTGCTTTCCATGGTGCTCTGTACCCCAACCACAGCATTATGCAATGGGTTGTTTTCTTAGATATAGTATGTGGGAAAATGTGGTCTGAAGTAGAATCTGTGGAGCCATCTACTTTAAGAAAATTTAGAGTATGTTATTTATTAAATTATTTTAGTTAAGGAAAATCTGAATTGTGTAGGCTGTAACTGCAGGGGGGACTATCATGATATTGGTAACATTGAGCTCCAAAACTGACTCTTCTGATACATCCCTTTTACCTTCCAGTTCTAAGAAATCTGTTCTGTTGAGTTTTGAAAGAGATTAGAATATTTCTTCTGCGATCTGTGACATTGTCAGGGAACTTTGTGAAGTGGATGATAAAACACATATTTTCCTAGGTTTTAAGTATTTAGACTTTTAAGGGGATAAGCAGTTTTTTTCTTTTAACCATATAAGATGTGGAAAAAGTACTTCTCCTCTGTATTGTGAATCACAATTCTTTGTTTTCCTAGTTCTTCAGCTTTTCCAAACCCTTAGTTCATTTTCTGACTTGTTTCATGATGACTAGAGCAGCAGTAGAACACAGGTTCCTCACTGGGGGTATACAGTGTTCTTTGCTGATACCTGCTTTGGCTACCAGCTCCTTTTTCTGACTCACACCATGATTCTTTGGAGAGTCATCTTTCCTGGAACAGCTGCCTCATGTTGATATGCTCATGTAAGTTGTGTTTCAGAATTAGGAAATGGTGATTTGAGAAGATCACAAAGAAATCTGCTTTCTTTGCAAGATGCAAAGGACATTGAAAAACTCAATTGCATTATTTGAGCTGCCACATACGGTAGAGTGAATTGGGAGAAAGAAGAACTAGGAGTGTCCAAGGCGAGCATGCAGTTGCTATGCCATGTCATTATTTTCCATAAGACCCCATATAAACCAACATATTCTTCTAGGAACTACATCATTAGCTCTCATATATGTAAACCTATTATAAGGTAACTAGCCTGTGTTTGCAGTATTGTGGCATAGTGCTAAAAAGGGAAAATCACTTTCAATTAAAGAACAACTTGCAGCCATTAAAAAAGACTAATCCTGAGACATTAATCATCTGGCATGGTATTCTATGCATGAAAAATTGATGTATATTGTGTTTTGGGGAAGTAATCTCTGCTCCTGTTTTGCTTTGTGGTGCCATTGAGACAGGAAATGAGTGAATCTTTTAGTGGAAAATCAGGGCTGTTTCAGTGTTAGCGGAAGGTGAAAGGTAAAGCTTTATTTCCAAGCTGAGGCATTTCAGCTCAAAATGAAAGCAGACTTCCCTCTTTCTATATGCCATCTGTACAATCTCGTGGCCTCAGTGGCCATTACTGCCCAGAGAGAATGGTGCTTCCCAGAAAGGATCAGAATTTGAGCGATGCTCTAGCCTGGAATTGTAATGTTTACAGTCTTTTGCAGGCACAAGTTGGAAGGAAATTGCTTGCTGCTTATCGGCATCCACTTTTTGTCACATCTTCCAAAAGGGGTTAGGCCAATATTCAATATCAGATTATGTTGGAAGCCACTAACCTGTAAAATATGAAGTGAATTGTTAAAAGCACATTGGCATGTTTATCATTTGTTCAAACTGAATGTGAAATGGTAGAGCTTTCTTTTCTTGTTATAGAAATAGCCAAAGGGCTATTTCTTTGCCAATTATTTATTTGCTGACCCTAACAGAAAAGCATGATGCTTTGGGATGGCAAACACAGTTCCTGTAAGTCATCAGACACTTTTCTGTATGTAAACTCTGCTCTGAAATGGGGAGAGAGAGAGAGGCTTAATCTGGGGAAAAATCATTTTATAAGTGTTGGAAGAGCACACAGTAGTAGTTAAATATCTTACATGGGTTACACATGTGGGAATTACAGCTCAAGTATACTTATTTTCATCTTGCAAAGAGAGAAGTTCAATGTCAAAGGAAGTTATACTGTTTTACTGATCTCCCATCTACATAACAGTGAAAGCTTGTTCTATTGACTAAATGGAATCCTATATAAAAAAAATATAAAACACTGTAGGGCAGAGAAAGAATTCTGGTTAATCTCCACAGTCGATGATTAACTCATTGATTCTTTTCCTGGGACTAATTATAATAGTTCATTATATTTTATGATTCTAAGGTTGCTGTAGTTTCAGCATTTTCCTGAAAATTTTCTTGTCTTTTTGCAAGTCCCAGAGACTCTGGGACCTTGAGTCTGGTCCAAGTGCTATGTCTGCTCAGCATGTGACAGAATGATGAATGGGGTTTCAGGTTCAAGGAAACAAAGGTCTTATTGGAATGACATCTGCTCCTCTTCCAGATCAGACATGACATACCAAGTTCATTGAATCATGGTGGAAAAGGAACTAGACAGTCTTGAAATTGTAGCTTTATTGTTGGTCTGTTTGTTTTTGAGTTGAAAAGCTAACCTAAGACAAAAATAGTTTTTATTAACCATAATTATACCTTCAAATCCATAAAGCCATATGAAATTGTTATAATAAGAAAGATTTCTTTTTTATTTCAAGAGACTTAGTCTGGGAGTTGCTTTGTTCTTTTACACTTATTTCTGTGATCAGATTCATTGTGGTGATACCACGTTTTGCCTTTGACTTGTATTTTCATTGAACTGCTTTGCCAGTGATTTTTGATTCTTTATTTGCACCATTTGCCTGGCACTGCCTCTGTGACATCGTTGGCTGTTTAACCACATTGGCTTGTCACAATGGCAGCCAGTTACTTCAGGTGTACTGCTGAACACAATCCCCCATTTATAACAGAGACTCTTACTTTTACAAAGCTCAGTTGAAATTTTTTATGCCCAATATGTGGATTTAAAAAAAAATGACTGTGTAGGAACAATAGGTTCTTCACATTTTTAAAAGAACTCTTAGATATTTTTTAAACCCTTTAGTTGTGGAAGAAGCATTACTTCCTGGGAGATGCACTTAATTTCTTGTGATATTGAAGAAAGACTCTTTGTTGTGCAACCATTCTAGCAGAGTAGGCAACTGGTGCAAATAGAAATCAATCTCTCCTTATCTGGCCTATATAGTTTAATTTTTTTACACAGGCCAGAGCCTTTTTCCAACAACAAGGTGATGCCATCTGTAGCTAGTTTGTCCTGGATAAAAGTTGGTTCATTGTCAAGCTATGCAGCAAAGCATCACAATGTCCATGACAGCTTGAAGTGGAGTCCATGTTCTTAATTTTGTTGAAAAACTGAGGGTTAGTCACACACCATTTTTTTCATTGGTGGAATGCTTTTCATTGCTCTAATTCTCTTCTTTTTTCCCCCTCTCAAAAATACCTGAGAGGAACTGCAAAGACAGGTAAGCTAATTTCATTGGTCCATTTGGTCTTCTAGCTCCTGGCAGTCTTCCTACAGTTCATACTTGTATTTCCTCAGCCTCCTCCTTGGATGAATCTCAGGAGGGTCCAAATGGAATATTTGTAGATCTGCTCCTTACCTCTTAAATTTCTGCCCAAGATTAGACATAGGCTATTTTCTCCTATGTGTTCATGTGTGATTGCACACACCTGCACCATGTTTTATTAAAGATAAGGTACACATTTCTGTACTTTTTGTTGCTGTTGGTTAAAACATTTGAAAATATTTTAGAGCTCTACATAATTAAGAGAAAATTTTAGACCAATACCTTTGATGAAAGAACCAAGGTTTAGTGTAGTTCTTGACTTGCTGAAGGTCAGTCAGATGTCAGAGTCAAGTTCCCAGAGCAGTTCTTATTGATATCATAGTAAATGTTTTTATTTAATTCTTTGAGGAATGTTTCATTTGAAATTAGTCTGCTTTTAACAATTATGAAAATGAGGACTAGCCCACACAAATAAAACAATTGTGCTAATGCAATTGAGGTCTAATACAATTGCATATAGTCTGCTTGTTTTCCTATATTGTCTGTGAGGCTGTGCTGATGTGTAATGATGAATAATGCTACTGTGAGAAGACATGGAGAACTTTTTCTTTAAGACTTATAGTCTTGAACAGTGGAAAGAGGAAGAGATGAAGAAAGGAAGACATGGATCCTAGTACAAATTCTGTTAGTCTCAACTCCCTCCCACCTCCCCTCCCGCAACAGAAACCCTGGAATTAATTTACAACAGTCCCTCACCTCATTAGTTTTAAAAAAAAATGATCTGAAGAATAATGAAGTGGCTGATTCAGCATCACATGGCTAGTTACAGGGGAAAACAAGAATAAAACCTCTGATTTCTGACTTCAAGAAGCCTTCAGTATTTCTCCTACAATAAACTGCTCTCAAAGCCACTCAGCTACTCCAAGTGTCAGTTACATATGTAGATCGTGGTATCTGTGTTACTATTTAGTAGTTGTTGAAAACAATATCCTGCAGTGAGAGGCAGAAGGAGGCAAAGGGAGTGAGGAGACGGAGAGGGTAAGGGATAGGTTAAAATAAATTTGACAAGTTGAAATAATCTTTTTTGAAAAGATTTACTTATTTCCATTTGAATGCAAAGTCATAGAGAAAGAGGAGGAGGAAAGGAAAGAGGAAAGGAGGAAAGAAGGAAGAGAGAGAGAAGTCTTCTATCTGCTGGTTCATTCTCCAAATGACCGCAACAGCTGGAGTTGCACTAGTTGGAAGTCAGAAGCCAAAAGCTCCATTGGTTGTCTCACCTGGGTGCAGGGGACCACACATTGGACTGTTTTCTGCTGTGTTCCCAGGCACATTAGCAGGGAACTGGACTGGAAGTGGAGCACCCAGGACTTGAACCAGCACCCAAATGCCAGCCCCGCAGACAAAAGGCGCTTAGTTTACCACACTGCTGTGCCGGTCTTGAAATTATCTTGACAGAAAGAACTACTTTACACAAATTCTTGAAAAACATTCTTTCTGGCATGGAATAGAGTTTTGAAGTAAGGTGAAGAAGACACAAATGACAATTTTCTTTTATAAGCAATTTGTAGCCTGATGATTACCTTGGGAGTGTTCTTATCCATAAACTTCTAATTACATATATCAGTTACTTCACCACACAGTATCTGATCTGTTCATGATTTCCCCCTGATGCTTTTACAAGCAGAAGGAGCTAACTTAATAAATACCCTGGGTTGTCTCTACAGTCTATTAGTTAAATGCTGATTTAAGAATTTTAGTATTTTTAAGAAAATTGGTTAATGGGAACATAAAATTATTCATTTTTACCTAAAGTTTGGATGCAATGATATGAGAGATGGATGATACATTGTATTATGTGGAGATATTACAAATTGAAGTCGAACACACTTCTTGAAATTTCTTGGATATTTGACAAACTGATTTATATTCCGTTAGTTTGCCTCTAGGTAGAATCACGGCATCTGTAATAAAACACAAGATTAATCAAATTGCCCAATAGTATAATTAGTTTCTCAACAGAGAAAACAACTTTGAATGCTAGAGTTTTGAAATGTTGAACTGCATTTTTTCAGTCTAATAAAGGAAGATGTGTAATGTTACAGGCCCCTGCCATCTTTTCCTTTCTAGATTCATTAATGCAAATGTATGTTCTGCTTTCCCAACTAATGACTTCAGCTTTGATTCCAGTCTATTGAACTTGTCTACTGTGGGCTCTCAAATCTGGAAGAAACTGAGTTTAAGGAAAGCAAAAGCATGGAATGGAGTGGGAAGGGTAAAAATTTTAAGGGAGAAAGTAAAAATGAACAGGGCAGTAGATATAAATTGCCATTATGAGGTCTGTGTAGCTGGGAAGTGTATGGGAGAAGCCAATGTAAAGCTAGATATGATTTAATTGTTTATTGCTTGAATGTAATTAAAGGCCAAAGATTCCTTGGAAAATAAAACAGACATGAGCTATATAAAACATGATGGCCAGTGAAACGTGCCATGACGAGTCATGAAGTTTAATAGAGTAATTGACTTTTCTTGGGAGTACCGTTCATTGTGTGCTGTTTGTTGTTTCCTTATTAGATCCTCATCAGTTGTGTTCAAATCAGTAAACCAAGCTTCTTCGTCTAAAAACTCTTTCTTGGGTTAATCATTTGAGCATTTAAGGAATTTTTCACAGCATCTGAGGGAAAATAGGCGGGCAATAAATATTGACTGTCACTGTTACTACTGCTGTAATATATTTGTACCTTTAGTCTTAGTCTCCCATTTGGACTTTTCTCCATAGTTCCAGGTTGTATTTCTATCCACAGCTTCTGTACAAACACTATCTTTCTAGAAATTTTGCTTTTCTTCCTCCTATGTTTATTTTCTATTTAAATGACTTCATGTTCCTGTCCAATCAAGTTTGATAATTCATCTCTTCCCTTTCCTCCCATATGTAAAACACTTTCCAGTCATCACTTTCACCTGAAGAATCTGTCCCCTTTTAAGCCTCTCCTAGCTGCGATCTGTCGCTTCTCTAATCTGTCCTCTACTCTGTAAAATGTTTTTCTTTCTAAAACTACCCAATATGCATATTTTTTCAAATTAATTGTTAGTTACTTGTTGTTCACAGGCTGAAGTCCAAACTCCTCACTCAGGCCTTCTGAGCATTTTGGGATTTAGTCTTCATTTTTTTACCCCATTATCTTGGGGTATAATTACCTATGACCTCACTGTATCTTGCTGGTTCTTTAACTTTCTAATCAATTGCTGTCTACTCCCTGCATGTTGTTCCCCTCACATTTGTCACTTATTTGTTGTAGTCTCACCAGCCCCAGTTGCCCAATTCATTAGTATCTTGGATGACAAAGTGGCATTATGCTTGTCCAAGAGTTTGGTGGATGGGGTGGATCTCTGGTGTGGTGATCAAGCTACAACTTGGGACATTACTATCCCCTATCATAAGCCCCGGATCCACATCCAATTCATCCAACCTCCTGCCAATGGACAGTTTGAGGCAGCAGTATTCCTCATTCCTGCATTGGAGACCTGCATTGAGTTTTGAGCTTCTGACTCCATCCCACTCCAGCCCTAACTGCTTCAGGCTTTGTGAAGTGAACCAGTGGATAGTAGAAAATGTTTGCTCTGTTACTTTCTGTTGTTCTGCCTTTCACATAAAATGAAAATAAAAATAGCTTAGTGGAGTAAGATACAGATAATAGATCAGTAATTACATATAGTTTTGTTTCCTTTTTAGAAATTTATGTATTCAGTTGAGAGGCAGAGATACACAGAGAGATGGGCATACTGTAATCAGCCATCCCATTTGCTGATTCCCTATCCAATGCTTACGTTGGACAAAGCAGGATATGGGGCAAATCAAGGATCAAAAAACTCAAGAGTGGTCTGTGTGAGTGGCAGAGACTCAGTTACTGGAGCAGTCACTTGTTAGTTTCCTGGGTCTTCATTTGTGGGATCTGGAGCCAGACGTGAAGCCCACATACTTTGAGGGTTGTGAGTGTTTTAATTGATGTCTTAACTTCAAATGCCCACCCTTAGTTTTACTTTATTTTTACTCCTTGAAGACTGTATTTAACAGCTTAGTTCAGTGTTCATTTATTTCTGTCCCGAGAACTCACATAGAAAATGGCTCACTCACCAGAACAGCACCATTTACAGTCAAAAAATCAAAAGCTTATGCTCTTCAAGACCTTAAAGTTTATCTAAATAGTTTAGAGTTTGGACTTTTGATGTTGTTTGGATAAACAGAGTAAAATAAGAGTGTACACTGAGATATTAATTTGGTGTGGAGTAAGTCAGGAGACAGAGGAGGAGACATGGTGACTAGCTAAGAGGTTGATGTGGCCAACAGGAGTTGGGGAGAAGCTTCATCTGGGAGTGTTATACATATAACAGAAAGAACATCAGGGAGAGGTGACTTAGGAGTTCTTCCCAAACTCAAAAAGAAAGGATTCCAAGTGCACAGGAAGATAGAATTCTCTAGAAACAGCAGGGGTGAAAGTTTATGAAAGCCCTAGAAGATTATTATGGTATCCCAAAGAAAACAGTTTTTCCTTGAATTTCTGATATAGCCTCTTTTCAGTGTAATCCGTACAAAACATTCAGAATAGTGGAATTTACCACCTGCTCCTCTATGGTCCGTGACATTGGAGGTTGTACCTTTTGGAGGATTAATTACCATCAAAGGCTTGTCACCCCTGAAAGGCTTCCTTTTCAGGTCATGGTCCAGCTCAGCTCTGGTCCAGCTGGGAAGGCTTGTACATGGGATGCCTGCAGTGCTCCTGACAAGTAGATAGATGAGCTCTCATTTCTCATATTGTGCTATTAGACTCCTGAGCTAGACTAGCACAGGAGAGGAGGGAAGTATCGCAAGGCAGGGGGCATTGTCACAGTCTCTTTCCAGCTGTTGGCTGTTAGCAACAACATTCATTCTGCGGCTGACACTCTGCTCTCCCTGGTGACACTTACACTTAGGAATTATTTAAACCACTTAAAGACTGCAGAATATTTAAAAGTCAAAATGCTTGCTTTTTAGTTATTCCCCAGACCTCACTTAGCACTATCTGGCTTCATGTCACACAATGTGACTCTCCTGGGGATTACAGCCACCCCCTGAGCAGATGTGATGGTATTGGCGTGCTGTTAGCAGAAGTGGAGGCTGCTGTGCCTCCAGCCTTGATGAGGAAGGGGAGTGGACAGGGTGGTTTCAGTGTTCAGTCTTCAGTTCCTGGGTTTGAGGGGAAAATCCTGAGGTTGTTCCTTAACTGGTTTTAGTTCCATCAGGTCATTCCCAAGGAAATGATCTGTCAAAAATGTGCAGTAGCAACCATAGGATTTGGGATTGTTAGCCTCTGTTGACCCTCCTGGACTTTGTGGGCATCTTGAAAAGTGGTTAAAACACACAAAAGAATTAATGAGTTAAAGGAAATCAAGAGCAGAACCATGATATTATCAGGCAGTTTATTGAATGGGCGTTTGAATCTGCTTTGTCAAATCTTGAAAATGGTATTAAGCAGCTAATGGAGTTGATATATTAAATACAACCCCAGTCTGTACACAAAATGGACACTAGCTGATTGGTGCTTTATACATCTGTTGATATGGGAAAGATGGGCTCTTTTTATTAGGTCAGCACAACCAGTGATGTATGTAGGCATTAAAATGAGGGAACAGATTAGGCTGCCCTGTGCAATTTTAATTATGAATTTTTATGAACAGAAAAATAAAATGTAGCTATCTTTGGGAGAATAAAGGGGTCTGCCACATTTGCTGCAGTTCTGATCTATTCACATTCGGTTTTTCTTTAGATTCACATCTAAATTAAGATTGGAAAGGGTATTATGCATTCACGTATTCTTAGTTTTTAATATGTTATTAAGGAAGGCTAGGTAAGAAAAAACCTATCTGATTTTCTGTGATATAACTCATGAGTCATTAAAAAATAAGTAGAAGAAACTGAACGTTAGACTCGAAAGGAGTTTATGAGGGGTTCAGTCCTAGCCGCTTATTCACTAGTCCCGCAATTCACCATTCTTTCAGCTTGCTTCCCACGGTTATATGTCAGGTAGGTGATACAGGAGAGCAGAACCCAGCATGAGATCTGGGGTGGGACAGTGACAAGGGGTATGATCTGCCCCTTGCTGATTTCATGAACCTTCCCCAAACCTTTCTGACCTGTATCTGCAACGTGGAACTAACAGTTCTCCTTTCACCTTGGGCTACTTTGAGGAGAACACAGCTGAGAGAACTGTAAAACACAAGCCACATGGCCAGGTACTTAGTGCTGAGTGAATTAGTTTTTAATAATTTGTTTACGAATCCTACAAAAAAGATTTATTTTTATTGGAAAGGCAGATTTTACAAAGAGAAGGAGAGACAGAAAGATATTCCATTCACTGGTTTGCTCCCCAAATGGCCACATAGCTGGAGCTGAGTCATCCCAAAACCAGGAGCCAGGAGCTTCTTCTGGATCTCCAATGTGGGTACAGGGTCTCAGGCATCGTCCCCTTCTCATTTCCCAGGCAGTAAGCAGGCCGTTGGATCAGAAGCATGAACCGGTTCCCAGAATTCTGTGCCAGTGCTTGGAGGCAGAGAATTAGCCGGTTAAGACATTGTGCCATCCCCAAAAGCTTTTTCTTTATGGAAGTCTGAACTAATTTAAGTCTCTTCAATTCTTCTGATTATGACTCTTAAAATATGCCCAGATTTAACTAAAATCTGGTTTAAAAGGTCAATGTATTTTATAAGACTATGAAAGGGTATTAGTAGCTAAATGCTGTGAAATGAGGAAGCCCGGCTACATCAGATGATGAGTTATCTTCTGGAATTCTCTCTGAGGTCATATCATGAACATTTGCATATAGACATAATTTATAGCAGCTTCCTGTCCTAATTTCATTTTAGGCTTTTATTATGTCCCTCTTTAGGACTCCAATTTTCCTAGTTTGCTAATATTCCTGCAAACTTCCTTATCTCTCACACTCTATGCCATTCTTTTTCTAAAAACCTGAGCCTAAGACAGCAAATGTGAAAAATACAAGGGGCTTAGTAGGAGACTGGCCTACATCTTTGTCAGGGCACTTTAGCCTGTTCATGAAAATATTGAATTTTTCTCCTAGCCTTCATTGATATTGCTCAAGCGTGTTGGATATTTAGAGAGATCAGGCTACGCCTAGATTTGGCTGGTTAATAAAATGATCAATGACAAAATAGTGGCCACTTTCACTTTAGGATTTATATGAAAGGAGAGACAAAGAAAGAGATTCTTGATCTGCTGATTCAGTCTCCAAGTTGCCACTATGGTCAGAGCTGGGCCGGTTTGAAGCTGGGATCCAGGAACCTCTTCTGGATCTCCCATATGAATGCAGGAACCCAAGGAATTGTGCTATCCTATACTGCCTTACCAGGCCCTAAGCAGGGAGCTTGATCAGGAATTGGACATGAGCTGGCACCCGCATGGGATGTCAGTGCCGGCAGATGGAGGAACAACCTATTACATCATCAGTTCTAAGTTTCTCAGGTGTGTCACACTATCAGGTTTATGGATTCTCTGTAAGGATGTTTGTCATTTCTACACAGTTCTTTAGCAGAGTTTACTGAATGTGTAGTTGTGAAATAAATTGTATCAAAAATAGATAAAAAGGAATTATGATCATTCCATACAAAAAGTGTTTCGTGCCATGTTTCTAAAATTTCTGGAACAAATCAGGTTAAAGGATAAACACATACACTTCAAGAGTAAGTTTGTATTATACTGTATAAAATGAAATCCAGAAGTTTCTAAGAGCCTTAAAATTGGAACAAACAGGATCAGAAATTTGGTTCAGGAGTTAAGATGACTCTTGGGATACTCATCCTATATCCAGGCACTTTGTTCAAGTCCCAAGTCCTCTGCTTCCGATCCCGCTTCCTGCTGAGGCAAACCCTAGGAGGCAGTACCAGATGGAGTAAGGATCTGCTGTGTGGGAGAGCCAACCTGAGTGTTAGCTTCCTGGCTCTGCTTGAGCTTCTCTAGGCATTTAAGGAGTGACCCAAACAAAAGATCGCTATCTCCATATTAAAAAAAAAGAATATGAATAAATAAAAAAAATTTTAAAGTGGAAAAGCAGATAAGTAGGGATGCAGATGACTTTAAAGAAGTGAAGGGGATTTCAAACCAGTGAAGAAATTTAAAGCCTATTTGCATTCTGTTCTGTTTATGTGAATAGATTATGAATAACAGGAAGTTTTTAAAAAGGTAGCTTCTCTGAAAATGCTGACCTACAGATAAAAGCCAGGCTCAAAGAACTCAGCATTTGCTTTGTTGTGTCTCATACTATCTAAGATATTTAGTCCTTGAATAATAAATCTGCTTGCTTTTTGGTTTTGAATGTGTGTTGTGTAAGCCCAAGCAAATGTCCCCATCCTATTTTTCTATTTTTTTACCTCTACCCACTACTATTTCCGGTGCTCTGGCCTGAAATGCCTCAGTACACCCGAGCTTTGCACTTTCCGTGAGCCCTCAAGTAACACTGTCCTTAGATGTCTAAGAGCCTCAGGGGAGATTTCTGTACTCCATGCAGTTGGTTTGTTGAAGATGCTTTTTTTCTTTAAGTATTCATACGTATTTCCCTAAGGGCTAAGCTGTTATGATCACTTCAGTTCTTAGGTTTGAGTTATGTCTAATTGTACTAGTGTAAAAGGCAGGGTAAAAATTATTTGAGATGATGAAATAATGGAAATGTAGGTTCACTTGGAAGTTTTAGGTTTTTTTTTGGGAAAAATACAGCATTTAGCCTTTTAAGACTGTTAACTTTTATCTGTTGCTTTGGGATTATTCTCTTACAGAAGATTCATATAATAATTTTTTGAAACTAAGGTTTTTGTTGAAATACTTTAAATTCATAAATAAAATTTATCTAAAAATATTGAAGTCATAATATCTTTAAGATACAGAGAAAAATGTGATGTGGAAAACTTGTGTCTGTTTCTTTAGTGTTCCTTATTCAAAGAAATACTGCATATGCTATTGAACTTAATTCTTTAGAAAGACATCATGGTAATGATCTTTTTAAAATCCATAATCTCCACAAGTTAAATGATTAATTTTATTTCAGAGACAGATACAATGGCATGTCCTGTACATACAGGTGTACACACACTCCCTCCAAGAGATACAGAGTGTTCCAGTCTGCTGGCTCACTTGCCAAAAGTTGTCCCTAGCTGGGGTCAGGTCAGCCAGAGCCAGGAACTGAGAACTCAGACCAGGATTCCCATGTTGCTGGCAGGAACACAACGCCTTGAGCCTTCTTCATGTTCTGCTCCCTGATACACAGCAGCATGAAACTGGCATTGGAAGAGGAGCCAGAACTAGAATTCAGGCACTCTGCTATGTCAATCTCAAATGACATCTTTACTGCCAGTCCAGGTGCCTGCCCCAGTCTTGGAAATAAAATATTTGGACTTCTAAGACTTGTGTATGAATTTATCTAGAGTTTGAAAATAGCTTCTTCTGTGATAATACATAATCATAATAAAAGAACTTTAATACGTTTTTATTGGGTACTTGACAAATTCCAGAGATACAGCTGGACAGAATAGTGCTAGCTTAGAAGTGCTGGTTTAGTGGTTGTAATCACAGAGGGCTTAGATTAGGTTCCTGGCTTCCGGCTTTGTCCTGTGCTTGCTCACTGTTCATGTGTCTCACTCTGTGGCTGTCCTTCTCTGTCCTGTGGCTGTGCTCTCAGTTTCGTTTCTGAGTCCTGTTTGCCCAAACAATGGTTCCATTCCTTGGTCTTCCCATCTTTACATTACCAGTCTGTTTTCTCTTCAAAGTATGATCTCAGAAAGCAGGCGATGTCAGATAATCAGCTAACTTAACATACTGTCTTGAATAAGTTAGTGGTTCTGTGAAGAGGTCCAGAGATCTTCAGTTTGTCTGTCTCCTGCACAGTAATAAATTGTGTGAGGATATTTTTGCTAGCTGCAGACATTCGCTGTATGTATAGTATTAACTGAAGGCCAGACATGCTGAGCGTTTGCGTACATTACTTGTCATCCGTGTAACCGGCTTTGTGGAATAAGATTATCCTACTCTAGTTTTACAGCCAAGGAGGCTGAACTTCAAGGGTGATGGATTTTTTCATGGACGTACAATCTGTGATTAAACAGTTGTAATTTCATCTAAGTTTGGGCTGCTTCTATAACCTGTGACTCTCAATCTGCAGCGTCCCTCAGTTCTAAGTTTAACATCAAATATATAAAAAGTGTGTTCTGCCAGTGCAGCTGGAGTGCATGTCATGGAATCCAGCTCACGTGTAGTCAGGTTGGTTGAGAGCAATTTTGAAGCATCTCCAGTTGGTTATGACTCAACATGTCCAGCTTATAAAGAAAGATCCTTTTAATATTTATGCTGTATGTGAATTATTAGATTGATCATGCAGAGACCTACTTTTATAACTACAAAGATAAGCTGAAATGTGTGTTTCAACCCTTTGACACACCTGAAAAGTGGTATTAATGCAGTTACATATCAATCAAGGGTTAGAAGGATTTAAGTAGTTGGAGTTTGGATATGTGTGATCATAGACTAACAAGATGTAGTAACAATGTTAGTAGCAGCACAATGTTAATAACAAATTAACATTCCCGAAGAAAACTGAGTTTGGAAAAAAAATTCTATAAAGAGGAACCTTTTATCCAAGTTGTGATGAACTTCCAAAACCTTCAGGAAATTTACGTTTTGATTAGAGGGAAATCACTTTTGAATGTTATAACATTTTCCATACAACATGTGGAGTGGGAAAAGGGAGGAGTTAGGACAGGAGGTCTGGTAACGTGTTGGACCCGTCAAAAGGGTCGATGTGTACTGGAGGGGGATGGGGAGTGAGCATTAACAGCTCTCCCCCCTCTCCCGCCATATTCTAAGACCCTTGCTTATGTATTCATAGTTGTGTTCTTTTTCTAAAAAAATATATTGCAAAGTCAGATATACAGAGAGAAGGAGAGACAGAGGAAGATCCTCTGTCCGCTGATTCACTTCCCATGTGGCTGCAATGGCCAGAACTGAGCCAATCTGCGGCCAGGAGCCAAAAGCCTTTTCCAGGTCTGCCACGTGGGTGCAGGGTGCTAAGACTTTCAGTTGTTCTCGATTGCCTTGCCCGGCCACAAACAGGGAGCTGGATGGGAAGTGGGACAACTGGGATTAGAACCAGTGCCCATGTGGGACCTTGGTGCTTGCAAGGTGAGGATTTTAGCTGCTAGGCTACCGCACTAGGCCCTACAATTGTGTTCTTATGTGATGATGAGTCATTAGTCATTATAAAACATCAAGTTTATCTATATTCTGTGGATCTATTAGGAAAAAAAACCCAAACAGCCTCCCCAAACTTCTATGCAAAGATGACACTTCTGTAGATGATACTTCTGTAGCTTGGCTCCTTCCTATTGCTTGTGCTTCTGAGTTGATGAAATTAAATTTATTAATAAGAAAAAAATAGCAAAATGATTGCCATGGTTGTCTTACAAAATCTTTCAGTTCAGGATACTATGGAATTCTGTAAAAATTAGGGCAATGACAGGAAAGACAATGTCCACTTATAACTAGACATTTCCTGTTTGGGTGATTGGTCAGTGAGAGCAGATGCAAAGTGAGGGCTTTTGGATTTCCAATCATCTTGGGTGTGAAAACCACAGCTAATTTAGCAGGCCTGGTTTGACTCAAATTGGATGTAAATGATTTATGTAAAACTGCATCTCAGTTTAGTATCTCAGGATTAAATCAAACAGATAATAGGACATAGTCACCTTTGAGTCTTACACTTTAAGTTAGAATTAGGTCAAAGGAGGATTAAAACTGCATGTAAGGGAATTAGTCAGTGCAATGAACCCTCATTGCAGGGGGAGTGAGGAGCAAAGACTCTAGATCACTGGAATGCCACCAATAGAGACGGCGTAGATCCACGAGGCTCACCTTTTGTTCAGAGGAGAGATCTAAGAGAACTGAGCGTGACTAATATTGAAAAAAGCATTACAATCTAAATTTTGCTACTCTGTGTAGAGACTACTAAGTGGATTGTTGCTTTGGAAATAGATTGTAAATACAACAGAAGATGGCGTCTGTTAGAAGCTCATTCTATTGGAGCAACCATTTGTCTCTGGGCTTCATCTAATTGGAGAAATCTTTTAACTTTCTAACGGAACCACCTGTATTTATTTTTTTGTTCCCTGAGGCATTAAGATCTTCATGGAAATTTACTTTTACTCATGATATATGAAAACTCCTAATAATGTTTTATATTCCTCATTATTAACACACTCAGATACTCCTTTGTTAGAACACAAGAATAGTATTTAAAATTCTTCACATTCAAAATGCAGATGATCCAGCCTGTGGAAAATGGTGTTCTGCATAATGCTACTATGGATGTTTTTCCTGAGAGAATTAGGAGTAATTTCTGTTCATTTTCTTTTTTGCCGTCCTCAAATACTGAAAACTCCAAGCAAGAGAATTTTATCATGTTTACAATGAAATGGAAGTAAGCCTTTTATTATGTATTCCAGTCTTGGTAGGGTCCTTTGTTGTTCCATTTCTGTGGGTGGAATGCCTTCTTGTGCTTAGCACTCACACGAGGACTGCACTTGTTTGTACACTCGTGATTGGCCTTCTGTAGAAGTTCTGCTTCTGTTTGATTTTACAGGAGTCCTTTAAGGTCCTTGGTGACTGTTTTCTCATTTGTCTATTAAGAGACCAAACTAAATGATCTCCAAGGTCCTTCTTGGACTTTATGTGTGAACATTTTCTGAAGAACTTGATGTTCATGGTTTCAGTTGGTTCCCTGAGCACTCAGCGAGAGAGACAAGATCACTGTCATTTTCCAGTGGAGGTGCTGAGCCTCAGTGGGGTTGTATGGTTTATCCAAAGTCACCCATAATCAGGATCAGAGCCTGTGTGAAGCTGTGACTGTCCTTTTGTGGTTCCAGCCTGCTGCCCCTGCGCTGTCTTCCCCATTGCCTCTAATGAGCTTTGAAGTTCAGGTTATCTGCAGGTGGAACTATGCATGTGGGCCCCAAGACCGCCTCAGTGTCAGAAAGGGGATGGAAGATATCCCAGGTCAAGGTAGAAAAGCTGCTGGTTGCAAATCATTCTGTTCGGCATAATAGAAAGTGAAATCAGGCTGCTGAAGGCATTGGCTCATTAGTCACGATAGATTCCAGTTTGCCTAAAGGATGCAGAAAGCTCTGATAGAATGTTGACTGAAAGAGGGAAACTCATTTGGTTTTAGCATCTACTCCTGGCATTTCCACAAGTTTCTAGAAATTTTGAGAAGCCATTATTCCTCTAATCCAGTTTCTGTGTAGCCCAACAAGAGAGCCAATCTACTTCTTCACTGAAACATTTCCTTGGACTTTCCATCGAAGTGAACAGATTTGGCCTATGGGTTAAGGAGTCTGCATCCTGCTTCAGAGTGCTTCGGTTCAATTCTCAGCT
This sequence comes from Ochotona princeps, assembly GCF_030435755.1. NCBI lineage: Eukaryota > Metazoa > Chordata > Mammalia > Lagomorpha > Ochotonidae > Ochotona > Ochotona princeps. Next base: position 13,904,279 of record NC_080851.1, read on the forward strand.
CTGGCTCTTGGCTTCAACTTCCTGCTGATGTAAACCATGGGAGGCTAGTGTGATTGCTCACTAATCGTGTACCTGCCGTCCACGTGGGGAAAGCCAGATGGAGGTTCCTGCTCCTTGCTTCAACCTGCCTCGGCCCCAGCTATTGCAGGCATTTGAGGGAATAACCCAGGGGATGGCTGCTCTCTCTGCTTCTTAGGTAAGTAAATAAAAGGAGACATTACTATTAATATTGTGTGCTACTCTCCAATTTAAGAATCAGAAGAAGCTCTGTGGCCAGGAGTCACTTTTCCCACGATGATGCTGAGTCATGGCATAACGGATGGTCTTTTCCATGCTCCTACCTGGAATTTTCAGAAACAGTCTTCAGATTAATTCTTCAACATAGGGAAATAACCACTGTCAAGTGCCTAGAGCTGTAAATGCTTTAGGAGTACAGCTGTTACGAACCAAGGCTTGAAAATCATTGACTGAAACAGGTTGCATCATTGGAGTTAGATGTTTCAATGCATTACACCCAGGCTGTGTTATCCATCATAAATGTACAAGAAAGGTTTTCCCCACTGCTATTGATTTTCACATGGTGACTGTTTGTCTGCACTTTGACAGGATGACAGTCGGCTGACGTTGCTAAACTCCTGTGTCCTTTTGCACTCCCCTCCATCTGAAACTGGCACATGAATGGTGCGATTCAGATTAAAACCTACTTAAATAATTTCTGTCTTTGAATTTTTTCCTTAACACTTGTGAGTACATAGCATCATCAGTTTCAACATCTTTTCCTTACCCCAAACTTTAGTTCTATTTGTTAGAATTCCTTTTCCTTTTGCTGAATATGCTTATGTTCTCATTAATGAGCTTTTGAGGTCATTCTAGGGTAGAAGGCAGAGCTGCAGCGAATTCCATAGAAGGCAAGGTGCCAAGACCCAGGGATGGTAGATTTTGTATTCTGGTAATTCCACAGCCCAATCTGACTAGTCTAGATGAATCTACCCCAAAAGAACAGATGTTTTAGCTTGGGCAGGATGTCATTTCTCCTTTCTAGGCTGTTCAGATTTCATTTTCCACTTGAACTGCTACAGGTATCCTGAGCTCCTTCAAATTACCCAGAGGCTTGATGAATAGCTGGATTGCCAATGAGTGGACAGCTCATTAGCCAATCTGCAAGGGCCTGCTGTGACTATTCAGCGTCGGAAAGCCAGGCTTCTCGTGGTGGAGGGCCAATTAAGAGCAAAATGCACTCTCATGAATTTTAACCATTGCTTTATCAGAACTCTGAGCTTGATGTCCTTTTTAATGGTGTTTATTTTAGTCAATGTGATTGTGTATGTCAAAGGACTTGGTTGGAATTAAGCATCAGGTATGTAAAGATAATTTCAGGATTGTAATGCATTTTTTGTGCTGTGTTATGGATTTTTCTTGAGTTGGTATAATTTTGATTCCAAGTTTCCATGGGATGAGTGCTAGGATAGGGGACGCAGTAAAAGAGGTAGAAGAGAAGCTTCCTTGTTTTTATTAATTATTATACATTAAATAAATAATGCACATGATTATTTTACACAACTGAATAATGTGTAATGTTAGATTATAATAAGTGTATCATTTATTAAGTGTGTAACAAAAACTAGTATATAAAATGCATGTAATAGCATAAATACAGTAAGTATAATACTTTAAAATTGGTAACTATAGGGAAGCATTAAGATATATCCCTTATAATACCATCATGTAAAGTAAACTCATGCGTTTTGTGTGCATGTTTTTTGGCATCTCTCTTTACATCTCTTCACCCATACCTAAAAATAGCACATAATTACATATTTCTCTGTATGTTTAAACACATAAAATGGATGCACATTTGGTAACCTGCTTTTATAATTAATCATTATCTTGTGAATGTTTCCCCAATTTTGCAAAATATGACTTTAACAGCTACAGAGTAGTTAATTTTCACTCTTCTTGTCCACGAGGGTGTTTTTGTCCATTTTTATGGCAACGTAGGTGGGTGTGAATGGGTGTGAAATGACAGTAACATTTTCTGAGATCCTGTTTAACCTGCACAGCAAGTTTCTTAATATTTTGGGTATCATGGACCTACATGGATCTGCTTTTGTTCTCTATCATTCTTTCAGGCCTGGATTTGTGTCTTTGTGTCCCCTGTACACACACACACTCTTTGTCTCCCTACAAAGCCTTTTACGCTATGTATTTCTTACTCAGTCTGAAGATTTTTTCTCAGTCTGAAGATATTTATGGGTTCTTTGTTTTAAATAATTCAGTTCCTTTTCCCTAGTCTGTGTGTACTTAAGGGAAGTTCATGAATGCTTGACTCTGGAAAGTTATTCTTAGAAGCACTGTGAGTGGTGTTAGTGTTGACACTTACAGGGTAAAGCCCTGTTCTTGCTCTGTCAGATGGCTAATTTCTTTCCTCAAACACTTGATCTACTTTTCTTTTCTATTATTCTTTCAGGCCTGGATTTGTGTCTTTATGTCCCCTGTACACACACACACTCTTTGTCTCCCTACGAAGCCTTTTACGCTATGTATTTCTTACTTAAGTTTAGAACAAATTATTTTTCTCCCTTTTTCTAAAATTACTCAAGTATTAGCTTGTTCCTTTTTCTCTCAAGTTACCAAGGTTTATATTTGCTATTCTTTGATACATATGTTGTCGTTTTACGTTTTATTTATTTGAAAGAGTCATTGGACTGGGTGGGAGGTGGGAAGAGTGTGGTGGATAGCAGAAAAGATAGAAAGAGCGATATTTCATCTGCTGAATCATTTCCCAGATGACTGCCACAAGCAGTGTTGGGCCAAGTGGAATACAGAAACCAGGAGCTTCTTCTGTATTTCTTTGTGGGTGGTGGGGGCCCAGGTACTTGGGCCATTTTTCACTGTTTTTCCCATGCAGTTAGCAGGAAGTGCCTGGAGTAGAAGTGCAGCAGGCAGGACAAAAGGCCATATGGGATGCTGGCATTGCAGGTGGCAACATTATCTGCTATACCACAGTGCTGGCCTTGTTATTTGATTTTTCAAAATCATTATACTATTTTTTCTTGTTACTTTTAAAGAATATTTTTACTCTAAACTTCCTCTGATCTGACATCCTTAAGTGAACCTAAAAGCATTGTTATTTTATTTATTCATTTTTACCTAATCTATGAAGTATGCCATCAGAAGGTATGATTTCTGTTAGTAAAGATAATCTGTCATTGCATTTAAAATATAACAAGACAGAAATGTTCCCAGAGCTGGATATAAGAGCAGATCAAATCATAACTGCTCATCTCTTTTTTCTGTCATTCCTAAGTTCATTTCAGGTTGAGGATTGGATGGATATTTTATTCCAAAGAAAATTTCCTGTGTCTGATTGTGGACATATTGTTGTATCTTGGAGTATATAAAATATTACCATAAAATGCATTGTAGCTTTGTATCTGGGAAGAAAGAGGTGAAAAATTATCTTTCCCCTTCTTGGTTCTAAAATTGATACCAACAATATGAGGGCAAATTCTAGAAACCCATTTCTCTGCTAGATGACTAAGAACAGCAAACTTTCACAATTCCCATAAGAAATTTAAAAAAGAGAGAAAAACCCCAAGTCTATCCACAGATTAATGTATTTCTTTGTGTTGTGTTGACTTCTTTTCTCATGTCTCTTCACAATCATGTTGCTAGGGTGTAGGTGACTGATGGCTGTAGGTCTTCACTTCTCATGGCCACACAAGCATATCCTTGACGTGAGGTTGACTGGGGAAGTAACAATAGTTCTCTTTCTCTTCTCGTCTGTTGCCTAGCAGTACGTGTTAATGCACTATAGGACAGAACAAACTATATAATTAGAAAAGGAATATGTAAATGTACCAAATTTTACCTCAGGTCTTTAATGGACATCTTAATATAACTAGATTTAGTGACATTCTGTTGCATGAATTAAAGCCATATTCTTAGTAGGAATTGCATCTTGCTGCAGGGCTGGTGGTGGGAGAATGATTGTGTCCGAATCACAGGAAAGATTTTGATGTGCTGCCTTAAGTAAATGTGTTTTATGAGCTGAAAAAATCGTCGTTGTCTTAGTAAGAGACTATTGCTGCCCCTTATATGTACTCATACTATGGTAGAGAAGGTTGCGTCATGGACATAGATTGTCCTCAAGGATTCATTCTAACTGCTCATTTCATATCATAACTTTTGTATTAGGTTATATATCTACCGTGGCTTGGAATATGCCCAAGTTATTAATATTTATCTTACCAATCATTAATAATTTTGCTAATAATTTGATCTCTCTTATTAAAAACATAGTGGATATTCTTAGGGTTTGTTGGGTGAGTCAAAGAATGAAGGTGTGAAGATTTGAAGACATAGATGGAGAATTCCTATTCCTTTCTTCTTTAATAATATTTATGCATTTATTTGAAAGAGAGAGAGAGAGAAAGAGAGAGTCCATCTTCCATTCGCTGTTTTTTTGCAACAGCTCCTAGGTCAGGAGCTTCGTTCAGGTGTCCCACGAGGATGGCAGGGACCCAAGCTCTTGGACCATCCTTTGCTATTTTCCCAGGTCATTAGTGGGGAGAAAGACTTGAAGTGGAGCATCTGGGGCTTGAACTTGTTCCCAAAGGGGATGCTTGTATTGAAGGTAATGACTGCTCTACTGTAAAGCCTGTCCTACTGGAGATTTGGAGTTTATTGAATTGAAAGCTGTCTTGCATGGACACTTGGAAAAGTATGCTGCCATCACCTCTCCCTTCAGATCTACCATGGGACAGGCATCGTCATGTATTGCATTAGGCTTCCACCTGTGATGTTGACATTCTATATGTGCTTTTCAGCCATACAGCTTCCAAATCAGCTCCCTGCTAATGGTCTGGGAAAGCAGCAAAACATTGACTCCAGTGACTGTGCCCCTGTATCTACTTAGGAGACCAAGACCAAGAAACGCATCCTTGCTCTGGCTTCTACCTAACCCAGCCCAGCCATTTGTGCCACTGGGGGAGTAAACTGGTAGATGGAAGAGATCTCTCTGTCTCTATTCCTGTCTCTCTGTAACTCTTTCTTTCAAATCTTTAAAGCAAAAACAGAAAGCACCAGAAAATGTAGTTAAAAAGCCCAAACCTATTATGTATTATGTAAAAGTAGACTAAATCATTAAGAAAGTGGCTTGACACTTGGATAAAGAATAAAAATGCTTAGAAATGAGAGGATGTAACAACAAAGAACCTGAAATAAAAGAAAAATCAGTCCAGAAATGAAGACTAAATTAGAATAAACACAAAGCAGAATCAAGGAAGCAGTTGATACCAAAAATAAAATATAAGGGGGGAAAAAGGAAAACACATAAAAACAAGAAACCTTAAAGAAGCAAATTATTAGAAAAATGATCTAACGTAAGTCTATTAAAAATTTCCAAGGAAGGAAACAAACAGAATAACTTCAGAAAGCTGTGATTTAAGAAATGTTTCCTGGAATTAAGAAAAAAGATTTGAAATTACATATTAAAAGTTGTAGCTAAGAATATCAATTTAAAACAACTAATTATTTTATAAAAATGATTCATTCACTTATTTGAAAGAGTTAGAGGGAATTTGGAGGGGAGAAAGAGTTCTTCTGTCTGCTGGTTTGGTCCCTAATTGGTCACACTAGCTGGGACTGGACCAGGTCAAGGCCAGGAACATGGAACTCCATCTGATCTCCAACATGGTAACGGGGGCCCAAAGATTTGGGCCATCTTCTGCTGCTTTATTATTTACATTAGCAGGGAGCTGGATTGGAAGCAAATAAGTCAAAACTTGAACCAGTGCCTAGATAGGATGCCAGCATCGCAGGCATTGTTTTTTTTTTTTTTTAAAGATTTATTTTATTTTTATTACAAAGTCAGATATACTGAGAGGAGGAGAGACAGAGAGGAAGTGGAGCTGCTGGGATTAGAACCAGTGGCCATATGGGATCAAGGCGAGGACCTTAGCCACTAGGCCACGCTGCCGAGCCCAGGCATTGGTTTTAATATGCTGTGCCACAATGCTGATCCCAAGTACAATTAATTTTAGGATATAAATGGGTAAACCTTGATAAGGAAGAAAATCAAAATTATTTGAGCATTCTTGGCAGAACTGGAAATGATTATTAGATGAGAGAAGATTAAATTATAATCAGACTTCTTGGAGGGGAAATAATTGCATAAGCAGAAGAAAGTGAAATAAGAAATTTTAGAGACTCAAAGAAAACATGAGTAAAACACTTTTATGGCTAGAAAAGCCAAGTTTTCAGTAAAAAGGGCACAAATTATTACTGGATACTAAGAAAAAGCGATATTTAAAAAAACTGGTTGCCTTCAGAAAATTCTAGAGAAACAATTCCTTATCTTAAAAATAGGTACACACAGGAGAAGACTTCAAGACGTTTCTCCTACCTTTCCAGTATGAACAGTAACACTAAAAACCCAAATAGTATGTGAGAAGCATGTTATTTATAAGTGTATTTTCATAAAAATTAAAAATAATTGATAAACTATTACCATTTTGCAAAACAAAATGAATCATTAGGTATATTCATTAAGTATTAACAGCTACCGTAAAAAAAAACAAATCTAAACATGTTGGGTTTGATACGAGACCATATAAAGTGTAAGTTTTAGAAAGGAATGGATCTGAACTTTTCAAGGGTTGGATCCAGCTGTTGATTTGTAGGAATCAAGAGCTGAGTGACATATTGAACCATATCACATCAATCAGTAATGTCTGGACTGTGGGGAACTCGAGAGGTCAAATGCTGCAAACCCTTGAACAACACTGCTGTCAGTCTGGTTCAGGTGTTTAGCCCAGTGATTCAGAAGCTGGATTCCCACATCAGGGTTTCTGGGTTGGCTCCTCATTTTGTCTCCAGGTTTCTGATTCCTGCTCATGTAGCCCCTTGGAGGCAACTGTGATGGCTCAGGTAACTGGAGTGCCTGATGCTCATGTGGATTCCTGGGTTGAGATCCCAGCTTCAGGTTTTTGCCGTGGGGCCCACTTCGGGCTATTGTGGGCATTTGGGGGAGTGAATCAATGAATAAGACATCTATTACTGACTGATGTGGAATGAGTTTAGCATGTTCCTCACCTCTTGTTTCTGTCTCTCGAAAAACTAAATAAAAGTTGGGAAAAGCCTCATGTAACAAAACTGTACAAAGGTATTACTGTGACAGGACAGTGGTAACTTTTGAGAGGGAGATTTTTGAGACGTGGATAGAGCATCTGGATGACATTTCTTAGGTGGCTCACAAAGGTTTATATTTAGACTTCTGTGTGGGTTGCAGAATATTTGACTAATAGCATTATGGATGATGTTAAACTCTAAGATTGCATATGATTTGTGTTTTCTGTATGTGTTTTATTTTCCAATTCAAATGTTAAAAACAACAACACAGAATGGATTACAGATTGTTTGGAACTTTTATTTCCTCTCCCAGGTAAATTCTGTGATTCTTTCCTCATAGAGATGGTTTGAGATCTCACTACAGTCTGTAAACTCCTAAAGTATAGGGCATGTTTATTGTTAGACGAGGGTGTCCCCAGTACACCAGAGAAAAGATGTGATACAAACACACACTATTTCCTTTTGGATTCCAGAATTTTCTGTGCTTATTTGCCTCTGGGGAAAACAATGTGACATGGTCTTGTTGTTACCTCTGAGAATTTCTAACACTCAGTATCATGAAGCTAAGCAATAAATCTCAGTGGATTAAACCATTGCCCGAAGTGGCCCACACATGCCCTTGCCCTCCCTGAATAGCGCTGACAATACTTTTGAAGCTTGCTTTCTAGAAGCTACAGTGAATCTTTATTTAATCCATCCATCCATTGTGTCAACTTTGCCACCTAGGAATTGTAAGATGAAAAAAAAATGAGTTGCCAAGGTTTGTGCATTGTGCAAGACATGCTCCCCTCTCCCTCAAACCTGCCTGGAAATGGAATCTTTTATTCTGTACTGATTCCCTAAGTGTTTGCAACTGTTGCCCACACATTTTGTCATTTTCACGATGGATGTCCCAAAGGAATTATTTTTTCACTTTATGGTGAGACTCTTTATCTTCCAGACCCTTCAGTTACTGACAAGAGCCGGATGCAAGAGGCTCAAATAGAAAGTTTCATTCACACACTTGCACTCAGTGGTGAGGCTCACGCACAGACGGTGTCCCATCAGAGTCTAATGCACACAGTGGTCTCTGCTGTGGACAAGGAGAGGGATTTATTTATGACATTATTACGAAGGCAGAGAGACTGAGACAGCTGAAAGAGAGAGAGAGAGAGACATCAAGTGAGCGAGCGAGAGTGCCTTTATCTGCTGGTTCAGCTCCCAGATGCTCGCAACAGCTGGGGCTGGGCCTGATTGAAGTCAGGAAGCTGAAACTCAATCTGAGTCTTCCATGTGGGTAGCAGAAACCCAAGTGCTTGAGCCATAACTGCTGCCTCTCTTGGTCTGCATAAAATGGGAACCTCAAACTGGAAGCATGGGATGCAGGCATCCTAAATGGTGTCTTAACTCCTGGATGGAGATTTCAGGAACTCCTGGGGTCTCCTTTTGCTGTCAACATTTAAAAAAGTGAACAAAATACCTAGCAATGATTATCCTGATCACCTCTTTTCTTTTATGCAGGAACAGAAGTAATCAAAAATAGTACCAAAGGAACTTGAGAGGGCTGAAAACAATTTACTTGCATGAGGTTGTAGAGCATATTTGAAAGATGTCTTTGTAAAGATAACATTAATCCAGTTGCATTGGTAGTTGGATGGACATAAAAACATCTTTGGTGAGAAAAACACCTCAAAAAAAACCTTTTATACATATATGTCTGTGCTTGGGAAAGAGTTTTTCATTTAGAAGCTAGGGGTATTTAGAATAAAAGAAATACTGTACAGTGAAACCGAGATCAGAGGGGAAATAGCAAGCTTTTTTGTATTGCTTTGGGATTTATTTGCAACTTAATGACAGCCACTGGGATGAAATTAACATTCAGAGTCAGGGATTTAATTTATGAAATTGAAATAAAGAGCCCGGCTGTTTGCCATCATAAACATGTTGTCTATTGTTTCAAAAACTATTTTATAAAAATTATTTTGATGACTTCAGTTTTGGCCCAGACCAGACTGCCGGCAAAACAGGCTCACCCAGACCCATACCCCCACCATGAGCTGCTTCATTTGAACTGGACCCTGTGTACACATCCCTTTTGCGGAGCTCTCTGTAAGGCCGGCTGGGGAGGTCCTGAGCATCTGGCCAACGTAACAAAATCTGTGGGCTGGGACTGCACAGAAGTTTTGGCCCAGCAGAGTGAGACTGCTGAACTTGAGCTTTTTCCTTCCTTTGCCTCACTTTGAAGAGCAGCCTCAGCTTGAACAGCTGGGGCCAAATTGCAGGGGAGAGGTTTCTACGAGCTTTGCTGGCTTTCCCAGGGACTTTGGGCAATCTGGCCCTTGTCAGCAGTGCCCAGACACAGCAGTCTGCATGTGCCTCTGTGAGACAAGAGTGCTTCCATCTCCCTTTCTAACATCCATTTCCTGCACAACTAAACTGTCTTGGGTCAGATCCACTTACTTCTGTTTTTAGCCAGGAGCTGTTCAGGACATGGAGAGATCTGGAAACACATACTGTTTACAGAATCCTGGGGGCCAGTGGGTTCTCTCCTGGGCCTCGAGTGGCAAATAGCATGACTGAAAGTGAAAGTTAGTTTAGGACTTAAATCTCAGGTTTTCAGCCTTTTTCTCTGTCATCTGAAATCTTGGTGTTTTTCCATTAGGGATGGAAAAGCCTTGACTGGCATGGTCTCCATTTCTCCTTTGCTGAAAGCTAATGTGGTGTGTAGTCGTTGTCTTCTTTCCATCAAATCAGTGTTTGACCTCAAACTCTTGTTACTCTGACCAATCAATGAACTAGCTCATGTATTGATTTATATTTGTTATTTGTGGTAGGAACAAGAATGGATCATAGAGGTCTAAGAGATTGGTAGGTGGACCTTGCCCTCATGTTGTAGTGTCCTGGAGAAAATGGTTAAAAGGAACTGTGTACTTGTCCAGCTCTTTGACTTACCTGTTAGCTATGGCTATGGGAGCTATTGGGTACCTTTAAACTTAGTTTTCTCCATTCAAATATGTGAAATATCTGCTTTCAATATATTTATTTATTGTCAATATGCAGAAATAAATACATGTGTGTTGGTATCTTTGCAAGTTGCCTGGCAACACCAACTGTTTTATATATATATATATATATATATATATATATATATATATATATATATAAATGATACTGTTAATGTTATCGATATATTACATATGACTGTTTTCTTTATCTCCTAGACTTATAGGAACTATTAGGTGTTAGGTTCTTAATATAAGACCTTAAAATTCTCAATTAAGTATGCCGTAGAATAAACACTAGACTGGGAGTCCATGTATCTGGGCTTTTGCTTATTGCTTACAATATCTTGGGTATTTGAACTCTACTGCTACATATGCAAAATTAGAAGATTGGATTAAATGATTTCCATTGAGTGTTTGTTTTCAGCACTTGAAACCATGTTTCTAATAAAATCTTATAAAATTGCAAAATGTAAATGAAGTGTGTAAAAGCAGCTGAGCTAAATCATGTGTAAGTGGGAACTGCAGAACTGCTTTTTAGAACTCTGAGAGTGCTCAGATGTGACCATTTGCAGTTTGAGAACCACAAGATCAGATATTCTCTAAGGTGCCTTTTACTATGTCATTCTGAGACTGTATGTGAATACTCAACTATAGTTACCTTGATCAACATTTTTAATATAGTGAAACAAGGAAAGTTATGGCCATGCCTATTGAAACACAACTGGCTACTAGAATGAATGATCTACTTAGTACTGGCGTGGTGGCCTAGTGGCTAAAGTTCTTGCCTTGCATGCTCTGGGATCCCATATGGGCTCCAGATCATATCCTGGCTGCTCCACTCCCCTTCCAGCTCCCTACTTGTGGCCTGGGAAAGCAGTTGAGGATGGCCTAAAGTCTTGGGGCTTCCATGGGCAACCCGGAATAAGTTCCTGGCTCCTGGGTTCGAATTGGCTCAGTTCTAGCTGTTGTGACTACTTGGGAAGTAAGCCAGGAGATGGAAGATCTTTCTGTCACTCTTCTTTGTAAATCTTTCCAGTAAAAAATAAAGAAATCTTAAAATGACAAATGCCTCAAAAATTATTTTATAGATTTTAAATGGGATTTGTGTTATGAATTGAGTGAGATTAAAAAGATGCTCTAAAATATTTCTATTTCCAATAAAACTGACTTTAGAGCCTGATAAAAGAATTCCTAATAGGGGCAGGTAGAAACATTTCATGATGTGATTTCTAATGTAGAGGAGCAGGGCAGGATCTGGAAGGCAGTTCTAGGAGCAGAGAGAAGAATGAAGGCCTCGGTTCAGACTTCCTGCTTGCCCTCCGCACCTGCTCCTAGAACTGATAGGCTTCTTTGTTCTGCAGGAGAGGAGAGCCCAAGTTCTGTGCTGGTGAACTCCCTCCCTTGTAGGAATCATCTGGAAGGGAAACAGTATTCCCCCAAAACACACTTTATTTGAACAAGACCAATTCTCTATTGACCAGCTGCGTGAACTAAGAAAAAAATCAGACTTTTCTGAATCTGTGTCCTCTCTGTAAGTCAAACCTAGTCAATGTAGCACCCACTTTATATGCTGGAATCAGTCCCTGCTCATTCTGTAGGTATATAGTGTGCTTTGATTGTTTCACCACCGTTGGCTTTGTCCAGGCTTTACCTTCTTTCAGTTCCTGGAATGTTCAGGCTCTTTCTGGCTTCAAAATCTTTGATATGCAATAATCTCTACAAGGACTGACTTCTCGTTATCTTGATTTAGCTAATTCCTAACCTCCCATCAATACTCAGGTTAATTATTATTTCCTGAGACTTTCCTAACTCCTTCATTAATTTAAATTATAAGCCCTGTATTATTTTCTTATGGGCTTTATGATTAAGAATATGTATTTATTGGAACAGTTATTTAAAATCTATTTTTTATGGCTGGGCATTATGAACACAAGCATAGACCAGTGTTCATCTTGTTTACCACTGCCCACTGAATGAATGTATAATATGCCTGGCACAGTGTGTGTGACCCGTAGATGTTAGTTTCTTTCTCTTTCTTCTTAGCAAATCATCAAGTCACTGGTTTATAGGATGGAACATCCATCATTATACAGTTTCTCTCTTATCCTTAGTTTTTGTCATTCTACTTCCACATGTAGAGTGTTACTTATGATTTAATACTTCTGTCTCTTTAATCACTATGGGAGATTTTTAAATATCTTGAAATATTAATCTTTCTACTATAGTCAGCAGTTTTCTTGAAAACTGTAGCTCTGCACAAAATAGCATCTTAGAACATTGAACTTTGGAGTTCAGCGAACAAGGGAAATGTCCGCATTCGGAGTGAGACCTTGAGGCCTTGAGCCTGTGAGGGACAGGAAAAAGGGCTCAGAGTTTGTCAGATCTGTCTGAGTCTGTCTTCCAACACTCAGTCACATGATTAAATCATTTAAACTTCCAAACTCAGTTTTCCCATCTTTAGAATTTTACGGGTTACATGATATTGTTTAAAAAGTTGTCATAAGCTTTACGCAGGTTGTTAGCTACCTCACAGTAGGATTCAGTGCTTTTCAGGCTTTGCAAACAAGTTACTAAGGTTCTTTTTTTCCCCATTACTTAATCCTTCATAGTGAATTATTTATTGGTGATGACTTAAAGCCTCATGAAGATAGTGTATAGAAGACATCATCTTTTAGCAGGTGCTTCTGTAATAGGAACCTCCATCTTTTTTCTTCTTGCGCCACAGTCCATGCTCTGATGTCTTACAAACACATTGCATTTTGTGTTTCTAGGTAATACTGTGCTATAACCCAGCAGTTTATATTAGTTGTGATATAAAATTTCAAATACAGAAATGCTTATTCCTTTTAATATTTCTATCATTTGGTCATTTCATAATGGGTTAGCCCTAGAAATTATGTAATTTTCTGAAATGTGCAAAGCTGATCTTCTCAAAGAAAGACAAGTGATTGGCCTCATAACTTTTAATTTTGTATTCAGTCTGGCAACTATGACCTGTTTGGGTCCATAAGCTACCTAAGGGGTGTTTCGTTTAACAAGGAAATTATTCCTTCACATTCCTTTTGACATAGGTTTCCCTAATCCAGGTCACTCAGCAGAAAGCTGCAGGGCTTCAAATAAACCCAGATGGAATTCCCTCATCTGTTGAATGGGTATGATGGTAGGACTCACCTAGAAGCTCATGAGGGTTAAATGAGATGATCTATTTACTCTATTGCCTATAGTTTCTGGCAGGCAGTAGAGTTCAGTAAGTAATAGCCAATGCTACTGATTCTGTAAAGATGAATGATGATGTGTTTTTCTACAACCCTGTTAGCAACCTACTGCACCTCAATGATTTGTGTTGAATTCTATAGTAAGTCTTTTCAACTGCTCAGTATTTGTTCTGAATTGAGAATCTGCAGACTCAAACCTTTAAGGGGCCTTTCATGTGATTCTTCGTATGTATCAATGATGAAATGTGGAGCTCTGGAAGTGGGGTGCAACTACAAGACAACAAAGCCTCAGAGGGGCTCAGGTGATTTGTAGCTTTCTGATCAGATTTTAGATGTAAGGGTGAAATCACAGCAACTTCCGTCTCCCCGGGAGCAAGGGCAGATTTGGCCTATGTGTTTGTGGATATTCTCTGTCTCTCTCAATTTTCCATACAGGAACATATAGAAAGAAAAGAAAACTGCAAAATGAGGGACCTAGTTGTATGGAAAAGGGCCCGTCCTCATTCTGAGGTGTCTGAGTTTTATAACTTTACCGAAACGTTCATTCCAGTTTGAGAAGATTCTGGTGGTAAAATTCAGAGCTTCAAACCCTTAGCCATAATATTAAGGAAGAGAAAAGAATGAGAAAATGTAAAGGCAAATATAATGAGTGTGTCATATGCCAAGCACTGCACTTAGATAGCTAACAGCCATTCTTAACATTTACTCCCTTCAGTGTTTCTGGAGATCTAATAAGGCTAATGATTGAGTAGTTGCTATTTTTTGAATTGTTTTATTCACTCATGAGTCCCTGGGCTGTGTGGAATGAACATGCTCTTTGCTCCCTAAAGTACTTGTTAAGACCAGTGTTCTGGAGCAGTACACTAAGCTGCTGCTTGCGATGCCGGTATTATACCAGACTGTTGGTTTGAGGCTTCTCTACTCTACCTCCAATCTAGTTCTCTACATTGAGTAGTGAATCAGCAGATAGAAAAAAATCCTTCTTTCTTTGTCTCATTTAAAACCTGTTTCTGTAAGCCTTCCTTTCAAATAAATGAGGTAGATGTTGAAAAAGAAAAGATTATAAACTATCAGGAGCCCCCTACTTAGGAAGAAAAGCACGAGATTATGCCTCAGTGTTCCAGCTGAGAACCATGTGTGCAAAGGGACTTTCGGCGTTATGGGTGTTCTCAGTGTACCTGCCTCAATCTACTCTCAGTTCCCTGAGATGAAGACTCAACCTCCAGTCATAAATTCAGATCTGCTGTGGGTTCAGGCACTATCAGTTTAAAAGGATGGGGCTGGAGCATTTTTCTGCATTTTTATAGCTTTGGTGGGTCATATTTTGGTTTTATACCCTGGTTCAGAGTAATTAGAGTAATTAGATGCCTGGCTTAGTTAAGCAGAACTCATCTTGTTCCCTTGAGCCTGTACCTTAGGTACCCTCTTACTGACTCAGTGTCACTCCTTGGAACATCTCTCCTAAGGCATGTAGTTGATTCCTGATTTCAAGTTCCACTGTATTTCACATCAAATATTCCAATGTTACTCTGTTATTAAAAAGGATTTCAGGAATGTCTCTAAGAGGAAAATAACTAAACCACTTTGCTAATTCTTCAGATTAAGTCTAAATAATAATTCTGAATTAAAGGAGTATGTAGATTGGTGTCTAATTAATACAGAGATTACTGGATTAACTTCATTTCTGTATGCCAGTGTTTCAGTAAGAAGTTTGGCATTAGGGGAGGCATGACTATGCTTGGAGCTATATGAACATAATAGGAACATAGGTTGCTTTAAGATTTAATTTTATTTGAAAGGTAGAGCAACAGAGAGGAGAAATCTCTCTCTCTCTCTCTCTCTCTCTCTCTCTCTCTCTCTCTCTCTCACACACACACACACACACACACACCCTTCCACCCTTCCATCTGCTGGTTCACTGCCCAAATGGCTGCAACAGGTGAGATAAGTAAATCTAGAGAAGGAAGATAGAAGTTTACTCTGGGCCTCGCACATGGACTCAGGGGCCCAAGGACTTGAGCAGTCCTCTGCTGAATTCCCAGCCCAGAGGCAAAAACTGGATTGGAAGCGGAGCAACTGGAACATGAACCGGAGACCATATGGGCTGCACTACAGGCAGAGGCTTAGCCTAATGCACCACAATACCAGCCCTGTTTTCTTAACACTTTGGAACAATTCTGATTTCAGCTTAGTACCCAAAGTATCTACTTAGTTCTTCATGAAAAAGACTACTATTTTTCTTTTTCATATAGCCATCTCTGAGTGAGGAAATGTAGAAGTAATCATAGATTTTGGGTAATAGTATACTTAAAACTGGGATGTTTTTGAGATATTCCTAGGAAGCAGATCTGTTCTAACATCTGTGGCAGCATTTTGACTACCCATGTTTCGCTAGTATAAAAATCTGTATCGTGAAATGTAAGAATCACTGTTTTCTATATAAGATGCCAATAGTATTAAAATGGCAATAAATATTTTAAGGAGGACGACAAAGTATGTAACTTACTCTAAAGCTTGACATCTCAGGCCATATAATTTAATCACAACAGCTTCACCTTCTAGATACTTAATATTTCATCCATTTCATGAATAAATATTAACTAAGTACTTCTGGAATTTGTGATTGAATATTCACAGGGTTATTTTTACAGAATGCATGGGAACATGGATGTAAATAGGGCTACAGACATTTTGATGGAAGCTTGCAGTTTCTTTTAATGACACCTGCTTTCATTATTATTTACTACTTGAAACTTTATTTTGCTAAATGTTCACTGTTTTGCTTTATTCCTTGTCATTGTCATTTGTGGTTTATTACATCTTAAAAGTGCAATTTTATCAGGACAATGGGTAATAAAAGAATTTGTAATTTATCCTAATAAGCTTGAAGGGGAACCCACTTGCTTTGGCTATTTCCAGCCAGGAATAATTTATCCATATCCTTGGCTGTGAAACAGTGTGTATCTTCTTAACTGAGTCCCTGACAGATGGTTTCAGTATTTTCAGGCCTCCATTTCCAATCATTTTGCCCATATTGCAAAATTGGCCTTGAAAAAGGGTAAAGAGTTGTTATGCCACATTAACATCCCTGCAGAATTGCTTGCTGTGAAGGGCATGAAGAAATGAAGGAAAACAGAGAGGTGTGCTTGAAAAATATGGCTCTGGAATGTACCAACATTAACAACATGTTGAAGATCCTAGATTGCATCAGAATTTTCATTTGATTTTTAATGTAAACCCCAAAGATCTGTTCATTACAGTAATAATAAAAAAACACTGACATGCAGTTATCATGGTTCATAAGCCGTTCTCACGGTTTCTCAAATGTGTAAGTCAGAAAGCTTGTAGCTTAGGCTGGCTTCCTGCCACCTCCCACTCTGCTGAAAGGTTCTACCACTGACTGTCAGATGAACAGGGATTTTCATAGTGCTTTTCAAGTCTTGCTATCAACTCATAATGCAAGTACAGAAACATCTACATTCATTTTCCAAGAAATGTGAATTGATCACATTCAGCATGCCATATTTTCATTTTCTTTTGCTGCTCCAGCTGACTGACTTCTTTATCTAAAGTGCTGTTCCTTTCTTTTTGTCGCCTTTTAGTTTATGATCAAAATCAATGAGGACTGAAGCTTTCCACAGCCATCTAGAAAATGCAATTACTCTATACAACACACGGTAAAACTCCTGTGGTGTATATGTTGAGACATAATTTATGCCACTTACCTCCTGAGAGGTATCGATCTTCTTCCTTGAATGTTTTACAGAAGGATCTCTTGAGTGTAAGTGCGAGGAAATATGTGGCTATTGGGGCTGACCTATAATTGGATTACTAATGACCAATTTCATGAACTTGACTTCTCACTGTACTTTTATTGTGATCTGACCTTAGATTTTTAGATTTTTTTTCTCTCTTGGCATTCTTTTTCCGGGGATAATTAGTCTTATGTTTTGAGCATCAATCTTGTCACTTGCCATATTTGTGACATAACTATCATCAAGTTTGGCAACACTGTAGAATGATTAATACAAAGGAGTCAGAAGACTGTAGTTAGTTGGGAGGCGCTGTGGCACAGCAGAGAGGCTCCCGTCTGGGTTGCCAAACCCCCATTGGAGTAGTCTTGCCTCCACTTTGATCCAGCTTTCTGCTAATGATCTTGGAAGGTAACATAGGAGCCCAAGGATTCAAGTATTTGGGTTCTTGCTCATGTGGGAGATCTGAATGGAGTCCCGACTCTGTCTTTGGGTTGGATCAGACCTGCTGTCGCAGGCATTTTGGGACTGAAGTAGCAGGTACAAGGGCTCTCCTTCATTCTGTATTTGTCTCTCTCCTCTCTGTCACTCTGCCAACCTTATGATAAAAATGAATAAACAGACATGAAGACAGATTTCACTTTGGTTTCTGACTCTGTCACTTACTACTTCTGTGGCCCTGGGAATTTTTGCTTAAGTCTACGAATCTCAGTGTTAGCTTCTGTAAAATGGAATGAAGAATCCAAATTCAGAAGATTGAAGAAGAAATCTGACTTACTCCAAAACATGCAATTATCTACCAGAGAGTTTGACATACTTTGGGAAGCATAATGGTGAATAAGACAGACATGAGTCCTGCCTTCATGCACCAAATGACACTGCATATCCTTCAGTATGTTATGCATAGGCAGAGGTGGCACCCCCATCACGGTTGTTGTATTGTCATGCTTGAGAGTGGGAAGCAAAATAATGCTGATGCTGTTCCTGACAGTCCCATTGGTGGAGGGAGCAGTTAGAGCTAATGACATGGAAATTGTTCTGAAACTGCACAATGAACTTTTTAATGCTCCAAAGCTTAGCATTTACTAGTTTATCCCCTTAAGTTTGGCTGGAAACTCTATTTATCGATTATTTCCCTTGTAACCAGAGTGTTCTAAGTGAAACAGACAAAGAGAAAAAAAAAGAGAAAAAAGGAAGACCTTCTCTTTGTACTCCTCGAAAATGTAATCTATCAGAGTCAATGAACAGGGGAAGTTCATTTTCAAGGAGCAAAGCTTCCTGTTTCTTTTAAGGTCCCTCTGGATCTTATCTTGGGTCACCATGTGATGGATAATGCGCCATTCTCTCAAGTGTCTCTATGAGACAGGACAAATTCATGATTAAGAGATTGTGGCCCTTTATACTCCAGTGGTTTAGTCATGGCGAGGGTTATATTACTGGATATTTCAGCTCTCCTCTCGCCACCTACGCCCCAATAATGCAAGGGCCATAGTGAGCTTACTTGAGGGATGTCTCCTTCCAAGACACTACATGAGCATGAAAGGAAGTATGTTCTAAATAATTTTTGTAGCTCTATTTCAACACTTCTGGATAAAAAGCAGGGTTCAAATCTGGTAGTTAGACTTGCACTAGTAGAAGTTTCATGATCATCATATCAAGATTTTGGAACCCAAAGCAGGCAGAGCAAAATAAGAGTGTTTTGGTGTTTGGCACAGACATCAATAGTGCTCTCTTTTAAATCTTAAATCTTTAATTTCCCCCTCAACAGTATCATTTTCCTTATGTCGATTAGCTCCAGTGTAACAACTTTGGATCAATCACATGCTTGAATTTTGTCTTTGTATGGTTTCTCTGGAAAACTGGTAACTCACTGAAGTGTGGAAATAACTATTGAGAGGTAATTTTTAGTTTGGCCCACTTGAAAAGGTTGGCATGTCATAATATTCCAGAGCACAGACTTTAGGGTCCGGTCACTTGCAATCTGAGCATGGCATTTCAAGTTGCAGCATCTTGGATAGGTTGCTAACTTCTTTGTGCATCAAAACATGTATTTTGTGGATGTTTGCCTTCTTTACCTATTCTGAGCCTTAGATGAGCTGCTGTGGTTTGAACATTGAGTGTCTGACACATGTTTGCTGTTGTTTCTAAATACAAGCCTCTTTGTTGGAAAAGGACATATTATTTGGTCTGTTTAGAGTTTTGATTGCTGCTGTAATACAGAATTTTTGAAAGGAATTATTTCTTTGTGGCAGTCATAATACTACTGTTGGAGTCAACTTGCACGTTATCCATGATCAACATCTTTTACTTTCAATTTGCCTTTCATGAAATCACACATCATAAATGTGGACATCCCTCTGTTAGGTCTGATCATTTTTCAGAACACGTAAGAGAGGTTAAAGAAGTAAGGCGGGGTAGTAGTTACAGTCAGTATTTCAATATACAACTTCTTGTGTTTACCTCTAGAAGTTCAGCAGAACATGGTGCTCGAAGATAAACAGTATGGACAAGGTCCCTGTAACTCAGATCTTGAAAGGTCTCGTTTATGATCATGTTAAGGTGTCTTATGAAACCCTTTGATGACACTTAGTGTTTTTGCTCTTACGGCTTTCAGAAAAACCTGTCAGCCATCATGGATTGGATTTCTGTCATCTGGTTCTTCCAAGCACTAAAGTCCCATCATTTTTAAATTTCATAATGCAATGTGGCTCTCAGTTCTCACCACTGAGCTGTAGTTAGGCTTTTCACATGCATGTTGAAGAAAAATGAGAACCTGCGACTTGCTGTTGAGTAATGAAATGGCATATAATTAGTTCCTGCAAACCTTTAGCTGTGGTGTCATACACAATATGAATATAAAACAGTGAATCCAAGTGCATGAATGAAGTGATTCTCACACCTTTTATGAGTCCTGGGCACGTGCTACATTTACAAGGTCTTATGCTGTTTCCCGGGTCAATTCAAATTTTAGTGTCCACATCTTTATTAAAGGAATTAGTTTTAAAATTTGATGGTGATATGGATGAATCAATTTCCAAAGCATCAACATTAAAATAATTTCAAAGTTTTGAGATCATAATTTCAATATCAGAATCATAGCATTTGGTGTAACATTTGTTCCAAGATAATGTTTTACAGGTGAATAAATTGAGAATGAGAATGGTCTAGCAAAGCCAGAATCATAGGGGTTTGGAGAGGAAAGCTAGCTCTTGGGTAGATTATGTTACATATGATTTTCTTTTGTATTCTCTTTGTAAACGTCTTACTTACTTGTAAGATAGAGTTACCCAGAGGGAGAAGGAGACAAAATGAGAAGAAAATTATTCACTGGTTCCCTCTGCAAATGGCTACAACAGCTGGGGGTGGGCAGGCAGAGTTCTCCTATGTGGGTGGTAGTGGCCCACACATTCAGGCCACCTTCAGCTGCAGAAAGGTGGCTTGGAAGTTGAGCAGCTAGGATTTGAGCTGATTCTCCAGTAATGGGATGCTGGCATCACAGGCATCAGCTTTATCTTGGACCACAATGCTGGCTCCACTTTTATCCTTGATTATGGAAAGTCTCATTGTTCACTAGAAAATTAACTTGGAAAAGCATGCAGATGTATCTGTATTCCAATCAGTAATGTGTAGTAGGGTCACTTTCTGTGCACATTAAATGTTTAAGTTTCTTGGAGCTCATTCCCAACTGTTACAACTCACTAAGTTCAGAAGTGGGCCGAGGCATCTGCATTTGACAGCATCTACTATGGTTCTCATGCGTGCTGTCTGAGGACCATTCTTTCACAATCAACAAGTTGTTTTATAGGAGTTCCTTGTTCTTGTTTACAATTTTATGGATGATTTCTAAGCTACCCTCTAAAGCATCAGTGAGGAAACATAATTTTTAAAAAGAATTCGATTGAAGTACAGTTTACCTGCCATAAAATTCACCTGCATTAGTACAGTTTCATATATTCAGTGTATTTTCTGAGTCATGCAGCTATCATTGTAATCATTTTTCTCCTGTGATTTGCCTGGGTTGAGATAGTCCAATATGGAACTGGTGACAAAATGCAGTAGTTTCCAATTTGAATGGCACCAGTGTATTTTGGGTTACTAAAGAATTCGAAAACCCAAATTGAAGGTTTAGCTGCATCACCTAGTTGCCTGAGATCTCAGGGTAAGGGAAGCTTAGCTACTTCATTTATAAAGGGGAAACACTATTCGTATTTCCTTTCTGGGGCTTTGTGAAAAGTTAACAGGAAAAAAAGATATTGGGCAGAGCCCAGTTCATTATACTTTGCAGCCTGTGTGGTTTGGGTCAAATCCTAGACTTTGAAGGATTTTAGGTGTGTATATTATAGGGATACATGTGTGATACAACCATATTTTCTTTTACACTATCCACTCTGGGGAACTGAGAGGGTGATGGGAAGAGAGCAGAGGATTCCAGAAGGACAACTGGGAAACCATTGCAGATATTCAGGTGAGAGTTGGTGGGCTAAGGTAGTTACAGTTGCAGTGGACCTGGAGAGATATGGGCTTATTAGAGACTGAGTTATGGAATGAAACTCTTTGGGTTTAGGCATGGGCTGTATTTGGTGATGGGAGAGGGAAATGTCTGAGTGCCCAGATTTTTGACTTGTATAATTGAATAGCTGGTTGCTAATTCCCTGATGCAGAATGATACTCAGGAACCTAGTGTTTTAAGGTGAAAGTAAATGTCCTGAGTAAAACACTGGCAAAGCACTCAGAGCCTGCTGCTTAGCAGGTAATGCACTCTGTCCCCAGGAATGATTTGAAGATGCTATTGAGGCATCCTAGTGGATACTCTGACCTGTACTGAGTTATACAAATGGTGTGTGTGTGTGTGTTTTACTATCCTTTTGGTTAAAATCTTAGCGAACAAAATGTCAATTCATGTTTTCATTCCCTTGATTTTTTTAAATTAAATTTATTCATTAATTACATTGTGTTGTAATTACATAGAATCTGGGATTCTCCCCCAACCCTCCCCCCGTGGTGGGTTCCTCCACCTTGTTGCATAACCATAGTTAAAGTTCAGTTGAAATTCCCTCTTTGCAAGTATATGCCAAGCATAGAGTCCAACATCTTATAGTCCAGTCAAGTCCAACTACTTATTGGGTAGACCTTCTCTGGTCTGAGGGCAGAGACAGCAGAGTATCATCCCGGTCAAATAAAAGCACTAACATACCATCTGCAACAATTAACATCGTTATGGAATTAATTGACATGATATTTTTACTTTAAAATCATGGACAACGTGAATCTTCTGGTAGTTCCCCTAATGTGTAAAAGCCGGATTCTGCTCTATTAAATAAGTTCCCATGTTTCATAATCTTCTAAGTTTATTGATTGAAACTGAAAGCTACAGCTAGATCATCCCTCCAAGTTCCTCTAGGGAGTGTTACAGTAGAGAGATAACAGCAGGTTTGTAAATTAGTACAGTTTACCAATCCACAGACATTTGTCATCCCTTTCCCTCCCCACAGGAGAGCAGAAAGAAAATAAGAAGACTTTCCTCAGTACCTCCTGCCTCATGATTTGTTGGGCATAAATCGCTACCTGCCTTGTGGCTGGGCAGTTAGCTAATTTAAAGGCTGAATGAAAAAGCTTTTTGAACAGCCAGAGTGTTCTATTGAAGTAGATGTCCAGTCAATAGGGAAAAGGAGAATAAGCTGATTAATGCTGAAATCAGGAGCACCCTGTGGAAAGATTGCTAACGCTTTGCCAGGCTGATTTAAGTGAATCTCATATTACTAGTCACCTGGAGCCCGTCGAATATTTCTCATGTTTACTTTGAACAGTTCACAGTATATCACTACAAAATCATGACTGTTACATTTTTTAGTAGAACAGTACTCAGAGATTCATGAATTGGTTGTTCTCTCTCCATTATAAATTTGGCTATGTTTAAAAAATAGTTATTTTATTTACTGGAAAGCAGAGAGAGAGAGAGAGAGAGAGAGAGAGAGAGAGAAGAAAGGAGATTCTTTCAGATCTCCCTCATCCATGCAGGGGCCCACGCATCTGGATTATCTTTTGCTGCTTTTCTAAGTGTATTAGAAGGGAACTGGATAGAAATTGGAGCAGCTGGGACATGAACTGCATTATTGTGTGCTGACATCAAAAGTGGTAGCTTTACCCACTATGCCAAAACCCTGGACCCAAATAGGTTGTGCTTCATCTGTAAAACAAATTGCAATTAAGTAAATATTGCATCTTACAGATGCATTTCAACCCAACAGAAAATGTAGACATTTTGGATACCAAATTTCGCTTGACTGCTAAGGGTATTAGAAGTCAGTGATTGACTAAATGGAGTTACATCTCTAAGTTTTGTTTTACTCACCTGTAAAAGAAATTGTAATATTATCTCCTCAACAGGGTGATTACTAGAGTCAAGTAAAGAAAATATCTATTGCAAATATGTAAAATATTTACTGAAGAGTGCCTGCCATGCCAATAAATACATTCATTCAAAAAGAGCTGTACTGTTGTTGAAATACCCCTTGATAGCAATACATGGGAAGAGAGAGTATACACATGTCTTCATTTTTGGGTGAGCTTTGTGGATGGAATATGGATCATGTAAAATTAAAATGCCTTTCACTTACGGGATTTCATTTTGTTTAATGTTTTTCCCCTGAAAGTTAGAGGATGTATCCTGGAGGGTAGAGGCTCCTCATTTATTTCATAAGTCCACTGTCTGGATTTGTGCTCTGTGTACAGTCAAGGGTCAATCAATGTAATATATAATGCAGTGAATTAAAACATTTTCATTGGCTTTATGGAGTGAGTAAGGAAGGAGGAACAAGTCAGGCTGGGAGTAGTGGCATGGCATTATAGCAGTTAGGACTTTTTTTTTCCTTCCTGCTCCTGAGTTGTTTGAACTTATCGTACTTTAAAAACATAGTTTCCCTCTCATTCAGTAACTGCTGTTTTAATATACATGGACAGTGTTATGTTGACATCTGTTCCTCCTATAGGTAATATGGCCAGAGTTGTTACCATGAAGGCGTTTTATTAAATACCTTTTCTGAATCTATTGAAATGATCACATTACCTTTGTCCTTCATTTTGCTAATCACACATATTGATGTGCATATGTTGAATCATCCCTGCTCCCTTAGGAACAAATGCCATTTATCTTGGTTAATGATCTTCATAATATGCCATAATTTTGATTTGCTAGGATTTTGTTGAGTATTTTTATAGGTATGCTCATGAAGGATATTTGCCTATAGCTTTCTTCCTTGTTATGTCCTTGAATAGTTTTGGCAAGAAGGTAATTCTGGCCTCATGGTAGGAATTTGCGAGAATTCTATTCTTATGTATTTGGGAAATAATGTAAGAAAGATTTGTGTTGATTCATCTTTAGATATTTGATAGAATTGCGCAGTGAAGCCATCTGGTCCTGGTTTCTCTTTGATGAGACAGTTTTTAGCTTTGATTCAGTCTTGCCACTAATTTTGTATTTTACTCACTTGTGATTCAGTATGAGCAAGGTATGTGGAACTTTTCAATTTTCTTCCATGCTATCACTTTTTTTTTTTGCCACATACTCATTATAGTAATCTCTAATGATCATTTGTGTTTCTGTGATGTCAGTGGTAATGTCTCTATCACCATCTCTGATTTTATATGTATTATTTTAAAGATTTATTTTATTTTTATTGGAAAGTCAGATATACAGAGAGAAGAAGAGATAGAGAGCAAGGCCTTCCGTCCGGTGATTCACTCCCCAAGCAGCTACAACAGTCGGACCTGAGCCGATCCAAAGCCAGGAGCCTGGAACCTCTTCTGGGTCTCCCACATGGGTGCAGGGTCTTGGACCCAAGGCGTTAGGTCATCCTTCACTGCTTTCCCAGGCTGCAAGCAGGGAGTTGGATGGGAAGTGGGGCCATTGGGACATGAGGAGGCACCCATAGGGATCCTGGTACATGCAAGGCAAGGACTTTAGCAGTTAGGCTACTGAGCCAGGCCCTCAGTCTATATATTTTAATCCTCTATTTTCTTGACAATTTTAAATAAGGGTTTATCAGCTTTTTGTTTTAAAGGACCAACTCATTCTGTATGTATGTATGTATGTATGTATTGTTACTTTCTGCATGATTTATTTGTACTCTGCGTTTGATTACTTCTTTTTTAAAAGATGCATTTATTTTCATTTGAAAGACAGATTTTGCAGAAAAAGGAGAGACACAGAGGTCTTCCGTCTGCTGGTTCACTCCCCAGATAGCCACGACAGCTAGAATTGAGCTGTCTGAAGTCAAGAGTCAGGAGCTTCTTCTGGGTCTCCCTTTTAATGAAGGAACCCAAAAACTTTAGCCCTCCTCTACTGCTTTCCCTCTACTGAGATCTTTTTTTAAAAAAATTCTTTATTGCTAGCTGTAAAGTTCCCTCTTGGTGCTGCTGTTGGTGTATGCCATAAATTTTGATATACATTTTCACTTGCTTTCATTTTAGCATTTAAAAATTTTTATACTTGATTTCTCCCTGATCAGCTGATGATCCAGAAGAAATTTTTTAATTTTCATGTGTGTACAATATTTTTCTTATTGCTATCTAGTTTTATTGAGTTATGGTCAAAAGAGACTCTTGCTATGCTTTTCTATTAAATTTGTTGAGACTCATTTTGTGACCTACCATAGCATCTATGCTTTCAAATGCTCCATGTGCTGTTAAGAAGAATGCATATTCTGTATATGTTGGATGGAAAGTTCTGCAGATATTAAGTCTGATAGATCTGGGGTGTCATTTAACTTTGCTGCTTTTTTTCCTGATTTTCTGTCTATTTCTGAAATTAGTGTGTTGAAGTTTCTACTTTATTGTGTTGGAGTCTATCTTTCCTTTTTGGTCTATTATAATTTAGCTTATATATTGGAATGCTTCAATAGTAGGTATATGTATGTGTAAGTTATTTTCTTTTGCTGGGTTGAATGCTTTATCATTATATAATGACATTTCCAGTCACTTTTTACCCCCTGCATGTTAAAATGGTTCCATACAGCAAATCTATACCTACTTATCCTTTCTTTTGGCTTCTGTTTACATGGAATTCCTTGGCCCATTCTTTTACTTTAGGTCTTAGTGCATTTTTAGAGATGAATAGAGGTTCTTCTAAGCACTATTGATCATTCCAAGTCTTTTAATTAAGGAATTTAGATAATTGACATTTAAATTAATTATTGATAGGTAAAGTGTTACTACTGCCATTCTGATACTTGTTTTGCATTTTTATTTGAACTCTCCTTCTTTTCCTGAATCTTCACTTGTGGTTAAATGATTTTTTTCTAATGACAAGCTTTGATTTGTTGCTGCTACTAATGCTTCTTCTTCTTTCTCTTTCAAGATTTATGTATTAACTTGAAAGGCAGAGTTAGATAAGAGAGACATACGGGTATTTTCCATCTTCTAGTTAATTCTGTGAATGGCTGCAGTAAATGTGGTTGGAACAGGCCAACACCAGGGGCCTGGAACTCCATCTCTGTTTAATAAAGGTAGGGTAGGGTCTCAAACACTTGGTTCATTCTCTGCTGCTTTTGCAGGTGCACTGGCAGGGAGCTTAACAGGAAATGGAGCAACTGTTTCTCCATCACGTATTCTTCCTGGATGCCGTCCTTGCAGATGGTAGTTTAACCCACTCTGAGACAAAGCCTGTCTCTGTTGCTTATTATTTCTGTAAGTCTGTTTAAAGGTTTTGCTCTCTTGTTACCTTGAAGCTTACAATATACTTCTTCTGGCTATAACAAGCTATCTTGAAGTGATTATAATGTTGTTTATGCCATTATGAGAAGAAACAGACAACAGTGAAGAAATTTTAATAGCACTGTACACATTGGTGCCTTGTTCCTGTTAACATTTTGAATGCTTCATGTTACATCTGAGCTCTTCACATATTGCCAATCTCTTAAAATTAGTCATTACAATTTTTTAGTCATCCAGGAAAGATATAAATGATGTGCCCCTCAGAATTATAATATCAGGGTATTCTTGAATTGTTGGTATAGTTACTTTTACCAGTGAGTTTTCTCCACTTTCTGATATTTCTTTTTGGTAGCAACTCTTTCAGTTTGAAAAACTCCCTTTAACATTTTTTTGAGGGGGGATGTCTTTATCTGTTGTATCTGAAGGATAGTTTTTCTGAGTACTCTATTCTTGGCTGACAGTTTCCTTCATGACTGTAGAAGTACCATCACGCTCCTTATGTGGAAGCCCGCAGCCAAGTGAGTTAGGATGCTTGAGTGTGTTGTTTGCCCCATTTCTATTGTGATTTAGAGAATCCTCCCTTTCACTATAGAGAAATGTATCATAATATGTATTATGGTAGAGCTGGTTGGGTTGAATCTGACTGGAAGTTGTTGGTGAATGATGTCATTGTAGAAGTTCCTAATATTTACCAACGAACATCAATATTAAGTGAAAGACTTTCACAGACATCGTAACATGCGATTATCACTAATCATTATTATCTCCATCTTAGGAAAAAGTGGGACTCGGAGAAATTGATGCATATTTTTTCTGAGACATAGGCTGAATTACAGAATTCTAGTATTAGCCTCATTGAAATAGAGGACCATGAAGACAGACACAACATTTTGAAAGTTTTTGAAATTTGGTGATTGAGGAAATGAATGATCCTGCTTTGAGGTGACATAAGAACAGTGTGAACCAAGGCATAGGCCTATTTCTTCCAGAGAATTATATTAAATACTCTTAGAATATATGTGCATATGTAACTAAAAATATTCATCTATGTGTTCATTTTTATATTGATTAATATATACCCCTAATTAATATTTTAAACATTTTGTTATAAGTTGAAGTGAGATACTAGGATAAATTTAAGGTGTTTGGTACCTCTTGCTGCAGGTGTAGACCCTGTCAGTAGTCATGTGCCTTTTAGTTCCAATTCAGTTAAGTTTGAATTTCTGAACCCTTGCTTTTGGATGGTTCCACTTATTTTGCAGTGGGCTCTTAGGAAATACATACGTTTATTATGTGGATGTTGGTTTCATCCTTACTTCCCTGACTTTTAGATCGATAAAGGGAGTGAAATAGATGTTACCAACTTTGTAAACAAATATATATAAAACAAAACAAAGTGAAACATGAGTTTGGTTTAAACTAGAATCCAAAAGGAATATGACTTGAATTACAATTCTGGTTAAGTCCTCTGAAGAAATAATGTGCTATGTTTAGCAATATAAAATCAAAGCAACTTTTTAGTGATAACAAGAAATATGTTGCATTACTACACTGATAAATCCATGCCATATTTTTTGTTGCAAACTTTGTGGGTTTGTTCTTGAAGAGTTTATCTCCGTTTTGAACGCAAGATACAATTGTTAATACACAGGATGCCAAACTCAGTTTCACATTTCTTCCCTAACTGTAGAACGTGCGCTGTGTATGAATGTTGTTCTGGCCTTTGATTTCAGATTTCTTGTGTAAGTGGCCTTGGCCCTGTGATATTTGGCAACCTGCCCTTCCCTCAGGTGTGAAGCCTTTGTGTACAAGTGGACTGATCACTCATTGGACTAGGGACCTTGAAATGTCTGCTTTACTCTATAAAAAGATGAGCAGCCAGTAATGGAACTCAAAGGTTTTGAGGAAAATTTTTTTACATATCTTCTAGTCCCTTGGCACCAGGTAGTTTGTGAGTTATACATCACCATGACTTATTGTGTTGGCACCGATATGATGCAGGTAATAGCAGTTATTTCTGTTCTGGTGATGAACTAAATCCTTAGTGATAAGTCCGCATGCAGCAGGTTTGTATATCCTACTGAGATACTGGCACGATTTCAGTGCTGTTACAGGCAGTTGCCATCAGGTATGAACCAGGGAACAGAAGTGATGCCATCTTTCTTTTTATCAAGGTTGCCTGAAAGAAAGTAGCCACTGGGTGGTCTGACAACCTAAGGAATGGGCAACCTTGTACTGGCAACTCTTGCCTTTGGACCCCAGCCATTTCAGATGCTAGAGATGAGTCTAACCAAGCTGCAGATGCCAAGGCTCAAGATGCATAATCCTGAGCTTGACAGCTGCCAGCCAACCCCCCTGAGTGTCCAAATGAGTTGGCTGCTCTAAAGAAATTGACAGTAAGAAATCAGAGGGATTGCTGTGGCTCTACTCCAAATATAGCATTCAAGAGAAGATAAGAGAGTGTGGTAGTTTTCCTGTATTTTAAGAACCACAAAGAATAGTATAATAATCCTAACAGTGCAATGGCTGGAGTGAGGCTTAACCCTTTATATGTTTGTAACATAATTTTGGTAATTAAAGAATTAATTCATTCAGCGAATTGACAAATATTGATCACAAATACACACTACATGGCAAGCAGTGAGAATACAGGGATATATAAAGGTGAAGTAACTTACGTTTCAGGAGCTGTTTTCATTTCGAACAGTCTAGTTGTGGGGAGAAGGTGTATAAAAACACTGGGTCATCAACCCTCACCTTTTCCTCAAAATAGGGAAAGTTCAAGGGGGGTTGTTGAGTGATTTATTTTAGTCAAGAATCTGGCTTGTAATTGAATCACCATACCTAGTCTGGTAATCTAAACATTTCAGGCTCATTTCTTATCCTTCTGTATTATTTAGTAAATTTTTAATATTTGGAAAACCTGTAAGTTATTTATTAGCCTTTGTTATAAACCAAACAAGATTCAGCTCTCCAAAACCATGTGAATATTTAAGCCCCAAAGTCTCATGTTAACAGTTAATGGATTAATGCTAACAGCAGATGAATTGAAGACTTGACCTGATTATAGACTCGGATGTAGTTCTCGTGAGAGGGTTGGTTGTGAAAGCCAAGCTTTGCCTAGCTTCTCACTCTGCCTCCTGCCTCACCATGTGCCTTTCCACTGCATATACTCAGCATTGTTAGCCTCCCCTGGATGCCAGACAAACAGCCTGCCAATCTTGAACTGTGAACCTTCAAACTGTGAGCTGGAGTAACATTTTTCTTCCTATCAAGACTGACATTATGTGAAGCATGTTAAGCTGTTCCTTCCAACTCAATCCCGTATCAGAGCTATGGTTGGCTCTTTACCTTTACCTCTTTACCTTTCAATAAAGCTCCCTGCTCATGTGTCTGGGAAACAGAATGGCCCAGGTACTTGAGTTCCTTCTTTCCATGTGGGAAATGTGAAAGGAGTTCTCAACTTCTGGCTTCCACCTGGCCCAGTGCCAGCCATTGTGGACATTTAGGGAATGAACCAACGGATGGAAAATGTCCGTGTTACACTAGCTGTTAAATAAATACATGAACAAATAAAGAAATAATATTTGGAAAGAAAGTAGCAGCTCATCTAAGGCATTTAATTAAGACAATGAATATCTGAAAACATATCCATTTCTTCTTTTGTCTTCTTTTTTATAATATTATCCTTATTTTTAAGGTTGATTCAAAGACACCATATTGTTAAACTTGCATAGCAAATCACAGAATTGGAATTCAGTTTCAGGTTTTTCTACCAAGACATAGTTTGAGTTTTTTTAGTTCAATATATTAGAAAATTGTGAAACCACAAGTGCAACTGGTTTCTTGAGATAGTAGACAACATTGCACTCCTGTCATGAGCTGTTCTCATCAAGACTGTGGGCTCATGGGATTCATTGGGTCTTTCAATGAGACAATTGGATCTGTCTTCTTTTCTGTGCCTTAAACCATGAGCTTGTGAGATGACACGAGTTCTCCATCAGTCTTGCCTTCAGAAAGGCGCTCTGCAAGGCAGCATACCGAAGTTCCCAATTGTGTGCCTTTCCGTTGCATCATGCAGCGCCACCCCATTCCAGTGCCTGGAACTCCACTTCTTTGACTTTTTACAAGCCAGTAGTTCAGTGATGATGATTTAACACAATTACATACTCTCAAGGAGATTTACTTTGCTACCTTATTTTCCAGACATTTATTGTCAATTTATTTGTATCATTCATATGTCTTCTGTCACACAAAGAACCTGCTGCAGTTAGTGGCTCTTCTCATTTTCTAAAAGCATTAGAGTGGACCGAGCATTTCAGAGAGTGATGTGTGTGTAAGTACACACATGAAAGAGATAAAATGAAAGAGATCAAGATGGTTTCTAGTTTACAAAATGTTTTCTGGCTAAAATGATCTTTTAAAGGAATTTCTAATCTAGCTGGGCTAAAAATGTTTCCCAAGTGTCTGATTTTGAGTCAGCTCAAAAATCTACGCTTCTGGACAGATGTGTGTACAACTGGGAGGTGAGATGGTTCTGCAGAACTGCCATGCATCTGTGTTGTTCCACTTCATCATCAATGAATATTTATTGAACGGCAGATCATATGCCGCAAAGCACTGCATACTGCTCAGAAGGAAAATAGTTAATTTCTTGCCAGGATATCCTCGAGTGTTGTTACAGTTCACAGCTAAAGAGTGAATACTGGAGCTTTTGGTTAGAGAAACTCATTAACATGATGTTTATAAAAAGTTTTCATGATCTTTGGAATCAGGAGCACCTTTCATAATTATGTGTCATGTCTAATTGGTAATCACAGAGGGAAAAGGAATGTGTATGTTACACTAAGAGTATAGGAATAGCATAGCAGCTAAACTCTGTACTACTCTACTATGGTGTTCTCAAGTATTAGAAAAACATATTCGGAATTGTTGGTGGGAATTGTTTATTGCAGGTATTTTCACCTTCTTCGTTCAAGGCAGACCTTAGGCACTGAGCATTTAAATGCCATCATTATGCTCACATGTGGAACATGGATGTCATCAGATCAACCCTGCGGGTCACAGCAAATTGGATAAAATTAAAAAAAAGAGTTGCCAGAGGTTTGCTTGTTTCTCTGTAGTCACAGTTCTTTTCAAATCCTCTCCCAGTCCTTTCTTACCAACGACCCTCCCCTTTCCACCCACAGCCACTCACACACTCAGGCACACACATATTCTATCCTTGTCCTGTTAGACTATTCATAACCTTCTGCATTCATCATTTGTTTTCTTGTTATCAAATTTTTGATTTAATTGTTTTTTTTTCATTTGTAACATATGCCAAAACTCCAAGTTTGGCTTGCTTTAAGTCTTATGTATCTTTAAGGAGTTGTTCAAATTCTACTAGAACTCAAGTTTGATCTTTTTTTGAAGGATTCCATTTTCCCTCTTTTTTATGATTATATATTTTTGAGATCAACTTTAACTCTTTATTTCCTCCCTGCCATTTCTAATGCTCTGTGTAGTTGGGGATTGCTTGTTAGTTGCTGAATAACTTCTTTCACTGCCTGACATTTCTCTTTGAGTTGAAGGAAGTTAGAATTATCAATCAATAAACAACCAGTCAAGAACATTTGCTCAGAACATTGAGAATTGAACATTGAGAAGTAGAAATGAGAATGAATGAATTTCTTGACATTTATTTCTTCTCAAATAGGTTTATAAGGGTTTTGATTAAACCAAGTCATGATATCTGCAGAGAGAGCCAATGGGTGATGTACAGGAGGATGGAAAGAAGAACAGTTCTTTTGAGATCATAGGTTTGACCATATTGGGGCTTATTTTTGTCCTTTACAGTTAGATAGAATTTATCATTTCACAAGCTTTATTTTTTTAAAGATTTAGTCATTTTTTTGGAAAGGCAGATTTATAGAGAGAAAGAGAAAAGATCTTCCATCCACTGCTCCACTCCACAAGTGGCTGCAACAACCGGAGCTAAGCCAATATGAAACCAGGAGCTTCTTCCTGGTCCTACTTGGGGGCACAGGGTCCCAAGTCTTTGGACCATACTCCACTGTTTTCTGAGGCCACAGGCAGAGAGCTGTGTGAGAAGTGGAGCAGCTAAGGCACAAACCAATGCCCCAAAGGGATACTGACATGTGCAAGACGAGGATTTAGCCATTGAGTCAACGTGCCTGGCCCTGCTAGGTTTATTTTTATTTACTTAAAAGCTATAGTAATGGAATGGGGAACAAACATTAAGAAAAAAATCTTCCCTTTGCTACTTTACTCCTCATATGGGTACAATAGTCACGTCTAGGCCAAGCCTGAATTCCATCTGGGTTTCACCCGAGTACTTGAGGCACTTTTTTCCCATCTTCTCAGGTACATTATCAAATTGAACTGAAAGCAGACCATCTGGGACTCAAACTGGTACTCTGGTATAGGATGCTGGCTTTATAGGTGCTGGCGTAACACTCTGTGCCACGATGCCAGCCCCAATTTAGGATTTAATATAAAAAAGTATTTCTAAATCAATGCATGTTTGCAGCAGATAGAGCTTGACGCAAAAACTAAAGGGAGGTTGTTTTTCTTTGAAAAGAACATTTGGGCTTGGAATCCAAGGCCCTCCCAGAAGACATCTCTCTCCACAGTTTTACTTGTGCCTCTGTTTATAAGAATGGTAGAACAGGACTGAGGGAGGAGGAGAAAGGAATATCATTTATTTTTCTTGTGCTCCACTTGGGGCATTTATATACTGGTAGTTTCTGGCAATTGAGGGAGATAAAGCAAAGCACACGCTGGGGAGAGGGAGACCTCTGGAGAACTGCTAGGAGTGAACAGAGCTGCCCGAGACTGTGCGTTGGTGAACAAAGTTGTGTTAGAAATGGGTGCACATATATCTGATGCTCTGAAGTAGGTCGGTTCAGTATTGCAGTATTTGTCTAATATGCAGATAAATGGTAGCTAGAAGTAGCAGTGCTTAAGAACTGAGTTTAATAGTTGTGTTTGTGATACTTGGGCTGGTCTAGGGTTAGACCTCATCTAGTTGATGACTCAGAACTAGTACATAGTAGGTATGAAAAAATATTAGTGTCTTTAAGTTCAGCTTTGAGTATATTACTAATGACTTCCCGGAAGCTTGTTTTCTTCCAGGTACTTGATAGGTAACATTTGTGATGCATTGAAGGAGTAAATCAACCACATTTACTGTAGCT
Source organism: Ochotona princeps (assembly GCF_030435755.1). NCBI lineage: Eukaryota > Metazoa > Chordata > Mammalia > Lagomorpha > Ochotonidae > Ochotona > Ochotona princeps. The sequence continues at coordinate 13,938,271 of NC_080851.1, forward strand.
CATGTTTTTCAAAATATTTTCTTACATCTCTGTCCTAACTCATAAAAAAATAAGAAATGAGGAACACACATATCAATGGCAGAAACAGAAGAATTTTCAAAATAAGCTCTTAATCTGCTGTTCTGGGTCACTTTCTACTGCCTGGCTTCTGGAACCCCAGCAGTTTGTGCTTTTCCTCACCACAGCCATGAAGGCAAGCTGTTCAGTTTTCTAGCTTCCCCTGTGATGTGTTCATTTTCCCCACAATGGATAGCAATGATGCTTTCACAGAGTTTCTTGGTGAAGATGTGATGAGATTCCTGCCTTTGTCAAGGCACAGCAGCAGCATGGTTGATGTGGATAGGGTGCTGGCCATTTGCCTGTTGCTCTTCTGTCCTTTCCTTTGCTGAAGAGTCAAGCTGTAGAGCAGTGCAGCTCAGTCTCATTAGTGTTACTCACTTATTCTGAAGTGTTTATTGTTTGTTAATCACACAGAATTGACTCTTTCTAAATTTAAATGTTGCTGGTTAGGGAGGGATGGAGAGAGAGAGGTGTGAGAACAAATCCACATGCAGGTTTACTCCCTAAATTCCCAGAACAGCTGCTAGTTGTAATTGAAATTGGAAGCTAGGACCTCAGTCCAACTCATTCTGCCACATGGGTCGCAGGAACTCAATTATTTGAGCTATCACTTCTGCCTTTCAGAGCCTACATTAGTAGAAGCCTGGAGTCAGGATCGTGAGCTGGGAGTCTAATTACAAAATCAGAAGTAGAACATGGGCATCCTAACCACAAGGGTATATGACCGTCACAGAATATACTTTTGTATAATTTTCAGGGGAAGGTTTTCTTCAACAAATTCATGATATAAATAAAATTATGGGAAATGTGTTAACGTGATTCAAAAATATACTTTTTAAAATGCTGTGGCAAATGACATAGACATTACCTAAAGCTGCCCCGTTGTATGTAGGGAATTCCTAAGAATTAAGGAATATGTATTTTGTAATTCATAGTTTTAAGTTAATAATTCCTTCTATATGTTATCTGACTCAGTAACATTTTGTACGAGCTTTTCCTACATTACAAATGCTGTTTTGTTTTCAGCAAGGAACACATAAAAATTGTAAACACACTTAGAGGGCTTCCAAGAGAAGAATGGGAGCCAACTGTACAAAGAAAGGGGTTGCAGTTGAGGAACAAACTCACTCGCTGCTTTTTGCCATGTAATTGAATTGTCAATATTCTGCTCTTGATAAATTGCAGAGCGGCATTCCTTTTCTGGACTTTGTTCTCTTTCCTCTCCACCTTTCCCTGTGTGTGTACGTTACTTGAAAGCCAGGCATGGAGTGAAAGATCTTGCAATAGGAAAAAAAAAATAAGAAAGCAGGCAAACAAAAGCTGTCAATTTTTGTTAACATAAAGGACTTTATATATACTTATATGTGTGCACATGTATGTGTATACACACATATACAGAGATGTATGTATTAAATGTATTTATAGAAATGCACTTATATACAAATCAACACTTCGCTTGAAATGGCAAAGCTTATTTATAAAAGAGTATCGTGTAAAAAATAGGAAAGCAATGCCAGAATACCAAGTAAGCAGAGATAGATAAATATGTTGTGTTATTCTCCAACTGTCTTCATAAAAATGCACACCAATAGTAATAGCATTTATAAAGGTGAAGCTTGATGTGTATTTTTCATCACAAAAAAAAGAATGGTAGTATGAGCCTGGCATTTTTAAAATAAGAAATCTGGACATGTAAGACCCTCAACCATGGAATCTCAAGATCCTGGAATAATCTTTCAATCCTTCCTGATGACCTGAATGAGGCACTTGAAAATCCATCGTGCCAGCAGCTAGACAACTTAAAAGAAAGGTTTTTTTTTTTTTTTTTTTTTTTTGCAAGTCACTGTCTGACTTTTCTCGGCAATTCAACAGTTTCTTTTTAGGGAAAAGAAAAAGCAGCATTTGTTTTCCTTCAAAGCATTTTTGTTCTATGATTGAGATGACATGGTTTTTGGACTGCTCCCTGCAGGAGGAAAAGCCAGACAGAAGGCAGCTTTCTCCCAGCTCTGGCAATTATAACAAAGTCATAAAACCCCAGGTAAATGGGAACTCTTTAAACATTTGCAGATATAAATCCAACACAGTAGGAGAGTGACCCAAAGGGAAGTTCTTATTGATCCATTCTCCCCTAAAGCTGTCAGTGACGAATGAACATCATCTAATTTAGTAGGAACGGCTCCAAGCCAACAACCTTTGCAGGTACTCTCCCTGGCTTTTCTTGTGTGATTGTTTGACCATGTCCAAGAAGCTTAACCTTTACTGGGATCACTCTCCCCATCTGATAATGGGATAACAGGGGTTTAGTTCTGAACATCTCTGCCTGATAGGAGGTATGCTGTTTTGTTGCATTATGTTATAAACACATTTCTTTCCAGGTTTTGTCACTTCATTTTCTTTTCAGTAGGGCCTTGTCTATCACTGTTTTCCTTGTCTTAGAATACAAAGTCATAAAAGGGGATATTTCAGGGCTGGTGTGTGCACCCACATGGACACTGGTTTGTGTCCTAGCTGGTCTACTTCCAATCCAGCTTTCTGCTGATGGCCTGGAAAGCAGCAGAGAATTGCTCCAGACCTTGAGCTCTTGAGCCCATGTGGGAGAATGGGAAGAAACTCCTGGCTCCCAAGTTTGGATCAATTCCGCTCTAGTGATTGCAGCCATTTAGAGTATGAACCAGTGAATAGACGACATGTCTCTCTGTCTCACCTTTTTTTCTGTAAAATCTTCCTTTCAAATAAAAACAAACAAATCATTAAAAAAAAGGGGTGGTGGTAGTGGTGATCTCAAGTTGTGTTCATGTGTGGTTGATTGAGGAAGCTACAGGAATTCTGATGTCTCTGCCACATTCATTTGCTTTACATGGTACAGTTTTTCTGCAACTCAACACAGGTCTTGACTTTGGAGGGAGATGGCCTGGATTTTAATCTTCACTCTGTCATGTATTAATTGTGAGTTTGGTTATCAACTCTCTGTACTTAAGTTTCCTCATTTATAAAAATGAAATATTTCAGAAGTGGTAGTTTTGAGAATTTCAAAAGATGGCATATTTCATGGGTGAAGACAATTGGCAGTCAGTTTGGTTTTTGGATGAATGGATATAATCTTGGTTCTGCAGTCTGTCCCAAGACCTTTGAATACACTGGGCCTACTTTTTAGTATCAACATTGATCTCACACCTTCCACATTGGAGCAAAGATATTGTTGCTGCCTTTTATATACCCAGTATCTTGTGATAGGCAGACTCAGAATTTCCTAATATTTGGGGCTGTTGCTCATCTGACTTCTGCTGGTACCTTCATCTTGAGGCCAGTGTAAAATTTCTTAACTAGTTTTTTCTTCTCTCAGGATTGTGTAAAAACAACTGGAGCTCCTGATAAATAGCACCTTACTCTGGCCCTTTAAGGAGAATTAGCATAATTTGTTTAATATTTATATGTAATTTATATTAGAATTTCCAAAAATGTCCCAGGAAGCACTAATTCTTTGAAATATTCAAATGTTCTTAGAAGGAAAAAATAGGATATAGAAGTGTAAGCATTAAATACATTTTGCGAAATTTGGATTAAATTTTTTGAGTTCAAAATTTTTCAGAGGTTTTGTCCTATTTTATGTTAAGGAACTCTTAAGAGTCCAAAAGACCCGACATAGGGTAGGTTTGAAGCAAATATTTGCTCCTTGAGTAAATGAGCCTGGATTACTCTGTATAGATCTAGTTTTGGAGCTTCATTAACTTTCCTTCATTCTTCCTCTTTTACCCAATTTTTTTTTTTATTATGGGCCTACATAGGATTTGTTCTTCTTCTCCATTAGGCATATGCTTTTGCAAATCTGAATGCTCCTGTCAAAAATGTCAGAAGTGAAATAAAACTGCACTGTTTCAGGTGTGTTAAGGATACTGAAAAGCTATTTCCATGGTTATAAATCTACCTAGCTTGTACTTAATGACCTCAATAAATTCCTATCAGTGTCCTCTTAAGGTCTTGTTCATTTTCCCTAAGATGCTAAGCTCTTCAAAGGAATATCCCAGCAGGCCTTGGAGTGGTCAGTTTAGAAGATCTGTTCAGAGGTTCTCTGAGGTCATCTTTTCTTTTTTCCTCACACAGACTTGGCAATTTCCCTTTGAAAAATCATAGTGTGGCTTATCTACCTTTTGCCCAAATAAAGAGCCATTGCTAGAGAGACAGAGGCAAGGAAACAGTAAACGTGGTACTCTTCTTGAACCTGTGTTTCTTGAATGATGTGACTATCGTAGCTTTTAAATGCAGTTCTAATACCATTTAGATTCATTATGGTATACCATAAATTTCCCTACAGCAATTTCTCACTGGAAAGTGTACAAAATTTTTCTACTAACTGAAGTTCAGCTAAATCAGATCTATTAATCCCTGTTTCTCTCATTAGTGGCTGGAGAAATAACTGCCATTGGGTGGAGAAGGTGAGAGACAGCTTCTGATGATGCAGAAATTCTGGCTGGGGTCACTGTAGGTAGGCAACTTGCAACTGTCACCTCACATGTAGTGTGCTGGCCTCCACTTTCACTTTCTTGGCTGATCCATGCAGAATAACAATACACAGAAGCAGGAAATTGCCTTCATGTTGTCTTCAGCACATGGATTGTTTCACACCTTGGGATTTTACATGAAAGTGATACATCTTCTCGTTAAAAGTGGCGGCAAGTGCAGCTTTGGTAAAACCGCTGAGAGGAAAAGTCAGACCCATACAGTCAGAAGGGATCTGTGTAATTGGTTTACAAGCTGGATGAGAGTTATTCTAGGTGAGCTATACTTTTGGATAACATTTCTGTTTGGTTTTACCTACCTAGGCTTGTTTTCATGGATTCAGACTCAGGGAGAGAAATGGGCTTGAAATCAATTGGTTTTTGAAAAATCTAAGAAAATTTAAGAAAGGAAAGGAGGGGGATTGAAAGAGTGAGTAAAGGAGAGAGAAAGGTATGCTTATTTTAGGATTATGTTTATGAACTACATAAAATTGCTCTCTTTATATTAATAAAAATTTTAAAAGATGCATCAACAGTCTGTTCATCCAGCAAACAAACTGACCTTGTTTGCTGGGTACTTTCCCCCTTATTAAGAGACTTCATTAGAATACTTTACCATGGCAAAAGGACAGCCACAACCTGGCATGCACTCTAGCAGGGTAGATAGGACAAGGGGTGTGGGGTGTGGGACTTGCCCAGATTGTTTTGCTCCTTCATTAATGGTCCATGACATGGGGACTATTTCTAACGGATCATTTGGTGAAAACAGTTTTGTGGGGAAGAGCCTTGCCTCTGTAGTGTAGTTTCTTTGCTTTGATCTTTGCTTTGTAGCTTACAGAACTCACAAGAGGGATTCTTTGACACAGCTCCAAAAGCAGAGTAACCAACAGTGTGAGAGAGAGGAGCGATGGTGCGAAGAAGTGATTTTGTGTGTGTATGAAACAAAGGTTGTAGAAAAGATAGAGACAGAGGCTTCCTTTTGAAAGGCTGAAGGCTGAGTGTGGAGGCCTGTGAAGGTGTCGAACACATGTGGCATAGGTGATGCCCTTGTTGATGGAGCTTTGGCTGCCTGCCGTGGTGACAGCTCTGTGGGGAGCCCACATGTTGGCAAGTACACATGCAGCCCAGGCTTCAAGTTGGACGTATTGATCTTAGCCAAAAGGCTGAGAAGCGATCAGGTTGGACGTATTGAAAGGGGATATGCTGGGATTAAAGGCTTGACTTTTGATTACAAAAACACTTGTTTTTCCAACAGATTGTATCCTACAAGTATGTGACGTGTACAGACACACAAATTGTTTTTACATGAAATTTGCACAAATGAACTGCAAGGCATGGACCATATTGAAGTGTCTTTGTTTTAAGACACTTGAGCTGAAATGATGCCTCATTTGCATATGAGAAATATGTTCCTTTCTGCAGTGGTCTCTTCTGTCTCCTTTTTCTTTGAAAGAACAGCTCTAGTTTACCATTGAAATGCGTAAGTTTTTTTTCCTTTGTTGAAGAGTAGAAGGAAACATCTCATGAAAATCGCACATGTTTTTAATATTTTTAAATTTATTTTTAAAGGTAAGACTTCTTTTCCTGTTGCAACTGGGTCAGAAAAGGAGAGTAGAGGACAAGGGCATGCATATTAGTGAGTTCTACTGCTGCTTTAAGAAATAGCTAGAAATTTGGGAATTTTAAACAAAGCCCATTTATCATGTCATAGTTTCTGCAGGTCATAAGTCCAGCACGGCACGACTGGGTTATCTGCTTGGGGACCCAGCAGGCTACAATCAAGGTATCAACTGAGGCTGTAGTTGATGAGATTTGCCGTCCCCTGTTAAGCTTGCTGGTTGTTGGAAGAATATAACCCTTTGACCTGTTCCTTGCAGATCTCTATGTCCCTGACACATCATAAAGCCAGTAATGATGTGTTGAATCTTTATTATACTTTTACTAGCTTCAGTTTCTTCTTCATCACATCTCGTTGAGCTTCTCTTTTGACCTCTGCTTTTGAGGGTTCCTGTGCTAGACATTGGGTTCGTGCAAATATTCTGGGATGGTCTCATTATCTTAAATCATACTGGCTAAGCCACTGTTGCACTTAAGATAGCATATTGATAGATGTGGCCACAATAGCTTAATTTATTCTGGTCATAGAGAGGGAGGAGGGAATTCAACTTGTAAGCCCACTGTGAGTAAAGCTGTGGAATTAGTATGAACGGGGCAAGTGAGATGATTAGCTTGTGGTTTAGTCTGATTATAGGAAACAAGGAGACTGTTCATCAGTTGTAATGGGAATCTATACTTACCAAGGCCAATTTTTCATGCTGACATAAAAGGGTCTTCTACCAATACAGAATAGGTTAAATATGGACCCTTGATTAGGTCATTTGCTTTCAAAATTTGGCTTTGGCTTTTAAAAAATTACTTTCCTTGATAAAACTATCTAATTTTGTTAAGTTTGAATTTTCTCATGTGACTAATGGAAATTATGATGATAATAACAATAATAATACTTAGAGATGTTGTGATTTAATGAACTAGGGCACATATTGGCATATAGTCTTTCATTGATCAATAAATTTCATAAATTTTGTTTTTATTTCCTCCTTTCTCTAGAATAGGAAAAATTTTCCAGAGTAATGCATGTTCAGCTTAGAATGGCTTGAATTTAATTTCTGTCCTCTGTCTTTCACCAGCTAGCTGTGTGATCTTGTTTTCTTTGTGCCTTGATTTTGTCATTTTTTTACAATAAACATACTATCATTTATACACTTTATGTCAAAAGTAAGTTGATGACTTTACAGTGCTTTGAAATAATCATTACCTAGTTTTGAAATGTGTCTGATCATTTGAAGGGAAACAAGTCCTCTCTTTGTTAAGTTTGTCAGTGTTGCTCTATAACTAATGGGCAACTCTGAGAAAATCAATCCTCATGAAGAGAGTGTAGGGAATAAAGCACTGGATGGTTAAGTAAATGAGCTGAGAGATGTCAAGAAGTCATACTCCATCTCCCTATGTCTTCCATTAACTGGTAGCGAATCCCTGAGTACTAATCTTAGACATTCGCTCTTTCACAATCTTAAGGCGCCCAAAAGCCATGTATTGGGAGACAAAGACATTTGACCCAAGACCTGAAATCTGGGTGCTTATTGGTAGGTAGGAATAACTTGGTTCATGTTGTATGTCCTCTCTAATTCCCATTTGTCAATGGAGTTGTTTGATCTAAGGTCGTCTTGGAGGTCCTTTCCTTCTTCAAGATTCTATGAATCAGGCTACTGAGACTTGACCTTGGTGTATAAAAATTAGATACCAGTTCTGATGAGGAGCAGGTGTTCCAGGTTTGCTGTAGGAAGTAGACAGGATAAAAGACTGATGTACGGATTCTGTGTGAACAGTGGAGACTTGATTGTGTGACACAAGAATTGTTCCTGAAGAGGCAAGAAGAGGAGGTGAATGAACATGGTTTCGTGGATGAGAGAAAGCAAAGGGTGCCATTTAGGCCCCTGCCCATTTGTCCAGCTCTGTTGAAAATCTCTGAATACAGGGCTCATCCATGTGGACTTCTGCTTGATTTATTTTTTATTTATTTATTTATTTCATCTGCTTTATTTATGCTATAAAGTTACCAGCCTGTTTCCTGAACTGATTGAACTATTCTGGTGAAAGCTTCATATACAAATGAAGCTAGTACTAATTATTTGCCTGAAGGCAAGGGGTTGATATATAACTTTTTGAGGTTCACTTATTAATGAAGTGGAGGTGAATATTTTACAGGATGTATATTAACTCTTTTATATCCAAAGAGAACAAAAAATGTAATCTGATGTTTTGTGGGTCACTGTTTAAAGGCATCTGGAATAGATATCAGGAAACATGGTTTTCATTCTAGTTCTGGCACCAAATAGAGATGTGAACCTGGATATTTTGTTACCCATCTGCATTTCAGAATTACTGGTGATGAGGAGTTAACAGTTCCTACCCTACCAGTCTATGAAGTCATTTAAGTATGCTCCACGAAGTTGCATTTGCTAAATGCACCCTAACTATGAGCTGTTGATTTTTTAGCCTTGGCACAGTCCCTGGAAAATTTGAAACAGTAAAAAGCAGCTATTGAATTAATGAAGGAAAACATGTTTTAGTGTAGTTCAAAGCAAGTTAATATATCAAATACCACATAAGGAAATTATGTTCTGCTGATTGAATGAAACACTGTTCGTACATATATGGCAACATTGTAGAAAAATCTTCAACCTTTACCTAATGTTTTCTCTATGCAAGGTGGAGGATATAGTTGTTAGTATGTCATCTTATATCTGAGATACCTTTCATAACATCCTTTGTAAGATAAAACTTCCTCCAGTTACTCACTACCCTTTATTTTGTCATATGATCTTAACCTCTATTATCACATGATGAGTCTATTTTTATATGTTACTTGACTAACTTGCTTCCTTGGAATGTGAGATCAATGAAAGTAGTTCCATTGACTGTCATTTCTCATGGTTGGTAGAACTACATTGGTAAACCACATGTGGCAGATGTAGGACCACATGAAGGGGTGATGAATGAATTAATATTTTTTGAGGAATGCCTGAACTATGATACTTTAAATGATCAAATCCGTATCCACCATTTCTTAAAACGTGTGGTGTCATGCAGCTGGTGTCAAGGCAATGACAGTGAGTTTTCTCTGTGGCTTACAGCAGGTATCGCTGCACTCTGTTGGATGACTAGGACCTGGAAGGTGTCTCCTGAGGAATGGTCAGCATAGTTGCCTCCCACAGAAAAGTATCCTCTATCCCGACAGCTACAGAAGTGTCGAAGTTAGGGACATTGACAGTAACTGTGCTCTGTGCTCCATAAAAGTTTAATAGCTATAAAAGTCAAATCAGCTTTCTCACTAGCAAATGAACTTTACAACCTTTTTTTAGCTGATAGACTCTTAGTAACCAATATGTAAAAAATACCAACCAGGGAAAGATATTTTTTTGTTTTATTGGCTTTAAAAAAATCCATTTAATTCAATCTGGCATCCAGGCTGAATGTAAAATAGCTGCAAAGCAGTATTGATGGGACAACACATGATATAATTAAATCTACGTATCAATCCATCAACTGTAAGATAAAAGTCAGTTGGCATGAAAACAGACATTTGATACCTCCAGGCAGTAAAAAGACATGTGTTTGTGACAGCCTTGTTCCTATGTTGTGTGGTGGTGGTCTCTGAAGGATTATTTATTGACATTATTTGAAAAGAGTGAATTTTCCTTGGGCTGTGAATAAAATTTAAAAAATCTTTGAACTTCAATTGAGATTTTTTTTAAAGTTTCAAATTTTTATTTTTATGTATTTGAAAGTGCCAACAATGAGAATGACAATGAGAAAGAGAGAGATTGATCTTAAAATTCACTGTTCCGCTTCCCAGTGACCAGGGTTGAGCCAGGTCAAAGCCAAGATCCAGGACTTCAATACATGACTCCCACAGGAGTGGCAGGACCCTTCCTTCTTGAGCCATAACCTGTTGCCTCCCATCATGTGCATTGGCAGGAACCTGAATTGCAAGTAGGACCAGAGACTCAAACTTGGCACTCAATTATGAGATGTGGGAGACCCAAACAATGTCTTAACTCCTGTGCCAGGTACCCATCCCTAAATTCAAATTCTGATGCTATCTCTTTCTGGACAAATGACAGAGAATCATTTTACCATGTAAACGTGTATGTAGCAACAAATTATGATCTATATCCAGAGCTCTACCTGGGGAACTTGTTAAAAGTGTGGATTCTTGGGCTTGGTTACAGAGGTTCTGATTATGCTAATGGTGATCTTAAAACCATACTTTGAAAAACTATTACTTACAGCCCTGAGTGAAAATCCAAACTATCATTCACAAATTCTATGGCCTTGGTTGAAATAATGAATGTTTTTATTCAATCAACTTTCTCATTTGTAATTCAAGCTAATGGATGATAAAATGATTTGGGTGTATTTTCATTTAATTCTATTTTCTAGGATAGCGTAGAATTAAATGAGGTAATGTATGCAAAGCATTCAGTTCAGAGCCTGGTAAATATTGTGCTATTGTTGTTGCTCACAGCTAAGATTTATGGAGAGCTTACTGTTTGGGGTGCGGGTGGGTCGTACTGCTCTAAGTGCTTTACATGTATTTACTCTTTTTCAATATCAAGTTTATATTGCTATTATGCTTGCTTAATACATTTAAGAAAATAAGATCACAGTGGGATTAATTAAGAATTATTAAGTAAAAATTAAGAAAAACAGTGGTGAGTAAAGATGAGGATTCAGGCTTGTGTGATCCTCTATTCACTCTTTTTACTTACTTTTCAGCCAGAGCTCACCTCTTTTTTTCTTCTGGTTTTGCATATAGTGGTCATCAATTCAGCATTGGAGCCCTTTTCTTGGTTAATCTTCTCTTCCAGATTCTGCCCCTCATTAGTGAAAGAAAACTCAACATATGCATTCTAAACCAACCTGCCTCACAGAACTAGAGACGTGTCGATAATGTGTTATTTTCTCTGCTCCCTAAAATCAACATTTGGTGACAAATGAGAAGAATTAGCATGCCTTAAGAGAAAAAAATCAGTGCAAGTGTGCATTGTTAGGAGGAGTCATGAAAGATGTACAAACCATAATGAAAATTAAGTATTGTTCGTGGCTGTCTATGGCTACTGATGTTGAAGGTAATTTAATTCTTTAGTCTTTTCTTCAAGTTTTGTTCGACAAAAGACTTACTTTTCTTCAAATAAAAGGCAAAATAGCTGTAAATAGAATCTTGTGTGTTTTTTCGGCCTGCTGTTCACCACCAAACCTGTGCCTTGATCACCTCCATAGGACACAGAGAGAAAATCTGAGCAATGTTTTGATGCTGAAGGGAGGAAGAAGACACTGGTGAGAGGGAATATTTTAGAACTGTTTTCTGTGAGCACTGTTAGAAGTGTGCCTCAGTTCACTGACCTTGAAAATTAACCCAGGGTGTTTGTAGGACTAAGCCTTAGAATAAACAAACAAGCAAGATAATTCATTTCTAATTTTGACCAAATGTTGACAGCATATTGTGTTTCCATGATGCCCAAAGTTACTAGTTTAATGAAAAATGACAATAGTCAAGTCATTGAAAAGACACAATAATCAGTATATGTTATTTTACACATTAAATTATCATTTGTTGAAAAGATTAATTTATTTTTACTTGAGATAATTATAGAGAAGGAGGGAGAGAGAGGGGGAGAGAGAGGGAGAGATCTTGCATCTACTAGTTCACAGCCAGAACTGAAGTGGTCCGAAGTTGGGAGCTGCTAACAGTCTTCTGGGTCGCCCATGTGGGTGCAGGTGCCCAAGATCTTGAGCCTTTCACTGCTGCTTTCCCAGGCCATTAGCAAGAAACCGATCAGAAGTAGAGTAGCCAGGATTAGAACTGGCATCCAAATGGAAAGTGTAGATTTCGCATAGACTGCATTTCGTGTAGACTGCATGCGTGGATTTTGCTTGCTATATCACTGTCCCATCCCCTAAGCTGTGATTTTATAAATAAGATTTCTTGATATTGTACAGACACACACACACATATACACATAATTAGTTATTATGAGACATATTTGGAGTTCACACTGGATTCTGAAAAGATACTGGTACCTCAAAAACAAAAATTATGAAAATATGTCTTGCAAAAAGTAATGCAGTTGAAAGGGTCATAGAGCCTTTTAGGACTGTAAAACAATCATCAGAGATACTCTAATAAAACAGTTACTAACTTTTTTAGAATAGTATAATCCATTTACTGTTAGGCTAGAAAGCTTGGGGCATAAAGAAATTGTAGACTGCATGGATCACTCCCTGCACAACAGTAGTACTCTGTCAGCCAAATTGATATGTTAAGCTGCTTTGTGAGTTGTTTAGTAGCTAAAAGGATAAGAGTCTTTGGATAAGACATTTTGTTATCTTCTATTTAAAAGCATACTGTATAAAATAGAAGTGTTATAAATTCCTGAGAATTTGAAAAATCACTTACCTGTATACACCAAAGAAGAAAGCTTACACAGAGCCTTAAGAATCATAACACTCTCATATTTGTTGCCATATCTGTTTTAACTGTCTGAACTTGTTATAGCACTGTGCCAGGCAGGCATTTTCACCCCTGCTGGATGAGGAAATGAAGCTTGGTTAAGTCTTCTGCAGAAAGTCACTGGCAGGGTAAAGCTACAACACAGTCTATTCTACCTACTACAGCGGGGGCGTATTTCCACATTTTTCTATCTTGAGCATATGTCATTGTGCCACAAAGCATTCCTGTAGGAAACATAAAAGAAAATGAGAAAATAAATGAAAAACAACAAACTTGGCATCTAAGCTTTGGTAAACAGCTCTGCCCAAGTTAGTGAAAGTCTCTACACTATTTATGAAAGCCTGGGCATATTAGTGCTGTTTTCCCCTTCATGCAGATGTTTTGTTATCCCTTGGACCCAGTTGCAGTAACAATACAGAGGGACATGGACATGAATATTAAAGACTATCAAATTATGCTTTATTAGTAGTTTGTTTTAACTTTGACCTAGGTTATACTATACCTAAATGCCTATCACCTTTAGGTTTGTATAAAAAAAAAAATCCAACCAACCACAGAAACGGTAATTCAGAAACATTGAAGACAAGTTTAGAGATACACAATAGAGTTTATTTTACCTGGGCATTTTGAAAAAAAAAAAAACATTGAAGGGATTTCCCAGTGTAAGTCCTTTACAATGTGCTGCTGGCTACTTTGTCCACGAATAAAGACTGAATTGGTGCTGGTGGTCAGTACCAGCACATTCCTGTCACTTGGGCCCAATATGGACTGGGGTTGACTGGAATATGACACTGAGACAAACTCCTCTCATGATGTTTAGAGGAGTAAGAAAATAAAAGCACCCCCCAATTATATGTCCTGGAAGGTAGTGTAAGTATTAAAATGAAAATAAAGAAAAGCAAAGATAAAGTGGTTGAGGTGCTTGTTTTTTTATATAAGCAGTCAGAAAAAGTCCTTTTTTTGATAAGGACAATTTTAATAATTTATTTTTAAAGATTAATGGATTGTTCTGAATGAGTTACAGAAAGACAGGGAGAGACAGAAAGAGTTCTTTCATCCACTGATTCACTTCCCAAATGGTAGCAGTGGTGAGAGTTGGGCTGGGTTGTACTGGACTGATGCCAAGAGGCAAGAGCTTCATTCGGATCTCCCACATGGGTGGAATGGGTTCAGGTGGTTAGATCAACTCTCTTACTGCTTTCTCAGGTGCATTAGCAGGGATTGAATTGATGCCTTTATGGGATATCGTACCACAGCGACAACTCATATTGCTTTTAACGAATTTATGATTATGAAAGCAGTCTTGAAATTTTCATAGGTGGTAGATATAAGTATATTATTTGCCAATATTACAAGTTAGTCATATGTTCATCTTCTGCCTCACCCAGTGATTCTGTTAACCCCTGTTTCATCTTCAATCACAGCTAACATGCTCCTTTGCTCAGGTGGGCTTTGTCTCTTCAGTTCTGCCTACACGCCTCCTACTTCCGCTTTGCTCATTGTAATCACACTTGTAATTATGTTTTTAACGTCTGTATACCCACTCAATCGAGCTACACAGATCCTAAGAGCCACTAAGATCATATTGCTCAGTCACTTTTGCCTTTTCTATCTTCTTCTGTTCCTGTGGAGCATTCAGATAAGAAAATAAGAGTTTATCTTTCAGTGGCAGGATTGGGCTTGCATGTATAAACACAAAGAGTAATACAGAATATTTGAAGTTCAATTCAGATCACATTCAAGTGTTGCAAGGAGCAGAGGAGGGTGACGCTATGTGTATTCTGGGTTGATAAAAATATATATATATTTCTGTTTTTGTCACTGCCTTCTGAAGATATAACTAAAAATGCAGTAGTCTGCCTTTATAAGGAAATATAATCAACATATTCTGGCAACTGATGACATGGCTATTTTACTGCTAGGTTGCCTAGTCTCCTAATAGTTGACTAGAGATGCTATTTGTAATGTTTGGGTTTATTTTAGAAAACACTTAAAGAGCCAAAGCTGTTATGATCACTGGTAGACTTAAAGGGAGTAACATGTTTCAGTTCACTTGTTTTAAGAGATATTCTGGTTGCTAGGTAGAAAATGTGCTGTTGGGGAGGGCACAGTAGAAGAGCAGCTACTACTGAGAAGGCTACTTTAATAACAGGAAAGAAAATATGCTGGCTTGGACCGCAGTTGTAGAAGTGGAAAAGAGAAGTGGAAATATTTGAGATGTATCTTAAATAGAATCAATAGGACTGTTCGCATTGATTTGAATAGAAGTTTTGGGGAAGCTACATATGTGTGCTTTTAGCGTTGGTGATTAGCTGGATGGGGGCACCATTTACTGAGATGGTAAGTTTAGGGGGTGGATGAGTAACATTGAGAAGGCCATTATGAATAGTTTAAATCTAAGATGTCCAATTACACATATTGTATGTGTGGGCTAAATCTGCAGATGATTGCATTTATTAGAAAGTTTTAAAAATAATTTCCTAACCAATTCTTTTATTATGAGCTACTTTTCAAGGTGCAACGTTTTTGTGTTCCCTTTTGTACTCTTTAGATTTATGGTTTTTGAATTAACTTAGTCAATGGATGGATGGCCGTAGAGACTTCCACACTGTTTTTTCTTAACTTCTCTGTCTTACCTATCTTTCCTTCCCTGCCATTCACTCTATATGTCACTGAATTCGGAATCATTCCATTTGGTTATTTCACTAAGAATTCCAATGAATATTTTTCTGAGCCTGAATTTTTTCATCTGAAAAGTAGGTGTATGGAGGTCGTGTTGATTCCATTCCAGCTTGAAAATTCTGCCATTATAGGCTTTACTGTAGGTTCTCAAAGGACTAGACTATCAGAAAGAGCCGATCTAGAGAAAATAATTTCAACTCAGGCATGTGAAAGGGAGGGGAAACAGAATCAGTAAGGCACATCATAAGCAAATTGATTCAAATCAGTGATAAATAGAAAGAAGGAACTATATTAGAGATGGCAATCATATGGGTAATTCTAGAAGATTTGGGGATATTATTTAATCTTCATCAGTAAATAATTAGCTGCTTAACCCAAAACAATAAAATAAGTGTAAAATGTATGGTAATAATAGCAAAACTATCAAAAGGGAAAAACTTGGAAGTTTTCATTATTAGATCCTTATACTGCATTTGAAGCTGTATAATATCATAAAATTAAAAATTAAAATTGTGTTTAAATGAAAAGCAGTAACTAAAACAAAATGAATAAATTAGGTTATTAAAAATGAGTCAAATAGGGAAAGAAAACAATGAGCATAGGATCATTTAGAATAGTAACAGGATAGTAACGATTTAAATTTAAATATAACCAAATACAAATAACCAAAATGTTCCAATTAAAATGCAGAGATAATTAAATTAGGTAGAGAATAAAGTAATCATATGCTGTTTGAAAGAAACACACTTTATAGATTAAAGATAAAGAATCAAATATATGAAGAACAATGATAAAAGTTTTATAACAATAATAGAGACAGACTCATAAGAACAGTCAAAACTTTGTACTATATATTCAATACTTGACAAGTCTATGAAAAAATTCAGGGAACTATAGGGAAGATTTGAACAACACAATCAACTGACTGGCCTAATATCCAGGCCTAGAAAATTTCATGCAACAACAGCAGGATTCAGAACCTTTTCAAAGGGTTATAATGTATTAACCACTATAGACCATATTCTAGGCCATAAAACAGTCTCTGTAAATTTTAAAGAATTCATGTTGCAGGAAGCATCTTCTTTCATGAGGTATTAGAAATTCATAAAGTAGTCCATTTAACAGACAGATTGATCTTGATGGAATTTGAACTGTAATACTGCACCAAGGTGGAGGAATCCACCAGGGGGGAGGGGCGTGGGGAGGGGTGGGGGGATTCCTAGAGCCTATGAAACTGACACATAATGCATAATAATTAATAAAAAAAAGTAAAAAAAAAAGTTCATAGGATGAAATTAAAAAAAAAACAGATTGAATTATTTATATTAAACAGCACTTCAGGTGAAAAAGGCATTTTTTGGATATTGTTGTTACCAAACACACAAACAAATGAAAACAAAAAAAACTCTCTTCTTCCCCAGAAGAAAGAGATAATCAGTTATGATATGCAAAAATGACCAAATGGGAATATCACTTTAGAAATGAGAAAATAATGTGAATATTAGAGGAAAATAAGACTTATGTTAAAATTAGATATATGCTTTTGATCAATGAAATGCATTAGGAGACTTTGAGACTTTGGAAAAATATTCTAGATCTCTAGAACATCTAATGCATACAGTAGTTGAACTCTTCTTGAATTGCACATGCAGTTTAAAGTCACTGAGACACATTTCAAACAGATAGTGTCTAAATTGGATTTAAACAACGTTGAGCTATTTCTTTCTCCTGATAGTTGGGGACATGTGCTTTCTTTTTTTATTATAAATAATACATATTTATTAAAAATTCAAATACAGAAATAAAAGCACAATATCCCACCCAGTATACAGACAACCACATAAATCCCCTTCCCTCTAATCCCATTCCCCAGAAGTTATCACTGTGAACAAGTTAAAGTATATCCTTTGAAACATTTTCCTTTGTATATACAAGTATATATAAACACACATAAATGCACTTTGGGGACATGTGCTTTCAAAGTGGTTCTAGCACATGCCTAGAACTGGCTTGCTTTCTTGCTTCACGCAAGCACTGCTCCTAGGACCCTTCACTGGCTTCTGGTGACGTCTCAATCGCTCTACTTCTGTGCCTTTGCACACATTGAAACTCCGCTTCTCCATCTTCTCTCTTGCTTTCCAGACTTCTATTCAAGCTGAAATATTACTTTTTAAACTTTTCTTCAACTTGTGTAACTCGTTAGGAATTCTTTGAATTCTTATAAAAATGTTTTCTGATCAATACCAAAGCCACCTAAAAGTATCATTAATCTTGAATCTCGTGGGTATTAAACTGTAATATGCATTATGATCACTTGTGGAAGGGACGGTAACCCTGCAGGTTTTGGGTTAAATTCTCAGAGACTGCAACCCAATAAGATTTTCAGATTTATGGATTTTCATTTTGTCAAAGATAGTGAAAGTTCCTACTGTGATGATTTACATTTCATGCTTTGGGAAAAAGGCAAATCTCTTTAGTGGTCTTCATTAATTTAGTTCACACATTTAAGCGCACAGTATTTCATCCTTATTTATTTCACTGGGGAGCATACTGAGTGTATAATAGGTGCTTAATAAATGTCCACCAACTTATGATATTATGCAGTTAATGTTTTGTGTATGTATTCTAGAGTTAGTTTTTAAAACTATGGATATTATTGTAGAGCTAAGTAATTTAATTTTTTCTGAACTATTGATTTTTGTAGCTTATTTGAATAATAAAGAGTCCCAAGAATTAATTTAATTTGGTTCAGATTTGTCGAAGCAGTTGAGGGCATGTGAGGCTAAATGACTTATACAAATTCACACAGGTTTTTAGTGAAACAGTTACCTCTGCAGAAGCTAAATCCCCTGGAATTCTTACTGTCGCATATACTATATCTTGCTATGAGTGAGAATATTCAAATATGCACCTGTCCGTGTTACATACAAAAAAATGGATGTCATTCTAAAGAACAACACCTGTTGCTTTAGCTTGCTTAATGTGATTAATTTGAGGTCTGATAATGTTTGTTGTGAAGGTTTTTTGTGCCTTGTAGATACTTTAACAGGACCCCTAGCCTCCAATCACGTGCTTCCAGAAGCACCTTCTACACCAACTGTGCCCATCAAAACATCTTTAGATATTGATGAATGTCACCCAGGGAAGCAAACTCACCCCCAATTAAAAACCTCCTCTTCTTACAGACCAGGCTATGGGTCATTGATTTGGGGAAAGATTCATAATGGATGTGTATGTGGAAGGATGAATTGCATTGGAAACAGTGTCTATTGGGAGATATCATATGCACACATTATAAGCAGAATAGAGGAGTGCAATGAACTAAGGCAGATGATACTGTGATTTAGATTTTTCTGTTTTTTTATGTTTATGAATTTGTTATGCTCATTGTGAATATTATTTTTGCTACTACAGTGCCAACTTCTCCTTTCAGTAGAACGTTATATATTATTGTATAAAGAATGTTTTGTCATCTGTAAACCAATGTATGTATATTCTAGATATGAAACATTTATCTTGTGGATTTCTCAAGAATCAAGGAAAATTATGTAGCTCCATCTTTTGGAAAATTTAAATACACGTTTTGCTTTGTTCTACGAAATGTCTTCTTTTGCAGTCATACCTTTATTTAAATGTGCAAGACTAGGAAAGTTCATATAAACACATTTTAGTCAAGTTAGACCCTAATAGAATAATTTCCTAATGGTTGCATGCTCATGTTTGTTGAGAGAAAAAGAATTTTTTTCTGCTGTCACAAAATAAGAACTATGAAGTGAGATTTAGTAGAAGAGCAACATATTGTTAAACAATAGTTAGAAAAATGTCCTTTTAGTGCTATTAAAAGTCTGAAATAAAAAGAGAAACATTACATTAGGAAAGTTTTACCCAAACAAGTAGCTGATCAAACACAAGCAGCCATGGGATACAGAGAAGGGCAAGTTCCAGCATTAGTTTTGTTATTAGAACACTTTCTGATCTTGCAATCAGTTTGATTCATCAGCTGTTGGTGTTTGGCTCCATGATTTGTATATGTAGATTTGCATATGTAGATTTGCATATGTAGATACTGTGTATCTACAGCACAAATTGCAATTGTTTGTGTTGTGCAAAATAAAAATTTTTTACCTGAAAGACCAAAGTACTAAATAAACAAAAGCAAAACAACAAAACAAAAACACCTAGTAGTATACCCTATCAGAGAAAACTGTTTCTCGAGAGCTGAATGTGAGATTTTATTAGAAAAACATATATAAGAGACCTCAACACACAAATGTTAAGAGAAAACAGAACACAAACTTCTAAATTATTTGCTTCCCTTTTTGGTCAAAATGAAGTATTGGATTTCCGCTTATTAATATAATGCTCTGCTCACTTTTTGTCTATTAGTGACTTAACATTTAAAGGAAAGTTGTCATTTACTACAATATGATAGCTTTCATATTGCAGAAGTTATATCAATTGCTTATATTATATTCTTTAATATGCAGGAAAGAATATACACATTCCATTTGAAATCATTTTTTGTACTCAGCCTGTGGGACTGAGCATTGTCAGCCCTCAATACAATTACATCAAGCTTTCATACAAGTTTGCTCCTGGCCAAAGCTGACAGAGCCAGTCAATATCCAGGCTTAATTATGTTGATGAACGAAATAATTCACCTTTTTGTAAACAGGCTAAATGTGCAAAATGAGTAAGGAGACCAGCTGTCACAGTTTTGATTTTTCCCTAAAGATTGCACCAAAGGGTCAGGAATATTTTGATATAAGCTAATTAAAATATAAATGATTATGCACTTGGGAAATGGTTCCTTTTTTTATAAAGATTTATTTTGATTGGAAATTCAGATATACAGAGAGGAGGACAGACAGAGAGGAACATCTTCCATCCAACGATTCACTACCCAAGTGGCCGCAATGGCCAGCCAGAGCTGAGCTGATCCGAAGCCAAGAGCCAGGAGCCACTTCTGGGCCTCCCCTGTTGGTATCGGGTCCCAAGGCCTTGGGCCTTCCTTGGTTTCCCAGGGAGCTGGATGGGAAGCAGGGAGCTGGATGGGAAGCAGGGCTGCTGGGATTAGACATAGTGCCCATGTGGGATCCCAGTGCATTCAAGGCAAGGACTTTGGCCACTAGGCTACCACCCCAGGTCCAAAAATGGATCTTGGATTGATCTGTGGAGACTTAGATACGTATCTTGACTGAGCACTTTGGCAGTATGCTTTAGGTGTGTAACTGCCAAGAGCAACATGTCGACCTTTTAAAGAAACTCAAACTCCCCAAGAGCAGCCACAAGAGCAGCCGTTGGCTCTACATTTCAAGTCATGGCTGCTCTGTGCAGAGATTTCTGGTCCTGGAGACTGGAGAGTTTTTCATACTGTGAAATGACCTTGGCCTTGTCTTTTATGTGATTATTTAGTGCTTCAAGAGGTAATACTCCTGGGTACCCCTGTATACTGAGATGGGCAGCAATAACTTAGGTCTACATGGAAGTGAGTTTAAGTCACATAAATTCTTATCATTAAGGTCCAACTGCACATTACTATTCACTACTCAATTACCCCTTAGGTAGATACACTGAACCCTTACAGTTACTGGATTGCCACAGTATACAGGACAGGAAGTGTGAGAGAGAGAAGAATGAGAGGAAAGAGAGAATGGTCTTGAGGGAATTTTGTTATCTTCTGCAAATTTTCAAAAAATGTGGGATTGTAAGAACCCATTGTTAGCTTGTCCAGCCTTTTCCTCAAAAGGACTCAGTTTAAACTTCCTTCACATTTGCTTATATGTTAACTCAGGAATAGCCGCCAGGCAGCTACTGCAATGTTTTAATAAATAGACTGCCAAGAAAGTGTTATTTCTATCCTCTCAGATGTCCAGATGAGAAACTGAAGTTGACCATTGTCACATTGCTCACTTCTTGCAATGGTTCTAGAATCCAAGAGCTCACTTCCTCCCCATGGGCTGTCTTATGCTCTTTAGTGAGTAGGGCTCCTTGTGGAATACTTCCTGGTTGATTTCCAGGTTAGCCATTACTGAGATTTCAGAGAACAATCTGTGCAAAAACATTCTTTTGCTAAGAAAACATTTTGTCTCCGTAGACCCATTCTTTGTTCACATCAATTCTGAAGATACAGTCAGCATGTAAGTTCTTTCTTTTTTTTTTTTTTAAAGATTTATTTTATTTTTATTACAAAGTCAGATATACTGAGAGGAGGAGAGATAGAGAGGAAGTGGAGCCGGCGGGATTAGAACCAGCGGCCATATGGGATCAAGGCAAGGACCTTAGCCACTAGGCCATGCTGCCGAGCCCAGCATGTAAGTTCTTAAGGCTGTGAAGTGGCTGTGTCAATGCTGATAGTCAAATTTTTAAGTGCTTTCCTAATGAGACTTCGTAATGTACTTCTGTTGCTTCCTGTAACCTGGAGGAGCTTCAATGTTATTTTTTTTTTAAGATTTATTCTTTTGTTGGAAAGGCAGATATACAGAGAGAAGAAGATACAGAGAGAAAGATCCTTCATCCATTCTCCAAGTGGTCGTAATGGTTGGAACTGAGTTGATCTGAAGCCAGGAGCCAGGAGCTTACCCCTGGTCCTCAACTTGGGTGCAGGGTCCTAAGGCTTTAGGCCATCCTCTACTGATTTCCCAGGCCACCTGCAGGAAGCTGGATGGGAAGTGGAGCAACCAGAACATGAACTGGTGCCCATATGGAATCCCTGGTTTTCAAGGTGAGGATTTAGCCACTTGGCTACTGCATCAGGCCCTAGAACTTGTAGCATACAGGGATCAAAAGTGTGCTTTCTGAAGCTGGCATTCCTGTGTTCTCAACAGCTCGAGTGCTGACTGTGATTTTGGTTATTCACTTAAACTTACTGTGCTACTGTGTTTCCATCATCTGTTCAATGAAACTTGGAGGATTGCATGAAAAATATAATGATCAGTCAGTGCTCAATAAATACTTATAATTGCTGTGATTTTACTTGGTCTTGTCTTTGACACTAACTAGCTTCTTGACATTGTTAAGCACATATTTATACTTCCATTTTCCTTGTCAGTGAAATGAATAGTTGAATGATAGTTAAGATTCATAAAAATTCAACGTTAAGCGTAGCCTTGGATCACTGCACAGAAAATGCAGAAAAAAATTTTTAAATCAAAGTTATTATGGATTTCCATTATTTAAGGATTGAAACATAAAACTGACTCATTCTTAATCATCTTAAAAAAATAAATGAATAAATCCAGCAAGTGACTTCCTTCTTTCCCTTTGGAAGCAAGGATACTGAACCAGTCTTCTTGCTTAATGAACCAGGAACCTGAACCTTGGATTTCATTACTGTTAGGATTCCAGGCCTCACCATAGTCTCTTACCAAATGCAGCCTCATGAAGTGCAACAAACACTGCACCTCTCCATTAAATTGCGCACAGCTAACTCGTGGCTGACATGAGTCAAAGTGAAATATAATTACTTAAAATCTATTCCTCTTGGACTAGTTGCCCATCACAGACAGATATTAACATGTGTGAAACAACTTGTGAATCTTCATTTATTCAGTCTCTATTCTGAGTAAATATGCTGAATACCAAGTGTAGTTAGTGAGGCCTAGCCAACACGAATAATACATAAAACTACTCTTGTGTTAACTTAGTTTTCAGTAAATTGTCACTAAGGCTAAGTCAATGCATTTTCCTCCTTCTGTCATATGGGAATATTTATAAACAGATCTTCCAAAGTGTAATGTATATGTTTTATTAATCAGTAATTTTCAAGCATATTTATAATTTTGTAAAAGAGAAGAAACAATGCCTTTCTAATAATAATTGCTAACCCTTACACCAAAATGGTTATAAATGTTATGTATATATAGATGAATTAACTCTTTAATCTGTATTTGCAGAATCAGAAATAGAAGCACAGAGAAATTTCTCAACCAGTGCAAGATCATATAGTTAGTGACAAAGCTAAATTTCCAATGAAAAGTGATTGTAACCACTAACCTGGCATTTCTCAAATTCCTTCTAAACTATTATAAGGCAGATACCATATCTCAAGCAGAAAACATACTAACTACTACATAGTAAGGATTGGTACCAGAGAATGAAGAATCATACCTTATAATATTTCTGTCTTATTTTATTTCTTAGAAGGAATATGACATCAAATGATACTCATTTTTTAAATAGGAGAATCAGTTAATGGTGGTTACAAGACTTGCCTGCGGTGATCTGGAAACATTCGGACAGCAGGGACAGGTACAGGTGTCTGGCTGATCTGTTCTTGGCTAAAGCCACTAGAGGATGTGTCTTCCCAGTGACAGCTGAAAGTGACAACAAGATAGAAATGACTAGGAGACAATTAGTGAATCCAGAGGGAAGTGACAGAACACGAAGTGCTTGGGGGCGAAAGGGGGTTGTGAGGATCTGTCTTATGGTAATAGTTTCACTGACAACCTCAGCTCAGAACAAAATTAATGTTAGATTTTAAGTGGTATCTTGAAACAATGTTATGATTCAACACTGAGAAAATAATTGTGGGACTCTCATAGCAAAGTGGCTATAGATATTATTAATATATTGTATATTTCTCTGTAAAATCAGTCAAAACCAGACAGGATAGCTTTGGATGTTTTCACCATAAAGAAATGGATATCTTCACCTTATTTGGACACTACCCAATGTATACATGTGTGGAAATATCACATAATAACTTATATGTATATATAATATATCCATTAAAATATTAATTGGCTGTGCCAAAAGATGTCATCAAGTCCCCACAAACATTAAAAATTATTATTATAAATTCCTTGATTAAATAATAGATCAGTTGTTATCCATTCATTTCCCAGTTTTTAAAATGTTTGCCCTCAGAGCTGGTGCCATGGCATCATGGCTAAGGCTTCATCTGTGCAACCTGCATTCCATCCTGGCTGCTACACTTCCTGTCCGCCTCGCTGCCTGTGCACTAGGGAAGCATTGGAGGATGGCTCAAGCCCCCAGGCAACTACACTCACATGGGAGACCCAGAAGAAGCCTCTGGCTTCTGGTTTTAGATCAGCTCAGCTTAAGCTACTGTGGCCTTTTGAGCAGCAAGCCAATGGATGGAAGATCCGTTTCTCCTTACATGTGAGACTCTGCCTTTCAAATAAAAAGAAATCTAAAATAAATAAACAATATGTTTGTTATCTGGGTGCTTCTTTTACAACTGAATTAGCTATTTATATTCTCTAAGGTTTAAAATATTAGAGAAATATTTTTCATCAAAAAAGCTGGGAATTCTGAGCAAACTTGGTGACAGTAAAATATGCTCAAGGCTAATCAGTTGCACAAGGAGTTTAAGAATTTTCATTTACTGGGCCCAGCGGCATGGCCTCACCTTGAAAGCCCCGGGATCCCATATGGGCGCCGGTTCTAGTCCCGGCAGCTCCACTTCCCATCCAGCTCCCTGCTTGTGGCCTGGGAAAGCAGGAGAGGACGGAAAGCTTTGGGACCCTGCACCCGCGTGGGAGACCCGGAAGAGGTTCCTGGTCCCGGCATTGGATTGGCGCGTACCAGCCCGTTGCGGCTCACTTGGGGAGTGAATCATCGGACGGAAGATCTTCCTCTCTGTCTCTCCTCCTCTCTGTATATCTGGCTTTCCAATAACAATAAAATCTTTAAAAAAAAAAAAAGAATTTTCATTTACTCTTGTGCCTGTGTGGGAGATGTGGAGGAAGTTCCTGGCTCTTGGTTTCTGATCAGCGCAGCACTGGCTGCTGGGAGTGAATCATCAAATGGAAGATCTTTCTTTCTGTCTCTCCTCCTCTCTGTATATCTGACTTTGCAATAAAAATAAATCTTTAAAAAATAGGGATTTTTCTTTATGAAGTTGTTAGATTAGTCTCAAGATTGGGTTCATAATGTCTCATTAGAAGTTGGTCAGTTATAAATAGGGCAGAGATATCTTTTATGAATTTGGAAGAAGGGTCTTTGTGTCCAGATGTATTTCCCAGTCTCAGTTTTTGCTGTAAGCATGTAGTAATTCGTTGCTTCTGAATACCGATTACGCATTGCAGCAATGTGGAAATGAGAAACAAATGGGCAAGAAACCAGTGCTGTATAAATATTGTCAAATGTCTTTCCCCCCATCCAGCCCCTTCGGGTTAAACAGTCTAATAGCTTTCTTGACCCCTATTTGCCAAATGAGCTTTCAATTTGTTCAAGTAGGATCTGCAGCTTTGAAAATGTGCTGTTTCTTTGAACATTTCCTACCCTGCCACCTCACTTCTTTGGTGTTTTTATTTGTTTCTTAAAGGGTACAACTTTGGTTAGCTGCAAAATTTGTCTGTACTTTTCAGAAATTAAAGTGAATCTTCCCAAGTCAGAGAACAATAATTCTATTTGGCTTAATTCCTGTGATCTGCACGGGAAAAAATGGCACAAATGTGAGGAGAGTAATGATTTGTGCAAACCTGCAGGAGGCCTTGGTCCTTGGTCCAGGAGTACTATTGCTGACAATTACACAAATGCTGTTCCTATGCAATTATCCCAGCAATAACCGATAGCAAGCAAAAATTATAGAGGCGATTTTTGCCCAGAGATTTCTATGTAGCACTTTGTTTGAATCAAAATGGCTATCTTTAGTTTTTTCTTTTCTTTAAAGAAAAAAAATCAGTCAACTCCTTGGGAGAATATAATTTTCTTCCATCTAGTTTTAAATGGCATTAGCACAGCAATCATATGTCAAAGTGAAAGATAAACATGCTTGCTCCTGGGTGCATAAATGGCTAACATACCAGGTAATATGAGTACCATCTCTCGGCTTTTGCATTTTCAATCACATTAACACTGTACCATGTAGAGTTATGATTTCTTACACTGTTTTCCTTCTGTAAGGAATGGTCAGTTTTTGTACTAAAAATACACTCTTTGCTGTCAAGTTTTTCATTCGGGTTAAGGGTACAGAAAAAAATTCAATGTGTTTTTAAATGTTACCATGATTACTGCATTGTATCTGTTTGCTTCATTTCTTCAATGTCACCACTCAACTACCCTTAATTGAAATTGCATTTTTCCAGATATTAAAATTCAGGACATTATGTAATACATTTTAGCAGAACAGATTGGGACATTTTTGGTTTGTTTTTGTCTTTGCACTTAAAGATGTAGAAATTGATGGTCATATGTGAAGTGTATTGAGAAGTATCAACTTACAAGTCCATTATTTAATAACTCAGGTGGTCATTTAAGCAATAACTAAATATATCTGCAAAATGAAATGTCGGAAAATAAAACATGTGCATAGCTAATCCACCTCCAGTGGCCCCTTCCATAAACATGGTATCGAGACAAAGAGAAAGTGAAAAATAGTTTTAGTGAAACTGCCTTAGGAAATTGTACAGATTCTGTTTGGCTGAAATAACAGAGCAAAACAGAGCAAGGCCAGAACTGGACAAACAAGCCTGTTTTTCTACCCTTAATATGTTAAGTGTATGATGGATTTCAGAGAGTTTCGACTTCATTGTAGTTTTAAAGAATTGAAATTCCTGAGGATTCAAATTTTTGTTGCATTTTAGAAAATACTTCATATATTTTGCTACATGTAGAGGGAGGTGGTGAGCATAGTTTTGTTATTCTATGTAATTGTGTATGCAGATCTATTATAAAAACCAAAACATGATAAAACATTTTCACTTTTTAAATGTTGGAGCAAACATTTTCTGACACATCAGCATTTGTCAATAAATGCTTGCTGGGTTAAATTCTATTGGTGTTACTTTGGCTCAAAGCCTGGGCCAGCCTCACGATTGCTTAATATATGTGAAACATATCAGATTGTTGGCATAAACTGAGATGGGTATTAAACTTTTGGAGAGTACTAATTTAGGTTTCATGTGGGAATACAGATCAAACTATCTAGCCAGTTTCCTTTGTGTCTTTCAGTCTTTCATTTAGTCTATCTTCTTGAATACATCTATTCAGCAGACTCATCAGGCTAAGATGCTGCAGGAAGGAAATCCATTATTTAGAGCCACAGTCCAGTTCTGATTTTTACGGTGGGTTCTCAGTAGTTTTGACTGATTACTGGTTCAAAATTGTCATCACTCCCTGCTGAGGGTGTTTCTTCTGTGTGTGTGTGTGTGTGTGTAGGTATGGAAAACTTTTATCTACTATTTATTAACTTTTCTTACAAGAAATTACTTCATTTGACTATGGAATTTGGAATTGAATCTCAAAAAAGCTGAGATGGTCTTATGACTGGCCAGAGTGTTAGTTTAATCCACAAAGTTCTAAGGGATTCACAAGGTGCTTAGGGTAGGAGCTGTGCTTATTGAAAAGATAAGATATGGAACCCCAGGAACTGATACAGTGATGGAGAGAAACAGACAGTATATTCAAAAATAAAACAAGTGCGTGTAAATATTTGCTGCTGTCTTTGCTTAGGTGTCAGCCTTGAGGCAGTTGGGAGGATACTGGAATTGTATAAAAATACAATAGCCAGAGGCAGTGCTTTAGTCTAATGAGACAGATGTGATTCTAACCTGAGGATGATACACTCATCAGGCAGGAGAGATGTGGACCATATGGTGTGCGATCAACTCACATCCATCAGGATGAGCCCTTCGGTGCTCTTCCGATTTGAAATGGAAGGTGTTGTGCTGGTGGGATTGTACGTGTGTTCAGGTATATGTAAATATGCAAAACGAGCAGCTGTCCTCAGCATCCTGAATTATGACACCTAAGTATTTTCATAATAAAAGGCTCTTATTTGCTTCCTTCATGCTTCTACATCCTTTATTTTGTTCACAATTCAGGTGCAGCAACACAAAATTTCGGTAGAAAAGTTTCTAGACACACCTTTTTAAACATTAAATACATATAGAACATGGTTGATCTATATCCTACACTTTTTTTTTCTCTTTTTCAATTCTAAACCCTCCTGTTCTCTAGGAAGACACATTACTTGAAATGATATTCACTGGTCACTGGAACAAAGGGGTTTATGATAGTATTGGAACAAAGATTAATGTATTTAAACTAAGAGAGAAATTATCAAGACTTTTGCTTTCTGGGCCCAACGTGTTAGCCTAGCGGCTAAAGTCCTTACTTGCATGCACTGGGATCCCATATGGGTACTACATCTAATCCCGGCAGTTCTGCTTTCCATCCAGCTCCCTGCTTGTGGCCTGTGAAAGCAGTTGAGGATGGCCCAAGGCCTTGGGACCCTGCACCCGTATGAGAGACCCAGAAGAGGCTCCTGGCTCCTAGGTTTGGATCAGGTCAGCTCTGGCTGCTCATTGCGGCCGCTTGCGTAGTGAGTCGATGGACATAAGATTTTCCTCTCTGTCCTCTTCTCTGTATATCTGACTTTCCAATAAAAATAAACAAATCTTTTTTAAGAAAAGATATTTGCTTTCTAACTTCAGCTTCCACGTTTTCCCTGATCTCATTAGCATTCTTGAGAAGGTTGGATTGAGAGGAAGTCGCTATGCTCTCCTGACTTCAGTGGGCCTCATGCCCTTTTGGATTAGAACCCACCGAGATGCGACAGGAGGAAGGGTAGTGCGCGGACAGCTGTGTGCCAGGGACCCTCCAGGTCAACTTTGTTTCTGATAAAGGGTGGGTCCTCCGTACAAGGATTGGAGTGAAAAGATAGTAGGAAGCTCCCGTAAGTGGATGTGGGAAACCTCTGGTTTCAGTGGTCAGCAATGAATACTGTTAACTTTTTTGGGGGTTGGAGAAACCCCCAGGCAACAAATAGAGTGGAGTCCAAGAGGATTTTTTTTTCTCAGCCCTCCACTTGGGGCTGCATTTGTGAATCAGCTAGGAGCCGCTTTTATTGATATGGTCACTTTGCTTTCAGTTCTGATTCTGAAGTAATGTCTCTTTGATGGATGTATAAGGAATTCACTTAGACATCTATGAAAGAAGATACTAGGCAGAAGATGCAACTTGATTTTGAGTCATCCTGGTGCTACAAAAGAGCTGCCATGAGCTGCTGAGTAAAACACAGCAGACAGTTTGTAAAGAGACCAAGCATTATGTCACAGAAGCACCTGCGTCCATATTCAGGCTGCTTGCCTTTGAGCGCTAGAGGGAAGGTTTCCATCTGAAAGCAGTAAAGACAAAGTTTCCCAAGGCCTAAACACTCTAGGCTATAAAGACTTGGAGTAGAGGTGTGTTGACTCTTTATCCCAGACTCCCCAACTTCTTTTTTGATGTTGTTGTTCCTAGCAAGGACCTCTGCTAGAATTTTGTCTATGGTGTGTTTTGCTAGCTTGAACCTTTGCACTTGCGGCTTCTAAATGTCAGGGCATGCTTGCTTTGTTTCTATTCTTTCTGTGACTGCTCCTTTTTTGTTATCCTTAAAAAATATGCTTTAAATTAACTCTTGGGGATGCATTTCATAATGAAGCTTCTCCTGCCAAGGATTATGTCTCTGCTTATCCCTGCATCTGTATTTGGAGCACAAGGACCTGGTTTAGACTGCTGTAAACTTGTACACTGTTTTGGTTGGTTCTGCACAAGGGCAGGGACATGCTAATGCAGTGTGTTCTTCCCTTTTCCCTTAAGTCAGGACAGGCCAGAGATGGGCAAACAGCAGCTACTCAGTATAAATTATGACTATAGATCTTTTTTTTTATTACGTTGCATTATGTGACAGTTTCATAGGCTCTGGGATTCCCCCATCCCCTCCCCATCCCCTCCCCATCCCCTCCCCTCATGGTGGATTCCTCCACCTTGTTGCAGTATTACAGTTCAAATTAAGTCGAAATTCCTTCGTTGCAAACAT
Organism: Ochotona princeps; assembly: GCF_030435755.1. Lineage (NCBI taxonomy): Eukaryota > Metazoa > Chordata > Mammalia > Lagomorpha > Ochotonidae > Ochotona > Ochotona princeps. Next base: position 13,968,353 of record NC_080851.1, read on the forward strand.
ATACCAGGCATAGAGTCCAGCGTCTTATTGTCCAGATGAGTTGAACAGTTTCTTGGGGAGACCATCTCTGGTCTGAAAGCAGAGCTGGCAGAATATCATCCCGATCAATTAGAAGCCCCAGCACAACATCAACAACAATTTACAACATTATGGAATTAATTGACATGGTATTGAGTAATCAATACATTATAACAGTGCGCGTATGGATCTTAAAACAGAAAATAGACTGGTCCCATCAGAGGGAGTATTTATTTCCAAGGTAGAACAACTGATTTCAACACGACTGTGTTCTGGGTGTCTACTGCTGTGTAACAGACTGCTCCTGAACATGGGAAGTTGACACCACAATAATCTGCCGCTTAGCAGTGTTTGGAAGTAACTGCTTACCTCTGCTCCAAGTGAAGTTAGCAGGAGTCCCTCTTGGCTGAATCTAGAGGATCTCTTTCCAAGAATTTCACTCATCTGGCTGGTGCTTTGGCACTGTTTGTCTGCTGGGAGTTCAGCTGTCACTACTGACTTGGCTTTGTTTCATATGGGCCTCTCCACAGGGCTACTTGTACTTTCTTATGCAGCGTAGTTAATAGCTTCCAAGAGGGCATGAAAAGGTAGAAGTAAAAACCAATACTCCAGGCATGGGCTACAGCTAGAACAGACACGCCCAATATTGCCATCCAAAATGAATTCCGCATCTTTACGGGGGCATGAGACAATAATAATTTTAAAGATCACAAGAGTTTTGAACAAGATTGGAAAACTCCAGACTGCCACATGATGCTTCACTAATAAAAATGCGTGAAAGCACATTAAGTGGAGAGAGTCATTTTGTGTTGAACTTTTGACACTAGTGTAGTAGTTAATGTTTATTCCTTACTCTGTGTAAAACAGTAAGTCTGAAATTCTTGGGTAAGTAATTTTACTCAATCTACAAAGCTTATGAGTTGAGCATTTGTCATTGTCCTTATTTATAGTTGAACAAACTGAGATACAAGGAGATGCTGTAACATTCTCAGGACACTACTGTTAGCAAAAACAGGATGTGGATCAAATGTTCTACAGCAATCTATATCAAATATTCTGTAGCACTGTTCATGTGTGTTTGTCCCTGGTTTTTACTAAGGTTTAAAATGGCATGCACTGTAAATTCTGTCTCTTCCTAATGCAGGCCTAGACTGAAATATCATGAACACCACTACTTAAAACCTTCATAAAGAAACAAGAATGGTATGGTGGAGGGATGCGTGCTTGGATTCTGTAACTGACTTGACCAAAAATCCTTTGCAATCCTTATAATCTTGGGTGAATTACTGACCTTTCTCCTCTGGGCCTGAGTTCCTGTTTTATAGAATAGAGCTAATGGTAACCACCTTTAAGAGTTTTGAGGACAGAATAATATACTGTGTGTAATGTACCTAGCAGTAATAGGTTTTCAACCACTGTATTTCCTTTAATGGTATTTTGAGTGTTGCACAGAACTAGTGCAGTAAAAAGCATTTTCTTCTCAAGTAGCTGTTACCCCATAAGGCCAGGACAAATGTCCAATGAAATTCCTATGTTGGATCACTGTGTACAGCTGTATAAACTGCCAATATTGGCTTTCAGTATTTAGCAGCATGTTGGGTCCTGTAGCAGCTTTTGTACCAAGGGAAGGGATACAGAAAGCCAATTGCTTTTTTCGGATTATTCTTTCTGGTTTGTTCTCAGCTTTGAATGTACTTAATCTTCTTTGCATAGGGCATTAGCCCTCCACCCCCTACAAAGACCTGCCATAGAAAGTATTCAAAGCACTTCTCATGCTTAAATAGGCTTTGTTATTAAAATTTCTCTCCTGCCCACCCTGATTTGATATTTTCTTACTAAAGGATGGGGCAGATTTTTATTTGAAGTTCATATCTGAGCAAGCACTTTTATTTTCAGTTATTATATTTCTTTATATTTTGGATATGTTCCTTACTATCGGTTTTCATGAGACATAATTATATTTTATTTATTCCAGTTGGCATTTGGTCTGCATTCTCAAGAGCAGATATTATCAAGTCTTTATGGGAGTTAGGCTCATCTGCAGGTAACAGAGATGAAATTGGCGAGTTGTTCAGAGTGCTTCTTTTGTGAAGCCACTGGACATCCTGTTGGCCTTGGAGAGTCAGAGCAACTATGATTTGGGGATGAAGGCCCAATAAAGGGGTAAGGATTCAATTTCATCTTTTAAAGTCTGAGAGACACAGGAACCACTGAAACCTGACTTATTGTGTAAGAAGTCCAGTGACCGTGCTCCCAGTTTGGTCTCTTTCTCAGTTTATTGAATTCACTGGGTTCAGTTCTTCTGCATTGGCTCCATACTCAGCTGGATTCTTACATCTCACAGGCTCAAGCCACTATTAACCCACACTTTTCCTTTTATGTGGCTGTTACTGATATTTAGTCATTTGTAGTAACTTCATCTTATTTTTTTTTGTTTGTTTTATCAGCCTAGGAGAGATTTTATTTTTTTTTTAAGTTAGAATCAATTGATTTTCTTTGCCTTCTTACTTGTTTTACATATTATTTCATAGATGATTTTTACACCTTTTACCCATTATTGTTACATAAATATCTTTGTATATTTTATTTTTGGAGGTATAGTGAACTTTAGAGAAAACTTGGAATAATGACTGCAATATTGGGATCTAATGTTGCAACATCAGCATGTGCATGAAATATCTTCATTGTTTCAATAGCATGTCTCTTTTTCTGTTTTATTTGTGTCTGAAATCAGTATTTACAATTTCTCCTGTTTTAGCATGGTATGTTTTTGATTAAATGGTTTTTGCTAGAATTCACGGTTACTGAAGAAACATCACAGTATTCGTATCCTAAGATTAAATATAGAACACACTTTCAGCTCCTGCTTTCTAACTCATCACACATGATGATTGGCATGTGTGAAGAACACTCTGTGTTGTCCTTTATCTGAGTTCTCCAACACTTCTAATACTTAAATCTAAGCTTTCCTCCTTCAGATGCCATTAACACATTGAGTGCTGAGTAAGAGAGAGAGAGAGATTTGGCTTGGTGTGGCCAGAGTCAAGGTAGCCCCTATTGACTCAGGGATACACATTTTAACTCATCCTTGTTCTTCAAATCAGTGCTACAGAGAGAGGGATTTTAGTCATGGAAACTCATCTACATTACTGAGCACAGGAGGGGCCATCATGAGGTCACCCATTTGAACTGGGAATGCCATACTGGACAAGTTTTTAACTTGCTTACCACCTCTGGTTCCTCTGCAGTGATTTCTGGAAGTGTTGGTTTTTCTAAAATCAAAAGTAGGCTGAGATCAAAGATGACAGGATTGATTATTGGCACATACCTGGGAAGGGTAAAAGGATTCATGAGAGCGCCATCTTTACTCTAGGTGTTATTTATTGAGACAGTGAATGACTCTGTTTCATTTTGGTGTCTCAGCTACCAAGCAGGATTGTACATGAAATGCTAATATGTCACTATGGAACCTGTTGAACACCTACCCAACTTCAACACACATAGTCAAGTCAGGTCATATTGAAAAGTGGCATACATCAACCTATACTATTATAAAAGCAACTGTAATTTTTAAGGAGTGATTTTTCAGGCCCAAGCTTCTTGCTTTATGAAAATATAGACAGTTGTAGGAGCCTGCTTTACTGCTTGGTAGTTGAGACCTCAAAGATTGCTAATATTTGGAAACCAGGGGAGCTGAACATTAGCCTATATGAAATACACTGTCATTCTAGAAGGAGGGTGGTCAGATTTTTATGGCTGTATCTGATGTGATAAACTGCAAGGGAGGGCACCCTGTGGTCACAGGATTGCTTTAATTTCAAAATCAGCCACTTACTGGAGCCTGCATTATTTCTGCTGCGCTCTCCAATGGTAGGTTGTTGGCAAGTATTTATTGCCCTTTTCTGCGGTGTGTGTTAAGTCCCTTTTCTGAGGCAATGGGGCCCTAAGGGAATGTCAAAGAGAGAGGGGAGTGAAAGGAGGCTTGGATGAGGTGTTTGGTTCTATAACTTCCTTCCAGGCCATTAGTTGATCTATTGGATCAGCTTTTCTCAACCTTTTGTGTATAACTTTCCTGCCAGAGTTGTTGAATTATGTGCAACCATTTTCAGCAAGCTGCTGGGGTCAGGGGGCTTTTCCTTGGCATTTAGCTCCCACATACTTAAACAAAACCTCAATTTGCTAAGGTTTTTAACACTAGAAGCCTGTCCTCCTTATCCGATTTTATTATTTCTTCCACACATTGTTATTCATAACACATCCAGATCCAGGTTATAGCCTTTTGGCTGAATTTCGCATGCTAACCTCTGTTACCTCTCCTAGGGCTTAGGAAACAGGCCCCTCTAGATTGAAATATTAATGATCACAAGTACAACAGCAACCCCTCTGCTTTTCAAGTAATGCAATTCTAAGCCGAAGGGCAACAGCACCAATTATAACTACAGGGATCCTATATACTCTCCCAGTAGGATACACAGATGCAGGCACAGGGACGCCACTGGGTTCTGAAACTTGTAACTCGATGCTTCCGTGTGTTTCTCTGTTTTGAGGCTCTAAAAGAAACAAATGATTCTAGCAAGGAAATTTGGTTAGTGAGGGAGAACTGTCCAAAACTGCCGAGCTAGTTGTGTTGGAAATCACCCTTAGGTGCATAACAGGGTCCTCACATCTCTGCCTATGCCAGTCAGTGTTAGGATGAGGGAAGCTTGTATGACTCACTTGCCTCTCTGCTCTCTCAATTCCTCCTCTTTCCTTTGGGCTCTTTCAGTAATTAGAAGAGTGTACCAGGGAATGTAGTAGTAGGTTTTGTTTTTTGACTCAGCCATCACCTGAGATTCAGGCCCTCTGCCCAGAGACAGTCAGCCCAAGGCTGGAAACAAATGAGCAAAGATTAGAACATGGGCTGATCATAGGGTGCAGCGGAAACCTGTTCACAGGCCGCTTCTTGGGAGCCTGACTTCTCTGCTAGACTACTCCTGAACCCCAGGCTCAGAGTCCAAAGACTTGGATTATTAGAGGGCATAATGAGGTTCTGTAAAGGTCTGTGAGTTCTCAACAGGAAGGAAACAGAAAAAAATACAGGACACTAGGAAAGGATAAATTTAGTTATTTGTCCCAAGAGAGAGCAGTACCAAAAGAGTAAAACTATAGGAAATGTGAAAATAAAAGTATTTGACAAGGAAGAAAAGAATAAAGCAATGATTTTTTTAAAAAAATGGTATGAATATTTAAGGTGTACATCATGTCATAATGAAAGTTGCCAAGTCAAATACGTGATTAAACACCCAAGGAGGGTTATAGATAATTACAGCATTAGCTGAAAACCTGTAAGGTTAAAGTCATAAGTGCAAGCTCTGGACATCTGTTAAGTCATGATCTTTACAACAACGCTGTGAGGAAGGTAGCGTTTCTTTTTCTATTTTACAGATGAGGAACTGGGACACAAAACGTTGAAACAATTTGCTCAAGATTACCCTTTTATACTGAAACATTACACCTCAGCTGCTCTCTAGAGGCACAGAGCCCTTTTTGAAGAAAAGGCTGGAGCAGTTGGAAAAGCCAGATGGAAAATATTGGTCATCAACAGTCTACAGGATTGAACCAGGCAGGGGAGCTAATGCCAATTCCAGGCAGACGAATATTAAGAAAAGTAACTCAGCAGAAGGAAGGTCTTGCAAAAGTAGGCCTTTGTAAATTCAAGATCTATAGTAGTTGATTTATTTTTGAAAATTATATTACCTTTACTGAATTCTATACATCTACATTCAGCCCCATTGATAGTAAAAGGGAATTGTTGCTATTCTTTTTAGACCTTCAGTGCCTTAAATATGATTTTCATAAATTCTTTATTAAGGCATGCAGCCCAGTTTTTGAGGAATGTAAACTGGAAAGCTTTAAAACTAATGTTAAAGTGAATATGGCTAATGCAGTATTAGATTATACATAATGTGAGTAGGAGTACACATTGTATATACAGTGTCTAGTATAAGCCCAGTTTCACAAAAAATGTGCATCTGTATGTGCACATATTCAAAGGGACAGTGAAGATATACTTCCAGTTGTTTTTGGTGACTTCTGAATACCTCAATTTTAAAAATTACATGTATTATATCTGTAAGCACAAAATATGTGTATAAGAATGAAACTAAACTCCAATATCACATCTAAGGAATGCTGTGTTCAACACTAGCTCCTGTCACTGCGTCTCCTAGGAGGCAGCTGTTGATAACACATCTAGCGGAGCCTCTGTTACCCTGAAGTTAGTGAGGATCCTGGACTCAGTTCCTGGCCCCTGGATTTCTCTGGTCAGCCCTGAGCGTTGCAAGCAGTGGGGCAGGGAGCCAGTTGAAGGCAGCTCTCTTTCTTTGTGTTTTCTCCGACTTCCTGTCTGTCTGTCTTCCTAAAGAAGTAAATATGTAAATATACAAATAAATAGACAAAAACAAAGGGAAACTACTAAAACGGGAATACTATCCTTCTTATGAGAGAAAAGCTTTTGAAATCCATGCATAATCTTTCCATAATATGAAGTTTTCATGAACTTTATGAACACTCCCTGATAGAACATTAACTTTTATACCTATGGTGGAATTAGTTAAGCCTCAGAAAACATGTACCTTAATACAAAATTCAACTATATATGTGTGTGTGTGTGTGTGTGTGTGTGTGTGTGTGTGTATTTATTTATTTTAGTCATTGGGTCAGAATCCTCAGAAATTGTGGTTATGCAACAAGGTGGAGGAATCCACCGTGGGGGGAGGGCTTGGGAGGGGTGGGGAGAATCCCAGTACCTATGAAACTGTGTCACATAATACAATGTAACTAATGAATAAATCAAAAAAAAATTTGAGAATGTCCAGAATTTGGATCTAGACATACTTCTACTTTGTTCCTAGAATGGAATAAAATCAGTGTGGAGAACAGCGAGCCATGCCTGTGAAAGTCCAGTAGGTTGATGTCCTCACTTTCATGTATTTCATAGGAAAGGTGAAAGCAGAGGGATTGAAATGAGACTTTACTGAGCACTTTGCAACTTCAGCCAAGAAGACATGAAAATATTGAGATGCAATGCAAAGGGCTGGTAAAGAGAGTTGTGGGAATAAAATTGCCATAGGGTGATTCTGGTTGGCAGAAAGATTACCCACTTGGAAATTCCTTCTTCTCACGGACTGAGACAAATTTCACTCACAAGTGCTTTATCTGTTTACCTAGAGAGTCCATGGTGGGCCCCATGCTCTGCTAATAACACAAACAGACATTCTTTAGGAATGCCTCTTTTCCTGGCTAACTGGCTTGCCCAGACTATAAACCTTGGAGAGAACGCAGTTAAAAATTGATGGGCCATTGAGACTAAAAGAGCAAAACAAACAGCCATGAAATAAATGAATAAGTGAGCATTTTTCAGTTAGTCAATGTCAAAACTCTTCCTTGCCAGTTGGATTTTGAACAGGGGGAAATGTGTGCAAAGGACGAGAGATATCCATCCATTTCATAGAACAAAGAACTGTACCCCGAATTCTCCCTATTGTCTCCAGAACACGAAAATAGATTTTGCCTATGCATTCTGACAGACTCATCACTTCTTAACTAAAACTACCAACAACCTTGCCAATCACTTGCTGTCCTGGAGCTGCAGTCTTTCCTTGTTTATTGTCTATTTGCCATCCCAATCTCCTCTAGCAAAACAGATCCAAGTCAATTGCAAGAAATAATTTAAAAGAAAATATTTTAAACCAGTGTAGCAATAAATTAATTTCACGCCTCTTCTAAATGATTCTGTTAATAAAAATAGAACTCTTGTAGTGCTTGAGAATTGCTATGCAGAAGATGAGATTTTGCTGGCTTTCTCTGTGGAATGTGACATCGCTTACAGCTCTTCCCAACTGCTGCCAGAAGCTGTGTCAGTTGTCGGTTGTGGGTGCTTAACAGCCATCTGGAAGCAAAGTTGGCAACACCTCACTGAAAGCATATCTCAAACTGAGAGCTCCTGGCTGCCATCTCAGTTAGTAAACATGGTAGCTTCCCCACTGAATTGAACATCTACTTCAGACTCCTGATGAGAAGAGAAAATCAAGTAGGAGGGCAGAGGATCAGCATCCTTGGAATGCTTTGCCGACCAGCAATTCATTAAGGCAGCCCAGTTTTTTATGTTATTCCAGGCATCAGTCCAGACAAGAATGGGGTCTATGCTCCTTCTGAATCTCCTTAGAAACAATCAATTCCTGCTCAAGTTTAGAGTATGTTCTGTGCTGTTTGAAAATAGAATTTGAAACAGTCTTAGGTGGAAATAAGATGGAGGAGCAGGAAACATGGGATCATTTTGTTCTTTGTTTACTTGGTATGTCAGTTCAGGAATCATTCTATGAATCTCCTTTTATTATTTGCTAGACTGGACAGCCCTACCAAGAAGTGGATTTCTAGCTCGTAAGCTTTGAATTAGAGGGGAAAATAGAGATAAAACAGAAAGATGGCTAGCAACCCTATCACCTTAGGCTTATAAAACAGCATCTCAAAGCTCATGTGACCTGGTATGTTTTATTTTATTATGGGTTCTTCTTAGTTTTCAAGGACATTCATAGAAACTTTGACAAGTGAGTCAGGGCAAATACCACTCTATGATCACTGCAGGTTGGGGTGTTGGGGTATTGAGGGCTTCTTTCAAAACAAAGAAAATGCTTCTGCTGACACTGTAGTTTTCTCTCCCCATCTCCCTCAAGAGTATTTCCCAGAAAAATGACTTAGAAAACTGTCTTATACTCATATTTTCAGCATGCATGTAATATATGATATTAACATTTAAAAAAGATTTATTTATGTAAAAAAATTACTGGTAGAGTAGGAGGAAAAGAAAGAGAGAAAGAGAGTGAGCCAGCTCACTCTCCAAATAGCTTCAATAGCCAGGGTTAGGCCAAGCTGAAGCCTCGAGCTTTATTCAAATTTGCCACATGGGTGTCAGGGTTCCAAATAATTGAGCAATCTTCTACTACTTTTCCCAGGCCATTAGCAGGGAGCTGGATTGGGAGTAGAGCAACCAAGACAGGAACTGGTGCCCAAATATGATGCTAGAATGCAGGTGACAGCCTTACTTACAGTGCCACAATGCCTGCCCCTGAACTTGGGCATTTTTAAAGCCTCAAACACCAAAATCCTAAGCCAACAGCAAGATGGAAGGTTAGAGCCTGTGTTTGCTTCCTACAGAAGATTTGGGTCTCACTGGTGTGTTAAGGTGCTCCCACTCCATAGTTTGTAGAATCAGTACACATTGTCTCTTGGCCCACTGTTGTATTTCCTTGAGTCTTGGGAAACTTCATGAATGGTTATAGCCTGGTAAGAGTCACAAGATGAATAACCAACTGTTCTTTTAGTTTAGTCTTGTCTCCTCTATGGCACTCAGGTGTAATAAACTTCTTTGGATGAAGGTTAGGGGACTCTGTGTGTATCTGCAAATATTGAGCTTTTCAATTTGAATTTCCTTTGGCTTTGGGCATCCTGGTACCTTCTGACAAGGCAGAATGGTGCCAGGTAGGCTTCCACTACCTGGAGACTCACTCTAGTTCATACTGATTCTTCCCTGTCACCTTTTATTTTTTCCAAGGAGAAAGGCAGTATTTACAGTAAAGATTCAGGTGGCCTTAAGTGTCAGTGGGAGTATTGAATGACCTGGGTCTCTCTATTCAGTGGGTGCTTTCTCTCAAACATAGACATCTCTGATAGAAGCTTTTCTTTTAATTTTCCATAGTACTCTGTGCACTAACTAGTTTGTGTTCTGTTTATTGCCAGGCTGTGTGCCTTATGTTGTCAACTTGTTCCAAGTCTTACAGTTCCAACTGCAATTGAGTTAAAAGTCTTTAGGGCTTTCCAAAAACAATTTTCTAAAAGTTTCATACTATTTAATTTTGAATAACAGTTCCTTCCAAAGACCAGTTGATGAATTTGAATTATTTGATGGTTGTTCATACTTCTCGCAGGGGTCTTATGTTAAATACTAGCACATATCTCCACAGAGGAGGCTGTGTATAGGGTCAGTAATGACTGACAAATGTGTACTTGACTAGCCATTTTTAAAAGAGCATGACTTTTATAGGATCATTATGAATCAGGTATGAATTTAGATAAAAAAAGCTTATGAGAAAATGTAAGTGAAAGATACACTCATTTGGTCCAAAATTTGATTTGATATTTCATTTTTATAACATGGCTTTATCATAAACTTCTTTTTTGAAGATTTATTTATTTTTATTAGAAGGGCAGATCATATTTACAGAGAGAGGGATACCGAGAAAGATTTTCTTTAAAGATTTATTTATTTTTATTGCAAAATTAGATATATAGAGAGGAGGAGAGACAGAGAGGAAGATCTTCCATCTGATGATTCACTCCCCAAGTTACTGCAAGAGCTGGTGCTGTGCCAGTCCGAAGCCGGGAACCAGGAACTTTCTCAAGGTCTCCCACATGGGTGCAGGGTCCCAAGGTTTTGGCCCATCCTCGACTACTTTCTCAGGCCACAGGCAGGGAGCTGGATGGGAAGTGGAGCATCTGGGATTAGAACCAGCGCCCATATGAGATCCCGGCAAATTCAAGGTGAGGACTTTAGCTGCTAGGTCACTGAACCGGGTCCATGAAAAAGATTTTCCATCAGCTTCTTCACTCCCCAAATGGCTACAATGTCTGGAGCTCAGCTGATCTGAACCTAGGAGCTTCTTCCAGGTCTCCCATGTGGGTGCAGGGTGCCAAGGCTTTGGGCCATCCTCTGCTGCTTTCCTAGGACACAAGCATGGAGCTGGATGGGAAGAAGAGTAGCCAGGACTAGAACGAGAGCCCACATGGAATTCCAACATAGGCAAAGTCAGGATTGAGCCAATTGAGCCATCGTGTTGGGCCCTTCAAGAGTTTTTTAAAAACCCCTTGCATCCATGGATTTCAAAAATTTTTGCAGCAAAGTAAGCTTTTTTTAAAGTCTATTTCTTCAAATTTTTTTTAGGTTCCTTCAAATAAGTATTTAAGTATAACAAGCTCAATTTTATTCTAAATTAGAATATTTTATAACAACATTTAATATTTTGAATAATGCAAATAAAGTTTTAAAACTATGAAACAAAATCTGACTTACTGTGATTTATACCAAAACATTTTGAATTCTACTGTTTTTTCTTTCTTGGATACAAAGTTTTACTGAACAGAAGTCTGTAGATTCTTCTGTAGTGGACTGTATTTGTTACTACAAGGTTAGTTTTCTATGAATGAGGCTGTGTGGAATATGGTGGTCAAGTTACGTCTAAACACAGTTTGGAACAGGGTTTCATTGAATAATCTTCATGTGTCACTTAACAAAACCACAGATAGTTTTGCATGGTAGTGGCCTTACATCATCTAGACCAAATCAAGACTAATCTCTTCAAATAAGAAATAAGCTAACCCATAAGGACAAATATCATATGTTTTCTCTGATATAAGGCAATATTCATACAAAATAGATATATAGGTGATGAAGTATATACATGTATTTTCATAGATGAAGTGTAAAATGGAGACTGGCATGCCAGGAAGTGAATATATATCACAGTAGACATCTCTACTCTCAAACAACAACAACAACAACCAACTCTCCATGAAACAGTTAAATATACCTTGACAATATGATTCTAGACTTTCTTTGTCTATACCTACAATTCCAAGATGTACTTAATAGCAGAATATTAAACTTGTATGGGAGGAAATGATGGGGGAAGAAATTCGGGGCGGAGAAAAGAAGGGCAGGAGATGTCTCTATAACTATAAAAATGCATCACGGCAAATAATAAACATAATTTAAAAGAAGTGTTTGTGTAATACAGATGATCTGGGTGGTGTGAAAATTAGATGCTAAAATTGAAGGGTGAGGCATTTCCAGTGTCCTTTGCTATTTTCAAAGATAGATGAAACATGAAATTAACAGTCATGCTAAGACCTTGAAATATAGATGAATAAAATAGAGCAAATTATGTAAGAATTCACTATAACTCTTCTAGGGTTGGCAGAAAACACTTTTGCTATAATTAGTCCATAACCAAGATGCTGGGCTTTAATTTCTTCAAATTCTTTCAGCATTTCCTTTTCGTATGTCTCTCTTTGGAACCTAACTTGCTTTATCACTGAGTAGGTGAACAAGACAAATAGTGGAATTTCATTAGTTATATTCTCTCCCCAGTGCCATGGATTCTTTTTTATCTGATCCTGGATGCAAATGTTATAAATATAAGTTTTAACACAATGCTCTGCCTTGATGCTTATCATGTAGATTTATAAAGAAAGATTGTACTTTGTAAATTATGCTAATGCAATGGAAAGATTATTTTTAATTGAAGTTTTTGTTCACACTGTCATGACTTTCTAAATGAGGTTTCATTTCTGTGTATGTGTAGTTCTCCAAGCTTCATGCCTTGGTCAAATAATCAGTCATTTACATTCATCTCTTTCATATGCATAAAAGAAAATTTACGTTTTTAGTGAAAAAACCTTTATTTTAATAAGATAAATTTACTGAATCCAAAACATATGACAATGAATGAAACACCTTGCTGGTGTTTGAGGTTTATAGTAAGTATAATTTCGTTCATTTCTTTTTTTTTATCCTGATATTGATTACAATTTCTGAGCCTGGAGATCCTTATCTGTTTTTAAGTCAGTATTGATGCAATACTTGATATGTTTGTGCTCTGACACATTTACTTAGCCATGTGATATGCGGCTGATAATTGATGAGAACTGGGAAAGTATTATAGAAGTAGAAAAAAGTTTTAGAAATTCTTAGGATAAAATCACTTAAAAGCTTATAGCTTCCAAAACCACTTCAATATAATTTACTTGCACATAGAGTAATTGTTGACAACTGTTGAACCCCCTACTTAACCTACCAACTTTAGGGTGACCAGAAATTATATACATAGTGATTGATGACACAAGACCTGTTAAAAATTTTTGAAAGTTTTTGTCAAATATACTTAAACTGTATCTAAAAAAGATTCTAGACCTAGTTACCATTTATTCAGCGAATGAATGGAGTGAGGAAAGGAAAACGACGAAATCCATCATGAATTAGAAAAGTAGCATAGGTACAAACCACTGGTAAATATTATTAGCTCTTTAGTTCAAGCATAATGCAGGAGGATTTTCCAAAATTGAATATAAATAGGTTTATGATCATATTTAGGAATATTTATTATATTTAGGATTTTGTTAAGCATGATAATCATCTTGTTTTTTAAGACATTTGTTAGAGAATTACTCATGAACTTATAAGTCAGAAGAGATTACATTTGAGTTTAAAAACAGCAATGATAAAAAATGAATAGCATGTGAAAAGGGAGATGTGATCATGTGTGATGAATTATTTAATTTTTGGAGTTGGGGGATAATTCTATGTGACACTATCATACGGGCATGTCTTTTTATGTATATTCAAAATTTTGAAAATAAGAAAATGACAGGATATGTGAACAAAGAAGGATTTTTGTCTTTTTACAGTGTGTAAGACTTCAAAAGCACTTGGTAACAAAAGTAAATATTAGACCAATTTCCACAGTACTCAGCCCTGAAAGCTGACAATTTCTTCTCTCAGTGTAGGACCAATTTGTCACTGCTCTGCTATGTTACTGCTCTGTGTCCATTAGCAATAAGACCTCTGAGCTATAAAATCATCATTTTTTACATGAAAATCAAAGGTCCCATAGTGTATGTGATTGTTTGCATAGGACTGTATATGTAAACTGCCTGGTAGAGTGTCCAACCTGCATTCATTTCACAGTAAAGGGAGGTAGTATCATATTTACCTTGTTTAACAAAAATTTAGTGAGCATTAATTATGTACCAGAATCTCTGCTTAATCCAAGGGATTTTTATGACAAAAATGTGATATTTGCCAATGAATTATTCTTAACTTATGAAAAATCAGGACTTGTACAAAATTGTAGTTTCATTATTACAAAATACAATATTTCTTGTGGTTTGGCTTAATAACTGAAGTGGGATGTAAAAGAAGACTTGTTAAGCTGATAGACTATGGTTTCAAACTCTGTGCTGCCGTGAATAAACTGTGCTATCTTAGGCAGGCACTACATTTTGTGCCTCAGTATCATTGCCTGTTTACTGGGGAGTAAGTGTGCTTAGCTTATAGGATGTTATGAGCATTCTATATAAATTATCCAGAACAGTACTTAATGTATAATGCACATATGATTTCATAATATGTATAAAGTGATATTGAAAGCAGCCCATTGTGACGGGTGCTGGTGATTCTGTTGGGCGCTAAGGACTTGGTCCCTAGTGGGTTGCGGATGGTTCGCAGAAAGTGTGACTGTAGAGCTTCAACTGGATGAAAGGACCACTCAGAGACTACCCTAAGCATCTTTTAGACAAAGGGCCCGGCATTCATAAAGACCTGGAAGTGGGAGAGTTTAAAAAGTGAGTCAGCAGCACAAAGAAGTGGAGTGGGGTTAGGTGTTAGAGTGTGGGTCTTTTGAGACAGAGGAAAATGTAGCACCAAGTATCATTGCAAACTAACTAGTTTAAGTGGTAATAAGGCAGCAGGCAAAATGAATCATATGGAAATTTTACGCAGAAAATCCACAGGAATATGGCGATTAGTTGGACTAGATTGTAAAAATAAACTAGAAGTACTCAAAGGGTGATTCACAGAATGACGGCACCAGTTGCCAGTTGCACCAAAGTAGTTGTTTGAAATGGGAAGTCTTGGGTCTCATCCCACTACAGAATCAGAATCAGCATTTTAACAAGTACCCAGTGGAGTCATAAGTATACTGGAATTGAAAACACCAGAGTCAGCAGAGATTCTGTGCAAAGGCAGGGATAGGGGGATGGGAAGAATAGGATGAGGACCATTCATAGGTACTTTAAGAGGTGAAATGGGAAAGATTTGACTGACAAAATATGGAGGGGTAAGTGATGGTGAAGACAACACAGAATAAACCTGTGATTCCTTGTTAAGGATGATCTTAAGGAGTCTATGGCACATAGAAAAATATCTGTAAAACTTGAGCTGAAGAAAATGGAGTTGTAATGTTAAGAAAATATGAAAAATATGTCTCTTATCAAAAAGGGAAAGTCCAAAAATGACAAATCTTCGCCATCTCTACTGTTCTATGACAGAACAGGGCAAATGAACTTGGTTCTCTAGAGTGCATTAAAGATTTGGAAAACATTGGAGCTCATACACTCTAAGATCTGTGGCTCCTTTGTTGGGTATAAATTTATAAAAATAAACCACTAAGGTACTCTGATCTTGTAGTTAATTCTCTCCTATTGACTTGGCAAGAATTCAGACTCTAGAATTTGGAGAGATTAGGGATTCCTAGCGATTCCTGGCACCACTATTGGATTTTTTTCCCCTAAACTTGGTTTGGAAAAATGTGAAAAATTTAGTTACCTCAGTTCATTATCTGCTGAATTGAAAGGTTACTGTGTCAATATGTGGGATGCAACCGTTACCCCCCCCCCATTATTTTCGGATTTAGCAAATAGAAATAGAAGACACAAAGTTAAATCTAAATCTGAGTTAAGCAATATGTTATTTTGGTATATGCATGTCCCAAATACTGTGTGTCATGCATATACTAAAAATTCAGTATCTATCTGAAATTCAGCTGGAACTATTTTATATTTTAGCTTTCTCCAATGCTCTACATGTAGTGATATATAATAGTATATGAAGCTATATGAAACAAGTTATAGAAAATGGAATTAAAAATAAGTTTATCTTCATAGGAAACTTAAATTCTATCAATATTTCATAATATGTATTTTCTGTGAATTTTTGGAGACTTTTTATACTGAAAATATAGCAAATATTAACACTGAAGACCAAGCTGACATTTTTACAAAATGTTGTATAGAAATTTGTAACATTGATTTACACAAACATGTATATATTTAATTTGGAAGAAAAAGCCAGAACAGACTTTCTGGGAAATTATGTCATATTTTTTTCTTCCTATATTATGATAAAATTACTGACTTATTTTTTTCAAACCCTGTCTACGTTTTAGCATTTTGTTTCATAATCTTAGCACAACATTTTGTGGGAAGACAGCCTATAATTAAGGCATAAGTTATCAAACACTGCAGATACAGAGCGATGAAGATAAGCTTGATGCTTGGTTTTTAAAAGAGATTGCTGGTTAGCAGGTGTTGCATTGAACAACATGGCATTGAAAGTAAAACTATCACAGATGGTGTCTACTATATATGGAAACCTCTACGATTGTATCTGTTTTTAGAGTATCAAAGGTAAGGATCTGCATTAGGTAATTTTCTTCAATTAAATTCAACAAGTATATTAAACAAAAATTCGATTAAAATATTTGGAAGTACAAAATATTATGAGATCACAGAGAAATGACACATTCATTCCATCAGGGGTCTTTTGAGAGGTTTTCCAGAAGGTCGCTTATGAGTATTTTTTATAAAATACAGAATTGGAGGAAATACTGCATTTTTTGGACAGGGTTATATGTACATAATGGTGTAAAGAGTGAAGAATTTATAAAAGAAGAGGAAAATCGTGACCTCAAATCTAAAGGCCTAGAAATAGCAATATCATTTTAATGAGGTTCATTTTAGCCTTTTTCTGCTTTTGTTTACATAATTAAGATCATGCTATGTACATGTAATAAAAAAACATGGTATGAAGTAAAAAATAGGAAATAGCTGGAGTTTTTTGGAGCAGGTGGTGTTAGTGACAAAGGCATAGAGTTTGGTCAAAAAGGTAGTATAGAGTTTGATTTTGGAAGATCTTCAGTACTAAACTAATGCCTGCCTGTTTTCTCTGTAAGCAGTGTGATCCGTGAAAGACTTCTGAGAAGGATAGGACCATGACTTTAGAATTTTCTTCCAGTTAATTATAGGCTATTAAATGTCTTTGAACTTTTGGATCATGCCAAAATACTATCAAGGTCATCAGCTATGAAAATTTGAATGTCTTGGAAATAAACTATACCATTGGCTAATTGTGTTCAAGGTATCATTGACATTTACCTTATTGAACATAAATTGATTTTTACACACTTCTGTCAGTTACTGAATAAAGCTCCTGGAAGGTAGAAAAATGAGAGGTCAGCTGCATGTCATGGAAACCTTCAAATGTGGCATATAGAATTGTGAGTGTGATAAAGATTTATTGAGGATCTAAGATGTTTCCAGGACCTTCTTGTTTAATGATGTGCCCTGCAACTTCCTGGCTGCAAGCAGGATTAAAAGAGCATAAATGCTGTGAAGAAAAGACTATTTAGGCACATAAGTTTTGATATGATCCTGAATATATTTATGAAAATTTAAAGAAAACAATTCCCTAAATATTCAGATTTATTTAACATCTTCTCAGCACAACTACTAGTTAATTTTATTTGTTTTATTTTCTCCCATTACAAAGATGTTTTCAGGGTGCAGGTATAGATTGTTGGAGGTATTGTTGGAGTGATTATTAGAGATGTTGCTGAAGGAAAATAGTGGGCCTGTGTTGTGACATAGCTGGTTACATGCCTGGGACATAGCATCCCCAGTTGTGCATCAGCTGCTGCTAAATGGAAAAGCTGAAGAAGAAGACCTATGTGCGTGGAGCCCTGCTATCCATTTGGGAGACCAGGATGAGTTCTAGGTCTTTGGCTTTGGCTTGGCCCAGTTCTGGCTGTTACAGCCATTTGGGGAATAATGCAGTGGATGGAATATCACTACATGTAGAGCATTGGAGAAAGCTAAAATATAAATATAAGCATTTTAAATTAATACATATGAAAACAATAAAAAGGAAAAATATGAAATTTGCTCACATTTGTGAGTGTATTATGGAAAAGGAAGATCGAACAGCTTCATGAATTGTTTTCCTAGTGTCTCTGGATCTTCTACTCTAAGAAGATAGGAGCATGTGAACAATTGCATTTGAAATCCTTATAATGCTGAAAGTTCTGAGTTTCAAATTCAGCTTGATCTCTTCAGCTTTTAGATTCTGTCTCCTGCTGTCACAACATCATTTCTCAATTCAAAGGGGGAAAAAGATTCATTGCCCCTCAGATAGAGCTTCTCTGCTATGGCTGTGTCAAGTGTGAATGAATCAGAAAACAAAGTATTAACTTTTTCTTGAAATAGGTAAGACCTTAGGAAACAGGAATAAAATTGTGTGGATCATTGGAAATAGCTCGTGGAGAAGTTTTATGCCTTCTACCACCAGACACGGGAGGGAACAGACCTTCCACATTACAGCAGTCACCAGAGACATTCTGTGAAGTCTAACAATGCAGATAGTGCCTCCTTTTGATAGTATTCGACATTAATGCTGTGCCATTTCAAGTGACAAAAAGAATGTTTCTGACTAGGCCTAATTTTGTCATAAAACTTTGCTTAAAATGAATTTAAGCTTAAAGCCAACCATTTAATACATTTTACTTTTGACCACTTTAAAAGCAAGTAGATCAGGCCAATTCTTTTTATGACACAAAAGGAAAAAAAAAAGATCAGTTAGCTTGTTTCAAATGCTTTTATTTTTAAATTTCTACAACTGAAATATCTCCTCTCTCCTTTAAGTACACTGACAGGTCATTAATCCTTAATGTGAATTTGTACCACTGGGTATTTTTTGGGAGAAAACTCATTAAAATTCCTTTGTTTTATATGTGATTGTTCTAATAGAAATTTGGAGTTCATGTTTAGAATTTGTTAAAATGAGTAGGAAGCATAGAAATCCTTCTTAAAGAGTTGAAGTGTGTGAAATTACTTCTATTTACAGTCAATGCTGTCACTCTGATCTTAAATGTTTGAAACTAACTTTTCTACAGAAAAAGCATAAATTTTGCAAGGCTTATGCATCTGCTTGCTCCATTTAAATTAACTGCACTTGCCCTATGTACTTCATATGATTTTCTGTAATTTCCTTTTTGTCTTAGAAGCATTGGGCATTATTTTTAATTCTACCACATGATTTTAAATTGTTCTATCATCCAATTTTTATCTTTAATGAATGATCTTATTGGATGAAGGGTAGCTGAACAGTGGAAAAGGTTGATGGCAGTTCAGCATGTGCTCTGGGCACTGGTGGGTATATTACCCAGTCTATTGTAAATCGTCATTTCCTATTACTTATTATTTCCTTTCCTCTTCTACAAAAATATTTAAAGTCTTGTGTGTTAAAAAGAACAGTCATCAGCAAATGTGCAT
This sequence comes from Ochotona princeps, assembly GCF_030435755.1. NCBI lineage: Eukaryota > Metazoa > Chordata > Mammalia > Lagomorpha > Ochotonidae > Ochotona > Ochotona princeps. Next base: position 13,987,568 of record NC_080851.1, read on the forward strand.
TCCAAACCTGACTAGAGTTTACAACATTAAAAAAAAATTCAAATTAAGGGTGGCAATACCCGCTTCTTGATTGTCTGAAACTCCTTCTGTTTCTTTTCATTCTAGGCATTGATAGTGATGCAAAAATCATCAAGAGAGACATTTGGTTTTGTTTTTTATTTTCTTTTGCTTAAGTTTCCCGTGGTCTACACTGTATTCTATGTATGTTCTCCAAAATCCACTTCTCAACTCCTTCCCTATTCTGTCAACTACGTGCTGAAACCTGTGTGGGACCTGAGGGCTCATAAAGAGCTAAGTAGTTCTTGTGTATGCCCTTGGGATGAAAGTGAGGTGAGCATGGAGACCAGCACTATCCAAATGTAGGGAATAAAACTGACAACTGTGGTAGGAATTGCCAAGAATATACAGAGTGCTGTAAGACGTGTAACAGAGCTAGTTTCCACTGAAGCCCTTGATAGTTTGCTTGAAGTGACATTTAAGTGTAAGGAGGTAGTGTAAGGTGTAAGTAAGCTAAACACATTAGCTTGCAGAAGCAAGTATTATGAGATTGTATGCTGTAAGATGGACAGAAAGCTGAGACCCATGAGACAAGTGGGCTGTTATAAGGGAAAGAAGATGAATATTGGGACCGGTTCATGCATGATGGTGTTGAGTAGAGAGAGTGTCTTTTGAGATGCTGATCCATTAGATAAGAGCAGTGAGGTAGAGGGAAACGCCCCGGATAACTACCGGGTTTTGGTCTTGCTCCCTGTGTGCATGGTGGTTGGCTTTTCAGGGAACCACTGCTTTACTTTGCGGTCATTAGCTCACAAACCCCCAAATAACCAAAGCAGTGATTCTGGGATGTGTTTATCCATTTGAATGTTAAGGTAATAAAATTCTGATCTAGAATGTTCCCCTTTTGTTATGAATGACCTTTGCTGTCTTATGGTCAAAATTTGAAAATATTTACTTGTCTGTTCAGAAATTGTGTTCAAAATGGCCTCAAGGAAAATGAAAATAATGATATTTTTAGAACTTTGAAATGATAATTGTAATCCTTGTGTTAATTCAAAATGCTGGAATCCCTCCAGCTATATTTTGAATGAATTTGTATAGTATTCATAAGAACAAAAAATTTATGAACTTCTGTAACAAGGATAATAAAATCCACTGTCCCAAAATTGGCAGTCCCCAAATGTCATCGTTTTTAACATAAAACATAAAGCATGTGCGTTATGTTTTGTTCTCATCATTGCTACAGTTTCAAGAGGAATTATGACTAGGCTAAGAAACTTGGAAAGGAGTTCAGGGCTTGTGTTTCCTTGTAGTATCTAACATCTCTGCCCCAAACGTGTATATTTCTATGGGATTGGAGACTATGTATTGACTCCTTAACTGCATCAGTATCCTTGTTTTTCCATTGCTCACAACAGAAATGAAGTAACCTTCATTCCATGTCCACCTTAGAATCTGCTTGTCCTGATTCCAGCCGCAGGTGTCTTCACACATTCATGTTAGAGAACATACTGTTCAAATCACTAGTCTACTCCCAGATGACACCTGACAGCAGCCTCATGGGAAAATCTAAGCCAGAAATATCCAGCCTGGCCAACTCCTAATTTTTTTCCCTTCTAAAATCATGAGAGCTGACACATACTCTCTGTTGCTCTAAGTCATCATGTTCTGAGTGCTTTGCTTTGCTGCTGGCAACTACCTCCGTATCATTCTGTCCTTTAAAATGGGGGAGGATCGTATTCACATTCAGACATGTGTCAAACAATGCTAAAGAAAACTTAACCTCGCCTCAGTTCATAGATCAACATATGATTGTGGGTTTTGGAGTCCATAACATATCCATATAGTGGCTGTGGCTTTGATTTCAATAGCAGTTTGCAATTCAGTCTTGCAGGTGACAAATAACTTTCACAACATATATTATAACTGTATTTTCCTGGAAGAAGTTTAGAATCTTATTTCAGGTGATCACTCAGTTAATAAATATATATTGAATGAGTACCACATGGAAGTCAGTGAGTTGGGTTCTGGAATTATAGTAGGTATCAGTGAGGACAGTCTATTTTTCAAATGTGAGAAATACTTAATGTCACAAGAGTTCAGCCTCCTGTTAAAGTTCAAGTATAAGTTGCTATGTGAGTGTAAAAAGGGGAAGACAAAGGTAATTTGTGGTCCCAAAATATCTGCTTTGGACACATAATTCAGTTGGAGTTTAATGAGTAACACATAACCTATGGTGAAAAAAATATGGCTGGTGAAGATGAGACAGTATAATCTAAGTATTTTAAAGCCCTGAACTAGAGTAGAAGATTCTGTTTCAAAGGCTGAAAAAACTTAGGATTGGATGCATTGAAACAAGGGAACCAGTGATGCTAAAGGATGCTAGAAAAGCTCTAGGGATCAGCCATTTATGATTTCAGACTACATCCTTATTAGACTTCAGGGGAGCAACTTGATAGCAACTGCTAAGCTGCTTATGGCTGAATTTGAACTTGAACTGAGGTTTTCTTTCCATCTCTCTACTTTTATGGTACTTCACATTTCTTTATGACAGCATCCTTGACAGACAGGTAGCAAACAACCAAATACTTGCTTAAAGAGAGAGGAAGCAAACAGAGTGAAGAGGACAAGTCTTACTTAACAAATTAGCTCATCTGTTCTAGAGCCAGGAACTTGGATATCGTTTAATTCTAATTAATTATTAAGAAGTGGAATTAAACTTTTATGACTCAAAATTCAGAATGTGATTCCTTTTATCCATGTAATTTCATTTAATCCACATGGTGTGCTGCCAGAAGGCTGGAAGCATCTTCAGTGCATGTGTTGCAAAGAACAGATCACAGAGTTCTATCAGGAAACCCAAAGGCCCGTCTGTAGCCAGCTCTGTTAAACTTCTTAGAAGCTTAGGTGCCATCCAGACAGGAGCCAGGTGTTGGACAGCTTTGAATGTCCTTGACTTCATTATCTGTAGAGAGCAGAAGCAAGATCTTAAAAATCAATAGTGGTCATCAAGAGCAGTGATTAGACAGATGGGAAGAATCTCTGACATTCCGTGTCTGCTTTTGGCCAAGAACTGAAGAGTGTAAGGTAGGCAGTAAGTTAAGCAGCATTAGCCACGTGATTTCTAGTCATTTGTTATACTGAGAAAGAAGTACTTAAGAATACGAGTTGAGCTTGCTCATAGTTTACGTGTGAGAACAGAGAGAAGGTGCCCAATACTCATCCACTCACTGTTGAAGAATGAGCATGAGTGAGAAAATATTGCTGGTTGAATATGGAGTTTAAAGTACAGTCACAAGCTACTTTTATTAAGAGTTTTACTTCCATTGTATATGACACCATGAAAGATTTAAGGGAAAGATGAAAATAGAGTATTATAGGGTACCTTACTTGTAAGTAACATCTGCTGATTTATTCCTGGCAGGAAAGAATTAGGAAACTAAAGATTCTTGAGTTACCACAGAAAGACAACTCCCTAGGCAAGGAGAAGCTATTACTTTGCTTGGAGATTAGGGAGCTGAGAATAGGAGAGAGGCTGATCTTTGGAAAATTGCAAAGCTGCTGAAGAGACAGCAGCTGAACATATTTTCCTTTTATTTTTGAATGTTGCAATGTCTGAAGAAAAAGATATCAGTCGTAGTACTGACTGGCTGCAAACCAGCCAAACCTCTAGATAGCTCAGCATTCTCTTGATTGGCGTTTGAGCAATGTTCCTGACATCCGAGCCAAATCTGTTCTATTCAGGTAGGCTGGATGGTATGGGTCACTTTTTTTTCCTTTCTTCTGGGGAGGCAGACAAGGATCGGTGTACAGTCCTGGAATTCACTCAGTTTCTGATTTAATTAAGTTTCTTTTTGAACATATAGGGCACCTCATTCCTTCATGTTTCAGCCCTTCTATCTGTGAAATAGTTTAACATCTGGCACCTGGCAGATGGAATTGTTCTTTTTTTTTTTAAGCAGTTTACTTTGTGCTTGGAATTTTAAAATATTCAGCCATTAACATGTCCAGTTCTCTGGAGTTTTTGAATGTATGTGTCTTCATTCCTGAGAGATGCTAAGCAACTGAGCAGGAAAGGGAGTTACTTGCAGAGACTATATGCAGATGTACTCCACTCGTCATCCTCTGCCTGTACCACTCTACAGATATTGGGTCTAAAATCCTGGAATACTGCTAGGATAAACCTAAGAGAAGAAGCAAACATGTTATGTTTTTCTTTCCTCACATTTTTCATCCTTCCTTTTCATGGGTATTGATTTAAGATACATCATTAGTATTCATTTAAGATGCATCAGGAAACCAATGTGGTATGCTGAAGTCCTCATATAGCTTAGAATGTAGACGGAAATGAAACACCAGTGTGGTCCAGTGTGATGAGAAATTTTGTGGAGCTGGGGGAGAGCAGAAGCAAAACAGATCCTCAAGTTATTTTGGAGGAAAATTGGAAAAGGATCAAAAAAGGCTTCATAGATAAGTGTCCATGTTGATGTGGCTGTGCTCATAGCAGGGAGAAGAGCAGTTGGTAAGGTCTGACACAGGGAGATGTTGAATTCATGGTGCTTTTAACTCCCTGATGGAATTTTCTGTAGGTAGGATGAAACTTACTGATCATTGTGTGGGGAGAGGTGCTTACTAAGAGTTAGGCTTGAGAGATACGACATTTGAAATATAAGGTGGCACTAATGTATAAGAGGTGTGAAAGTCATGTTTAGGAATATGTTAAAGTGTATCAGATTATCTGGATTCAAGACTCACTAATAGTTCCTGACTTCAGCTTCTAAACAATGTAAACAGGATCTTGGAAAACAGCAATGGTGGTTCAAGTAATTGGTTTTCTATAGTAACTGTGAGACCTGACTTGAATTCTGGTTCCTTGCTTTAGCCTGATCCAATTCTAGTTCTTGGGGAAGTAAGAATAAAATAGTGTGTATTTATCAGTGCAGAAAAAAATGATCAAAACAGATTTCCAGTGGAATAAAGTTTGCCTGCTTTCACACCTGGCTAACTGACCTTTAGAAATACAAAATTTAACTTCTAAAATATTTTTTTCCATGCTCTGAGCTGTGGAAAGCAGGCTATAGATGAATAATCAAAAAGGAGACTAATCTTAAAGGGTAAGATGAAAATAGACACCTAGAACAGAATCTGGGAGTCAGAGAATTAGAGATGGAGCTGAGCTATCTTTGTCAGGCTTGGATACTTCCATTATATTAAGCTGCAGGGTATAAGACCTTACTGCAAAACTTAGAGAAATTGCAATTTTCTCTGGAGTACAATATACATTCCTAAATCATTACTGTCCAGAGGGAGAAAGTAACGGTGCTTACCATTGATCAGGGCAAAATAGCTGAGAAATATGCAGTACTGCTAAAGATAGAAGGCGGGTGTACCTAGGGGAGGACTTGAAGAGCTTGTGTCCCACCAAGCAGGAGAAAGAGGTCAGTTACTGGTGCTGGATGGCAGAGGAAAGCATGGGCGGTCATACACAGGATGGACCAATCAGTCAGGGAAAGAAAGACAAAAGGATAACCTGAAGAGAAGGTGAAGCATGAGCAGTACATTTTCAATCATTTTTTTAGATGTCAGAATTATAGAGGGAGAGAGAGAGAGAGAGAGAGAGAGAGAGAGAGAGAGAGAGACATGTCTTCCACCACTGGTTCATTTCCTCAGCTATGTGCAATGGCTGTGGCTGGGCCAGGCCCATGTCAGGAACCAGGAACTAGGAATTTCATCCAGCTCCCCTACATGGCTATCAGTGACACTAAGGCCATTTTTTTGCTGCTTTTCCCAGGCTATTAGCAGGAAGCTGGATGAGAAATGGAGCAGCTGGGACATGAACCACCAACAATATAGCACGCCAGCAACTCAAGCATTGAAAATCCACTATGCCACAACGCCAGCCCCTAGATGAGTAATATGTTTTGAACCAAGTGTGAGCTAGGGTTGGCTGAAGCTGTTAATGAATAAGTTGATGAAAAATACAAACATATGAAATGGCAGGGCTGGAATTCCATATTCACTAGCCACATGGGTCTCACTGACTTAATTAGAAGTAACTAAAATAACGTTCAGTCCTTCAGTGTGGTAGTCACAGGACATTAGAAGCTATCATATTAGCTAGTTCAGCTTCAGAACATTCTCTTCATTGTTGAAAGTTCTATTGGATAATACTGAGGGCTGTGGCACTAAGTATAAATTGGCCATGATTCCAGAGACCTAACCCATGTCCCGGCTTCATTCAACTTTTCACAGTTGTTCAAAAGTGGTTTCATTGGGAGTTCATGTGGATCATGACAGATATGATATTTGGGCTCAAACATCTAGCATGGCTAGAGAGTTGGATCTTGAGGTAGGCTTGGATTTGTAAATCTACCACCAACGGCATTCACTCTCTTTCAGAAAAAGGGTTCCCTCATTAGGCTTCCACAAGGCAGACTTGCATTAGTAATTGTTAACCCCTACTGCAAATCCCGCTGCTTTTAGTCAAGGCTGCTTCAAAACCATAATCACAGTTGACTGACAGAGCTGTTTTTACGCATTTTGTGATTTTCCCCAAAATGTTAGTTTTCTCAGGTTTTTAGTGGTAAAAGAAAATTCTTCATCAGTATCAGGAGAAACACTCTCCCAGGTCTCATGTGCAAATGGTACCTGCCTTCTTCCAAGAATGAAATAGCTTAAGATTCTGACACTAAAGTACCATATTTTCTTGTAGATCTCAATCTTTTCATGGGAAAACAGTCATAAGCAGAGCCTACATTGTACTACTTTTAAATATTAACTCTTTGACTTTATTTTAATTTTTGGGGGCCTTCATCAGTGATTCTTCCTAGAGATAGTAACTTTACCACAGGAATTGTCTCCTATTTTATTAAAGTGGCAAGATTTTTGGATTTATATATATATGTATAGGTGTATATATGTATATATTTTTTTCCGGTTTTACTCTTTGAGAAATGATGCTGAGAAAATATTAGGGTAACTTATGGAATCTCCTTCTCCCATCTTTGAGCTGCTTCTATTTTTAACACCACACTTTTTTTTTTTAAAGATTTATTCATTTTATTACAGCCAGATATACACAGAAGAGGAGAGACAGAGAGGAAGATCTTCCGTCCGATGATTCACTCCCCAAGTGAGCCGCAACGGGCCAGTGCGCGCTGATCCGATGCCGGGAACCTGGAACCTCTTCCGGGTCTCCCACGCGGGTGCAGTGTCCCAATGCATTGGGCCGTCCTCTCCTGCTTTCCCAGGCCACAAGCAGGGAGCTGGATGGGAAGTGGAGCAGCCGGGATTAGAACCGGCGCCCATATGGGATCCCGGGGCTTTCAAGGCGAGGACTTTAGCCGCTAGGCCACGCCGCAGGGCCCACCACACTTTGTTTTAATTGCAGTAGCTTTCTGAGGCTATTAGGCTACTGTTCAATTAGGCATGACTTCTGTGCACACAGTGGCACCCTAGAAGCTTCCAAATGCTCATGCAATTTTAGAAATGTTTGCTGTGCTACTAGAGAACAGTTTAGTTCACAGTAGCATAAGGATAAAAAGGAGAAAACGGGATACTGTCTATTCTCACACCTGCCATTATCAAGAGAATAAAACTGATAACTAAGATTTTTTTTTAGTGTTCACTGTACAATTACAGCATATTATTCCTTCATATTCCCCTTTTTAAAATGTTGACCTTCACAGGAATGATTCTATCTGCCTCATGTTATCATTACTATTTCTGATGAAGAAATGAGACTCACAGTGGCATGGACAGTAGGTGGTATATCTAGCATTCGTGCACATAGCGTTTGATTCTAGAGTCTACATTTTCAGCCACTACTCTAAAATGTTTGTTGATTAAGATAGCTATGTATTGTTGGCATTCTCTGCTTTCTAATCTGTGAGTGTTTCAAAGCATGGCTATAAAAGCTCTGTTCTTGGCTGCCTTTGAAAGTTGTGCCATCCTTCAAGATTCAGATTAAATCTCATCTCTTCAAGAAGACTTGCATATGTCACCAGCCAGGATGAACATTCTCCTCCTCCGCTCTTCCTGTCACGCTCTGTGCCTCCATTACAGGGTATCATTTCGCAAAGTCTGCAGCCATGGCATTAGAATTGTGTGTTTGTACCACAAACTTCTGGAGAGTTTTATAAGTTTTATTCTTGCTGGCATCTAGAAGCATGTTTTGAAATGAGTAGGTACTCAAATGTTTTTCTTGATGATTTTGGAAGTTCACTGTTTAATGGGCAGTGTATTTCTGACATTAGGTTGGTAAGTTGAAAAGGCTGAGCCTTTTTATTGACAGTGCCTTCAGTTGAGTTGGAGACAAGTTGTTGTCTTTTAATGAGGACCTCTGAATTTTTAGACATTCTTTCAGTAGATGTATGTATACTTGAAAAATTTCATTGAGCAGTGTTCCATCTTGGTGCAAAATCTTTTGAAATTTTTGCATAGCCTTTGCATAAATTGTATTTCCATGAGCTGTTTGAACATTCGTTATGTGAATAAATTTCAAGTGTTTTTTGTGTCAATATTAATTTGTCTTTAATTCCATTTTCCAAAAGCTCTTTGAAGTACTCTCATAACTCATTGTTATCTTAATGTTTTGAAAGCTAGATGTGAAAATAAGCTAGTTGTGAAAAAAACTGGAAGCGTGCTATGGAAAGCTAAAAAGGTGTTATAATGCAGTGATTGAGTAGCTGGTATGTAAGGGGAGAGTTGATGGAGCGAAGGAGAGACTCAAAGAGCAGAGCAAGGAAGGCATTCAACCAGCAGAGCATAACAAATGAGGATCTGAAAATGTGAGAGTCTAAAATCTGAGTCAATACATTTTTAAAAAATTAAGGGTCTTATGGCAACCTAGTGATAAATTAATGCCTTTTTTGTGTTTGCTTACCTTGAAAGTTACCTATTGAAATTATGATTTCTGATCAAACATATTTAGTTTTTAATAACTGCTTACATGTTGGGTGATATACTAACGATTTTATTCTATTATTTCTCGAAAGTATCAAAAAAGGATCTTGGGAAAATTTGCTGTAAAGGGTCAATTGGTAACATTTTTATGTTTTGCAAACTTTATGTTCTCTGTTGCAAATATTTAAGTTTGCTGTTTTAATCTAAAAAACAGCTTTGGAGAATATATAAATCAGTAATAACAGCCATAACCCAATGAACCTGCACATGTAGACACTGAAATTGGAGGTTTATATGATTTTCATATTGTGAAGTAGTCTTAAGTTTGACAATTGTCTTAAGTTTTGCAGTTTTTAAGTGTTGATGCCATTTTTACCTCATGTGACTCAAAAGCAGGAATTTTGCAGAATTAGTCCCATGGGTCATAGTTTGCCCATTGTTATCCTTCTCATTGTCTCCGTTTTATTACAAACAAGCTGTGATTACACGGAAGCAGTTTATCACTGAGTTCTGGTAGATTGCAAAATCCATTTCATTAACTCAAATCTCTCAATCACTAATGAATCTGTTGGACTCATGGAATATTCTAGTTCTTTCTGGTGTATCTGTATGAACCCCTGAGCAGATTGTGTGTTTTTCTAAGGAACAGATTCTTCTGTTTGTCTTATTCCTTCCACAGGAACAATGGACTTTTAGAAGGGATTCAGCAGTGGCTTAACTGTCCTTCAAGTGGCTTCTATGAAAGTGAATATGAATTATGTATTTTAGGGAGTAAGTAGCAATCATATTTATATTACCAACATAATTTAGCCTTCTAAAATCTGGCCATGAAAACTGATTAGAAATATGACTAAAATTCTAGTTGGAACTGTATGTTTTCATATTCAAATCTTGTAAAACACAAAAAACGTTGATTTCTCTTCCTTTGTGGAATAAATGGCCCTTGAGTCCCCTAAGCCATAGGGGATTATGTAATTTCTTGTTTTCAATTGTGCCTGTGGAGTCAATTAAAGGTGAATGAAAGGACTTTTAAAAACTAAAAATGAGTAAATAAGTGCATAAAACCTTGCAGAGATTCATCATTTTTAAATAATCTACAGGGAGCAAGTCTCACCATCTTGCTGTAGCAGTCAACACTCTGTCTCTGTCTCTCTGTCTCTCTGTCTCTCTGTCTCTCTCTCTCTCTCTCTCTCTGTGTCTGTTGTCTGTGCATGTCTTCATTGCCCTCGCCAGTTCTTAACATTCAGTTATGACAAAATTTTCACAGGGTTGTATTCACACACAAAAAGTAATTGGTTTTCTTTGGCAATAAGAACTGCCTTTATTATTTAAAATGCTGAATAGAGCAGACATCCTCTGTAAATTAGAATACCCTAAATATAGTACTAAAGCTTTGTAAGATACATTGAAAGTGGACATATATAGTGCAAGTGAGGAGGTTTATCTATCAAACATTTAGCTTATTGTGAAAATGTTATATGCCAAATTTTAAGTTGGGCACAGTGTGTCAAAATTCTTCTGAAGAGTTTGATAGTAACAAGTTTGGAAGACCACTGATTGAGGATATTTCTTTAAAAAAATGTCTTCTGGAAAGTTGGACATTTTCAGGAAAGTTAATGATTCTCTGACGAGGGCTCATGCTTTTCTGAACCAAGCCACTCCTCCCTCCAAGGTTACTGGAATGATAAATGCAGACAGGAGAGATTTGGAGATAAAATGGCACACACACACACACAAGTTATGGCAGTTCTGAAATGCCTTTCACACTTTTCAGTATTTGTAGGAACAGGAAATGTTTGGGTGTTTACTTTGGATTGGAGCATGGAATAGCTATTTCAAAGTTTCACATATTTCAAGACATGCAGAAGTATGTCATTGTTGGAAATGGTAAACAGCTGGAGAAGATAACTGCCTTGAACAGCTGGAGAAGGTGGTTAGCAGTAGCCTGTTTAGAAATCTTGAAACAGAAAAAAAACATTTTTTCTTAACTACAGAGAACATCAGAATAGATGCATATGCTTTGTGCAGCCATTCAAGCTTCAAAACACTTTTCTCTCTGCTCGTTTGTGGGACAGGGCTGTAAACAAACAGAGATGAAATGAGCAGGTTCTGACTTATGTGTTGCTTTCCACCAAATGAAAGCTAGAACTGAGAGTAAGGCTGGCCTCAGTGAGACCTTCTTGCAGGGAAAAGGGTAGGTGATGCTGTTTGGTCATAAATTGTGTTTCTTTGGAAGTCGGCTTGACTTTGACTCAGTGAAAGAACATTGTTCTTAATAGAAGCCTGGTGTCCCCAAGGAATCACTGCTGCTTGCAATTGGCACTTCCAAATTTGAACAAATGATTGCCCTGTGGAGGCTCAGACTTTCATTAGCAATGCAATCCCTGCATTGCTCTAGGCTGAGTATGTATTTCCATTAATTGGTGATGCAAGAAGCAAAGAAAGGAAAAGATGACCAAGCCCAGAGAAGAGAACTCTTGAACCTTCCTAAAAGTTACCCAAGTTTACAAAGATGAAGAAGTAGCTCTCATGCTGTGACACAGTCTCAGCTTCACTCTAGCAAATTATTTGGTCTTATCTTTCAGCTGTGTCATCATTATCATGTTTTTTTGGAGGCATACTTTATCTGTCTTTTTAAAGTCACATTTTTTACTTTGGGCTAAAAAAGAAATTAAATAAATAAACTTTTGATTTGAAGAATTCTAGTTTATTTCATTTGGAGTAGCCTCAGTAGAAGAACATATGCAATAAAGATTAATAAACATTTAAAGAAGTAATACAAAGAATATTAACATTTCTAAAATGTGATTCAAATTACAAATAATTTAAGAAACTTGGATGTTAAACTCATATTTTTAAACTATATTGTTAAAGATGAACAATGATAATAGCATGGAAGTTGGTGAAATTATCTAAAATTTGGAAAAAAATACTTTGTATTTTGTAAATCCATCAGACATTTAAAATACAAATTAGTGGGTACATGATTTCAGCATAATCTGATAGGTACTTGTCTTGGAAGGAATTTGGTAAAATTTAGTTCTTAATGTAGTAAATTTCAACAGATTGGGAAAGTTAACTGACATCTACAGAACTTGGAATATAGTGAGTTGAACCCAGTTTTGGTGTTTCCTTGGGGGTGAAAGGATGGTTCTGGAGGAATTGTTTCTTACGTTTTTTTTTAATTTTAAAGATTTATTTATTTTTATTGGAAAGTCAGATTTACAGAGTGAAGGAGAAATAGAGAGATTTTCCATCTGTTGGAGAAAGATCTTCCATCCGTTGGTTCACTACTCAAATAGCCACAGTGGTTGGTGTTAAGGCAATAGGAAGCCATGAGCAAGGAGCTACTTCAGGATTTCCTGTGTAGATGCAGGGTCCCAAAGCTTTGGGCCATTCTTGACTGCTTTCCCAGGCCACAAGCAGAGAACTGGATGGGAAGTGGAGCAGCTAGGATACCAAACTAGCCTCCATATGGAATCCTGGCTATGTTAGGTGAAGACCTTAGCCACTAGACTACAGTGCTGGGCCCTGATGTTTAGTTTTGGAGGTGTTATTTCCCAAATAGAAGAGCCTTGAACAAAGATGGCCTGTTACCATCTCCTTTGATAGGTCATGGTCCCTGTGTTTGTCTAATTTTTAATAAATTTGTTTCTACTTGGGCCTGGCATGATGGTTCAATGGCTAAATCCTCACTTTGCATGCACCAAGATCCCATATGGGCGCCAGTTTGTGTCCCGGCTGCTCCACTTCTCCTCCAGCTCCCTGCCTGTGGGCTGGAAAAGCACTGGAGTTTAGCCCAAAGCCTAGGTACCCTGCCCTGTGTGAACCTAGAAGGAGCTCCTGGCTTTGGATTGGCTCAGCTTTGCCTGTGGCAGCCACTTGGGGAGTGAATCAGTGGATGGAACATCTTTATCTTTCCTTTTCTGCATGTTTTACCTTACCAATAAAATAAATCCTTTTTTAAAATTTCTCTATTCTTAAATTCTATTATGAGGTTAGATAAATAGCAAACTTACTTATTTAAATTATTTAGGTGTGTTATAAACTTAAGTTGCTAACACAACCCTTTTAAAAACAATACTAAGTTTGAGATGTCTGTGATATGTATCACAGAACAGGCAAAACATACAGATTCACTCATTTCTTTTTCTGAGGTTATATTAGTCTTTTTTCCCCTAAAGATCTATTTAGTTTTATTGGAAATGCAGATTTACAGAGAGAAGGAGAGACAGAGAGAAAGATTTTCCATCTGTTGATTCACTCCCCAAGTGGCCACAACGGCTGAGTCTGAGTTGTTCTAAAACCAGGATCCAGGAGCTTCCTATGGATCTCCCATGTAGGTGCAGAGTCTTGGGACTCTGGGCCATCCTCTATTGCCTTCCCAGGCCACAAACAGGGAGCTGGAATGGAAGTGGAGCAGGTGGGACAGGAACCAGTACCCATATGGGATCCCAGTGGATGCCAGGCAAAGATTTAGCCACTGAGCCATTGCTCCGGGCACTCTAGTTATTCTTATAGTGTTCAGTACATATAATATTAGGTATGGTTGGAGAGCATTGAAATACTGCTGTTTACAAGGTAAGCAGTGAATTAGTTTGCTAAATAATCTCCCGAGATTGTTCTATTTTTTTCTGGAGAAGTTCAGGAAAACAATGACAATGTTGACACAGGATAAGCCTCTGGAAAGGGGACTGTGCTTGGGACCTGGTTTGAAGAATCACAGAATAGCATTCCTGGAATGCTAGTAAAAGCACTTAGGTATGACGTCTCTGCAAAGGGTGTTCACTACTGTGTGGCCCTAAACATCTAGCCTTAACTATTGTCAGAGTGCTTCTATTGGAATACACCTTACCGTGACTTCTTTCCTTAAATTAAGTCAGGTCCAACTATTCCATTATGTATAGAATTTTTACCCATGTCCACTGAAAGTTGAGGCTGTATGCCACTGATTTTTGAAAATTTTCAAATATATATTTTATATGTTTATGTTATATAATTAATACATATATGCATTACAAAATATTAATAACTATGATATTTAATTTTAATTAAGAAACATACATTTTATTTAAATAAATTCATTAGGTGTAAATAAAATACATTTTAATTAAACACATGTAATCAATACATAAATATTATAGAATAAATATATAAACATATTTATATATAATATATTATAAAATTTTCAATTATATATTATATGCGATATATATATATATATATTATATATATTTGAAAGGCAGTGTTACAGAGAGCAAGAGAGTGAGAGAGAATGAGAGAAAGGTTTTTCATCTGCTCCCCACATGGCCACAATGGCTAGGATTGGGCCAGACTGAAGTCAGGATCTAGGAACCTCTTTTTGCTCATATGTGTGGGTGCAGAGGCCCGAACACTTGAGCCATCTTCCACTGCTTTCTCAGGCACATTAGCAGGGAGCTGGATTTACTATACAAGTGCTTTACACAGTAATATTTCCTAATTCTGACAACGGCTCTTCAAGGTGTATGTTATCATGATCCTTACTTTGTAGTTGAGGACACTTAAGTACAGAGGTTAAGTAACCTGCAATGGTCATACAGTTGATAAGTTCCATGCCAGATCAGGGTTAGAAATAAGGAAAGTGTAAAAAGCTGGTGTTCGTAAAATCTGGTTCATGTCACAAGAGGTACTGGAAGAGCAGACCTTTCAGAAAAGACCAGGATCACATATTTTTAATTGTGGTAGGACAAATACAAGCAAAGAGCTGTAAACAACATTCAGGAATACTACAGGAAAGGGACTGTCGGTGTTGTTTGCATGGATGACATTGTGTCAGCAGTGTATCTTGGGGGGCGTACTGAGGAGTGTCTTCCAATGTGGACAAAGTAGAGTAGAGAACAACAAATACAGGAAGACAGAAACTACAGCACAGGCTTTCTTAACCTCAGATTGTTCAATTGAAACACATTTTAGATTGGGTGGGAGTGGGTGGAATGTCCAAGAGACAATAATAAAGAGATGTGGTGACAACCAAGGCTCTTGTTAGCTTTATTGATGGATTTCATCCAGTAGTCACCTTTATGGATTAGTTGGATTGCTTAGTGAGACAAACCTGTAGTGGGAAGCCAATTAGGGGCCAGTGCAGGAATTTGGTGGTAGAGCAAAGTCTGTGATGGGCAAGTAGGTGGATGGTGGAATGCCTGTATTAGAGAACCCAAGAGTAGGAGCAGCCTTGGGGAAGGCTGTGAAGGAATCAGTGTCAAGGTTATAGAGACTGAGCTTTCAGTAATATTTTTTATTTCCTTTCTGTCCATTTCCTTTAATGCAAATTTGAATATGCACATTTTAAATATTCACTCTGATGGATCTTTTTGGGGGGACAGAAACCCTGGGAGCCAGTCAAATAAAGGCAAAGGACCTCTGTCTGTTTTTCACTCAGAGTTGAGCAGTCTGAAGGTGAATTAGAACATGATGAGTAAATGCTTCTAGCTCTGCTTACACATTCAGGTCTAAGATATGAGAAGGAGCCAGGCAAGTCGCAGCTCTGCCCTTTATATTTGGCACCACGCTTTACTACTCTGATGAACAGTCATTCTTCAACCGCTGTTAAACTTATGCAGAAAAATGTACAACACTTTGTTTTAATTTGGTCCACTGAAATGCCCTTTTAGGAAATAAGTGGCATGTCCAAATTGGTCAATTCCTGGACTGATGTAAATACGACAGCTCTTTACCTACAGAGAGTGGAGCTATCATTTCAGTGTCATCAGTCAGCGGAAGTGACATGGAAACCTACAGCTCTGCTGTAGAAAGCAAGTTGGCTTTGCATAATTTTCTAGCAGTTTTCTCATGTGTCTTTCCTTGACTCAGCTCAAAGCATTAGGGTTTGAATCCTGCCCAGACTCACTTATGGAGCATATGTCATTCTCTCTGTCTTTATTGCTATTCATAGTGAGGTCAATTATGAGCTGCTGTTTAGTGTCACCATGAAATTGTGCAATTGTTTGTTCTCAGCATCTATGCAGTTATTCTCAAAGGGATTTAGGAGGAGTGGTATTAGGAAGCCAGTAACCCTAGATGGCTCCTATGTTGTTTCTCTTTTTCTCCATTATGAGATCCAAAACCCTAGATAAGTTGCTAATGGATAGCTATCCCAATTTCAGTGTCCAGTCTTCTCGTTGGTTAATGCTGGGAAAGACAGAGATAGGTCCTGTTTTTCTTATTTATGTATTTATTTATTTGCATATAGAGTGGCATGCACAGACACACAAAGATAGAAAGAAGGAAGGTGAGAGTTCTTTGATCTGGTTTCTTTCCCTAAGTGGCTGCAGCAGCTGGAGCTTGGGCTGGGCCAGGCCAAAACAAGCAGCCAGCAAGTGCCTCGGGGTTTTCTGGGTGGGTGGTAGGAATCCCAGCTTTTGGACATGTTCTGATGCCCTCCCAGGGAGCTGAATGACAGGTACAATAACCAGGGCTTGGCACTGTGATGTGCGATGCAGGCATTGCAAGGAGCAGCTTATCTCGCTTGCCATGGAACACACCCCATAGACATATTTCTTTCCAGTTTTGGTGGGGTCAGAGATAAGAGAAATTGTTACCCTTCATAGCTAGACTCTGCTGAAGCCCCAAGGGCTTGGATTTGATCATTTAGAACTGAGAAATCATTAGGGTGAATCTTTCCATTTTCAAGTTGGAATGGAAGAGGGCAAGAGAAAAGATCAGTCTGTACAGTGCCAATATATACGTATTTCTGTTTAAGAATAACATGTCCTTGAATCTCTAATTATTGTTGTGTTTTATGGAGAAACACGAACTTTTCCATAAGAAATATATATGGTACTTAGCTACAAATATCTTGTTTTCTAGTTGCTCTTTTGGTCTCTCTAGCATGAGGTGGATTTTCTACGGTTAGTCCATTGATGCCAATTCTTTTGTGCCAAAGCTAAGTTTAGTGCAAGGCAAAACTAACTAGGTGCTTTATTGAGGGAGCAAAGGAAAGGCTGTGGAAACTATCATATAAACTATTTAATGGGATTGGAAGATTTGAAACTAAATTTTTAGAGTGTTTCTTATAGGTAGTATGTGAACAGACATTCATACTGAGGGATTCCATGAGGATTCAAAATTTATCCTTGCCCCTGTGATTTCATTTTCTCTTTAAAATATTTATTTGCTTATTTATTTATTTGAAAGGCAGAATGAGAGAGAATTTTGCCTCTGTTGATTCAGTCCTTAAATGAAGTGAGCAACAGTTGGGGCAGGGCCAGTCTGAAGCCTGGAAGTTGGAATTCCATCCAGGTCCTCCATGTGGGAGGGAGGGGCCCAAGCACTTGGGCCATCCACTGCTGCTTTCCCAGGCACCTTAGCAGGGAGCTGAATAGGAAGTAGAGCAGCCAAAGCCTGAGCTGGTGCATGTATTGAAAGCATGACTTCACTAGCAGCCGCACCAATGCCGATCTGATTTAATCCGAATTACGCTGATATTTGTCCTGCCTGTCAAAATCTTCTGTTTTGCAATGTGGCATCTTTTTCCTATGATCTTGTACTTCTTTCCTTTAAATTTCATTTTTCAGCTTGCTACCACTGCAAGCTTTATAACTCACAAGTTTCATTTTATCATCCTTGTGTAATAACTTCCGTCATGTTTCATTGCCTCCCCCCAAAACAAGCAGCTTCTTAGCTTAGTATGCTTCATGGCTGGTAGGTATCGTCTTCTGCCATGTCTTGCCTTTCTAACTCTGAGTTATCTGCTTCTCAGATACACTCAAATATTTACATCAACTGTCTTTCTGCATTTAGTGATAGCCTTTATCATCTGCCAACCAATAGTAAGTTTAATCACTTTCATGTCTACTGGGATAGTTTTCTCTACTAGTACTGTGGCTTACTCTGACTAGAGCAGGCAAACAGTATCATTACTGAGGCTACTTAACCAAGCATATCCTATGCCTGTGTTAACTTCATGGGGGGCAGGGAGTGAAGAGTGAGAGGGATTGTTGATGTTAAATGCAGATAAAACTTTCAGCTTCAGGGATCATTTATGATCTTCCAGTCATATTATGATAATTAAGCCAATACGTGTTTCTATTCATTTTGAAGGAAGAATGTAAGATATGAAAGGGCTTGGGATTGGGAAGTGATAGTATCAGAGTTGACTGCTAGTTTGTAGAGAAGGAGTTAGAAATGATGGAAGATGGTTTCTAGTATTCACAAGTCCCATTTTAATGGGTTAGACATGTATTTCATATGTATTGTATGACTGCTATTCAAATGAGAAGTTGAATTTATTCATACTTTAATTTTGTCAATATTTTGAAAAAAGCCCTCTTTCAAGGCTTTGATCTCATGCTTGTTTTTTTGTTGGATTTTTCTATGGATCCTGGATGATTCATGCCAGCAACTAAAAGGAACCATATCTAGTGTTACTTGGAAACCTGGAATCCAGCTCAGAGAAATTTCTCCAGGCTTAGTTTATATTTTCTTGCTGCTTCAGCTCACTCAGTGTCTGCCTGACCCACTTGGCTTTCTGTGCTTTTGGCTCTCCGCTGATTTTTTTTTTTTTTTTTTTTGGATGTAGTTACCAGACTTGAGACTGTATTCCTGGGCCATTCGCTTACTGGCCTAGATCTGCCCGTGGAAGACTGATCATTCTGGCCACATATGGGCTCACAGATCTCACTGTGTATATCTGTAGCAATGTCTAAGCTCAGTCTGCCCAGGATACACTGCGATAGATCAATTGAAATGTCCAGGGTAGGTTTGTGGTTTATATGGGATAACCAGACACTCTCAAATCTTTAACTTTGAAAGAGTTGCTTTCATTGAATCTGCTTGCTTTCCTACTTGTTTGATCTCTGAATTGAGAAAAATATTTAAATTTTGTTACAAATGTAAAAAACTACCTTATTCTCTTTAGGAGGCTTGATATGAATGCAAACATTCTGCTTATACTATATATATGTATATACATATTTATATTATATACACACATTTATATGTGAATGCAAACACATGGTAAACACAAAATATTCTTTTCTGAAATTTGTCCACTAAGCATAATTCTACCTCTCTGGATTTCTTGTTGTTTTTCAAGTTAAAAAAGAAGATCAAACTTTTAGTATATGGATTTTCATATATTGTAATATTAGGTCATCACTTATCAATTATCAACACATGAAGGCTAAAGAACTAAAAAGAACATGTTATCAAATTGGTCTGCCTAGTGACACGAACTTGTCAAAGTTCTCACTGTTCTATACCCATTGTTTGGGATGGCACCCCCTAATAAATGACTTTATTATCTTTCTTTTGTTCTCTGCACAAGAAGTGAGAAATTTTGTTTCAGGACAGGGAGAAGGTGCTGCTCCATGTCCTCACCAGTATTATTCCTTATTTTCCTTTCATTAGAAACGGGGACCAACCACTACGAGGGAAGGTATGTGTCCCTGGAATGGCTCTTGTCAGGGTTTGGTTCTCTTGGGCCTGGTAAGTCAGCGTGCCCTTGTGCTTATTAAGCATCTTCCTGCTCTGTGGTGAAAAACTCATTCACTTCCCAGATTTGTGATCCACCTTGGCTTTTCCCGTAATGCAAGGAGTCACAACGCTATTCTAGCATGTTTGGGAAAATGTCGTCATTTTCCGGCTGCTGTAAATATTTGGCTTTAAATCAATTTCAGTAAAGTCCTGACTGAAGGCCAATGGCCACATTTGGCTTAATCAATATTGCAAGTTAAAGACTTCTATGGAATTAGGAATGCTTGTCTCTCCAATCTCTTGTATTGATCTAATAGTGATAATAAATAGTATATTTACTGTTAATGTATATAGGGTGTCAGAGAAGAGCACCACTTCTTTTATAAATAAAAATACTAGTTTCATTGTTTGTGCAATGTTTAGAAAATACAAACAGCCAAAGAGAAATTACCAACTATTCAAGAACCTCACTTTTGTTAAGATTTTGGTTTCTGTTCTTTTACTTACTTCTCCAAATTTAAAGTCCTGAAATTTGCCCACACATTTCCCGTCTAGCGATCTGATCCTATTACTCCCTGATGTGAAAATCTTGACTTGGTCTCCTTGTCTGCGGAATCCACTGGTCTCACTGCAGCCTGGGGTTTTGGTCCATGACAATGACCACGTGCTGCCTCTGGTCCTCGGTCACCTTGTCCTGACAGCTTCTCCATATCATTCTATATCCTTGTAAGCTGGTTCAAATCCACCTTTCTTCAGCTGATGCTCCATTAGAATTAGTATCTTTTGTTGTTAAAGTTCTATTTTATTTTTATTGGAAAGGCAGATATACGGAGATGGAGAGACAGAGAGGAAGATTTTCCATCCGCTGATTCACTCCTCAAGCAGCTGCAATGGACAGAGCTGAGCCGATCCGAAACTAGGAGCCCGGAGCCTCCTCCGGGTCTCCAACGTGGGTGCAGAGTTCCAAGGCTTTAGGCCATCCTGGACCACTTCCCAGGCCAGGAACAGGAAGTTGAATGAAGAGTGGGGCTGCCAGGATTAGAATTGTTGCCCATGATCCTGGTGCATGCAAGACAAGGACTTTAGCCACTAGGTTACTGTGCTGGGCCCAGAATTATTATCTTGCTTTGCTGTGTTGTACAGCTCATTTCTCTCTTTTAAGCCTATCTCTGGCTCAGCCACAACTTGATGTGTGCATAAATGTTTTTTTTCCACTAAATTTTGAGTATGGCTGGAGATAAATATTCTTATAATTTATGGTGATGCCTTTTGAATGGTAGTACCCTCACACTGCTTTAAAGTATGTAAAGAAGAAAGCTCACCATTGGAGCTTCAATGTCATGTTCATATTGGTTGAAAACATAGTAGTACAAACTCAACAACGGTTGAGCTGTTTTTACCTTTGTGTCTTTTGTAGCTCCTTGTATATGTCTATAAAGCGTTAATGCCTAAGAAATAGGGGTTTATGTATTTTTTTAAAAAAATTTTTGTAAGCAGCTAACATCTCTGAGTCAAATGTCAAAAGACTGTGACATGTCCAAATTATTTTGGGGGCATTTTCAAGGAAAATAAACTCATTAGTTTGAAATATACTCACTAGTATAAAACATTTAAAATAGAAATGCAGTAATTAAATGCTGTGCCAGGCAGCCGTGTGTATTACAAGATGTTCTTACTGACCTCCGTAGCCACTATACCCTTTGGAAACATTATCGCTCTTACTATTTTTATTGTTTTTATTGTTGTTCAGCTGGCCACATCATTATTAAGAATGGATCAATAGCTGTGTCTTTACTGCGTTCCAGGCAGGGCACCATCCATTTACTTAGAAAGACCACGCAAGACTACTTTTATCATTTTGTGTGGATTTATTTTTTTGGTCACTATTATCATTGTTTAGATCTTACTCAATAATAATTTTCTCACCTTTTACTTATTAGGTTGAGGTTTTCCTGTATCTGTACTTGGAGAGAAAATTATTTTTTTGGTTGCTGTCTAAATGACACTGAAAAACATATACTTGTTTTACTCCTAAACAGTGTACATTTTGTGTTTGACTGCAGTCCCAACAGCCCCCTTTCTTTGTTGAGACTTTAATTTGTTTAAAAATACCATGATTAGTCATTATTTCCTCATTTACATTTTTGCAAACTATTTTTACATAAGAAAAGATTCAGTTCTATCTGACAAGTGTCAAAAGTCTTGTTTAAATATATTCTTACACATTCCTTAAAGTGAATGTCTCAAATTATTGTTCTTTCCTGGGGAAAATGCAAATAAGATGTGGTTTGACTGTATTGTATTAGCAGAAGTGCCAAAAATGTGAGTGGTTTTTATTTATTTATTAATTTGTTTGTTTCTTTATTGATAAAGATGCAATTGGAAGCTACCTGTCGGAGAGGTTAATCTTTAATCTACTGGTTTTCCTCTCAAATGCTTGCAGCAAGCATCTTTGGGCCTGTAAAACCAAGGAATTGGCAACTCAGATCTCCCGTTGTGAGTGACAGAGACCCAGTCTGAAGGCATTTCAATGGACATCTTAACTACAATGCCAACTGCTCACTCCCCAATACATTTCTAAGTCAAAAGACTACTGCTGCAGTAGCATGGTCAGACACAGAATTACAGACTTAGTAAATGTAAACTCTTTGTAAATTTGTGATTGGCAAAGGCTGATATTATGATAATTTGATGTGTTTAGCCTCAAAAACCTGATGCTATTATATTTAATAAGAAA
Organism: Ochotona princeps; assembly: GCF_030435755.1. Lineage (NCBI taxonomy): Eukaryota > Metazoa > Chordata > Mammalia > Lagomorpha > Ochotonidae > Ochotona > Ochotona princeps. Next base: position 14,009,661 of record NC_080851.1, read on the forward strand.
TATATTGGATACTTCCACATAATTTATGTCATATGTAGATAATGTGCTTTCTGTTTTTTACTACTTTAATTGATGCTTATATATCGCAACAGTGTATACTGCTGCTAATTCTTGTAACTGTATATCATATGCAGTATTTATAAAATTTAAACATGTTCTTTAAGATTTGACAATAAGTGAGCTCATTCATATTCACTAATTAGTCAATTCCTAAAAGGACTGCTTAGGGAGTGTCTTGCTTTTGGAGTATGGAAATGAAAGGTGATGAAACAATGTGGTGTTGCAGGGTAACTTCTGTGCAGTTTGGCTCACTGGAATGCCAGTTGGGGAATGGCAAGGGCTAATACTCAACAGATGGCAAAGTCTTAAAACCTATAATAATGGTTGTAGTTATTTTCATTACTGTCATTTGATGACACATACAGTAGTGTGAAAAGGCTTGAACTGGGTAATCACAGTAAATATACTCAAAGGGACCAGATGCATTTTAAACAATCAAAACAGTGATGGATATCCAGGCTGAGTGCCACTTCTGCACATATTCTAGGTACATTCAGTGCTGGGATTAGAAGCAACATGACTTGTCACAGGGAGGAGCTACATTTCCCCTTTTAGTAATAACAAGCAACAAAAAATGACATCTGTTGTAACACAGCCAGATTATTTCACATCCTTTATGATTGTGTGTCATTATCATGCATATAAATTTAGTTTGCAGATGTTCAACGTCAGAGATCAAAATACCAATTTTGTCTACAAAGGAGTTGCAATGATCCTGAAAATCTAAGCACTCTTTGAAAATAGATAAGTTAAATCTTTTAGAGTGGAATCAACAAAAATCAAAAGAGATTGGGAAGAAAAAGGTTATGCGTTAAAGTTTTTGAAGATCTTAATATTTGTACTTCCAGCTTGCTGTAAAAGCACCATTCTTGATTTTAATCTGTAGAGACTACAATCTGGAAAATTTTTGTTATTTTATCCAATACAGTGAATAAAATGAAGCCTACATTTTTCCCTTGAAAGAATCTGCCATTCCAGAAAATTAATTGGCTCACATTAGAATATTCATAATTCTTGTATCTAATATGTAAAATAGATCTTGGTGATTGTGTGTGTTTGGAGATTGGATAACAATGACCTACAATGTCTTTACTAAACATGGAACAATAGACATATCTATCTTTTGAGGTATGAACTCTCAGTTGAACATTATTGTTTGCTATGTATTTTATTTTGCTAAATTTGGAAAGTATGTATAGAAAACAAGGTGGGAATCATTTTATCCTGCAGTATACTATAAAATACATGGGGATATAAAATTAATTATATATAATGAAAAACACTTCTGTTGTCCCCACTGCAAGCAACCCCAAACCACAAACAACTTAAATCAAAAGGAAGGAAATCCCAGTCACTGGTTTTGACAGTCTTAGGTCTACTTCAAAGGCAGTGCTAACAATGTGGATGTATTTTGCCTTTGCCTGTAGGGATTTACCACTCAATATGAAACACTTCCCACCGTGACATTTTTTTAAACTGTCTCTTTCCTCTGCTGAGTTAACAACATAAGGAGGATCAAGAAAGCAGTCTGGAACAAGAAGAGCATAAAAATCTGGCCAGGTATCAGGAGCTCAGGCATGGATTTGACCCTCTCTTGGTAGTGGGACAAGATACAGGGCTGCTGCCCTTTGACACTGCCTTCCAAACGTCGTTGAAAGAATTGGATTTGCTGTATTAAAATTTGACATATTCACCCAGGTCCTTGGTTCAAATCTAAGTGTATGTCTTATTAGATCAATGGTTATGCACAGAATAACACAAAAATTCTACTGATGACACTATTTGAAAACCTAAAAGGTACAAAGTTGGTCGGGTGCTATGATTCAATGATAAGGATCTGTGGTTTTTTAGGGTATTGAAAAATATCTTACTGACTTTGTAAAAATGTATTTTTCACTACTGTGAGAGCAGGACATCAATTTGAACAATAATGTGCCCTTTGGTGGATTTTGGATATAATCTTTCTCTAGTGCATTTAGAAATGTATACTGCATTCTAGTAAATTTGAACATCTGAGCAAATATCTCATTGAGCAGTTTTCCTTAAAGCTTTAATTGTGGTTGGTTCAGAAATTATAAAGTCTTTAAATATGTGGTAGAATTAATAAAATGAATTCAAAGAACTTTGAACCCAAACAATGTGTGATCACATTGTATTGTTTTAAATGTAAGAACAATAATTAGCTTTTTCATAATGAATACTGCATTTAAATGTATCATGGCTGAAATGGGTGTTTAAATTTTAAATGCTCTGGATGATTTTAACTTAAGCAAATTAAAAGCACAATTTAATTGAGACTGATGAGCTGCTAGAAAAATGCATTTCCTTCCTGCTTGGCCTGGATGGTGTCACAGCATACAGTCAGTACTCATTTACTAGTGGTGAGTAGAAAAGTCAATAAATCCCTGTTTCCATCAATTAGACTAATGAACTTCATTAGCTGATCATGTTATCAGGATAATTACCACAGACTTGCATTTTGCCTTTGGTTATTAATACAACAGACATCTGTAACTTGGAAGAACTTCCTAGGAAAAGAGAAACTCAGTTTAGCTATGGCAAATAACGTAGATGCTTTATATCCAAACTCATTCCATCCTATAGAAGCACAGCTATGATATTTGCCATACTCTAAATGGTGAAAAATTTTAAAAGATTTTTAAAATTAATTAATTAATTAATTAACTTCTTTATACTAAAAAGGCAGATCCACAGACAGAAAGATGGATAGGTCCTCCATCCACTGGTTCACTCTCCAAGTGGCTGCAATGGCCGGAGCTGAGAGGATTCAAAGCCAAGGAGAGAGGAGGTTCCCCTAGGTCCCCTATATGGGTCAGGATCCCAAGACTTTGTGTCATCCTCTGCTACTTTCCAATGCCACAAGCAGAAAGGTGGTGGGAAGCAGAGTAGCTGGGATAGGAACTCTCATCCCTATGGGATCCAGTAGATGCAAGGCAAGGATTTATCCACCAGATTATCGTGTTGGGCCATTGTGAAAATTTTTTGTAGACTCCTTTATTGCAATATGATTGTGTTGGATGTGCCTTTGCAGACAACTGTATTGAGATTTTTGTTTTGTTTTGTTTTCCAGAAACATATGTTGAAGTCCTGACTCTTGTGAGTGGTGTTTTGTTTGTAACTAAAATCTTTTCATATGTTACTTAAGATGAGACTAAAGTGCAGTGAAGTCGACCCTGAATCTATTATGTCTATTGTCCTTTTTAGAATAGAGACACAGAAAGGTCTGTTGTGATGCAACAGGTTAAGTATCCGTTTATAACAGTGGTGTCCTGTAGCAAAGTACCGCTTCAAATGATAGTTGCTTCGCTTCTAAATCAGTTTGCCACTAATCCATGTGGGAAAACAGTGAAACTTGGGTAAAATATTTGGGCCCCAGTGATCCATGTGGGAGATGTGGGTTGAGTTTTAGTCCCCTGACTTTGGCTGGACCAGCTTGAGGAGTGAGATAGAACACATGAAAAACCCTCCTCTGTCTCTCTCTCTTTCACTCACTCTGCCTTTCAAATATGTAGTAAGTTAATCTTTACCAAAAGAACAGACACAACAGACACAAAAACCACACGTGATGACAGGGCAGAGATTGGAGTGGCATACTTGCATGCCAGGAATGTAAAAGATGGGCAGTGATCAGAAATAGGAACGTAAGGACGTTTCTTTGCGGGGCTCGCAGAGCTTGGTACTGTGGATCCATAACTTCTGAACGTCTGCTCTGAAAAATCACAAGATAGTACTTTTCTGTTGTTCTGAGTCACTCAGTTTGTTGTACTATGTTATAGTATCATAAGACAATAAACATGTGTTTTTTACTTGAATTATTGGCCAAGATAGATTATTAAGTGCAAGATATAAGCAACTATATATTTTTTCAAAACAACTGGGCATGGACAAGCTGAAAAATTTAGTGATTTTTTTTTTTAACCAAAGCAGTAAAAATGGAGTTAGTAACAAAGTACAAGAGATGTAGATTGAGAATATGGAAAAATATATTAAATGTAAGAAAATATATTAAGATAAACATTTGAGCAAATCACTCATATAAAAGACCCATCTGTGCTTTTGTAAGTCATGCAGGTTTGATCCTCCCTTTTCTAATGTGCATTTTGAAAACTTCAGTGTTTTCCATGCATTACAGGGAATCATGGGAGAATCTACCTGACAAAATGTTCTAAACTTCAGGTGAACTTAACCCCAAAGAGGAATCTACTCAACATGTGACATGAAGAATAAATGATTATATATTAAAATGTGTCTGTAAATCCAAAGACATATAGTAATTATTGACATTTACATTAAGGATTTTTGGATTACATTTAAAATCATTTGTGCAAGTAGGTAGGTCTTTCAAATGAGAACTAGGAGTATATATTACACAGGTATATTTATGTTAATCATACATGAGGTCTGAATATCTATCTTAGCCTGCCTAACAATTAACTGATGTCTACCAGCTATGCCAAGTAAGCCACAAAACATAGCACCAACAAGGCAATCTCCTAAATATTTGTGTAATTCTTCAGTCTTCTCTGTAAAATAACAGGCACTATGTCTGTGTTTTACATTTTATTTTTGTAGATTGAGAATATGATAGTCAAGAGACAGTCTAAAAGATTCTAATAGATAGAAAAACCTTTAAGAAATTTGCACAGTGGCGTCACAAACAGGAAGCGGGTGCTCTGTGAAGAGGTGCTGTAAGTATGAATGAGCTGCAGACTAAGATAGCAACCGTGAAGTACCTTGAGATACTTTCAGAAAGATTTAATAACAAAAATACTTTTTGGTAGAATGTATGCTATTGCTGAATGTATTATATTTGAACTAATTTTATAAAGGAAAAATCTTTATCACACGTGTAGTCCTCTATTGCGTGTCTGGATTTTATTGACATCATGAATTTATATGAGCAAAGAATATGTATCACAACATAATGAAAGTTTTTATTTTCCAAGCTCTCAGTTTTTTTAATATAGCAGGCGGTAAGTTTGTACAATTCTAAGACACACACATCTCTATTTTACTTTATGCTAGGTAGAAGAAAAACATTTTCACAGTTAAAATAACTTAGAGCAATTGATTTTTACATTCAGAGTTTTAAATCCCTTGGTGTAGAGAGTATTGCATTAAGATTTGCTTGTTTGACTTACAGGTATTGCTGTTGGACATGGTTAGAGTTTTGAACTTTAATTTTGATTTATTTGCTTGCTACAATGATAGCTATGAAGAATTTATAATATTTTAAGTGGAAAATTGTTAACAGAAAAACTTGCACTTTATACTCTTACAGCGTAATTTTGATTGAAATTTCACAGTTGGAAAACAGCATTAAGAGGGCTGACTTCAATTAAGGAAGCGGTGGATATTTCCCTTTGAACTTGCTAAGAACTAGGAACTTTTCAACCAACTTACTCGTGAACTGACAATGTGTAGGAACTCTGGAAGTGCTCCATGGCACAAAAGGCCGAGTTGTCTAGGAATTTATGTGTCAACCACACCTGTTATTGCCAGTTTCTCATGCTTCCCTTTCAATGGCTACGTCCCATTTGACATGTAAAACCAAAGGACTCTGGCACTGTGGACATTTTTTTTTATATATATATGGAAGGCTAGGCAAGTATGTATCTAAATTATGTATTTTAAGGATTCTGGGAAGTTTCCTCTTACCTCAAATCTCGTTTCAACTGGCTATAGAACATTCAATCACTCCTGTGTTTCTTGGAGTTAAATCATTGTGCTTTCAGAAAATGTCTTGAAACTAAGCATGTTATAGGGGAGGAAAGACTGTTGTGCAGATTATCGTCTAGGATGACATCTCTTGTAACAGTCTTGACTAACATAGAGAAAGGTCTGGATAGTGGATCACTATTAATGGCAATCAGGTGAAAAATCTAAATGAAGAATCATCAGTGCTTGGGAGTTTGTGAAGGAATGCACTGAAAAGCAGAGTGGATGATTTAGGAGTATGTACAGTGCACTGGACCCTCGTAGCCCATTTAATGAATATTTCCAGTAATTCCAGGTGATCTCTTGGCAGGTGATAATTTGTAAATCTATTCAATCTGAATAAAGTCCGTAATGTTTCTCGGTAGAAAGAAAATTTGATTAGCTCAGAAGGACAACCTAGTGATCCCCAGCATCTGTTTCTCAAGAGAGTTTTGTTGCATGATTCTCCAGAACTAAGCTAAGAATAAAATGAAGTTCATTAAGCATGGTCTCAGCAGCAAAGTTTTAGGCACTTAATTTGTGGTGTTAGAAAGTTCTCAGCACACATGTAATTCTGAAAGGAAGTGTAATCTCAGAACAAACCAGATGTATTTATAAATTTTTCAAGATTGTCAATTTCTTGGCATGTGCAGGGTAACAAAGAATATCAAGAAATGAGAAGTCAGGATGTTCAAAAGGCAGGAGTATGAGGTGGCATATTCAGTGTTTGAGTTTCTTCTATTTTACATTGCCTTTGTTTTCTTCCCCTCCTGACTTTGCTCTTCAGCCTTCTCCCTGTTCTCTCTCACTCGTTCCCTCTTTTTTTCCTTAATTCCTTTTTCCAAATGACTAGTCACAGTAATATGATCAATCAACTCCAGCAGTTTTGCTGTGATAGACACTCTTTTGGTGAATTCCTACTTTTCTCTCATTCTGTCTAAAATATTTGTGAACAGTGGAGATTGCATTAATAGGGACATTACAAAGGAACTTGAATTTTCTTGAAATTTTGTAAGCGTTCTCAAACAATTATATTAAATTAGGTCCATTATAAATAAGTGTATAAATATTGGCTTCCTAATATTACCAAGAGTCAATAAGTAATTCTATTTCTTAACTAAAAGAAAATATTATTGCTTCTACAGTCTAGCAGTGCCTTTAGCTTCTACTTCTGTTACAGTCCGGAGAGAACAATGAGAATATTCTTTGTATTCTGATTCTTTAACATTAGAAAACTGCTTACTGTGTCTGCATTCTGTCTTCACAGTATGCTACGTTCATTCATTAAACCCTTTCCCCATTCTGGTATCATTAACCTTGCTTTGTAGATAAAGAGACACAGAGGTCACATTCTTGGAAGATGTTTTTTTTCTCTCACTGCTACTGCTGATAATAGATATAAATATTCAAAAATTCAACTTCATTTCTGTTTCTGAAACTTACGTTGCAATTAAGCAAAAGATTATATGCTACAGTAAGGGTATTTTGTTAACCAGTAAATGATCTGCGAATATAAACTAATTTCAATTTTTATCTTGATAGATCATAAGAAAGATGATCAATGTTTTGCCAAATTGTAGTACCTGTGTTTTTAGCCTATCACTCTGTGTATGACTACATTTGCATAACCATTGTTAAATAGCCTTGTGTCTCTCTTAGTATATAGTGTATACTGTAGTTCTTTTCAAACACCAATTCTGTTACTTTTACATCACCAATATAAATAGCTATGATTAGGTTTTAAGGTGTATGGACATTTTTTTTTTTTTGAAGCCAGAGGAGCTCCATGTTAACCGAGTGATTCAGCAATTTGGAAGCTTGCAAACACAGTCTATTGTTCAGGGCTTTCGTGGTGCATTTCAACAAAGAGAATCCCTATGCTCACTCAATTTGCAAACATCTGGAGGAAAATAATGTGATAATTAGGAGGCGACATGGGTTCATCAAAAGCAAATCACGCCAAACTAACTTAATTTCTTTCTTTGATTTCTTAACGAGCTGACTGGTAACACGGTGGGCATTTTCATCATATAAAGACACTTGATTCAGCCCCCTAACTAACTAAATAAGCTGAGAAAAAATGCAGATTATGAAGAATGTCTGCCTGATGCAGGATATCACTGTAGAAAGGAATGAGCAACAATTATGTGTTCATAGATTCAGGAGGGACTTAGGAGAATGGTGTTGGTTAAATTTCATCTTATCTGTTACATCATCATGTATTTAATTTTGTATGTTCTTATGTTTAATATAGTGTAGTTTCAGTTTACATTGCAGTCAAAGGATTAGTGCTTCACTAAATAGTTCAACAAACAAAAAACAAAAGACTCTATCTGAGCAGGAACAAAGGAGTCCATAAGCAATAATCAAATAAAAAAGGTTCAACTTCACCAATATACAACAAACTTCAAGAGAGTCACAGATGACCAAAATTGTAGTAAGATAACTCCTGATAACTGGTTAGAAGGATTTAATTCGTAAAAAGTAATGTTGGTGGGGCTGGTGTGGCATAGTAGGTAAAACTGCTAACTGCCACACTGGTGTCTCAAATGGGTTGTTGTTGGTGTCTCAGCTGCTGCATTTCCAGTCCGGCTCCCTCCTAATGGCCTGGAAAAAGACAGAATATGGCCTAAGTTCTTGTTCCCTGCACTCACCTGGGAGACCCAGAAGAAGCTGCTGGCTCCTGGCTTTGACCTGGTCCTGCCTTGGCCATTGCTGCCATCTGGAGAGTACACCAGCAGGGGAAAGATCTCTCTGTAACCCCCCTCTCTCTGTAATCCTGACTTTCAAATAAATAAATACAGTTTAACCATTATTTTAATTACTTTTTAACAGATCCAATTTGATTTATATATTCAATTCTAAGAACAAATGCTACCCTCATCTTCCCTTCTCTCCTTCCATTGTTCTTCCATCTCCCTAGTTTTTTCATATTTTGAGATGAAATATTTTGAATTTACATTGCATCAAAAAGGCTTACTACTTCATCCAAAAAACAACTTTAACAAATAAACAGAAAAAAGATTCTAGTTCAGGAAGAATACAGAAAATGGCTATAAGCAATAGTTAAATGGAAAAAATGATAATTTTAGTCATATACAATAAATTTTAAAAGCGATTACAGATCATTAAAACTATGATAGTATAACATTGTTACATATTGTTTCGACAAACATAAAACAAAATTTTGCGAATCTGTATTTGCAACAATACTGATACTCAATCTGCCTGTCTGCCTCCCAGGTTGCCTACCTGTCTGCTTTTCTTCTTTAATTTTAACTCCCATGGAAACAAGGAGAATATTTGATATTTGTCTTTCTGGTTCTGGTTTATTTCACTCAACATTATGTCTTCCAGATGTGTCCACTTTGATGCAGATGATAGAATTTCTTTCCTTTTCATAACCACATTCCATTGTATATCTACGTCTGTTTCTTTATCTATTTATACACACACAAACACACACACACACACATGCACATGTTTTCTTTACCATACATCTGATGATAGATGCCTTGGTTTATTCTCAATTTTGGTTTTTGTGAACATCACACTGATTCAGTAGCTATCAAAACTGTCTTTTGGAAATCCAACTGTCTTCTAACAGAATTTCGAATATGATGTTCTGATGTTCTGTGGCAATCAGTGGGTATGTGAAGATAAAAAAAAATAGGTTGTTAACTTTATATAAAAGAGTCCAAAAGACGTTGACATACATTTTTCCTTTACTCTCTTTTTAATGTTCTTTTTCCTCCCAGGGAAATGCCAGATTAGCTGTATTGTCTTTTAGAGCAAAATTTGGAACAATAAGCTATTCATGAGACATGGATTTAACTTGCAAACTAGGTGAGGATTTGGAAACCTTTGGTAGCATATCATTTTTCCAAGAAGTGTAATCATTGCATCATTATTTCATCTTGAGAACTTATTGAGATTATATAAGGTATCTAAATCAATATCTTTATATGTTGAATCTGCCTAAGAAATAGTAGAAAATGCATATTCTTTTCTTTTTTATTTGTTTTAATATAAGCTAGGCATACTATCCAGAATTCAAGTAATGCCTAAATTTGTGTGCCTTTATTGGAGTTATCTGGACCCCGAATTCTTACTTTCTGCCACCACATATTTCATGGTAAGAATCTAGAACAAGAAGAAAATTACAAAATAGAGATGTTTTTCTTTGATTTCTTACAAACTTTTAAACAGAAAACATTTAGTGTGTGCAAGATAGGTAGCATCCATGAATTCCCATGGCATAACTTGGTTATATTCTCTCTTCATAGAGCAAATTGAGGACTTGTTGAGTTTAACCTTAGGGTTATTTTTGCTTTGGAATCTTTACATTTTATGTATGTTCATGTCAGAGCTGCAAGGTGACATGTGCATGGAAAGGGCATTGATTCATATTGGACATAAATTAGAACTTCTATATAGTAAGCATTTCCATCTAGGCTCCTTGTTCAGACTGGTCTTGAGGTTATCTGTTACAACTACTTAGTTCTTAGGATTTGTTTCTATTCTCTTGTTAACATTTGTTCCTGGTTACAGCATGAAGCCTTTAATTATATATTCATTGAGAATGCTTTACTAGAGTTGATTAATCCTGGTTTTATTTATTCCTGTTTGCTTAGGCAAATGATGTCTATGATCTTTCAGATATTGCATAAAGAGATCAATAGCTCTAGCATTAGTAAGTCTGTGATACTATTTGCACTAAAACTTCATTCACCTTTATGGATTAACTTAATTATATGAAGCTGAATTGCACCGTAGTATGCATTCAGTATCATAAGTATTACAGTTCTTCTATTTTATACTTTAATTAGTTATTCAAATGGGAAACCACATCCTGGAAAATAGGGATGAGTCCTTGTATTTACCTAAAACCCTGTAGTTTACAAACTAAACCAACAGCATTATTGAATATGATATTTAAAAAGTACTGTGAAGAAAACTGATTGGGTGTTAGGTGACTACAATACATAAAGCTTGAGGCTTTCATCAAGCACTACTCATAGCAATTAGTGGTAAAACTGGACCTAAAGGATTAGAAATTTCCAGTGATTGTCCTTTTCCAAATCTGCTGTCTCCTATACAGAACTTCCATACTCATGTGCTGCAGTGCTCTGCTTTGTTGAGATAACAACTCAGAATCAAGCACACATCTGGACTGTTGACTTCTATTTGCAGGCAGTCTTCTGGACTCAATATAATGCAGAATTACTGTTATTTTTTGTGTGGCATGATATTGAAAATCTCAGAAGCATGGTTTAACAAAAGGTGGAAAAGAGAGGTTGCTAAAGCACAAGTGAGTTGATTGAAAGTTTTCTGGGGGCATAGCAATCCTGGAAATAAGGGTTCTGAAATGTTTTTATAGTATCCATTCAGTTACTGTCTGATGTCTGTGTCCCTTTCACTCTATGGAATCACCAATGTCCTTCCTGGTTTGTGTAGTTCAGGAAACAAGTTAGCAACATCTCTGACTTGGGCTACACATGGGGACTTCTGAAACTGTGGAGCCTGTCTGGCTAAAGTGATTGCTTGAAAGGCAGTCATAGGAACAACCAGACTCAGTCAGAACATTTTGACTTTGGGAAAAGAAATATTCCTATTCTTTAGGTACTGATACTGGAAGCATGCAGGCTAAGAACCCCTGGGACCTCCTGTAACTTAAGACTAAAGCCAATTATGAACCAAGGAGAGCTGTGAGATAAACTTAGCCTTGCTAATACCATTTGGTAGCAAACTAAAGAAAAAAGTCTAATTTTACACCTTAAAATTGTAAGAACCAGGGGCAAACATTTAGCTTAGCATTTCAGAGACTTGTTAAGACATTCTTGCCCCTCGTTGGACTGTCTGGATTTGGTCCTTGGTTCTGACTCCTAACTCCATCTTTTTGCTTATGAAGACCTTTGCAGGCAATGGTGATGCTCAACAATTTGGTTTCTTGGCACCAGTGTAGGAGCCCTGGATTGAGCTCTGAGTTCCTGGTTTCGGCCTGGCCAAGCACCAGCCAACTGTGTGTACTTGAAGTGTTAACCAGCAGCTGGGAGTTCTGTCAATCTTCTACATATCAAATTATATCTACATCTATACATGTATGTCTACATCTATAAGCTATATCTGTATCTGTATCTCAGTAAACATTTCTTTTCTTTAAATGATTGTATTAAATTGTTGCCATTTAAAGATCAAATACCCCTAATGTGTTTCAAGATAAGAGAAGAAAAGAAGATGTTTCTTAGCTTGTTAAAAATTCTGATTTATCACTTTGAAGGCCTTGTGGAGACAGAAGGGAGTCGGGAGTGAATGTCTCAATTTCATCTGATCTCTTTCAGTTTAAGTGTTTTTTTTCCCTACCTTTGAAAACAGGATTTGCATGTTATGAACAAAATTAACTATACATTTTCAAACAATTTTAAAGTTTCCAAAAGGATTTTTTTGTGCTGGTCAGTTACCTATTAATTCAACAAATGATTATTGTTTCAATACTGAATTAGGCTTCAGAATAAGATGTCATTCTTGCCCTGAAATCTTTATAATATGTAGAAAATAATCTTGTGGAAAGAAAATTAAGTTCATATCTATCCACCTATCTTTTTTCTTTCATCTATAAAACAAAATGGTTCATGTGTCACTAGAGGACTTCTAAGGACAAGAATAGCATAGTTTGATAAGTATCAAATTCTATAAAGAAGAGAGAGTTGGGATCAAATCATTTAAAAAATATTTATTTAAAAATCAAGAGCTATGGGCACACACAGAATGAGAGAGAGAGAGAGAGAGAGAGAGAGAGAGAGAGAGAATCTTCCATCTGCTGATTGACTTCCCCTGTGACACCCATCAGGAGATAGAAACTTCATTCAATTTCCAACGTGAAGGGCAGAGGCCCCAACACTTGTACTATCTTCTGCTTTTGCTGCTTTTGTCCAGCCATTCAGAAATGGAGCTTCCAGGACACAAATTTTGTGCCTTCTTTGTCTACATACTGCCCTGGAGAGAAACCTTCAGGTTTGGGCTGCTGAAGAAATCTGTCCATGAGATGATGCAGGGAATGGGAAATGTTTACAGGGCAGAAAGAATGGTATTAAGTAGAGGGAAAAATAAGGATAAAACTACGTATCTGGGACTACTTAACAGGTTTGTAAAAGAAAAAGAAAACTAAGAGCATTGGGCTTTATGGTATAGGAAGAATGACTGATGTGGCGTAAGTGTGAGGACATAGATGCCTTTAGGAAAGAAGCTAAAATGTTAGGGGAGTAGAGAAAAGTATTCAATTAGTACTTAGAAGCTTGGGAAACTTAGATGACATAAAGAATATAATTCAGAAAGTGATTGGTTAGACTCCCACTTATTATAGGGAAAGGAAGAAAAAGGTAAATGACATCTCAAGGAAACAGGCAAACTCAACAAGTTACTACCAATCTGTAAGACTCAATGCATTGCTTCTCTTAAACACACATGCACACAAGCCAAGTATAAGGAGGAGGAATAAAAAGATCAGGGAAATGAATTAACTAAATGAACTACAATTCGTTGACTGTGATTGAATTGTAGTTTTTTAAAAAAATCATTACACAAAGGTACTTGGTGGGACCAGGAGGAATATTTGAAAGTGCACTGGATTCATATGATATTAGTATAGTGTTACTGGTTTTCAATTTTGTGATAACGTAAGAGAGAATTTTTACTCGTAAGTATTATGTGCTCAGCAGTCTCATGATACTATCCTGCTACTTTCAAGTTATCAAATGTATATATTTGTATCATTGTCAAATCTGTGTTGCATCTAAATCTATATCTAAATCTACATCTTGCCTATGAAGTGAATCCATATCTTGTTTGTAGAATGTTTCATGTTTCGATCCATATTTGTACCTGGACCATACCCAGAGTCAATCTTGGTGCTATTTGTATACATCTAGATAGGACTAGGTACAGTGATAGGAAAAGCCCATGTAACATAATATTAGAATGTATTTAATCTAGTTCATAGGTATTCAGATGTGCTCTCTGTTATTCTTCCAATTCATTGGTGTGTTGAAGATTTTTGTAATAATTACAGAGCTAGGGGGAAGTGAAAAAATCAGGTCAGGCCCGAGAGCCTGAAGCAGAAGCAGTGTGGCCAGAAAGGAAGGACCAGATGCTTAGGTGTGATTAGTAGCATTGGGTCAGTTGTTGAAATCAAAGCATCAGAGGGGTCTCTGGGTTCTAAGGCCTTGGTGCCTGTATGTGAGCACTTTGAAGAGAGGACATGAAGTCTTCAGAGAAAAAGCTGGAGAGATTGAATTGGTTTCTGAATGACTGATTTTATTTACTTATTTAGTAATTCCACGATACAGTTCTATAGGCCCCGATATTTCCCTTCTCTTCACCACAAATCCGCAGACTCCCACTAATATCCCCCATGCTGTTACAATAGTATAGTCCTTCACAACCAATCATAAGTTAATCATTATGCTGTTTAACTGTATGCTGACATTGTCGGTGTGGACAAAGGCAGAGAGTCCAGCATGCTACTGTCAAGATGCATTTAGCAGTCTCATTGGAAGCAGAGATGCACATTGGATTGTATCTTCACATCTACATGTGATAGTCTCTACTACACAGTTAGTATACATTCCCTTAAATGAAAAGCCATAAAACAAAATCAACAAACAGAACAATAAAAAATTTAAAGCAACATAAAGTTCAATAAGATGCTACTGAATGACCAATGTGTCACTGAAGAAAATCAAAGACCTTCCTGAAACAATCGATGTTATTGTGTGACCTATAAGTGAGGAAATTAATAATAAAAATAAAAACTTCTTTTAAATGAATGAAAATAAGAACAAAAATATCAACCCCCTGAGATATAGCAAAAACAGAATTGAAGGGGCAATTGATCTTGTATTTTACAAGAAGGTTGCCATGTATCAGAAGGAGTATATGATATTTGTTCTTTGGGGGTTTGGCTTATTTCACTGAGCCATTAAAAAGAATGGAATTCTACCATTTGCAACCAAATGGGCCTAACTAGAGATCATTATGCTTAGTGAAATAAACCATCTGAAAATTTTCATTTAAGTGAGTAGGAGCTCTCTGGTTCAACACTTGCTGGAGATAGTGGAGGTTCCACAGATATCTGTGAGAGAGGTGTCATTTTGACAGTCATGGCTGAGATCATGGAAATAAAGTTGTGAGAAAGGAGGTATACAAAAGAAAATTGAGAAAAACCCTAAGAAATGTCTGCATTTCCATAGTTGGAAGAAAATGATGCTACTTTAGCGATGCTACTTAAGTGATGCTTACACAGTTTTACAGGAATATAGACAGGGTTTATAAACAATAATAAATTAGTAAGATGTTATTTCACTCATGTATAGTAGATTTCTTTGTACTCCATGCATTGTCTATCACAAATCAGAGAAAAATGTTATTTGCTTGGATATTGCTTAGTTTTCTAAACATGATGATCTTCAGCTATGTGCATTTTGTTGCAAGAGACAGTGTTTCATTTTTTTTCAAAACTGAGAATTATTCCATAGTGTATATATCACATTTTTTTTATTCAGTCATCAGTTAATGGACAGCTGGGCTGGTTCTTAAGTGTTGTGAACTGAAATGCCATCAACTTGGAGGCTTTAATGTTTTATTTCTCTATAGTTGAATAAGGAATATTGGACGTTTTTACCACTCACATTTCACTGACTGCCAGTTAAAAGCATCATTGTATGTCTCAATGCATATGAGCGCAGCCTTTTGAATTTCCTGTGTGTCATGATTGCCTTGACCTTCAAGATCAGATGTACAAATGGAAACATGGTAGCCTTTAATAATTCAAATTGGGATGGTTTACACTCTGCTATGTAACACTTTGTTTTAAGGAAAATGGAACTGATTCGTGTGCCAAACGGATGCTTTTAATTTTTTAAATCTTGTTTTAAAGGCTTTTTTTTTAAGAGCTGAGGGCTCTTAAAAACCTTCAAATAGATTCATATGCTTTACTAGACCTTTCTAGTAGGATGTTTGGAGAATACCAACTCAAACTCTGTACTATGACCGACTTCTTGTGAACTTTTCCACTTTTTGCTAGATACAAATATGCAGAAAGATTTACGCAGATGGTAGCATTCTACTTAAATGACAAATCTGGGATGACAAATGTTTTCCCTGGTCTATTAACGCCCAGCAAAGCTCACAGTGACGGAATCAAATGCTCTGGAACAGACTCGACTAGACTATAAAATGCACAATTATGGGCCTTGTGAAGAGGACAGAGTTTCATAGAAGACTACCCACTTCTTTGATTCCATGGCTCCCTATTTCTCAGAACATTTACCAGAGGCCTGAGTAGGAGTTGGCTCATCACCAGTTTTCTTAACAAACCTTTCAAATCTTTGTTGTCACAAAAAGAGATAAAACGTCTGAAATCTTTATGACTCAAGCATCATTTGTTATCCTAGAGTGATGTCAACCTAAGGATTTTTGGAAAGGATATTGGCAAAGTGCAATTGTAGATTAAGTGACATAATGGAAGATTTAAACAATGAATCAGAGGATGGACTCTGAGCTTGAGATGACTGATGTTCTGCATAACCTTCAATTAGCTGCCTGATCTTTTGGCTTGTGTTTTAGGCACATAGTCAGTGATATATGGGCACTGCTCTTCTGACTTTTGGTGTAGTATATAGGAGACACCAGGGGCTGTTATTTCTCAAGATTTTTGGGGGATGAGGTGGTTGGAAATTATTCTTTTTTTTTTTATTTCTTCCCATGGACCTCTTTCTCAAGTATGTGGACTTCACTCACAAGCAAACAACATACTAAACCTGATGAGAAAAATCATTCCTGAAAAGAAGAGGAATTTTTAAGGCGGCCACATAATATTGAGTCTGTTTTATATAGCTGCAAAGCAGTCTTGCTTATCTTCTTGCACTATGATTCTGTTGTATCAATGGAATATAATAACTGTCATGCAATGATTTATCCTTTTACTTTTGGTAACTTTTATTTCACCAACTCCAATTCATTTTTTTTTCTACTGTGGGTAACTTGTCATCCAGCTTAGGCTCAGTGACCTTTCAATTGCCTTATGAGATGTCTTACCAAGCACTTGTATTTCATGTAAAGAATAATTGGGAGAGAGAGATTTTCTGTGCTGATTCATCTACCAGATGCCTGCAAAGGCCAGGTCTCAGCCAGGGTGAAGCCAGGAACCCAGGATCGAATTTCTTTTTGGTGGGAGGGACCCAAATTTTTGAGCCATCATCTGATGCCTCCAAGGGTATGCATTAGTAGGACATTGTAAGTGCAGTAGCTGGGAAATGAACAACGATGTGGCGATCTTAAGCAGCGTATTAACCACAACTGCATGCACCACCATCCCATTTTTTTAAGTAACACTACAATGACTAATAGAGATGGCTTTTATTGGCACACTCTGTTAGTACCTTGTGCTAATCAAGCTTGAGGCCTCTTCTCATATAAAACAGATTTTTGTTTATGTATTTTGTCAATATTCTGCAAACATGCTGCATTTAGCCTTCATGACCTTATTGCTTCTTGGCCTTTTGGGTAAGATAAAGTGTAGCTTTCATGATCTGCTTCATGATATGCCACAATATCTTCTGTAATTTGTACTCATGTACATTACTCAATTTTTATGTTTAATAATAGTCAGCTATTAACTCATCAGATGCAGTGGTGTTTATCACCTCCAAGCTGTTTTTGCACTTTCCTTATTCTTGGGATGCTTTTCTCCAAGTTCTGTTTACATAACTGTTTGTAATCCTTCACACAGCTGCTGAGCTTTCCTTCCTACCAAGTTGCACTCCCAAACTCCCATCTCCTTTCCTCAACTGGACAAAGAGGTTCTTTGTTTATACTCTTTTACACCTTGTGTTTATACTCTTTTAAAACCACCAGCTATTTATAAGAATTTTATCTCTATCAGACAATAATCTCTTTGAGATCATTTCAACACCTAGCTCAGTGCTTGGATTCAGAAAATGATTAATATATGTGTAAATAATCTTCCTGGAAGACAACATTTGAGATTCATGCAAATTTTTATGTATGCTTGGTATCCAAGAACTATGATTTAGGAGTCTGAGGATTCACGCATATCTTTAGGCTTGATAATAGAAAACATCCTGTAAGGAGGCAAGATCCCAAACAATTTGTTATTCTGAAACTAGGGCCAGAGAAGATAGACAAGTTTATATGGAGAGAGGAAACAAACTCAGGCAGTGCTACTAATGAAATAGTTATTTTAATATACAGCATTTATTCTGCAGTTAATATTGCAAATAAAATGAAGAAATACTAGGCCTTCAAGTCTCCAAGTTGCCATGGCAGCAGCACCATCATTTTGGATCTTCGTGTAGTAGGATTTCAATAGAGAATGGCCTGGTACTAACATGCAGATTGCCTAGGGCCTAGGAGAATTACTGAAGCATTTTATTACTGACAGTGAAGAAATGATTATAGATCTGCAAGCAAGAGAACCCACCCTACCATAACAATAAGATTCATTGGTTTCCAGAGAGTTGCATTTTGACATTTAAAAAGAGATTTTTAAAAATGATAGTCAAATGTACTTCAATGGATTAAAAAGAACTACCATTTTAAAAGCAAAAGGGTAGAAACTGCTAGAGTGTATTCAAATCCATGCTTCTTAGCAACCGGACCAGATTTTATCCATAAAAGAAAGCTAGAGCTACAAAAAAGAAGCCTCTTTGGCTCTCTAGAGAATAGAGAGGTATATTAGAGGTAAAGAGCCACTTTGAGATGTGCAGATAAAAGGCACTGCATAGGTATAAAGCATTATAAAAAGAGAAGAACACGGAAGTAGCGATGTCTAGACTGGGTAGGTCATCCTGGCTACATAGGAGAATAGCTGTCAATGTCGAAATAATAGAAGATCATGACAATCAGAATCATTAGTGCTCATTATTTTAAAGTAGAAGAGATGTAACTTCTTTCCTGCATCAAGGTAAAGGAAATGTAAAGGAAGAATATATGGATACCTTCGTAACGATAGTTTCTCAAATGGTTCTCACAGCAAAGAGACGAAAAGGTGCAAATAACAGCGTCACTGATGTGGTGTATAGTTTGATGTCAGATGTGTTCAAAGTTTCAGAGAAATTATGCACAAGGTCTTGCTATTTAGTGGGGACATTAAGACACATTAATTCCTTGATTCTAAAAAATAAGTAAGAGGGTTCATAAATGAACCAAAAAAAAAAAAAACAAAAAACAAATCAAAAACAAAGCCCTAAACCATGCAAACACGTATTTAAAAAAGAGAAGAAAATCTTGGCAAGAAGGTCTGATGTAACATGTCTGTTGGTAACAACTTCTAAAAGCATTGTTAGTTTAAATGTGAATCTCCATTCCCTTTAAGCTAAAGGAAGTCTTTTTTTTGTACATGTGTGTAGAAAAAGAGCTGTGGGGCTAAGAAAAAATTATTTCATTTTCATATCCAAAAGCCATATGTAGTTTATCTTGAGATAGATTCAACTATATTGTTGGATAGTATGCAAAGAACCTGGTAAATTTGAAGGAAAGCATTTTTAAAAAGATTTTTAAAATTTTAAACAAAGTCAGAGTTATGGGGGCTCAGGGGATACAGAGAAACAGAGACATTTTCCATTCGCTGGTGCACATTCCCAGATAGCTGCAATGGCCAGAGCTGAGCTTGTCTGAAGCTTGGATCCAGGAGCTTCTTCTGCATTTCCCAAGTGGTTACAGGTGCCCAAGGCTTTGGGGCCATCTTTTGTTACTTTCCCAGTCATGAGCAGTGATCTGAATCAGGAGGTGGAGTAGTCAGGATTAGAACCAGCACCTGGATGGGATGCCTGAGTTCCAGGTGGAGGGATTAGTGTGCAGCACCACCACCACACTGGCATAACAAAGCAATTTTAGTACAATGTTTTCTGGGAATATGAAGAAGCACTGTTTGGAGTCAGAATGTATAAATTTAGTGAGGCTTGACGTCTTTGAACAGACGGTAGTGCAGTTGTTATCTGCTGAGGTTATTTTATGAAGACTGCATTTTCCCTTGAAGCCAGACCCATATGGGATTGGGAAGATGAAAGCTTCATATATCTCGCTATCATTAGGCTAATGAGATTGGTCAAGGTCACATGCATTCTAACTCTTGGCAAAATTTAAGATAAACTCATCTGATAGCATTGTGCTGTTTTCAAAAGAAGAAATGAAAAATAAGGAATGCTAAAAACATACATTCACATACAAGAGATCTCATTTCAGGGATACTGTTGTATTGTCAAAACTAATCCAAGTTTGACCCACATTATAAAATTTTGTTATCACAGAAATGATTCTACCCAGGTCTTATAAAATCCAGTTTGCAAATACAAGTTGTTATGCACATTTATTTCTTAAGCATTCTTTTTATACACAAAAGCTTCCAGAGGTTATAGTTGAGGCTTTGTATAGTGTTGTTGCATGGAAATTCAAATAATTGTGTTTAGTTCTGGAAATTTATTCTCAGAAGGAGACTAACTTCTGGAAATTATAGCCAATTTATAATTTCTAGGAAAGTTGAATTGCTAGAAACCACAATGAATATTTTCTGGTATGAGGCTTATAATGATTTAGGGGCAGTTTGGGAAGATACTCTCGGATTTTGTTTAAACTCTTGGTGTAGTTTTTCATAGCTAGTTAAAAATACTGCAAAGTCATTTTGAATTTGGTGCATTAATTTCATAAACTACTATATAGATAATTCATTGAAATTTTTCCTTTATATTGTTAGGCAATGACTACATCTAGTATTGTCTCAAGCAGAGGGCATTGATGAGAAAAATGCTCTGACTGCTGTCCAAATGCTGAAGTTATGAGGCAGTACAGAGCCAGACCCAGTAATAAATGGAAGTACCACCTATCGTGTATTACAGATGAGTCCATTTAAAGCCTCATGTGGGACTCTCTAAACACAGATGTAGTTACACAGACAAAGTGAAGCTGAGCGTTTAAAAATTTATCTGGTGCATTTGTCAGCTTAAGCAGCCACTGTGTTAATTGAGGTACTCTCACTCTTTGCCTCTGTGAGAATTAGCTAATTTTTTCTTGCTTTCTTTTTTCCTTTGCCTGTGCATCTTATATAACAGCTTTACGTTTACATATCTCTTCATCTGATTTGGTTGTACTGTGAAGGAACTAAGATGGGTGGGTTGGTAAATATTCCCTCCCCTGTTTTTTCGCTCTCCCCAACATTTCTGCCTTAGGTCTTAGAAAAAAACAAAAACAAAAAACTACAATCTATTAACTTTGACAGGATAAGTCATGTTGTAAGAATTGTTGATGTTATTTCAGTAGAATACTGTTGATATAAAATTACGACAATAGTCACATTATCAGTGGATGACATTATGGTACTGAGCCCAGTACTAATTGTGAGACTTCACACAGAAAATCTTGCCTACTGTGACATTTTTCTAGAGTATTAAGGGTTGCGTTAAATTCAATCCAACATTATACAAAAAGTTACTGAGTTATAACTGCAAAGTTTTTATAATCTTCATAATTCTCAAGATATCTAATGATGCCTAGTACTAGATGTAGTTACAGAAACAATGTATACCCAATAGTGCTCCAGTATGTGACCAAATGAAAAAAGAAAGGAGGAAAAAAATAGCTAACACATTTGTTGAGGAAATAACACAGATAGAAATAGTTTAGCATATGCTTATTGTGAAGATGTAGATTATAGAATGCATCATTAACATCCTTTTTAATTTTTAAGAGAAGGAGAGACATGGAAAGAGACTTTTTAACTACGAGTCTATTTCTCAGATGGCAACAGTGGCTGGAGTGGAGTGATCCGAAACCGGGTCTCTCGTTCAGGCCTCTCATGTGAGTGGTGGGGGTCCAAGCTCTTGTGCCATCTTCTGCTTGTTTTCGCAGTAACTGGGTGGGAGCTGGATGGGAGGTGGGGCAGCCAGGCCGTAAAGCAGTGCCCATCTGGGAATGCTGGGGTTACTGACAGCAACGCCAGCTGGTGTGCACAATGTTAACCCTAATATTCTTAATGAATTTTCACTCTGTAAGGGAAAGAAATGATGTTAAATCTAATAAAAATGTTTAGCTAATTTTTATGTTTTGAAAATTTCCAATTCACTTTTGTCTAGTAATATTAATAAACAAGAGTACGAAAAACTGAAGGTTATGCCTAATTTGCTAACACTTTTAGTTTGAAAGTACAAATGCAGATTTTTTTCTCTGGCATGCCATTATTAATAGAATTCACACATTTCAAACTTCACTTACTACTAGTTTGATTTGCTTAGTTATTTTACTTTTTTTAAAAACATTTATTCATTTTATTACAGCCAGATATACACAGAGGAGGAGAGACAGAGAGGAAGATCTTCCGTCCGATGATTCAATACTTACAAGTGATGTGATCAACATCCAGAGATCCATGAAATATTAGGTATTCTACATATTGATTCCTGTTACCTTCTTCCTACTGTTTAGTTTCCAGTATTTTCTGAATGAAAGCCAGTGTACTTCTTCCAACTGTTATTAGGGCATAACACTGAAACTATCATTCTAATGTGACTTCATTGTGTTTCAGTTACATTTCATCAATGTCCCTGTTAAGAGTTTTCATCGTCAAAATATCCTGTTTCCTGGTCTGAAAGAGGGCATAGTAATTCAGCATTAGGTGGCAGGGAAGTCTTTGCGGCACCTTGAGATCTATGGCGGTAATAGAGTTAGAGGTCCATGTAAAGTCAGCTTTCAGGCCTTTTACCTACGTTTCAGAGAGCTGCCCTCGTGTGGCTGTTTCAACTTGAACCTTGGCTTGGATTTCCTTTTCTCGCTGGGAACTTATGCCTGGGGAACAGAAATTTCCTCATAATTGAAACTTTCTGCCTTTTAACCAATGCTTTTGTTTAATATCAAGACACTGAGTTGAAAAAATTATTTATGACTTAGCCTGAAAAAGGATTGAAGATATGGAACATTTTACAGTTTGTCCAATAGTATTTTCCACCAGTATTTATAACTAGGATTACATTTACTTCTGCTTTCATTCTTGATTTCATGATTCTCCTATTTTCCTGCAAGTTCATGTATAAATCTATGGCTTTTTCTCTGATCACCTTGCTTTTAGCTGAGATTTACTTGCAACAAGTGAGTGGGGAATTTGCTAAACTTTGATTTTTCTCACACATTCTCATTTCTACTAGCATTAATTTTTCTTAAGATTTTATTTCTATTTGAAAGACAGGTTTACAGAGTGAAGGGGAGACAGGGATGGAGAGAGAAAGAGAAAAAGAAAGAAAGAGAGCAAGAAAGATAAATTCTTCCATGTTCTGGTTCACCCCCCAAATGGCTGTGATGGCTGAAGCTGAGACTATTGAAGCCAGGAACCAGAGATTCTTCTGGTTCTCCCATGCAGCCAGGAGCCTGAGGACTTGAGTCATCCATCACTGCCTTCCCAGGTGATAAGCAGGGAGCTGGATCAGGAAGAGGAGCAGTCAGAACTCAGACTGCTGTTAATATGAAATGCCTGCACCAGTAGCAGAAGCCCAGCCTACTATGCCGTGGTGTCTACCCCTTGTCGCCTCTTTCTCAAATGTAGTAGTTGGAGCAGTGATTGGACATAATTCAGCTTTTAATTTTCTCATGATTTTGTCTGAACTAGAAGTTACCTTTTTTATTAAAGATGATACCTGTGTAGATAAATTTCTGTAAATGACTCACTGTTGTTCTAACTCTCACTCAAATTTCTCTATCCTTGAAAATGATGTCTATGGTATGAAGTTAGAACTATAAAGTTGAGTTAGAAACATTCCATTCTGTTAGAACATTTTTCTCTATCATACATCTCTAGTTTTTTTTTTTTTAAGTCACAGTCTTATCCTATTAGATCAAGTAAGCAGTGATGAAAAGGAAATGTATAGTTTGGGATGATTCTTTTCCAAATTTCAATCAATTTTTACCTCTAGTTTAGCCTATGGAAGATTAGCTAATGGAATTTTGCAGACACTATAAAGGACATATCCTGATACTTCTAACACAGAATCAAACAACTCTCTTAAAATCAAGTAATGTTGATGATAAAAATAAGAATCGCTTAGAAACTCTCAGGTCAATCAAGGCACAACTGCTCTAAAAATGTGAGGATGCAGAAGCACCTGTTTGATGTATCCCTGTGTTGTGTGACAACCATATTTGTTAGTAGAATACTGAGTCTCACTTTCATTGCCTCAGAAAGCTTGGTAATGCACTGAGACTTGTGAATAACCTGACTTTACCTAACAGTACATCTAGTAAGTTTCAGTAATTTGTAAAAAGAAATTTCCAGTAATTTACTCATAAAAACTGAAGAAAGGATAGTTCATCAAATTGATCCTTCTGTCAACTGACAAAATGTACTTACCTGATTTGGTTCAGTTGCTTCAGTTGAATGAATCCTCTTTTGCCATTGGGAAGACCAATGTCTGGAAAGTGAATAGGTATCATAATTGTACTAGTATTCAATATTTTTCTAATTTGTATGAATTATCTGCTTAGGAGTTGGAAGCCATGGTTTATTGGTTGGTCTTCAGGGAATTGGTAAGTAGGGATTTCTTCTCACCAAGGAGCCATTTGTTCCCTTAAAAACCCTTCTAATGGTTGCGAATTAGGTTTTCATTTTTGTCTGGCCACTGTATCAGAGTAGTCTGTGTCTATCTTTGATTTTCCCAAATAATATTAATCAGGCCTACAGTTTGGCCAGATCTGGATCAATAATGATTTGCATTAATGTACAAAGTATTAGGAGCACATTCTTCCATGATGATCTGTATCACAGAGATTTCTCTCCAAAGAGAATGCACTCACTTCACTCCAATGTTTGCTGTGATATGGAAATTCTCCAGAACTACCTAGAAGATTTTTCTCCAAAGAGAACAGAGATTTCTCCCCATTATATGATTAGATTTGAGATGAAAATACTCCAGAAAGCCGTAAGTGTCAATCTGTTTATCTAGTAGGAAAACATCCAGTTGCCTACAAAGTTTCTCTCTTTAGGACCTTTGAAACTTTAGGACTCAAAGGTTGCAATAAACCAAGGTTAAAGGACTTAAATAATAATTTTAATAAATCTCTAACTGTATAAATTGTCCTTGTGCTTCCCATCCTTGAAATATAGAGATTACTTGAAGCACAAACAGCATCTTGAGGACACAACTATAACACTGGGGATTTTAGTAATTAGCAATCTGTAATCACTTTTCTCAAATATATTTTAGAAGTCTTATCTATTTGAAGTGGTCAACCAGTAGGCAAATTTTCAAGAACAACCTAAAGTGCTGAATAAGAATTGTAAATGGAAAAAATGCTGTATCACTTAGGTAGAGGTAAGCTTGGAGCTGGAGTGCTATACATATTTCTTCAAAGGTTATGGGGCTGACAGCTAATAGCAAGCTGAAGGTACAATTCTTTAAGAACTAATGCATAGCAGTCCTTGTTGCTTTTTGCCCTAAAATCTCACATCACATTCTATTTGGTTAGACAGCTATTGAACTCAAAAGAACTTTACAATTTCTTTCAAGTTTCTTTCTCTTTCTCTTTCTCTTTTCGGTATTATAAATAGGTTCATGCTCTTGAACACCATTTGAATTGTTGTCAAAACCACTGTTCAATTTTAAGGACAATGACATGGCCATAGGGGAAAAGAATAAAAACAAAACATATCAACATTGACAATTTGGATGAAGAACCATCACTCAATTATCCACCAGAATGTTGGAACATGATGGCAACACTGGGTCTACATCGAAATGCTTAAAAAGAAGTTAATAAAACAAATCAAAACCTTTTGAAAATAAGGATTATTTTGGAACTGTTTGTTAATGATAGGATATAACTTTGTTTTAAATTTTTTTTAAAAGTTTGGTCTAAACTGAATTAAAAATACACACAAGTGAAAAAGTTTGTTCAATAGTATGTTAACTGGTAGGGTTTTGAAAGGTGCATTATTTTTTTTAACCTTCCATTTATACAAGAGATGCTTTTTTTTGAGAGAGAGAATTTAGAGTGTGCTAGTCTTCAAAGTAATGCTTTTCATTGCACCCATTGAAGGTCACTTTATTGTATCCAAGGGTAAAGCTTTTCCTTCCTTTTTTATTTTTTATTGAAGTTGGACTGCAGCCTGCATAGACTTTCTTTTTCCTTTAAGTATAGAGTTTTCTGCCTAATTCTGCCCAATTTCATTTACACCCTGAAAAGAATTGTGTCTGAGCTTACAGACCCAGGAGACTCTGCACTCAATAGGCAAACTCCAGAGGCAGCCCTCGGGGATATTTGAGTAAATGTAAGTGAGAGCTCCCTGTGTTTGTCTCTGTGTTCCTTTTAAACAAAAGTTTAACTCAGGACACTATGAGAATATTTAAAGAAATTTATCTGTAGGAGTGTCTTCTAGATAAGATCCAAAACCACTTTTGGTCTGCAAAAATGTTCATCAGTCAGCAGAATTTCCAACAGCGCTTCTGATCTGTTCTAGCCACCTTCTCCCCATATTAATAGGTAGAGAAAGTACAAGCATCTGTGCACTGCAGATAATGATATTCCTTTAAAACTTTCCATAAAAACTTAGCAGCAAAAGGTTCAAGAGAAAAGGACAAATGAAGGATAACAAACTCCTATCAATTTCAATGGAATACCAGTTTCAACCAGTCACTGTGTATGACTTTACACACAAATCACAGAGATGATGCCAATGTGTGATTATTCAGTGAAAACACATGCATTTTTTTTTATCTTTGTCATGTTGTGTTCTATCTTTGGCTTCAATCCTTAACATTAATTTTGTATGGGCCTGTTATTTACCTGCCTGATTTTCTGATCTATATAATTCATGATATCCTAGTTTGGGCTAACATACCCAAACTACCAAACATCAGTGAAATGTTAAGCTGTGAGCAATAGTTGAAGTCTCAAAAATAAACCAGCATTGCAAACATGTTCCCTCAGTTGATGACTGATGGCTATTTCTTTGATCTTTATGACCACAACCCACTTGGAGTTAGAGTTCTAATCAAGTACCCAAGCTTCCTATCTCTGGGACTCATCTTAATGGTACAAAAATGCTTGAGTTATTTTCTCTTTTTTGGCTGCGTAGCCAGGGCACTGATTATAGACAAGTGGTCAGGTTTTACACGTAAACCAGAAAAATCACTGTGCCAGTTCTTATGTCTCGTGCCTCTCATTTGTCCTCTTTCCTGATTCTGAGATGGATTCTTTTCATGGTCTGGTCTAGGAGTTGTTTCAGATTAACCTGCCATCAACACAGAGTGCTCTGCCACTTTAATAACTCCCTTCTGTTGAGGCATTACATTTAGATTTGGTTTTGATTTACGAATAACTTCTAGGTTTTGATATACGGTTGCCTTTATCTGTAGATGAACTTGAGCCTTGCTGAATTTGTTATTTCTATTAAATGTGTTAAGACAAAAATAATGAAGCTATCAAACTGAGTCATATATGAATAGTAGAGATTGTGATGTGATTAAAGACAAATCAAAAGAATTTATTTTATATGTGATAGTGGGTCTTTTCAATAAAAATAAATTGAGCAAGCTCAGACCTATACATGGAAGAAAAATCTCAGTCTAGGCATCAAATTAAATAAGCTAAACTCCTCCAAAAAGGAAGAAAATAAAACTGAACACAAACTTGACTATCTTGACCATCGCTTTGAAAACGTTTTGATTTACAATGGCTTTCAGTGCAGGACCTAGAGAAGATCTGGGGAAGCAGATGGTCTAGACCAACGGGGGCTGAGAAAACGAAGCACACACTCTGGGAGGAGAGCCAGAAGACTCTACCATGGCCTAAGAGCCAACAAACACCTCAGCAACCATGTTGTAGAGTGAGGAACCCAAACGATGCTGCCTCGCTGGTTGTCTTGGGCATATCAGAAAAAGCAGAGCAATCGCCAGGCTGTCTGCCTTCATTTGCTGTGGGCCTATGATCATTAGAAAAAAATTAAAGTCCTCTTGCATGTGCCATGAAAGCTTTTGAGGTTTGTTTTGCACAGTAGCCACTGCTGCTGATATTATTGTTTATACCAGTAAACCAAGGCATTATGCATGATGCAGTTGTAATAGGAACCTTTAAATAAGGAAGATGGAACCTCACTGTGGGATCAAGTGTTGTATCACACATTGTGTACATGGTGGTGCTTTTGGCTAGATAACAAACACTGGGAAAGGCTCTTTGTGCCACGCCTGTTAATGCAGTGAGTGATTATTGTATTTCCTGCTTCAAGTGTGTTATTTTAATAGTGAACTTATTTAATTTTGTGCAGTCCTGGCTGCATTGTGCTTTACTCATTGTGATCAATCTATTGCTTTGATTTCACATTCATAGGGGATTTTCTTGGTATCATGGAGTCAGCCCAATGTGGGCTTGAGTCACCTTGTAACTAACTGTGGGTCTTTCACAAATACCTTAACTTGTTTAATGTCAGTTTCCAAAGCTCCAAACTAAGGGTAATAATACTTAATCAATATATTGAAACCATACATCACAGTTGAAATTTTCACCTTCATTTGGTAGCCTTTTGAGAGACAGTGCTTGGTCAGTTTCCTCTGAGATTTGTTCATATTTTAATTGTTTTGCAATAATATGTATAAAAGCATTTGGGGTTTTTAAATTGCCTTTTTTTTTTTTTGGTCAGCCAACTTAATTTTTATTCAATTTTCTTGGGTAGTTTAGGTAAGCAATACTGTCACCAGTAAGTAACATCTTTTGTAATGTTTTCCTTTTACATATTCATTCCTGATTTTTCTTGTCATATATCATTATCTCAGATATTTGGTTTAAAAGAGAATAGTAACTGTAACAGCATATATCCTTTACCTTCTGCTACATGTAACAGGAATGTTCTTAATATTTTGCTGTAGATGTCTGGGTACAAACATTTCAGTAGATGTTTCTTTCCATTCCTAACTTTATATACTTAGAATCAGAAATATAGGATAACTTTTTGCTAACTTATTTTAGAATTACTTTTTAATAATACATACATACATGTACAAATACATATGAAGGTCTTCAGATACTTCATGGAAATATACATTGTAAAGAAACTTACATGAGCTTCATGTTTTTGAATCAAAACAAAAATCCTTAAGTTTACTTTTAAATACTTTCATATGTGAATAAGTGAGCAACATTTCATTGCTTATATAATTTGTGGCTATAACACATTATTTTAAGAAACTCCTAGATTGCTACTGTTTTATGAATAGGCATTTTGTGTCAGCAATCACAAGACAGATGTCTGAAACTACCCTTTTGAAGAGGGTTCTTGCCCCTAATCTTTATATGTCTACATAAGTAGGTTGAAGCCTTCTTCACTTGTCCTCATTGGCTAATAGAAGAGAAATGGATTTCTTGGGTCCACAGATAATCTGTAATAGCTCCAGGCTTAGATTATTCCTCATGGTTTTTTCACATTATTTGTACTTGTTATTCTCCTTTGGGTATTTTATTTCTGCTATAAACTGTGTATTGAAAAGGAAATGTTTTAACCACTAACATTTCCTGGTACCTAGTTGTCAGTAATGTACCGTCTTGCCAGAAGCAGAAACCCTACATGCAGTTTCATTCTGCATGTCTTTTCTGTATGATTCCCGCACACAGGTAAACAGCAGTGGAATGAAAGAGTGAGAAGCATTGGTAGCAGTGACTTGAACATAGTACATTAATACTTGCTGAAACACATCAATCAGGAGTTCTGTCTGTATCAACCAGGGCATCTATTGCTTATATTTCTGCACAGTTGTAAAAATGATGTACTCAATATTTTCATTTTTATTTCTGTTAAAAAAGACAAAGATATCTTAGAGTAATTCTGAATAAACATCTTTTTAAAATTCTTTATCTGCAAGTTTTCAGATGAAAATGAGCTAGAAATTCCTATATCTGCTTTTATTCTTTTCATAATAAATACTTTTACTGAATATGTGACTCATTGAAAGATTTTATGAGTACTTAAAGAATGGCAGATAATTCCTACATAGAAGATATATGAATATAATTGTTGTTTTGTCTGTATTTGATGGAAGAACAGTGTTGCATGTCTCTGGCATTTTACTCTTTTTTGATTTACCAACATTGGGAAACCTATAACATGGGGATTTTTTTGCATCAATAAATTAACTTCTAAAACATCATTTATGTCTACCCAATAATATTACATAAACATGGTAAGTTGTAATAAAATATTCATCCATTATTGACACTCAGGAGATTCCTGAAATATTAACATGATTTTTGTGTTCCCACCATCTGACAGCCCCAGTTCTAGGCATGGAGTTTAACAATGAATATGACTGGAGAACTTCTTCACGTATGGAAGCCATTTTTAGTTACACTTCTGAAACATCTCTTTTTACTAAACACTTCTCCCTCATTATCATATCTTATCTTTGGGTTTACAAATGATCCTTTTGATACGACAACAGTAAACAAACAAACAAAAAGAAACCTCACATATATTTCCCAGCCTCATCCGTTGCCTCTGCTGACCTTGTGAGTAATCATCAGATTTCTGTGTTTCTGAAGCTGGGAGTCTTTGATGTGACACACATAAAAAATGTTATTTGTAGCATTCAGAATCATCTTTAAAAATTTTTTTTATTTTTATTTTAAATTTATTTTACAGTTCCTTAGGCTCAGGGATTTCCCCTCCCACCAGGGACTTCCCCTAAACTCTTTACCCCTGTATTATTGCAATAGTCCTTCAATAGCAGTCATAAGTCAATTGTTGTGCTGTTTACTTGTATCTTTGTAGGTATGTAACATTGTAGGTATAGACAATGATACAAAGTACAGCATTCTATTGTCAAGATATATTTCACACTGTCGTTTGGAATACATTCAAGAGTGGAGAGACATACTGCAATGTCTTCACAGTATGCTAATCTCATTGTACAGTTGCTTTAGATGAATATATTTATATACATGTTTTCCTCTGTATCTATTAATCTTGTATTTTGCATGAAGGTTGCCTTACATCAGGGAAAACATGATATTTGTTCTTTTGGGATTGGCTTATTTCACTGAACATAATGGAGACCATTTTGTTGCAAATAGTAGAATTTCATTCTTTCCAAGGGCTGAGTAGTAATCTACAGAGTAGATATGCCACAGTTTCTTTATCCATTTTTCTTTCAATGGATATCTGGGTTGTATCCATGTCTTCACTTTTGTAGATTGTGTTGCTGTAAATAGGTCACTTTCTCATATGCAGGTTTCATTTCCTTTGGATATGTTCGCAGAAGTGGGATGTATTTTCACTTGTTTCAGCATTCTCCTTACTGGCTTCCATAATGGCTGCACAGCCTATACTTCTCCCCACATCCATGCCGTAGGGGTCGTTAATAAATTTCCAAATGTACCCAATCACCCTGGAATTAGGTGAAATTAATGTGGTTTTTATTTGTATTTCCCTGCTAGCTAGGGAACCTGGGCATTTTTTCATTTGTCTATTAGCCACTTGAACTAGTTCTTTCAAAAAATGTTTTCATTTCCTTCATCCCTTTCTTTGTAGCCTTGTCTATTTTTCTGTTGTTCAGTTTCTGAAGCTCTTTGTAAATCTTGAATATTAGTCTCCTAACTCTTGTGTAGTGTGTAAAGATCTTCTCTTATTCTGTTGGTTGCTTCTTTACTTCATTGATAATTTCCTTTACTGCACAGTAGCTTCTTAGTTTGATATAATCGCATTTGTTTATTTTGGTTTTGACTGCCTGTACTTTTAGTGAGTTTTCTAAGAAATCTTTGCTTAATGGCAAAAATTCATCTGGAAACATAAGAGTCCATGAAGAGCCAAAATCACCCTAAAGAATAAAAATAAGCTGGAGAATCACAATTCCATGCTTCCAGGCACCCTATAGGACAGTCGTAACCAAAACAATCTGGTACTGCTCCAGAAACAGGGATGATCAATGAAGCAAAATAGAAACTCCAAAAGTGAGCCCACACATGTACCGCTAGCTTGTCTTCACCAAGAGAAACGAAAATAATTAGGAAAAAGGTTTCTCTTTTCAAGAAATGCTGTTGGAATGACCGGATAGCATCCTGTGGAAGTAAGAATTGAGATGCTCACCTGTCACCTTATACAAGAATCAACTCCAGATTGATCAAGGACCTAAGTCAGCACCCACAACCATCGAACTATTAGAGGAAAACATAGGAAGCACTATGTAAGAGACGGGCACTTGTAAAAAATCAGCTTTAAAGTCACTGTTATGAAAAGTAAATGCTTCTCGTGGCTGGTGTTGTGGCATGGTCGGTTATTCTGTCAGTTGCAGGGCTGGCATCCTGTATGGCACTGGTTTGACTCCCATCATCAGTTTGTGGTTTTCACATCCATGTGGGTGACCTGAAAAAGGCTTCTGCCTTTGATTTGGCCCAGCCCCAGCCATTGGGGTCACTTAGGGAATAAATTAGCAGATACAAGATTCTCTCTCTCTCTCTCTCTCTCTTCTCCCTTTCTCCCTCTTTTACTCTCTCTCCTTTTCCCCCTTCTACTCTCCTTCTCAAGAACTCCAGCTTTCAAATAAATACATGTAAAAAATTAGTAAATGCTCCCAGTTAAATGCATTTTAGAATATACACATTGCACTGTAATTTTATCTGATTCTTACAGGATACATTTTAGCAGTGTTTTGGTGGTAGAATTTTAAAAGCCATTTTGTACTTTAGTGTAGCTTTGTGTTGCTTTGCTCTATATCTTCAGCCATAAGACAGAGTTTGACTATTTGATGCCTGCAGTGCTTGCCAGCTTCGGACAGGGAGGCATTGTACGCCCAGAAAATACTTCTTAAGACTCTGGCGTGAATGATGTTACATCCTTTTCAAGTGCACATTCCCATGGGATCTCTGACTTCTTCCATTTTCCATACAGATGTAATATTGTGTTTCTCAGTCACAGGATTGGAGGATTTTCAAAGAGGGAATAGTTCATACCAACAACTTGTTGTATATACATAAGCCCAGTTTCTCTTCCCTAAGTCTTGGGTGGTACAAATCTGCCCACTCAAATGTAGATGATAACTTATCTTCTTCCTTGGAGAGTTTAGTTAGTTAGTTGCTTGATAAGCTACAAAGGAAGTTCTCAGAATTTCTTCTTTATCAGAACAAAACATATTACAGCATCTTATGTATTTTTTTTACTTTCATTCATTTTACCTCATTGTTTAATTTTTCTCTGTATAATTTATAACATTTAAATAATTTAAAATGTTTTTTCAATGTTGTGTAGTGTGCGTACCTTTTTCTGAGATGCAGTGCAATATTTTAGCACATATACACAGCATAAACTGAGCAAACCAAGCAAAGAATCTTTCTAGTTTCTTTTATTTAAATTTAGAACTTTCCAACTACTCTTCAGTTCTTTACTCAGAACATAATTCATTGTCAAGAACTATGTATTTATTCCACTGTACTGTGGAGCAGCAGAACTGATGACTTCTGCTTCACTATGACCTACTACCTGTTATCCAATCTCCTTTCCTGCTTGCCAGGATCAACTGATGTGCATGGATATGTGTGAATTAAAACAGGTGTTACTGTAACAAGACAGTCAACCTTGTTTCAGTTCAAAATTTGGAAAATCAAGAGGATTAGTTGGGCTTTCATTGTGGTTCATTGATTGTTGCTCTTATCTAAACCTGTGTTTAGAGGATGGACTTCGGAAAAGATAGCAGGTGTCAAGGACATTTCAAGCCCTTAACTCTAGAAAAGCCATTCAAGATATTTTTATTGAGTAGTTATAATTTCTTTTGCCATTTATCCTGGGAAAGAAAAAAAATTAGCGTTCAAACTTTCAGTGAATGGAAACTTTATATCCTTTCAAGTAATTTACTTACTGCAGGATTCATGAATTCAGATTCTTTTTTTTTTTTTTTTAGAAAATTCATTTTTTTTTTTTATTGGAAAGGCAGATTTACAGAGAACGAGAGACAGTAAGAAGGATCTTCCATGCACTGGTTCACTACCCAAATGGTTGCAGTGGTGGGAGCTGAGCCGATCTGGAGCCAGGAGCTTCTTCTGGAACTCCCACACAGGTGCAGGGTCCCAAGGCTTTCAGCCATCCTCGACTGCTTTCCCAGGCCACAAGCAGGGAGCTGGATGGGAAGTGGAGCATCAGGAACATAAGCTGGCACCCATTTGGAATCCTGGCACTTTCAAGGGGAAGCTTAGCCAATTGAACCATCACACTACTGTTGAGTTCATATTCTGATTAGCATTTACATTTTTAATTGGCACCCAGGAAGGGTTTTTATAGTTGAATATATGGTACTAAGGGACAAGAACGTATAACTCAAGTAGTCTAGAAATTCTGATTTTAAATAGGTCACAAAATGAATATAAGTGTATTCAACTGAATAAATACATGATGTGTTCATTATTACAGTGTTCCAATGAATGATGCAGGTACAAAAGTAGCACTGGTTTTATTTGTTTGTTTATTTCAAATCAGCTCAACCCCCATTACTCTGAGAAGTATGTGCCTTGCCTCTATGTGGCCCATGAAGCATTTCATATCTGACAGTCACAACTACAATAATAATGATCTCATTCATCCTAATCTTCTCTTTCCCATCCAAGATTTCTCTGTGTGCAGTGCAGACTTCATGTTTGGGTGAAGTACTCCAAGTAGACTAACTCAG
The DNA here is from genome assembly GCF_030435755.1 of Ochotona princeps. Classification (NCBI taxonomy): domain Eukaryota; kingdom Metazoa; phylum Chordata; class Mammalia; order Lagomorpha; family Ochotonidae; genus Ochotona; species Ochotona princeps. The sequence goes on from NC_080851.1 coordinate 14,044,133, forward strand.
TATACTCCATGTAATTCCCATTGTTTTCTATGGCAGCCTGATTCTGTCTGAGATTTGGAAATTCAGAGTGGGGACAGAAGGAGGAGGAATCATGTCTATAAGAGCTGGGTGATTTCCTTAGATTCTTCCCAGGGACAGGTTCAAGTAATCCAAGGGAAAAGAAATGAAAAGGCAACAGTATAGAGAAAAACCTTATTATCTGATTTGCTTATTTCAGAATCAGAAAAACAATCTTTCCAAGAAGGTAAGGCTCTGTACTGAGTTTTATTTTTCCCTAGAAATTGACTAATTCCCGAGTCTATAAAAAGCACAGGTAATTGTCATATCTGACCTGCGATTATTAAAATCTTTTCTTCGTGGGATGCTGTCTTTTACTGTAATTACTGACTCCAGGGAAGAGAGTGACGGATAGTTGAGGAGGCGTCTCCAGGCCTGCCCTGCAGAACGTGGCCCTCTGTGCAGAATCTGCCTCTGCCTGGAGTTCTCAGCTTCTGCACACAGATAACTATCAGGCTGTCAAGCAGACGTTAGTGCCTCAAAAGTATGTCCTTTGATCTCTGCAGAATTAATTGTTGTCTTCAAGACATTACTTTAGCATGTTTACAATTTGTTTGTAAACATAATTTTTTATACTACTGTGTTTTGTGTGTGTGTGTGTGTGTGCATTTATCCTTAGCTATGTTACATTATACAGAGCTAGACAGGCCCTGAATAGTGCATCTCTAGTGCTTAGCAATATGCTTTTCCAAATAAAACGTAAGATAAATGTTATTGGATGGGTGATCTTCATCTAAATCATGTATACATAATTTAGTTTCTTTTTAGATTTATATTTTGGTAATAAAACATATGGGTATATACAACAATGAAATGAAAACAAAGGGTACCTAGCAAAAGGCATGCTTCTCTAGTTCCCTCCAGATGATATAAATGGCTGGACAGTTAAGAATGATTAGATAAGTATCATTTGCTTTTGCACTACAAAACAACAGCATATATCCCCAGTAATATATGAAGGGAAAATGAATAATCAACACAAGGATCTCATTACTAACTACTTTCTATGTACTAGACAATGATTACGTTATCTGATTTTGCTTTTACTGCTCTGTGGGTAAGATATTATTCTTACCATAGACTTGCATTAGTAGGCTGGAAGAAATTAAGTAGCTTTTCCAAAATTTCTAGGTGTATGCACTAAACACAGTGTCTGAATTAATCCTCATCTCTTGCTTTCCCCTGTGCTCTTTGTATCACTCTACGTGTTGCCTCTTAACAGCTGGTACTTCATTAATGGACTTTCGTTTATTTTTGGCTCTCATTCCATTTATGTATGACACAGTAAGATATTATTTCTACTAGTAGTGCATTTCTAGTTTGGGCAGTGCTTATTTTACTATCTTCTGTATGTGTGTGATGTTGTCCTAGCCGTTTAACTGCTGTTGAAGGACTATACTATTGTATTAATATGTGGGGAAACAGTGATGGGGCCAAGGAGGTATATGAGACGGGGAACCTTATGCCTGTGGAACCATATTATGAAAAATAATAAAAGCAAACAAATAAGAGAAACCTATTGATTTAGGCACTTAAAGACATGAATTACATTTCCCTAATTTTATAAGTTTATGGTGTCTCCATGACACAGCACTTGGCAAATTGAATGTTTTTATGATTTAAAAAGACACCCTGAATTCAAAGAGTGCAAAACTCAACACCGTGAAGAATTCAAAGTAGAACAGGTGGCAAAGAAATGATGCAAACAAAGTAAACTGTTAATTCAAGGGTGAGCAAAATACTGTGGGAGTTTTCAGGCTAGTTGGATTTGATCATTTTCTAACATACTTTGAAACTTGTCCTCTTAGGCGATTTCTCACAATTCCTCACTGCTTTTCAGCAGTGATTTGTAGGACAGTTCCTTCCATAAGGAATGTCTGCTTGTCATGGAAACATCAGAAGGGGAAAGTGGGGGAGCCCTGTCCTACTTTTAGGCAGTAGGCAAAGGTAGTGTCGGGACGGTGGACCTGGGAGATAGCACCGAAGAAGGTTGGGGCATGGACCCGAAAGGCAAGTGGACGCTGTGGTGGAGTGTGAATTTCAGTTGTTATCACCAACAAGCAGCAAGATAGCAGTAGGGGCAGCAAGAATGTGTCCCCATTTCAAGTTTCAGAAGGTAAATGCTTCTTGGCCTAATAATTACAACAGCAGTGATGTTCAGTATAATAAATTAATCCAAAATTGACTTTACTCCTTACACCCATTTTCAGATCAGTATTGGATGACTTTTAAAATGGTATTTCTGATGGGCACATCTGTGTATAACTTTCGAGCAAATTTTAAATAAAATCGAACTGAGTGCTTAAATGTTGATAAATAACCTTAGCATCAAAATGACAAATTCCTTTGGCTATTTCTTATTTATTGTATTCTCAGTACTTACTATTGAGTCTGATTTATGTTAAGTGCACAATGAGTGTTTGATTTTAAACAAATTTTCTATTTATTATATGGCTATGTTGTATGTTTAAAATTCTTTCATGAGTTGCTTCAGTCAGTTTAAAACTTCAGAACATATTGTAACCACTGTTGAATTAATATGATAAGCTCTGCAGGTACCAGGTAAAGCATTGCTTTATGATTTCTGATTATAAATTGATTTTGAGATTTAGACAATATGTAGATTAAGTGTGGCCTCATTCAAATGCTATAAAAATAATTCCATTATCCTCTTTGTCATTAGCTTGAACACTATACAATCAAGTAAAAATTAAGCATTCAGTTGAAATTCATCCTGGTCCCCATATCACCACTTATTTATAACAATCACCATTCAGCTCTTGCTAAAACAAACAAACAAACATTATTGCATAATATCACATGAGGTTCTTCTTTTAGATACTTAACTCTAACAGGAAATAAAATGCCATCCAATTCAGTTTATTTATGGAAAAATAAGATGATATCGGTTCATGTCTCTATAAAATCATTATGTGATAATTTAGCTTAAAATGGCCTAAAGGAAATGAACTATATAGGAAAGATATATATGAAATTCTTAGAATTATAATGCTGTGAATGAAGACTGGTAAAGAGAAAGCTGACACACATTTTTATTTATTTGTTTTTGGATGAAGTAGACATCCTAGGAAGTGGATGTGTTTCACGCTTAGGAACCCCGTGACAGTTGTCTGTGTGGTTATAATTTGAAGACTTGCTTTGAGGACTGTAAGCGAACTCCAGAAAATTTCAAGGCTAATTAACGTAATTAAAAAGAAAGATTACTTGAGAACTCCTGACAGGCGGAAGGTGAAGAAAAAAAGGATGTTTGAACAGCCAGGAAATGATGCTTTAGAGAAGCTTCTGCTGCCCAGTGCTTAGGATTTTTTTTCTGAGACTTTCCTTTAATAAATGCTGTCAGAGAAAAATAGCTTTTTCCAGGACTGGATAAATATACATTTAAAAATGTACTTTTCAATGGACTCAAATTACTGTTTGCTGTATACATAGTTACTTGAGGGTGCAGACTATGCCAGATGGTCTCAGCCCCATTTACCCCCATCGTCCCAGGCTGGTGATGTGTGCGAGCCTTCTGAAGCAAATATCCGCCTCCGTACCTCGGTCCAGGTACAGGGACTTGCAGGCGATTGGTATTGAGCACGTGGGGAACACAGAAGAGTGACATAATCCTGCTTTGGGAAAAAAAAGCAGAGTGACTTCCTTCATCTTGTATTATAACAATACATTAATTTAACTTGCTAAGGACGTGCTAACGCTAATGACAGAATGCCCTAATTCACAATTCATATTACTTTGTGCTGGCCCTGTGGAAGTGTTCGTATGCATTTTCATTTTCATCATATTCATCCTTAAAAACACTCTACCAGATCATTATTAATTTTTTGTAGTCCTCTTTGCACACTTCAGAAGGCTGATGGCAGACTGGTGCCTACAGTTAGGGCTCAAATGAAAACTGTGTCAACTTGTATAAGTGCAAGTATGAAATTTATGGAAAGAAGACACTAAGAAGAAATATGGTATTTGCATTACAAGTGATACTCAGAATTAAAGGGAACCCTTCTAAATTCAAGTAATGAATTTTAAAGATTACATTATCATAACTGTTGAATTTTCTAGACCAATAAGGCTTAAATGTAAAACTCTTTTTTTGGCATCTGAGAATAGGAAATATATACTTGGAATGAAGTGGACAGTAGTGAAGCCACTCACTGGAACAGAAATCTTTTTCAATAATAACAATTGAGGCTTCTTTGGCATAAGAATAATTGTAAAATATTTATGCATGGCTGAGCTGTACTACCAGATGAGGAAACATTTACAGCCATTCTAATAATAGATTTGAGGTAGGCAAACTTTTTAAAAGAAAGTGTGTTAATTTAAAGGTTAAGCAATTTTTAGCTCTCTTGTTTGTTATCTGTGTATCAAAAATTCCCAGTTTAAAAATGGTTAACTTTACAGATGAGAGAATCCCAATTATTGGAGAATCAAAAGACATGATTTATGTATATAATTCTCTGATTTTTTAGGAGATTAACTTATTTTTATTGGAAAGGCAAATATAAAGAGAGGAGAGGCAGAAAGATCTTCTGTTTGCTGGCTCACTTCCCAAGTGGCTGCAGTGGCTGGAGCTGAGCCAGTCTGAAGCCAGGAGCCAGGAGCCAGGAGCTGCTTCTGGGTCTCCCACGCGGGTACAGAATCCCAAGGCATTGGGACATCTTCAAGTGCTTTCCCAGGCCACATGCAGGGAGCTGGATGGGAAATGGAGCAACCGGCATATGAACTGACTCAGGGATCCTGGCAGTTGCAAGGTGATGATTCAGCCACTAGCCTATTGGGCTGGGCCCATGAATTCTCTAGTTTTTGTTTTGTTTTGTTTTTTGTTGTTGTTTTTTTAAGGTGACTGAGACCACAATTCTTAGATAGAGCAACCTTTGCCTGAGGTTATCTCTTGTGATTAGAATGCTGCTCAGTCACATAGAAAAGAATAAGAGTGGCTTCTTCCTCTACAGGCCGTGTCTGAACAAAAAGCAAAGTATGAATAAATCAGACTATGGAGACCTCAGAACATTTTATCCATTGTTTATCCTCAAAAGATATGTGAAAATTCCGGTTTTGGTAAAAATGATGGTGGTGTGAAACAGCTGCGATGGAGGATGAATTATGGAAGTTGTCTGTTCATTCCAAGCGGTAACAGTATCCACGTGGTCTTTTCCTGCATCTACTGATTCTTAAAGAATAGCTTGGCTCATCAAACCTAGGCTTATCAGAAGAACACAATCTAATTGTTCAGAACAACTGCCTAGAGCAACGAAAGGCACTGCAAAAGAAGGAAAAAAACACCACCACGTAGGTGGGATAAAGGGTTTTGATTCAATTATACCCCAGCTTCCCAAGATCTGTAGAAATAACCAAGACAAATAAAACATTTTCAAGTATAAATATATTGGTGAGTTTGAGTTTTTTCATTTTCTAAGACGTGAGATGCCTTAATCTCTTTTTTAATTAAAATCCTCCATTGCATATGTCTTAATAATGTACCACCAAATAGGACTGGCCCATAGAAATACACATTGCAATACTGAGGACCTTTTGAAGACATTTGGTACACAAGTAAAGAAACTAGAAAAGTTAAAGTTGTCTCATATTTAGTAGATAAAAATATAAAGATTTTCCACTGAGCTTACAATCAAAAATTTGCTTATGAGCTTCAAAAAGACTACAGAAAGTGCCTCATGTCTTGATTTACATTTCCGTCTGAAAGATTATCATATGTACCTTTGAGGAATGGAATATGAATATATGTCCATATACATATGTATTACATGGATTTGTCATCAAGAGGGTGTTTGTAATCTTGCAGTCTTCATGAACAACAAATATCATGTGTAGTCTACCTCACTGCACACATAGCGAGAGCTGTGCAATGCTGCTGCTGCAGTGACCCTCGGTCAGGGAAGGGGACAGTTGTTTTGTGATTTTATTCAGTTCATAACTATGAGAACTGGGACCCTCAAACTTTGGAGACAGGTTTAGTTTTCATTACTAGAATATATTTGCCAGTGTTTTTAATCAGAACAAGATGATTTACTGTGAAAACTTCAAATATAAATATAGTTTTATTTAAACAGAAAGAGACCCAATACAATAGGGTAAAGTTCATGAAGAAAGTTATGGTGTTGCCCTTTTGAAAATAATTATATTGAGAAGTAGTTTCTTTACCAGCTGGCAAGTGAATGTCACTCAGGGCTTCACCCTGGGCCATCTAAGTTGTTTCGATGTTTGTTGCATTCTACTACAAGTAATACTTGAAATCTTTTCAAATTTTTACGTATGAGCCACGGTTTGTGATATTTGTTCTTCTACCTGTGCTGTTAACTTAAATATTCATAAATATATGTTTATTCAGTGCTTGGAAGAGTCAACAACAAAAGGTTATGCATTGTTCTAATAACTGAAGGTGCTTTTAGATAAGATCAACCATGCTTTTTCTCTCAAGAAATTATTGGTTAGCTCAGAGTGCTAATGACTGGGAGGAGACCGGATGCAAGCTCTGGACACAGACACAGACACAGTTCTGTGTGCTGGGAGACGTCTGCTCCAAGGGACTGGTAGCCAAGGCGGAGGGTCTTAGCATGAGGCCCCGCCGAGAGATCTGGACTAGCGATTGGGACCTAAGAGGTAATAAACAGTCGTGGAGTAAATGTGTGCAAACATCAAATATCCTTTCTTGTTAAAATAAAAAGACTGGAGAGACTTTGGTTCCCCTTTGGGACTATTGGCTCAGCCCGCCTTCTTATTGCCTTGACACTCTCGATGTGAACACTTTTGCTGTTTAAATCATTTATGCAGTCTTATCACTGTCTCTAATCTTATAATCTCTGTGTTTCCCACCTACAGAACTTCAGCTGTAGATGGATTTTAAGGTCCTTGTTTTTTCAAGAGAGAGAGAGAGAGAGAGAGAGAGAGAGAGAGAGAGAGAGAGAGGAGAGGAGGGAGAGAGAAAGGGAAGTAGGAAGGAAGGAAGAAGAGAAAAAATGAAAAATTTCTGGCATTTTAATCTGCAATGTGATGGCTATATGTGTCATTGCAAATAATAGCTAAATTCAGGTTCTGTTTCAGATCACTCCATTTTAAGGTTTTAAACGCGATTTAAATTTATTCCAGACTTTTCAATTGCCAAAAAGATGGAGATATTGCTTATAAATGTAATAAACTTAATTTAATATACTAATTTACAGAAATTCCGAAGCAGTACAATAATTCCTTGACTAATCATGCAGGCAAGCCGATTTTAGCTTTCTCCAAACTAAACTGAAAGAAGTCTAATCCCTTGACATGAATACAATAGTCCTGATGTCAGTGGTCTTAATCCATGGAGGTAGTGTCACTCTCTCGAACAGAGGCGGTTATTTCCTTATTAATACTGATTTTATTTGGTTATCTGTGTCTACTAGCCCCTAATCATTTGTGCCTCAGTTGTCCACTCTGAGCTGTAGCCACTCACAGTCCTCTCACACTACCCCTCTGATTCCACCTTGATTTGCCTGGAATTTTTTATTTTGTCTTTGGAAAGTGATATCTGTCAAATGTAAACACTCTAAGAAGATTAAAAAAGAAAAAACTTAAGTCCATTCCCTAGTGGTGGATATAGCCACAGCTAATATTTAAAAACAATTGATTTTACTTGTCAACCTTGGTATGTTTTTCAGTCTTTATCTGTTGTGCATATTCTGTTGATGAATGTGTAAACATATACATAATATAAAAATGTAAGCAAATATTAATATGTATATACAATACTGTGCTATACATTTCAGTTTGGGAAATTATTTTCTAAAGTAATAGGTTTTGTTGTTTTGGTATACTTTTATGAAAACATTCCAAGCCCATTTTTTTTCAAAATATGATTTTAATGTTGAATATTATATACGATAGCCTCAAGGTTTCCTATTTAGTTGCTTTTTAAAATTAAATTTTGGGCCCGGCGGCGTGGCCTAGCGGCTAAAGTCCTCGCCTTGAAAGCCCCGGGATCCCATATGGGCGCCGGTTCTAATCCCGGCAGCTCCACTTCCCATCCAGCTCCCTGCTTGTGGCCTGGGAAAGCAGTTGAGGACGGCCCAAAGCTTTGGGACACTGCACCCTCATGGGAGACCTGGAAGAGGTTCCAGGTTCCCGGCTTTGGATTGGCGCGCACCGGCCCGTTGTGGCTCACTTGGGGAGTGAATCATCGGAAGGAAGATCTTCCTCTCTGTCTCTCCTCCTCTCTGTATATCTGACTTTGTAATCAAATAAATAAATCTTTATAAAAAATAAATAAAATTAAATTAAATTTTACTTAAATATTTATTTTCATTTAATATGAAAAGGAGAGTAAGAGAGGCAAACAACTGGTTCACTTTTCAAATGCCCACGTAGCACGAAGTGGACCAGGCTAAAACCATGAGCCCAGACTTCAATCTGAGTGTCTTATGGGGATGACAGAGATCCGGGTACTTAAATCGTCAACTGCTGCCGCTGGTGACACAGTTGGAGGATTTAAAACCTACCTATGTAGTCTTATCAGGTACTCTGATAATACAATGCAGGTGCTTCATGGGCTGAGTTAACTGCTGAACAAAACACCTGCTCCTAAAATTCTTTAATTGGCAAAATTGTATTTATTTGTCATATACAGTGTGATGTTCAAAGATGTGTATACATGAATGAGAGGCTGAATTGAACGAAAGGTATTTTACCTCACAAACTGTCATTTTTTACTCTCAGGAATTTTCAAATGTACAGCACATTGCTGTAGTCGCTGTGTTATATAATATATCTCTTAAATTTATGCCTTGTACCTTATTAAAATTTCATTTTTTTTTTCACATCTATTTCCCTATTCCCTCCAAAATCACCTCATCCCTGGTGACCAACATTCTACTTTGAATGGCTATGAGTTCTAAGAGGATACTTCAAAAATTCATAGAACTATATAGTATGAAAAAATCGTGCATGAAGTTCAAAAATTATTTTGAGCAAAATGAGCTTTTTTTTGGTCTGTGGTTGCTTTGACGTGTCTTCCTATAAGTGAGATTATATTATGTGTCTTTCAGTGCCTGAATTACTCACTTAGCATCATGTCCTCAGGTGCCCTGGATACAGGGATGAGACCATGATTTTTTTCGATGTGTACTTCTCTGAAGATTAGTGATGTTGAACATTTTCATATGGCTGTTGGTTTCTTTTATGTTTCTCTTTAGAAATATCTTTTCAGATCCCATCCTTACTTTTCAATTATCATACTTATTTTCCTTCTATTGAATATATATATATATACGTATTCCAGATATATATGATGTTAGAACCCTATCAGATGCACGATTTGCAAGTATTTCCTCCTGATTGTTTTCTTTGCTGTGCAGAGCCGTATGGTATTGCGTAATCCTATTTGTCTATTTTTACTTTTGTTGCTTGTATTTTAGGATTCATATAAAAATTTATTGCACAGATAAATGTCATGGAGCTTTCTATTTCGTTTCTTCTAGAGTTTTATTAGCTCTGTGATTTACAAATAAATATTTAATATGTTTTCAGTTGGTATTTTATAGGATATAAGAAAAGGAGTGATTACGTAATTTTGCATATGAATATTCAGTTTTCCAAACATTTGTTGAAGAGAATGTTTTCCCCATTATATGCTCTTGATACACATATTGGAAGTAAATTAATTGCAAGTACATTAATTTATTTCTGAGTTATCTTTTGTGTATTGTTGATATGTATTTGTGCCTTTATGCCAGTATTATGCTACTTGGATTATTACAAAGTTGAAGTAGGTTTGGAAGACACATAGTGTATTGTCTCTTGATGTGTTCCTTTTGCACAAGATGACTTTAGCTCTTTAGGATCTATATGAAAAATACCACTGAAATCTTGATCATGATTGCATTGGATATGTAGACACTGAGCATTATTGGCATTTAAAAAAGTTTAATTTCTCCCTGTCCGTGAACAAGGAATTCTCTGATAGCCTGATTAGAATTCTCCTATATGTATGTTTTTCTCTTCTACTTCTTGAATTGTCATCATTCAAATTTGATGTTTTGATGCTTTCCTGTGTTCTACAAATTTCAGTCATTGCTTTTCATCCTTTTTTTCCTCCCTCCTTCCCAACCACCATGGCTGTGTACTTAAAAAAATACTTTTTTCTGATTCATTAATAAACCAGCTGTTGATGTTCCTTGTTGCACTTTTTCTTTTCATTCGTGATAACTTTCAGTTTCATAATTTGATTTGTAAGAATACTTATAGAATATCTTGCATTGTACATGTTTCTCTGATTTTACTAATTTGTTTTTCTGTGTTTTCTTTAAGTTCACTGTGCTTCCTTTTAACATTATATTAATTTACTTGTCAGGCAGCTGTGTGTTTCTTGGGAAGAATCTGGGAGAGTGTTTTGTTCATTTAGAGCTATTACTTCCCCTTTTTAGGACCATTATTTCCACAACTCTTGTTGTTCTATGTTGATCCCTGTACATCTGAGTGAATAGGGGATAATTTCAGGATGTTTATTATCTTACAAATAACTTGGTCAGTCAGCCTAACCAGAGATTCAGGACAGGCTATCAGATATGGTCCAAGCGTGGACTTGTTGCTTACAGGGTCAGGCTGAGGTGTTGCTTACACATAGTTGTTAGGCCTGGCATCTAGGCCCCACAGAATTGGTCCTGCACTGTGGAATTGTTAATCGGGTGTGTGAATGACCTGACCCTGACTCATGAGATGGAATCCTGGAACATCAGTCAACAGGAGCCAAATGTAGTGGGTTGAGCTTGAACGTTGGATCCTGAGTTTGAATAGGCCTGAGTCCTGAGTCCTCTGGAAGCAATCTGTTGCTGAGGCAGATATAAACATTTATGAAACATAATCTGGAGCCTGGGCTCATGAGTGCCCACGGGTGCTGGACTAAACTTGTGTGTGTTTGCCTGAGACCTGTCTCCACAAGAGTGGTCCTTTAGACTGGTTCTGTACCAGCTCATCCAGTGCTACAATAGACCTGAATCTCAAGTCAGCCAAATGAGGTCTGGGTTTAATAGAGATGGGTGTCATGGATTGGTCAGGCACCAAGAAGAGCTGGAATTTTATCCATGTATACTAGCCTGGTGCCTGAGCCCAGGAGTGCCAACCTGGCACTGAGGCAAGGTGGAAGCCTGAGGATATGTGGTCTGAATTGTCTCTGAAGTGGTCTAAAAAGTGAGATGGGCCTGCAACCCAAGTCCCTAGGGATTGTGCTGGAGGTTGAATTCATGGACGCTAGCCTGACAGTAAGGACTCAACTGCTCAGCTTGTCCTCAGTGTAGCCTGAAGTCTAGTTTCCACACTGGGGCCAGTCCCAATCCTGGAGCCTCTGGCATCTGTCTAAGTTCACTGGACAGGCCTGGCACCTGCAATTGGTGTATCTCTCTTCAGAGACCAGTCTCAAGTCTGAGGCCATGGTTTCTACCTGATGTCAGGGAGAGTCCAAAGGCAACGTCTGTGCTCATTTCCCTTTCCACAAATGTATGATATCCAGGTCTGTATTTTACATGCTGGGATTGAGGTAGGGGGGTCCAAATAATATGAAATACTTTTCCCTAGGCTTTTTAATGCCCTTTTAAATTTCATCTATGCTATATTCTCTGGTTTTTTTTTTAACTTCTTAAAAGGTTTTGTAACATTGTGATTGTTGCTTAGACTGATGTGTCCCCTGAGGGGGTACAGACTGAAATATGCTACTTAGTTATCTTTCTGATGTGTTGCTGATCTTGACTTCATTCCTCAGGTTTTATTCCATTAATTTTTTTTTTCAGAAACAAAACATCACAAAAAAACCTTTTTATTTGTCATAATTAAAACGTCTACATTTTAAATAGACTCTTAGACTGGTGGCTCATAGTCATCAGATCATTCAAGTTGTGCACCTGTCTCTACCCCAGTGGCTTTTTCAGAATTACTACCTTTACCATGAAGCTCCATTGAGTTTTCCCAGTTCAAACTTGGGCTTCCTCAGCATTTTCATTTTTCTACCAAACACATCATGGAGAGGAGAAAGAGGCTGGTATGCCTTTTCTAAGTCTTTTCTGATGCTGTTTCGAATCAATTTATTGACTACTTTCAAGATACTTGTTTGCACCTCCCATGTCATGATTTGCAGCAGCATCTTCCAGATTTGGTTGACCTGTTGGTGCTGAGCATAAGAAATCTCACTTGCCTGATTGCCGTGTTCCTTAGTAAAACCAATGCAGAAGAGATACAGCACGTAGCCACCAGTAGTATCAACATGAGCCTCCAACACAGTCTGCTGCTTTTGAAACTTCCGACACATTTGGTCCTGGGTAAGGTCCATTCCAGGGAAGTTGGTCAGGCAGTTTTTTGCCCTGAACATCCTCATTGATCAGCTTGAATTTCCTAAGCGCAATATCATTGTTCTGCAGGAGAGTGAGGCTCCCTTCAAAGACCTGGCGACCCTTGAGATCATCAGGCACAACTTTGGTTCCTTGGGTCCTTGTGATTAGGGTTTTCTAGTATTTCTTATGTTGAACATGGCTAGTGCTTTCATGTCATACCAGTCTTTCTTTGAAAATGGGTCAAGCACTTTCCCCTTGGCACCTTTTTTACCACCTTTCATAAAGCGCTTGTTCTTACCAACTGCCATGGTGCCACTCAGAGCTAAAAGCCTTCAGTTTTCAAAATTTGGGAATATTTTGTTATAAACAAGTGCTGGAACTGTTCACTTGAAATTCAGAACTTACTCACATTAATGAAGTTACATAGGCCTTCTGTTGTTGGGATTGGTCACTGCCTCTTCCGCAATGGACATTCCCTAGCTTTAGACCTCACTTGCTTTGATCTGTGTTCCTTTCTCAGGCACTAGGTGTGATTGTTACTCAAAGTAACATCCTTGGCTTTCTTATAAAATAGTCTTTCCTGTGTAAAAAGAAATCACTTTCCCAAGTCTGTATTTTTTGTGTTGAAATCTTAACACGTTATAATTTTTTTGTTTGCCAAGCACTTCTTCAAACAATTGTTTAAAAACAAAATTGGTCTTACTGAAGGTTATATAGAATTGAACTTAACTAACTGAAATGCTTGACTTTTTGCAACACTCAGACTTTGTTTGAAGAGAACCAACTATTTTCTGAATAGTCCAATGCAAAGCCTTCCCTGTTAAACTTATTTCAACATGTTCTGTTATCCCTCTCCTTCCTTTCCACTTAGTCACACCAACACCTGCAAGGCCGGGCACAGAAAATTTTCCTCTTTTAGGAAACTTAAGGCTTGAAACTCATAGTGCTTCTTCTGTGGTCTACTTTGCTTTAGACATACCCATATTCTGAGTTATCAGCTGGAACTGTCAAATAACATTCTTCAAGAATGGCTCAACCATGGTCTGTGGACAGACAACCCAGGTGTTGTACGAATACCTGCCATTCAACTCTAACAAAATATGCACATTGTCTGGATGCCTTATTACGACAAGAACATTTCTGTGAAAATATGTCATATTATACATTATATGATATAGTATAAATAGTACAATTTTTAAATTCCATATACTCTTTATGTGTGTTGCTGATGCTTTAATGAACAGTTTTATTTTTTTATATGAAAGAAAAGAAATTGGGTAAGTTATTACAGCAAAATCCTTTCATGTGGAGCAGACCATATGTTTGAGGATTTTATCATATTAAGCACCCCGCTGTTCTTGGCCTTTGAAGCTTTCTTGGACAGATAGATCCCTGAGCATTCTAAAAATACATTTTTTTGATTGCCAACACAAAGTTTGGCATCAAGGACTTGCTCTCATGTATTTTCCAGAAAGAATGAAAACACTGATGCTTTCCCTTGTTTTAGGGAGAAACATTTTGGAGCAACACAATGAGGTGTCCCGCCTGGAAGGTCATACAATTACCTCCAATTAAGGCCTTTAAAAACAGAATTTCTATTTATACCGCAGGAGTTGTGCTAATGAAGGTTTTTCTAGATTGAAGGCAGTCCTATGGTGCCTTCTAAGTTCATTTTAGGTCTCTCTTGTATAGTTTTAATGTTTGAGTTCAGAAAAATACTCCTGTTATATAAAATTGGGTCTGTCATACCTAGCCTAAAGTTGCTGTGTAAATCTTAATTCTTTTGCCCTTTCTGAAAAAGGGTGATCAAAGAAACATAAAATAATAAATGTCAGCTTTCTGCTGTCTTTTTAAAACGGGGCTCAAAGGAGAAAGACTCAAAGTAGCTGTCCAACAGCTTCCTAATCTCTGTGCTGCTGGACTTTTGTGGTGATTGAGGCAGTTAGTAGAAGGGGTGGGGTAGGGACAGACATTTAGCTTAGCAGGTAGGATGCCACTGGGGTCACCCACCTGCCATCTCCAAGGGTTTCGGTTTGGAGCCTTGACTATGCTGCCAATTCTAACTTCTAGCGCATGCCCTGGGCAGCAGGTGATGGCTCATAGTTTTGTCCTACATCCAGACAGAGACCAGGATGGACTTCGGGGCTCCTGCGCATGGTGGACAGTTGGAGAGGGAATCAGTAGATGGGGATTTGCTATCTTTGTCTGTTTCTGTATTTTTTTTCTCTGACTCTGAAATAAAGTAAATAGATACATTTTTAAAATAAGACTGCATTTGGTGAATTAAAAAGTAAGAATGAAAAGTCAAGAGGGACCATGGTTTTATCATACCTTTAAGTGTCTTGGAAGCCATACTTGATGTACTCACTGTCACAGGCTATGAGAGGTTTTTTTGCTTTTGCTCCTCTCTGCTGGGTGTTTGTCTCATGGAACTCTTTGCCATTCTTTCTTCATTACTCATTCCAGCCCTCCTGTCCTCTTTCTCCTGTATGCTGTTAAGGAGGCCACAAGATGGTAGAGTAAGAAGTATATATGTATTTTGAGTTAGAACAGACCCAAGTTTGAATTTTGCTTTATTACTTAGTATTGAGATTGCTTTATTCAATTAAAATAGTCTCCTCTGAAAACAGTGATGTAATTTCTACCTCCCAAAGATGTTTTGAAATGAGATTACATTTGAGTGTATGGGAATATTTTAGCATAGATGCTGACGTATCATGGTTTCTGAATAGTAACTCTAGGGGCTGGTAAGGTGGTATAATAGCTTAATCCTCCAACAGCAGTGCTGACATCCCATGTGGGCACCAATTCAAGTCCTGACAGCTCCACTTCCAGTCCAGCTCCCTGGAAAGCAGCAGAGGTTGCCCTAAGTCCTTAGTCTCATAAAACCACATGGGAGACCCAGAAAGAAGCTCCTGGTTCCTGCTTGGATCAGTTCAGCTCTGGCTGTTATAGCCATTTGCAGAGTGAACCAACAGATGGAAGACCTCTCTCTGTGTGTTCCCTTCTCTCTCAATAAAACCTGCCTTTGAAGTAAAAATAAATTTACCTTAAAATAGTTATTAGACATCAGTGCTATATTTTCATATGCTACCTCAAAAGTGTACTGCCAAAGTTGAATGTAATTATTTCAAGTCATATAAAAGGAGCAGAAATTGGCTGTAGAGAAAAAGGGATAAATAATAAAAACAAAACAAGTATAAAAAGACATCTCAAACAAGTGTTATCAATGTTAATACTTACAATTAAGATATCAATGGTTATTCAAACTATTCAAGAAAATTGTGCATAGTGAAAATTATAGCTGCGAAATAGCATGTATCCTCTTTATATCAATACCAACCGTAAAACTTTTTAAAGGTGCATTTGTTTTTATTGTAAAATTTATAGAGAGGAGGAGAGACAGACAGGAAGGTCTTCTGTCTGCTGATTCACTCTCCAAGTGGCTACTCTGACCAGAGCTGAACCGATCCGATCCGAAGCCATGAGCCAGGTCTTCCATGCAGGTGCAGGGTCCCATGGCTTTGGGGCATGCTTGATTGCCTTGCCAGTCCACAAGCAGGGAGCTGGATGGGAAGCAGGGCTGTTGAAACACAAACCAGCGCGCATATGGGATCCTGGTGCATACAAGACAAGGACTTTAGCCACTAGGCTGCAGTGGTGAGCCCCAACTTTAAAATCTTTTTAAGTTTAAAACATTTTGCACCAAAATGAACTTACCTTTTTTTCAAACAAAATTTTAAAAATTTTATTTGAAATATAAATTTACAGAGCGACAAAGTGAGATAGAGAAAGATCTTCCATCTACTGGTTCATTCCCCAAATGGTCAAAATGGTTGGAGCAAGACCAGTCCAAAGTCAGAAGCCCAAAGTTTTTTTTTCCCCCAGGTATTCCTCATAAGTGCTACAGCCCAAGTACTTGAGCCATTTTCCATTGCTTCCTCAAGCACTTTAGCAAGGAGCTGCATCAGAAGTGGAGCAGCCAGGACCTGAACCATTGTCCATATTGGATGCCAGCACTATGGGCAATTTAACATATTATTCCATGGTTCTGGCTCCTGACCCAATGTTTTAATTTCATTTTCTATAAACTTCTTGAAATGTCATCATGTGATTTCTTTTCTGATTTTTACTTTTTATTTCTGTAAATCAACCTGTGTTTCATATAGTCTCAAGAGGATAATGACATTTCTAGCTCTTCCCTCTCTGCTTTGCCTTGTTCTCTCATTTACTTCCATTCTTCCTCTAAATACTGAGAATGGCATGACATCATCTGAAGTAATCTGAAGATGAATGTATCTGATAGTGTGGCAAAATCGTTGGCCAGCATAAGAAAGAATATTTTTGGATATGTGCTTAAAAACACAAATGTACCTCCAAGTTGGGTGAATGCTTGTGAAAAGAGGGATACCTTCCATGTACTAGGGTCTGTGTAGTGTGAGGGTTAAAAGAGTGGCTTCTAGGGCTGAGTGCTTGGGTTTGTCTTGCAGGTTCATCCATGGGACAAAGTAGCTAGTAGCCTTCATGTATAAACTTGGAATAGTAACACTTCTGTAAAATATAGGCTGTGTTTGTATGCTTATAATATAATACAGCAAAAGGGATTACAATAATCTTTGATAAAGACTAAAGGTTCAGCATTGGTGTTTGATGCTATTAATGCTATCATTAGTAGTCATGGTTTCAGAGAGGTAATGGTATTTGCAGTTACATTTGATAAATTTCCCAGCATTATTCTAAAACTGACATCAATGTAAGCATTGAATACCTTAAGAGACTAGAAAAGGTTAATATTTTAGCCTAAAATGAAGCAACCAATGTTATCAATACTTTGTTTATTCATTGATGTATGAATTTAAGAGTTATACTTTGAAAAATTACTCCATATCGGAGAGTAAAGGTCTTTTATTTACATTTGCAGTAAGATACAGTTTCGAGATTGTGCCTAAATTAAAAAGTATTTTTAAAGATTGATATAATCTGTGGAGACACTAAATATATATTTATTTTATTGCGAAGTGCATCTGTATGTCCCTGGCATTTTTTAGAAGATTTATTTATTTTTATTGCAAAGTCAGATATGCAGAGAGGAGGAGAGACAGAAGAATCTTCCATCCGATGATTCACTGCCCAAGCGAATGCAATGGTCGAAGCTGCACCAATCTGAAACCATGAGCCAAGAAATTCCTCCAGGTCTCCCACATGGGTACAGAGTCCCAAGGCTTTGGGGCATCCTCAGCTGCTTTCCCAGGCCACAAGCAGGGAGCTGGATGGGAAGTGGGGCTGCCAGGATTAGAACCAGTACCCATGTGGGATCCTGGTACATTCAAGGTGAGGACTTTAGCTGTTAAGCCACCGCTCCGGGCCCTGCCCCTGGTATTTTTAACACACTTACTCATATACACATCGTCATGCACATAAACATACATACACACACACACTAACATGCACAAACTCACATACACACAAACAGTTCAATCCTTGCCACAACTATGTAAAACAGATAATAATATCTCTGGTTTTTTTTGTGTGTGTATTTGTAAAAGGTTATTTTACAAATAACCTTTTGTAAGTTCAGAAAGGTAGACTTATAGAGAGAAGGACTGAGAGAAAGATCTTCCATCCATTGGTTCACTTCCCAAGTGGGCACAACAGCCCAAGCTGAGCTAATCTGAAGCCGAGAGCTAGGAGCTTCCTCCAGGTCTCCTAAAGCTTTGGGCCATCCTGACTGCTTTCCTAGGCCATAACCACAGAGCAGAATGGGACGTAGAGCAGCCAGGACACAAACCGGCACCCATACAGGATCCTGGCACTTGGAAGGCAAAGATCTAACCACTGAGCCATCACATCAGGTCCAATATCTCTGCTTCAAAGTGGGAAACCTGGATATTAAAAGATTTGTGGTGCTCCTAAGTCACATGCTGGGTAGATGGGAGTCTTTGTGACTTTCATTATGACACTTTGTTTCTTTAGAATTATATTGATTTCCTATGGGTATTGTTTTTGTGAGACTCTGCAGATATGAAATTTGTTATGTTCATAAAATGCATCATATTATAAAGGAAAGTGTAGTCTCTTATATTAACTTTTATTAAGAAACATGGGTGCTTTCATATGGAGAACACTGAGGTCTGAGGTGTGGCAAACAAATCCCTGGAGGTGGATAGGAGCGTAAAATCGCTTAAAAGGAATCCAGGCATGCACACAGAGAGAAGGCCAGAGATGAGAAGCATGGGAGAAGCTGATCAGCAGACAAACTGGAGAAGTGTGACCACGGCAACAGAGGGGTTGGATTGTAGCTGTGTTAATGAAGCAAGCTCTTGTCAACTTTGGGTGAACCCTGCTGACATCCAGCAGCATGCACTGGAGTAAATCATGCTCTCTGGAGGCCTATCACAGAAGGGATGCAACTAATGAGACTCCATACATCACTCTGATGAGGTATGGATGCTCATCAGGAACAATTGACCTAGAAGCTGAGGCCAGGGCTTCAAGGGGGAACCCACTGGTGTAGGCAGCTCCAGATGAAACGTGGTATCTTTCTAAGCCGACTCAGTGACGGAGCTGCCCTGTCTGTCCCTGTTACGGTTGACGGGGTCTTTTGGAGTGGGTGTGCATGGATAAACCCTCAAACAAGCAAGGCAGGGATAGGCTGATTCTTCCTGGCGTTGTTTATAGGGTAGAGAACAACTGTTCTGGAGTCAGGAGGAGCTGCATTCGGATTTCAGGTTCTCTGTTACCCATGTTTTTGACAAAATTGCTAATGTGCCTGGGCTGTAATCGCCTCACCTCTAAAATGAAATTAAAAATATTGACTTCAATTTACCCAAGGTAATATGCGTACATCTCTGTCATGTATCTACCTAATAAATTCTGGTTCTTTGAATCTCTTTCAATTTAGAGATCAGACTTGATAGGCAATGTACTATCTATCTTTTACTGATTATAATTTGCTCACATTCTTGCTCCCTTTCGGAAGTTTAGGATTCATTCATTTGTTCATTCAACAATCAGGTGTTGAATATATACATGTGCCGGCAACTTGCCAGGGTTAGGGATTCTGCAAAGGACAGGGCCTTGCTTTTGAGTTGATCCATGCAATGTGGTGAGCAGTGAGAGACATGAGCACACCTTGGAAAGTTGGAGTAGTTGTTAACATCCACACTGCATTTACAAATACGGGCTATCCAGGCAAAAAAAAAAAAAAAAGTAAGCATGTTTCCTGAAAAGAGTAACAGGTATGGAAATATGGAGGTCTTGGCACAGAAGCATAGCTCTCTTCCAGAAATTTTAGGTATATTTTAATGTTTGAATGGCTTCCAGCAAATTAATCAATTCATCTGTATTTCCATCTGGTCTTTTTTTGCAAATCATGGCCTCCCACCCTTGACTTCAGCTACTTTTAATTATCAAGTTCTCTGTACTATTTGGCTGTGTAAACTAACATAGCTCTAGGGCTAGGCTTTAGAAATGCAGCAGCCCCAGTAATAGATGTTTTTCTAAACGCTTTAACCATGGTCAGTACTACAAATATGTTAGTTTAAAAATATGCAAAATTGTATTGGATATTAACATTTCAAAGCAGTCACTTCCATACTTTATACACTGCTTTCAAAAGCAGAATTATAAATTGAATAACCAAAAAAAAAAAAGAAAGAGTATGACTCCCTGCTCCCAAGATGCATGTTATCCTATGTTTCCATTGTGTACAATAATGGAGTGAGTTTAGAAGCAGTGTTTAAATTTTGTTGAAAATATTCTGTCCTAGCGAAGGATGGAATTCTGGCGCTCTGTACCTAAGTCGGCGTGTATGAGATAAAGTGAGTAGCAGTAAACTGAAGTTATTTGCATAATGCTCCACCTGAGAGCCCCAAATCAGTTCTCGCTCATACAACCGTGAGTTTTATTTTAGCTAGGAAAAGAAAAGTGTTAGAGAAGGCCATTCAGACAAAAAAAGCCCTTCTGTTTGTGTGGTACTGGAATCTATTTCTTTAAAATGTCACTCTTCCTTTCAAAATCTTAAGCACAGAAGAATGAATGTGTATGTATGCAATGACATTCTCAATATATGTATTTAATGCTTAGGAAAGAAGGGAACTGGTGATTGATAACTCAAGGTTTCAAAAAATATTTATTTATATTGAACTTGGGTGAGTCTGTATATTTTCTGCTGTCTGACATATTAGTTGCCTAACTAGGTAAAACAGCACAATTTGAATAAAGCTGGTATTTCATGATGAAATATTTACCACAGAGAAGTCAACCTGATTGGAATCTCTTCTTTCACACCCTAGTTTCAAAATACATTATTTGTGAAAAACTAGAGAAAGCCAGAAAATGTGATTAAGTATGAAAAGGTCCAGAACCATATATATACTTATACACAGTCCAGTGCAGAAATCCGAACCTGGCACAAATTACATTGTGCAGCAAATATTCTCTCTAAATTTGTGTATTTCAAGAGCCTCATTTAACTTGTAGTCTCAGAAAGAACAATATAGGTTAAATGTAGTAATCTGTGATGTCCTGTCTGTTTCATAGTTGTCTTGACAACAAAGAGCAAAGTTAATTTATAGATGTACCTTATATCTTCCTTGAGTTGAGACTTGGCAAAACTGTGAGAACAATTATGAAGGATATTTGAAAATTTTCCCCATGCTCTATTTATTCTGGTTGATAGTAGCAGAACTAAAGAATTAGATGAAAACCAAATCTTTTCTTCGGGTATTTTATTTATGTTAGATTCTTCACTTTTAAGTAGGAGAAAATACATTGGTTTGTTTCCATTTAAATAGCAGGTTACCAGATTGTAAATATCGAAATCATATAGATTATTAATGGGAAAGTATTTAGAAGTACTTTCAAGATATGACAGATCAGAAAGAAAGTGACAGTTTGCTCACAGGAACAGAAGACATTAAATGAATTATTTGCAAAGACATTTACGGGGAAAATCGGGGACAGATGCCAGCAACAGACATCAATTTCCCTGGAGAAGGAAGCAGGCACTATGATAGCATACAACCAGATGATCAAGGTATTAGAACACAAAGTCTGACAAAAGCCACAGGCCATATGGAGTCCATCCCATAACTGTGAAATGGAAAAAGAAAGAGATCTTCGTGTTTGGATCCAAAGGAACAAGGCCCAATATGGAAACTGACTCTAAGCCATTTACTTTAGAATATATGAATTAAATGTATACTTACTTTTGAATAAGATAATTTTGCTGATAATAAAAACCATACTTTTAGGATATAAATTAAATTTACTTGAAACGATTAAAAATGAATGATTAAAGTGTAACCTGAATACAATCTGTTGGCATCAAAGTAATTATACTAGCAAATATTTGCCCAAAGAAATAATGCATGTAGGACTATAAAAATAATCATTAGCATCAGATAAAATATGTATCCAAATTTTGTTAAATGAGGAATAATTACAAGGAGTTACAGTGTGATGGAGATATGGACATTTTTGAGATAATTTGTTCAGCCTGTGTAACATGTTCAATGTCATTCCAATTACTCTCTAAAGGCGATTTCCCATGTGCTACATGCCATTGTTTAGTAGCTGGAGGGTCTACAAGACTCCCCAGGTTATGAGGGTCTACAAGATTCCCCAGGTTATGAGTGCAGCAGCACGTGCGGCTGGTAGTAAGGTCAGAAGTTCAAACCCCAGCCTGAGTGCTTGATCTCATTGTCAGTATGTACTGTTACACTTCTCCTGTATGGAAATTAAGTCTGAGTAATTCCCAGTTAACCTTTGTGCCTCTCTGGCGTACCCTCTCCGATTCCAGGCTGTTCCTGGGATTCCAGGTCTGTGGTCTACACAAAAACAAGGAAGAGCCAAGAAAATACTGTTTTTTGGCGTTTTTGTTATTTTACTTATTTCGAGCAGTCCCGCCGTACAGCTACGTGGAATGCTGTTACCCTGCAGACGTCCGCTCCTTTCTGGCCTGGTTCAGCACTGGCTAGTGTAGGCGTTTGAGGAATGAACCAAAACACCCACCCTGCACTCCTGGTCTGCTTCTCCTTCTTTTCTTGTTACTTTGTGTTTCATCTAATTCTTCATTCTATCAATAAATCAATCAAAAAATTAAAAAAAACTTGAATGAGAAATATTTGTATAATGAATATATGAAAATGTATTTCAACATGCATAACAACATTATGATTAGACAAAATGTTTTGAAGGTATTGGGGTCATAGACATTTTTATGGAAAATAATTTGTATCCTATTTACGTACCTCATATTGAACCACCCTTTTCCCTTTTTTTAAAAATTTATTTATTTTTATTGGAAAGTCAGATATACAGAGAGAAGGAGAGACAGCGAAGAAGATCTTCCGTCCAGTGGTTCACTTCCTAAGTGGCCGCAACGGCTGGAGCTGACCCAATCTGAAGCCAGGAGCCCAGAGTTTCTTCCGGGTCTCCCATGCGGCTGCAGGGTCCCAAGGCTTTGGGCTGTCCTCGACTGCTTTCCCAGGCCACAAGCAGGGAGTTGCCTGCAGAGCAGGTGCTGTGCATGGGGTTCTGGACGTAGGTAGAGAGGAGAGTTCAAGATCTAAACAAAACACAATTAACACACAAAAACTTGCTGCGTATGTGTTGGGTGGGTACTCCAGGGTGTGTGGTCCAGTAAAGGCAAAATCTGAATATTCAGGAATGGGTGGGAAGAGAATTCAGACTGAAGAATTGCCGGGATTTGGGGATAGTAATCCTCCAAATTAACTGTGGACCAGAACCTCTTTGTCCATAGTTTCCCAAGGAGATGATTAGGAAATGTATGGACTTCATAGGACTTGGACCTAGATTAGGAGTCTGTTTTAAAAAGCACTCTAGGGCCCAGCGTGATGGCCTCATGGCTAAGGTCCTCACCTTGAACATGCCGGGATCCCCTATGGGCGCTGGCTCTAGTTCTGGTGGCCCACTTCCCCTCCAGCTCCCTGTTTGTGGCCTGGGAAATAAGTCGAGGATGGCCCAAAGCCTTGGGATCCTGCACCTACATAGGAAATCTGGAAGAAGCTCTGGGCTCCTGGCTTCGGAGTGGCTCAGCTCTGGCCATTGCAGCTGCTCGAAGAGTGAACCATCAGATGGAAGATCTTCCTCTCTTTCTCTCTTCCTCTCTGTGTATCTACCTTTCCAATAAAAACAAAATAAATCTTTTTTTAAAAAAAAGCACTCTAAAGTATCACAACACAACAGCAGGTTTGAACTGCACCTGTTAGGAAATTCTTTATAGTACTCATAAAATGCATAAATGATTTTGTTTGAATGTTTGCCAAAGTTTCTGTTTACAAAATAGTGTCACTTTACAAAATTGCTTTGGTCTCTCTAAATGTTATTGCAATAAAATACAAAATTGTATATTCTTATACTATGGCGGAGGGATCACTTGAAATAATCAGTAGTGGTATCAAAATGCATAAACAAAGCTGTAAGATGAACCCAATGCTTAATGGTAGTGAGTGCATACTGCCTGGGCTCTGGGCGTAAATAAATAGCAGGATTGATAGAAGAAAGTGATTATGGCATTTTATAAAGGATGAATGGTGCTTCTTAAGAAATGTAGCACAAAATATGCCATTTAAAGAATACACACATTATTAACCTTTATATAGTCAAATCATTAGAATGTAGTATTGACTATTTTGGAATATTAATAGATGAATTTTCCATGAAGCAGCTTATTTGAGCCGAACAAATCCTAGATATCAACCCAGAAATCTGGGATTCAGACCCCCTTCAGCTAATGACTATCTGGGCAGAGTACACTGTAACACTTAAATCTCCTCCCCCACCGCAAAAGAATGACACTTCATCTGCAGTTTCCACAGACTGCTATTCCGTGATGTTCATCTTTGTGATTTGAGATTCAAAAACAATGGTAAGTCAGATAACAGCAGTCCTAATGTGGCTGGCAATAAATATGTCAGTACAGCTTCTGTTTTTTCTGTCAAATGCTCCAAGTGAAAGCATCATTTCTGGATTGATCATTCATGTTGTGTAAATACAACTCTTTAATAATAATAAAAATAATAATAATAATAATAATAATAAATGCTAAGAGGGCATTGTGGCACAGAGGTTATGCAGCTATTTTGGTAACCAAATCCCATAACAGAGTGCTTGGAATTGAGTCCACCTTCACTTCCAACCCCGTTTTCTGTTATTGTACCTGCAAGGCAGCGGGTGATGGTTCCACACGTCGAGGTTCCTGCCGGCCAGCCACAGGGGAGACTGCATGGAGTTCCACACTGCTATCTTTAGCCTAGCCTAGTCCCACCTCTTGCAGGCACCAAGGACTTCACCAACAGATGTAAACTCTCTGAATCTCTCTGTTTCTGTTACTATGGCTTTGAAAGAAATAAATGATGAAACAGAAAGTGAACATCGACCTATTTTTCCAGGTTGTTTGATTGATACTTTTCTGGAGCACCTAGACATTTGTCCATTCATTCATGTATTGACACATACTATCTTTAAAGCATCTGCCTACTTAATATGAAAGAGTTACTACCAAAGATTAGATATTGACAGAGATTGTAAGGTATTCCAATGGCCAATATGCTAGCAGCAATATGCTATCAAATGTTGATTGTCATTCTGAATAGGGGAACTTACTTTTATTTCCAAAAATGATGTGGCATCCTAACATTTAGGTAGAATTTGGAAATAGATGTTTGGTGGAGCATAGATTCAGGCGTTGAAAGATAAAGGAATAGGTTCATGTTTAGAGAATAGTGAGTAATTTGATTTGCCGTAGGGGCCTGTGAAGAAATGGCAGAGCTGGTGATGATGAACTCTGACAAGACTCTCAGGCTTGAGTTCCAGCAAGCAGCCTCTTCATCTCTGGCTTCTTGGGTGCTTGTTAATTTCTTATTTATGCCTCTGAAGGACCTTTGCCATGAGCTGTGATCCTCTGGAGAATGTGAGATGTTTACCCATACTCAGGCTGATTCTCAGGAGACATTTGACTGGTCTCTTGACCTTGAAACTTGGCTTTGGATGGGTGATGCTTGATGCTAAAACGTAGGTTCAGTCTTTTGACTGTTTCCTCCTTGCCCTTGTTATGGTTTTATTAATGCTTAATCTCTTCCCTTCAGTATGTTTGAAGAGGGTTTGTGTGTTGCAATCAGACCATTGCTTTGAATAAGAGAAAATGCAGCTTTTCTGCTACAAAGCACCTGCTACAAAGTCTCTGGCTTCATTTCTTTCTTGTTAGCAGTCCGGTTCTACCAAGAACTGACTGTAAGCAGTTTTATGTGTCAGAGAGGCTTGAATTTAAGGACACTATCATCAGTTACACTTTGAAACCAACTTTTGGAGTGGTGAGATGAAAGTTGTACTCAGTTCCTCCCAGTGACCAATTTCCTCGGTGCTGTTTACCAATATCCTTTAGTGGCTAGGGGTCTCTGTCTTCTAAATCTATTTTTTTCCAGTGGTGACATGCAGTTGCTATGTTGCTTAACTGTCATCCTACAAAAACAGTGTGTGGGTTTACTTGGTAGTGTTGGTTAATCAAGAATGTATGTTATCAAGAATTCAAATTCACCATATTGCATTATTGAACGGTGTTGATTCTATTTGAAACTGCATCGGAGAGCTTGGTACAGAAGACTTTTGTTCTGGATGCTCAACCTTTTTATCTTAATTCTTCCCAGTAGCCCTGGGTTCTGTCTTAGGAGCAGTTACTCTGCCTGTTCCCTTCAAAATTTTCTCTTTAGTGATATTTCCTTATGTTCCTTTCCATTCATTCACATAACTGTTTCATAAACTGATGCAAATTTATTTACTTTTTAATAATCTATCATATTTATTTGCTTTTAACAGCTCAAAAATTATGTTTGCATGTTTATTTGATTTGAAGAGCTTATATATTAATAATTTACAGTAGATGTCTTTCATAATTACTTTTTTCCTTTTGGTGACTTTTAAGACCCTGTTAGGTCAAAGAAAATGCTTTTACAAAGGGTGTGAGACACACATTGGGTATGTGTCTAAGGTAAGATATTCCTGGCTCCCTAAAATAAGTAACGTTTACTTTACCCTCTTCCATCCCTATCCAAAAAGTCATTTTTTTTTAATTAAGGATTTGATTAGATATTTCTAACTCTGCTTGTTATGTATGACCTTAAGTTTAGCAAATGTGCCTGATGTTTTATCCCCACAAGCTTCCTGTACCTAGTTTGCATTTAGAATACATTCTGTTCCTCAAGTGTTTGATGTTTTCTCCTTACCTCTAATGAAAATTCTGTTCTGCTGTCAAAATTCAGAAAGCACAGTTATCATTTCACTTTGGTAGTTCAGGAAAATTTAAATTAGATTTGTATTCCTTCAAATCAGTCTGTTTAGGCATAAGCAAATTACATGCAAATAATGTAGAAAATATCAGGTGTATTTGTTACACTTGAATATGACCTTTGGGAAAATAATGTAGCACCTGGCTGTGTTGTAGAATGAGTGGAGAGGTCTGGATGAAAGAGGCTCATCAGTACATAGGAAAGCTGAAGTTGTTTATGCAATTGCTCACGTTGGAATTAACACCCATGCTGTGAAAATTTGGAGTGGGGGAATGATAGATTTAACATCCAAGTATGCGCAAGACAGGGACAAAAGACATTATTTTACCTGTGCTTAGTGCTAATCTTACTAAACCCAGAAATACAGGAGAATAGCATTAAAACTGTCTTTTTTTGTATGCGTGGGAAAGGCTAAGGAATATTTACCAGTATTGTGAAGCATCCTGAGGCTAACAAAATGAACAGTGCTTACCATGCAGAGGAATGTAAGACAAAGGGAGTGAAGAACTTTACACGGCCCTCAAACAGTGTTACACAGTGTGGGAAAGAGCTCCCCTTGTCCCCCGGCCCCAGTTTGTGGCCTCTGGTCCAGGGACACAGCATGATCCTAGTCAGAGAGGAACAAAGATCAGGTAGCACACATGGGGATCTCACTGTGTTCACATCCTCCTCTTTCTTTCTAGTGCTTCTTACTCACCAAAGCCACTCGAAAGGGAACCTGCTAAGAAAGGTTATACAATTGGGTCTCCAGGCTATGGGGTGATATGGGAGAATACTTCTATGGAGCTGTCTGTGGATCTATCAAGAGCATAGCGATTGCTCTACAACACATGAAGTGGCTAAATACTTCCCCATCCAGACTGAAACACTTTGAAGGACAAAAAAATGATGCTGCTATTAAAATTGCACTGAGGCAACAGCTAAAATACAGAATTGTGCCAGGAAAAGGGAGTTATGTTAACCTTAATAATGGGGCATTTCTTTTCCTTCCTTGACCCCTTTCTCTCAGACTGGTTTGCTCTTGTCATAAGATAATGTGAGTGCATTGAGAAAGGAGATTGTTATTTTTACAAACAATATTGACTCTTTTCCCTGGCAAGCTTTCCAAAGTTGGTAGTTTTTACTGAATTTCTTGTTCAAATATGTCTGAAAAAATAAGTGTAGGATTTATGCTTTTCTTTCAACC
This sequence comes from Ochotona princeps, assembly GCF_030435755.1. Taxonomy (NCBI): domain Eukaryota; kingdom Metazoa; phylum Chordata; class Mammalia; order Lagomorpha; family Ochotonidae; genus Ochotona; species Ochotona princeps. The sequence goes on from NC_080851.1 coordinate 14,072,011, forward strand.
TAAGTCCCTCTTATTTTTACTAGGTATTTCCTACTGCTTAGAAACCAGTTTTAAATGCTGACGATGTTAGAGACAGCAGGGTTGGTTAATCAATAAATAAGGTGTGCATGCTTTGCCTTAGAGTGTTTGGTGGTTTGCTCATTTATTCACGCCTTTACTGGGCATGACCTTTCTGTCTTTTTGATATCTTGAACCCAAATATTTTACCTGCTGCTTGTTTGTTTGCTGTTTGTTTTTTAAAAACATCTTGGATTAGTACTTTTATGTTGTGTAAGTACTGCTGATGGACCAAGAGTCGTATTTAAATGTTACCATATGTATTTAGCACCAATCAAGAAAAGACAGTAGTAATACAAAGGGAATTAAAGAAATCACAGATATTTCAGAATATTCTGATGGCTGTATGTGAGTCTGTAGGTAAAATAATTATATTTAAGCCAAGAAATGCGCTTATAAACCAATGTGATGGAACGCATATGTGACCAAGGTGTTTCTAATTTTCAGACTTCTATGTGGTTTACCTTTTATACATGAATTGGCAGAAAGTTTTTACAACATGTGTGGGAAGTAAATAATTCTGGAGATTTTTCTGTATATTAATATTCTAGCTAACAGGAACATGGATCAGCACTGTTTGGGAGAGCTCTGCCAACACTGGTAACATGTGGCTTCATTTTCTTTAACACTTTGCCCAGCTTGGGTGAGTCAGTTTGTTTATACACTCTTGTACTGCTCTTTTGCTCTTCATCCAGATTTAAATAAATATCCTCCAAGAGTGACTTCTCCCCTCCTCTGGAGACTTGCTTTTAGTGAGCAATTGAGAGATTCACTTGGCTGTTACTCTAATTGGTTGGAGTGACATATGGCTCACTTGGCTCTGGGGTTTTCCAAGCCCGTTGGAATACAGGGTGTAATCCTTTGGGGAGAGTGCTTAATAACTTTATAATGAATTCTTTCTAGAATTTTGCAGCGTCACTTTTGCAAGAATAATCAAGGAATTGACACAGTTTGACACTATGAAACTTTCTTTTTCAAAGGCATTTATAGGATCACATTTTATGTAGTGGGGACAGACAACAAACAAATATAAAACAAGTAAATCAAAGTAAGCCAGTGGAGACTACGCAACACTGCACAAAGATCATTAGGTTCTGGAGCGACTGAGTAGCTGTTCTGGGTTAAGGAAGGTCTTTTGGGGTAAGTGACTTTCAGAAGTCTGAGTGACAAGTGAATGACCTTTCTTGTCAACAAGAATAGTTGGCATAGATTCTGTGGCCAGAAATTTCTTGGCACATTTTAGGCTCAGGAAGGAGAACAGGGAAGGTTAAATGGGCAAAAAGAGTATTGTAAGATTAGAGCAGGGCCTACCTTGTCCTTCTAGGTTCGTGCGTCAGGTTAAAAGCTTCTGATTTTATTCTGAATGCTCTGAGATTATAATTGGATGCTATTGTACTTAGGGTGTGAAATAATTTTACATAATTTTATGTGTACATGAAATTATTTTATGTGATCTCTCTGGAAGTTGAGTGGAAAACTGGCAATGAGGAAAGCCAGAGTAGCAGCCTGGATAGCATTCAGTGCTGTGGTACCCACAGTGAGAAATGGTGGCAACTTGCAGTGGGCTGGTGATGACTTGTCACGAAGGTGCTCATGATGCTGGAACATATCCATGGCACTGCTCTCCCCCTAACCGAGTGCAGGTAGAGGGTTAGCTTTGGAGGGAAAATTGAGTTGTCCCTTGAGATCTCTGTCATGTATGTCTATCAAAGAGCTATAGCCTTATTTTGGAAAACTGGATTTTTTGTAATCCAACAGAAAGCATAGTCAGTTGTGTTGAGGGAACTTTTAAGATGACATTTTTCTTGGATAGTGATTTTATTTTTCAGCTTATCTGTGTAATACAGTAAAAAAAAAAAACAACAGACAAAACCAACAAAAACAACTCTCAAAATCCTGCCCTGCTACCACGTCAGATTGGAGAAACCATACTTTGAATCCAGAATATAATTTTTCCTTAAGGAGTTTATAATAAATTTTATTGTCTATTTTCTTTATAGAATGATACTTGACTCACAATTCAGTTGACTTTTGGAAAGAAATCAAGAAACTAATGTGATAAACACGTATCAGACATCTATGTTAGCCCCTTCCCCATAACTGTGAAACTAGAAATTTAGAAATAAAAGTACTTACAGGAAAGCCTCCATTGTCAGGTAGTGGTGCAGCTTCTTGGAGATATGCACATGCAAAGTTGAGCAAAATAACAGTACAAAAATGCAAAAGTAAGTTTAAAATTAATACTTCAGGGCAAGGTTTGAGATTCTGTTGATAATTCAGTTCACACAGGAATGAATATCTCGAAATGCATTAGTATTTTCAGACCAAGGGTTAGAGGATTCAGACTTTTAAAGGTATTAGATATAATATTGGAGGTCTGGTGAACTGGGGTATCAAATTTTATTAAAATAATTCCTTTAGAAAAATATGAAATATTCATGGCTAATATTAAGCTAGACTTTCTTCCATATTGAATCTGGAATGATAATGGGGTTTTTAAAAAATGTTTTTATTGGTATTGCAGTTTGCTCTAACAAGGGCAGTTGACATTGAAGTGCATGGAGAGTACTGAGTTGTTGAAAAATACTACCTCTCACAGTGCTTGCCACTTTCCAAAAGCTGGGCTTCATCCCCATTTCACAGATAGTGAAACAAGATTAGTAATTTAGCTGAAGTCACAGTTGATGTGATGCTGAGTGAAGACTGGATTATGGAGGTTTATAATGAGAGTGGCATGACTGGTTGAGGATCCATGGAATGATACAGATGGGAAATTATAGGAGCTAAGCTGTCAGTGTGATAAATTTAGGATCCATTCTAGAAGTGAAGGCAAAATGACATGTTTAGTAATTAGAAGGACTGAACTGCTGGGCTATGGAGAAGAGAGTTGTCAGATATTTAGTCTGAACAGTAAGGTGTACTGTTTGGTGAGACAGGGAGGTTGATGATTTAGGGAAAGAACAAAGTTTCTAATTTGGGAAAGATGATCAACACCAAGGTGAATCAGTCAAGTAGGATATGAAACTCAGAGGAAGGCTCAGACAAGAGAGATCACAGAGAACTGCAGGTATGCCTTGAGCAAAATTTAGGAACTTTAGGACTAGCAAGAGAGCCAACATGTTTGGAACAAGGAACAGTAAGACATGGGTGAGTGAAACTACAGAGGAACGAAGCTACAGGCAGAAGCAGGCAAGGCATGTGGGATTGAATTCTCAGTGAGACGAGAAATCATTGGTAAATTCCAGCAACATCATTGGATCTAAAAAGTTGGTCTGGCTGTCATGTGAAGAATTAATGAAAAATGGTGGTACAGGAAACAAGAGTAGAGCAAGGAAGACAGGAAGTTAGTTAGTAGACCATTGGAGCCAAAGGAATTAGACACCTTGCAGTGTTTGAGTTTTAAATGACAGATTTTTTTCCCATCCACATTATGCATGATCTTTGAATACTCCACTGAAGATGGAGATGAAAGCCTTTCTTCAATTCACATGACCTCAAGAAAATTTGACAAAGATTCAGAGTGCATGAAATTATTTAAGAGTGTAATTAGTATGCATATTGAAGGTAATGTTGTCTTTGATTGGTTCAATGCAGCATCAACAGTTGTTTACTGTCTTGGAGAATCAAGTCAGTACGGTGGCACCACCCATATAATGGCCAGTGTCTCCCATTTCTATCTGTATCAATGCCTTAAGTGTTGGTATAAACATCTAATTTAAGGATGTCTTGTAGAATAGTTGTATTCATGCATTTGCACATTGAATAATAACTTATGGGACACTTAATTTTTTTGGTAATGTGTATAGAATATATCTAAAAATTTTATTTTAGTATAGTACATGGTCAGTGTATACAGGCGGTAATTGCTGTGAGAACTTGAGATCCACAGATTGAGGTAATGTTGGATAAGCTAAGAAACTTAGGTTTCTGATTTTGAGTGATTGTGCCTGAACTTGGAGTCTCTTAGAGAAAAGTGATGTTCCCAGGAAAATGCAGTTAATTAGTTATAGCGATTATGAATGAATTTAGCAAAGACTATCTCAAAATCAGTTTTATTACATTATATCATTATAATGCTTACATTTCAGAAATAAAACAATAGAGTTGCCTAACTAAATTCTTGAGATAAGTTTTGAACCTGTGTATCCACTAGTAATAAAATTTAGGTGTCAAAGCTGGTGTGGTGGTACATTAAGTCACCACCTGAAAGCCAGCATCCCATGGGAGTGTTGTTTTGAGTTCTGGCTGCTCTGTTTCCTATCCAGTTAACCACCAATGTTCCTGGGAAAGCAGTAGAGGTTAACCTACGCTCATGCAACCTTGTCATTCATGTTGGAAACCCAAATAGACTTTCTGTCTCCTTCAGCATGGTCTAGACCTGGCATTTGCTGCCATCTGCATAGTGAGCCAACAGAAGGAAGATCTCTGTCTTTGTCTCCATCCCTCTTCCTCTCCCCGTCAATCTCCTTTCCAAGCAAATGAAAGAAATCATGTCAGTTAGCCACTTTAGGGATAAAATTACAAGGACAGATCAGACATTCATCTTGGGAACCATATAAAGAACAAATCACAATTATGGTTTTTTTTCCCATTTAGACCCAGTTGTTGGTATATCTTACAGAAAGACTTTTTTTTGTAATGGTATTCAATTAAACTTGAAAACATGTCTTGTTTGTTTCTAATTATCTCCTCTTGATACAGCCTTGTCTCCCTGTGCATTGGATAAATAGTTTGTGACTTTTATCAAAAGCACAAAATTTTACTTTAAGGTTTTACAACTGGTAATTGTTCCCTAGAAATGCTATGTAGTTTTACCCCTCATTTTTCCTTTGCAGAAATGCATATTATAATGTTCTCTTTAGTGTCACTGTTTTCTCACTTCAGGTACTGGAAATATTATTATTCTGTAGAATAACAGAGAAGGAATTAACTTGGCAATAATTCTCATTGAAAAAAGTAACTGAGCAGATCTGACAGCTTTGTGAGTCCTAGTGACTACCATCAAAGCTTTTGAATTTTAACATGGAAGGCATTTGCAGCATTTAAGAAAAAGTAGTTGCCAGATCTTTTATCAACATGCTTTTGGTCCCCTATCAAATAATTTTTGATAGAACTTTGATAATGGAAAAAATAAAGTTCACATAGTAAATCTGTCTTGGCCACTTTACATGGGAAATGTCCACAGTACTATAAGATTGGTTTTTTTTAACATTTTCCTTTCATTGTGAGGCAGCAAATAGTGGTAGGTGCATAGCATCATAGATTTCTTAATCTTTATGTTGCACCTGGCTCTTCATGGTAATTTGTGTCTGCCTTTGTCTTATGGATGGAAGAGGAAGATCTACTTACTGTGTTGGAGATAGAAAAGAAATTAATTACACTGCCTGTGGATACTATCTGCACAGAATCAAATTACTCGGTTTAGGAAATATTTCATCTGTTCAAAAATCCAGTGTGGACCAGAGATACTGTGCCTCCACCAAATAAATTGTGAAACCTGAAGATAAATTTGCTTTTCATTACCCTGCCTGTGAAAGGCAGGGAGGCACATGTCTAAAAGCTCTCCAGTGAGGCACCTGAGAAACTGTCATCTTTTCTTTACCCAATTGAATTGTAAACTCTTCCTGTTTAGGGTCCTGGATGAGTGGTTTAAATGTTACTTAACAGGCACAATGCTGTGGAATAGTGTTACATTTCGCCAAAGAAGGTGGTTTCTAGAATTTCGATTTATCTTTTGCATCAGTGCTTGACAGATAACAAATGAAATTCCTTTTCTGAAATTAAATCAGACTTCATTTGTGTCGTTCCCCCATAAAGGATGAAGCATTATTTATTCCTCAGACAGTTTCAACACTCTCTCATCTTTCATTGTTCTTATAAGTTCTGTCATAAATGTTTTAACTTTTTGGCCTTGACTTCTAACTGCCTATTATAGAAATAAATGCCTGCATTTGATAATATGAAGACCTCAAATGCTGCTTTAACTTCAATTAAAAAGTACTTTAAAAGCAGTGCTGGAGTACAATATGGCCTTTCATTTTTCTATTGTATCTGGCTCTCGGATAGTTTGGATTCTTTATGGCCATGAAGACAGTATTTGTAGAGCACCTGGGACAGCTCACTTTCCTGGGGCCAGAGCTGTACACCTGCCTTCAGAATATCCTTACATGTATGTCCCATAGCACCCTGCACTTAGCCTCAACACTGTCATGGGGCTCCTGCTTCCTGCAGAATCACGTGCAACCCCTGTAATGCTGCAACAAATCCCTTCTTTCATTGGACCCAGTTTCGTCTCCAGTAGTATACTGTATCCTGCGCTTGCACCCTGTGCATCTTAAGTTCTTCCAACACAGTGCTGCTTATTGTGCCCCTCCTATGTCGCTGCTGTTCATGGCCCTCTGCCTTTTCAGGGTAGCTTTATTGCCTTTTAACACTTTATGAACAGCAGACTTAAGCCATGATTTAGAGAATCTGATGCAGTGTCACATTTGAGAATCCTATGCTAAGATCTTCAAATAACACTAATGGTTCTTGCACTTCATTTCTGAACCCACTGATATTGTAATCACTTAGACAGATATCACACTCTTCCTCACTTTGTATTCTAAGACCATAGCATTTGTCATAAAGAAGGTAGTACTAAATCCTTCCTGGCTGGCTAGGTGCTTATTTACTTTCAGATAGGCTCTTCAGTTTTATTCCATTGAGCTGAAATTCTAAAATGTAACAGTCAAGCCCAGCATTCTAGAGGGTCTGTAATGAACCTCTGGATAATCAATGGGTGATTATCCAGAAGTCTCTGGAGAAGCATGGCTAAGTCAAAGTGTCTTTATTATGTAACTTGTGATTCCCTAACATGGAAATGTATTTGTTTCATGACCTGTTTGATTTATTCTTGCAGGAAGCAATACTTAAATTTTAAAATTCAACTTTTTTGAATGGCTTTTGGCATACATCTCAAAGATTGGAAGAGCAGGGCAGTGGGTCATGTATAAACTGTATGTGAAAGTCGTAGTTATTGAAACCGGTCCTGTTAGGCGGACTGAGCTGTGCTTGCTCTGTCTTACTCTCCTTGCTACTCAGTTTGGTTTCACATTATTATTTCTCAGAGTCTTCACAGCAGACTAGACGTGGCGCTGTTCTACTGTATTGTGTATGCTTGGTACAGACTGGTCAGGAAGAAAGAATGTGAAACTATCTAAAAGATTTTAAGATTATCTGTGAGTTCCATTCACCAATTAAATTCCTGGTCCATTTAGTATGGATGATAATAATGAGGCAAACTTGTGTTTATGTAGTATTCAACACTTACTCAAAACATTTTTATTCACATTATGCCTCCTGCTAGCAAGGCATAGCTGGTGTTACAAGGATTTTTTTCATGGACATTGATATTCTAAACATTAAATTACCTGCTAAAACTCATATTGTTAGTGAGAAGCATGGCTGTGACTAAACTCTCTCTCCTGACTCAGCGTCATTTTTTCACGATTTTGCTTTCTTTGCGTAAAACTTAGACTGGCTATCAAGTACATTTTCTTGTCTGTCAAGCTGTCTTTGTGAACTTTTATTTGTGCTCCCAGGAGCGGGAAAGCCCAGTCTGCTGCATCAGTGGCTCTTCTCATTCAGTGAAGTATCGAGAAGAAATAAAGAGACTTTCCCCCTCCTGTTTGCTTGCTGTTACTGTCATCGCCCCCCTCACCAAATGAAGTTAAATAGAAACTTAAGGCTTTGCCCAGCCCTGAATCTTCAAACTCCCCAGTGCTATTATCACCTGCAGGACCTTGCCTCTTCTCAGAGGTTCTAAGGACAGTTCCTTGTATGCACTTCTGATTTCTAGTAATACTTTCCTTAGAGCTCTCCGAACTTGACAGTGGTAGCTACTTTCTGTATTTATTACCTCTGTCTCATTACTCCCTTCCTGCTTTTCCAGTCCTCCTGAACTATTGATTACAAATCTAATTTCCCACATGGGATGCTTCTGTTGAAATGTTTCTTTTGGTTTTAGACTTCCTGACAAAATTCTGCATGCAGGGTATTTAGTACCATGAGTGATTTCAGGCCAGAGGCTCTAGAACTTGTTGGCATTATGGGATGGAGTTGAGTACATAGTTGTTTAGAACCTGACATTGATTTTGCTTATAGTGGGCTTGCACATGAGTACATAGTTATCTGTGGTTGATTAAAGGGAATGGTCAGAGAACTCAAACGGGTGTTACATTTGATTATTACAGTAGTCAAACAAAGATTTATGAGGTGAGGTAGCTTTTTAATTACTTAACTGGGAAGCTTGAAAAATGGAAGACTCATGACTTTAAACCTTTGTTTTAAGTCAGTGTTTAGAGAACCAAGAAATTTTCATAAGCTCAGCCCACTAAAAACAAACACAAAATCATGCAAGTCTCCCCTTGTTTGATATTTCTGTAAATACTTCACCTTGGGCATTTGCCATACAAGGGAATGTAACTTTTATCAAGATCTATTTTAAGTGTCTCCTAGTGCTTCTCCACTCACAATTGGAATAAGATCTCAAAATAATCCAGTGAAACAGTATGAGGTCTGATATGGGATGAAGATAGTTTAAAGTGATTGCAAGTTTTCACTAATTTCTATCAGAGGTTTTAAGACTTTATTTAGAGAAAAGCTTGAGAGTGGATAATGCCAACCTTTAAAGGTGTGATAAACTTGGTAAAAAAAAATTGAGATATGTTGCTTAAGTTTGTGTAACTAGAAGTGGTTTTTAAAAAATTGACTGAGGTAACTGAATCTTTAACTCCATGATGGCTTATGTTCTGTAAGATTAAAATTTCAGGGGCCTGGCGGCTTGGCGTAGCGGCTAAAGTCCTCGTCTTGAAAGCCCCGGGATCCCATATGGGCGCCGGTTCTAATCCCGGCAGCTCCACTTCACATCCAGCTCCCTGCTTGTGGCCTGGGAAAGCAGTCGAGGACAGCCCAATGCATTGGGACACTGCACCCGCGTGGGAGACCCGGAAGAGGTTCCAGGTTCCCGGCATCGGATCGGCGCGCATCGGCCCGTTGTGGCTCACTTGGGGAGTGAATCATCGGACGGAAGATCTTCCTCTCTGTCTCTCCTCCTCTGTGTATATCTGGCTGTAATAAAATGAATAAATCTTTAAAAAAAAGATTAAAATTTCAAAACACTTGAATGGTACTGAAGAAAGAACCAAAAGGTGTATAAAAATAGGTAAATGTTTGAGGGTAGACTTATGCTATGTGATCTACATAATCAGTTTCTTCCCTCTATGCTGTCACCACCATATTGGGAACCATATTCTCATGGAGTACCCATTCTTTTAGCTTAAGCATGGAGAAACAGATGAACTAGTTGGTTACTCCAGAAATGATTGTCTTTTAAGGTGATAGGTGATGATGGGAGTTGCTTCCACTGAAATAGCCTTTCTGAATTCATTAGAGGTGTTGGAATGCTGGGGGGAAGAATAGGTGTCCAAGTGGCAGTGCTAAGCCATTGGAATTAAGGGAAGAACATTAGTAGACAGAAGCAGTGGATAATTATTGTCAAACCTTTTTATTAATTATGTAGACTCTTGCTTGCATTACTAATCATAGTTTTCTTAAGATCAAAGGATGTAGACTCCTTCCTAGAATATCCTTTTGCTTCTAAAAAAGACAAAACCCTGGATCTTGTGGCAGGAATCTGACTCATGCCACCAAAATGGAGGATCTTGATATTATCGAGTTTCCAAATTTCTACCATTGTCTATGCCTACAAATGTCATGATACACTGAAACAGCAGAATAGTGGACTTGTGACTATAGCCAAAGGACTGTACTATTGCCAAAATATACTGGGGGAGGAGCAAGTGGAGGGGTGGAAAGTAAAATTCCTGAGCCTCAGGAATTATATCATGAAAAATAAAATTCTTAAAAGTCAGTTTTGCAGACCTGAAGATGTATGTTTCATCTTCTTTCAGGGTTTTCCTCAACAGGAACTAGAGCCACTTGGTATAGTGGCTGCACATCGGAAAGAATACTTAAGAAGTACTAAACATTATTTCTACTTCTATGCTTATTTGTGGGGATCCAAAGTGATAATTAAAGTGAGGATTATAGTGATCAAGTAACATAGGGCTAGCACTAGGGTTTAGGAAGACCATTTAGGATGTTCAACATGAGGATGCACTCACAGGTTTATGCAAGTTCTGATTTTGCATGAGGTCTCAATTCTGAGTTAGCTATGTTGTTTGGATGTATCATATCCCGATAATCTCGTTATGAATAGTACCTTGGCATCTGTAGGGATAACTGTCACACATGGATGTGACAACTCCTTGGTTCCACACATGGACTCTTAACTCTTGAAGTGAGCGGTATTCTGGCAGAAGGGTGTATGTGTAAATTTTTAGAACTTTCCATCCCTGCTGGGATGGTGACCATAAAGCAATACTATAGCCATAGAAAAATTACAGAGCATCCTTGCCATCAAACCTGGAAATATGCAAGAGTTGTGGTTTCTATTATGTCCTCATTTACTTCACTTGGTTAAATTTTGAAGGAGATGGATGTATCTTAGAGAATTACTGTGGATTATCTTAAATGTAATCAAGCATTTATTCCAATTGCAGCTTTGATTTCTTTACTGAAGTGAATTAACATAGTCTCATGGGTCTGGTTCATGACTATTGGTCTGGGAAATGCTTTTGCCACTATAACAATTTGCAAACATCACCAGCAGCAATGTGCTTTTGCATGAAAAGATCAACAATGCTTCTGCATAGTTTTGTCTTAGGGCTATACCAGCACTCCTCTCTGCCTTAATTTAGTTGCCAGGAATGACAGTGGCACAGATCTCAGCTAGCTTATTTGCATTTTGGAAAAAGCACACCACATTTGAGTTCATTGCCCCACTGTATTTATTAACTCAGAAGGCTTTTCACAGTAAACAAATGCTAATCATGCTGCAGTACAAACTGCTTTTCTTTCAGTCTGATGACCTAATGAATCCAATAGTATTTGATATACCCGAAAGTAGAGATTCTTGTGGGATTTCTATGGAACGTTTATAGGAAAGTCACAGGTACGATCTTTAGGGACTGGAACAAAGTTGCATTAACTTATTTAGATGACTAATCTTTTTTATTTTTTTATTTTTTTTAAAGATTTATTTATTTTTATTACAAAGTCAGATATACAGAGAGGAGAGACAGAGAGGAAGATCTTCCGTCCGATGATTCACTCCCCAAGTGAGCCACAACGGGCCGATGCGCGCCGATCCGATGCCGGGAACCAGGAACCTCCTCCGGGTTTCCCACGCGGGTGCAGTGTCCCAATGCATTGGGCCGTCCTCAACTGCTTTCCCAGGCCACAAACAGGGAGCTGGATGTGAAGTGGAGCTGCCGGGATTAGAACTGGCACCCATATGGGATCCCGGGGCTTTCAAGGTGAGGACTTTAGCCGCTACGCCACGCCGCCGGGCCTGACTAATCTTTTTTATAATGAAATCAATTTCTGGCAATAGATTAGGACCTCGTAGAGTTGGAATGCCTGACTATGAGGCATTGTATGATCATGCACTGCTGGCTGCAACCAGGAAATTAGGTGTTCAATCAGATTTGTATATCAGCAAATTTTGATTAATAGGAGAATATGTGTGAGGCATAGCTTCACCAGATACAGAAGGCACAAGCAGGTATCTCAGACTTTTCCTACGCACATTCTTAGTGAATTATCTCTTCCTTTAAAGCACAACTTTCATGGGGAATTTATTAATAATAGTTGAGAAAGACTTGGTTGACTTATATGAAAGATCTTCTTGCAGTGATCCAAATGCAAACGATATCTACTAAAGAATAATCATACGCATTCGATGGCTGATGCTGACTGTCAGCTTTCTTCTTTGCCTTGCCACCTTGTGTTTTGGGCCCAGGGACGGAGTGGCTATGGGAGCAAGAATAGACTATTTTCTTTTACCAAGAATATCAAATCCAGCTGGAGAGTAAGGAGGAACCCCCCGATCTGTGGATTGATTACATTCAACAGGGCTCTTTTTGGCAAGCCAAATGCATTTTAATAACTATTGACTACATTGAATTAGCTCTTACTTTTTTGAGACAGAAATTGCTGTGTATTTTTGATAGTCATCACTCTCCTCTAGCTTTGTTCTTTCCTTACCTGTATTCCTTAGAGTCTCAAGAAGTTTGTTTTTTTCTGAACACTTGGTATTCTCCAGGTTCCAGCGTGATTATTTTGTTTTCTATTCTTCTTAGCCAAAATATATCCAATAGTTAAGACTCACATTAGACCCTCTTTTAATTCATGACATCAGGGCCTACTATAAATGTGTGTTCATTTATTCCTTTGGAAACTTTATTATTATTTAAAGGCAGGTTTACAAAGAGAACGAAAGACAAGGAAATGAGGATCTTCCATCTGCTTATTCACTCTCCAAATGGCTGCAATGTCTAGAGCTGAACTGATATAAAATTGGGAATCAGGAACTTCTTCTGAGTCTCCCGCATGAGTGAGGAATCCCAACTTGAGCCCTTCTCCACTGCTTTCTTAGGCCATAAGCAGGAGGCTGGATTAGAAGTGGAGCAGCTGCAACACAATCTGATACAAATATGTCATGCTGGAAAGGACAGACAACAGAACGAGTCAATCAACCACCTGAGCTTTATGTTGGCAGTGAAAGACCGGGTAAACGGAGATTCTATGATGGACTATGTCAATCAGTGGATTCTTCAACGGCCTCATTGTGTTTAGAATGGCAAGATTGGCAGCGATTCATAACTGTTGAACTATCAAAACCACTTGAGCAAGACCTTTGGAGCATGCTCCACATCTGGGACCTGGGGTGGGTGGGAGACTGGGTGGGGCTTGTCCCTTAAAATCCCCCTTTATCTCAGCTATATGAAGGAAACAATATGGAAATAATAGTCTTACCCATTTTCCTGTAGCCCTTGAACCTTTTTACCCTAATTAACTATGTAAAAATTGTCAAAAATATAATTTAAAAAATGGAAAAAAACCGAATATGGCATGCTGGTCCTGCAGGTGGAGGATTAGCTTGCTACACAGTCACACCTGCTCTGGTGCACCTATTTCCCCTAAGCTGTATATTCCATTAGGAACCAGGAGCGCAATCTGTTGTCACATCCTGTCCTTTTTGTCCTCCAAAATCAGTAAAAATCAAAATCACATTGTTGACTCTTAATATATATTCAGAGTTAATGGGGTATGGCTCACCATTGTATTGAATGGCAATGATATTGTGATTGATGGACCAATGGAAATAATGATAATAGAGCAGTGTGCCATAAGAGACAAAGCTTTGGTCTTGTAGGGAAAGACATGGCTCTGAGATAAGTTGACTAAGTAAACTTGAAAAGGTCATTTAAATTCCTTGAAATTCAGTTCCATTTTCCCCAAAAAGAGACAACTTTTAACTTTGTAATTCTATTGCTTCAGGACTTTATTTCATCAAAAGGAATAAATTATAGTAGACAAACAATTTAATTTTTTTCTGTTATTTGTTTTCACATTGTTTAGAATAATTGTTTGAATAGTACAGAAAAAAATCCTTTTTTTCTTTTGAAAATGATAAATGCTTGAAATTTTCTTAGAATAGAAAACATAAATCTCTTTAAATTAATATGTGCTTAAAACTAAATATGCAAATTTTAAATTGAATTAATTTGAAATTAAAAATATTTATAACATCCTATTACAAATAATTCATCCTATAATTTGAATATAGTGAAAAAGAACCAATTCATAGCCTACATAATATCCTGAATTCTTTCCAGTACTTAAAAAAAATACCAGCTGTGAAGAACTTGATGCCTACTGTTTACTCAGCTGGCATAAAGGGAGATAAGATGTTCACCCTTTACTCAGCTAGGTGTTCTAAATTGTGCCCTTGGGCCTAAGAAGACATTGAGAGGTGCGTTGTACCCCAGAGTACATAGAATTAATTTTACAGAAATACATCTAGTGAATTGATGTCATGCTAGTAATGTACCATGAGGGATGCTGCATAAAAATTGTAAAGTTCAGTGGATGATGGGTTGTTAGCAAGCACCACCTTGGTATTCTCTGAGCCCTGCTCCTCAACATGTTGTCCAGGGACCAGTGGTGTTAACCTTACCTACGGGTTTGTTTTACATCTTCTGCTCAGTCACTGCCTTTTAACCAGATCACCAAGGCTTTTGTAAGCACCTAAAAATGTGATGACATCAGTGATCTACTTGATTTACTGATAGTAATAATAAAATTATCATGGGTGCAAATAGTCTATCAAGAAAGAGATTGCTCCTAACAAGAGTTTTTTTAATTATAGTTTATTCACTGGGACACTGTGTCTTGTGATTAATTCTGTTCCCTCTTTGCGTTGGATCCATTTTATAGGTAGTCCTCATATTACATTTGAGTTCTGTGGGGAAGACCTTTCTGGAAGTATCTTTTTTTTTCTTTTGTATGTTCATTTGTATGCCATCCACTTGTTCACTTTGCCATGACACTTTTAAATTGTAAAGTTACAGTGTGGTATATTGGGTATCTCAAACCCTGTGTTGGATGAGGTGAAGAATGAAGAAACAAAAACACTAAATAGCCCAAATATTTTCACAATTTGCTATAGGACTTGAGCGTTGCAAAATTCCTGGGCTATCCCTTGCCTTTTTTTAAAAAAAGATTTATTTATTTTTATTACAAAGTCAGAGGAGGAGAGACAGAGAGGAAGATCTTCTGTCCGATGATTCACTCCCTAAGTGAGCGCAACTGCTGGTGCTGTGCCGATCCGAAACCGGAAACCAGGAACCTCCTCCGGGTCTCCCACGCGGGTGCAGGGTCCCAAAGTCTTGGGCCGTCCTTGACTGCTTTCCCAGGCCACAAGCAGGAAGCTGGATGTGAAGTGGAGCTGCCGGCATTAGAACCGGTGCCTATATGGGATCCCAGTGCATTCAAGGCGAGGACTGTAGCCACTAGGCCACGGCGCTGGGTCCTGTCCCTTTCCTGTTTACCACTTAGGTTTCTGTAATATCACAGTTAAGGTTCAATATGAAGATCTTGAGGCACTTTGGGGCTTTCAGTTATCAGAGGAGTATTAATTACATTCAGCACACTGTACCGTACTTACTGAGCCAGAAACATGAACTAATACACTTTGAAAAGATTTTAACTAGAGTGGAAAACCCAAAAGATTTATGACTAAATCAGAGCATTCACTTCAATGAAAACAGCCCACCTTAGGAGAACACTGGAGAATATCCATCTCTCTAGTCTCATGCACAAATTACCTTTATAGTTATTTTCTAAAAACAAACAAAAAAAAATCACCAAGATGTAATTGCTTCCTAGGACTTGTTTACAGCAAACACACAAGAATGAAACAAGTAAGCAGGTGAAGGCTGAGCTGTGTCAGGTTCTCTGTCTTCACCAGGCGGCCAAGTAGTGGAACTTACTGCCTCGGGAAGCCATTGAACCAACTAAGGTAGCTGAATAATTTTATGACCAGTAATAATGCGCACAAGTTATACATCCTAAGAGAGAGATAATCAAATCTTAACCTTCAGGGCATAAATTAATCACTGCAGGGGTCAGAGAAGAATCTCCTTTTGCCCTATGAACAAAATTGAATAATTAGGCAGTGGCTCTATTGATATTTTTGCAGCCTTCTGAAGCATCAGCATTCATTTTGAGAACAATTTTGATACGTTGTGGGCATGCTTGAGTTTTTGGTTAGAGCAAGGCTGCTGCAAGTTGAGCAGCATCCTGATACCACACTGTTCAGCCTGATTTTCATTAAAAACTTAAAATGCCTGCTGCTGAAATGTCTCCAGGCAGCTGGGGGCAAATAGGCCTCCTGGTCTATCTGGAAATCTTGAGATGGATTTTCATTTTTTAATCAAGTCTTTTCTAAACGGGTGGGAGATGGTTTACTAAGGTATGCAGTTCATTCTCTATCTCCTGCAGTTCACATTTTACATTTTATAGAAGCATGTTTTTCTAGGATTGGGGAATTAAACCTTGAGATCTTTTTTTTTTTCTAGATAGCAGGCTCAAGGGGAAACCTGTTAATCAAATGACATTGAAGGCCAAGTGCAATCAACTGCCAAACATAAATCTTTTCAGGTTTTCCTATGTGGTTCTTGGACAAAGCATGTCAAATGTTGTGAGTTTGTGGAACACAAGAATGCTGTATTCCACTGGAAAGTAGATCTTTTTTTTTTTTCTCTACAGCCTTCTGCATCACCTCCATCTTTAGCAATGTTCAATTTAGATAAAGCGAAAGATCCTTTAGATTGTTTCCCAGGAACATGTCTACCAAGAAGAAAACTGAAGAAATAATCCATTCCAAATAACAATTTCCTAGAGTGGCCTGGATACTCAGTACTCCAGGGAAGAAAGCGAAGGCTTTATTAGCACACCTATTCATTGACCCCAGTGCCTGGTGAATTTTTGCACATTTAGCTCTGCTTTTCATTTCTTTTCATTTCAGAATCAGTCTAATATCATGTGGCTCATCTGGCAGTGGATTAGATATATTTGTTTGGAATGCAAAATAATTTGATTTCTCATGAAAAGACTTACTGTGTCCTTCCTACGGGCCCAGCGCTGAGACAGGCATGGAAGTTGAAATGAAAAACAGCAAGAAACTCAATCTGGCTGGGAACACAGTGCTTACCCACTAAATTCAGTTAATTCTTATTACAGGCCATTCAGAATAGGTGGTGCCAGCATAGTGTGGCATGATTAGAAGTAGCAGCAAGACTGAAGCTGGTGCTTGTAAGTGCTACTGTATTGTGGGAGTGTGGGAAGAGAGCCTTCACCCATGGGTATATGAGTATGTGCATGTTTGTTGGTGTGCGTTCACAGTGTTAATGAGGGTGGCTGCAGATGAACCAGGAGTTGAATTTATGAAGAAACTGAGAAGATACTTGGAAGCATTGGTGGATTAATCAGCTAATGGTGGCAGAGGCAGACATAGGAAAGCATGATCCCTGAGGAACTTGAGTGTTGGAGCAAGTGATACTGCACGGGGATGATGAAACCTTTGCTGAAAGCAAATTTTGAGAAGAATAATCTGATTGTACTATGGAATCTGGACTAGAGCAGAGAAGGACTACGGTCAGGACTTCTGGCTACAATGCCAGCCAGTTCTGAGATAATTGTGTTTATATTTGCTTAAGTTTCTCGATCAGAAATTCTTGACTGCCATACGGGTTTTGTTCTCTCTGAAAAAGATGAAAGGTGGGGTTTGGTTTTCTGGGTGTGTGCTATTGTGATCAAAGCACTGGCATTGCCCATTAGGTACTGGGTTCAAGAATCTTTACACATAGACTGACAAGGATCTCAGTTAAGTGTATGTCCCTGAAGCAATGCTGAGTTTTTATGCTTAATTTCAGAATCAATTCTCTTTTCCCAGAAAGCTACCAATATTTTAACAAGGATGCTTTTTTTAGATTAGATATACATTAAGTATCTCATCCAGATAATAAATCTGTGTGTCAGCAACTATCACAATATCACCAGATTTAATTTCACTACATTCTCCTGATACTCGAAGATAGTAAAATAAATCAACTTTTCTGGCAAATAGGCAAGTAGTTCAAACTTCTTCAAAGAGTCAGCAAATAACAAAACAGAATTAGAAAAGTGAAGAAGTTTGACCTTTTTGTCTAGGAATGAAATAAAAAATTCAAGCAGTAATTTCTGAAAGAATAAGAAAGTTCTCTAAAATGATGATAACATCTCTAAACTGAATACTTTAGCAACATTTGCTTTGCTTCTTGTGTCAACCATTTGGATTATGTTATTAACATCTGTAGTTTAGCTGAGAAGGAATCAAACAGGATGATTGGCCATCCTGTTCATGATGGCATTACTAATATTTGGCAGATTTACAGTTTTCAGTCACAGTTCTCCACCTTATTTTTGTTGTTGTTGTTGAAAAAATAAAAGTTTTATTGGAGAAAGCAGAACTGGGAAAAATATGAAAATTGAACTCATACAAAACTGAAAGTCACAATTATCCAATGTAGTTTGCAATTGCTTTTTGGATTTTTTTTAAAGATTTATTCATTTTTATTTGAAACTCCAACTGTCAGCAAGTGTCTGGGTTGGTTCTGGAGATAGACAGACTGGGCAATGCCAGGCCAACCTTAACTTGCTGGCATGTGCAGGAGCCAAGCTGGAGTGTGAGTGATGCCGGGCTAGGATATCTCACCAACCAGTTTGTGTGAGCCAGGGATGCAAGCAGACTGGGCAGGACTAGGCAGCAGCATATCAGTGAGAATTGGTACTCGGGGCAAGCTAGACTGAGGCAGGATGCAGCATCCAATGGCAAAGGCCAAGATGGGTTATGATCTATGCTGGGCTGGGTCAGAGCAACCACTGGCATACACAAAATCTGTGGCTGGGAACAGGCCTGGTTGGGGAGCTAAGTGGTTGTTGTTCCCACTTGTGAGTGCGAGAGCTGGAATTGGGGCAGTGATCTAGGCTGAACATGACTGCAGTGTCCCTTGCGATCTGGGAAGGGTGCCAGACTGGCTAGACTCTAGCACCTGCTAGTGCTCGTGAGATCCAGGGAGGATGTATGATATACTGGACTAAGTCTCAGTACCTACTGAACCATATGAGAGCTGTGTCTGGGCGTGGACCAGGTGTGGCTGGGATGTAGCACATGACAATAAGAACTGGAATGGGTGTGGGCCGGTTGGGCAAGGCCACTGTTCCTGCCAGGACAGGATAGACTAATAAGTCAGTCTGGGCTAAGGACCCACTAGTGTGCGCAAAATCTACCACTGGGAGGATGGGAGGAGACCTGATAGAAGATCTTGAGGAAGCTCCTCTGTCAGGATGTAGTCTCTGGTGGTGAGAACTAGATTAGGCTAAGTAACTGTACCCGCATAGGCATGCATAGGCCAGAGTAAGTACAGGCAGATTGGGCTTTGTTGCAAATCCTGTTAAGCTAGACTGCGAAACCACCTGGAAAGTGCAAGATCTGGCACTGGGAGTGGGCCCAGTAGGTAAACTCTGGGTACCTCTCTGGTAGGTTACAGCTCCCACTGGTGAGCATGAGAACCGGGGCTAAGGGCAGGCTGGCTAGACAGGTGGTGACACACATTGGCATGAGTATGGGCTGGATAGTTGGGTTGGGTTGGTTGAGCTAGCCTTCAGTACCCATTGACGTGTCAGAGCTGAATAGGATGTGGGACAAACTGTACCAGACTGCTAAACGTTGGCAAGCACAGGAACTAGAGCTGAGGCTGGCTAGTGGGGGGTTATTTGGGGTTGCTCCAACTAGGCTGCAGCTCCCCCTGGTGTTTGTGAAGACTGAGTGTGTGCTAGGCAGGGCTGGGCTGGGCTACAGTATCCTTTGGTTTACAAGAAACAGATCTGGAGCCAGGACTGACTGAGCAATTCCATCTACCAATGTGTGCATAGGCTGATGTGGGTGATGGATGGAGCCAGATCATGTACTGGCAAGCATACACAGGAATCAGTTCTGGGATCACTTCAGACAAGGTTTTTTTGAGGATCCTGTACCCCACTATCAACTCAACCACTGGACTCAGAACTCCAAACATGGGGAGAACCGCAGGATCTGTGGCCTGACCATGGAGTGCATGTGTCAGAACTGGGTCTCCTCAGTGGTGGAGCAAAAGCTGGCATACCCAGATGCACATGCAGGATATGGCAGTCCATTGGAGCCTTCAGAGGACATCTGGCACCATAGAAAAGGAAGAAGGGCAGAGGATAGATTTGTTAACTACTTCAGCCAAATACTGACAGCAAATATCTGGGTGAATGGAGAGTCTAAGGTGGACTATGTCAACCAGTGAACCTTGGAAGAATTTGCTCATCACTGGACCAGCAAGATTGACAGCATTTCAGAACCATCGAAACTTCTTGAGCAGAACTCTTGGAGCTTACTCCACATTTGGGACCCTGGGATGATACCGGGTGGCCATTCCTCATCCCCAGGTCTGAGGTGGTTGGGAAGCTAGGTTTGACTTCTCCCCTTATCTCTCTGCTTCCCCAGATACAGAAAGAACAAACAAATTTGGAAACAGTGATCTCACCCACTTTCCCCTAATCCTCAACCCTTCCCACCCTAATCAACTATGTAAGCATCATCAAAAATATTTTTTTTATAAAAGAAGTTTGCTTATTTTTATTTGAAGAGCAGATTTACAAAGACAGATTTTTCTGCCTGTTGATTCACTCCAGAATTACCTCAAGGGCCAGAATTGAGCCAATCTGAAGCCAGGAGCAAAGAGCCCAAGGACTGGGCACAGGGGCCCAAGGACTTGAGCCATCCTCTGCTGCTTTCCCATCGTAAGCATGAAGCTGGATGGGAAGTGGACCAGTGGCACATTGGCACCCACATGGGATGTAAACACTGCAGGTTGAGGATTAACCAGGTAGGCCTAGGGGCCAGCCCCACCTTTCAGTTTCCTAAATGGTGCCCCTCACCTTGTCTTGCTCATTTTTTTCAGCTGAAACATCATTGCATTTTAAAACAATTAAGACCTCAAGAAAGGGACCTACTCTTAATATATCAATAACCCCCTCCTAACAGAACCAACTCTACCTAAAAATTACAAAAGAGTAACCTTTTTTTTAAAGGAAAAATATTTTTTCAATATTGTTGTTGGAGTCTGTGCATTTTTTAAAAGATTTATTTATTTTAATTATAAAGTCGGATATACAGAGAGGAGGAGAGACAGAGAGGAAGATCTTCCGTCCGATGATTCACTCCCTAAGTGAGCACAACGGCCAGTGCTGTGTCGATCCGAAGCTGGAAACTGGAACCTCCTCCGGGTCTCCCACGCGGGTGCAGGGTCCCAATGCATTGGGCCGTCCTCTCCTGCTTTCCCAGGCCACAAGCAGGGAGCTGGATGGGAAGTGGAGCTGCCGGGATTACAACCGGCGCCCACATGGGATCCTGGCACGTGCAAGGCGAGGACTTTAGCCACTAGGCCATGCCGCTGGGCCCGAGTCTGTGCATTTTTCATATGTCTATTACCCATTTGAATTTGTTCTTTTGAAAAATGTCTATTCATTTCCTTCACGTTTTCCTCACAGGATTGCTTGGTTTACTGCTGTCAAATTTCTGAAGCTCTTTTTAAATCCTGAATAATATTCCCCTAACTGTTGCGTGGTATGCAAACATTTTATTCCATTCTGTTGGTTTATTCTTTGATTTGTTTGTTTCTTTTGCTGTACAGTAGCTTCTTAGTTTGATGTAGTCCCATTTATTTATTTTGGCTCTGCCTGCCTATGCTTTTAGTGACTTTTCAAAGAAGTCCTGAACACTGTCCGTGTCTTTTTTTTTTTTTTTAAAGATTTATTCATTTTATTACAGCCAGATATACAGAGAGGAGGAGAGACAGAGAGGAAGATCTTCCATCCGATGTTTCACTCCCCAAGTGAGCCACAACGGGCCGATGCGCGCCGATCCGATGCCGGGAACCTGGAACCTCTTCCGGGTCTCCCACGCGGGTGCAGTGTCCCAATGCATTGGGTCGTCCTCAACTGCTTTCCCAGGCCACAAGCAGGGAGGTGGATGGGAAGTGGAGCTGCCGGGATTAGAACCGGCGCCCATATGGGATCCTGGGGCTTTCAAGACGAGGACTTTAGCCGCTAGGCCACGCCGCCGGGCCCCAAACACTGTCCGTGTCTTACAGAATGCTTCCAATGTTTTCCTGTAAAAGTTTGATGGCTTCTTGGTGCAGATTTAGGTACTGGATCCATGTACAGTGGTTTTTGTATAAGGTAACAGGTGGGGGTCTTGCTACTTATTCAGTTATCCCAATAGCATTTTCCCTGGATTATTTGCAGTCTCTTATCAAGAGTAGCATTGCAGTCTGGTGTAATAGTCCGCGTATCTGAGAGACACCCTGGGATGAGGTAGAAGCACTTTTGTGGAAGGTTCAGTATAGTTACAGTAATTTTTTTTAATCTTCGTTCCCTCCTCAGTGAGTGAAACTGCAAAATATTGCTAGAATTGTGGATTTTAATGTCTCCAATGTATCTGAAAAATATTTGAAACACCATCATTGAATTAGTCAGAAATATGAAAATTTATGTACTGATTAGTTAAACGAAGGGCAAGTCAAAAAGGAGAGAAAATCTGCCATCTGTTGGTTTATTCCCTAAAAGCCTGCATGCTACTGCTAGGTCAAACTCAAATTCATGGCTCCTTCCTGGCACACAAGAGTGTAATAAACTAATTTTGCTACTACCTGTGAATATATGATTTAATAATTACAAAGTGGGTATCAGAGTTGTGAGATGTGCTTGCCTTGCGTATTGGAGTACTGGTTGGAGTCCTGGCTGCTGTCCTGAGCCTGGCCTGGTCGTGGCTGTTTACACCACTTCAGGGAGTGAACCAGTGGATAAAAGCTCACTTTCCTGAGCTTTGTAGTCCCTCCTTGTTCTGTCACTGCCTTTCCACTAAATACATAAAATAATCGTTAAGAAGTCAAAGTAAATCTCTTTCATAACATTCATATCTAGTTTAATATAGCTTTGAGCATAAAGATGTTAGATTTTTGTAATATTTAATCATACAATTTTAAAGACTTGGTCATATTTGTGTGTGTGTATATATATGTATATAGTACATGTATAAACACACATACACACAAAATATCTATATACACGCACAAACATACATACCCATACAAATACACATTTATTTTGCCTCAACAATTCAGGTTTTAAAAGCTACATCTACTGAGACTCAATAATACATTGATGTATTCTTGGCCCCGTATTTCTTTAGGTACTTATAACATTCTTTGTGATGTAGAACTGTTCTTCCTTTGCATTTCTTCTTAAAAATGCATTAGCTCTCTCTCAAAATAGCGTATTTATGCAGTTATATTTAATGTGGAAGATTTTTCTTTGCACATATTGTATGTAAAGCAGGCTTGAACTCGGCTTTTGATTAAAACATAGTTGTGTGGCCTTCTAGCTCAGCTTTAATTGCATTTAGAATTCCTTTCTGCACCTGCGCTGAAGATTGCAAACCAATATCAATAAAGTAGGCTTAGAGCAGTGTCGCACCCAAGCAATTGGTTCTTGAAAAACATTATTTACCTAACTAGAGCTTCATTTGAAAGTTAACACGTCTCTGTGCTACTTGAATAAAGCACTCATCTGCAAACTCTGTTAGACATTTTAACCCAATTTAATTTATTCCCTGAAAGTTTAATCCCCTGCTGAAAAGAATAGTTGCAAATTTTCTAGAACTACAGTGCACTGGAGTGAAAAATATTTAATGACATCATAGGTACTGAGCTTCAAGAGTTGAGTTTAAAATCTTCTTCAAAATGTAAAACAGGGGGCAAGAGTTAATAGGATATTTTATATAGTTACATTTCAATCCTATTCCAAATCTTCCTAAAGTCACTTGCATATCTACCATTAAAGCTGTGTGAAATGAGTTACTTAGACATCTCCAGGGAGTAGGGAAGAAAAACCACTTAAATTATAAACCACAAAAGCAAATCTCTTCTGAGCTTTGACATTTAAGTGGCTCATTCAGTCATTTTACGTTTTATAAAATTCTCTTTGTAATCACATCCACCAAACAAAGCAAATATTAGGTGCCAACCATCTACAGCTTTCTACCCAACTGTATGAGAAAGCAACCTGCAGTTCATGCACAGAAGGCATTGGCACTCGGAATACATAACATCAGCCCAGACTTGGTTTGACACTGTAAACTCTGCCACAGAAGTGTATTTGTCTGTTTTTGAAATATTTTTGGTTTGGCTGCCAGAAAGTAAGGATAAAAACATGGGAGGAGAGAAAATAAAATCTGAATTGACTTTGTTTTTGGCACAGTAGAAAGCATTTTGATCTCCTTCTTAGTCTCCTAAAAATCTAATTATTCATTTGGCAGATACACCTCCATAGCACAACTGGATAGTTATTTTAATATGCAAAGTGCAGATTTCAGACTTAATAGTAGATAATGACTGCTTTACAGCCTGTCAGGTCATGGCCTATTTGGCCTAGTTCCATGGATATTGCTTCATGGTTCAGTGCTCTGAGAGCTGGTGATGGCTCCGGGCCAACAAAGGTGTCGTTGACAAAATAGAAAGGAAGGGTTTCTCTGGCACTCTAATGGGATGCTCTGTAAAGCATAGATCAAAAATGTCATGACTTGGATAGTACAGCCCTGATGAGGACATTGGATAATATTTTCTCATGTGTGATAAAGACAAAAAATTGGTGTATACTGCCGTAATTTTATATTCTAAAACTAGTATTTTTCAGTTATATTAAGAGCACAACGGTCTTTAAAAGGTATCAGTTCCATGACTGCCAAAATGACCTGGAAAGTCCCCATTTAGGCAGTTCCACAGACAAGAACATCTGCTTTAAGAGCAAGATGGGAGAATCTGCAGTCTGGGTTTTTTGTTCTTTTTTGTTTGCTTGTTTTTAATGTATGCCCTTTCCACTATGCCACACTATGTAAAATGTACAATTTTTCTACATGAATTTTAATGTTTTGCAAACAATATGCTTTCATAGAGTGTTAGCTACACTAATCAATACAGCTGTCTTGATGACACAAAATAAATATCATTGAACTTGCCAATTACTAACAAGAAATACCCCGCATATATTGTCTTTAACTCTCATAATAATACTGGAACAAGAGTAGGACTACCTCTAATTTGGAATGAAAACATTTAGGTTCAAGATTGTATCCTTGACATTAAATATCATTTGGCCATGAAGGCCTTGCTGTGTACCTTGGGTAACTGTATGCGCGAGCCCCTGTGTATTATAAACAATATGATCGCTTGCCAAATCCTTCTGGAGACTGAAGGTTGAAGTTAGGCTTGAACTTCAAGTTCCACATTCAGGATTGAAGCCTAAAGATCAAGTGTCCATCCTTGGCTTATACTCATTCAAGGGACTGAACAAATTTTATATATATTTAGATAGCACAACCACTTTTCTTTTGTAAACAGCAGAACAGTAGTAATGTGATTTTTTTTTTATATCAAAAGAGCCAAGGCAGGACCTGCTTGCTGCTTGCTAAACATGTGACTTTAGGAAGTCTCTTAGGCATTCTGTCGTGACTAGCACTTACAACCCAGGAAACTTGTTGGAAATCGACTCACTCCTATGGCCTGCAAGTGTGTGATGGGAATGACCAACACTATGAAAATATTAGCTTAAAACTCCTTTTGATTAAATGAAAGAATGCTGGCCTAAAATTAATAGATAAATTTAGTGAAACTAGCAAATAGATTTTTTAAAATATTAGCCTCATTAGACCAAAATGTGAAATGAAAGAGCCCACAAAATGAGAAGACTTAATGAGTTTATTATTAATAGGGAAAATTGTATATAATGCAAACTAATTGTCTGTGAAATTATATTAAATAGTCTAAATGAATTACAAGGCTTTGATTTAGCATGGTATATAGCATACTAGTACATATTGTTTTCTCTTTACTAAAAGTGTTCCTTTCTATACTCTCAGTAGAAGAAATATAAATTTTCAACTATCATCTTTGTCAACATGAAGTTCTAGAAATTCATTATCAAGTGATTTGCAGTGCACATAAGTGCAACACAGATTGAAGCACATTTGACAAATTAACTTGACTATTCTTCAAAGACGTGAAGGATGAGAAAGAGATAGGAAGTATATTCAAGTGCCACTGTGTCTAAATCCATTCCATTATTCTAGATTGGATCCTGGACCAGGAAAATGACTCAACATAAAAAGCTATAAACAACATAGCATTTGGCATATGAATACTGACTAGGAATTGAATTACAATAATATATCAAGGTTAAATTTCTCCATTTTGGTAATTATATTGTGGTTATGTGACAGATCATAAATTTTTATAGAAACTACTTCCTGGACCTTCGTAAGTGTGAGTGGATATGATGTCTCCACTGTATACTCAAAATGGCTCAGAAAAAATACAGCACACGAATGCACACGCAAAATGAGAGTACTTCAGGAAGGCGAAATGGAATTAGATTATTATTATAATGCAAAAATATCTGGAGGCATATCAGGGGGATTCAAAATGTTCATGAAAATTCATATTATTAAAAAGCTATGTGTAGGTTTTCAAAAATCTTCAGCCAAAACATTTTCATTTTAACGAACTTTCTGAGATAGTCGCATACACATGGACAACAATCAGAGTAAGATATCAATGAGGTATCAGACAATCAAATGAAACTAATTAGTGAATCTGGGTAGCTAAGTGAGGGGACACATGGATTTTTGAATAATTTTCTGTAAATTACATAAAAATAGAAACTATAAAATTATTTCTTGTGCAGAATCAAATTAGGATGAATTATTATTTAAGGGACCAAGATTACTCGGAGGAATATGGCATTGATTATCTATAATAAAACCCACCTCTTTGAGAGACACACCTAATGTCACACCGTGTTTGATATCACATAAAACTATGAGATGAACATTTTGGCAGAAAAGGAAATCAGGACATACTTAGAATGTACCATTCAGCATCAAGTGCATACCACTGCCAGGATTGCTTTTCTGAAAGGTTCCATGATGTGTATTGCAGCTCATATTAACTGGGGTTTGCTTTAATAATTCCATTGAAGAATCAACTGATTTTTAAGTCTGTAACATGAAGGAGGCTCCAAAATACTATGACCTTATCAATAAGGGATGAACAATAGTAACAAGAATAGGTTGGCTTGTATATGGATATAAAGTGAATAAAATATTGCCCCTGGCATAATTCGTGGAAAATTTACAAATCATAGTTAGCCACATTTTGCTGATGTTAGGTATTTATGGTTTGGGATGGAATAATGTATCTCCTGCTTTCACTTTCCCTTTTAAAAATGAATATTAAAACTAGGAACTAATGCTGATATTTGGAGCAAATAGGAAGTGTTTCCCTTTTCAGGACCTGAGGAGGAATTCTCTGTGGGTGGCCATGTTTAAATGCAAACTCTGTGGTTGTGCTTCTGTCACATCGGTTCTCCTCTCCTACACAGCCTGAACCTGGGAAGGGCTGAGAACAAATTTGTTTCCACGCTTAACATGGGGACCCTGAGCTGTGGTCACACTGCACCTGGCTCATAGCATTTTGTTGTAGGGTTTGCAAATGTTGCCGCATTTCTCGTACCCCACCCCCTTACCACCAACTCTTTTTTCCCCCACAAGTGTTAGAACCCTTCAGACATGATGAGCTGATTTTATTTGGCAGTGACACACTGTTTTCCAGAGATTCAGTTTTAGGGTTAGGGTTAGGGTTAGGGATTAGAGATTCGGCAAACTCTGAAGGAGAAATTAAGTACATGGTCTCTATGAAGGAAAACCTTGGAAACCAAGGGGATTGGGGCTATGAGAAAGATTTGCCACAACTTTGGTTCTTCTGCTAACCATTGAGGTAGCCTCATGCAAGTTATTTCAGTCCTATGGGGGTCCTATTCTCAAGGTACAATACTTTCCAAGGCTCCTTTGATTTCGGAAGATTTGTGACTCTAACTCTCCACAGTCATGCTGTTTCCAGCACAGAACATAGCACAAGTGTCACAGTCAAACTGTGTTTATTCTTGACACTTTGTCAGGTCTGGAGTAAAGCCAGCAATGCCTTCAAGAGTAATGTTTTCGTATTTTAACTTGTGCTGTTCATGGATGGACTTTATGCCCCCATGTAAAGCCTTTATAAACATATGCATAAAATTTGGTTGCATTGCTTCACCTTTTATAAATACCACTGCATTTCCCTACAAAATGAGCTTTTGTACAAAGAAGTTAACTCATGTCCTTTGTGTTTCAAGATAATTTTTGTCAATACCAGTGCCCTCTTGAATGCTGCAAAGAAAATGTCCCCAGGACGTTTGGCAGGCTTTTATTCAAGGGGTATTTTTCTCCAGAATCCCGTGAGTATTTCCTTCACTACTGTCTTAGGATCAAATTTCTAGGATTCAAGAAAAGTATCCATTACATGAGGCTAACATTCTTGTCAACTGAAACACCATACTCATTCTTTCATTCAAACTTTGTAAATGTTTTTCAATGCCCCCAAATAAAGTTTTATGTTTATATGGATCATTTTTGCTCATATGCACTTTGCTCTCAATAAGTAAGATTGTTTTTTGTAGGGGGAGTTTTGAAGTAGTGTTCCTGATCAATTGTAATATCCTGTAAAAAATACTACAATTTCTCTTGCATCACTGTAAATGTTGATAGAGTGATACAAAGCTGCCATGGAGGATTAGAATAGAAACACATTTATCTATACAAGAGTGAGCTGGTTATTTGCTTAAGGGGCAAGCTTATGTGTAAGGCAATATCATTATGTGCAAATAGGCTCTCAATCCAAACATGCATTTACTCATGCAACTTGTGTTGGTAGAGTGCTGACTTCTATGAGGAATTATATAAAGTGGAGTAAAAAATACTGGTAAGATATTAGATGGCTCTTTCATGGAGATGATAGTCCAGAGAAGAATATGTATGTGAAAGGTTTTCATAAAGTTCAGAGAAAATGCATGAAAAATATACATGTGAGGGGTATACATTTATGTGTGCATTTAAAGGAACAGTACAGGATGATATGAGAGGATCCACAATTCCTGTGGACGTAAAGAGAGGGTTGCTTAGCTGATGAGAATGAGTAGAATAGTTTCAAGGAAGGGCAAACAAAACATGCTATGGTCCTATAATTAAGAGAGCAGGTGAAAAAGTCTTCTGTGTGCAGAATCCTGAGATCAAAGGTGAGAGTAGCCAAGATGAGGTTGGACGCATGGACGCAGTCCTGACCGGCCTTCCAGTTAAGTTTCATTCACTTGAATGACATTCCCAATAGTAAATATGAATCTGTTCATCCTTGAATGCATCCTGTATCAGCAACCCAGGGCTCACAACGGCTTCTTTGTTAGTTTCTTGAGGAGCAGCAGCTCCTTACTGAGCTCTGCAACTCCCAGATGTAGCTCCCAGAGGCCGGTTTGGTCAGCAGCTAACAGTGAACATGATGGTCTCTGCCACTCTGCTTGCTGTGGACCTTGAGTGGCATAGTTCAGTCTGACTTGAGCACCATGAGTTGAGGCAGTGGTCATATGTCCTGCGTTGCCCTCTAGTGGCAGTTGGAATGTTCCCCAGCAATTTCCAAAAGGGTAATAAATAAGCTCTCAGTATTGGGAAGTTAAATATAAAGACATGCATGGACTTGATGGACTGTTTTATTCCCATGCTTTCCATGACTCGTGTCCTTTAACATAAACTTTGGATGTGTAGCCTTCTTTGATTTAGTGGAACTGTTTATTCTGTTTCCTTGACAACAAAAAGAGCCAAGTCTCTTTTTGGACACCAGGCTCATGGCTCACTTTCATATCTAACGGACTTGCTTTTAAGCCGTGGAACCTAAAATTAGAAGGTGTCTTTGTACTTGTTTGCAAGGCTTCTTTGCCTGAACATCTTTTCAGCTTGTGCTCTAAAATATGAGACTCTGCAGACTGCACCTCAAGAAGATGGGACTGAGGGGAAAGGGATGGTGAAGAGCTAAGCTGGATCTGCTACAGGCTTGTGCACAGCAGCCACGTGTGATTCCGCTGCTGGCCGCTGCTGGGGATTTGTCAAATCCAGAGTGGTAGTGTGTGACACTAGGATTTTTGCAAAGGAGAAACTGATAGTCAAGAATGGATATCCATCTTCCTATGAGAAGAGATTTAGAAAAGTTACGCTAGTTCAGGAATTTTGCAGAGACCAGTTTTGCAATGAGTTGGTGGTGTTCAAAGCTCATTGGGTGCAGGAGCCGTGCCTCTTCTGAGAGATGTGAAAGAGTCCCCTGCCCGTGCTGGTGCTCTCAGCTCCATGTACTTTTCACCATGTCTTGGCCACACCTGACCAATGAATGATTCCAATATATTTATACTCTAATGTCATAAGTTTATATGACTGAAAACTCAGGATTACTAAAACTTGCTCTGTGTGTGAGGAATCCATTCTCTCTACTGGATTTTGCTTTTACTTCAACATTGCCACAACAGAACACTGCATTTGCTCCACTTTGGGAACTGGAGGTTCCCAGTGTCCAACACTTCCCAGGATCTTTGTGCTTTCATATTTCTGTTGTTCAAGTAACTGGCCCTTTTACACTGGGAGTGGTCTGAACAGTTTCTATCTTCAATAGTTAATTAGAAACAGACAGTAGAATTTTTCAGAATTTTAAGCTCTAAATGGTGGAGTATTGACACTCTCCTGTTACTCATGTCTATCATTTCAGTTATGTAATGGGTTCTTCCTGTGTCCAAAAAGTCCATACCAGAGGGTTTAGGCAGAAATGTGTGTTGAAGACAGAAGTTATTATTCCCTTGGGAGTTTGGATTTCTGTTATAGAAACTGTGGTTTTCGCTACTCACTATATTGTCATATACCCCATTGCTATGAAAAACACATATGCAAATACATACAGGTTGCACAAAATATGCAGCTCTTTCCATGTTAGAAAGTGTCTCAGTCCACTTTGAGTATTTTGTGTGATTGTAATAAAAATATAAGAGTCTGTATTTTTTGTAGGGAAAGGGTTTTGTTCTTATTTTATTTTGTTTGGCTTGCAGTTTCAGAGTTGAAAAGTTCAAGCTCAAGAGTCTGCATGGGATGAGGGCCTCACCTTATGTCTTAACACATTAGATGACAATTCAGGGAGGGAGCATATGTGGGGGCAGCCACAGGCCATGTGGAGGTGGCCTCCCTTTAAAGCAAGTAAATAATCCAGTCTGTGGAGACCAAGCATTCTGAGGGTAGGTCCCCATGACCTAGTTTGCTTCCCTAATAACCTATGTCTTAAAAGTTGCTTCATTTCTGCACACTGTTAAACTGGAGACCAGGCTCCAGAACTTAAAATGTGGAAGAAAAAGCGTATAAAGCTATATATAACATGACTCAGTTCTCATTTGGTCCATTCTAGACAGATCTGTAACTTGCTAGACAGTAAGACGCTGTAAACTTACCCATTCTCATGAGTGTGGTTGTAGCAGTCACTCAGTGATCTCTAGTTCATATGTATGTATTACATTTCCCATTTTCTAAAGATATCTGGATTTACTTGAAACATTGAATATCATGTGGTTACTAAAGTGATTCTAAAGTAGAATACTGGATCACTGGCTAGGTCTAGGACCAGGAGTTTCGTCTGGGTCTGCCACATGTGTGTAGGAGCCCAAGACCTTTGGCTATCTTCTGCTGCATTCCTAGGCCATTATCAGGGAGCTGGATTGAACGTGGAGCAGTGGGACTGGAATAGGTTCCAGTTATGGGCTTCCAGCATCACAGGAAACAGATTAGCTTGCTATGCCATTGAACTGGCCCCTGTTTATGTATTTAAAATCAGAGTTACAGAGAGGAAGAGATACAAAGTGAGAGATGCTTCATCCTCTGGCTCACTTTCCAAATGTTTGCAAAGCCAGAGCTGCTCTAAAGCCATCTGGATCTTCTTTGTGGGTGTAGGGGCCAAGTACATAGGTCATCCTCCACTGCTTTTCCAGGCACATTAGCAAGGAGCTAGATTTGGAAATGGGGTAGCCAGGACTCAAATCACCATCCATGTGGTATATCGGCACTGCAGTTGGCAGATCTACCTGTCATGCCCCAGTACCGGCCATGAAGAAATAGTTTTTCAGTATGTTATTTTAAGTGTTATATCATTTTTTTTCTGTTGCAAACAGAAAAGTTTATTTGTGAAGGGGCCAGGTGAGCAGGGAAGGGAGAGGAAGGGGAAAGCACCTCCGAAGGGCCGGGAGGTGGGTGCCTCTCAAAAGGGGAGGGAGAGAGAGACACCCAAGTGTTATATCATTTTAATAACCATGTATCAAGGGATCCCACATGATATATCACTTAAGCATTTTAAAAGAAAATAACATATGCATATACTATTTAATATATACTATTTTATATAGTAATATAAAATATGGGACAATTATATATAAAACATATATAAACATACTGCTTTTGTTAGGTTATTTTATCTCTGTTGGTGGTAGATTCTATACTTATTAAGAAAAGAAACAACTTTTGTAAGGCTGATTAATCTTCAGTGATATTTTTAAAGACTAAGTGGGACCATGCATGCTGTTGAGTCTTCCCTTGTCATCAGCAGTATCAACATGATGTGTCTGTCTGACAACCCTTTCATGTATTCATGTGTCCCTATAAAATAAACACAATGACAGGGGAAACATTTTCTAAGATGAAAATTTCTGTTTGTCACTAGTAGGATCAATAGTTCACAAATATTCACAAATTATTTTCCCCCAATGACATTTTCAGAAAATATAATAGAAGAATGTGTCAAATGAAAACTATCATTATCCATTAGATACAACTAATCTCTAATGCAATATTCTTTTAAAAATACTGACTGACTTGTTTATTTAATTACTGTTATTTGAACAGCAGGGATGAAAAAGCAAATGAAGAGATATTCCATATGATGGTTCCCTCCTCAAATGCCTGCAACAGCCAGGGCTGGTCCAGATTGAGGCTATAGCCCAGAACTAAGTCTGAGTCTCCCACACTGATCATAGGGCTCGAGAACTTGAATCATCATCTACTACCTCCCAATGTGCACATTAGCAGCAAACAAGAATTAGAAGCAGAGCTGGGACTCTGCTAGGGATTGCTGTGCCAAACATCTACCTCAATCTAATGCAGCATTTAATTTTTTATCCCACTTTTTACCTTATGAGAACAAGACACAGAGGGAGGGAGAGATAATTTCTAGCTTTTGGCCCACTCTATAAATGCCTGCAGCATCCTAAAATGCCTGAAGATAGGCCAGGCTGAAGCCAGGGACCAGGAACTCCATACAGGTCTCCTACACATACCACAGGAACACAAGCACATGGGCCACCCTTCACTGCAA
Organism: Ochotona princeps; assembly: GCF_030435755.1. Taxonomy (NCBI): domain Eukaryota; kingdom Metazoa; phylum Chordata; class Mammalia; order Lagomorpha; family Ochotonidae; genus Ochotona; species Ochotona princeps. The sequence goes on from NC_080851.1 coordinate 14,104,956, forward strand.
GAAGTTACACTCATAGCCCGGAGTAGGCAGATCCAACCTGGTCATGGGCCCTTGCCACCCATGTGGCAGACTTCAATTGTCCCCAGCTCTTGGCTTTTGCTTGGTCTTACCGTGGCCATTATAGGCGATTTTTGAAAAAAAATTAGTGTAAGGGAAGTCTGTTTTTTATGCTCGCGAATGTGTGTGTGTGTGTGTTTCAATTGAAATAATATGTCATATGTTAATGCTAATTACAATATCCTGGATATAGTGTGCTCTTAAGCAATGGTGGTTAATATTATGCAACATGTATTCCACATAGCTAATGATAAATCTGCTAAAATGATTTTGTAAACATAGAGTAAGGCCAGAGAAAAGCCATTTTGTTGATTAGTTATTCTCTGATGAGCAATATTGCTTAAGTATCATGGTGTTCACAATTTTTGTTTAAATTCAAGTATCCATTGATGAAATAATGCAAAATTTCTATGGCAATTTTGAGATTATTTATATAGATGGGCAGGAAAATGTATTGGTTGATGAAAATTAAAAGGCATTTCTCCACTCTTCTAATAAAAAAATGCACAAACATCTGGAGTCCTACCTAGCAGATGGAGTCTGTATATGAGAGAGAACATTGATTTCATGGAGATGTTGGTGAGGGGGCAGTGATTTTAAGAAGTGAGGTGTTTCAGCAATATTTAAAAAGAAATACACTGGAATTATAATTGCAAGCCTATACTGAAAAGACATGAGAGAAATAATTGTGAAAGTATGATACTCAGGTGTGGTAAAGGAAGCATGATATTTGTACTCACACTGTCACCATCCTATAGTCATTTCCCCTCCATCCCCATGCACAGATCTTGTCCTAAGTACATTCCCTTTATGTAAGACCCAAATGCTCTCTTTGTTTAAGGTTGAAGAAAATAGTGCTTTTCTTTGCTCTTATTTTTGGACATTCTGAAAAGAAACATAAATTTTAAAATGTACCTACCTAATCATTCCAACAACCTTCATGAAAAAATACTGTAGTACAAAGGGTTATGTTGACTTTTGGAATGCCCAAATCCCTCTTGGAGTGACTGCTGGAGTCCTGGCTACTGTGCTCTGAGGTACCCGGGAAGCAGTCAGAGATGCTTTCGGTATTTGAGCCTCTGCCTCCTATGCAGGAGACCACATTGGACGTTTGGGTTCCTGGCTTCAGCCTGACTCAGTTCCCAGGTGTCGCATCCATTTGGGGAGTGAATCAGCAGCGTGAGGATCTCTGTCCCTGTTCCTCCTCCCCACTTCCCTCTAAATAAATAAATAAATAAATAAATAAATAAATAAATAAATCTTTTTTAAAAAATGAATTTTTGTGGCACTTTGCAGTTGCTAAAGCAATGAGACAATCACTGCATTTAATTGGCAGGAATGGTGTGATTTGATTGGAGAACCAGCACTTTTGGAACAGCCATTGAAGACTTTTGAAATGCGTAATGATGTTGCTGGTACAGTTGGCATTATTGTGTTACAGAAAAAAATTATTATCTGTAAAAAAAAGATTCATAATGCTTTGACATTTTGGAATTGGGTCAATTAGAACTTATTACCCTTTTTTTCTCCATTCACACACATCCTTATGCCATAGTTCCTATGATGTCTATAATTTGTATGTGCTCAAATCCATAGATATTTAGGTGAGCATTAAAATAAAATCTTTGAATATGATTGCAAAGTCAATGTTTGGTGCTATTCCAGGTGTGAGATGTTCTTTGCCAATGATGCAATTTGGTAAGGCTTTGTGTCTATTTCAATTTCATGTTTACATGTATGTGTTTCAAATATCAAAGCTGTTAGGAGATAAAGCATTCCAGGTGTGGTAGCCTAATGGCTAAGGTTCTCGCCTTGCACGTGCTGGGATCCCATATGGGCGCCTATTCTAATCCCTGCAGCCACGCTTCCTAAACAGCTCTCTGTGGCCTGGGAAAGCAGTCAAGGATGGCTCGAGGCCTTGGAACTCTGCACCCAAATAGGAGACCAAGAGGAGGCTCCAGGCTCCTGGATTCAGATCAGGGCAGTACCAGCCATTGAGGCTGCTTGGAAAGTGAGTCAACGGAAGGAACATCTTCCTCTCTGTCTCTCTTCCTCTCTATATATCTGATTTTCCAATAAAAAACTCTTAAAAAGAAGAAATGATAGTGAAATTAGAGAATGAAAAGCTAAATTAAAAGACTAGCCTTTACAGAAGACAGGAAAGCTAACTTGAGTACAAGAATACGATAAAGTTGCATAACCATTTATATGTTAAAACAAATGTAAAGCAGTAAGATAGCTTGAGGCCGCATGCCTTTGGGAAAGGGTATGTTTAGCTAACTGCTTTTGTTCTTTATTTTCAGTGGTCTCTTCACACTACTGAAATTCGACTGAAATAAAGTAAATACTAGTGGGTTATCAGAGTTGGGAAGCTTCTTTTCAGGCAGTTCTGATTCTAGACATTCTCTTCATTTTATCAGACCTGCAGACCTGTATTGCTTAATTCCTTTTGGATGGAATCTCAAAATGACTTGCAAACACTTCCACCCACAATATCATATGAGATTAGTTTCACTTCCAAGCAAGCTTGTTAATTATGTATTTCTCCGGTTGCAAGCAATCTGATTAAATACCAACATTTTGATATTTCACTGCAGTCAATGAATCATCAAATTGAGTTCATCTCACCTCTGAAATACCTCTTAAATATATTCTTCCACATTTTGTCTGCCACTACGTATCTCAAGCTCATTTTCTCTTTCTTTTTCCTTTTAAAATATTTATTTCAGATAGGGGTGGAGAGAGGGTGTGTCCATCTTCTGATTCACAGTCCCAATGCCTGCAATGGCCAGGGTGAGGCTAGGGTTGAAGCTTCAATCCAGGAACTCACACAGGTTCTCCCATGTTGGGGCAAGGATCCAGTCATGAATCCTGGCTCCCAGGGTCTGTATAGGCAGAAAGTTAGAGTGAGGAGCTGAAGAAGGGTATCAAATTCAAGTGCTCTAACATGGGATCCCTTGAGTCAGCTGTCTTCTTGACCACTAGGCTAAAAGCTTTGTGTGTTCATTTCTCTGTTAAATGAAGCATTTCAGCCAGCTCAGTGGGCTATTTAAACAATATCACTTACTACAAAATCTCTCCACATTAATCTCTCAGTGTTCACTCATTGATTGTTCTAAAACCAAGATGATGATCTAGTCAAAAGCAAACCAAAATATATTGATTCCCCATTACCTCTAAGGTTAAGTTTACATGTCTCCGCAAGACCTTCACAATTTGGCCTTCTCCTTCACTGCAAGTTCTACCAGCCTTGGGCAAGTTCTTCTGTTCAGTGTGCCCAGCAGTGCACTCTGAGGTCCTGCAGAGAAGCAATTTTTCTCTTTCTCTATTTCTTCCAGTTTGTCAAGTAAAAAACTAAGTATGTGAAAAGTCCTCAAAAGTTTTTTAAATTAGCAAATATCAGTGAAATTTGCCATCTTAGACTTTGATTGTTGTTTATAGCTCTTGTCTATATGCCTACTTTCTGTGTGCTGATTTTTTTTTTTAAAGATTTATTTTTATTACAAAGTCAGATATACACAGAGGAGGAGAGACAGAGAGGAAGATCTTCCGTCTGATGATTCACTCCCCAAGTGAGCCGCAACGGGCCGGTGCGCACCGATCCGAAGCCGGGAACCTGGAACCTCTTCCGGGTCTCCCACACGGGTGCAGGGTCCCAATGCATTGGGCCGTCCTCAACTGCTTTCCCAGGCCACAAGCAGGGAGCTGGATGGGAAGTGGAGCTGCCGGGATTAGAACCTGTGCCCATACGGGATCCCGGGGCGTTCAAGGCGAGGACTTTAGCCGCTAGGCCACACCGCTGGGCCCATCTGTGTGCTGATCTTTAAAAAAGATTTATTTTGTGTTCTTTGAAAGCCAGAGTTCCAGATAGAGAAAGGGAGAGACACGGGGCGGCGGGGGGATATGTATTGTCCTGTTCACTACCCACAGCCACCAACAGCCAGAGTTGGGCCAGGCTGAAGCCAGGATCCAGAAGCTTCATCCTGATCTGTCAAGGATGCTGACGTCCCCAAATCTGGGCCATCCTCTACTGCTTTCCCATATGCATTGGTAGGGAGTTGGACCCGAGTTGGAGCAGTTGAGACTCAAAGTGGTGCGTTTTCGGGATGCTGACATTGTGGGTAGCAACTTAATTCATGAAGCCACAGCACTGGCCGCTTTGATAGATTCTCTTTTTAGTCGAGGGTCAAGCTGGTGACTATGGATGGAATGTATGTTACTGTAAAAAGATTAAAAGAGAAAAAGGGATGAAGGGAGGGTAACAGATTGAGAGCTATCATTGTGGGCCTAACACTGTGTATATGAAACACATAAAATACATTCACTTTACATAAGTAAATGAAGAAGTGTGTTATGAGTAAACTGTTATGCTTGCATTTCAAAATTTTTTCCATTAAAATGAATCTTTCTTTTAATTCCACTCTCCACAAACTTGTTGACATATCCTCATATTTATGGCATACAGCATACTGTTTTGAGATGTGGATGCAATATGGAATGGTTAAACTGAGCTATGTAACATGCACATTACCTTTTGTTATGGTCAGAATATTGAAGTTAGTCTGTTACTCAGTATGTGAAAAAGTCAGACTCGAATGGTGATTGTGGGAGGCTAGGGTTGAGGAGAGTAGAGAGATGTTTGTCAAAGGACATGGGATTGTAGTTAGACAGCAAGAGGCTGTGCTTTTGCACAGTTGTTTGTCTCATGTTTGGAAGAACTCACCTGGTCCATCTCCATCTGGAGAACTCCCAAGCCTCTTTTATCTTTCCAGATCTAAAGATCTTCTCTTCTGGTATACTTTGCTACCTTTCAACTTTGACTGTGGCTTCTAGGATATCACATATGTCACTGGTAGCATCACACTGAGTTTTGAGTTTTGAGTCTTCTGTGAGACTGTGAGCTCCTTGAGAGTAAGAACCCTGGGTCATTTATCTTAGGTTTTTTTTTTTTTTTTTTTTTTCATTATTTGAGCCAGCAGCTTTTAACTACGTGGTTATTGAATTGGTAAAACAAGACCTAGCTTTGTTGTTAATAATGAGCCAATCTCGGACCTTTATAAAGGACATCACCCATGGGTTAGTATGGTTAATATTCCTTTTAAAAAAAATACTACTATACTCCCATAGTTCCAGAGACAGAGGGAAGAGAAGCAGCATGGGGATATGCAAGACAGTATTGATGCTGACAGCAGAAATCTGCTTTGGTTCTATACCCAAACAGATATTTCAGAACATTTTCTTGACTGTCAACAGCACTCAGAGCTAAGTATCTCACATCAATGAAGGCACATACGTGCAGTACCCATGGCAGCTGAGCTCTTTCACAGCTGATTGTGTTCACTCTTTGTTACATGGAGTTTTATTGCCCATACAAACTGTCATGGTTTTAGGCTGGGGCTTCGGAAGGCAGGTACTTGCTTTCTTTTCATTTTCCTTTAACGTTTTAGTTCACATCATTTATTTAGATTCCAATGCATGTCAATGGTTTTCTTAAGGTGATGTGGTATACATGTATGTATTCTTAAGGTAATTTAGTATAGTATATTATATATAAATAAAGTAATATATGATATGTTTGTATTTCATATATACAAACTGTATATAGTATATATACCATATATACGGTATATAAGGTATATATCACATGCATTTGTATATATCATATGTATTTGTACATAGTACTTATATACATATTATACACACATGCATATATATTTTATATATATACACAGTATTGTGAGGGAGACATTGACCCAAGATCCAGCCCCTTTTAGCAACATTGTAAGTTTATCAGACAGAATTGATGGAAGTTAGAAATGTGCCGCAGATCTCAAGAACTTGTTCGATTTCCCCTAACCAGAACTTTGTGCATACTCATTTCCCTCTAATTCTTTCTCTTATTTCATTGTCTTTTTAAATGATATGTTTTATGGTAATACTAGAGGCCTTTTAAACAAAAAATGAATGCCTCTACTTTCAAATACTATTCCAGGTCATTCATTTACATAAATTATAATGTAATGGGATTTAGAGGTACCAAATTTGAAGGTGATAACGGTTGGCATTACCAGTGTTGATCATTCAATGCAGTTAAAAGGTCCTCCATACTTTGAATGATCCGTTGTATCTTGAGAGTCTCTAGAAGGGAAAAAGGGGTTCTTTAACAACTTAAAAGATTTTTCCACTTCACACAGATGCTGAAGACAAGACTCTGGGCTGGGATTCAGTGAGTCTGACTCCAGAGCTTACGCTCATCATCGCTATGGCTGTGGAGAAAGAATTCAAAACTAAACAATTTCTATTTGAAAATGGGAGGTTGTGGTTGAATCACTGTCTCAGCATCCGTCTTGAATAGATTGGGTCTTCTTCCTTGAAATCACACTTTCATTTTTTCCTCTCACCTATTCATATGCTATTGCTGTGTCAGTCCCTTTCCGTTTCATTCTCTGGAACAATTGCATTATTGTTTTATTGGCCAATGTGTCATGATAGCATCTGAGTGTTACTGTGTGTGTAAACTCAGAGAAACATGAAACCCTCCCAAATGCATGCTGTTAGTTATCCTTCTTGTCATCTAAGTAGTGGAAAACTATGCAGCTCCATGGAAAAAGTATAGAAGAGGCTATGCAGTTCTTTCTTTTACATTTTGGTGAGATATGGAAGTTATGTAAAGGATAAGGCTTGTAAAATCAGGCAAGGACACAGTGAAACGTTTAACCAGTTAGATTTTATTAAAACAAAACAGAAATCTAACTGGACCCAAAGAAAAACTTCAAAACTAAAGAACCTGTGTAGCTCTTCTCTATCAATGTTAGTTTTAAATATAACGTCATTATTTCTCTGTGCTATAAAAAATATTGTATTTGAAAATGAGCTGCATTCAGTTAGTGAATTTAGTCTTTCTATTGGCCAAATAATCATATTAAAATGCTGTTGGTGATGGAACTTACGGTAGTTGTGATATGAGAGTAAAAATCACCTTGGTGGACATTGCTTTGTTATTAGGCAAGGAAGGATAGTGGAAATTCTTGCTTATGGCTCTTGCAAATTTCTGTATTTGTTTCCATAATAATCACATCCACCAAAGAATTTTTCCATCTCAATTCTATCTACTCAGGAATAATATTATTTTTGCTTTAAAAAACCCTCCCACTGAAGCAGCCCACTTGGGTGCAGGAGAAAAGAAGGGGGGATTTCAATGCAAGAGGTTAGTACAAGATAGGAAGTAAAGTTGGAAGCAAGGAGAACTTTTTCTGGATTCCCTATAGTTTTTCACAGATCAGTAGTGACACTGCTGGTAGCTACCTTTGACTCCACACTAGGTGGTTAGTTTATTGAGGAGGAGAAGATGTTCTCAAATTTGCAGAGTGACTTCATTCATGTGGCTAGTCTGTGCTTGTCTTGGATCTGACCTCACTGTGGCTATGATCTGGACCCTGCAAGTTCATCCTTTGAGAGGCCCTCATTGCATCCCTAAGGTCTGATTCTCCTTTGGTAATTTGTCTCTCTCCTTTGTCCAGCTCTACACACGATGGCTCTCTGCTTCTTTACCTGAAGGTGTCAATATTGCGTTCCCAACCATAGCACCGGCAGCTGGACCTGGGCTTACATCCTGAAGTAGTTGACAAAGCTTTTATGGTACCTGCCTCAAGGGTTTTCGGGGTGCAAATCTAAGATCTGATTTTATGTTAGATGCAATAAATTCATGTGTGAGGATGAATTGGCAGGGTTTCTTAAGCTTGGCCTTTCCTGAAAAGAGTCCACTTTGTCAGACATCCCTTTACAGGTAGGACTATTCCCACGACACTCACATTGTTTTAGCCTGGACTGAGCAAGCCATAGAGTATTTGCTGGTTTTGAATGAAGAGCTCCTTCATCTTGATGAAATTTTAAAAAGACAAGATTACATTCAAGAGAAGTTGTTCAGGTTTGATTGTCAAGGCCTCAACTTCCATGTTCCTGAGGGAACGCTGTTGCGTTCCGGGTCCCAGCACGTGGCTGTGTAAACCTGGGCACAGTTATTCAGATCAGGTACCAACATATATCACTTGGTGGACTGTGTTCATTAATTGTCAACATGTATTAGCTTGAAATTTCTAACTATACTAAATGTATTGAACTCTCCCCTTATAAATGTCGCTATAAAAGAAGCTTTATATGTGTTAGCTCATTTACTCCTCATAGCAACCCAGTATGATAGTCACCATTAGTAGTTTCGTGTTACAGGAAACTCAGACATAAGGGAGGTTGAATCACTTGACCAAGAGCACACGTATTAGAAGAGTTAGAGCTAGGAGAGAACTCCAGGGGGTGTAACTGTGTAACTTGAAAATTCATTGTCTTACTTCCAGAAGTTCTCAAGCAGTGTGGAATTTTCTTGTAGAAGTTGCCTTTGTAGTAGGCATCTATGAAATCTCTTCAGCAGCCATCACCAGCACCAGTCAGTCCAGGTTTTAAACAGGTTTTCTGTACTCACTGTTTGGTTGTGTTCACTCCCATCCCTGGGATTTCTGTTCAAGTGAAAATTTGCTGCCCTGGCTTTAGGCCAATGAGGCCACTGTGCGTACTGATTTCCCTAAATCACTGGTGTACCTGTGAGCCTAATTCTCTTTAGTGTCAACACTGAAATCCCAAGAAAGCACTGTTTATTAGATGCTGTCATTTATCTTCCTTTTCCTAGACCACATTTTCAGACCTTTCAGATTAAAAAAACGCAGTATATACAATACATCCCTTGCCTTTGATCAGTGACACTAAATTATTGTGTTGGTTTGATTGGTTACAGCATGCTAGTGTCTCTGCAAAACTGTATCTTCTAATTCCATCACGTCTGTTGAGTTTCAGTTGACAACTATTTTTAGAATCATTTTGAAATAGGTAAGCAGTGGTTTATAAAATGCTGCAGAAGCATTGGTACTTTTGTGCTAAGAAATCATTACTTTGGCTTGTTTTATTTGAATTTTCTTTGGGTTACTCATACAAAGGACCTTTTCCTCCATTAGTCAATGTTTTAGACAAATCTTTAGATCCTGTTTTCTGGGTTTTGTCTACCCATGCCTCCTCTTTTTCATTGTTATATAAAAATAGAAGTGATGTTTTATCACGTCTTAATAAATACTGTCCAGATGTTAAAGGCACCTTAAAAATGTGTCATATTAAATTCTGAGCCTCTGATTAAGGACTTGGATCTGGGTATTGAATGTTCAAAGAGGCAGAGATATAAATGCAGATCTTCTTCTCTGTTTTCAGGTCACAGGTGCCAATTTAACGAACGGTGGGAAATCAGACCTTCTGAAATCAGGAAGTAGCAAATCCACACTAAAGCACATATGGACAGAAAGCAGCAAAGATTTATCTATCAGCCGGCTCCTGTCACAGACTTTCCGTGGGAAAGAAAATGATACAGATTTGGACCTGCGCTATGACACCCCAGAACCTTACTCTGAGCAAGACCTCTGGGACTGGCTGAGGAACTCCACAGACCTTCAAGAGCCTCGGCCCAGGGCCAAGAGGAGGCCCATAGTTAAGACAGGCAAGTTTAAGAAAATGTTTGGATGGGGTGATTTTCATTCCAACATCAAAACAGTGAAGCTAAACCTGTTAATAACTGGGAAAATTGTAGATCATGGCAATGGGACGTTCAGCGTTTATTTCAGGCACAATTCCACCGGTCAAGGGAATGTATCTGTCAGCCTGGTGCCCCCTACAAAAATCGTGGAATTCGACTTGGCACAACAAACTGTGATTGATGCCAAAGATTCTAAGTCCTTCAACTGCCGCATCGAATATGAAAAGGTTGACAAGGCTACCAAGAACACACTCTGCAACTATGACCCTTCAAAAACCTGTTACCAGGAGCAGACCCAAAGTCATGTGTCCTGGCTCTGCTCCAAGCCCTTTAAGGTGATCTGTATTTACATTTCCTTTTATAGTACAGATTATAAACTAGTACAGAAAGTGTGCCCCGACTACAACTACCACAGTGACACACCCTACTTCCCTTCAGGATGAGGATGAACAAGGGGGTGAGACTGAAGCCTGTTGAATTAAAGGTCACATGATAGGGCTGTCACCTCAAAGAGGATGGGCATATCTGTTGCCTGGAATGTGTCTACACTGCTGCTCTCGTCAACTGGCTGCAAACACGCTAACAGAAAATAACCCGATGTTCTTTCTGCCCAGTCAGCTTCATCTCTCAGTAGAGTTGTAAATCACAGATTCTGATGTCACACTCGTAGATATGCTCTCACATCTAGAAGTACCCCAACACACACCTGTGCACATTTCAGCCGCATCCGTCATGATTCCTGTTGAGAGGGCTGTCACTGTCTGACTCAGTGGTTCAGAATCCACTGTCATGAAACAAAAGGATTAACCAGACAGAGAAGGTGTCTAACACTCACTGTATGCAAGTCTCTGAAAGTCTCCAGTTCATGCTAATCAATGCCCCCACTCATGCATTCCTACTGCTTGGAGTAGCTGTACTGGTAAATACTACTGTAGGAGTATATGCTTGTTAAAATGGAAAATGTGTCTTAGAGCTCAGTATTCTTTATTTTATGAACACAGCAAAATGTAGTAACTTTTTCCCAGCATATAGTAGGCACATTCAAGGTGATATAAGATGGCTTTTTTTTTTCCTATGGAGGGAACCTGTTCTCAGTAAAGATGAGCAAACATTTGGAATTTACATGTGGGCCTATGTTGGGATTGCAGCTTTCATCACCAGTCTGGACTTTGGCAAAGTCAAGAACAGCTAAGGCTGCTTAAAACAAGTTCTGATCCTTAAATGAGAAGGGAAATGCCTGACAGACACCATGTAAGTTGAAAGTGTCTGTCTTATCTTTACTACCCATATTGTAACAAATTCAATATCCTAGTCTTCATTTGTATGAATGGTTTGTATTGTACATAGTTTAACCAAGTGTTATTTGAGCTGCTTATTAATATTAAATTGTACTTGTCATTCTGCTTGTCATTGGTTAAAAAAGAAAAAAGGATATGAGGAACCCATTTTATCAATGTAGCTGTGAACTCCATTTAAAAAGACAAAATTAATGTACAAAGCATTTATTCAGCTCAAGTATTGTTGAAAGCTATACATATACAACATTACAGTCTGTCTGTATTTAGATACTTTATTTCTGGATAAAATGAATTGTACATAAAATAAACACTTAAAATTTGAGTTTCAATATGTACTTGTGTAAGATGGTGATTTAAATGGTTCTGACAAGAAGAATGTGCTGGAAAACAGTCATGCCTTATCATTTTCATGTCTCTGATTTTTGTGCAGAACTATCTAAATTGCTATTAGAGGTCCAGTCAAAATAACTTAAGAGTTTCATTCTCAAATTGAAGAAACAGTTGTGGCAGATGACATTAAACACATTTTTGGTTTATTCATTCCAGAATACTGAAACTCAATTGTCATACTAGTTCCAGTTCCAGACTATCAAAAATCAATGAAGATAGAGGAGGTAATTGAAATTTCTTCTAAGTATAACTTGTTGAATCTTTCCTATTCAGAGTCTTTCTTTAAGTGGGAGATTGGCATGTAGGTGATTTTTTTTTTTTTTCATTTAAAAAAGATCAAGAGATCTGAAGAGTGTGGCTGAAGATCTCTGGTTCCATTATAATGGTTCAGCTGCAGGAAGTACAACAGCAGTAGAGGGTTTCCCAACTCAATGGACCTGGGGCCAATGGGGAACCTGATCTACATAGCTTTCAGGCATATACGTAAAATAATGGTTACCAATAATCCCAGTAAATGAAGCAGACCAGAAAATACGTAAGGTAACCCATTTTAAAATCCACTTACTGGGTATTAAGATGAGGAGGGTTCCAGTGGTTAACCAGAGGAGCCAAACCTAAGGGCTCCTGTTTGTATCCCTCCTATAGATAAATTCTATAAGGGTATACACATTAATAGAATTACAGGCAAGGCAGTAAAGTGAAAACTTGTAAACTAATCTGACTACAGAGACTGTTTAACAGCAAGTCAAGTGCCTATTACACTATTGAATGGTCATCTTTCCAAATCTTCCAATGTAGCTAGACAACCATGTATATGATATGTTAATTAATTTGTCACACATTTTAAAAGCTGGTATAGAATAGACTCTCAGGCAGAATAGACAATGATTGCTTTTTGAATTCAACCCTCTGGACATAATTGCCACAGATAAATCATGTTATTGTGGATTTTATTTATCAACAGAATCATTTAGAAGATAGTAGGCTGACAGCGAACAAGAGTGATAAGTGGGGAAGGATTTTTTTAAAGGATCATTTGATATGGTGACATGTAACTTTTATTGTGTGGCCTCTCTGTGCTTTTACAAAATTCAAGAGATAACAAAATTCCTCAATTACCACCCATCTGCCTGATCTCAGACTCCCCAGGAAATGTCTGTTTCCCATTTTTATGAAGCATAGAACACAGCTAATATAGCCACTAAGGAAACTGACTCAATTGTCCTTAGTTTTCCTGCAGAAGAAAAATACTGTAACAAAGAAATGGTCAATTTCCAACAAGAATTTCAGTTTTTAAAACATTCAGACTTTTAGGACTCTTTTTCTAGACTGGTGTGTACACATAATTCCAACTCCTACATTATCACCACCCTCCAGCTACAATGTGGAAAAATTATGATGGTATTCATTTTTCACCCAAAATTTATGTGTATGCAATAGATCCTCCCTGTTTTATGCAAAATTGAATGAAGCAAGAGAGTCAATATGAAGACTTAGGTGTTCAAGTCAAAAAATGTCATTAGACAAACTTATTGGTTCTACAAACTGGTTAAATTTTACTGTGCTAGAAAATAATCTTGGCGTTAGGGAAAAATAGATTTCATGCTGTTACAACTTTAAGTAAATAACCTTGTCTAGAACCTCAAGTAATATTCCATACCTTTGGTAAAATATCGGAAAAAAACTTTGGGTGGAAATAATGTGATGCATTCCTGAATTTGTCATCATCTGTTTGTCTTTCCAGAAACAGTTTAGTAAAATTGAAATTGTTTTGAAGGAATGACATTTTCAACTTCCTGCCTCCTGAGAACAAAGAAATCACAGAGGCTAATGGTTTATCTGTTTGTCACAAAATTAATGAATTGTCATGATATGGGTTCATGTGGGCATTTTTGGATTGGGAGGCCTCTGAAAATTGCTTTGCGTGAGTGAAAGGGACATGAGTATTAACAATACATGCTAAAGTTCTGAAAGTGATTGTTGTGCTAGCAACAGAAACACCTGTCAAAGTTAAAACCGTCGACCAAGAATTTTTTGATTCCTACATTTCGGCAATAAATTGTAAGCTGTATTTTTGCACAGGATAGATTTAGAAAGTCATGGGTAGCCTGTGAAAGTGTTTTTCTTTTCCCGCTTTTCCAACTGCTTTTCATGTGAGAAGCAGCGTAACCAATACCAGTAGACCCTTGGGAAAACAATTTGCATCTTCCCCATAAAATTTGAATGCCAAGTTTTAGCTTGAAACAAATATGAATGGTGTGTTTATAAACCTTACAAAGATTTGGATGATGTACCAGTTGCTCAATATACTTATCTATTTATTCAGCCAGCAACCTCTTTTAATTATTTTTATTTTTGTCATTTATCTTAATATTGCTATTCAAATAAAATGCAAATCAGTGGATGCATTCAAAATTAAAAATTAAAATGCATTAATATGCAGAGAATGATTATTATTTACCTAGTTTGTAGGTGATGAAAACTGAATACATTCATAGTTTGGATCAAAGCCTGAAAAAACTGCTAGTCTGGCTTTTCTTGGGAGTCCCATACTTAATCAAAAATGATGGTAGGGGCTGGATACATAAATGAATTAGAAACTGGTTTGTCATTTAGTTTATACTCAATAATGTTCAATATATTTGTGATAAAATATAATAGTTATTGTTCCCTAGGATATCAACAAAAATATCAATGTAAGAGCTTTAGGGTTTTTCTACGTTTTGTTTCTTTGTTTGTTGTTTTCTAAAATCAAGGAATAAAGAAGCAATGTAAATTAGGGAGTTTTTGGTGCTGAGCAGCTGGCCAAATGTTTAAAGTATGATGAAAATAACTTTTGTATTTGTAGTCCTTCCCTTGCAAGCATATTGCTTCTCTCCCTGATGTAGGGTGTTGTGCTGCTCATGCATGGCTTCACAAGGCCTGGTTACCTTCTCAAAGTGGTGGCAGCGGCTGTCCTTGGGGCACAGTGTTACTTCCCCAAATTCTAAACCAATGAGTTAGACATATATCTATAATCGTCTCCTTCCCCAACAATTACTGGCTGTCCTAAATCTACAGCAGGGTGTCATAGGCCTGGCTAGGACATCACTGTTCTCATGTCACCAGATTCTTCCTCTCCAACATAGAAGTAAACTTGGCTCTTGTGGTTGAGGTCATCTATAGAGACGAAGCAAGGCAATTGTTAGAATGTGGGTGTAGCCAACGATGGAGTTGTTCTCTCTCTCTTTCTCCTCGTCACTTTTAAGATTTATTTTTATTGGAAAGGCAAATTTTACGAAGAGAAGACAGCAAGAGATCTTCCATCTGCTATTTCATCCCCCAGATGACTGCGGCAGTTGGAGCTGAGCTGATCGGGAGCTAGAAGCTTCTTCCAGGTCTCGCACGTGGTTGCAGGGACCCAAGTAGTTGGGTCATCTTCCACTGCCTTCCCATTTGCATGAGCAGGGAGCTTGATTGGGATTGGAGCAGCAGGGACTCAAACCCGACCTTGCAGGCCTCACTAACTATGATAGGGCCTGCCTTGCTAAATAAGTATTTTAAAAATAGTAAGTTGCCTATAGTTTCTGATATAGCCAAAATTCAATCTGTTCATTTTCTGAAGTTTTGTTTTTTAGTTGTCAAATTATTTTTCTTGGTATTTTGTAAACATTTTCAATGGAAAATATTGTCAAATGCCATTTTCTAAGGAGGTTTAATGTGTTTGACAAAGTTTCTTAAACAGGTAGGCAGATGCTAGTCTTCCTGTTATACTTAATACAGAGATGGTTAGGAGTCCATGACAAAGACAAAGGGCTCACTGTGCTGGGAAGTCTCCGCACAATCCCTGACGTAGAAATCACAGTTTTGCCGGCTAGGCTGGGCTTGTGCCTGCCTTGCCAGAGGAGACTGATGACTCGAAGGGCAAGGTAAGCTTCTCACAGCTGCAGAACTCTTAGGTGATAAAGAGTTAACTCTGTCTCTACATTCCAGTGGTTGATTTTGAATGGCTGTTTTTTGTTAATTTTAATTTTTTTTAAATGCTTCAAAATGCCTTAAGAATTTAAAATGTCCATTTTGTTTAGTTTGCAAGATTGTTTTTTGTTTGTGACTAGGTAGTTTCTAGGTAGTGCTCATGCAGTCATTTTTAGTGACATCTTTGAAAGATGGTGCTCACCACTGGCTCAGCCCCCATTCACTTCTTTGTACCATGGGAGCCTCCCCTGATTTAAGCAACTGAAATTTCCCACATGTAGATTGATATTCTGGCAGAAGCAAGCATCAGAAATGCTCATTTTTGAAGATTTTCCTTTAGAAAAAAAGTCAAAGCTAATGGTTTTGATTTTTTTTACAAAAAAGTTCTCATTTGTTGCTTTGTTTACTTTTAGCTTGAATTAGTATATCAAAGGAAGGCCTCAAAAGAATTCTGTATCACATTGGTAGAGTTTTCTGGAAAAAGTTAAAGATTGTATGGAGCTAGTTCATCTTTGCTAAATCTCCAGATTTGAAATATATGCTCCTTCCTCACAGAATGAGGAAAGCTCTTGAATGGAGGCAAGATTGTAAATGGTGGCGTGTCCTGGGAAGGAGGCAGGTGGACTGGGAGCCCAGGGACCCGAGAGCAGAGGTAACTGCTTCTGGAATGCTCTCTGGGAAGTAGCAAGCCCTGCAAGAGAGTTCAGAGTCTCACATGGAGCAGTACACCATCGGGCCTGGCATGCAAGCCCCAGGGCAGCAGCTCGAAGCCTTCTTGAAAGTCAATGGACTGAGCCCTGTGCTTGTGACCTTTTGAGACAGGGATAAGGAATTTGAAGGAACAATCTTCATGGTCTGGCTAAAAAAAAGACCAGATAGCACATGTTTTCTGAGGAGGCAGTATAATCAGGCACTATCTCTTACTCCAGCCAACACCATGGTGTTGTATATGTCCTGTGAAAGTTTTATGGAACTTTGGGAATAGGTGGGAAGAACTAAATGAATTGAACTCAACCTTAGTAGGCTGATATTTTATTTTTCTCCATTTAGTACAAGTTAAGCTTCAGATGAAAGTTAGACAAAGGTAAAATTAAATTTTACCCTTAAGTTCTACAATTAATTCTGTGACTTGAAATTAACGTGTGCTAACTACTTTTTAATTTATTTAATGAAATTTGTTGCTGTGTGTTTTATGGAAGGTACAAATGCAGATGTACTGTGAAATACAACCTGTCATTCGAGATACCTACACCAAAGGACAAAGGAATTTATTAAAAAGACAGGGAGAATTTTATGACCTTTGAGGAGTTTTCTATCCAGCAAGTCTGTAATTTCGTATTAGCTCAAATACCTGTAATAAATAATGATTTTGGATTAAAAGCACTAATTATAGGGATGTGAAAGAGGTGGTTAGAAGGTAAATAATGTTTTCAACTCAACCTTCAACCATGTTTTTCTCTTCCCCTTTTAAATCATAATTCTATGATTTGGAAATAAGTAGAGAAATCACTTTCCAACAGTGACCCACTAGAAGGAACTGTAGGATTTTCAGGAAATCTAATATAGGAGAAGTTAGATACTGACTTCTAATGGGACTCAATCTAGTTCATGGGACTGCAAGTGTAGCATTCTTTCTGTTGCATTTCAAATTCACTTCCTTCACTTTTCAGGAATGTGTATTTTGAAAGTTACATTTCTACAGCCACCTCATGGTGTGCAAGTGTGTTCCAGATATTTCTGGGTGTTTGCTAGAGATGTTTCCTACACTTGTGAAGTAGGACATGAAGGAGGATAAGAGGGGAATGATGCAGCCTGTTTACAGCCTCACCTGAGTATTCATGTATTCATTCAACACTCTTACCAAAAGGCTGCAGGTGTGTCATGCACCTGTTTGAGTCCGAAGACTATGGCAGAGAACAATACAGATAAGACTATGAATTAATGGAGCTTAGGACCTAGTGAGAGAAGATATTACTCACTGAATAGACATGCTCTGTATCAGGTGGTGGCAAATGCTGTGAAAACAAAACCGAGGGAGGATGTAGAGTTCATTAGACCATTTAATTTTTTAATTTCAATTTAATTTTTGCAGTGTGTTGGAGAGGTGACTTCTCTCTTCTGCTGAGAGAGGGAGCCAGTCCCATGGGCATCCAGGGACAGGGCATTGTGAGGGCAGGCCTTGGCAAATGGAGATGCTTGAGACACAAGCTTGTCCCTTTGTGCTTCTGAGGGAACACAAAATGGCTAGAGCAGCTGGAGCAGGGTGGGCACTGAAGAGAATGCTAAAAGCTTAACCAGAAAAACCCAAGGACAAGCAAGGAAGCAATATTTTGACTTGACTTACAAGTAGAAAAGGAATCTTCGGAGAGTTTTGAAAAGATGAGAGACGTGAAGTGGCATGTTTTACAGGGAGCATGGCACAGTGGTTAATGGTTTGTAAGGGGTAGGGGTGGGGCCCGGAGGCCAGTGCTGAGGTTTTTTTCATAATACGTGTGAGAGATAATGAAGGTTTGCATTTAGACTATGGTGACTTCAATGCAAACAGTGACAAATCATCAGATTTTGAATGTGTCACAAGAGTGATCAGCGCAAGTCAGGGGTCTGGTTGTGTTGGGTGAGAGAGAGGAGTCAAAGATACTTCATATATTAGAATGTGTACCTATTCATTAGAGAGAAAAGTGGCTTCTAGCTGTTGATTTGATTCACTTTCCAGCTGCCCCACACAGCTAGGATAGAGTCATGCTGAAACCAGGAGCAAAGAGCTCAGTCCTCATTCTCTCACCCAGGCACCAGGGAACTGGTCCCTGGACCATCACTGCTACTTTCTGGAGTCTGCCTTAGTGCAACACTGGACATAAGATCCAGCACTGAGCATCACTTCCACGCATGCTGGTGTCCAAACTGACCGTTTAAAGGCCACATCAAACACCGACTTGGACGTATTGTTTTTATTGTTCAAGTTACATAAAAAAATAGATGTTTTAGAGATTACAAGCATGATAAAGTCTGCCTGAAAGTTACAGACTTCCATTTATATTCTTTTTTTTTAAAGATTATTTATGTATTTTGAAGGTCATAGTTACAGAGAGGGGGAACACAAACACAGAGAGAAACAATTTTCCATCCCCTGGTTCATTCCTCAGATGACCCTACAGGCAGGGCTGGGCCAGGGCATAGCAAGGAGCTGGAGCTACAGGCCAGTGTCTCATGAAGGTGACCACACCCAAACGTGGGGGCCATCCTCTGAAGCTTCCCCATGG
Organism: Ochotona princeps; assembly: GCF_030435755.1. NCBI lineage: Eukaryota > Metazoa > Chordata > Mammalia > Lagomorpha > Ochotonidae > Ochotona > Ochotona princeps. Next base: position 14,123,483 of record NC_080851.1, read on the forward strand.
AGGTAATTGCAAATGAAATAAGTAGCACCTATGTAAAACGGTGAAGTCGCAGGTGATGGCTTTATTCAGGACCTACAATGGTGACCCCAAAATATACATTCTGATTCTGTAAATTCACATGTTTTGTTCATCTCTTTGGAATTCATGGAAAAGAAATAAATTATATTTTTCAAAGTCTGTTTGTCGTCTTCAATTACATGGACTCACTTTGTTGCCGCTAAAATTATTGTGAGGCTTGCAAACTTTATTTAGGTGTCACTTTTAAAAATACATACAGAATTCATGTGATATAGGATTTATGACATTGATACATTGTTGCAAACTTGAGAGGAAAATTGGTATTGTACGAACTGCTAGGAACAAGTAAAACAGAAAAATGAATGTGTAAATTTCTTTATGCTTAATTTTAGACCATGATCCATAATTCTTTTCTTAGCTGATCAGCATATAATATGCAAATAGAGTAGAGATTGCAAAGGTGATTTTTATGGATCAAAAAGGAACTGCAAAAATTGTACATATATTCTTTTTTCTTGAAAGACAGATCCTGTTTACTGTCATAAACTGCTTTTAAGTAAAAAAAGAATAAGGACAACAAAATTAGGTGATTAGGAATTATGAAATGATGGTTTCAGTCAAGGTTATCAGGTAATTATCTAAACTAGCAGGGGGAAATTTTAAAAGCTCTATGGAGATAACTTTATTTCTAGTTATATGTATGATTTTGCATTGAAAATTATTGATGTTTTTAGACAATTATATTTAAGTCTGTATTTTAACTGAATAAGACTTGAGTACATAAAGCAATAATTTAAACTGTTAGCAACATGGCTTCATTTAAGAATATCTAGAAATAAATTTGGTGCATCACCTAAAGTTTGTTGTTGGCATGAGAACCATTTGTGCGTCCACAATCTCTTCAAAATAGAAGGACACAGCATTAGACTTGAATTCAGATTGTCCTAAAATGTGCAAATAAAGCTTGAAAACCAGAATATTAGCTACAAATCACAAAACTGAAATACTGCCTTAATTCATTTGTTAAAAAAATTGTGCAAAAAATTATGTAACTGAGTATACTATTGTGTCAAAGCTGACATATAAATGAATATGCTACAGTGAGGCAATCGATTTAAAGGCACTGTACTCCCAGATCAAATACGCAACACTGATACATGTGATGGTTTAATAGTGAGTGGAGGCTGATTCATATCACTGAGAAAATAAGTACAATTTTTTCATGTCATATGTGGAAATTCATATTAATTCTCTTAGGCCTATGTGGTAATAGTTACTGTTTTGTTGCACAAGAATAGTTTGATAGCTAAAACAAGTGTCTTCAATCCTTGATCTTTAAATATGTTTGTGTTGAGGGATCCTGAGGAAGATGTTCTATGCCAATAAAGACCATTGCAGGGAAGAATAATAGAACTTTTGTACGTTGTATTTCTGCTTTCTCTTTTGTAGAGATGTGTATTCACTTTTATGTTGAAATTCAATGTGATGTGTTCCTTACAGACTATGTGCAGCACATAAAACTGAATTTCAAATTTATGGTCAGTTTCTTTTGGGTACCTCTTTTTTAAAAGGATGTGTCAATGTGGAAAAGCAAGTGAAAATAAAGGTAGAAAAGATTTAAAGGTGTCTTTAACTGTAATACCTGTTCGAGTTTCTGGATAGCAATGCACATAGCCAGTGCTGCTTCTCCAGTAATGCTGGAGCAGACGTTGGCAGTGTCCCACCCTTGACCCCACTCCTCTGATTGCCTCAGCTCGCATTAGCTCAGCCTCTGGGTGCCACTGCCCTCGTTGCTTCTCCTGAAAGCTTTTCCTGCCTACTGGGCCTTACTTTGCTCCCTGCGCTGCAGCCCAGTGTGAGCAGGAAAGCCTGTGACTCAGGTCCCCACAAAGAGGCTTTCAGCAGTGCTACAGTGAGGAGGCGGTCCTGAGCTAATTATATGTCACACTCCAACCACCCTGTTTGACTATTGCTTGGGCTTCTTGTTCTAGCATTTCATAGAAAGAATCACAGAAAACATTCTCCGTTTGCCTGAATCACCACTGCGATTTTTGGAATTCATTCATTACACTAATAGTTTCCGTCTTTTTAAAAATTGCTAACTACAATTGCAATTCATAGAAACACTTTGATTTGTATACTGGCTGTTGAAGGTCTTTGGTTACAGATTTGGACTGTTGTGAAGAAAATTGCTTTGAAAATTTGTAAAGGAACCTTTGAGTTGACCTGTTTCATTTCTTTCCAGTAAATACTCTAAGGATAGAATGCTTGATTGTATTATAAGCGTATAATTACTTTTAAGAAATAACAAATTAATTTAAGAGTAGGTTTAAATATTTAACTTCTCACCAATAGTTTGTTACACTTCCAAACATTATAGTCAGTCTTTTCAAAGCTTAGGTGTTCTAGTGATGTGTAAAAGTAGCTCCCGTTTTGCATTTTCATTCTCGTAGCCGTTAAGGATCTGGAATATCATTTTAAATGTTTCTTTGGCTGTTTATACAACATCTGTTGGGTGGAAGTGTCAGTTAAAGTATTTGTTCATTTAAAAATTATTGAGTTGTGGGGGCCGACACGCTGACTCAATTGGCTAATCCTCCACCTGTAAGTGCCAGCATCCCATTTGGGCGTCAGTTCATGTCCCAGTTTACCCACTTCCCACCCAGCTCCCAACTTATGGCCTGGGAAAGCATTAGAGAATGGCACAAATCCTTGGTCCCTGGAACCTATGCGGGAAACCTAGAAGAAGCTACCACTTACAGTCTGCTGGCTCCTGGCTTCAGATCAGCTCAGCTCTGGCCATTCTGACCATTTGGGAAGTGAAACAGTGGACAGAAGAGTTTTCTTCCTGTCTCTCCTTTCTGTAAATGTGCTTTCCAGTAAAATAAATATATATTTAAAATAATTGTTGGGTTGTGTACATTCTGAATGTTAATCCTTTGTCAGATACATATTCTGCAAATAAAAACCCTTAGTGCACTTGCCTTTTTCATTCTTAATTTCTTTGGAGGCTGCTGCCATGGTGTATAAGACTGACCCTCTGCCTGTGGCACTGGCATCCCATGTGGGTACTGAGTCTAGTCCTGTCTGTTCCACTTTTGATCCAGCTCCTTGCTGATAGCATAGGAAAGCAGTGTGCAATGTCTCAAATCTTTGGGCCCCTGCACGCACTTGGGAGACCCAGAGGGAGCTCCTGGTTCCTGGCTTTGGATCAGCTCAGTTCTGGGGGATGGTCATTTGGGAAATGAATCCATGAGTGGAAGATCTCTGTCTGTGCCTCTCCATTTTCACTCTGTATAATATGCCTTTTGAATCAAAACAAATAAATAAATCTTTTAAAATGAAGTATTTGGAAAGACAGTCTAACATCATTTTTTATTGATTAGTGCTTCCTTGGAATTCCCCTCTAGGAAATCTTTGTTTACTCCTTTATTTATTTGGCTTATATAAAGAAAACCAACTTCATGTATTTCTTATGAACAATTTTAATCCTGTATTCATATTCCCACCTTCTCCCTCCTTCCCACTCCCCAAACCTTCCTTTTCGTTTCTGATTTTTTGGCAACATTTTCAGTTTACTTTAGAGTCGAAGACTAACTCCACCACTAAATGAAGAACCCAGTAAGTAGAAAGTAGAGAGAGCTCGTTCAAAAGGAGTAAACAATAAACAATAATCAGAAACTCATCTCTTGCATCTTTTCCTATGATGCACTCGAGTTAGCTTTTGTGTTACTCTGTGGTAAGGATTGAAGTCCTTTTTCATAAATGGATGTAAGAAATTTTGTTAATATTTATTGAAATATTATGTTTTCCTCATTGAAGGATCTTGACATTATTACAAAAACTGAATCTAAGAGGTTTGTGTCTGAACTGTACTCTGTGCCACTGGGTTTTTTTTGTATCTATACATTTTGATAGATTTTGGCTTTCCTTCTCCTTTTAATATGTTTTTAGTTTGTTGCCCTGTCACTTTGTGATTAATGGCTCATTCAGAAATATTCGGTCTGGTTTCCAAACGGGGGGTTTTCAAACCTCTCTGACATCCTCCTTACACCTGCTGTGGTCAGAGACACCGTGTGATTGGTTTTCCTAACTTTAGTGAGATACAGTTTACACCATAGCATATGGTCTACTTGGTGGATGGTTTGTTTCTATCTTTGACAAACACATGTGCTGTACTGTTAGTTGCAGTGTTGTGTCATTGCAATCAGCAAGCTCATTGATAATGTGACGACATGCTGTGGCCTTCTGAAGTCTTCGTATCCTTATTTTTTTGAATGAAAGATTGTTGAAACCCGAAAGTCTTATTTTTAGGCTCATGTCTTTGTTCTCTCCTTTCTGCCACTTTTTTGTTTCATGCTTTCTGAATAGGTATAAACAAATGTAGGATGTTACATCTTTTTAACAAATGGAAACCTTGTCCCGGATTGAAACCTTGCTGAGTATCAAGTATGCAGTTGTAAATATTGCTATAGGCAATCCATCTTTGCTTTGACTACCATGATTATCATAAGCTTTTAAAAAACCACTTTATCATTAGCCCAGCCATGACTAAGTTTCGTATGGACAGCATGCGTTGGAGTGTAGCAGATACCATGAGTATGCCTCAGTGAAGGCTGATGGCCGCAGTGTGGGAGAGTGCTGGCACTGAACACGCTTCCGATTTCTGCTCCTTTATAAAATGCTGCAGCCCCAGAAAGTTGCCTCATCAGATCTAGGGAAATATTCTGTTTCAGGCTCCAGGGCATATAGGACCAGCTGATCTGACTACTTTGATTGTTTCGATTTCTTGTAGAATATTCTTGTCTTTTGTGATACATTTTTATCTAATTTTTATTCTGATGCTTTCATTAAATGTTATAGAAAATCAAATAATCATTTGCAAGTGTTTAAGGATTTTAAAAACTATTTTGTCCTACTGTACTTTCTGTTCTATGTGATTATGATATATGTGGGCTTTAGCTTTCCCTGAGTTTCAAAGTCACAAAGAGAGAGAGCTGTAAGATGAGCTTGAGGCATCTGATTCCCATTCATTCATCGTGAGATTCTTATTAAAACACTGTAAAATATGCAGAAATTAACCTTCAGAATAGATGCTAAAGTTCTCTTTTTTTCCATTCTGCATTGATAAGCTTATTTGTAGGCATGGAAAAAGAAATAAATTATAAGAATTTGTGCCAAATGAGTTTCTTAACTTTGAATGCAGTTCGTTTTTCTGACTTTGAGTACTGAGGTAGTATTAATTTTTCTAGGAAAACTGCAACAGGATGTTAAGTCATTTTTTTCATACATACATTAGAAAACTTTGTCTTGCACTTGGTTTTTGAAGAGGAAATATGTACAGATACTTTTTATTGGCAATTATATAAAAATTATTAGGCAGTTGTCTGAAAAAGTTATTTTTAAATAAAATAAATTGATAATGTAACTTCTTTGAAAATTTTTAAGTATTTGTGACAAATATTTAACTCATTAGAACATTTTCTACTCTTTTTTTTTTTTTTTTGGCATTTTGTGGGCTAAGGATATCCATCAGATAAGGTAGGCTGGTGGAACATTTAGTCTGAGAAAAGATTTTTCTTTTTGGACAAACTATGTGTGAACTAACATGGAGGGCTCTGCTCTTTCGGGTACAGTTGATTTTTTAGAAGTGTTTTTTTAAAAGATTTATTTAGTTTTATTGGACAGTCAGATCAGAAAGACAGGGAAAGCTCTTCCCTCTGTGACAGCCAAAGCCCAGCCGGTCGAACAGATCCGATCTGAAACCAGGACCCAGGAGATTTTTCCAAGTCTCCCATGTGGGTGCAGGGTCCCAAGGCTTTGGGCCATCCTCTACTGCTTTCACAGGCAATAAGCAGGGAGTTGTATGGCAAATGGAACACAAATTGGCACCCATATTGGATGCCAGGTAGATGCAAGGTGAGGAATTAGTCATTGGGCCCCTGCACTGGGCCCTTTACGAGCATTTTGTTCAAGGTTGCTATTTACCAAAAGCTGAGAATTACATGGAAATAAATAGGATGTGAGTCTGTTTCCTGGATGATTTATGTGCACGTAAATCCTGAAAGTCATCCCCCAAAGCAGATTTATGGCTTCAAATATCTTTGTTTCCACGGCTCTTCTGCAGTGAGGAGCGTCTCATTTTCAATTCAAATTTGCAAGGGAATGTATTTAACACGCATTTTTGAAGGTACTCTCACGAAGTTTGTTACCATTTCTGAGACAATTTTAAAGCCAAAATGAAGATAGTGATGGTGTCAGTCTTCAATTCTTTATGTTAGTTAGTTGAAGAGCATGATTCTGCATTCTGAAATTCTTGACTCGGTTCCAGGACTAGTAGCTGTAAGACCAGGTCAAGTTTTGTTTGAGAACTGGAAGCAGGATTGGAATGTAGGAGATTACAAGAGATGCTCTATACGTTTTTGCTTTATAAGCTGTTTTGCTTTTACTTCTCTAGAGTTTCAGATTCTTAATCTGTGAAATAGATGTAATAGTGTTTACCTTTGAGGGTTGTAAGGATTGAATCAAGTTTATAAAGAAACCCAGCATGGTGCTTTACCTATAGTGAGCGCTCCATCAATTCTGGCTTAGAATCCCAATGCTGTGGTAAGAATAAGAACAACAACACAGCATTGCTTATTGTAACCTGACCACAGAAGCAAGCAAAATAGGCTCTGAAGTCCTTAGATACAAGCTTTTCATAGACAGTTTTGTTCTTTTCAATACATGCACACATACACACACATGCAATCTAACCATTCTTAACCTTGTGTATGTTAGATTCTACAAGTGGGCATATAAGCTTTAGCAATGTTCAGGCCTCTACAGCGTGTGAAATGATTATTTTGAGGGTGAGGTGTGTGCATTAACCATGCCAGAGGCCTCCCTGAAGATGTGCAACCACTTCTGACAACCTTTGGCCTACCGCCTACCATCCATTTGGCTCCAGTACTAACGCATCTCTTATAAATTCTCTGCAATAAGTCAGTCATTTCATTAAAGATGTAAGTGGCAACTTAAACCATAATGTTTAATACATTTACTGAAGCTTGTATTGCCTGGATTATGGACAACATTAGAAAGGGTTGGGAAATTAAACGTAACAGAATGTATGTGAATAGCATGTTGAATAGTATAAGAAGATGAGTGATAAAGGAATTTTCATTGGGAGAAGCTGAAAAGTCATAGTTATTGATTTGTGATAAGCCTTCCAATATTACTATTGTTTCAAGAATAATGACTATTTCTATCAAGGCTGGTTTCAGAAAGTTTTAACAGAGGAGAATGAGATTCCTTGGTATTGTCTTTGGCACTACTTTCTGGTAATGTAAGCCACCCACCTGGAGGCTTGTTTGATGTAGCCAATGTAAAAAAAAATAATAATAACAGCGATGTTCCATTATCAGATCATACTGAAGGTGACTAGTGCCTTCTTTGGATGATGAAGAGCTGAAGTTTACTTTGACTACAAAGCTGGGGATTTAATCAATGTTTGTGATTTTAGATGATACTAACATCCCACAGGCAGAGGCAGTCAGCAATAGTGGTGTTCATTCAGGGCATCAATCTTGCTGTCCATGTTGGAGCTGTAAATCTGGATGTTCAAGAACTTTTGCAGCAGTAATCACAGTGAGGGAGATCAGTGATTTTTTATCCCTTCATGGTTTCCATAGTTGTCATTTGATGTAAAACTAGTTCTATATCCTAGATGAGGAAAACAACACATTTCTTTGTAGATGCATATGTATTACAGTGAATATATACAACAACACACCTATGCAGCATGTGCAAATGGCTGCCGTTTCTGTTTTTTCAAAGCATCGAGCTGTGGTTAATATCTCCTCCACAAGTGTACACACTCATTGCAACACTGGTCAAGATAATCTCTGAACTAAGTAGGAAAGTCCACAATTGACCATTCGTGAAAACTGACCGTTGCTGGGAATTTCTAGCAGTGAATTATATTAGTACGTGATGTTTGGGGGCAGTGTCAGAGGTGTAGTTCTTCAAAGAAGGAAATGGTATCATCTAGCAGAGTTGGAGAGATTGATATGCAGACTATTGTGAAAGGAATGGCAAAAATGCAAATGAAAATATTTCTCATCATTACATAGCACTGTATTAAGAAAACTAGTCTTAAATTGACTGTCTACTGTGAACTAAAAAATATATAAATTGGTTGACTTTTCTTTGTTTATTCTTTATTTCTAAGTCATTTCTTTTCAGATATGGTTTCATATGATCAGTTCCTGTAGTAATTGGACAGTTTTCCCCTAGGTTACCCATTCCTCTGCTATTTCCCGGGATCTATTACAATCTACTGCAAATTTCAGCACATGGCTCACACGCTCATCGAATTCTGATTTGCTCAGTTTTGCCATTCTGTGACCTAGGGAAACAGTATGGCAGCCCCTTTATTCCTCTGCCCTGAGAGAAATGTTGCTTTTGTTAGATTCACTTCCCCTTGGTCAAGTTGCAGTCTGAAAATAATGCATACAAAATTGTAGAAATCGTTTCTAAGATTTTAATTGGCTGCCAATCTGAGTAGAGGGAGGTAATCCGATATTATCTTGCTCCGTTCTGTCTAGGACATGAATCGTCCTTTATTCAGCATGTCCACGCTGTATATGGCGCCTACCGTCTCAGACACTCAGCAAGCATGTATTATGCTTCTGCTAACATAACCTTTATTTACCCAATAATGGCCTCAAATGGCAAATGTAATGACGACGTGAATTTGGATATGTATCAAGGAAAAGTGATAAAATGCTTCCTTCTTTTAAGTATCATCTCACAACATTACAAGAAAATACATTATAGTATGGCATTGAGAGACTGAGCCTACACTCCTGTAACTTTTGCTACATGCTATAATGGTTCTTTTACTATTAGTGCACTTCATTTATAAATTAAACTTTATCAGGTGTATAAGGAAAAGCTAAATATGTATAAGTGTACACACACATAAATATTAAAATGAGAGTTCAATATTATCTGGGCATTCAGGCATCCACTGGAAGATTTTAAACATATCCTCAGAAGATAAGCAGGGACTGCTATAATTTTCTTACTCTTCATTTGTTTAAAAATAAGACTAATTTCTTTTTAAATATGGTTTGTGTATATAATTTATCCTAGAGATCTTAAATTTGCTTTGATTAGCTCATTAATTGTGATAAATAATGCCATTTTGCCCTTGATCATAACAGTTTAGCTTTATTATATATATTATTTTGAAAATAACTATGCAGAAATGTATTAAAACTGGATATATAGCTGAGCCTTCTTTAAAACAAAATTGTTGTGTAAGGAAGCAATTTTGGCATGGTTTTGCCCTTTTAAAAAAATATTTGAATGAATAGAGAGAGAGAGAGAAAGAGGAACGAAAGAGAGAGAGAGAGAGAATGCTCCATCTGTTGGTTCACTCCCCTAATGGCTCCAATGGCCCAAGCTGGGCCACCCCAATACAGGGCGTGCAGAGCTGCTTCTGGGTGGGTGCAGGAATCCAAGTGCTTAGGCCACCTTCCACTGCTTTCCCATGCACATCAGCAGGAAATTGGATCAGAAGCAGAACAGCCAGGGCTCATGCTGGTGCCTACATGGCAGAAGCCCCGGGATTCCATAAGGGCGCCAGTTCTAATCCCGGCAGCTCCACTTCCCATCCAGCTCCCTGCTTGTGGCCTGGGAAAGCAGTTGAGGAGGGCCCAAAGCTTTGGGACCCTGCACCCGCGTGGGAGACCCGGAAGAGTTTCCTGGTCCCGGCCTTGGATCGGCGTAGAACCGGCCATTGCACTCACTTGGGGAGTGAAACATCGGATGGGAGATCTTCCTCTCTGTCTCTCCTCCTCTCTGTATATCCGGCTTTCCAATAATAATAATAAGATCTTTAAAAAAATTATTATTGTTTTTAAAAATAGAGCTCTTTTACCTTTTAGGCAGTCAATAAAGTACAATCAGGCTCATCCCAAATACTTAAGCCTAGGTTACTCATTTCTGAAGTTATTGGTAGCAGGTTATTCACAAATATTGTTAAACTACCATCATCTTTTACTCATCCTTTCCATGCTTGCCATCTGTTTTCCAACTTGCAACACCCCAGGAAGGTATACTGATATAAACCTTGGGATGTTTGGAAGTCTGTGTCTGAATGCCACACAAAAATATTTATGAACTTTGTAATTCATCTAAGGAATTATGTTATAATTAATATGTATAAGTATCTTCATTTGTATTTTCTAACTTTTTACAAAATGTAAAAAGGGGTAAATGTTTAATAGCAGGACTGTTAAACTGCTATAAAATCATTCTGCAGGATATTATATCCTTTTAAAATTCATGTATTTAAGGGTTGTGTCATGACATGAGGAAGTCTGATAGCATTCACCAAGAGCCTTGGCATGCGGTCCTTCTGTGTGATGCGGTTCCGAGTGCTGTGGTGTGTTGCTGGAGGCACCATGAAGGTGGCGTTGTGAATGTGTCATCTGTGAGGAAATGTAGCAAGAGTGAAGAGATTATTGCTAACAAGTGACCTTATACAAAAATTCGTCATGTCAGTCCTACACTTCTTACTATCTTTTTTCTGAAGCTTTTATAGTAAATACTATTTTGCTATCAGGCAGACACACACCCTAAAGCCCTGGTGCTGGTGCAAGTCAGCAGAGAATCACGAACCCCAAAGACTGTCAGCTGCAAGCACGGTGTTTGTAAGTAGAGAAACACAGGGCGCAGAGTGAATGTTCCATTGCCAAGAGCAAAGATCACCTCCGTCAGCGGGAGATGATAGGCGTTCGCAGGCTCTTCCGCCCTCACGCCCAGCTCAGAGAGTTTCTGTCAGGTCAGTTGTTGTCAAGTTCAACAGCCAACATTTAATTGAGACCAAAGGTTATAAAAGCTGGTCTGATATGGTTTTAAACATTGCAAGATAACAAATATTGTAATATTTTTAGAAGAAGTTAGCAAGAAATCACAAAAGTCTTTAGAATCCTCATGTTTAGGGGCTGATTTCAATTCTTAGGGAATAATCCTGAAGAAGCGAGCTGATTCCAAATACTGAGAAAATTCTCTGAATAAATTCGCTTGGTGAAACATTATTTTACATGCCAAATTATTACACAGGAGCTAAATATCTACTGTGAATTGATTGCAGCATATTTACTTGATGAATTATCACACAGACCATACTATTAGAAAATGGGTAATAATGCTTTAAAAACACGTAAGTGCAAAAGAAGCACATGTCAATGAAACTACATAAAGGATCTAGCATAAAGAAATCCTGTGTGGAAAAATAATGGCATGAAATGTAGCAGAGAGAATAGTGTGTTATATGTGGTAGAAAACCATCAGGACATTTGTTTTCTTTTACTTTCCTCTGGAGTCCAAGTTTTCTTTTCTGAATGTCTTTTTATAGCACAACATAAATGATGTTAGAAAGCTTATGTATGATTTTAGAATGAGATCTTTCCCATAGAAACGGGCTATTTAACAATGCTCCATGCTGTTGACTAAGATTTAACTCTGTGACTCCTGATCCCTCTCTCCCAGGGCAGATAAAAATCCATCTGCAAAGAAACTCAGGCTCCCAGAAGTCCACATCTGAGTGTCACGTCAGAACACGTCATTCCCAGTAGCTGGTCTGGGAATGTCTTTGAAGAGCTGACCTAATAAGACACCATTAATTAGTTAAACATGTTTTAGAATTCTTTCTTCATTTGAATAATCACAGATAGTTATGGATGGAAAATGAGCCCAATCCGTGCCGTTCCCGTAAGAGGAAGGAATAGGGAGATGGGAAGGGTGACCTGATGGATCACACAGGTTTGGGAAGAGCAGACGAGGGAGCACAGCCCTGGAAGTGGTTCAGACACAGACTTGGAGAGCCGGGAGACAGAGCATTCCCTTCCTGTTTGTTTACGCTGCATGCTGTGAATTCAGACATGGCCCGGACCTTCCAAGAAAAGTCATCTGTAGTTGTCTGCCTTCCTCACATGAGTGACTGGGGGAATGAAGGAATCGGGATGCTTAGAGGAGGGAGGGATGCAGTTCAGGTTGGGCAGCAAGACGCCCAGGGCTAATGAGGAAAGGAGAGCTTGATTTAACTGATGACATGGAAGATATAAGCTCCAAGAATTCAGAGACCGTGAGAGAAATGTCTTTCACATTTGATTGGCAAAATCAGTGTTGTTTCCATTTCCAAGTACAGGGAAAAAGCCATCGACACAAGTTCATTTTTGTGAAAGGCTCAGTGTATTTTATGAACGTGAGAACTCCATCATGTTCCTGCTGTTCTTGCATAACATTGGAACGATCAGTTTTCTTTGCCCCTATCAAATTTCCTTTTACTTTTAAAGTTAAAAGAGGATTGCAACAGCCCAATGAAAAAGGAGTTTATTTACTAAAATTCATTCATTCACCCAGCATTGATTTGTGCTCTCTGATAGCAGGCCCTGCTACTAGTACTGAAGATGACAGAAACCAGCAGACAGAAGAGCACTAGCTGCAGACTCACGACCTCTTTAACTTCAGGAGCACAGAGAAAAAAGTAGCCAATTTGTGGAAATGCAGACAGACTTTACTTGCCATTATGTGTCCAGCCAACCACACCCTAGAAGGAAAATTGTCATTTTTGTGTGTGTGTGTTAACATTAAGGAACTTTTTCCTTGGCCGGGGAGGAGGAGAACACAGTCTTATTCAGCTTTTTGTTTTGCTTTTGCTAACAAATAAATGACTTTGTACTGGGAGTTCTAGAATTTAAGGGCCAACGGGAAGTCCTCCAACGCTTCAAGCCCAGGTAATTCGCCAGGTGGTTAGATTGCAATTAATTAACAGTGAAGATGTCTTAACACCTCAGGTCATGGTGCAAGGAGCTAGTCCTTTGGTGTGCAGGAGGGAGTAATCAGGCACTGAGTACAGAGGAAAGAATCATTGCCCTTTCAAGATGCCTGAAATGTCTTACACTGTTCACCATATGAGGACAAGAGGAACTCATCATTTATGAACCAAAATCATAGAACTCACAAGTTCTGGGTCTTCTGGCGTCACAGCCCTGAGCTGCTCAGGGTCCTGAACTGGGAGAAACACACATGGTTTTGTGACATTTTGTTAAAGTAAACCGAATAGTCTAGGACACAGTGAAATTGCCAGGTAGAATGAATCCATGAAAATCTGGGATTTTCCTCCATCGCTGCTAATTTTATTTATCCCACGCCAAATGGTCAGACCATCTGGTAAAAGACTTGACATCACACTGAGAGCTGGCTCTTCCTCAGTCACAGAAGCGACTGGAGAGAAACAAACATCATGAAGTCACACAGATAGAATCCAGTGAGAAACCCAGTAACAAATCCATTACTACTGCTTGGTTGCAAATGGGCTTTGTGAGAGACCTGTTATTTTTTCTTATCTTTCTGGCCACATTTGTTCAGAAAATAACTTCTTTCCTGAAGGCTCACAGAGCATATGGATTTATTATCAACATGAAGAGGTCTAATCATAAAAGAATGCATTTTGCTTCATTTCCTCAGTGTTCCTCAGTGTTTTCTAGAAGTTTGTGGAACGTGTTTATTGTTATGTTGTCTTCTTTCTAGAAACATCAATGATTATCTGACAAACATACTTTGGAAACAATACTCCAAAATGTATATTTACATTTTAGACTGAAAGGATAACTATGTTAAGAGAAAATACTTAAAGTTCATCAATGCTGCATAGAACCATTTATTTTTTAGGTCTTTCTGATTGCTTCTTTCCATCGAAAGTCAGTTATTTGAAAATAGCTAAGTTTAATTTACAACATGGTGGATGGTAATTTGTCGCACAAATTTGCACCAGTAGATAATCGAACTTTTATCACTCATTTCAAGCTGATTACACTCTTTGAAGATGTTCTACTTTTCTCCGACTTTGCATCTGAGATACACATTAGCTGGGCAATTGCTTGCAGAGTTTTTTTTCCCCCATTCTCCAGCTTTTAATGCCATTTGAAGATCCAAAAACTTTCAAGAAGCAGCAAAGCAAGAAAGTGCTATCTGGTTTCCTAAAAGAAAATAAAGCCATTTTCAAGGTATGCTTATTCCTCTAATTTCAAGGGTGCTAAAATCCATGAATGGATTCCATCCCAAGGCCATCTTGAGTAGAATTACACTGTTTTGCAACTCATGCTGGTTTCTCCACCTGGGAGTCTTTTCTCCTTTGAGAATATGTCCTATTAAAAATGAGGAGCAGCACGATTAGTGCAACTTGGTAATAGCTTAGACTTTACACATCAGGCAAAATATGCTAATACCATCAAAACTGCCTCTCCGAAGGAATAATAGTATCCTGTGGGCAAAAGAAACAAGGCTTTTTTGCTTTTGCTGCTAATTAAAATTATCAAGCTAATGAATAGATTTCTTTTTCTGAATAGAACTGCTGTCTTTTGATTAGGATCTCATTAACACTTAAAACTATTAATGTTTTATTCTAGAATTGAAGTCACTTGTTCTGGAGTGAAATTCCAATAAAGCTCTGCATTTGAAGGTGATTAAGAACAACTGTACCTTGCTATCTCTGAAAAATTTCAGGAAAACAATGAAGCTTCGAAGGAGGAGACAGCAAGCATTTAGCCAGTAATCCTATGGAGTTAGAGATCTAAACTGAAGTTCGTATAGCTAATAGAAACTAATTTATTAAATATCTATCAAAGTGGCGTGCATGAATCTTTCCTAAGGTGCTGTGATAAATTTTAAAGAAACAGAAGCCAAGTTACGCTTGCTTTGCTAAAGAGGCTTCTTTCAACTAAAGGAGAAAGTCCAGGATACAGGAAATCCACACTCTGTCTCAGGAGCCAGGAAGTGGTAGCCACGTGTGGAAGGTTACAGAAGAAGGGAATCTAAACTGAGTTTTTTGTTTGTTTTTTCATTTATTTGATTTTGTTTTGTGACACGGTTTCATAGGCTCTGGGATTCCCCCATCCCCTCCCCATGCCCTCCCCCATGGTGGATTCCTCCGCATAGTTGCAGTAGTACAGGTCAAATCCAGTCATGGTTCTTTCATTGCAAGCATGAACCATGTAAAGAGTCCAGCATCTTATTGTCCAAATAAATTCAATAGTTTCCTTGGGAGACCATCCCTGGTCTGAAAGTAGAGCTGGCAGAATATCACCCCGTCCAATGAAAAGCCATAATATAACATCAACAACAATTTACAACATTATGGAGTTAATTGACATGGTATTGAGTGACTGATATGTTAGAAAATGCAAGTTCTTAACCACATCCTGTGACTACTTCATTGACATTTCAATTTTAGTTTATATACAACCAGCTTCTATCCACCTTAAAATGGCTATAGAATACTATTAAGCTGTCTTGTGTCTATATTCATTTTTGTATTTAGCAGTTCATTGTACTGAAGCATAATTTTTACTGAAATTGGCAGATTTTAGGATAGTCCAAACTGGCTTATAACTTTAACAAGGCATATGTCAACAGTTGAGGCACAGAACAGTTTTAGGAGGGGTGTGCAGAGAAATCTTCAATACCCCATTGAGGAGTAACTTATTTTCGTGTCCTACCTAGTAAGGTATATGTGAGTCCCCACTGACTACTTCCTGTCTGGTTCTAAGCTTTCCTTGTTGTTCTCTGTCTCTCTATTCTAATTTGTTGTTGTTTTGTTTTGTTTTGTCTGGGGGGGGGGGGACCTCGGGGCAACCCTTATGGTCATTGCAGGAGAGGGTGGGGATCCAAAGTTGGAACTAAGTAAGCCCCAGAGAAAGCTTCTCTCCCTAGTCCTGAAGGGAATGAAAGTGCAAGTTCTTAACCATATCCTGTGACTAGTTCATTGACATTTCAATTTTAGTTTATACACAACTGGCTGCTATAGGCCTTAAAATGGTTATAGGGTACTATTCAGCTGTCTCGTGTCAATTTTCAGTTTTATATTTAGCTGTTTATAGTATTGAAGCATAATTTTTACTGAATTTGGCGAATTTTAGGATAGTCCAATCCGGCTTATAACTCTAACTAGGCATGTATTAACAATTGAGGCGCAAAACAGTTTTAGGAGGGGTGTGCAGAGAAATCTTCTATACCTTAGTGAGGAGTAACTAATTTTTGTGTCCCACCTAGTGAGGTATAAGTGAGTCCAAGTTGTCCTTTCCCTGTCTAGTTCTAAGCTTTCCTTATTGATCTCTGTCTATCTAATCTAGTTTTAACTTTTTTATTGGGGGGGCACCAGAGCGACCCTGCTGGTCATTGCAGGAGAGGGTGGGGATCCAAGGTTGGAACTAAGTAAGGACCGGAGAAAGCTTCCCTCCTGAGACCCAAAGGAAGTTTACTGTTCTGCTGTTCCTGAGGACCACTCAGGGCTCCTGGCCATTGTTGCAATGACATCAGATCCTGTGAGGAAGGATCTGGGCACCTCCATCCCAAGTGGGAGATCCGAAAGACCTCAGAGTTCTTGGCCTACAAGGGTAGTCCAATTCCCCGTAGTCTCCTTGGCAGCTGGGATATAGCCGTTGGTGCCCGTACTGATAGTCCTAGGTGAGGATCCAGGAGTCTCCAGAGTTGGGGTACAAGCCTCCTCCTGTCCTGCTCCACACTGAGGTCCCCCCCTGCTCTGTGTATATGACCTCCTAAACTGAAGTTTTAAAGGTGCCTGCCAGGAGTGGGAGTGATAGAAGTGTGTGCAGTGGTACAGAGAGAAAGATGGTGCTGAGTTCTGCTAACTGAAGCCGGTTAGAATGAGGCCCAAGTGAACAAGGGACGAGGATGAAGTACAAAGGTCTCAGGGGATGTTTGATGTCATGCCAAGGTGTCAAGATTTTTGTCTCGCACTCAGTGAGGGTCATGAGCTGTTCTTATTTACAGATGTCGTGAACTGGGCTCTGTCAGGTCTAAGAAGTGACAAAGTTGATGATGAATAGATTGGTGGTTGGGTTGCATGTGCACCAATGAGAGAGAGAGCTAGAGGCTGAGAACTCATGGCAGAGACATTTATAGGGTTTAACAGTTGAGTGGTGGGGGAGGCTGTTTAGATATGAAGGGCATATTATACAACTGATAGATGAAAGTACAGTTCATTTCTGTTATCAGGGACGATTCACCATTTGGTCACAAAGGTCAGAGAGTTTTCTGCTATTGTTTTGTGGTTAACAAGATGGTGGATGTCCCTTGGATCTGGCCCACAGCCTGGTCTGCTTTCTTGCTCACGTCTCTTTTTTGATAGGTTTGTTTGACTTCTTGATGTTTCTCATGTCCATAATTTTTTTTTCTGTTACATTAGTTAGATTTTTCCAAAGTGAAAGCTGGAGTTGACTATTAAATGAAAATGAAAGCTGCACTGTCCTGTGGATCTTTATTAGTCAGATGCTCAGACATGTCCCCTTAGTCATCCCATCATCCCTTACAGAGCTGTCAGAACCTCTCTCCTTGAAACTTTTTCATCAACCTTCTACGTTTGGAGAATACATTTTTTAGTGATCTCATTGCCTATGCGATGAACATCATTTTATGATGCATGGATGGTTTATTTCTCAAAACTCTGCAGTCCTAGCTGGAATCGAAGATTTCTTTGTGCCACTGTCAGTCATGATTTTTAGGGGTACTTAACATTTCTAATAGAACTAAATAAACTAGCCTAAAATAAAGGAATTAGGGGTTAGGTTTTGTTTGTTTTGTTTTATATAAGTTCAGCAGTCAGTCATCAAACTCAAGGACAGGAAGGATTGGTCAAGCATTGTGAGCTGTGAGATCCAGGAATTGACAGTCCTTGTCCTGTTCCTTCCTGCCTTCTTACGATCCCGTCACGCATCTCTTCTCCATGGCCCTGTTCCCATTTTCTTCTCTGCTTAGCTCTGAACTGGAGTACTTAGGAATGGCTCTACACGTTTTCTCCAGCCAATGTCCCTGTCGGAAACACTGGCTTCTTTTTGTGACAACTCCAAAATCATAGGAAAGAAACCCCTATTTTGGTACATCTTCAATCGGCTCTCATCCCACTGCGCTCGTCTAGAGCCGAGATGGTGGCAAAGTCCCTGGGGCCAGTGAAGGGCTGTAGAGCAGTGTCTAAGAGGAGAAAATGGAGTGGTGCTCTGAGGAGTACTTGTGGGCTGCAAAAGGAAACAAGTGATTACCAGCCAAGTCTTATCCCTGACCATGCTGCAAATCCTCCATCTTTTCCACAGGGCATCTAAACAGTTCTTAACTTAGCCTGGCTTCTAACTCTGTTTCATTTAGATGCTAATGAACAGTGACATGAACAAACCTTGGACATGAATAAGGAGAAGACAGGGAACAAAGGTCTAAGGGGAAACTCATGAAAGAGAGAATCAACCTTGAATAATCCAGCAGTACCTGGTGGATGTGTGACCTCCTATCTAGGGCAGGAGGGTTCACTCAACTGCCGGGACCGCTGGTGTGGTTACAGGGACCTGAATTTTCCCAGCCAATGTAGCAAAGCTGAATTAGTTCCATGAATCTTTCCTGGAAACTGCTTGATACTTAACCTCTCCTCACCTTATGCTAGCAATTCAGAAGTGCATATTTGTCTTGTTTCTATTGGTGCTGTTTTAGTCCTCTTTTCACAAACTGCATCTTCAGTATACTACTTTGCTTTCTTAATAATGAGAATATAACGGTCCCCAGAAGCAAATCATGTAAAATTTTATCCTCAATGTATTTTTATGTAGCAGGAAAGAAAAAAAAGCTTTCTGGAATATCATTCTCCTTTTTACTAGGTAACGATGAGGATGGTTCCCTTCTCTTACGGGTGTCCAGGGGTCTAACAAGTGGTGATGGGTCATGGTCCTCCCACTTCCACCTCTTGGAGCAGTCACTGCCATTCTGATGCTTAAGTAACAGCTCAAGAATGTGTATTTTCAGTGGAGTTTTCAATGAGTTTACATAGTTATGACTGTGTTAAGAAACATCTGCCCGAGATTATGCCCCCTCCCTTGAGTGTTTCCTTGTTTGATGCTGGTGGAAAGATAGAGGAAAATCTAATTTTTATAAAGAGTCCATTCGCTGAATTAAATCTGTAGTTTTCAACTCCTTGAATAACGATCTGTCCTTGGATGAGTCTGGAGTAAACACAGCACTGGGACTGAGTCATCCAATCTGTCTGAACGGAAGAGATTAATAATCTTGAATTATTTCAAATCTACATGGAATCCAAATCAAGGTCATTACCTTAGCTCACTGACCTTCGCATTTCTGGTGACTCGTTGTTTATTCAGCCTCCCACCTCTGCATTATGTCTGTCACCAAACATGCTCTATAACTCCTAAGTAGAGGCACTCACCTTCTGACTCAGCTTGTTTCTTGCCTGTTAATTCAGTAATTCCCAAATGTCTCTTCTCAGATCTTTTTGACTTCTTGTATTTCTTTCACTACCTTCATATTAAACTTAAAACTTTATTATACTCAGGATTATAATAATTTCCTTTCCTTTTTGTGTCAGAGTGCTATTCCTGAGCGGTTACAATAATGCATTTTTTTTTCATCTATACATTCATGTCTTTCAACTTCAAAGCAAGTGTTAGCTCTCCTAGCAAACCTAATACATTTCTCTCAGGGGTATGCACAGTCCTTACAATGGATTTTCAAAATTTCTTCTCAGATCTCTAATTTCTGCTTTTCCATGCCCAATTTCATTTCATTGGTGTGACCATATTAATTTCTATTTTTACCGAAAACAAAACATGTGGGTAGACAAAAGAGAATTTGTTGACAAACTTACTTTATTTCTACTCAACATCTTTTCTCTTACACTGGAAGAGCTGGCCCTTGGTGACTGGCTGGCAAGCACTGATCTCCATTTATCTTCCCAGAAGCCATGTGCTACTGCTTGTTTTCTTACTCCTCATTTTTAATTATGTCCAGTCGTCCCTTTTTACTGAATTCTTCCCCAGGACAGTTAAGAAGGTTCTAATCATTTGCTGTTAAGACAAACCCAAAAAGCAAGAAATAAGCAGCCTTGTAAAGCACATCTTCTCAAATGCTTC
Organism: Ochotona princeps; assembly: GCF_030435755.1. Lineage (NCBI taxonomy): Eukaryota > Metazoa > Chordata > Mammalia > Lagomorpha > Ochotonidae > Ochotona > Ochotona princeps. Next base: position 14,143,483 of record NC_080851.1, read on the forward strand.
ATCCATATTCATTGGCCAACACACGATAGTTTTAGTAAATGAAATTATTATAACATATTTTTTGATTTAGCAAAATATTTTATTTTGAGAAGGAGCCTTACTGTATAAAAGCTTTAAAGACATTGAATGCTTATGTCTAAGATATCCTTCTGTACAAAGGGGATGGACTAGTAGGGAAACCAGTGAAAAAATAATAATTAGCAACACAATTTGATTAATGCTACTTAAAAGTATATACATGGCACTATTGAAGTGTGAATATGAACACTTGAAATTTTTAAACAAAATTTCTGCAAAGCGAGGTTAAAATGAAGACTAATGTGTTTACTGAAAAAAAAAAGTGTGGTGTTTTCTCCAAAATTTTTACGTAAATATAACTTTGTGAATTCTTCCCATTTTAGTCTACAATTGCACAGGAATTTTAACTGTAAATAAACCTAAAATCCTATGCTTGACCGCCACATCTGTTCAGTATTACATGAGGTCTGTGTGTGAAATTGTTGCTGTTTCTTTTCCCTGTGTTGAGTTCCCGGTGTTGACACACCTTCTCGGAATGTCTTCTCAGTTCACATAAAACAGTGGTTCTTTTTTTTTTTTTCCTTATATAAGAATCATCCTCACTGTGGAGGTGTGGTTATTCACTGTATATTCAAAAGTGATCTGCATGAAGCTGTTGTTAAACAGCATTTGAATGTAAATGTCTATTTGGGGGGAAAAAAAGCTTTGGATATCTTTATAAACAGTATTTCCAATGATGGGGGTTTATATGACCGAAAGAACCCCCCTGAAACCCTATTATTGGTTTAAGCATGAGAAAAATTTTCATTGAGAAGCAGAATCCAAGCGTGTCTTTCAGATTCAGCAGGATTGAGCCAGCCTCTACTGTTTACTGGTTAGTATGATCGAGAATGTATTTCTTAAATTGATCTAAGCTTCTGACTGCTATACAATATCTTTTTAGGAATAAATAATAAATAGCATTTGACTTTAGACTCATTTCTTTCTTAAAAACGGATTATTATCCTGCAATTGCAAGGCCCAAACTGGGAGCTGGGAATTCAAGGCAGGTTTGCTTGGAGGATGGAGGGAGTCCAGTCACCCGAGACCTCATCACACAGGTTCTGTGGTCTGTGTTAACAGGAAGCCAGAGTCGCGAGCTGATGGTAGGTTTTGAACGTACATACTTGGATGTGGACCTCAAGTGCAAGGTAGTACGGCATTCTGCCTTTTCCTGGCTTGCCTGTTAGTATGTTTGTTTTTAGCTACAATGTTGTGTTTTCAGTGCTGATTAAAAACTGAAAGGCTTGAAGCCAGCCTACTTTCACGATGGCCCTCAGCCAATGCCTGTGGTTGTAGTGGTTCCTGCGTTTCTGTTTTTACTCACTTGGGAAAAGCCAATTTAGAAAAAAAAAAAAAAAAAAAAAGGCCACCCTGTGCACATAGTTCATAATTATCTTGCTTTGCAATCTTAGCTCTCGTGTTAGATCTTAGATACGCCAAAAGCCTAGCAAAAATTAACAGACTGATTGTCCCACACCGAAGCCTGTATCGGAAAACACATTTTTTTCTTTTTTGCCAAAAGCAAATCTCTCCCCAGACCTCCCCGCCTTGCCTTTCAGGTGACTCAGAACACCTGGCTGCCAATTGCTCGCTGATGGTAATTAGCTTTCAATTATCACCAGTTACATTGTCACCTGTTCGGTTTGCAAATTCCTGAGTTTTTGGCTTTTCCTATTAACAAGTTCCAATCCCTTCTGTCTTCTGGGCACCTGGCAATGTGAGAGGGGTGGCCGTCCTTGCACCCTGAAATCCCTCCTGAGCTGCCACGTTGTCCGTGTTTCTCACCCTGCGGTGAGCTAGCAGGCTGCTCCACTGCAATGTGTGAGAAGACCCAGGCTCTGGCTCAGTCTCTTCTGCTTGCAAAATGGTCCAGCTTCATTGGAATTGTTTGTGATTTTTTTTTTCTCGATTTATTTACAATTGGCAAAGTAGGTCTGTATTTTTGAAAATTAACCTTCCTAAGATATAGCCAAGGCGATAGACAATAATGAATGGTTGCATTTTTAACAGGGCTCTTCATAAAACTAGATAAGGCACTGGATTCAGTATAGCAGGAAATTAGACTAACAGAAGTAATATGGTAAGGTTTTTGAGAGAGAGTTGGGAAATGTCCTAGTGAGATTTGTTGGTGGTTATAATAGAAGGTGTTCACTCATATTCACGAATAGAATATGTTTATTAGTGTGTTTGCGGTAGTCATCACAGATTAAATATGAATTATAGAAGAGTGTTCTGAATATGGTAACAGCACACAGAAGAAAATACCACCACATAGAATAAGGTTAAGTACAGTATCAGTGAATGCAGCACATGGATGTGTGCATCAAACAGCATTAATATAGTTTGTAATCAGAATAATTAAAAATGGCATTGAAGAAAAATTAATATGGACACAGAAAAACAGAAAATTTTATAGAATAGATATAGATATTTAGAAATATATAGAAATAGAAAAAATAGAAAATTAACTTGCACAGTACTTTCCTTCATTTTCTAGTTAAAAGCATTATTGAATTAAGCATAACAGCAAAACTAGGACACTGAAAGTTTAAAAAAGAGAACATGCAGCATCTATTTGTACTTAATTCTTTATATCTTCTCAATCTTAACATTTCCTTTACCCCATTTACTACAGTTTCTGATGAATATCTTGTTTTTAGTTGAATAATGCTGATGCTTTTCTGTTCTCATAGTTTTCATTGCTTTAACGGTACAGGTCAGTGCGTCAGATTAAATCACTCACTTTCGGGGGCGTTGGCATTGCGTCTGTGTTAGTCCTCGACTCACTGCGTGTCAGTCGGGTGTCGGGAACTGTGCCAGGTCCGACGAGGGACTGCAGCAACTCTCCTCCCTTAGACTTTTACAGGGAGTAATTCAGGGCACGACATGGAAGAATGTGTAAGTAACTCCTAAGTTCTATAAACCAACTTTGGTTTCTTGGCCTCAGATAAGAAAAATCTGATCACAGTTAGTGAATTAGTTTGTTCTTATATTTGGGAATGTTTGTTTTTATTGAATCGCTAGATTTTTATGCACTTATATACCGCTCGATTTTGGTTTTCATTCAAGACACTAAGAATTATTGTCAACAAGAAAGAGGTGATGGACCTGTAAATATCCTACATATGCAAATGAGTTTACTATTTCTTTTTAGATGGTTAGTGGCTGTTTGCATTGATAAGTCACCTGTGTATGACCTGTTGGCTTCAGTGTTTATTGAGTCTACAACTTGCATTTATGCAGTTTGGCTCAATCATGTCTTTATTGTGTTCTTGATTGGTGTCCAACTTTTCAGGGTGACAGATATTTTTATTGCATCTGGAGGTAGAGGGAGAGTCAGTAGCGTTATTCTAGTCTACTACATGGCTGATCTAACAAAGATTTGGACAAAATATCCATTTACAAAAAAAAATTCAAAGTAGTAGAAAGAAGCCTTCCTAGCTTTGTACAAATTATCTATGAAACTTGTCACTATTATTTATAATAATAAAATATTGAGTTCATTTTGTTTTTCCCCCCAAACTGAGAATAAGACAAGGCTACCCACTCTTTCCACTGAAGTATTCATTGGTAATATGATTTAGATGAATGCAGTGGGCAAGTGAAGCAGTAAAACAACAGATACTCTGCAATGGAAAACACATGCTTTATATGGGCATTTTAACTAAAAACCAACTCTTCACCAGCAATTTTTCTTTGTGAATATACATGATTGTTGTTCTAGCTATTCCCTAGAAAAAAGATAGGGCCTTAATCCAAAGTGTGTTGAGTGTTAGCACAAGTGACACACATTCACATTCAAAGAGAATATTGAAATATTTGTTTTTCATATAATGAGGTTTTTTGAGGTCAATATGTTGACCGTCTAAGCTAATATTCATATGGCTAGAGAGTGCTAGGAAAGCAAATCATAGGTTAAGGTTTTATGGTGGTTTGTGAAGCAAAGTGTGTTAAGAGTTTCTGTGCCCCTGTTGAACTAGAGACTGTCTGGGTTTTCTTTTCAGTCTGCACAGATACTGGAAAGATGTTGAAGAAGGATGGGTAGGGATACAAGCTGTGAGTAACCAAACATCAAATTGTATAATACAAAATTCTAAAGAATTTCTTGGGACTAATCAGAATTAGCATGTTGCCTAGAGTTTGAACTTCAGCTGAGTGTGATGACTGAAAAGGGTCATTAAAGAAACTTCTTTTTGAGTTTTGAAGTTGTTCTGATTGTGGTGGTACTCATACTTGGTACACATTTTCCCTAATCACTACGCTAGGCACAGGAAATCAGTGCAATCTATCGAATTAAATTACACTTCGATAAAGTATATTGAAAGTATAATAAAATATACATATACTACACTGTTAGTATATATGAGTGAATATGCATAAACAATGTTACAGGTACATTTTATACAATGTATACAATGCAAAATATGAGAAAAAGACTAAAAATGTATGTAATATATTTGAATAACTAGCACATTTTTCTTCTCAGTATTTTTCTTTATTTTTCCTATTTTTCAAATAAACTCATATTGACTATACAAACAGAAAAATTATGATAGAAAATAATGGTTCATTGTCTGGGTTAAACATGCAGCTTAGGTTTTGACCTTTTGGGCATATTATCAACATGGATTTAAACTATTGACTCTGATCTTGAATACAGGCAACATGATTTTTTTTTTTTTGAAAAATATTCCCTTTATCCTAAGTAAGGTGCTGAAAGAGTATCAGCCTTTATGAGGTTCAGATGGCAGCATTCATTTATAACTGATATAAATGAACTTGGGTTTGATCTAACAAAATGATAGTGTTTAGCAAAGTGTTTCATTTATATATCCTAAACCCAGTATCCAGTGTTCCCAGAAAATCATTTATATAGAGAACATATTTTAGTTCATTTCACACTGTGTTAATTGTGTAACACACTGTAACCATTACCTTTTACCAACTACAATTACTCTTCTAATGAAAAGTGATGAATTTAACAAGAAATTATTAGATGTGTTAGATCTAAGCAATGAACAAGTGGTTGATGGGAAATGCTTCCTAATGAATATTTAATTCTCTTTACCACTCCCTCCTTCAATTTCATAATTGAATTACATGCTTCAATTTCATCAAATAAAGAAATATCTAGTGTACAAAGTATCATAATTTGCAACATTAGACGTAAGAAATCCTCAATTTCAGAACAGAGAAGATACTGCCTTTGTGATCACTACTGGTATTTGCTTTATGTTCATCCACGATATGAAACCAAACATTCGGAATTTTTTCCTTTTCAGTTTTTTGTTCACTAAATATATCCCAAATATATTCATATTTTCTCGCTTCTCTAAAGTTGTCAATGCATACCGTTATCTCTGGGGTACTGATCTGCTTAATATTCCTTGCTCCCAAGTATTTATAAAAGAAAGTAAGATGTTTAAACCCAAGCTAAGCTGTTCAGTGTTCTCCCATTGCTTTTAGGGTAAGGAGTAGGTTAATAAGTCCATTGTGATGCATTTTGGGCTACTTCTCAGAGTCGTATTCCCCGTATTACGTGCATTCTCTGCACCTCTAAAGCTGCAATGAAGTGATCTGCAGTTTGACCCACCCTCTGCATCAAGTCTCAGTTTTCATGTTTCTGCACACGTCCGCTGCCTGATTCGTGCGCCCTTGCTCTTACTGTTTCAGTGCGTCCCAGGAAGTGGGCAACTTGCAAATACTGGGAGCAACCCCTCACCAGTTCTGGATAGAAGAAAGTGTGTAAAAACCACAGCACCTTTGTCTCTAGTCTGAGTTTAAGATTCCATTACTGTAATTTCTTGTATAGTTCACCCTTTTATCTCTCCTGACCCTTTCCTTCGTACTTCTCTTTTACTGCCCGACTAAAACATGTACCTCACTGTTAACATGCAGAACAGATGTCAAGATGTGGGTATTCTGTTACTTTTATAATAAGTGTTTTGTGTAAATATTTATGTATTTTAAATGCAGGGTGATGAAGAGGGGGAGAGAGAGAGAGCGAGAGAGAGAGAGAAAGAAGGGAGAGAGAGAGAGAGAAGAAAGAGAGAGAGAGAGAGAGCTGTTCCACCTGCTGATTCACTACCCAAATGGCTGTAAAAGCCAGGGCTTGGCCAGGCCAAAGCCAACATCCAGGAACTCTATCCTGGTCTCCTCCGTGGGTGGTAATGGCTCAAGGGCTTGGGTCTTCTGTTAATGTCATCCAAGATGTATTGGCAGGAATCTGGACCTTAAGTGTAGTCATTCAATTCACCATGGCACTCTCCTATTGGCATCATAAGTGGCTTCACAAATATTGGCTTGAACTTCTGTGCCATAACACTGCTCCCTTGCCATTTTTGCAGGTAATTGTCTATTAATATTAAGCTTCCCTAATTGTAGAGTTTAAAAATAGACAATCTCTGGGCATACAAAGCTCATTCATAGACAATGCAAGTAGTTTGAAGGATGGTAATATAAAGCTAGCCACAACGCGTGGATATTTTTGCTTCATTTGACTTACCTTATTCTTCCATTTGCATTGGAAAAATATACCTGACTTAATGTAGCTACCAGAATATCATCTAATTTAACTTTAGGCTTGGCTAAAATTTTGGTTTGGTTTTGTATTAATTTATAGTACAAATTTACAGTGGCATGATATTGGAAGGTAAAATAAAACAAAAATTAAGGCATCTTATCTTCTTGAAAATACAAATCACATTATTGAAAGGCTAAAATATATTTTGCTCTCATTTTTCTTGCACATTGATGATGTGCATGTGGGGTAACATTGTATCCTATGAGCTGAACTCTCCCATTAAACTGGTTTTGAAATTTTCCATGTTATTAAATATTCCTCCATAAAATAATTTTGATAGCTACAAATCAGTCATGCGTAAGAATGCTTTACATTATTGTTTTTTGCTACTATAAACAAAGTATTTATAAATCTTTGCTCAGTTTTTATAAATGGGTACTGATGATGGGAGCTATGATATCATTTATATTTTTCCTATGGAATATCTTCCTAGTAAAAATAGAATGGCATGCGACTTTTTAGGCTGATAAGCAATTGTTATTTTTGCTTGGATTTTGATGTTTTATAGTTTCAAGTAGGATCAAAAAAAGCATTTTTTCAGGGACACATTTTTGCCTGTTTTTTAAGTTTTGTTTCCCTTTGGCCTTCCTTTTGGAGGCAATGCTATGGACGTTGACTGAAGGGACCTAACCTTTCCATTGCTGTGCTCACCTCCTGACTTAGAGTTCTCAGTGTTCTGTCTGTAATCACAGAGTAGGAAATTATTCAGTCCTTTTTAGAAATAAACTCGGGTAGTTGAGTTGATAATTTCTAGAACTGATTCAATACCCGAGACTAATTTATGAGAAAGAGTGTAACACACTGCAGAAAATGGAAGAAGCCCTCGTATTAAAATTACTTTGGCATTGGTGCCACAAAGTTACTCTCTTTTTTCCACACAAAAAGAAAAAGAAAATTTCAAAGATCGTGTAGGATCAAGGAAGAAATTAGTTTACATACACTTTCATGATTTTTAAAATTTGTGAAAATATTTGTATATTTGTTGTAGTTTAGAAATGATTTGGGGTACCTTTTTAAAGTGCCAATATTACTCACTTTCCACCCTTAGATTTGGGGGATTAATGGGTCAGATTAACCAACCTGAATATAAAAACACAAAGAAAATGTGAATCCTTTGTTGTATTACAAATGGAGTAATTTACATGCAAAAAACAATAAAGGAGTACATACACAACATGCAAAAGACAAGCCAGAGGCTGGAACAGAATTTGCAATTCATGAGATAAACATTGAGCATTCATGTAAAAATTCTTGCATTTAGCAACATATAACTCCAAAGAAAAATGTATAAAAGTTGTAAAAAGAAAATGTAAGGGAAAATTTTACGCATTGTATATTCAGTAAAGAGTATAAAGTCCCGATGAGATAGTAGGAACACATTCTAAAGCTGTATGGTACAGCAGGGTGACTTTAATAAAACTGTATGCTTAAAAATTGCTAAGGGAGTAGATGGTAAATGCTCCTAACACCCACAATGATAACTCTCTGACAATAAATGAATTGAATACTTTTTTGTAAAGATTTTTTTTTTTTTAATTGGAAAGTCAGATATACAGTGAGGGGGAGAGAGACAGAGAGAAAGAGCCTCCATCTGCTGACTCACTCCCCAAGCAGCAACAGTGGCCAGAGCTGAGCCTAGCCAAAGCCAGGAGCCTAGACCCTCTTCTGGGTCTCCCATGTGGGTGCAGGGTCCCAAGACTTTGGGCCGTCCTCGACTGCCTTCCCAGGCCACAAGCCGGGAGCTGGATGGGAAGTAAGGCCCCCAGGCTTAGAACTGGCACCCATGTGGGATTCGTGCAAGACAAGGACTTTTACCCACTAGGCTAATGTGCCCAGCCCAAATACTTTGTTTCGATCATTACACGATGTATGCATATATGAAAACATCATATTGTATACCTTAAGCATTCTCAGTTAAGAATTAAAATTGAGAAAGATGAAGCCTGATTGGATGTATCCAAAGCTATTTTTGAAAAAAAAGCAGAATGCAAACACAAAATCAATAAGATACTGCCTCAATTCCTCTAAAAAATGTTTTAGATTGTGAAATGTTGATCAGCCTGAGGAAAAAAAAAAACAGTAACTCTTACACCCTGTGTCAACACAAACGTATACAACGTTAATGCAGACCCGTGTGGTGACAGCTAACCTAAACAGGGCACAGGTGCCACTCACTCCAGTGGCTCTACCCTGGCTCCAGGGTTCTGGAGACGCTCTTTCCAACCCAGCCAAGCAAGCATCAGAGACAGGAAAGTTTCCAATCTCTGAATCAACCCAGACTTGTCCCGTATCGCAGAGCATTCATTCATCAGCCAAATCAGTCCAGCATGGAACTATGAGAACTAACAAATTTGGTTTCAAGTCACTTGTTTAGAATAATTTGTTTCACATAATAAAAAGCTATTGGCGATTTTCTCACAGATATCCCCAAAGACAAACATTGTATTTTTCTCTTGTTTGTAATAGGTGAAATATAGAGTACATGAAATGTGTATGAATAAAAATGACAGCTTTGGGATTTGACATTATTTATAGTTCTTGTGTGTTCCCCTGAGGAGCAGGGATTTCTCTATTTACCACTTGTTGAATTCTCTACTTAGTGGAGGATTAAGCTCTTGTTTATGAAGTATACTGCAAGTATGCCATCAAAAAAACTTAAATATAAGAAAGGAAATGGAGGGAAGGGTATTGAGGGCAGGAGAGGGAAATATGATTATATTCTTTTAAGTGTGTACATGAAATACATGAAATCTGGACTCTTTATATAAATAGCTACATACATACATACATACCTAATAGTAAATACAATGAAAATAAAAGCGAAAGTTACCACTATGTAAAAATAATATAGAATAATTTTTTTCCTGTGGGCAAGATACATTTTTTTCTTACATTTTTTCTCTATGACTAGGGAAAGCTGTAATGTAAGTACAGAGAAAAGTGTTTTTCCCTTACTGCTCTGAGAAAACATCTGAGTGTTTGGTGTTCTGTGTTCTCAGATGCCTTTGGGAAAGTCCTAATTTTGTGCAAGAAGGGAATTTGCTGTGTTTGCCTCCGATGAGAGAGGCTGGCTGTGGGCGTTGAGATGGCTGCAGCACGCAGGTGGAAATGATGAAGGCTATTTGCGAAAGGAGATGCTAAGAGAAGGCTGCTATGCCTGGGATTCCCGGGCGAGAGTAGCAAACCTTGAATTAGGAGAGGGAAGGCGTTACTGACAAAACAAGCAACTCCTGAGCCTGCTCCCATCACGTGACTTGGGCTCAGCCCTCCATGAAATCTACTAGATCAGGTAAAGGATCCGACTCAAACTCATCTCCACGCCTCCCTAGTCCCCTGTCTAGGAGTGAGCCGTGGTATTTACACACAAACCCCAATGAGCGACCGCATCTTCGGGTGGAAGGGTCGTATTTATTCCCTGAATAGTTTGATCTCCTGTGTCCCCGGGTTCTGGACAAGAACCTTCCAGACGCAAAGAAGTTCACTAGAGAAAAGGAAAAGGTTTAAAACATTGGGGGAGGGCCTCTGCTACAGGAAACTCTTCTGAAACCGGGCAAAGGAAAGAGGTGGGTGATTGGGGAATTTGAAACACTTGGTATGAAGGGAACAGGCAGGCAAGGTATTTAAAGGCAGGCTCTTTAATTTTCATTTGCTTACACCTGCCTTCCCAGAATGCCTCTGTTATATCCGGGACAATGTATTTGCATATTCAATTAGAGGCCCGCCCCCTGCCTTATAAAAGGAGGCGCGTGAGTTAAGGAAGCGTTCTTTCTGCCCCGGACCTTCCTTGAGGTGTCGCGTGGCGTCTCTGCTCACCTGTTTGTGCTTCAACTGCAGCGTTCTGGCGGCTGTTCCCTAATACAGGTACCGATTTTTTGGTTTTTATTTTCTCTCTAGCTTAGGGACAACTCTTAGACCCACTTATGTGGGCTGTTTCTGGGTGTGGGAAAGCCCTCTCTCCCCCTCTTCGTGCGTCGATGTGACTTTATTCCTTCATGACCCCAGTTGTATTCTGTTACTGTTTTTACGCGATATGAGTCAGTAATTTTATTTTTGTGGAAGATAAGAGCCTGGGTCCAAATTTAATATTTTCATTGCCCACTTCAGACTTCCTGCTCACCCAGAACTGGGGCAAGAGGACAGGGTGGCACTAGATTGTCATGGTTGCTTTAAGCCGCTACTTCAGGGCCCAGAGTGAACAGATGGTGGGTTTGGTTGATTGGCCCTTTGGCCTACACTGGGCTCCCAGGTTCTGGGGCAGTAGACGCAGGCCTCAGGGTAGGAGTTGGCTGCTGGCATACAGATGGAAACCGGGGAAGGTTTCTAGCATCTATAGAACACATTGATAGCTGTAATGCATAATATTAATGAGGGTTTTAGTAATATCTGTAATCTAATTTTAATATAGCATGTTATTAAATCAGCATGTCTCATAATTTATTTAATCATTGCTGTTATGTTTGCGGCACAGTATAATGAAAGGGAGACGGTCACCCCTGAATTTTATGACTCAGGACAAACTCCTAAAGTGGAATCCCAGATAATAAATTATGCACAGCTTAAGAATTTTAAGATATATTTCAATACAGTCTGCTGGAAGACACATGTTAATTTGTAGATACTTCTGTGGTGCACTGGGGGCTTAAACAGTGCATTAGCATTTCCGAGAATATATTTAACTGTACACAACCACTCGTTACTTCTGTCTTGATCTGCTGATTTACAGAAGAACAGAAGGGCGCGAGTTACCTGACAGGTGTATCCAATGATGCAAAGTTGCACTTAATGAGACTAGGGGTTTTACTACTTTTGAGTTGGATGTAGAAACAAAGGTTTTCTTGAAGTTGTCCAAACTTGATTGCTAAGTGTTTAAATCCCTTTTGTTTAATATTAAATTTTTGATCTGATATCAGGGAGTTTCTTGACATTCACTCTCCTTCTCCCCCTTTGCTGTTTTTGTGATAGAAAACAAAATCCAATGTACATTGTAAATACCACTTGGTTGATTTATAACAGCTGAAACTCTAAGAGGAAAATGTGAGAGATTGAATCTATGATAATATTAGAGTCCCATCCGGAAGTAATATTAAATTTAGGCTTCAGAATATAATCAAGCATTTGTCCAGTTATCTTTAATTGATCTACTTTATAAATGAATGTGCAAATTGTAGCAGAAATTGCAGTGCATTGCACTTCAGAGCATAAAATGTAGCAATAAAACTGGCTGAGGAATTTTCAGTTCTTTTTTCATCTGGGCACTCATGGGCTACTCAATATTTTTCAGTATTTCTAGTGAGGAGAGCATTCAAGAACTTAATGACTTTGCACTTTAAAATTAAAGTTCTTAGAATTTGTGGCTTTTTATTTAAGAAGAGAATTGTGTGGGACCGTGTGGTTGCTTCTGGCTTGTCTGACAGCTGGGAGAAATGAATGGGGTGGGATTGGGGAAGGGCCCAATTATGTCAAGGGAGGAGATGAGAAATTCATAAGCTTCGGTCTCCCCAGTGCTGCTACTCCCCTAGTTACAGCACCTAAGTTTGATTTATAAAGCGACACGTTCTTTTTGAGACAGAAGCCCGTAAAGAAGAGGGTGAGAATGGCAGGACTGGACGTCGTAGAGACAATCTCCTATCTCCTGCGACTTGAGTTCCCTTGAGCATAAACCCAGCTGATTAACAATCAGGCATGTAGTTGGTGGTAATTAGGATTTGAACTCAGAGTTCCTGAGTATCACACTCAGGCCCTCTACCTGATGCGTCCTATTTGCTTTTTAATTGGTTTGTTATTCATCCCGGGAAATGGGGCTCAATAACAGTTAGCTAGTGTGATTCCATCCTCACCCATATGTATTCTGTAAGAGAACGCAAGCATATACTTGGCATTAAACTTTGTAGCAAATGAAAAATGACCTCTTAAATGTTTGTTTTCTAAGATTCTTCAACCTAGAGGAAGTGACAGCAGAGAAATTGTCAAGCTGATTTCTTATCTCGATATTCATACATGCGTAGTTTTCCCCCTAGTTGATACTATTGGGTGAAGCTTCAGGAATGGAGAAGTAAGGCATCACTGTGGGTTTCACTGTTCATTTCCTGCAGTTAGTGAAGCGAGCTTAGAGCTGTGTCAGTATGTTCTGACTCCGTTCAGCACGTTTCTCCCAGCTAGTAAGTTTCAGAACATTTTCCAATAGGATTCAGATCATCTAACTCTACTGTATTTGGGGAATAGCAGGTGATAATCAGCTATTTAGTTTCTGTTCGGTATCTGCTATTACTTGGTGCCGAAAGATTCAGCCCAAATCCCATTTGCAGAGTTTATTACCTCCCAGAGTCTGTGAGCAAGCATCTTTTCTAGGCGTTTTACTTGTCTGTCTTGTCTGTCGGTTATCCATTTTCCATTGTTGTCTCAGGTTGGCTGCCAGTGGTACATTTCTCAGCCACTTAATAACTTTACTTAGATTTATAAGAAGCCAAGTGCTGTCAGTCCCTGAGATGTATAGATTGAGGCATTTTTTCTCCTCCACCATTTCCAAATCTACAGCCTAAGTCTGTCTCTGTAATAGCACTTTGGTCTTAATAGAGTGTGTCTCTCAGCATCCGGCTCCCGCTGCATTGTGGGAGCATGGCTGAAGCTCATCTCTTCTGAGCTGGACTGCAGTTAAATAGGAGCAATTTATTTCTGCTGTTGTCAATATCACATTTCATGAACCTGAAAGTCATTACATTTTTTTTTTCAAATTATCTTGCTTGGCTTTGTAAGGGCATTTTGTATTTGCCTCAGATCATTCTTTCGGATTTAGAAAGAATTGAAACTTTTTGTTAGACTTGTGATCAGCCTAATAGGGTGCTGCTTCAGCTAGAAGGAGGCAGGGGGAGAAAGTTGAATCTTTGGACTGCAAAAGCTACATTTGACATGCTCCGTAATCAGAGTGGTTGTGGAGTTTGTAGCTTATTGTTCACTAGAAGTGGTAGAATATTGCATTAAGAAGTATCTAGTAAAAGACTTTTCCCAAAACGAATTTCAAAGCTGTATCTGAGCGGTGGCTGTTGGTATTATACAGGGCGTGATGACGTCCTTAAAGTACATAAGTAAAATCACAGCAATATCGTAATGCTGGACCCACGTAGTCTTTTTCTTGTAAGCACATTATGTTAATGGCACTGGGGCCCTCTGTTACTTTTATCTGTATTCCTGTAAAGCAGAGGTTGACAAATTAAGGTCAACTTCCCATTTTGTATGGCTAGAGAGATAAGAATGTCTCTTTTAAATAGTTGAAAACAGCAAAAGAGTAATCTCTAGTGACACATGAGCATTATCTGAAATTCATAGTTCGGTGTCCACAGCACAGCCTTCTGGGATCAGAGCTACACTCCTGGTACATACTGAGTCTGTGGCCATCTTTATGCAGCAGTGGCAATATGAAGAGGTTGCAACAAAGATGTTTAAGCTAAGGAAGGCTGAAATACATCCTAACTGGCTCTTCACAGGATAACGTTGGTGAATCTCTGTACTAAAGCGCCTTGCCATGCAAGGAGGATTCTTTATTTTTGCTCTCCCTTCCTCTACTTAGAGGAGACACTGGTAATAAGAGTTGCAAAGTCAGGACTAGCCCTCGGCCCAGATGGGGTTGCGTAAGTGCAATGACTTACAGGACACAGCGAAGTTTTCTCTGCCTCTCTACTCTGTCCTGTCAGGATACAACTCTCTGCCTTGTCTGATCTGAGTCATCCCTTGGACTTCGGTGAGCCAAAGGTGAGTCATTAAGATTGCAGACAAGCTACTGTGGGGTAGGAAAAATACTGGCCTGAGACCGGAGAAGTCTGGGAGCTAATTAGGAGTCCTTCACAAGTCAGCTCTACTCACCTGAGCTTTTGTAGAGTTGACTTCCTCACCTGCACGTGGTTGAACCAGGTGCTCTGTAAGGCCTACTCTAACCTGGAGATACTGATTCTCTGTCCCAGTATGTGAGCAGCCTCAGGCCTTCGTTGGACTTCTCCCGTGACTATAATTAAATTTACTAATAAGTGAATTACTAAAGAAAAAAAACATCCTGAGAGTTGTCACTTACTGCACATTATTGCACATTATTCATGAGCAGCACCTGGCACCAGGGAGGTACTTAGTAAGGGTATGAGTAAGGGTATTCTAGTTACTGCTGTTGCCTCTCCAGATAAGGCTTATCCAGGACAAGCCCATTAAGCAAACTTTGTTTGCCAGGCTGGTGAAATTCCCACAGGTAGGACTTGAAAACTTCAGTGGATGTAGCCATCACTTATAAACCCGTTTTTCTATTTTTATTACTATAAAAACCATACTTCATGTATTTCTTAGGTACGGTTCTAGCTGTACTTCCCGCTTACCTTCTTTTACCCTCTGTTCCCCTGCTTGATTCATGTTTTGTTTCATAAATTTTGTAACGACCTGCTTTCAGTCCACCCTGTACTCTCAAGCTGACTCATCTCTAACCATGCTACTGAACAAAGCAATCTGTAGGAAGACCGCAGTTCCGCAGGAGTATCAACAAGGGCTGAAAGCAGGAGTCATATCACAAGCTGTCCATGCTATTCCTGTGTGTGTTCGCATTCTATATTAACTGAAACATATCAGAAAACATGGTGTTATTTTGGAGGGGGGACTGGCTTATTTCACTAAGCATAATGGCTTCCATTTTCCTTCTGCTTGGTGCAAAAGAGATTTCATTGTATTTACAGTTGTAGTATTTTTAGAGACTGTGTTTATGTATCACATTTTCTTTATCCAGATGGTTGATAAGACATTTAGGTTGATTTTGTGTCACACCTATTGTGACTTGAGATAAAATAAGCACTGGCAGTGTTAACTCCTTCAGACGCTCATGTAATTGCCCTTGGGTGAATTGCCAGAAGTGGTATGGATGAGTCATAAGGTAGATCTATTTTCAGATTCCTGAGTAGTCTCAATACTGTCTTCTATAATGGTGGTACTGGTTTACACTGCCAGCAACACTGTATGAATAGCATTTTCTCTGTTGAATGAAGTTTTGAATTTTTGACTCCCATTTAACCTGGGCGAGGGGACATTTTATCGTGATGTTTATATAGTCCTGAAGTCTGATCACCTGAGCCTTTCCGTATGTGTCTGGCCATTTGTATTTTGTCCTTTGAGAAATCTATTTAATCTTTTGCTTGTTTGTTAATTTTTCTTGTTGAATTTCTTGCTGTGTCTAGATTCTGGATGTTAATGCTATGCCAGTTGCAGATATTTTCTCCTTGGTGTCAGTTGCCTGTTGTTGCAGTACAGAGGCTTTTGAACTTTAAGCAATCGTGTGTTGGTTTTGTTGCTTGCGCTGTTGGGATATTTTCTAAGCAGGTTTTGCCTGGGTCCATGTCTTGCCGTTTCCCAATGACTTCCTCTATTCTTTCGATGTTGTTTGTTCACACATTGAAATCTTGATCCATTTTGAGTTCACTTTTTGTGCGTGGTGTTCTGTTTCATACCCCTGTATATGTAGATGCAGTTTCTCCAACCCCATCTGTTGAAGAGATTGTCCTTTCTCAGTGGGATCAATTTTAGCTCATTTGTCGAAAATCAGTTGCAGATGTGTGTATTAATTTTGGTGGGTTTTATTCTTTCCCATGGATTCACATGTCTATGCATGGACCATTACTGGGACTGGTTTTGTGACTTAGCGTACAGTCTGTAATAGGGAAGTATCCATGCACCAGTGAAAGGAGTATGGATTTGGTAGCTGTGGGATGAAATGTTTTGTAGATAAAAATTAGATCCATTTCATCCATGAAATGTGTGCTGATCTAACTTGGAATGTCACTCTCACGGGAGTTTAATAAATGTTCTCTTTAGCCAAGGAACTGTAGCATCTCATAAGTGTAGTGCAGTAAATACAAGTATTTGCAAATAGCTCCCCTGTTTATTCTCTTTGTGGTTTCTGCAGCAATAGCCATGAGAAGATGATGGTCGTATCAGTGGTTGAATAGGAAAAAACAAGCAAAAATAAACTATAATTATTCTGTCTTCCAAATGGAATGACATCATTCTGTATTTTTATTTTGCCTTTTGCCAAAAGTTACCGTTGACTGGAGTAGACTAGCCAAACAGTTGTTTCTACATTGTCGTTGTATTTCTAATATTACTGTGAAATTCAATCACTGCAAACTCTGAAGAACCAGCCTCATGTCACTAAAGCTAATTACTGGTTTTACAATGTTTTTGGATGTGCTGAGAATGAATGCAGAGGGCGAAACTGGTATCTTATCCAGATGGCTCTGTTTCTCTTTAATTTGGTTTTCTTGGCCCACTTTAAAATATTTGCTATATACATACTCATGAGCATAAAGGCCGGGGTTAAAAAATCAAGGGCATTTCTTGAGAGGAATAATTGAAAAACTTTTTTTTTATTGGAAAGGCAGATTGTTACAGAAAAAAGGAAACAGAGGGAAAGATCTTGCATCTGCTGGTTCACTCCCAAGTGGCCACAATGGCTGGAGCTGAGCCAGTCCAAATCCAGGAGCCAGGATCTTCTTCCAGGTCCCTCTATTTGGGTGCAGGGTCCAAGGCTTCAGGCCATATAGATGGGATGTGGAGCAGCTGGGATATGAACCTGTGACCACATAGGGTTCCAGTGCCTTCAAGGTGAGAATTTAGCCACTGAAGCCATTTCACTGGACCCAGAAAGACTTCTATAGGAGAAATTTCTTAATTACTTTCATAACATTTTTCTGCTGACTCTAACCTTTGTTTGTAGTCCAATTCATTGCCTCTTTGAAGTGGTTATATCTTAGCTGGAATGGATTGGCATGATGCTGTTAAAGCTTTTGGCATCCTCATGTGACGACAACACAACTATGTTTATGTGCATTTTGAAACCATACTGAATGATTAGGAAACTTGTCAAAGTCATGAATTGTATTAAAGACAATTTTTTTTGGAAAGTTACATATGCTAGGAATATTCTAAGTAATGTACAGGTTGTAATATTTATTTTCAAAATAATCCTTGAAGTTGGTACTTCCATTCCTCGTTTTATACACATTTTACAGAGGAGGGAAAGTGTCACGCTTTGTTTTGAGGCAACTTGCCTGGCATGACACAGCCATTATTGACAAAGCCAGACTGCCAACATGTAAAGTCTAGTGGCAGGGCCATTTGATTTCTTTTTAGAAACATTTTTGAAGTTTGTGTTAGTCACAAAATATATTTCTGAGTTGTGTAATAGTAAAAAAGTACTACTTATACATTCCAAGTTAGTTTGTAAAATGTGTTTTCTGGAATCTGAGTTCCATGAGTCAATGATTCGTGCTTTTTACTTTCTGGGCTGAAGGTTTGGAAGTGATGGGTTTGTAAATAAAAGCAGTTGACGGTGTGTGGTCTTCTCGGGAATTCCATTGTGCTCATGGTTTTTGATGTTGTGCCTACATTTTCTAGCTACATAAACACAATGCTTTGTTGGGTTGGTAACACACAGGCAGTTCCTTGTAGTGTGGAAGTGAATCTGTAGATTACATCAGTGTGTTCTGAGTGGGCTCATTAATTTTTTTCTATTGAAGATAAATTTTTTGATTAATAGAATTGCAGTGCTTGCGAATTACTAATCCCTTACATTGAAGGCAAAATTAAAAAGATTAATAGTACTTGCAGTTCAGAATTAAAATTGATATAGACTGCACAATAAAAAGAGGAATTATTGAAGAAAGTGTAGATTAGTAATTCACCCTGAGAGCTGGAAGTAGGAAGCAGGGATTGATCTTTCTTAAATGGAGTGGAAGGATGCATCTGATATACCTAGGACCTGAACTATGGAGACATAATTGTGATGAGTAACTTGGTGTAGCTGATGTTAAAAGGTGGACCCTCCCATTGCATGCTATTAGTGGGGAAGGGACAGTGATGAGTTAGACACAGCAATAGGCTTCGATGTTAGGAATACTGACGTAATCTCTTTGGAGATTAGGCGGGCATAAATACACAGGTGAGAGGAAGTAGGGCAATGAAGAAGAGTGAGAGTGTAATGCAATAAGAACATTATACCAAACCAGTGCTTCCATGCTGGTTGTCTGTGTGTGACATCCAAATCCTTACTGTTCAACAGTAGAGAAATCCGTATCACATTTATCAAAGTGAAAAAGGAAACTTTCAATTAGGGATCAAGATATGAAATACTTAAATTTATGTGCTTGGATAACCAGAGAGTAGGATGATACCAACATCTGCCCTAAGTTGGATATACAATATATCAGAGATGAAACAGCTTCTGAAATTAAGTGAACATTTGGTGATGTTCTTGGAGGTTTTAAATTGTAAACACTGGAGTTTCATATGCTTAGGCAAAATTATAATCCATTTGAGAGCAGAGAAACTTTGCTTAAATATTGTCACACCTATGTAAGTATATGACTTATAAAGCGCATTCATATGGCCAAAGAGGAAAAACATTTTATGCAGTCATCAGTATTCCCAGAACCCATGTCAAAACTTGTATCTTTCTATTGTTAAATAATGTGCTGATATTCATATTTCTTATTTACTGATTTTAGAAAATAGGCTTCCAATTCAAGCAGGTAGAAGCACCTTGATCCTTCTCTCTAGTCGCTATACTTTTCAACATTCACATTATTGTATTTCTGTATTGCCATTTCCTCTCCAAGTGTTACAGATAGATTTTTTTTGTTTTTGTTGTTCAGTTTCTCTTGTAATTAGTAATAACCTTGGCTCTTTTCTGTTTTATAGTCCCGTATCATTTTGACTAAACTTGTGTTAAAATTAGAAACTATTTTACATAGGCTTAAATCTACTGAATTCTTCCCCATCTCAGTTTTGCTGGAGATGGTTCCCTGAGCTCCACCTGTCTTGCTTGAGTCTATACTTGAGTGTTCTCGCTTTGACTGGTGTAATACTCTTCTCATCGGGCACTACGTGCTGTATACAACATTAGGGTTTTTCGTCTTCATTAGCTTATACTCACTTGTTACTGGCTGTACATCTTTACTTTCTAAGAAAGAGGATGTGGAATTCTTACGGGTAGAGCTTTACTCCTGACTAAATAACTTTGTTTAGGTTGCAGTTTAGAGTGATGTAGACTTACTGAGTTGCTGTTGAAAAGCAAAGTGGCTATCTCCTTTTTGTAAACTGCTGCAGAATCTCTTTTCCATGAAGTCCTTTTCCATCTCACATTATTCTCACTCATCTTCTGAAATGTTAATATGTAATCTGGAGTCTGTTTATATTTTTCCTTAATTTCTGTGGATCATATTCTTAAGTGATTTTAATACATTCCTCTGTTTTGTCCTGATGAGTTGATCCTTCTGGATAGTTCTTACTTCCTTATCCATTTTTAGCTGTTATGTATTTTTTTTCCTAGTTTCTGGAATATATTCTCAGTTTTATTTCTAGAATTGTATTTTTTCCTGATGGCCTGAAAGTGCTCAAGTGGTAAGTGTTTAGCTCAAAGCTAAGCTCCTGGTAAAGATAGATGTTATCATGTCTAAGTCAGGAATCAGAGGGCCATTCTTGTCATTTCACGCCTTCGTTCAATCACTGCCCTTTCTCATCTTCCAAAGGGAAATCGCCATCCTGATTTTTAATATTTGCTTAAACTTCATATTAATTGGGTCATATAATTCTTAATCTTTCAAAATAAGACTTTTTCCATCTCAGTGACTGTGATATTTATTTACTGTTATCTCATCTAACAGGAGGTGATCCATTCTCATTGTTGTAAATTAGATTGCATATTATGCAAAATGCCATAAATTATATATCTATTTTATCTTGGTGAACTCTTGACTCGGTTATTTCCATTGTCAGATTCTGAGTAATGTAGCTTTAAACATTTTTGTGTTTTTTCCCACTTTTAAAAGGAATATTTCTAAAAGTCTAAGTGTCAATATTTTGTGAATACTGTCAAGTTTTCCAAAATAATACTGAGTGTTTTTGACAATTTACATTTCACATGAGTTTTGTAATTAGCTTATTTCCCCAGATCTTAATTGAATTATTTTTAATCTATAGCTTAGTTTTTGGAAAATCATCATCTTCCCGTCTATGAGAAGTTATCACTGATTAAGGATTTCCTTTTATGGTTAATGTATTATCATTTTACTTTCTTCATATGTTGAGCATTTGTTATTTGTTTCTTTGTAATTTTATCATTTAAAAAAGCGTTTGTATATGAAAATTATCTCAGGCGTTTTGGGTGTTCACTTCTACTTTATACATGCACTCTTGCCCATTTCCTGAATCTTTAAAAAATGCTGTACTCTTTGAACAGTAACTCACTACTCTCACTGACCAGCATTTGTCTACCACCATCTTAATTTGTTTTTCTAATTTTGACTGTTCGAAGTACCTCACATAAACGTCATCATACCATTTTGTTATTGTGTGATTGGTTTCACTTAGCATAACATTCTGATGTGTTAGAACAAGTGTTAGAATCTCCTTCCTTTTTCTGGCTGAATAAACATTGAAGGTAGACAGCCTATTTTGCATGTCTGTTCACCAGGTAGTGGGGACTCAAGCTGTATCCACATTATCTTGTTGTGAATAATGTAGTTATGAATGTGGCTGTGTCCTCCATAGCCTACATTTTGGGGTGGGGGCATGGAGAATAATACATCCAGAATAGAAACAACTGGAATAAGAGTGATTCTTTCTAAGTGGTTGTCGCTTTCTTACTCCTATATGCATTTTTGTCTGCTGTCTTCACTTACTGAAAATGAACGGAAAATATCTGCTGCTTAGTGCAACCAGGGAAGTCAACATTTGTTACTGCTTGTACTAGGAGTCTAAGAAGTCTCCTGTCTCTCCCACATAACTTCCCAGCAAGTCTCACAGCTAACAACCACTGGGGAGGGATGAAAGTCTCTAAAAACAGAGCAATAAGGACAAAACTGGTGAGGGAACTGAGGTCCAGCTTCAGCAGATGGCTTGGCTTGAGCGTGTCTGAGCACTCCTGGAACTGCCTTGGGGGCCGACTTTTTGCTCTGTTTGAAACGTACATGCTCATCTCAACATTGGACAACTTCTGGCTCATTCATTTGAAGATGATACAGTGCACACGGTCTGTCACTTGGCATCTTTGGAGGGAGATTAGAGTTGCAAAGGGCATAATACAGGAAAAAATGAGGAATCCAAACATTGTGTTAATGTCTTAGGTATTTTTCCCATTTTTCATTTCATTGTATGAACTAATGGCATTTTCGTGTGATTTCTATGTTGCTTGTGGTTTATAATACTTTTGAGATGTTGAATATAGTTCACTGGAAATATATTGAATATTTATGTATCTGTTCATAAATGATCCTTTGGAATGTTTTCTTATGATATCCTTTTCTGGCAGGGAGATGCTGGTCTTACAGAATGTGTTAGAAAACGTTCCTCCTCTTCAAATATTTGGAAATATTTCTAAAGGATTAGTGTTCATTCTTTTCTAAATATTTGTTTAAATTCACAAGTGAAGCCATTAGTTCCAAGTCTTTTTTTTGTTGTTGGGAGAATTTAATTACTTTGTAGTTATTATGAATTTATTCAATTTCACATTTATCTGTGGATTTAGTCTTAATAGATTATGTGCTTGTATAAATTTGCTTTATCTAGATTATGCATTGTGGTGAAATACATTTGCTTGTGCTACTTTTCTTTTTTTAATAATACTTTGTATTTCAGTAGAGTTATCCCAACTTCAATTCAGATATGTCCCTTCACATAACAGACACCCTATGGAAAGCTTCACGAATGACTTAAGTTACATTTTTCCTTCACTTGATATAATGAATCCTTACTACAATAAACATTTGTGATCTTAAAACACTTGGCTGTGAAATATATGGAGACAAAGCATGAAAAATACTGTTGTAGGAACATTTTTGTCAGTTTAATGATTTATCAAAAATGAAACCTAGCAGCCAAAAACATGAATTCTGTCTAATGCAATTATCAGAGTCCCATCCAATCTTTTGAAGGACACAAAGAAAAAATCATGAAGTCTCCAAGAGGAAACTCTTCTTTGAATTGCATTTGAACATAATACCACATGCTCTCAGCCTTTTCTTAGTTCTCAGGCCTGCTGACTTGTCCTGAAAATTCTGGGCTTGCTTGACCTTACAATCCTGTGAACTAATTCCTTCAATTAAAATTATTTTTCTCTATAAATAAATGTTTTATGTTTCCCCGAAGAACCTTGGCTAATGTGCAGCAGTGCAAGGACTGTCTTGATAAGGTGCTGTTCAATTTGAGATTTGAGGAAAAGACAAGAATTAATAGGTGAAACGAGGCAGTAAAATCTTTGCAACGAAAAGTGCAATATACCCAAAGTTGTTCCAAGGGAGGATAGTGCTGCTTTGCAGAATGAGCTATGACGGTTATTGAAGTGAGTACTCGCAGATATGTTTGAGACAGGCAAAACAGGATCTTGTAGACTTTGGTATTTTGTATGGAAATTCAGACAGTATTTTTGTTTGCAATTCTTAAACATCTATATAAAATTAGAGCTATATTGCACTGACATTAGCCATAATTTAAGTAGTCAGAATTTAAATGGGGAGTTAATAATGTGCTTTTGTTTTGTCTGTGAGTGAGATGACCAAGAATGAATTATTGCCTGCATCTTACCAGCTAAACTCAAATCCCACGTGGCACAACTAGATACTTGAAAATGTGAGAAAAGATCAAATGTCTGCTACACTGAATCACACCATCAGTAAAATATTAGCAGAGCTTGAGTGAGCCTGACAAAAGTTTACAAAACAATTCACTTGATCATGAAGAAGGAACGAAGTTCATGTGGGAGGCAGGCAGCATTACATTCAGATTGTTTAATATTCCTCAGTTATTGTAGTTGAAAAAAGTACAGTTAGGCTCTACTAAAATGCCAGTGCGCATTCTGTTAAATTTCACTGCACATATATTCATTGTATCATTTCTTTCAGACCTTTCATTTTACACATGTTCCTGGGGTTGTTGAACATTCCTGAAGTACAGATGACTGTTAATCCATTAAAAATAATAAAGCAAAACCTTGAAATTTTATGACCAGTTGAAAGGCAATCCAAGTTTCAAAAGTCAGAGAAATTAAAGGAAGGACTATGAGCGTAGATGGATAGTAACATAAAAGTTACACATGCTGAAAACGTAAACTAATGCATACATTCTCATCCCTTTGACATGTTTTGGATAAGTTGACTGTCATTTATGATCCTATATTTTCCCCATCTTTCCAACTAGTTCACCTGTGTGGTGATGAAGGTTTTTGCTCAGTTTTCAAGTCTTCCTATTTCTCCAGTGGCTACACACATTTTTCAATAATGATGGCTAATAGAATGATACCAAACTGTCTACTCCCCTCTTTTCCCTCCTGCTTCCTCTTACGTGTCAACTCTGCTTGATTTTACAATGATTGTTGTAGGTACTTGAAAAGATGGGCTAGGGGATGTTGAGCACCCATAATGCTGTAAATGACCAAACCTCAACAGCATGCACGGATTTGAACCACTGACAGCTCAGTTGTCAAGAGTGGGACAGTCTTCTGCCAGGAGAAGATAAACAACTTATGTATGGGCTTCTTGTTTCCAAAAAGGGTATTGCTGGATCCGATGTGCAGTCTCAGTAGCTAAATCCTTGTGCTGCATGTGCCAGGATCCTAGATGAGTGCTGGTTTGTGTATTGGCTGCTTCACTTTCCACCCAGCTCCCTGTTCTTGGCTATGGAAAGAAGTTAGATGATGGCTCAAAACCTTGGAACCTTGCACCCATGTGGGAGATCTGCGAGAAGCTTCAGGCTCCTGGCTTCGGATTGATCCAGCCCTGGTTGTTGCAGACAGTTGGAGTGAACCAGCAGAAGGAAGGAAGATCTTTCTGACTCCTATGTAAATCTACCTTTCTAATAAAAATAACTTAGAAAAAATAAGGATGTTACAATGAATGTTTACTTTTAATAAATGAGCTAACAGATGGATTTAGCAAATTAAGAGTACACACGTCTCATGAGAAGTGTTGAATATGAACAAAAGATCACATTGAGAATTAAAGTTTGGTAGCTTTGGTGATAGTCTATAGTTCAAGGTCCTGAACTTGGTTTACTGCACTAAGGCTGGGGTTGTTTAATGCTGTTCACTGATCCTTTGCTTCCCTAGCTGCTTCCAGCTAGCATTTCAAAAGAATTCCATTGAGTTTCATGCTAATTTTTTGAGCCTAGAAGAAATGTGAAATCAGACCATCGTGAATGTAGACCAAATTAGGTATTAGGATGAGTTCCCAGAGATAGACTTAAATCTTCAGGAAAAACAAAAGGTCTGCTATTGCTTTGAGAGACCATTTTTGCATTTTGGTCTCAACTCTAATACGTATATTCGGGTCACAGGGCAGATAGTTCTAGCTTTGTGAAAAGCATCTATGTTGTTTTGCATAATGGAGTACCAATTTGAATTCCTACCAGCCACCTCTGCATATTCTCTCTACCATTTGTTACTTTTTTCTTTGAGTTGAGATTGAAGTAAATTGACACCTCATTTTGATTTCCATTTCCCTGAAAACCAAAAACACTGAATATTTTTCTATGTATTTGTTGATCATTTGACTATCTGTTGAGAAATACCTATTTCTATCTTGCCCAATTCGTAATAATATTGCTTTTGTTTCTGTTGACTTTTTGAGCTCATCATGTGTGCTGGATCTCACCGCCAGTTGCAGGGTATTTCATTGTCAGTTGTGTCTACACTCTGCTGATGATCAGGTTTGGTGTGTAGAAACTTTAGCTTGATACAGTTGTCTTTCTTTAGTATGCCTTTTTCCTTTTTAAAAGTTTATTTTTATTTGAAAGGCAGATATACAGAGAGGAGGAGAGACACAGAGGAAGAGCTTCTATCCAATGATTCACTCCCCAAGTGGCCGCAACAGCCGGTGCTGTGCCAATCTGAAGCCAGGAGCCAGGAACTTCCTTCTGGGTCTCCCACGTGGATGAAGGTCCCAAGGCTTTGGGCCTTCCTCGACTGCTTTCCCAGGCCACAAGGAGGGAACTGGATGGGAAGTGGAGCTGCTGGGATTAGAATTGGCACCCATATGGGATCCTGGCATGTTCAAGGCGAGGACTTTAACCACTACACTACTGCGCCGGGCCTAGTTTGCTTTTATTGCCTGTGCTTTTGGGGTCTTAGGCTGAAAATCGCTGCTTATGTGAGTGCCGTCAAAGTGCTTCCGTTATGTGTTCTTCTAATATCATAATTTAGATCCTAATGTATTGATACTTCTGATATAGTTTGAGTTGATCTTTGGACAGGGTGAGGGAGGAGAAAGTCAATTCTCAGCATATTTACACCCATTTTCCCAGTGTCATTTATTGAATGCATTGTGTTGAATCCAGGGCTTGTTTTTGGCAATAAACGTAATCTTTCTTATTTTTACTGGAAAGGCAGATATACAGAGAGGAGAGTCAAAGAGGAAGGTCTTCCGTCCGATGATTCACTCCCCAAGTGGCCGCAACGGCTGGAGCTGAGCCAGTGGGAAGCCAGGAGCCTCTTCTGGGTCTCCCACAAGGGTGCAGGGTCCCAAAGCTTTGGGCTGTCCTCCACTGCTTTCCCAGGCCACAAGCAGGGAGCTGGATGGGAAGCGGGGCCGCCGGGGTTAGAACCAGCGCCATATGGGATCCCGGCTCATGCAAGGCGAGGACCTTAACCACTACGCCATTGCACCAGGCCCAATAAACGTAATCTTAAACTGTGTAGTAAGTAGGTTTCTAATTTTAATACTAAGCTTCTCATTTGGGCCTTGGGGCGGCCTCCCACTATTGGTACTGTGTGTCCTGTTCTCAAGGAGAGATCATAAAGGCAAGCCACAATGGGAGTGGAGCTCCCCAAGGTGAATCATGACCACTTTCCCAGCTTCCTTTTGTGCTGCATGTCTTATAGCTTGGGAAGCAACATGGGATTTAGCGGTGATGTATTTTTTTTGACAGTGTTTTCAAGGCAAAAATTTAACAGTACTGAGTTATGTTCTTACTAACATTTTCTCTTGAGAAATTCAGTTGCAACTACTGATTAATTGTATTATAGAACAATTACTGAAGGACAATTTGCTTTATAAATTTTTTTTAACTTGAAAGGTAGGTTTGATGGAGGCAGAGACGGAGGTCTTCTGTTTGTTACTTCACTCCCCTGATGGTTGTGATGGCCAGTGCTGAGCCGGTCCAAAGTTAGAAGATAGGAATCAGAAGCTCCCTGTAGGTCTCCCACATGGGTGGCAGGGCCACAAAGACTTGAACAATTCTCTACTTGTTTCCCAGGCCTTAAGCAGGTAGTTCGATCAGAAGTGAGGCAGCTGGGACATAATCCGGTGACCCTGTGTGATGCTATGCCTGTGGTGAATTAATGTGAATTAATGATGCTACCACACCATTCCTATGCAATTTGATTTATTGAAGCTAAGATACCACATAAACCTGTGAAATAATTAGCTACAGTGTTGAAGGATCATGGCTGATTTCTGCGTATATCAGACAGTCATCCTCAGGTGTTTGATATGTCATATCCAGAAATTAATGAATGGCATTTTAAAAACGTAGTTCTTTGCCGTGTGGAGAGCATTTCTGAACATGCTCTCTTGTTCAGATTGGATTGTTTGCTGGAACTGACGAGAACGAAAAACAAGCTATCCCTTAATTTCAAACAGTGTTGTCTCAAGCAACGATAGTTGAGTGATTTTGTTCTTCCTTGTAATGACCTGAGCCCAGGGAAAATGATGTATAATGTTTGCTACAGAGTGACACCAGTAAATACCATGAAATGATCTCTTCATTTGTCATGATAGATTACTTTGAATAATATCACATTTAGGCAATCTCCAATATTTACCAGCCTCTTTCTGATATATTATAGCAAACAATAAACGGATCTAGTTGCAAATCACTACATTTCCAAACAAATTTATTTTCTCCCTCATGATCCTTATGCAGAAAGTAAGGATAGTAACTCTAGAGAGTCTGATGTAATTCAATCACATGGCTTCTTTGGTATTAACTCAATCTCTGGAAAGCAGATATGAAAGCAACCTTTGTAAAAATACCATAGGGTTACTAATTTGTTCAAATATACTGTTTTATTTACATATTTATTGTATAAAATCTAAGTACTGTTGGCAGTGATTTTTGAAGTTCTATTTAATAGGTCTAGAGTATGTGGTTTTCTCTAAAATTTAAATAAAGCCATCAGCAGTATAGAAAACTTAATAGGAAGCTTGTACATGAAATCTGGACTTACGGTTTAGAGTAGTTGTACTATGCTATATTCATATTATGAATACTAACATAGTTTCAAATTCTGTGTTCTAATCTCAATTTCTTAGATGAATATAATGTGTGAAACAAGAGTTTTTAAAGTTGAACCTCTTTGAAAGCATCAGAAGTTTTTTGAGAATCAAATTGATTTTGATCTGAGAAACAGTGGGATTACTTGTTTGGGGGTTCATTTCTAAGATATTAGTATTTTATAAATAAGATTTATACAGTAAGCATTTACTTTGTAATGAATGCATCATACTTTGGACATTTTATCAAATCTGGTAGCCTTAACCTGTTGAATGGCTCATACAATAAATTGAGCTACAAGTCGTATTTCACATACGTTTGTAATTCTGTAGTTATTTTGAAATACTTTAGACCCAGAATGTAACTTTTTTCTGAGGCAGTAGAAAAAATAGGGAATAATAAATACAACTTGAGAGAATATTTAAACTGAAAGCTATAAAGCCAAGCCCCTTTAATCTTTTGCCACATATCAATCTAGACAAGGATAAAGAATACTTCGTTATAATCACGCTTTACATCTGAGAAACTTGCGGACATCTCAAAACCATGAAGCATTTCGTGTTACTTACCTGCCACACGATGATAGCAGTGGTGCAGGGGTCTTCTGCACTTCAGTGGGACAGTGGATCTATGTTGGCATACGTATTTTATTGTTTGTTTCATCTGGCTATATTCTGTTGGAAGAAATGTCACCATCCACAGGAAAAGAGGGGAAAATGTATGCTGGGCAAATGTGCATAAACAGATTGAATTAATTAGGGAAAAACAAACTTTATCCTTTGCTGTAGAATTTAATATGACTTTGAGAGTACATAATCTCCGTGAGAACAATTTGGAAAATAACGGAATGCTATTCTAGTTTGAATGCATAAAAAAGATTAAGTGTTCTGAACATAATAAACTCAGAAAAATATTAGCATCTGAGTGAATTGCATTATGCAAACATCAGGGGGCTCTAGGAAAAAGTCCTACCATAAAATACAGATTCCCAGTAATTATGCCATTTGACAAATGGCAGCCTGGGTTGCTTGTGTCCAACAGCCTTGTACAGGTGAGATCACAGACATAATCTGAGATGTTAAGATAGTGAAATCTGTCTTCTCAGGAGGATTTTTGCCAATTAGTTTGGGACTAAAGAATCCTGCTGGGCATGAGGCTGCTCAGCAAGACAGAGGATCAGAAAAGGGGGGAAAAAAGGAAATATATTATGATAGCTAAAAACGCAGCAGCTCAGCTGGTAGCACCAACCTCTGCTTAAAAGGAACTTTAGGATTAGGAAGCTTTCATAGTGGCTTGCATTATAATTTTAGAGCCCTTTTTTGGAAAGATTGGGTATATGTCTCATATGAGAACTATGAAGATTACATAAGGTGTTTTCTTATTATAATTACTGACACTTAAGATTTGATTCAACTGCTCAGGTGTATTAGAGTAGTTGATGGGATCATGATGGAACAATTTTATGGCTTTATGTTTCTAGGACTTAGTTACTTAGACTTCTGAATTTTCCAGAAACAAAGCATTACTGTACGTGGGAGATAAACTCTACCCAGTAAAGATGAAATTTGAAGTATAAATATAACCTTTAAACCACTGAACCGTTGTAACAAATAGAAAGGTTGGGATACAGACTTCAGTTTTCCTGAGTTCTGTATATTTATTCTTTGTTTAGCTACATGGCTAATAAACATAGAAAGGAAGTATATTTTTTGTTCATTTTTCTAATATTCTTGTATCTAGAATCAGCCATTATTTATATAGAGATGTCAGAAGTTCATGTGTGTTTCGGGAATATTTGTGTAAGGATTAGTTTACCAACACTTTGCAAACCATTATGAAGATCTCTTGAGTTTCTATAGTCTGTTTGCCTTTCTTAGCCTTTGGTCAATGTTTGATTTCTGTATTTTTCATACAATTAAAAGTTCCTGAATGAAATGGTAGAAGGTAATAGAAAAGCTAGAAAACATAAGATATCATAAAAATAAAACATTTAATACCCAATCTATACTTGATATCTCAACATTTTTTTCCTTTTTTTATGGAAACTTAGACTTGCCTGATACAAGACTCTTAAAGTTTACTTTTTCCTTTTTGAGTTTGGAGTGGTTAATATCCTGATGTCTTCCAAATGCATTAAAAATGATCCTGAAAACCCTGACAGTATGTAAATGGTACTTATTGGGTGTTCATTATTGATGAACACTGACAAAGCAAGAAATCACTCATGGAACTTGTCAAAAAATTGTTCATGGAACAGAGACTAAATGTGATTTGAGGGCCCAGAGCAATTAACACTTCTGTATTCGTATCTGTCATACCCTGATCCGAAGAAAAGAATCCACAGGCATACACTTCAGTCAGTCTATTGCAGACATTGCTGTTATAGGATTATGAGGGCAGGCAAGTCAGTGTGAAGTCCACAAAGAAGGTAGCAAGAGGGGCAGTAAGCCCAAGGACAGCTGATCGTTGGCATAATTTCACACCTACAAACTAACTCAACAACATCTAGATAATGCTTGAATGCTTAAAGAAAGTTAACTAACCAACCCGACATACGTAATGGAGTGCCACAGATAATTTCAGAACGAACTGGCATAGAACAAGAGTATTTT
This sequence comes from Ochotona princeps, assembly GCF_030435755.1. Classification (NCBI taxonomy): domain Eukaryota; kingdom Metazoa; phylum Chordata; class Mammalia; order Lagomorpha; family Ochotonidae; genus Ochotona; species Ochotona princeps. The sequence goes on from NC_080851.1 coordinate 14,174,020, forward strand.
GGAGTTAGAAAGGTAGGATCAGTAACTCAAACTTTGTTATTGCCGATGAGATCTTGAATGAATTAAAGTTTCTCTCCTTTATTTCTGACATGCTGTCATAGTTTTATCATTACATGTCATTAACCTACTTCCTGTCACACAGCATTGTGCTCATGTGTCCTGAGAAATGACTTCGTATGGTTACTACAGTGAGGCTCCTGAATAACACCATTACACAATCTTTCGTATATAAAACAACAAGCAAAACAACAGTCCAGTTGTGACAACCTGTTTTGAAGTTGGTTAAGGTACAGTCTCCAGGTTGCTGGAGTAAGACCACATCTGAATATTGTCTTCAAACACTTGACACCTTGACTTGCTGCTAATCACTTCAAATCACAGCCTACTCATCCATAAAATGGGAATATATGTCCTTGTTGAATGAATATAAGCATTTTCCCTCTCGAATACTTCATCAAAAAATTGGAATACAATAGGTTGTTTTCCAATACCAGATAATGAGGGGAATGCCTAATCCTTTCAATTTCAAATTCTTTTATAAAATGTATTTCTTGGGCCCGGCAGCGTGGCCTAGCAGCTAAGGTCCTCGCCTTGAATGCCCTGGGATCCCATATGGGCGCCGGTTCTATTCCCGGCAGCTCCACTTCCCATCCAGCTCCCTGCTTGTGGCCTGGGAAAGCAGTTGAGGACGACCCAATGCATTGGGACCCTGCACCCGCGTGGGATACCCGGAAGAGGTTCCTGGTTCCCGGCTTCAGATCGGCGCGCACCGGTCTGTTGCGGCTCACTTGGGGAGTGAAACATCGGATGGAAGATCTTCCTCTCTGTCTCTCCTCCTCTGTGTATATCTGGCTGTAATAAAATGAATAAATCTTTAAAAAAATGTATTTCTTAAGCGCTGGATTAAAAACAGCAAGTAACAGTTTTCCAAGGCTTTATGAAGATTGCTTTTAAAGCTATTTATCTTACAAAATAATGGTGCTAAGAATATTTAAAATTCAATTGGAACCTAGTATCTTGTCTACACAAGGTTGTGAAATTGTGGAGTTGCTTGTAACTTATTTTATCGCTGATAAAAATGACAGTCTCCCCACACTGTGTAAACTGAAAAGTTTTATACATTTCTGTATGTATTCATCTCAGGTTTGTGTCAAAAAAAAAATCTCAAACCCTAGAAATATCAGAAAATAGTCTATTTAAACACCCATGGATTCTGTCAGACAGGAATTTGAACAAGTCATAATTGTGAAAGTTTGAATTTTCTCCTTAATATTTGGAGCTCGGATGTGTGACTCGAGCAAAAGTGGCACGAGCCTGGCACCAATTATAGGATGGTTTTAAGGCTTAGCTGAGCTGTGTGTAAAACATGGAGCTTCTGTATGTGACATGAGGATTCATACAGCATGTAACTCCAGAATAGTTGAGCTGCTTCTGTGGCTGCACAGGGCATCAAGTGTGGTCCATTTCGGTGATCCTCCTTGGGATTGTATCACCTTTGAGGAACCAGTTTCACTATGGCCAGAGGGCAAAGCAGTTAAAAACCTATACAGGCTTGGGGAGAGCTTAGACAGCACCTACATGTTAATAGGTTAAAGGAGGAATTTTAAGTTTAGTGTCATGCATTTCAAATCACATTTTGCCTGTTGAATGAGATACTGTTAGGTGTTTTTGGATTATGGACATTCATGTTTTCTTCAGCTTCGTTGGTTGGATAGATTCTCAGGTGCATAAATGCATTATACACCCACCCACCCACACATCCTCCCCCTTACTTTGCAGCCTTGAATAGCAGATAAGAAAAGCCAAAGATTGCTGTATACTGTTAAAAGTGTGCAGGCATTTCTAAACCCATTCAGATATCGATTGCAAAGCGGCTAGATTAGCTCACAGATTTTGTGTAGCGCCTCTCAAAAATTGACTTCTAAACCTTCTGTCTGCCTGTTGAGTGCGACATCTGAGAAATGACTTTGAAAATAAGGATACTACATGTTGGATACAAACCTTTGTATGCCAGCCCTGGTACTGAAGTAAACAAATAAACTACTAAAGAAAAATCCCAGAAGGGCCTGGAGTGATGGTTCAGTGGCTGGATCCTCACCTTGCATGTGCTGGGATCCCATATTGGTGCTGGTTTGTGTCCTGGCTTTTCCACTTCCCATTTGACTCCATGTTTATGGCCTGGAAAAACAGGATGTTCCAAAGCCTAGAATGTTCCCAGGATGAGCCTGGGAAAAAGGTTTCTGGCTCCTGGCATCGGATAGGCTCAGCTGTGGGCATTGTGGCCACTTGAGGAGTGAACCAGTGGACAGATGTTTGTCATTGTATCTCCTCCCTATAAATCTGCCTTTCTGATAACCCAATAAAATCCAACAATAGATCAGAATCCAAGCACTATAATACAGTATCTGAAATGACAGGTTTTCAACACAGGAAGACATTCAGTTACACTAGGCTAACTCTAACCAGGAAAATACATAAAGTCATATTTTAAGAAAAAGTGGCAATTCTTCTTCAAATAAAGAGTATCAAGAACGGAAATATAAAGAAAACAAATTGAACTACTTAAGTTAAAGGTAACAGTTACAGCAATGTGAAATTTAGGAGGGAGAGGCACTTTTATCAGAAAGAAACTTGCAGTTATAAATGATCAGTGGAAGAAAGGGCATAGAAAAGAATGAGGGAAAATGCCAAAAGCTCCAGAGACCTGTAGTGCAACTTTGAGGATCCCAGTAGATTGACAGTATGTAGTTCATTAGGAGGTGGGGAAGCAGCTTATTGGCTAGGGCTCCTCAAATTCGAGAAAAAATTTCTATATCCTAGAAGTACAGTGTCTCCAAATAAACACTATCACATCTGTCACTTGACAAATTATGCTAGAACAATCGATTATTTTAACCCCGTTTTTTAATAAACTTTGGAAATACTGAGTGTATATTGAATGGGTGATGACTTTTGTCAGAGGTAATTTTCAACTGATTTTTCTATTGACAGTCCAGAGACAAACCTGCTTAGTTATAATTCACTCCCCTTTTAATAGATGTTGCTAGTTTTTTTTGGGGGGGGGTTGAGAAGTTTTGAATCTGTGTATAAGGAATATCAACCTATATTTCATTAATTCTTTTTCTAAGTTTGTATTCTGACTTCAGGTAATGAAAGTGTTTCTTGATAGCCAATGAAAAACGGATAAATTAGTGTTAATTTTTCCTTACTAGTTAATTAAAACTGGTAGTGAAGTAGTTTCAGCCTGGCAATCCGTGTGAAAGGTTTAAAAACTTAGAAAGTTTTAAAATATTTTTATTCTGAATATGTACTTATGAAAATGCAAGGATAACACTGAAAGGGCTCATGTACTGGCTATATCTAATGTTAAAAGTAATGATAATTAATGTGAATTTCTTATTGGTAGTGTATATAGCTTTGTAATTATTTCTTTAGAATGTAGACACAGCATATAATTTTTGCAAGTATTTATTTTTATTGGAAAGGCAGATTTATAGTGAGGAGATAGAGAAAAGATCTTCAATTTGCTGACTCACTCCCCAAGTGACCACAACGACCAGAGCTGAGCCAATCCAAAGCCAGGAGCCAGGAGCTTCTCAAGGTCTCCCACACGAATGCAGATCCGTAGGCACGGGACCATTCTGGACTGCTTTCCCAGGCCACAGGCAGGGAGCTGGGTGCAAACTGGAGCATCTGGAACAGGAACTGGTGCCTCATATGGGATCCCAACACATGCAAGGCGAGGACATTAGCCACTAACGCTGGCCCATAGCTTATAAAATTTAAGGATTCATTGCAAAACCTTAGATGGTTTCAGGAATATTAATCCAGGATTTGTTTTTATCCTTTAAATGAATCAGATATGGGAAAATAGTTCAAGCTACATGTATATGTGGTAGAAATCTGGGTGAAATCAGTGTGAGAAAATCTGAACTTTGTTGGAAGCTATAAGAATTAGATACAATGGAACAATTCATACTAGTTTGGGGAGCTGGAAATGACTCAGTGAGATTAATCAACTTGTATGTGTTTACTTAAGAAAACATACTATGAGACTTTTGTATTAAGCTTTTACTAAAGGAAAGGAACAGTGGAACAGTTTTGATAAGAGTGTTTAAATGCCCATAAATACCATTGGCTGCTTATTTATTGGTGTATTTGGATTCTAAAGCATAACTTGTTGCACACCAACTTGCAATTGATTTGCAATCTGGAACCACTTACATTCAGTTATATCTGTGAGATTGGTATACAGTAAATGTGAGTTTTCATTGATCACCTGCATGTAGATATGTGCACATGTTGAAATGGATTACTACTCCCATTACTGCCCTTAGCTGGTAGGTCATAACACCTTGCAGGAAAAATGAAATTGGATAGGACAAGATGCACTTGCAAAGGAGGGATAAAATTCAGAGGTATTTACCTGTTTTGGATAGAAAACCAGTAGGGTGTTTAATATCTTAAAGGTACTAAATAACAAATTGAAGTCTTGTAATCTAGAGCAGGAAACATGAATAAGGGAGTGTTCTGTGTTTGCATTTTTTGCTACTTGGGTTATTTTCGGTAGATCTACAGAAATGTTTGGGTTGCAAATGTGGCTGAGTTGAAAATGAAGAACTGGGTGTTGCTGATAAGTCTCATACAATACTATAGCAGTGAGAACATTCTTCATAAATCTTCATTTTTGACATTTAAGACCTCTGGCAGTCTTACTTAACCATGTAACTATTTAGTATTTAAGTCTAGGGTTTTTTTTCTCATTTTGTTCAGTAGATATATTTTGCCAAGATACTTTTGTAACATTTGAAACTTTAGTATCTTTCACATACATATAGAAACACACACATATATATATAGAAAAAATCAGTCTTTTGGGAGGGACATGTGTTTTGTTAATTCTCAAACAGTGAGTATTCTTGACAATTTGGAACGTTAAAATTGGGCTCACTCATTCTTCCAGTTGCAAATTGGATGGTATTTCAGTGGAGTCCTATATTTATGTTCAATTTTTTATGTAAAAATTTTTGCCATATAATATTTTAAGTTTAATCAAAAGTCAACTTAGAAAGGCCATTCTGCCTAAGGGATATTTTTCCATTAAGTATTATGACATATTGGTGGCCTTAAGGGATTATTGGTTTTTGAAGAAATATTAACAGCTGGAAATTTGCATTTTAATACGGTTCTCCTCAGCTACTCAAGCAATTTTATTTTTAAGACCTGTGACAGGTTTCAAAGCTTTAGTTCTGAAGCAATCTAGTCAAGTAGAGCCAGCATAATTTTTATTATAAGATAACTAAGTTTTTAATTTTTTTTTTCACCTGAAAATTTTAGTTTGAGATGTCAGGGAAATCAACACCCAAATTTTATATCTGTACTAAAACCAGACTTACTAATTGGAAAAAGTGAGGAAAAAGTCTTCAGATTTACTTTGAGAAATTGAAGAATAGGAAAATGGTACATCTAATTAGGTTTCGCTGATGAGTAGTTCCAGATAAAGTTGATGCAAAGCAACTCTTGAGTGATTGCTTCGGGATAACTGGGTGGCTCACTCTGGGGAGGTGATTCCTCGGCTAGCACAAGAACATTCTGTAGAATGAAAAGTTAACAGTTATTCTGGACTGTTAAGAATATATCCGGAATTGCTATTGAAATTAATGGGATTATGAGTCAGATCATGTGATCTCACCAACTTCAGTGGTGGCACCAACAGGCCTCAACTACTGCAAATGAGTTTTTATAAAAATGACACAAACTAAATACCTGAAGATGGGGCGTTGAGCAATGCTGGCTTCTCCCTTGCTTTCTGTCTATATTGAAGATTTGGTTCATTGATCAAGTCTAGATACCCGAAACGGTAGGATCAAAGTGAACAGCTGCTCATTGGCTACTGATCAACTCAAATCTCCTTTATTGCTCGAGACACATTGTGCAATATACAATGCCAGTCCTGGAGAGGTGACTGTGGGGTAAAGAAGATGGAGAAAAGATGCATTTCTAGCAAATACATCTGTTCAGATGCTGTAAGACCAAACCCAAGACCAAGACCAAGACCAAGAGTGCTTTCACTCTTCGCTTTGTTTTTGTTAGTAAATTAATACTTCACAAATGTACCTGCTAGGATGTTTATTCAGGCATTATGGCTTTTTTAGATGAAATTGACCCATATTTAGTGATTTTCTTTAATATTTAGCTCTATTTCAATATAGAAACAATATGTAAGTCTAAGTTCTGGTGCATTAAATTTTTATAGTTTTGGGTTAACCACAGTTATCCTGCCTTCTCTTTAATTTTCCTGCATATTTTGTTATTTATCTTAAGACCTAAGTAAATGAGTAGAAGCAATTTCTGTGTTCTGTGTGCTTTCTGCCACATTATTATGCAGAAGATCAAGGTGATTAGAATAGATCTGATTTGTGGCTAAAGAAAAATGCTTCCCCCTCAATCTAGTTTATTAGTGTTGTTTTAAGGTCAAGATTATGTGATCTGGTTTTTTTTTTAAAGATTTTATTATTATTATTGGAAAGCCGGATATACAGAGAGGAGGAGAGACAGAGAGGAAGATCTTCCATCCGATGTTTCACTCCCCAAGTGAGCCGCAACGGGCTGGTGCTGCACCAGTCCGATGCCGGGAACCAGGAACCTCTTCCAGGTCTCCCACGCGGGTGCAGGGTCCCAAAGCCTTGGGCCGTCCTCAACTGCTTTCCCAGGCCACAAGCAGGGAGCTGGATGGGAAGTGGAGCTGCCAGGATTAGAACCGGCGCCCATATGGGATCCTGGGCGTTCAAGGCAAGGACTTTAGCCGCTAGGCCACGCTGCCGGGCCCGTGATCTGGTTTTAACACCAGCATGTTAGTTATTTTTTGAGGGTCTTGTCTACTGATGTCATGAACAATACTAACCAAAAATAAAACTCACACACACACTATGGCAAAGGTTTTGTTTGGTTCGAAGATACGTATTTATGATTCTTGAGTTGAATTGCACTACACGTTTTGATTGGGACTTACAGGGGCTGTAACAAAATGTAGTGTCATTTGATGAGGAAAATAATGCATTCCTGGAAAGCGGAAGCAGAAATTTATCTGAAAATTGAGAGATAAATAAGCGATTTCCAAATGAAGTATTCATTCTCTTCCTCTCCCTCTTTCCTTTTGCTTGATTTCAAATAGTATTTTTATAAAAAAAATGAATGTAACCAAGAAATAATAGCCTTCTAGCAGATAACATGGGGTTTAGTCAACTTTTGTTTGAGGTTTTTAAATTTTTTAAATTTTTAGATTTTTAAAATACTGGAAAACACTTATACATTATTTAAACACATTTCTTGACAAGGAGTTTTCTCATTGGGTCTATATATATAATTCTGAGTGTGATTGTACACTTCTGAGTGTGATTGTACACTTCTGTGTGTGACTGTACACTTCTGAGTGTGACTGTACACGTGAGTGTGACTGTACATACTTCTGAATGTAGCTGTGTATGTACTTCATTATGAGTGTGACTGTATACTTCGCTGAATGTGACTCTACTTCTGAGTGTGACTGCATACTTCTGTGAGTGTGAATACATGTATACTTCGCTGAGTTTGTACATTTGTGAGTGTGATTGTGTGTATACTAAATGACTAGGTACTGCATAGTCTGTGAAACTCTGCACAATTCTCTGTGACTGCATAATTTTCTGAGTGTGGCTGCACATTTCTGAGTGTGACTTTCTTAGTGTGACTGTTCACTTCTGAGTGTGACTATGTATACTTAAGTGTGACTAATTCTTTGACTATATGTATACTTTTGACAGTTTGGATAATTGTCTTAGTGTTGCAACAAACATGAACATGTCTACAAGTTGTAATGTATTTTAAAGACTCATAAATGGTTTTAAGTAAAAGTCTAGGAAGAATTTTTAGCAGCAAAATAGAAAATGATTGATTTTTCCTGAAACTCTGAGAATGCTAGGTTAGAGCTGAGGGGGGGTGTTTTTCTTTCCTGTAGTAGCCACGTTGACCTGTATATATATTGTTTGAACTTATCTGAGGCTCAGCATTCTCATGTATAAAGTAAATATCAACAAAACAAGTATTCCACACATTAAATTAATTCAGCCTGAGACATATTTGACATGTATTTTGAGGAAAGCCTTGAAGGAGCTCAGGGAGGAATGACCAATCATCCATTAGAGTCATTGGTGAATGACTCTCAACTAGGGGCTGCCCATGTGGTCTCCATCCACATGCTATATTAAAAGAAAGAGTTCTGAGTATTGCTATGAATACGTAGTGTGGCCGTACAGATAAGGGAGAAAAAATAAGATTTACCAAAGTAAAGTAGTTGAGAATTACATGATAAAATGAGAGGGGAATGGCCTATACATCTGCATAGGCATTAAGAATAGTCATGCCTAAAGGTCAAGGTCAAGAGGTGTGAATCCTTCAGGAACCAGGCAACCTGAAATGCTGATCATTCTTTCCATGAATCTCCAGTTCAGTGGAGAGAAGCATTTAACATGTTTTCTTAGAAGCTGAGAGTCTTCTGTGATCATATAAACCAGATCAAAGAGGAAAAAGTGTTTCCTGTGTTTAGAGAGATTGGCTAAAACTTCTGGGGTAGTTGACACTGGTGTTAGAATGTGCCTGCATTGGATAGAGTATGGGGAGAGAACTATTGGTACACCTGCTAAATCCCTACACAGTTGTGATATTTATCCAGTTAAGCCACCTGAATATGGGATACATTTACAGTCTTTGGGGCAGTGAAGATTTGTAAAATGTGTTCTTTGGAATTTTCAGACTAAACCCAAGCTTCAGAAGAAAAATCTATGCTATCACAAATTTATACTCGCATGTGTCTCATTCATTGTTTTTGTGTGATTTTAAATGACCTCAACAAACTCTATTACTGAGAAATTCCTCTGTAAATTTGATCAAAGAGAAAGCTCTGTGACATACTTTCATGTTTTCTCTTGAAGCTTCATGGTGAAAACGTAAAATGAAAAGTACAGTTCAATTTGCAAGTTGATGTAAAAAAATTTGACCTGATTGTAGAAGCTGTTATTTTACGTGGCAAAATCGTTTCTATAAAGCAAACCAATAGAATTTACCCTAGGCAGATGGCACACTAGTTAGGTGTTTCTCTGTCATACTGTGTCCTGTTTGTGTGTCAAACATACACACATCCATATTGGATGTGGCTATCATCACTACAGTGATGAAACCAGATATGGTTGCCGTTGTTGAGTGTGTTCCTTTAGAGGTTTAAAAACAATTAAAAATGACCATTTCATAGAATTACAAATTCAGTAGGATAGTCATGTCTATGCCAATTGGAGGTCAGCAAAATTCAAGGATAGAGTGACTAAAATGAAGAGTCAGTGCAGGTATAATCTGGGCAGAAATGATCCAGATAGAAGTTTTGACAAGACAGTATCACAGGATTGTATTTTATATGAAGTAAATCCTGACATAGTAAAAGACTCTGAGGTCTCCTGAACACACAGCTGTGTTTGAAGATTTTGTGTAGGTAACACTTCCTTAAAACCTATTTCTATAGGCGGTTCCCGTATACATATTCTTTAGCATTGGACAGTGTCCTCGGAAATCTTGCATTAATTCTGACAGTAAAGGCAGGTCCATGGTGTGCTTGATTGCTTTATATAGGAAAAGTACACTTCCTGGCATCTGTAATAAACCACAAATATTACACTAAAATCAATTGCACACTTTCTTACGCTACTCTAGGAATTAAATAGCATAAGCTAACGTATCATTAACTTCTGCTTTAAAAACATTTCATAAGCTTAAGATGCCTTCTGAAAGTATAATATTCTCATATCTCCATTTTAATGCTGACAGTTTGGGTAAAAATAAGAGGGAAATGAACATGGGATAAAAGTACACATGGGATAAAAGTACACAACTGAGCCTTACTTACTGGATTTTACTGCTTTTGCAGAGGAATGTTATACAAATACGTATGTTCTCCATTCACGCTGATAAACATGTCCTTAATGTCAAGTTGCATTTTATCCGTGCTAACAGATAAAAAGGGTGTATTCAGTTTACTACCTTTATGACTCAGTGACAGAGGTATTTTGTAAGCACTTGTAATGTTGTTCTGGTACACTAGTTGGAAAGAAGTAGTCAGGAAGGCATGTTGTGGGTAGTGAATGGGAGGTGAAGAGAGGGAACAAGATGTGTTTTCAAGAAGATCTTTTAAGAATATGTGATGTGAAACTGAAGTGGAAATATTGAGTAATAATTAGACCATGGGAGTCAAAATTGTCTTGTTTGGCAGATAAGAAAGATTTCAAAATGTTTTATAGTTTTGAACCACATCCACCAGAGAAAGAATACAAGGTAAATGAAAAATTGGCTGGATTTTTAAAAATGGAATTAAAAGGTGTTTGTTTTTACTGTGCACAAATTGAAATTCAAGCATATTTAAAATTTTTTCAGTAAGTGCTTATGGAATGATATTTCTCATGGATTTCATATAAAATGCACCAAAATAAACTTTGTTTGAAATTCTATTTCAATAAACTCTTAAGGTCTCCTACTATAGGAGAAAACAGGGAGACCAGTTAAAGCACTGCCGTTTAAATTGAGAATATCAATTTTTAGTTGGATTGGAAAAATACATATAGTGATGAATGAATGGAAGTAACAAGGAGTTGAAGTTTCCCTCACAAAGCACATCTCAGAAGGGAGGTGTGGAAACGACTGGCATGAAACCATCAGTGCTGTGCTCTAGTGGCTTCTCCCAATGGCTTCCTTGTGACTAATGCTAGTCTCTTAAAATATGCAGGGATTGTAGCAATGCAAAGGAAGGCCACACTTAGGCTTCACACTCCCTAGATAATAGTAATGAAAGTCGAAGTTGGACTAAATGTAGAAATGTGAGGAAAGTGAAACTATTATATATTGAATATGGGTTATCTCAGTTGATCTTTCCAGCTCTATAATATGCAGGAAAGGTTCCATTTTAGTTTGTTGATACATTCAGGAACTAACTCAAAATTTTAGGTAGGCATTAAGCAGCAGGATTATTCCCCTTTTCTTTGAGGAGAGGGGTGATAAGTGCAAATCAACCAAAATGGGGCCTGGCGGCGTGGCCTAGCGGCGCCAGTTCTAATCCTGGCAGCTCCACTTCCCATCCAGCTCCCTGCTTATGGCCTGGGAAAGCAGTCGAGGACGGCCCAAAGCTCTGGGATCCTGCACCCACATGGGAGACCCGGAAGAGGTTCCTGGTTCTCAGCTTCGAATCGGCACAGCACCGGCTCGTTGCGGCTCATTTGGGGAGTGAATCGTCGGGCGGAAGATCTTCCTTTCTCTCTCCTCCTCTGACTTTGTAATAAAAAAAAAATAAATAAATCTTTAAAAATCAACCAAAATGAATTCATCTCCCTATTTTGAAAATATGTAAAGCCTTTTGTTACTCAAAAATAAGTTTGTTAGATTTTTAAAATGTTTTTATTGACAAATGACATTGAAGTGCTAATTTTTACAATGCCTCTTCCAATGCACATCCCTTGTATATAAAGTAAATTCAGTTGAGAAATGCTTACAAATCCAAGCAATAGCAATAAATAGATGAATGATTGAGTCTTGTTGCTCTATCAATATTCCTATCTTTGTCTTGAAAACTGTGTTACCCATGATGACTAAGAAACAATGGTCAAATATCTGCTCTTCCTTTTGGATATTAGTAATACTTTGAATAATTGAATGGACTAAACAAAGAAATAATGAGTGGATTTCTTCCATACATGGAAACTCGATGACACTTGGCCACCAAGTGGTTAATAAGTGGTCGAATGTGCATGAGTTAGTGGTCTGTACATGAGTCTACCATTTTCACCTTTTATTTCAAGTCATATATAAATGATTCGTTGCACTTCTCTGTCTCTGACATTTCCATTATTAGGAGTTTATTTATCAGTATTATGCCCCTTTCTGTTAAGAAAATCATATTTTACATTGACCATTCCTGGTGAATGGAGTTATCAATGTCATTGAATCCATTTTGGAAGCTGAACATTGGCTCCAATTAAGCTGATGGGGCTTGCTATTGACAGATAAAACAGAAAACATTTCCCAGTGCTCTGGCAACGTTTCCACACACTCAACTGAACTCTTCTGTGATAGTAATACATATATATTTGTGCTCATTATTTTTTAGGTTTTGGCATGCAGATAAGCTTAGTGACAGTGCCCACTCTGTACTGTTTAATTTTGCAGTTATTTTATAACTTTATAGCAAGAAGTATATATAATAATCATTGCTTGTAAATTAACAAGTGGATGCATAGACTAACCTCATCTCTTTTCTATTAATATTGGTTGTTTCCAGTTTGTAAAAGTACATTAAAAACATAACATGTATACACTGAAATTAACATGTTTTAATGCATGCACCTATTTTTTATCTTCCATTTTAGATTAAAATCCATTACTAAGACTGATTATTCCTCTTGGGCTTATAATTGAATTTTTCACCACAGTAGATAGTAACTATTAATATTTCTTAGCAGAAGGGGATTTCCCCTCTTAGATGCGTTGGTTGTCAGGTTGAAGTAGTGCATGTTGCTTTGCCATCATTTCCAATTATGTTTGAATTGGCAAATACTTGTCACACCGTTACATGAATATAAGTGAATTAATAAATGAAGATTTCTTGCTTCACTAACTGCTTGCATGGAAAACTTTTCTTTGCAAATTTTTCTTGCTGCGTTCTCTCTTATCTGCTATCCTGGTTTAAGACTACTGCCAGGGAGGGATTGTCTTTGAACCCCTTAAAGTTCGTATCAGATTTCCATTTAGGACTTATTAGCACACCATGTTTTCTAAAAGTTCTGTATAAGCTGCAGGAAAATTTTTGCATAGTTTCTAGTGAGATCCTGGTGTATTCTTTTGAAGATCTGACAAAATTAAAACCGGATAGCAACCCCAAAGTAGATAAATACTAACTTCTTTATAAGGCAATTTAAAATCTAAACTAATTCAGATTTTTAAAAAGGCATTTCTATTACTCTGCATCAGAAGATTGTCATTTAAATTCTAAATTGTAAACATAGGTATGTTCACACACACAACTGGACAGGGCATTGGAACTCTATGCCATTTTCAGATACAGTCAATTTTCTGACAGTATAAAGTGGCTAAGTGAACTAATAATTGTAAGTTTACAATCAACTGAATCACTTGATGGCTCTTACACCTAAAAAGTCAAAGGTGCTTTTCTCATTAACTAATGAGATCTCTTTTAAGAAAGCCTAAGACATTCTGTGGATTAAGTTATACTACAATATATACTTACAGTACATTTTCCTCAAAACCAAAATAGTCTGTAAAAAATGTATTATAGACACAACTTTGTTCCTACCCTCAGGAATCTTTGGTATTTTATGAAGAGAATATAAGCGTATGCTGTTGGTCCAAGCTAGACTTGAGTTTATAGTTATTAATAGAGAAGTACTATTAGCATATTAGCTATGATCATATTTGCATTTCTTTTGTCATGAAAAATATATGTGTTCTAATTTAGAGCTCCCTGTTACAGTGCTTCTCATTACTGCCTCTCAAAGATAATCAGCCTGGAATTTATGAATCTGAAGCTATTTTCTTAGATATGGCAGAGACCAATTCCAGTGAATATTTCATCATGTGACATATAGCTCCCATAAGTGCGTTCAACTTTGGTGGTAAAAGAACGTGCTCTAGGGTATGGCTATTAAAAAACAAGGACTAGGTTTTATTTTACTCTTTTACTGTATTCTGGCATTAACCAGATTTCTTTATCCAATGTAATGATACATGCATATGACACTGTAATGTATATGTATATATTTATGTATATATGTATATATACACATCATGAATATGATACTGTATTCTCAAAGCACTCACGGAGATGGATGCATGTACTCAGAATGGAAAACCAAAACTGGAGTTAACACTGTCTTGATTGCTTCCTGGCTTGTGCTAACTGGAAAACATCTCACACCATAAGTAAATACCGTAATGGAAAGATGCAGAGCCATAGAGACATACTTGGCACCTCTTCCCTGGGGAAGTGTGGGCATCATGGAGAATGCAGGCATGCTGAGATTCAAAGAGGCCTGATACATTTTCAGTAGTTGTAGCCAAAGAACGCTTAGATCTCAGGTTCTAACCATGGCACATTTACAAGACTTGGAATACCAGCACAGATGCAATCCTAAAACATAACTGAAAACATTAGTAATACAATGGCTAGTTTTCCATACTCAATATAGTTGAGTGTGCATGTGTACTTTGTACTTACTGGAAATAAAAGTATAATGTAAAACCTCTTAATATTTGATCAATATATACTTATCACAGATCTTTAAAACTATAATAATACATCATTCTTAGCAGTTGGACAGACTTACGAGTCTGACAAAACATTGTAAATTTGCAACAAGAAATAGCAGACATTGCTTTTAGCTTTAGTTTCTGATTTAAAAAATAATTTTATCTCACATATGGAAGAATATGTGCTATTTGCCATCCTGTGGCCATTCTAAGATTTAATGCATTTGAGTGAAATTTACCCTTTCGATTCTGGTTTTTAGGCTTTTGTATATTCCTGCTGAAATGTGCTGTTTTTAGTTTTTTGTTAAACTCTTTAATTTAGTGCATCCTAAAATTCTTGACTATAAGAAAAAATTGAAAATGTTATCTCGAATTTTAAAAAAATGTGTTTCATAATTATGCATCTCCCAGCTTTTTCAATTAAAACTGTGCCCTTAGAGTAGCTAACTAGCAATTACAAAGTCGATCACAAAGTCTGGAATCATGGTTAGTTTACTGCATTGCTTCCAGCACATAAATACTTGTTGACCAGAAGTATTCAGTAGAGAAGGAAAGCTTATTCGATGGTGGTTCCTGGCTGCCAAAAGGGATTACAGTCCATTATTCGGAAGAGGATCATCTCCATTTAAAAAAAGGAAAGAGGAGGTAGCTTGTTCAGCAGAGTATACAGTGTTAACTGTTTTACTTCAACACACTCATTCTTATTAATGCTCCAATTATTGTGGAGGGTCGTTTTTTGATTAATGTTGCTATTTCTATTTGATGACTTTGCCTCAAGGCTCTAATGGTTTTTGTGAAATATAATGCAGTTTAAGCTTGTTAGATCGATCAATTCCCATATCAGAGAATCATAAACATTTATAAGCAACTTTTAATCTGAAAGCTACAAAACAATTTTCAAAGACACTTTACTGTTGCTCATGTGAATCAGCCAATCAAGTGGGTAAAACTTTATAAATAGTTGAATTTGAAAAATGATACTGCAGAATAGAGCATGTTAAAAAATTTTAGTTGTAAATTGATCAGTGTATTCGGCATAAAGCCTTTTTGTGATTTATTTCAAAAGACGAGGTACTTAATTATCCTGAAAACATTTTGTGTTGCAGTGTAATGCCACACACACATTCAAATGCAGAGATAAAGATCAATAGCCTGAGATGCAGATGAGGAAAGTTCATGTGAAATCTGGATGTATTTATGCAATGAATCAAATGACAGGAGTCTGTCTGCAGCGATACATCCTCGTGTCTTGGATGATCTTGTTTAACTCAATGGCAAAGAAGTTAGAAGTTCAAAGGGAGGTATTCAGATTTATATGGGCTAATACTAACCAGAATAAATACCTTGTAATTTATGCCACAATTGATAAATTAACAAAAAGACAACAAATGAGTGTTGAGCTTATGCTGTACCACAGGTTTGTCATTGTATGCTGTACTTACCGTAGCTTATTAATCAGCACATTCATCTATTGAGTCATTGCCAATAAAGAGCACTGTCATTTTTCATACAACATATAAAAGATGGCTTTAAGATTTTCCATTTATGGAGGAAAAATAAAGCAGCAGTTTAATATGCCCTTTGAGTGAAAAACACTATGTTGACTTGGGAAAATCAAGCATCAAAATTATCTTGCGCCAGTGTGCGGTGGTTTCTTTTGTAGTATGTTAGGGAAGAAAAAGGAGACGTCAGAGACTCCGTATGCCATGAGAAAACATTAGTTGCATTGATTGCTCTACTGGCTATTTACTCACAAAATGATGACTTAAAAAATATCAACAGGGCCCGGCGGCGTGGCCTAGCAGCTAAAGTCCTCGCCTTGAAAGCCCCGGGATCCCATATGGGCGCAGGTTCTAATCCCAGCAGCTCCACTTCCCATCCAGCTCCCTACTTGTGGCCTGGGAAAGCAGTTGAGGATGGCCCAAAGCATTGGGACCCTGCACCCGCTTGGGAGACCCGGAAGAGGTTCCAGGTTCCCGGCTTCAGATCGGCGCACATCGGCCCGTTGCGGCTCACTTGGGGAGTGAATCATCGGACGGAAGATCTTCCTCTCTGTCTCTCCTCCTCTGTGTATATCTGGCTGTAATAAAATGAATAAATCTTTCAAAAAAATGTCAACAGAGTTCAGTAGGAGCTCAGAGATTATCACTTAGATCAATCAAATCTCTGTTCATAGCACCAAACACTACATACTTCAGAAAATAAGTAGATCCACTATAACTGGGTTAGGAGGAAGGTAGTTATCACCTCACTACTTGGTGATGCTTTTGTGTAAAGGTGTATAATACTCTAGTCAGGAAAAAGTGAATTGCTTGTTCTCACACCAGCTATTAATCCAAAGTGTGTAAAGTAGCAGTTGTATTAATGCATTTCAAGTGGCTTAGCAGTTGATAAAACTATCGCTGTTTTCTTGAATTTGTGATCAAGGTCAAGCAGGAGTTACAGTACACAGCAGTTAGATCAAGGAAAGTTGTATGTGAATGGTTAATAATTGTGAAATATGCTAATAGCAGATGTTAATAATTGAAGGTGGTAGTGGTATACACGAACTCCTTGTATTACTACCTCACAATTTGTTTTGTAAATTTTAAGTGAAAGAGTCTCTGAATTGTATCTATGAATACATAGAAAATCTTTTAATATCACAGTAACATGAGAATTGATGAATTGTGTAGAAGTGATTATGAATTCTCTATTTTCAGAAATAATTTAAGAATGATTGATGTTAATTTTTCCTTAATTGTTTGACAAAATTATTAATGAAACTCTGGGTCTGGGCTTTGCTTTGTGGAATGTATTTTATTTTAACTTTGGCTATTTGTTAGTCTAGAAAAGGATTTATCTGTGGTGTTCATCTCTCAAAAGAACGAGCTCTTCATTTTGTTGATGCTTTTATACTATCTGTCATCTCTATATTGGAAACATATTTGCAAGTACAATTTCATGGTATAATGACCTTATTGGTCTCTTCTTAGTACTTTAAAAGCATTTTATATGATAGAAGTATGGTTACTTCTGTGGTGGTTTCATTTGCATGGAATGTCCTGTTTCATATTTTCATAGTCTAGGTTTTTAGAGATGAAATGAGTTTCTTCAAAGTAGCATTGGTTTGATCTGTTTTGAGAAGAGAATTTGGTTCATTGGTGTTTGAGTTAGATGCAGATAATGCCTTACTCTTGCATTTTGATACTTGGCCTTTATTTTTTAAGATTTGTTTTTATTGGAAAGTCAGATATACAGAGAAGAGGAGAAACAGAGGAGCTGCCACAATGGCCAGAGCTGTACCGATCCGAAGCCAGGAACCAGGAGTTTTCTTCCGTGTCTCCCACATGCAGGGGCAGGGTCCCAAGGCTTTGGGCCATTCTCTTCTGCTTTCCCAGGCCACAAGCAGAAATCTGGATAGGAAGCGGGGCTGCTGGGACATGAACCGATGCCCATATGGGATCCCAGTGCGTGCAAGGCAAGGACTTTAGCTGCTAAGCTGCTGTGCTGGGCGCTTTGGCCTTTATTTTTAATGGTAGTTACTTCTGTCCTTGATCCAAAATTGTACTCTTTATTTGTGATTAACTGATCTTTTTTCTGGTGATATGCTTTGATTACTTGATTATTTTTAGTAAACCAATACATAGGGTTTGCTTTCTTGATTATAAAAAATGTTCTTTGGGTTATAACATACTATCAGGTATAGATCCGATCTTAACATTGATTCTAAAACTAGGAGAAGAGGTAAAATCAAAGCAAGAAATCCTGGAAAAATATTTGACATTTCTGAACCATTGCAGTTCATATTTTGAATTTTTGTTACATTTACCTCCCTTATTTGTGTCTCTGAATGCTTTAGTGATGACAGAAGTGTTTTGCTTATCACAATTAAAGGTATGAATGATTGCTATACCACACTAAGAATATTACTTTGTTGTGATTTTTTTTTTTTTTGGTACAGTTACTGACTAGTGAGCTGTCTACCTTCTGTTCTGTTAGCAACTCTTCAGCTGGAAGGACACCCTTGAACATTTGTTGTAACACAGGTCTGGTGTAAATCTGCTCGGCTTTACTTGGGAATGCCCGTAGTGCTCATAGCTGAAGGAAATTTTGCTGGAATTCTGTTTCTACTCAGAGATCATTTTTTACTCCACCTCCTCCTATTCTGCTGGGTTTCAACTTGAAAAACACAGAAGCAGAAGGTGGCGACTCCTGTTAAGTGTTACTGCCTTCTTGTCTCTTACAGCATTTGAAATGCTCAATCTTCCATCTCGTAGAACCTGATTACATGTGTGTGTAGTCCTGATTGGTTTGACTCTGGCTGGTGACCTTTGATTTTCCTGTACTTGGGCAGATGACTCTGCCTGCAGGTTTGTAAAGTTTTCCAATATTATCTCTTGGAAGGATTTTTCCATCTCTTTATCATCCTCATGTAGTCCTTGAATCCAAACCACTTGAATATTTTCTCTTTTCAAGATCTCCTGTATTTCCCATAAATTTATTCATTCATCTTAATTTTTTTATTCCAGCCAAATATTGTCAAAAGCTTGCCTTCAGGTTCACTGACTGTTTATTCTGTTTCACCTATTCTGCTATCAAGTATTCTTCTTGCATTTCGTATTTCACTTAGTGCATTATTCAGTTAAGGAATTCAGTTAGATTTTGTACATTTACTTCAATGTCCATCTTAAATTGATCTGTTAGAATGTTGAGTCAATTTCCTGTGTTCCCTTGAATTTCACTGACTTCACTTAAATCGACTATTTTGAAATATTCATCTAGGCTTTCCAAAAATCCAGCTTCCTAATGAGTAGTTCCTGGTATCTTACTTTGCTGTTAGGTAAGATCAGATTTCCGTGGAAGTTTTTGATGCTCTTGGAACCTTTAATCTTTCGTGCACTGAAGGCTTAGTTTTCGTAATCTAACTTGCGGTTCTCTTTCTGGAACTCGTACTGCTGGGTTGTCTCAAGTCCCTGTTCTACACCATTTGCCACTGCTGACGCTTTTGGATGATCAAATTTCTAAGCTAGGAACATGGAACTCTTTTGGCCACTAAAATAGGTCTAATGTCACTTTCTGCAGACAGACCATTTTAATGTATTCCCTGGTGGATTTTATCAGCTTGATGTTGAGCTTTAAGGGAGTCTAGGATGCTTTGTTTTCTGTTCAAGATTGGTTGGTGAAAGGAGCTGCTCTTCTGTTCGTTGGCAGACCTTAGGTGGGTCACAGGTGGGTCTCACACTCACCAGGCACTCTGTAACCTTGGAGGAACATACCAGGTTTGTAATCGAATGGTGCTGCTACATGCCTAAACAAATTAGTGCCACCAGAGCACAGTCTTCCACTTGATAAAGGGGCACAACTAGAGACTTCATTTTTGTGCACTGCCTTGCTTCCATTACTCTTGGCTGATCTGGGTTGTATACAGCTGCTCCTGTTGATGTCTCTGTGGGCAGGTGGTCACCAGATCTGTAAGTTCTCATCTTTACCTCAATTTTCAGTGTTTATGCAACCAAATTGCCTAAGTGGTTTTAAAATTGTTCTTAAATTGTATCCTATCTGTTCCACTAAACATGAAACAAAGTAAATGGTAAGATAATTCTGAATAGCAAATGTATCTTATGTATCTTCATATTCTGTTTCATAAAAACTACTTATAGTTGAAAGAATATCAGATTTTAAGGGATAATTTATCTATACATATGATTATCAATTTGTAACTTCATATCACTATAAATTTGTCTTTTAGTGGTATGTGTGGGATCTGTTCACCAAATGTCAAAAACTTCAGCATCAGTCATGATGATTGATATATAACTTAATTGCAATTTACTCCAAAACAAATTATTCATTCTAGGAGTGAAAAAACAAATTTGTATCAACTATTACTCCTTGTTAGAACAGTTATAATCTCTGAAAAATGAATCATATTTTAATGCACTAGAAAGTCATTAAAGCAGGCAGCAATGTGAGGATTCCAAATTTGAAATAAGTTAACCTCCTTGGGTGAAACACATGTCGGTATGGCTTTCCCATTGAAGCATTCCCTGTGTTGTATGGGAGCTGACAGATGCAGACGTGAGTCCTCAGTATGGACTTCAGCGTTGCAAATGGGGCTGTAAATTTAGAAGGAAAGTTAGGAAAGTGGTGCTGTTACAGAGGGGGGACTTAAATGTGTTATATGCTTTCCGACAATCTTTCATATGTACAGATGGGACTCCAAATATCTAAGAAAACACATCTCAGTAACTCAAAATTTAGCAGGAATTTGTGACACCCCCACCCCAAGAAATATATAGTTTGCATTTTAAAATTCTCTTCCATATATGAGATGTTTTATAATAAATGCGTTCGGTTTTCCATTGAAATCTATAAGTGGCCACACTTTGGGGTTTGTATTTAGACTTCAGCACTAAAAGCTTTACTTTGAGATTAAAAGCAAAGCCAAGAGATGGTCTTTAATAGGTATAAAAACAATATTGATCATTAATTGAGTTACAGGAGGAATTCTTCATTCTCATTGAAGAATCCCAAGTTTGTTTTGTATCTGTAATACTAAGTGTACAATAAATCCTTCAAAACAAATCAATATTCTTTGCAAAAAGGCAGGGGAAAAGTTTCTCAGGTCAAGAGAAAAAGTCGATGGAATTAGAACATGTAATAACACAAATACTGAAATTAGTGCAAGGCACTTTCAAAATAGATGTTAGAAACACTGAAATTATGAAGGGAATGACCATTATTACGAATAAATACCTCTATCCCATAAGAACAATGGGAAATATAAAAGTGTAAATTCTAAGAGTAAGTGGTTGGCATCACAATGCTTTTGTTTTTTGGTAGGCCTGAATACCGTATTAAAATTTTGGTTCAAGTCACCGTGAACCTTCTCATGCAGCACTCTACTAACTCTGTACCCTGGAAGGCAACAAATGGTAACCCTAGCACTCGAGTTCCTGCTACTGGCATACCAGATCCCGATGGAGTGCCAGGCTCCTTGCTTCTACTTGGCACATACTGAACTGTTCTGGGTATTCGGAGAGTGAATCAGTAGATGGAAGATTGTTTCTCACCTGGCAAATAGAAAGAAAATACATTTAAAAGGAGACAGTAAAATTAAACCTTCTGAAATGAAGATGTATATAGATGTATTTAATCACCATTGAGTAGGAATCGTTATTTACAGAAATTATCTAATCTGAAGAACATAGAGGCAAATGGAAGAAATTTTGAAAGAATATAGAAACAAATGAAAGAAACTTTCCACGGTGATGTGTTCTGTATATAGCTGGAGCTTCAGTAAGATGGAGAACAGTATGATTCATGAGTCACTTCTTTCCTTAAAGTTTTATTGGAATGCTATTACATCTATTCAGCATATTTTTTTTATTTATTTCGCATTATGTGACAGTTTCATAGGCTCTGGGAATCCCCCCACCCCTCCCCTCCCCTCCCCTCCCCCCTGGTGGATTCCTCCACCTTGATGCAGTATTACAGTTCAAATTCAATCAAGATTCTTTCCTTGCAAACGTATACCAAGCATAGAGTCCAGCTACTTATTGTCCAGATGGGTTGAACAGTTTCTTGGGGAGACCATTTCTGGTCCAAAGTTAGAGCTGGTAGAATATCATCCCAGTCAATTAAGAGTCCCAATATAATATCAACAGCAATTTGCAACATTATGGAATTGACATGGTTTTGAGTAACCAGTATGTTAAAAAAAAAAAAAGCAAGTTCTTAACCACAACCTCTGATTAGCTCATTGACATTTCAAGTTTAGTTTATATACAGGACCGGACCGGCTGCTATATACGTTAAAATGGCTATAAGGTACCATTTAGCTGTCTCGTGTCTATTTCATTTTCGTATTGAGCCATTTGTTGTGTTGAAGTATAATTTTGCTGATCTTGGCAGATTTTAGGATAATCTAGACTGGCTTGTAACTCAACAAGACATTTGTCGACAATTAAGGTGCAGAACATTTTTTTTGTGGGGGGACTGTGCAGGAAAATCCTCAACACCATGATTAGGAGTGACTAATCTTTGTGTCCCACCCAGCGAAGCATGAGCCAATCCATGCCAGCTCTTTCCTGTCAGATTCCAAGCTCTACTTCTTGTTGTTTGTCTATTTATTTTAGATTTTTTTAGTTTCTATGATTGTTTGCTATGAGGGGTTTCGGAGCGATCCCGGTGGTCATCGCGAGGGAGGGTGGGGGTCCAGAGGTGGAGCCAGGCTCGGACCAGAGAGAGCTCGAAGGACGTTTATTGTTCTTCTGTTTCTGCGGACCGCTCAGGGCTTCTGGTTGTCTTTCCGACGACGTTGGTTTCTGCACGGTAGTGTTTGGACTTCTTCCATCCCCTGCGGAAGCTCCGGTTGGGGATGGGTGACCTCAGAGTACTCGGCCTCCGAGGGTATCCAATTCCCTGTGGCCTCCTTGGCAGTTGGGATATAGTCCTTGTTGCTTGTATTAATAGTTTGTGGTGAAGGTCTGGGAGTCTTCATGGTTGGGATCCAAGCTTCCTCCTTACCACCTGCTCCACTCTGGAGTGCCCCCCTGCTCCACGCACATGACCTCCTGTTAAGAGGTTGTCAGGATCGCACCCAATTTCCCCCTCATGCATTGGTATAGTAGTTTTGCTATTGTTTAGTGCTGCTTTGAGTCTGTTGTCTATGAATTACCAGATTTGATCTTGATAGGCTATATTGTACTTTTTTTCTCACTCTTTTTATGGTCCTGAAAGACTTCCCTGCACTCCCTCCCCATCACGGATTAACATAGCGTATTGAGGGTATAGTAGGTTTTACAGTTTTTCGATGTAGATCTTACGTATTCTGACATTAATTCTTGGTTTATAGATTATATCGCATTATCTTATTGGATTGGATACAGGTTGTTAGAGACTGCACTAATATTACAATATACAGGTACTATCTTCCAAGTTGTCATCTTTTCATCTCAGATTAAGGCAAACATATGGTATTTAACCTTTTGGGATTGGTTCATTTCTCTTAGCATGATGGATTCCAGTCGGGCTCATTTGGCCACAAAGAACTGCATTTCGTTTTTAATAGCTGAGTAGTATTCCATAGAGTAGATGAACCATAGCTTTCTTATCCAGTCTTCTATTGATGAGCATTTTGGTTGCTTCCAGGTTTTTGCGATTGTAGATTGTGCTGCTATGAACATAGGCGTGCATGTTGGTTTCTTGTGTAGATGTTTTAGATATATCCCTAGGAGTGCTATTGCTGGATCATATGGTATGTTGATTTTCAGTTGTTTGAGTATTCGCCAAACTGATTCCCATAGAGGCTGTACAAGTCTGCAGTCCCACCAGCAGTGGAGAAAGGTTCCCTTTTCCCCACATCCTTGCCAGCAAGTGTTGGTGGTATTATGTGTGCCATCTTTACTGGAGTTAGGTGGTACCTCATTGTTGTCTTCATTTGGATTTCGCTTATTGCCAGGGAACTTGAGCATTTTTTCATATGCTTGTTTGCCATTTGGGTTTGTTCTTTTGTGAAATGTCTTCCCATTTCCCGTGCCCATTTCTTGAGCAGTTTGTTTGTTCTGGTGTTTTGGTTTCTTGGTACTTTGACAATATGATGAAATTGAGTATCACATGATTAGCAGAAGCTTAGATTTTTGGTGTGAGGCTTTTTGTAGAAGTTTGCTTTCCCACAGTCTGTATAAAACACTTTTAAATAGTTCCTTGTAAATAGTAACATGAAACTACTCTATGATCCCTACATATTTACTCACAAGTAATAAAAATCAGCTTCCACACAATATTGGAATACAGCTGTCTTTCCCAGTGTTGTTTATAGTATTTTCAACTAGACTTCACAGTATGCACGCAATAAAATTACGGTAACTAAAAGAATGACACAGAATAACAGGTCAGTCTCAGACACTGTGTTGATTGAGAGAAACTAGACGAAAAAGACAAAAAAAAGATTAGGGGAAAAATAACCTATTCTAGGATAGTGAAAGATTATATCAGGAGCTGATTGGAGGGAATGTGAGATAGATGATTTTCTAGGTTATTAAATGCGTGTTTTGAAAGAGCTGGTTGCAGTATTTATATTAAAATATGTGTATTTAGTTTGTACAGTTTTGTCTTAAATAAAAAAACTGGAATATACCTTGTCCAAAAATTCTAAACAAGTAGTTCTTGAGAATACTTTTGATTAAATAATATGTCTTCTTACTGAATAGTGGAGCTGGCATGGCATTTTCCATATGTATGTTTTTATTGAATTCATCTGTTCTGTGTTTCAACACACAAACTGTTAAGCCTTCAGAATACATACTGGCCTCATTTGTATGTTAACCTTTGTGATAACTATGGAAAATACTTAGTTTGAACACTTTTGAACAAATTTAGGATGCTATGAACCAGATAGCATTTAATGATATCTAATATGCATTAATAAGAATTGTAATAAAATCATTATTACTGTGAAAAAGTGATTATTACTATAGTAGAAGAGAGTTGGGAATTCATTTGAGTTCTGTCAGTAAAGAAAAGTAAAAATCTTACAGCTTTCTTTTTCTCTTGTTTCTGAAAAAATATTGTTAGTATCAGGACTTAAGTTAATTTCATTTTATAAAGGACTTCCCAAAAGGTGGGCCCGAAAAAACTGCCAAATAAAATAAAAAGGCAACACTATAGAAGAGAGATTTGTGGAACTCCTAGATTATTTGGAAAATCTAGGAAACCACAATTTCTGCTCAACTTTAACTATATGCTCTGTGTTTTTTTTTTTCTACTTCAGCCAGCCATTTTCACTAATGGACAACATATATAAATGTATAGGCATTCATTGTCTCCTTTACTAAGGTAAAGACTCCAGATAGCTAATCAACATCTAGTCCTATTTTAAGATAAATATTGGGAAATAAAGAGGGCTGTCAGGCGGGGACATGTGTTTGGCATGTTCCCTGCGTAACTGGTTTAGTATATTTAAGTTTTCTGTTCTTTCTGATAGCATACAGCTCTGCACTATAAAAAGAAAGGCAACCTACTGTTTAAAATGCATTTAGGGAGTATGAAGGTCACAATGGAAGTGTGAATTTATTTTAGTTGGTTTGAGTTTCAATCCTGAATGCATTTACTTTACTGTGTTAAATCTTTCTTGCTGTTTTTAAAATTGTACCTATACAGAGAAAGGTCTCATTTAATTCAATATTACTTTACCTTTACATATAGTCTGTCTTTAAAATCATGTTTCAAAAGGCTGAGTTATATATTGCTTCAAAGTGGAAATTAAAGTAAAATCAGGTAGAAAAAAAAGCAAATGCCCACTAGAATATTGAAACAAATATGTGGATGATTTTAATACTTTTATCCAGATACAAGACCTTTGGATAAAATCTTGATTAATGTTGAGCTAGTATAAAAAAATACCATAGCTGTAATAGTACCTTGCTATATTGGTATAGATTTTTCTTCTAGTATTTTCTCCAAAATTTCAGGTTCTTTTTTTAGTTACCAAACTTATCCAAATAAAGAGCACCAAGTTGAAGTTGAGTTTCCTATAAACCTGGGTTTTTATTGTAAATATTTTCCTACACATTTTACGCCATTTTTTGTAAGAAAGAATTCACTTAATTGGCATTGCCATCCAATTTTTGTCACACTCAAACATCCCAAGAGGAAACAAATAGTGGCACTTCTTGTAACCAAAGTCTAAATGGAGTTAAACAGCAAAAATTTGCTTAGAAACCCGGTCTTTAATAATAATTCATGATATTTTTTGCAAAATGATTGGTATTGATACAAGAGGATGACGATGGCTTTAAATTTAAGATTTTAAAAATGGCTTTGAAAATTTTACACAAAGGATTTTCTAGAGTTGTCAAAATTATATATAATTGTTCAAACATGTATAAAGGCCATTAACTAGATTTTTCTCACCTGTCTTGTGCAGACTTCTAATCACAGAGTATTAATAAATTGATGTTACTAGGTGATGGATTAAGATGGAAGCCTTATGTAGCTGTATGTGGTTGGATTAGGTTTCTGGGCTGTAGCCTCATGCTAGAATCTGGATTGTTCCTTAAGGACAAAGTAAACGGCAGTTGAGTTTGCTGTCTTTCTCTGCTCCCTGAAGACACTGTGCAAGCCTCCCTTCTGGATTTTATCATCATCAAATGCCAGACTAATGAGGGCTCCTGATCCCATATTATGAATCTCCAAACCTGCAATCCAACATAAACCATTCTAAGATGCTCCTCCCAGATATTCTGTTAAAGTAACAAAATGTTGACACACCCAAGAGCCTAGGTTCTCCCAAATTCAGTATTTCATGTTCCTGTAACATCCTGGCTTGACTCTCATTGTATGGACACTTGCATTTCTTCTTCAGGCTCCAAACTGTGTATGTGACCATGTGCTCTGAGCCTCAGAACTATTAATCGTTCTAAAACTCTGTTGGCTTTCATAAAATGCACTATCAACAAAATTGTTTCTATAATGCAACTACTCCGTTTTTAAAAAATAAGACATATTATTGACAATACTTTTCATCAGGGTTAAAAAAGAAAACTATTGCTTCTCTGAAGCCACTCATCAAACTAAAATTGATAAGGTATCATAGGTTTTCAGGCCGATGCTTTGTACTTTTATATAGGGTGATTAATGCAATAGAAATTGTACTTCCCTTAACAAGTAGTCTTATCTAAGACAGATTTATCCATCTATTAGCGGATTAATGGTACTGTGAATATAGCAGGAACTCAACATGCAGAACTTTTTCTAGAATATTTTATCTACTCTTGATAAACCCTACTTAATTCTACCATATCCCATACTTTATTTTCTTACAGCAGGATTTAATCTGTTGATAAATTGTAACATTTTGGTTGTGAATTTATTTACCATTGAGAAGGATCTAAATAATATGCATGGTAATGACATTTTTCAAAACTGATACTGGTATCAGCTCACAGATAGTTAGGAACAAAAGAAATACTGAATCTCACTAAATACAATTAATATAACCAGAAGCTTTATAATGAAGAATAAGAGAATGAATGCAAGTATAATCACCCTTAATATTGGGGTCTAGCAAGCAAGCTTTTCAGAATTCATTACACAGTTTCACTGGCACTCTATAATAGGATTAATACAGCTATAGGCATTTTCTGTTAGCTGACAACAGATCAATCCAAAATCAAAGCATATTAAAGAATTATAGATTAACAATTAGATGGTTTCACAAACAAGGAATGATTTATGGAGCATTTCTAAAGGTTAACAGAGATGGTGTCAATTTCTCCCATCCATAATGTAGTAGAGCTGGGAGATGAAAGAGATGGGACTTAAGCTATGATTATAACTCACATAATCAAACAATTACCGTCTTGGTGTTAGTATCTAGATTTCAAAGAACAGATCTGAGCATTGAAGAAAATATTTATGAAACACAACAAACTAGTGTGAAAGTCAGTTGTAACTGTTGTAATTCCAAGAGATGTGTCACAGCCAAACTTGGCATTTGGCTTCCAGCTGTTTGTGGATCCCATGGTAGTAATAAGTGATTTCTCCACTGTTGTGCATTATGACAGTCATCCCCTTTTATAATTTCAGCTTGACCCATGCGTCAAGCTTATCGATAATATAGATATCTGAGTTTCTAGCTGCTCCACTGAAATATTGCCAAGCTGTGACATAGTACTTCTGATACTATCTTATATGTAAAGAAAGCATTATTTTTAAAGATCTGATGTTTTGGACTTAATCTTTGATTTATAAGTTGGTGACTAAGGAATCCGTCCCGAAGAGCCATAGTAAGTAAACTACTACCAGGAATGATTTTTTTGAAGGAATAATTTTCTTGAAACAATAACACAATATAAAATGACTTTGATTCAGCTCTGTGGGATACATGCTACCATTTATTTGGTTTAACAATCATTGTGCTTGAGAAACATGCCTGCTACATGCCATTGAACAAGAGTGTATGGAATGATCTTGTGTTTCTATCATCATTCTTATGTTCAACATGTCTGTAGTTCTTAACTTTTCTTAGTTAATTTTGAAGAGTGGAGAGTAAGGCTTTGTGTGTGACAGTTTTGTTAATGCTACTATGCAGCCTGTGAGGTCTGTCACCAATTTCCTTTGAAGTTAAGCTCACAAATTTTCATGTACAGTTGGTTCACATATGGTACATCCATGAAGATAATGGGTCAGTTAGTATAACATGGCTAATGGCATTAGAGTCTTATTGAAAATGCCTTTATCCAATCAATGTTAGGTCACCTTTGTGAAATTTGTTGTATTTTCTCATATTCAATGAAGCTAATCTAAACATTGGTTAGGCCATCTGATGGTTTTGCATGAATTTGAGAATCAACTGCTCAATTTTAAAAGAATGGTTTTCTTAGGCTTCTGTGGAATCTCAGTATGACAGTTTCTATGAAAATATTTGGTTTCCAAAAAAAGGAGGGGTGACTTGGAAGTTTGTTGAAATGACATTTTAAAACTTGAGGCTTTGTAAGATTGTAAAAGACAGAATTTGATTCTTTTTAATAGCTTAGAATTCCATCATGTGAATGTACCACCTTTTCTTTACCCAGTCATCAATCCAGTTACTAGATATGTGGATTGATTTTGTATCTTAACTATTGTGGATTAAGCTGCTTTAAGATGGGGGTACAGGTAACTTTGTGCAAAATTCATTTCCTTGGTAAAATTCTGAAGAGTGGAATGATTGGGTCATATAGAGTAGCTGTATTTTCAGATTTGTGAGGAGGTCACCATACTGTCTTCCATAGAGTTGTACTGTTACATTGTAGTCCACAAGGCATTAATGTACCTATTTCTCCATATTCTTGTCAGCATTTATTTTTTTTTTTTTGGTTTCAGGATTATGCCCATTGTAAGTGAAACCTCATTGTGACTTTTATTTCCGTTGCCCTGATAGCTAGCAATCCTATGCATTTTTGTGTGTGTTTAAGACATCTCTACATCATCATTTTTAAAAAAATGCCTATTCATATGTTTAGATCACTTTTTGACTGGGTTACCTGTTTTGTTACTGGTGCATCCCTTGAACTGTTTGTGTATTATAAATGTTAATCCTTAGCCAGATGCATATCTGCTGATATTTTCCCTGTACTACTCAAGAGTGACAAGCTAACATTTAATGTGTTAAAAGAAAGCCC
Source organism: Ochotona princeps (assembly GCF_030435755.1). NCBI lineage: Eukaryota > Metazoa > Chordata > Mammalia > Lagomorpha > Ochotonidae > Ochotona > Ochotona princeps. The sequence continues at coordinate 14,203,503 of NC_080851.1, forward strand.
ACCATAGGTCTTACTATTGATACATATATGGTGTAAGGGTGGGTATGGGTTTTTTTTTTAATTCAGTGAACATACTACAAGAGGTATGTGATGGATGTGATTTTAAGATTCACAAAAACCTTCACTTTTCTACTGTGAATATCAGAATGTTTCAGAAGAGAAATTACATAATGAAGTTGCATAGCTTGGGTTGGTCGAGTTAGCACCAGAAGCATAGGTAGTGTAGGTCTAACAAAGGGAGAAGCCTGGACATAGAGGTTGGCTAACAGGGAAGGTTCTAGAACAATGCAGGATTCTGGATTAAGTGGTAATGTTTTTCTCCAGGTACGAATATAGGCAGATAGAAAAAGAACATGTCCACTATAAGCCACATAAATATGAAATTGTATCATTATTTACAATCTTCATAGACATTTCAGTGTTATATTTCACTCCAAAAGAAAATCGTTCAGGGAGTTAGCATTTTGCTGATAAGGAAAGTGATTAAATGAACTTACTCAGGGTCACAGAGCAACTCAAGAATGGAATAAGGAATCAGCTTCAGTTAAAATCCTGGGCTTCTGTGTTCTTGCGGGGATCCACATGTTTCACTTGGTTTGCCTTATGCACATGGATCGTGTGAATTATTAAGCATGTTTTCTTGATCTATCTTAGGGAAAAGTGAGTTTGACAGTGGTATTAATTAGGTAATTTCCTTTTAAAGACATCAAGTGTATTAAAAACTTATCACTTGAGTCTGTAGCATAGACCGAGAATGACAGCTGAAATTTTTTTTACATCACAACACTAGTTCTGAAGAAGAGTTATTTTTAAAGGCAAGAACTTAGTTGAGCTGCTGAAACCAAAACCATTCCTTTCATTACAAATAGCTTAAGTCTGTAGTCTCCTAATTCCCCCCAGCCATGAACTTCAAAGCCCTCCCAGAGCAGTTCTGGAACAGGTTTTTCATTTTTCATTTGAACTTTTTAATCGATCTTCTTCACTATGTACTATTCACGCTTTGGAAGCAGAGGAAATTAAAATCTGAGTTTTAGCTGAATCAGACGGTAAACAAAAGCTGGGATCTAGTGTGAAATCTGCCATTCTGTCCAGTTTTTTTTTTTAAACTAACATTGGGAATTATTTGGGCTCTTTTTTTTTAAATAAACTAGATTGAATCAGTCACTTGAGGATGCCAAGAAGCTTGTACTGTAAAATGGTACATATTTGTGGAAATACACTAACTCCATAAGGAACATAGCAATACTGGAATGACACACTGGATACACTAATCCTATCACATCCAGACTACAAATATGATTTGAAGAAAATGATGCCGTGGAATTGTAGCCCAGTCTGTCCTGATGGTGTGTGTTTATGTCCATACATGTAGAGTCTCCTCTGCAGTACAATGCAAAATAAAATCAGTTACTAATTACTTAGGAAATATACACCTATTCCAAAATTGCTGCACTATCGTTTCTTATACTACATATTCTTCCAAAACCTTGCCAAACTTCACGAAGAACTGGAGTCCCTCCTTACATCGAGTGAGGCTTTGTGACTGTCTTAATGAGTAGAATGTGCTAATATGACATGGCTTGTCTTTTAAGGCTGTGTCATGAGCTTCCTCTTGGAGATTTCTGTCGCTCAGGAACTACATCTGGGATCTCAGAGAGCATGTGTAGGAAGTAGGATTTTTGAAGCTGTCATGCTAGAGAAACCACAATTACAGGCCACATAGAAATGAAGACAGATGCCAGAAGACCTCTTGCTGTTAAAGCCCCCGGTAGCTCAAGTCGTTCCAGCGTCAGCGGCCAGATCTGTGAATGAGCAAGCCTCATGATGATCCCACTGCAGCCTGAAGCCGTCCCATCTGACATTCAGTGCTGCAAACAAACTGCCTCAACTAAGCCTTGCTTCAATTGCAGACTTTTAAGAAGGGTAAATGTTAGTGTTGTAAGACACTGGATTTTAATGTGATTAATTACATAGTATATGATAACAAGAAAAAGGTATTAAATTGTGTGGAGAAAATACATTTCTCCCTCCATTATTTAGGCAATACTGTCAGTTTAATTTTCATTGATGCATTTTCACTTTTTACCTCTTCTGTCCATCTCTTGCCTTTTGTATGCTTACTAGTGCCACATTGGGTATGTGAAAATGAAAGTGACACTAAGTAAAAAGATAGCACATTACAACCTTTTCAAAAACATATTTGGAGGGAGAGAACTAGAGCAAATTTAATACTGGGATGAAATAAGTTACAAGTAAGAACTCATTGACTTCTCCACGAGGTCCAATTCTGCTTCAGGCAATGAAATCTTAGCTGTGTAGCAGGTTGAATTCAGTAACTAATTTTCATACAGATAACTTTGACAAGTCCTGGCAAAAACTGTATGATTTTTTTAAAACTATGAGTAAGTCACATTTTTCTTACTTGGACTATAATCAATCATTTCCCCTTCACCAGATAGTAAATTTCATTAGATTGGACAATTTTCCATGTTCCATAAATGTCTTAAGTGAGATGATGGGGGATTATTGTTAAACAAGATATAAACAGTTCATTGGGCTTGATAAAGCAGCATTTCAATCACCAGACACAACTTGGGCACATGGAAGCTTTCAGATTCTTATTCCAAGGGTGCGATGGTATGTTGAACCTTTCATAGGTGTGTTTCTGCTCTCTTCTAGTTATTGGAGTGTCCTCAATTGGTCTGTCCTGGCTTTGGAACCGGTTTCTTTCCATGCCTGTAATAACTTGTAGGAGTCAAGTTTTAGAAATTAGCAGAGCTTCCATTTTGTCCTGACTAGGGCAAGCACTGTAGCATGATTCTAATGATCATATACCTGCACCGATCTTGATCATATAATATGGTTTTGGAATTGTCTCTGTAGTTGTCCACCCTTGCTCTGGCATACAAATGCTTCTCTCTCTTCCTGACACTTCAGAAGAAACTCAACTGATACTCGTAGAAATTGTGTATTATCATATAAATAGAATAATAAAGGAAAAGGGGCATTAAAAATGGAGAAGATTCAATGTTCTCAACTGAAAAGTGGAAGAGAACCTTTATAATTAAGGACTTCTAAAAATATTTCCATGGAGCGTTGAAGTCCCTAAGAAATGCATGTTGAAAAGAACATACTATGAAATTTTTATTGCTAGCATCTCATTTATGCCAAGTTAATGCTCTGAAAATACAACTGCCTTATGCATATCAAAAAGTACTCAAAGGGTAGGGGAGAAAGAAGAGGAATACCACCACCAGATCTTTTTGTTCTTACCTGTCAAATTGGCAAAAGTACAAAACCTGCAGGAAAGTGGACAAAGAGTTCACTAAACAACAGTGTCAAATGTTGCTGGAGAATAAAGTATACGTCACTTCCACAGAAATGTGAGTTGTTCATTGCTCACATAACAAAGACCAAAACCAACTGACTTAAAACCATAGACATTTATTGTCGAATGATTCTGGAGGCCACAATTCCAAAATCAGGTTCCCAGCCTTGTCATGTTGATTAGAAAATCAGGGAAATGGGTAAGGGTTTCTCTTTGATTCTGGAAGTTGCTTGGCACTCAAGCAATGTAACAGCATTATTTAAGTTCTTACAGATCATTCTCTGCATTCAGACTTTCTACTTGTAAGTCCATCAGTCACATGGGTTTAGAAGTCCACCCTATTATAGTATGTCCTAATTTTAATTATAACTGTAGTGACCTTGTATGCAAAAAAAAAATCATACCCTGAATTTCTGGGGCTAGGCCTTCATTTTGCAAGATTTTAGGGGTAGAGGTTAATTTATGCACATACCCTATTAACATTAGGCATTTATCTCTGGAAGAGCTAACATGGATAAGCCATAAAACCAAGAACTCCATTACAATATTGATTGTAACAGTAATTGGAAGGAAAGACTATAAATGTTATGACAGCTGTAGAGTCAGGAATGTCTAATTAATATAACCAAACCAAAAGATACTGTTAACTATAAAAAAGTGAATCATAGCATTGTGTAACATATCATAATTTGTGCATGTGTACATGTGTGTACACACATAGTTGTGAAAATCATGGCCTCTATCATGGACAGGTGGTAGGTCTCTGTCTGCCAGTCCAGTGGTTTTGGGCTGCCTTTGTGACATGCTTTGACAAACAGTACATCGTCCACATCGCTTTCTAAGAGTTTTAAGTCTAGGATCAAGAAACTACACATGCTTTTTCTGCTTACTGCCTTGCATTTACTATATGAATAGGTTATTTTAAGATGAGAGAACATGGTAAAACAACGTGAGCACTGATAAATGGATGAGGTCTTTTTGGTTTCTTCAACCCAATTTGAGGTCCTAGTGACAGAAAACCATATGAATGACACATAATAATTGTGCTAAAGGGGTACACTGTAATACTTTGACTTGTGAATGTACTGTTTAATAAGTTCATCTTGAACTTTTATCGTTTTGTGGGGAAATAGATATCAAACCCTCGGGTACAGAATGTCTAACCATTTTTACCTAAATGTGCCATAAAATGGTATAACTTACACTTTGATCATACAGTAACTTTGGGACTTCTGGCCTAAGAATCATTGGATAATTTGATTTCAAGTCAGTCCTTTTGAGTACTTTGCTATGAACACATCTTCCATGGAAGTGACCTAGTATCATCTGAATTGCTCCTTTCTCACACTTATTCTCTACAACCAATAGTAAATCTACATATGAGCAAGATAATGTGCTTGGCTTTCAGCTTGGCTTTCAGTTCTGGGTTGTTTAACTCAATAGAATGTCTTCCAGGTGCATCTTTGTTGCAAATAATGGGTCATTTTTTTTGGCTGAATTGTATTTCATTGTACATATGTAAGCATGCACCATATTTCGATCTTTTGCACTGATGGTTTTTCAGGTTCATTTTATAACCTGGATATTCTGAATAACATTGTAATTGTGGGACTGCAAGTGTCTCTTTGATACACTGACTTCATTTCATTTGGTCATGTACTCACTAGTAGAACTCTTATTTTTTGAAGAACCTCCACATCTTCACCATTAATGTCCCATGAAAATGTTTGTGGTAGACTATCCCTTTTGGTGCAATGGGTAAGACTTGGGATAACTGGATCTTATACTGGAGTGGTTGTATTTAAGTTTCTGATGTACTTCCAATCCAGTTTCCAGAAAACTCTGCAAGGTTTTTGCCATCCTTTTTATGCTGTTGGGTAGTGTTTGGGATGGGTCTTAGTTGAAGGTTCAGGCAAGACAGACTGGTTTGAGACTTGGTTACTGCCTTTTTCATCTTGCTTCGGAAAAATAAAGTAGTACCATCAGATTCAAGATTGGAGTGAAGTAGAGGCCCATGGTGATTTTATTATGAAGTTACAATAATAACCTGAAGGTCATTGTGGAGACACAGCCTTCAGTTACAGATGGTATGAGTTCTAAACATACAACATCGTGGAACATGAGATTTCTTTATGTATTTATTTTGGTACATAGAGAAGAAGGAATTTGGCAGGACATGGAAAGTAGGTTTGAATAGTACAAAGAAAGGGAGGGTTGGGTGATGCAGAGAAGTGAATTTGAATGGTACAGACTGAGCTTTCATGCTACCTGGGTGGGCATGCCATGTTGGGCTGGCCACACTTGCTGCAAGAGCCAACAGTCTTATGGTGGTAGGCTGGGGATGTCAAACCTCAGCTCCTTTAATGAACACTACCTATTTGACCAAATCATTGAGGGGCCATATTGGCACTGAGTTCTTAGGTCTCTGCCACTAATGCTTCAGAGTAGCCCATTATTGTAAACATTTGGGGAAGGAACCAGTAGATGGAAGAATGGTCTTTCTCATAGTCACTTGCTCTTCAAATACATTAGTGACTTGCAATAACTGGGGTTTTTTTGGGGAGGGGAGACATTAACAGCTGCACACAAATGTAAAATGGTTAAATGCACACAAGCACACATAGTATCAAATTTACAATAAATTTCCTGGTGGAGGTAAGAAATGTATAGTGCTTGTTTCTGGAATGAAAATCAGTATCTGGTGAACAGGGTGAGAAGGAAGATCATTTGCTATTTGTTTCCAGGCTTGCTCTTTCTAAATCTTTTCAGTTATGTGTTATGCCCATGCATATTATCTATTCATAAATGCAGTGATTAGTACACCATGCAAAGGGCTGTGTTGGCAGGCTATTTGCGCATACTGGCATGTGCCACTCTAGGGGAAAAGGCACTGGCAGCGGTAATACTGGACAGGGAAGACTAGATCAGCTTTGTGGCAGAAATCACAGGCTTCGTTTAAGTCCTTCAATTCTTAAGACGTAAAATTTTGACAAGTCAGTAGCAAGGCTTGCTTCTCAGGACCCCAATAATTTTTCTAAAACAGGCATGATATTCTGAAGAAGTGTTGATTAAAATGGATGAAAATATTCAAATATCCTATACAGTTCTTTAACTCAAAAATCCAAAAGCAACATTCATGATATAATGCATAACAATAAACTTTAACTTTATTACTAACATTTTCTGTTTTTATAACATGTAATATAACATATATAGCATAGTAGACACATGCAAAACTCATTGTCACCTTTTCAAAAAAGGAACAAATTGTATGAGTCCATACATGCCCACCTGTGCTGGAGTATTCTATTAAGTTGCTAGGATTACCCATACCCAAGACCTCCATTGTGAATTGTTACCTAGTGACTTTGGAAAACATGCAAATACAACAGGAAGTTCAAGCTACTGGTGGGATACTTTTAACAATTCTCAAAAGTATATGAAGTTCTATGTGTCTATCAAACTTGGTTAATATGTAATATGACAAAAGTGAATTTTAAAATTCCCTAATATCCTTATACTTGGGAAGAATAGTGTGATCTGTCATAAAACTTAAAAAAGAAAAAAACAATTCATTTTGTTATATAAGCAAAATGTTTCCAAGAAAGCATGGCTTGATGGCTTCAACTGTAGCTCTATGAATTTAAGGATCACAGATGTATAAACTGTGCTGGCTTTTGCAAACCTCAATTTTACTAAATGATTCAAATTATTGAAATTTTGCTTTGCATCAAGCTAGTGTACACTTGGCCATCATAATGGAAACAATGAATTAAAATGTAATTGTTAAGTACTTCCGTTGAATGATATATTTTATGTCAGTTACCTATAATATTCAAAATTACTGTTGCCTCAATTACTTGCCACACTTCTATAATGACTAATGTTTCCTTCCCTTGAAAATGTTACAAATTAATTCCCATATCTCCATTTCTTTTGTCTCTAGCCCCGCTAATAGATCATTGATTCTACAAAACCCTCTAAGTCCCTGACTTCTCTGTATCTTTGCTTACCATTGATTTTCACCTTTCTGTAAATTGATTGGTAAATAACAAAGATGTGTAACGGCTGAACATGTCCCGTAGAGTAATATGATTTGTTGTTTCATGCTCCAGTTGATCTCTCTCAGTAGCTGAGCCGCAATTACCTCTGAATTCTTACATTGCCTTCGATGGCCACTGCTCCTGCCCGAGAAAGAACCTTGGCAAATGGTTTCTGCTTGGCTTGCAAAGACACATGTTACACTTTTCTTGCTGAATTCCCCTAAAATCTTCCCATACAGAGAATTCTCCCACAAAAACAACCCTGTCATTTCATTCTCTCATCTCCATAGGACCTCCTAGAATTTGCACTTAACTTTTCTGTGTGTTAGTTATTCATATACTTCTGTACCCAAATTAACATTGAATTTTAAGGACCAGATAAGATTCTTCAAAAAAATGAGTTTAATCTGGAGGAATATTAAAGAATTTAATATAATGTGGTAAACTCAGAAAAAAGGAGTAGAATAAAGGCAAAATTGATAGTGGTATAGTATTTTCTAATAAAGGATTATGTTTGCATATTTTTAAAAAAATTATATTGAAGACTCAAAAAAAATTGTAGGGCTTTTCGTTGAGTAGTATTAGAAAATTCAGGATTTTGTATGTTAATGTTTAATTACCTAATTCCCATAATCTCAGAAGTTCTTATTTCCAAACATTGAAGAAACACATGATACATGCTGCATACAAACTCTTCCAAATAACAAGAGAAAATTTCTCACCAGTTCCTTGTTTATTACCTTGATACTAAAGCATTATGAGAATTTGATAGTCTCTAAAATTACAGCTTAGCTTTATGAACAGATACAATTTCCAAGTACCATTGTAACATAATGTACAGAAATGAAGTATCTTTTTTTAAAGATGCATTTTTATTGGAAAGGCAGATATACAGAAAGGAGGAGAGACAGGGAGGAAGATCTTCCGTCCGATGATTCACTCCCCAAGTGACTGCAATGGCTGGAGCTGAGCCAATCTGAAGCTAGAAGCCTGGAGCTTCTTCCAGGTCTCCCATGTGGGTGCAGGGTCCCAAAGCTTTGGGCTGTCCTCGACTGCTTTGCCAGTCACAAGCAGGGAGTTGGATGGGAAGCGGGTCCGCCAGGTTTAGAACTGGTGCCCATATGGGATCCCGGTGCGTTCAAGGTGAGGACTTTAGCTGCTACGCTATCATGCTGGGCCCCACAAATGAAATATCTTGATCAAACTGGGCATCATTTGAGAATGACATGGTAGGCCAAAATGAGAAAAATCTAATGCAAACCACTACAGAAATAAACTATAGAAACCAATAAAAGTTAAAGTACCCTAAACATTCTCAAAATTCTTGGTATCAAGAATAGCAGATTAGAATAGGACAGATACATGAATTCTGCATCTTGTAGGAATTGTCAAATTATGTAAGAATTTAATTTTGACTTTGTGAATTCTTTTTGAGGCCTAACCCAGCCTAGGCTATCCCCAGACCTGGCCCACACAAATGATGGTGAGTGCTACAGATTGGCCTGGCCAGCTTTGCCTTCAGCCCCAGCACTTATGTTCCCCAGCTGGAGCTGTGGCCTAATAGGGGATGTCCCCAAGTTCTCCACCAGTCCTACTCCCAGGCCTGGATTTCACATATGCTAGTGGAGACAGCATGGCATGGTCTACCTTCCTTCCTGAACCATGGATGTGCTGGCAGGTGCTGTTGCCTGGCCTGGCCCAGCACAGCCTCCTCCCAGCCCAAGCTCCAGCTCCCCTTCAGGGTTCCTGTCAGGAATCTTCTCTCTGGCATTCTAGTGGATGCTGTGGCCCATCCCCTGCTCCAACACTCACAGGTGAGTACCGCAGCCTGGCTCAGCCAGGCATTCGCCCAGCCCAGCTCTTGAGTGCCAGGTGGCCGCAGGTGATGGTACTTAGTTCAGCCCAGTCCCCCATGTGTGCAGGTGCCTTGGCCTGACTCAGATGTGACGTTTGGTTGGTCCCCTGTAAACCACTGTTTCAGCTCGCTCTGCTACCTGTGGGTGCAGTGACCTGGTCCGTGGAAGACCTCAGAAATCATTACTTCCCTGTTAAACATGCCCTCAGCTGCTCCCACTCCAATACTTCCCCAGACTCTCTTCCTTGGGATAGGATGGTGTATGTCCAGGCCCAGAATTCTCTACCTTCCTCATTTATCTTGAAAGTAAAAGTAAAAAGAAGATCATGGAATTGGCTATTTTATGAGAAAGTATAGTCATTGAAGGGATTCAATAGATCTTACATTTTCAACCGTCATTAATATTTCAATTTAATGATTTACTTAATTTTCAAATCATTACCAGTTAAGCCTTATGATTTATTTAAATTGATAATATTCCATTAGGTTTTAAAATTTAACATTAATCAAGTGTCTAAATCATTGAATCCAGTGTAATAGAAGAAAGATCAGAAAATTTCGGAGATGAGAAAGAAGTAGTTTGGGAGTTCATTTTTAAACATCAAAATAGCAATGACCACAGTCCTTAAAAGCTCCCTGTAAGTGCTTGGAAGAAGAATTTCTACAATGAGAAACTTCAATTTCTAGAATGCAGTAACCATGTTTGCTTGTTCAGATTTATGACTATCCTAAAATTCTTTGTGATTACTTTAAAATTTAAAAAGTGCTTAATTGAAGATCTTTAAATGTCAATGAATTTTAAGAAGCGTATGTATACATACATTGATACAAAGTCTTAAAACTTACTGCGTGATGAAGTTCATATTTACCAGTTTTGTGTGATCTCTGCATTATGATGCTTACCTTAAATATTGCATAGGTATAGCTTATTTGTAACCAGAATTTAATGAATGAAAAGAAATAGTGCGGCTTCATTTACAGCTTTTCCTCATTTTCTGACAAGAAAATAGAAAGTACTAACGACTCGAGTTTTGACTTCTTAGTTACAATTCATCTTCATATAATACAGTATGGTTTTCATGAGCTTACCTCCTTGATTTTTCAGTCACTGACATGGCCCCCGAAACACAATTTCATGGAGCATTTCTTGACAGTATTTCCAGAAATGTTATTACAGCAGTAGAGAATTGGCATTTACTATGCCACTGTGTCTGAGGAAGTGGTGCTGAGAGAAACGATCAGCAGAGTCATGAAGGACAGGTTGCAGTATATGTAAATGACCATGATCTGTAGGATGCTGAGGTCACCAGCAGGGCTTATCTCCCCTCCTCCTCCACACTAGGGTATTCAGCAGGGCCAGGAGGAGGCTGTCTCAGAGCCTAATGGGGACTGGTAGTGATGAAGGAGGGTTCCCTATTCTGGTTTGCGTTTAATGTCACCATCATGGAGACAAATGGGTTTTCTCATCTTTGCATGGTGCAATTCTTCCTTCTGCCAGAGGTTGATTTTCTCTAACTCAGCTCCTTTAAGGGGACATGGTTAAGTAATCTTGGTGTGAACTACGGGCTAATATGCAGGTGGGAATTCAACAACTTATTCTGTTTGCTATTCTCAGGTTCCAGGGAGAATTTCCTCAACCAATGAGCCAAGGAAGATTTAGCAAGTTCATTTTAGGGTTTCCCAGGGCAAAATTGTCAAAAGGATTGTGTCCATGCTCCATTGAGTCACACTGCATGTACCTTGCAATAGCTGTGCATTCGTGGCCACGTAAGGTTTTCTGCAGCAGAACTACCTGTGAGAATGTATTGTAAAAGACAGATTCCGCTATAAACTAGAGGACAGGAATCTGCTTCAATACAAGCAGGTTTGTCTACCAAGGGCCAGAATGTAGGATTTCAGCGGACTTAATGTTGTAATGAAATAAGGAGACTGTACAATCGCTCGTGTTTCTGACTAGAATGAATATTCCTACTGTCAGGATAAATCTGACCCATTGAGGGTAATTTCTTACTTTTTCATGTTCACCTCTGCCAATTCAAATATTTTCTTCTCTTTAGAAAAATATTACATAAGTTTTTAAAGATTGTCTCTCCACATTTTCACTTGAATACGAAAATTAAGATTTAATAGTTGTTTTAAACAAAAGATCTAGGAAGGAATTCTGTTCTGTTAAGATGTCTTCATTGTATTTGTAGAAAATGGGCATTATCTTTTAATTCTGTTTTTTCTGAAGCATTGAGTTGCCCTTGTATTTTTGGTCATGTTTATTTTTTCTTTTTGTTTTCTGTTAACTTTACTCATGTACAGATAACATTTTTCCTTTGTTTTGCATGTGCAATTCTAAGAACGTATCTCCTTTTCCTTATTCCCTCTTTAGATTTTTGTGACCATATTTTTTGTTGTTGTTGCAAAGATGTGTTTGTTTTACTTGAAAGAGCCACAGAGAGACAGGGAGAGACAGATCTTCCATCCACTGGCCTACTCCTCAAATGGTCACAATGGCCAGGACTGAGCCATTCTGAAGTTTGGAACCAAGAGCCTCATCCAGGTTCCCAATATAGGCACAGGGACCCAAGACCAGAGGCCATTCTCCACTGCCTTCCCAGGCCAACCTCAGGGAGCTGGACTGGAAACAGTTCCCCAGCACTTAAACCGTGCCCTTATGGGATGTTGGTGCCACAGGCAGAGGAACAGCTTGCCGTTCCACTGCACCACTTGCTTACAACCACTTAAAACCACTTGCTTAATGCTCAGCTAAATACAGTATCCAACCAGGGAAGACTACAAAGTCTTCTCCACAGGAATATACACAAGGACTATAAACAATCAAATTGTAAAATGGCACCTTTACTTACCCATTCAGGTTTTTTATGCTCTGTGTGTTAGCTATCAGGTATCTAAGAAACCTTGACACCAATCTTTGTTCTGGCTTATTTTACCTAGCTTAATGGTCTCCAGTTACATCCATTCATTTATGCACAAGATAGTGTTTCATTCTTTTTTGGTTGAGTAGCATCCCATCATGTATATAAACTGCATTTTCTTTATTCAGTTATCAGTTAATGGCATCTGTATTGATTCTGTATCTTGGCTGTTAGAAATTGAGATACTATAACTTGACGAGGATAATCCTTTCATATGCTTATTTGATTTCCTTTGGGTAAATTCCCAGTAGTTGGACACTTTCCTCATCCAAACTTGAAAATTCCAGAGGTGCAATAGGAGACATGACTACTGCCTACCAATATCTAGTTCCAACACCTGTGTCTGAAATGTCCAATATCCACAGACCATGCTGAAACAGGGACTTCATTGGTATCAAAGGTGTTTCTGTAATTACATCAGTCTTAGTTCACCCTTCCAAAATGATTGTCCTCTCTTCAGCTATTGGTCTTTCCTGTTCCAAGCAGACACGACTAAGCACTCTTTCAGGAGCAATGTATCGGTTTGCGTTATCCATCTTGAAAGGATTCTCATGTAGTTCTGTCGTTTTACTGCTTCAAGACCAACTTCATAGTAAAGCCTTCCGTGATTGTATTTGGTCCACTTTGAAGAGTTGCAGGTTTTATGGATTATAATATTCAAATCTCACAAATGAGCGCTTAGGTCATATTGAAGGGAGCAGAGTGAGTGAGGATAGTCCTGTTCAACTTGGCTGACTGTTTCTGAGACTGGGGATGATGATGATGGTAATGTGACAGCTGATGTTGAATGAGCACTATCTGCCGCCATTAGTTAAATGCTCTGAGTAGGTGAGAATAGTTACTATAACCCAGGTGAAAATCTTGGGAGGTATGTGCATGCTTTCTTAATATTTCACAAAGGTAGAATTGACTCAGGGAGATGACAAGCTATTCACAAAGGCAATGCAATTAACAGTAAGTAGTATATTGAGTGAGTAGGTCTGGGTTTAACTGTCATACCACACTCACCAGTCTTTAAAATGGCAAAGGTCCGATGGGTGATGATCAAGATGACAAAATTCGAAACAAAAACTCAAAATGAAACAAAAAATTAGTACCAAAAACTTACTTAAAATGAACTTGAAGGCTGTTTGAAACTGCAATGAGTCAAGAAGGCAAAGGATAGATATGACAGAAAACATGTGGAAGGCATATTTGTCTTCAGGTATAATATTGACTGTCAAATTAGGAGGGATCAACCTATGCTGAATAGCCCCAGGAAAAAAATTAAAACCATTGGGCACATATTTTACCAAAAGTGTAACAAAGCTACTTACACTTGTCAGAACTAAGATACTTTCAAAAAAGCTTTTATTCAGAGCAATTTCCATATATCTGAAAGTTTCTCACATTGTGTTGGTTGACATCTTTTGGCATGAGTTTTGTGGGCTATAATTATCAGGAAATGGTTAAAATGCACATACCCTCCAGTGATGAAGCATTTCATGAAATCTGCGAACATTGTCCCTTCTAGATCTTGGGCCTGGGTGGTTATGTGATGTCATAGGTGTAACATTGAAAGCAAACAGAAGTATACTAGGTAAATAGAAAAGTGGAAATCCATGTGGATGAGGGATGCCTAGGAGATGAACCACAAAGGGAAACCATTTTATCTAGTAAGGCTCATTGGGCAGAGGCCCTGAGTCTGAGTTGAGCCCCTTTCTTTGACCTTTCCCGTGTTGGCACATTTAATGGCAGCCCAGGGCTGGTATAGTCGAGCCGTTTTCCCTCTCAGCCAGCTTTTTGCTCTTTAGTTAGGAAGGCAGAGCTCTGACTCTGTTGTGGAGGAAAAGCTATTGAAAAGAAATTGTGGTATATAAAATGGAGACACTTTTTGATCATTTTTCAAAGGATTTGAAGGGGAAGACAAGAAAATCAATCAATGCATGGATTCTTTTACGCTTTAAAAGGACAATTCTTTCCTTTCTAAAGTCAGCTTCTGGGTGTTCCTGCTGTGAAATCTGCCCGTAACACCAAGATTTAATGGAAATTTACCTAGTAAAGGGGTAAAATAATAAACAGAATCGTGAGCAGTTTATCACCTACCTTCCTTTTTACTGTTTGACAAATGATCACATACCTGCCGTGGAAAATATGTAAATTTCAATCAGTTTTAATACATTTATGTACCTAGTTAGGGGAAGATAAGCATTTAGTTACATTCTAAAGCATAAAATGAATTCATTTTTATTTATTATAGTATCCAATCATAGTTTGCAGATTTAAGTGGTTTTGTTGCAGGAGTTCCTTGCTTGTTATTTTTGCTAGCAGAACCATAAAGGAAATTCTCTTACATATAGTTTAACAAAATCACAACAATGATGAAATCTCTGGCAGTTTGTGAAGGTAGTTATCCATTTTAGATTGCTTATGGTTTATTCTAAAGCATACTCCATTTTGAAAGCAAAGAATATTTGCCTTATGGGGAATTTCTCCAGAACATTCTCCCTTGGGTCCTCAGTAAATTGGAAAGTGAGGACTCTGCCTCATCTAATTACTTTTTGCAACTGGAAATTTTGTTCAAATTCATGGAACTCCTTGAATTTCTCTCTCCCTCTTCTCCTTTCTCTCCCAATCCCTGTTCTGATTCAGATCCATTCAGTTGGATTTTTAAAGACTTGAAATACCGTGAACTCACATGTACTTGTAGGAAGTAGAGACTCCCGTGCACTCTGCTTTGTTTCCCCCAGTAGTAACCTCTTGCAAAACCAGAGTAACCAGAATGTGTACACTGATGCACCAAGGCAGACATCTCTTCAATGCAATGCTCTAGCTTGGCATTTATAGCCATACCCATTCTCACCTGCTTCTTCCAATTCCTTAACTCTTCAAAATGACTAATCAGTCCTCCATTTTTCTAAGTCATTCTAAAAATGCTCAATGAATGTAATCAGAGTGCTTTAGTTGACTAATGTTTTCATAGCAAAAATTACATGGCTTTGACATTGGCAGTACTTTTTTTTTTTTTTTTTTTTATTTTATTATTGTATTGTTGTTGACAATCTTTACATAGTTAATTACAGTTAAAGGAAAAAGAAAAAAAAAAGAAAAAAGGAAAAAAAAGGTTCAGGGGGATAGGAAAGTGGGCAATGCCATTATAAGGTCCTCGCCTTGATCCCATATGGCCGCTGGTTCTAATCCCGGCAGCTCCACTTCCTCTCTATCTCTCCTCCTCTCAGTATATCTGACTTTGTAAAAAAAATAAAATAAAATAATGGCAGTACTTTTTTTAAAAATTTTTTTAATATTTTGGACAATCTTTACATAGTTAATTATGGTAAAAAAAAAAAAAAGGTTCAAGGGCTATTGAAAAGTGGGTAAGACGACTATTTCCATATTGTTTCTTGCATGTTTAAAGGAGGGTATTAAGGGAGAAGGCCCACCCAATTTCCCACCCTCCCCAGGTCCCGGATGTAGGGCATGCTCCGAGGTTCTTGCTCAAGTGGGTTTGATAGTTCACCAGTTATGAATCGCTGGCAACCTTGCCACTCCAAGCATATGAGGTCTTTGAAGAATCCATTGATTGACATAGTCCATCATAGAGTCCCCGTTTGACATTGGCAATACTTTTTTCCCCACTTCTCTTGTCCTCGACTCCCATCCCTCCCCTAATATGAATTCTAAATGTAGCACAGAGTATCAATCCATTCCACATTAACCTTTTGTTGATTTTTTTTTATGGTTAAGCTTCTTTCACATTCTGGGTATCATTTCATGTCTTTGTGCCTGGGCAAAAAGTGCAAAAATTAATAATTTTTTTATTTTTCCACTTGCGTGAAGCCTCACTTGTATGAACAGGAGTATTAACTGTGCCCTTAACGTTTGCCTACACATTTTATATTTGTATTGTCAAATGATGATTAGTTGTAGAATTTAAAGTTGCTTATTTTTGTGGATCTAAGCCAATTGTCATGCTGTATATGTTCCAGCATCTTGTGTTAATGCCGAACAATGTGTTTGAAGACAGACCTCACAGATCAGGCTCTGCTCTAATGACTTTGTACGTCCAGTTCCTCTCAAAAGCTGTTGTGGTCCTGAAGGGATAATGATCTTCACTGGTGTCACCCTGGGTAATGGAGCTCCATGCTGGAGATCCTGAAGTTGAGAATTCAACCCATGTCTTTCAATTAACGTCACTCACCTTGATTCAAGCTAATAACAGAACTGGGAATCAAACCTAATTTAGGCAAATATCACCTTCCATCCTCAGAAATACCTCTTCATCGCTGAACTACTTCCTTCCATTGGTTTGCTCAAGGACTAGGTGAATTAGCTTTTAAATTTGGAGGCTGTAAATGTATTCTGAGGCCTTTCCTGATTAAACTACTTAATCTCAGTGCATCATTCCAAGGGAGGTTAGTGTTGCTAATATCAAGATGACTGCTAATCAGCATGGCAAGGTTTTTGGTCTTGCTCTCACCAAGTAAACAAATGTTAGTTTATAGCTGTTACAGCAACGTAGAGGACTTTAAACTCTGAGAAGGAGACAGTTTCTCGTGTTTACCTCGGCTTGATATCAGTTGTCACAGTTGCTCTTGAGACTGATGTGTTAATAATGTTTACTATATCTATCTATCTATCCATCTATCTTTATCTATCTCTATCTGTCTAACTATCATCTCTTAAAAGGAGGACACTCCTAAGAAAAGTGGAGTTAGAAATGTAAACTGACAGACCCTGCATGATAGCTTATTGGCTAAATCCTCACCTTGTCTCAACTAGGATCCCATATGGAAGCTGGTTCTTGTCCTGGCAGCCCCACTTCCCATCCAGCTCCCTGCTTATGCCCTGGAAAAGCAATAGATGATGGCCCAAAGCGTTGGGACCCTGCACCCACGTGGCTCAGCTCCAGCCATTGCAGCCACTTGGGGAGTGAACCAATGGACAGAAGATCTTTCTTTGTGTCTCTCCGTCTCTCTGCACATCTGACTTTGCAATAAAAAAATAAATCTTAAAAAAAGGAATATAAACTGGCTATCACAATGTCCTTGCTATCCTATTTGCATATGTCTCATCTTAGACAGTGAAGCAAATGTGGAAACCTAAAAAAATCTCTCAAGACTGAAAGGGGTAACATTGTCCTAAGGATTATAAAGTTACATGGAATAAAGTCTACATTTTTATGGTAGCCATCTGATGCGGTATTGGTGGAAGAAAATACCTTTTGTGTTTTGGAATAATAAATCACTGTCATAATACTATTACTATACACAATACTGTTATCTTTGTAAGCTGTTCTTTCAAAGTCACATCTTCAGAAAAGTCTCAAGAAAGGGTAGATGTAAAACAATATTGGGGGTGAATATATGTTAATTTTCTAGCCTGAATTTCTGGCTGTTATCTGTAATTACTGGTTTGACTTAACATCAGTATACAGGAAATTCTTTAAAATAGTTTTTATGTTAAATTGTGACAGCTGCTTTGATTTTGACAGACAACTAGTGAAGTGTTTTCCAATGTAATGTGACAGTGCTAGCCATGACGTTAATTGCATCTTTTGTTGGAAAATGCCACATGCACCATTTCAAATGGAATTGAAACACCAGGATGACTATTCATTTGCTTCACTTTGCAATGGAACTCTAAATATTAGCCTTCATCCTGTCTCTCTGTTTCAGCTTCGCGCACCGATCACATCAGTGAGCACCATCAGTTAACTAGACAGTGTAATCGTAGCTGTCTGTTAGAACTACTACATTGAAAAAAAAGTTATATACACTATTTAAGTGTAAAATTAATTTAAGCAGCAAGTCAGTATCATTTTCTGTAGAAAGTCACAAAACCTGAAATGTAGCTTCAGGTTTGAGGACATTGATAAGACTGCGTACAGAAGAATGTAACTGGAACTGAATTTTCCCGAGTCTCTGTTGCCTACTTTTGGATAGCAACATGTTTCTTAAAATAAATTTAATTGTGTTATGATTAAATTATTCCATTGTATGCTTTCATATATTCATGTATTGATTCAATAAACAATGCAAAATTTATTCAGAGCTAGATAACAGTAATTATTACCTTCATGGTTTGCATAATATCAAACTTTGATATTACTATAAAATTTATTATCATCCAAAGAACCATGATTCCTTATATAATTAATTTTGGAAATATAATATTTTACCCTGAAACAAGTTGTCCTTCCTATCTACCTATTGTCTGAGAGAGTCTTTCTTGAATCTGTAGCCATGTTTGAAAGAACGCAGTATCAGCTTTAGGAAAGCAAAATATTCCCGATTGATTTTTGATTTATTGTTGTCATGGCAAAGGCTGTTCAATGTTGCAGTATGATTGTAGGAAATATATTCTCTGATATCATCATCATACTTAGGGTTGCATTTCATAATATGGTTCCATATCGATTATGTCATCTCAGATTTGTGTTCAGATCATCATTTCTTACAAGATTTAAAATTTTTATTGGAAGTCAAAGAGGAGGAGAGAGGAAGATCTTCCATCTGATTTACTCACCAAGTAATTGCAACAGCTGGAGATGAACTGATATGAAGCCAGGAGCCTGTAGCCTCTTCTGGGTCTCCCATGTGGGTGCAGGGTCCCAAGCCCTTGGGCCGTTCTCGACTGTTTTCCCAGGTTACAAGCAGGGAGATGGATGGGAAAGAGTTGCTGGGATTAGAACCGGCACTCATATGGGATCCTGGCGCATACAAGGCAAGGACTTTGGCCAGTACGCTAACACACTGTGCCCAGGTCTTTGTAGTTTTAAGAATTTGCTTTTATAAACAGCTAAAACCCAATATCCTTGGAAGCATTAGTTAAAATATAAACGGTTGTCATTATTTATGCGATCACTAAAGGCATTCATTTAAAAGTAAATTTATCAAATGTTATTACATATTTAAGGAGCCACATGGCTTTCAGTTTGGTGTTTGGAATTTTGCTACAGTAACAATATTTTCTATATGGAATTATGCACTTATCACTTGATTGCAAAATGTCATCACAGACTGTTAAGAGAAAACTGTAGAACTCTTGAAGACCTGACCCATTCATTTAATGCAAATGATCTTTAAGCTTTTGTTACCATCTCTCATGTTTAACATTCACACATGTCTTCAGTGAATTTATTCTATGACTTTGACTCTTTTCATGGTTTAACTGTAGTTCTTTATCCTATATGCAATTTACAACAATTTACTCTTTATCTTTCTTTACAATTGTTATTATAGTGTCTTTGAAATTTAAGTTTCTCTTAGAATTAGATTTTGCAGATTGTTTGCTTTGGGAGCTAACCTTAACATATTGTCATTTGAGCTTCATTTTTATAACTTACTAAAAAGTAGGCAAAATTTTTGTTTTCTCCAATAACGGTGGTCTAGTTTTTATTTCTTATGCCATTTCTCTATTTTACATCATTGTTAATGTGCATACATATTAACATGTACGTATATGTGTGTACATCCTGCTGATTGAAGTAGCCATCCAACATACTTTCTCAGAGGTCTGCTTAGAAACTCATAAAGATTTAATCCATTCATTTTGACGTAAGATTTAGTCACTTAAAGCTCTTAATCCTGATGTTTCAGGCAGCCCCTTCACTCATTACTATCTCTTCAGTTGTTTTCCTGCTCGTAATTATACGTCCTTACAAGCCATGCTCATCATATACACCACGCAGATTTAAAATGTGAATGAAAGCATGTCTAGTACTGCTTATTTATAATGACATAAACTGTACCTTGCTGCTAGAGTCCAATCCAGCCTCTGTTCTTTCACCTACAAATAAGTACCTAGCTTTGAGCACTTGCCTGTCTTGATAAGATTTATTTCTTTTTAAAATAAGATTTATTGTTTTTAATGGAAAGGTAGATATATAGAGAGAAATCTTCAGTCCACTGGTTCACTCCCCAAGTGGGCCCAAGTGGGCCCAGACCAATCTGGAACCACGAGCCAGAAGCTTGTTCTGGATCTCCCATTGGGCACAAGGTCCCAAGGCCTCGGACCATCCTCTACTGCTTTCATAGAATACAAGAAGAAAGCTGAATAGGAAATGGAGCAATCAGGACATGAAGTGATGCCCATATGGGATTCTGGAACATGCAAGGTGAGGATTTAGCCAGTAGGCTATTATACAGGGCCTGGTAGAATTTCTGTGCCATCTAGTCTTTTTTGTTAAAATCTAGAAACACTGTCTTTGATAAAGAAGACTGCATAGTTTATAAAGTACTTTAAAAAAAGATTCATTTATTTTGATGGAAAGACAGAAGTGCATCAGAGAGAGATTTTCCATCTACTGGTTCACTCCCTAGTGGGTGAAGCTGAGCCAGTGGGAAACCAGGAACCAACTCTTCCATGTCTCCCACATAGTTGCAAACGTACATGGGTTTAAACCATCCTTTACCGCCTTCATAGGCCGTAAGCAGAGGGCTGGATGGGAAGTGGAACAGCTGGGACATGAATCACACCAGTCTGGGATGCCAATAATTGTAGGCAAAGATCAACCCTTTGAGCCAGTGTACCACTGCCTCCCCGCCCTAAAATATGTAAGCACTAACTGAAATTGCAGGAAAATTGTGTATGATGCCAACTTAAAAAAGAGGAAGGAGAGAATGTAACTGACAATAAATGCTATACTCAACAGCACAGAAATCTCTGATTATTAGGAATTTTCAGTAGTACACTCCATTATTGATTCATGAAAGTATTTAAAGTTACCATCTCTCCTGTGATTTTATCAATAGTCAGCATTATATAGATTGATTAGCATGAGATGTGAAATGTTAATTTCTGTTATTTACAGAAAAGAATTCTCAATTTGTGCTCATACTGATTTGTGAATTTGTGGGAATTCTCTTTAAGATGATTTTAAATGAAGATTTATGTTTTTGAAGACTGCTTCAAGGAAATATATTCTCATTCCCCTAATTTTTTAACAAACAGTTCGAAGTTTTAAAGTCTCTACTTTGCTTATTCATTTTCATAATCAAAATGCTGTGGATCTTACTAGAAGCTGTCTGTATTTAAACTCATGTGAGTTGTGTTTGTGGCTGGCTAGGGACAGAGAATTAAATCTGCATGAAATCATCACATTTCCCTAGATATCACCATGAAATTGGTAGTTTTCCTTGCAAATTTCCATGAAATTACAAAAATTATTGAATCTTTGTATCCTACTTGGACATATAAACAAGACAGATCAATGTTCCCTGTATCGATTCCAAGGATAGCAGATGATTTTTTAATATAAACAGGGGAAATTGTATATATTTTTATATGAAAATGAATCTGATTCAATGTGTAAGTTCACTGATAAATAGCCTTAGTTTATGTCCATTTCCATTTAAGGACACACTCTGGCAAGGAAGGTCTCTTATTCCAGTTTATAATAAATAGTAATCTCAATCTCCAGAAAATCCATATAATAATATACATTATTAAGATTAGGTAAATTGATGAATTAATCATAATGGAGTATAAGTTTTTATCAATGGAAATGACCTTGAAACCATATGTTAAAATTGATACTTGATCACAAAATAGACATATTCACATACAACCAATGTTTTTAAAGCAAACATCCAGTAATTTTAAGGTTAAAATAAATATGTCTTTGTAATATTGGGATTAAATATCCTCACATTTTAATGTTACTCTGGATGTTCCTGGTACAGAATATAATGATTTCTTTCTCCGCAATTTACCTGGGCCAGTTGCATTTGAATGAAGGGACTTTGTGCTGTTTCTGATGTTGCCCTGTTTCCTCTTCCTTCTTCAGAACTGGCAGTTCGCTTGATAAAGGCTGATCCTTTATTGGAGAGTCTTCATTCCTGAAATAAAGCCCAACATTTTAGAAAAATTTTATGTAACCCATTGTGAACATGTGACATTGATGAGAAATAATTGTTCCAGTTTGTTGATACAAGAAATGTATCAACTGAAAATTTCTCATTTGTTAAAAAATAGTTATGTGCTTTTTACCTTTGTAAAAAAAGTATTTGCTTATTTTTTTTTTTTTGGAAAGTCAGATATACAGAGGGAAGGAGAGAGAGAGGAAGATCTTCCATCTGCTGATTCGCTCCCCCAGTGGGAGCATCGGCCAGTGCTGAGCCAACCCGGAGCCAGAGCCTTGGGACCCTGCACTCACATGAGAGATCTGAAAGAAGCTCCTGGCTCTTGGCTTCACAAATGCTCCGCTCTGGCCATTGTGCCCGTTTTGGGGAGTTAACTGGTGACTGGGAGACTCCTTCTCTCTGTAAATCTGCGTTTCTGTAAAAAGAAATCTTTAAAAAGAAAAGACTGCATCTAATGCGAAATTCTATATCTTCTTAAGTGGTTTGCTTTGTTAGGAATTATTCAGTAAACAGTTATCTTAATAAGGGTTAATATGATGGTCTGTGCCAGGAACTTCTCCATGTACATTTACCTAAATTGAGAAGTGAAAACTATGGCATATTGCTGAGTATTGAGTGAGGGTGGTCTTAGGTTACCATAACAAAGCAAATTTTGATGTGATTGAAAAGGACTGTTACAGTAAATTTGTATATAAAGCCCCAGTGTTAAAACCCTGATAGAAATTAGGTAAAAATCAAGTACTTGATTCCCTAGATTAGCATTCCCCTGAAAACAATGACAGTGATAGAAACATTACAAAATTTAAAAAGGCAAATAAAATTTGGGAAACAAAAATTATTCAGTGAGTAAAATGAGTAGTCTTCAACTGGCAAAGACCTTAAGAACAATAGAACTCAGAATGTGTGCACACAATCCAGTTTTGTACTTGTAGACACTTCCTTAATTCTGGCCTCCTGGAAGCTTATTTGATAGCCCAAGTTGAGAAAGGAAGGGAATAGTAGATTGATCCTTGAGCCTGTGAAGAAATTAAACTTCCTGGTATTGTCCTTTTAGGTTTACTGTAAATTTAAAAATATATGAACAATTATCAGTTTGATGGCCATCCTTGACTGTTTTCCCAGGTCACAAGCAGAGAGCTGGATGGGAAACAGAGTTGCCAGGACTAGAACTGGTGTCCAAATGGTATCCCGGTGCATGTAAGATGAGGACTTTAGCCGCTAGGCTAGCGTACCAGGCCAATATTATTTGACTTTTTCAGTAAAATACACTCAGGGATGTGTTACCACTCAGAATTAGGGTGGCTGGAGGGAACTCACATTATTTGAGTATAAAGCCATATTGCATTGGTTATTATCTATTGTGTTGGCTATTGCTAGAACTACACTTATTCTAGAACTGTTTGAACTGAATTAAGAGGGAAAAAAGACGATGGCTCATGGAGACGGTGGATAATGATGATGAGTACAAGCTTGCAACCCATCGCTGCTGGCTGCCTGATTTATCTTGATGGGCTTGCGTGTCTGTGCCTGGAGGCTTGGCAACAGCGTTGGCAGTATCCACATGAAACTTAGTTTGTAAAGAGGGCAGGCCTGAAAACCAGTCTCATCTGTGGTGACGAGATTCTGGCAGTAAGGAGTTCTTGTAATTTAAGGGAATGCTAGAACAACATTTAAGGCTTGTGTTCCTAAAAACTGTTGAGTAAGGCGGCACAAACATCTTCACTTCAACATAAGAATTTTTTGAAAAAAAAAAAAAAAGAAATGCCATTATTAAACTCAG
This sequence comes from Ochotona princeps, assembly GCF_030435755.1. Lineage (NCBI taxonomy): Eukaryota > Metazoa > Chordata > Mammalia > Lagomorpha > Ochotonidae > Ochotona > Ochotona princeps. Next base: position 14,227,278 of record NC_080851.1, read on the forward strand.
CATGGGAGACAATCTGAACCGGGATCTTCATCAATCAGATTAACTACTTTCCGAGATGAAAACAGACGAGGCTCAGTGTGAGGCTGAGCAGATATTTATCAAGAGCCATATTAATAACCACTTTGAGCTTTTTCATGACAGTTTCATCTGAGGTTCCATGTTTAACATTTGAGTATCATATGTTTTTGTCAGGATGAGGCTGCTAACAGCATCAATTAATTAATTCCTTTGAAGTACAGTTCAGAAAGGTAATAAAGTAACCGTCCCTAAGGCTACAAATGAGTCATGGTAAGCAACATTTGGGAGCTAGACAATTTGTTACTTCGGAGAGAATTAAAAGGAAAAATGTCTTCTTGAGCCCACCTGAGGATAAAATGTTTTGCAAAATGGCATAAAGCATGAATGCATTTATAACTGCATACCCATACAGATACATACAACACATGCGCACATATTCAGTGTGCAGAATTTTCTACCTAGTCTATAGGGTTTACATGGTAATCTGCAGTCTATCAAAATTTTTAAAAGACTCCACCCAAATGGGTTCTGAATAGGGCAAAATTAAACATGGAAAAGGATCAGAAGAATTTTATATTAAGATAGTAAGCCACACTTTAACGGTGGAGAAAATTGATTTTGGGGGTTAAAGAATCATGGCTGATGAAAATTCACTGCTAGTAATGTGACTCAGAGTACAGAAGAAATTTGTAGCTTGTCAAAGCCAGATGGAGGATACATGCATTCAGGGACACATCCTGCCATCCCCGCTTCATGCCGAGCCTGTCACAGGAAGGCCAGTGCTCTCGTTGCAGTGTGGGAGCAGCAGCAATTGGCAATCAAAAAGCACCACAGCAGTCTCGGGATAATTCTGTCATGTGTCAACTCGTATATACCCCAACACGAGAGTGAGACAGGTGTATGCTGATGTGGGCTCGTCTCATGGATGTTTTTTCAAGTCTGAAAGCATATGCTTTATAAATATTTTACAATGAGCTCCCTTTTCCTCTCTGTGTATTACTTGAAACTTCACATTACTCCAGTCTGTTTATTGTGTTCCAAGCTTACGATAAGTCTGTTTCATAAATTCCTAGGTGAGGCGACCCGTTCTGTAACTCATGCTAAGAAACTTAGGAAATAATGGGAAGTGGCAAGACTTGGAGGGAGAATTGGCCTTGGATGTAGAAGTTTTGCCAAGGCTTCAGTATTTCAAGGTGCCTTTTCACTCTGATGGCCTGTGAGTGGTTACTCTCTGTACTTTGCTGCTACATCAGACTTGAATCAAAGCATTGTGCCACTCTGTATTCACACTCTAGGAAAGTTCATTTTTTTCTATAAACTGGTTGAACAAAACTAAAGATAATGAAACTTCACGGGTTGAGAATCAGTACAGTTACTTCAAGTATACAGGTTTTAGGAGTTTTGTGGTCTAATTTCTTTGTCAGTTCAGTTGTAAAGGTCTTTAAACTGCCAATCTTTACTTTTTATGGAAGGCTGGTATTATGTACTAGTTAATTATAATGTCAAAATTCATGAGTTGCAATTTGATGTCCAGTGTAACTCTATTTAGATTAGTTCTTCAGTAGATACCAAGTTGAGGAGGATTCAGCACTCATGGGTGAATTAGTGTCCTTCTAAAAGACACACGAGGGGGTTCCTCTACCCTTCAGTCACGTGAGAAAATGGCATTTGCTTTTGTCAGCTAGATGGTACTATCTATAGGGAAAGAGCTGTTAAGAGACCTTGGATCTCCAGAGCCTGGGTCATGAAATTCCCAGCCTTCAGAATCATAGCAATAACTATGTGTTCCTGATAAAAGACCTGATATAAGGGTTTTTTGTTTTGTGTTGTTTTAACAGCCTGAGTATACTAAGGTAGCTAGTATCCCAATTCTCCGTATTTGTGTCTAGTGGAGTGATGAAAGTATACCAATGCTGAAGAGATGAAGTGATTAAGTATGAAACACAAGAGTATGAGTCATTACACAGAACACTGTCAAACTTCTGTGCTCAGATAATATCCGAAATCACCAATTCTGGAATAGCCATTTTGCTGTTTTGTTGAGATAGTCCATTGCCTTGTGCTTTCAGTAGCACATTGACATGTAACTTCCAATTTCCTTCCTGAAACAAACCAGGACAAGACATTTATGAACCCATGAAGGAGGACATCTTCCTCGTCGAAGCTGTGCCTGTGGACAAACACGGGTGGTGGGCTCATGCTCATGTAGCTCAGTAGACCCTAGTTAGAGCCTTGGTGCCTGCTATGCCATTGCGATAGGAGAGTGTGCCCTGACAGGTGAGTGAAGGTGGTAGAAAGGGTGAATGTCTCTGTATTCCCCAGGAAAGTTACTTTCAAAAACAGGAGACTGAAACCCTCTCATATCAATTACATTGGGAACTATTACAACAGAATTGTGTACAGATACTTACCTTGAGTAAGCATGAAATTATTAACTACCCGCCTTGATTTAGAAATACATTGAAATTCCTTTAAAATCCTACATTGCCATTTTCTGAATACATTTATTTCCTTCAAAAGTACTTAATTATGTCTATATGCTATCATGATTTCTAAGTTATAAATTAAATGAATCCATATTTTTAATGTGAGAACTGTTCATTTAATATTCAGTAGTTGCTATATGGTAGACATTCTACATTAATAATTTCTAAGTTAGGTTCAATTTTGAAGCATTCTCTTCCATTGGCATTTTTTTAGCCTGAGTATAAGGTTGAATTTTGTTTCTAATAATTCTATTTTTATGGTGCTTCATTTTTTTGGCTCATGTATATTGCCAATTTTCATTAAATTTTTGCAAAATTTTTAAAAAGTGATACGTGTAACTCTACACATCAGTATGTTTTAACATTTCCTTTTTAAAAACTGATGAAATGCAATGAGCTAGCCATTGGACTGTTTGCAGTTATATTCAACATAACTTGCTTGATATTTGAACTATTAGACAGTATTGCAATCTCCATTGTAGAACTGAAGAAAGTTTAAAAAAATTAAATCTGGAAAGAAACACAGTTTGTTGAAAGTCACATAGCTGGTAACACCAGGCTAACATAGAGCTGGAGATCTCATTTCAAACCGGTATATGTAAGTGCAATTTATGCTACCTCCCTGTCTATGCAGTAATTGTTTCCCCCAAGACTTTCGCTTTTAGCCTTAACAATTGATTTTTTCCATAAAAATGTTGATGATTTGTATGATCAAATCCATCTAAATTTTCCTTTATGGTGTGTGTTTTCTTAAATGCTCAGGTAGTCTTTACACGCTTCAACATAAAAAAATTTACACGTTTGCATTCTGAAGTAAAGACAAAATTTACAAATATCATCAAATAAACTTATGAAAGAAAGTGTTTTGAACTTAAAATTCCTAGATACAGAGTATTTTGCCTGTGATCTCAAGGAATTCATAGAAATTCAAATTTCTTTGAAATCACTTGAGGACAGAAAGGTCAGATTCCGATTCTTTTAGAATGATTTCTTAATTCTTCTAGAATGAACTTTACCTGAATGTTACAGGCTGTGATATCCTCTGAAAATTCATAGGTTGAAGCTGTAGTTCTGCTTACCTTAAAAGGTGGCTGCTCTGGGACGTCGGTCCTTGAGTTGAGAGTATTATGATTATACAGGGTCCTTAAGGAGAGCCCTAATTCAATGTGACCGCTGTTATGTTAGACCGGGGTTCAGACACACCAAAGGGAAGACCATGTGAGCACATGGGGAGGAGAAGGCCACTTGTAGTCCAGGAGAGAGACTTCCCAAAGAAACAAGCCCTGATAATACTCTGAACATAAGTGAGAGAGAGACAGACAGTGGCTTTTGGTTCAGGAAAAGGATCTTGGGGGAGAGAATCTGATTGACAGCTTCCATGACCACTTCCACAAGGTGGGGTGAACGCGGGAGGGAACTGGCTGCCCAAAGTATACAACACTGGGCGTTTATACATCCTAGTTGTGAGGGGTGGGGATGTGGGAGAAGGCAGAAGCCCCTCAGTTTGCATGCTTGTGACTTACAGCATGGGATACTCATCTGGGTGGGTGTTAGCCTTTTGCAAAGACAAGGTTAGGGTGGTTGGGCATTGCAAACATTCCTGGATAGCAGTGTCATGTGGCTCCCTTCTCTTGATCTTAATACAAACACAATCAGATACTATAATGAAAGGGGTCATAGGAATGAAATGAGCATCTTGCGATTTGTTTTTAGCTGTTTAATCTCCTATAGGATTGGGTTTTCTGCTTTTTGCTTGTTGAGTATTAGATTCGTGATGCATTAAGCCTCTGGTTATAGAGTTGATTGAAATTGTTTTGCAAAGATTTGTAAAAAGGAAGAGTGGATGGGGAGGGAGAAGTGAGAGAAGCATGTTGATCTTAGAATTATACCTATGAAACACATGAGATCTGGTTTCTTTATAATAAAGTTTTGAAGAGAGAGAAAAAAACTCAGTTGGTTGCTCAAAAATGTAGCTTGTTACCAGCTATTAGAAACTTACCCATTTTTTATCTGCAGTATTTACCCAAGCTTAGAGGCAGTCGTGCTAGTTTACCAGGCAAGAAAGGGAATTGAAGCCAATAGACAATCCATGTGGACAGGAACAAGGCAAAAGAACTTAAGCTTAGTAATCCTGAAAATACTGCGGTGAGTTTATTCTGGGGCCATTTAAGGAATGCATAGTTGGAAATGAAGATCTGTGAGTTTAAATGAAGTCTTCTATAAGGTGTGTTGCCAAGTCATTCCTATTTTTGTTTTTATATTGATTGTCTTAAATCACATGCAGTCACAAAATTCTCTTAGTCACTGTTGGTAATGCCTCTCCAGTGTCGGTCCTGCTTTCTTCCTCCTGCTATCGCCTGGCAATGACTACTTCAAAGTACTGCAATTGCATCTCTGTGTTTTACCTTCCACAAGACCCACTTCACGCTGCAGCAAGGGTTCGGTCAATATATGTCTTTTTTTTTTTTTTTAAAGATTTTATTGTTGTTATTGGAAAGCCAGATATACAGAGAGGAGGAGAGACAAAGAGGAAGATCTTCCATCCTATGTTTCACTCCCCAAGTGAGCCGCAACGGGCTGGTGCTGCACCAGTCCGATGCCGGGAACCAGGAACCTCTTCCAGGTCTCCCACGCGGGTGCAGGGTCCCAAGCTTTGGGCCCTCCTCAACTGCTTTCCCAGGCCACAAGCAGGGAGCTGGATGGGAAGTGGAGCTGCCTGGATTAGAACCGGCGCCCATTTGGGATCCCGGGGCTTTCAAGGCAAGGACTTTAGCCGCTAGGCCACGCCGCCAGGCCCAATATATGTCTTGTTAAAATATTACTGTAAATTGGTTTTAGGCTAACATGTGCGTTTAGTAAGTGATAAGATATCCTACAGTAGTTGGTTTGCTGGATTCTTCCATTTCCTAGAAGTTTATTAAGTTTTTACTATGTACCAGGCTCTGCTAAGAGAAGGATAGACTCTTTGCCCTCAAGTTGCTTACAGTGTAACAGGGATATCAGGAGGTTAATAAATTCACCCTTGGAGTCACAGAACTGATGGCAGGATCTGTTTTCAACCCTGCACTGCTGACAAACTGAGTTCTTGCTCTTTATAGAATGTGCAATTTTTGATCTGCGTGTGTTGACTGCAACACCTTTGTTTCTTCCCACTCGAAGGATTGGTAAATGCGTTTTGTATAAATTTATTGAAGCTTATCATTGGCTTTCAACTGATTTCTTTCAGAGATGGTGTATTGCACATCCTCCCAGATCTTCCACATTCTAAATGCAAACAAAGTTCTATTTCCTGCGTAATCTCTAGTGAGTGACTTATAAGGATCTTCAGGAATTGAAGTCGACTCCACTTTGCATAAGTTTGTTTATAAGTAAGATTATTTTATTTGATCAGTGAAAGACATAGAAATCTTTCAGGAAAAGATGTCAAACCTGTATTTGTATGATATTTACTTCTAAAGCAGTATCACTGGTGAGGATAAGCGTGACACACTGATAGATAATAGGGCAATTTTTTTTATTAATGCTGCTAGCTTTGTTCTTCACATTTTCTATTTTAATCTCAGAACTATCTTGCTAACATCAGTATCACCTGATTTTTTGAATGATATTCCTTATTTAAATTGAATTGTATTACTTCATCTCTTCTTTATGTATTTGCAATGATAAAATCCAGAATATACTAATGGTATAAAATTTTCAAGCAAAGTGAGCACACTCAGATAAATTGAGTATTACTACAGAGATATAGTCAGTGGAAAACAGAATTTACAGAAAATGCAAACAATGACTTACAACATAACCACATCATATTGCTTCCTTGGACAGCAGGACTTGAAGCCTTTTGTTAAGCAATTGAGTGAACAATTGGTTAGTCACTACATGTCAACTGCAAAGGCCATAGTGGATAAGCAGTCAACCTGTGGTGAGATGAGAATTCAAACAGTAAGTGTGAAAATGTTTTGGTCTGCATATGCTGATCCTTTGTATTGGGCTTCTCAAGTGAACTTTGTGTGATTTCTATGGGTGTATACAGCGAAGAAATAAGGAAGAAAGCCAGTGTCCTAACATACCCAGGATATGAATGTTGCTCTCTCAATTTCTTAGAATATATTTAGTTTTTTTTAAAGATTGATTTATTTTTATTAGATCCACAGAAAGAGACGTAGAGGAAGATCTTCTGACTTGGTTCATTCCCCAAGTGGCTGCAATGGCTGGAGCTGAGCCAATCTGAAGCCAGGAGCCAGGATCTCCTTGTGGGTCTCCCATGTGGGTCTCCCATGTGGGTGCAGGGTCCCAAGGCTTTGGGATATCCTCCTTTCCCGGGCCACAAGCAGGGAGCTGGTTGAAAAGTGAAACAGCTGGAATTAGATCTGGTGCCCATATGGGATCCCGGTGGATGCAAGGTGGGGATTTAGCCACTAGTATACCACTCTGTGCCCTGTATTTGTTCTTTTATCACCCTCTATTAAGAGCTCATTTAAAAAAAAATAGTGATATAATTAAGGGAAATGAAAAAATAGGATTCTTATCAGTCATTGTGCCAATGCCATTACTGTGAGCCATGCTTTCACTTATGTCCATGTTGTAAACCTAAGGAATTGAGTTTTCCAGGAAAATGGGTTCAAGTCACCTTTCTTGGCCCTTTGATTGAAGTGTTAGGACATGATCATGGGTTCATGCAGGGCAACTTCAACTAGCAGATGGTTTCCATCAGGTGAAAAACCTGATAGGAACGGAGCTTTGTAGAAAAGGCCAGTGCAAGTGCTGATGTCCCCTAAAGAAAGGTTATATGCCTGGCTCATTCTCTGTTCTTTGGTCAAGAAGTGAAAGTGGCAGAATGGTTTGGACTCTTGATAGTAGCAAACATGCAGGCATACAAACAAACAAAAAAATGCCAGCATACCAAGAAAAATTTGTTCTGCTTTTTGTTTATCATTTCTATGTTTATGCATAAAAATGATGTAAGTATCAGATGCAGTAATGGTAATCTTTTAATTGCTTTTTGGGGCTCAAGATTAGAATAAAACAGTTTAGAGTAATGTTATTCAATAGGGTAGCTCAAGTAATTTCTGCAACCAAATTCCAGGTTTTATGCATAGGAGGACATCACTTCAATAGGTTTAGATCTGCTAACACAGGGAAGATGGTCCGCAGGCATGGAGGGAGCCACATTGCACAAGCAGAATTGGTCAAGAGGCTACATCCTCTGTATCTCTCATTCCAAAATGGAGGATGGAAGTCAATAAGTATGTCTGTGTGAGGCTGAGACAAGAATGGCACTGACTGTTCATGTCAGACCTCACATGGATTCAGTCTAAACCACTGAAAAATATCTTCTTCATCCTACATGTGGAGCAAAATTAGAATTCTGTTCTCCATTTGCTATATTCTTAGTGCATTGCCTTAAGCCCTGGAGCACCATAAAATTTGCAAATGCCAACACTTAAGTCTTGCAAACCACATAGAGATCCAGAAAAATCAGTTATATTTTACTAATACAGAATCAACTATTTCAAGTTAGACAATATTGCTTTTGAAGGAATGAGTGAGGCTGGCCAAGGTTGGAGCAAAACATAATTGTGAAATATGTTTCTCATATTTCTCTTTCTGACTCTGGGCCTGACAGTGTGATGTACAAATCTGGCCAACATTAGCCAAATTAAGTTACCCAATTCTTGGTGACCTGACTGGTATCCAAAACCACATGTAGGATAATTCATTGATTATCATTTCACTCAATTGTTTTCCTTAAGATCGAAAATTTTAAAATATTTAGCTCAAAGTTGAATACTCTCAGTAGAGCCAAGAAAAATTCGAAAATTTCATGTCCTGTGATGTCTTTCAAAGTTAAGGGTGTCGCTGTCCCGCAGCGATGGACTTGGTGCACGGAGCCGATAATAACACGCGTGGACCCTGACTGATGGTCAAAAGCCGTAGTTTATTAGTAGCATCAGACTTTATACACTGAGGTTCATACAGGATTAGCGAGGAAGTATTGAGCACATCAACAAAACCATCAATGCTTTTGTTTGGAACTCTTTTGTCTTGTATATTCCACCAGGTGATCTCATATACATACTGTCCACTCAACTGTTCTTATGCAAATGATATCCAATAAGGTCCAACCAACTGTAATCCTGTGCTCACTGACCTTCTACGGTCACAATGTCCTCCTACAAAGAGCCAAGAAAAATTCGAAAATTTCATGTCCTGTGATGTCTTTCAAAGTTAAGGGTATCTTCATACTTCATGTGTAATTTCACTTCCCTTTAAAAATAGCTGTATTTTAACCATTTTCAACTCAAATATTTCAAATGTGATATTAGATTTTTATCTGTGTAATATGTGTTGCTGAGAGACACAGGAGTTCTATTTACAATCTTTAGTGGAAAATTTAGATGGGTTATAAGTTTTTGTAGTTATAAAGAATTCTGAAAAAATCTTGACAAGTTTCTTAAATTGAAATATTAGAATAATATTTCAATTGAAATTGAGAAAGAAGTTAAAACCTAACTGCATGGTATACAAATAATGGAAATTTAGAAAGTGAAACTCAAGACATTACTGCAGTTTTTACAGAAAGTTGTAAGAGAATTCTGATTAATTGTATGGTAATAAATTAGACAAATAATGCGAAGTGACTCAGAAAAAATAGGAAAATATCCAGAGCTCTAATAAGTAAGACAATTGAATGCTTTTAAATACTGATTCAAAGAAATACTAATACAAGTTCAGGAGAGTTACCTGCTGAATTCCATGAAATTCCATGAGTTATGACTGGACTCTCTGAGAGGGACATCTCCAACTACCATTGACACCATCATGATACTGCTGCCAGCCCAAAAGAAAATGAATAAGACAATGGCAGACTATGTTGATTCTGAGTAAAGATGTAAACATTACATAAATACGCATGAATTTGCCTTTTTAAAAGAGGAGATTTATTTACTTGAAATTACAAGTTATTACTTGAGTTACGGTGATAGAAGATGGCCCAGAGCCTTGGCAACCTGAACCCTTGTGGGAGACTTGGACGAAAGCTCCTGGCTTCACCATTGTGGCCACTTGGGGAGTGGACAGCAATGATCTGTTAACCGATTCGCTTCTGCAGTGGCTGCAACAGCTGGGCTTGAGCCAGGATGAAGCCAGGAGCTTAGTCTGAGTCTCCCTGTTGATGGCCAGGGCTCAAGCACTTGGGCCATTTTCCACTGCTTTCCCCAGGCTTGTTCGGGATCTGGATCAGAAGTGAAGCAGCTGGGATTTGGACCAAAGCACACGTGGGTGATGTCTTTGCCTGATCTACCCAATGGCAGCCACAGAAATTTACCTTTTGAAAACAAATTTTGAATGTATACACTTTGTTTTTTAAATGTAGTATGTGCACTCAATAATGTTGGTATTTACAGCCCTGACAAGATCCCTTTATATTTTATGAATAAAATGGGGTAAAATGTGACTATGTTATACTTATAACTATTGAGATATTTTCCGATCTCTAAAATTCTGCAGCCAGTATCCTTGCACTCAGTTATTTCTCCTACATTGGACAACATCTGGAGAAAAAAAGTCCCTGAACATTGAATTATTACATTTAAAAATACATGCATTTAAAAATTTGGTAGCTTTTTAGAGGGCGAGAAGAAGCTTTATCATTCTGTGGATTTTATTAATTTTACCAACAGTGTGCGAACTTGGATATTTCTGCACAGGTTTTATATTCAGTGTTATCTAATGTATAAAATTTGATACTGAGAGGTCCTATGGAACTGTATCATAAAATGATAAAAAGGAATAGCAAACTTCAAAAATAAAAACAAGTAGAAAGATATTTTCTTTGAAGAATACAGATGAATAGAGAAATTGCTGATTTTTAAATATTTAAATCCTTTTCTTGTTCAGAATCATGATTTAATCAGGCTCTGTGTAAAGATCCTGGTTTCTCGAGGAGTTAAACCAGAAAACTAAATCTGCCTATGCCTCATGTTACCTCCTGAACTGTAGCGTTTATATTCAATGTTAGTTCTGCTTTTAATCTCATCATTAACCTCATCAATCTGTGTGAAATTTGGTATTGCTACATTATAGATGTGCATTTTTTCTGGAATGATCCTAAATGGCTGCTAATATTTTATTTCTTTAAACTTAGATACAAAGTCAAGATAATTTTAAACAATGTTGGTTGATTTTCTAATTATTAGGTAATTGATGTTAATTTAAAATACTTTTAATATACTTTTTGTTTTGTTTAGTTTTTCCTTTGTGAAGGCAGAATTGGAGATACAGGTCTTCCTTGCACTGATTTACTCCCTAAATGTTCACAGCAGCTGGGGCTCTGCCAGCCTGAGCCAGGAGGTGCTTTAAGGTTGCCCACTTTGACAGCAGGGGCCCAAGAACTGAAGACACCCTCTGCTGCTTTCCCAGGTGCATTAGCGGTGAGCTGGATTGGAAGTGGAACAGCCAAGACTCAAACTAGTTTCTATAAGTGGTGCTGGTGCAACAGGCTGCAACTTTACCCAGTATTCTACAGCCCCGATTCCTTTTTACAATTTTTATAAATTGTTTCCCTTATAAATGTTGTTTGTCAGTTGGGGTTCTCTGTGCTCCCTTCTGCTGTTACTGTAGGCTCCTGGTCTGCAGTAAGATCAGTAGGAGTATAAATTTTTGCATACTGGCACATGTGATTGATTTTGTTCCTCAAGTATTTGCCTATTTTAGTGGGTGACATTTCTATCTTGCTGTTGAAGTGAACCAGGATTCTCTCTTGACATCCCACATGTTACACATCTGTTCCCCAAATCACAGGAGTATGGTGATTGGAGGCACTCAGAGTACCACTTTCTGTTTTCAAGTCTCCCAGGGGTAGTAATAGTTTCGAGAATTATTCATGCTAATACCTGAGTAGTCCCACTTAATCCATATATTTTTGTTGTTTCTTATCCTTTTTAAGGACTTTAACACAATTATAGATCCCTTATTTGAGTGACTATAGAAGGATGGACTAACAGTTACTCAACTTTCAGCTTCTTCCTCAAATCTGTGTTACATCCTCTGTAATTGAATGTAAGATACTAGAGGTGAGATTTGTTGAATTCCTCAAATGCCAAGCACAGTCAGTTTATTAATTCTGGAAGGAATGGAGATGCAGATTTTATTTGTTACTAATAAATCTCTCAGGCAAAAGGCATAGGAAAGTGGATAAAGGCGTCCTCTGGCTGTTTTGTCTTCATGCTTTTCCAGGAAGAATGTATGGTGTTTGTCAGTAATGTATCCCCAGCCAGTCAGCATTCTTTGGTCTGACATTTTCAATGTCTGACTTTGTGCATTAACAACTGATACTTCATGTGGAAACTGTTTGGTGACGACATAAATTTTGGTCATCTCTGTCTAGGAAAATAAAGCTGCAAAGCTCAGACTTTTTTTGCCTTCTCTAAAGTGCAAACTTGTTCGCAATATGGTATTACACGTAATCAAATTGTACTGCCCTTCAGATTGTTGGCTACCCTTTTTGGCCATTCTGCCCAATAGAGTGCTGATACCTGAGTGTGAGAATTAGTGTGAATTGAACTAATATTCTAGAAACTACAAATTGTTTTAATTGTCTTTAAAGTAGGTATGCAAGGATCCCCAGGTCTGATGTGGGAAAAGGAAGAAAGATTCTCAATCTGTAACATGAGCCAGGTACTTGATATGACAATTTAGGTTTTGAGCACATTTAAAGTTTTTACATTGTTACGTGCAGCTAATTCCCGCAGCCAAGTCCTCTTTTCACGATTAGTTTACCGCAAGCGAAAATCACAGATGCAGCAAGGTGCTTAGTAGGTCCTTTTTCCAGCAGGGTAGGAATGGAAGCAGGAGTGGAGGGGGAGAAAACTGGAAGGGACAGATCTGCCAGATGGCAGGTTGGGGACTGCCAGGTGGCAGGTTGGGGACTGCCAGGGCAGAGGAAGGGTCAAGATGGAGGGGAATGGGGGAGAGAGAGGGGGAGGGGTAGAGATGGGGAAGAAGGGAAGGGCTCTGTGGGCTGTGTGCTTCCTCTGAAGACAGGGGTGGGGGGACGACGAGATTATCTGAACCTCAAGTAGGTGGGTGGAGACTAGGGTGAGAGGCCAGAGATGGGGGAGTGGGATTCTCAGGTTATGCGCAAGGTCAAATCTGATTGGTGGGTAACCAGAATGATGCAAATTTCGCAAGCTGTGGGGAAGGGGAAGCAGGAAATGGCTCTTGGAGCAAGATGGGATGGTCTTAGTCTCCATGACTGATATTCAAACCACTCCTCACATACGCAATTCACAGAAAAAAGTGAGGCTTCAATTGTCCAAAATAATCATCAAATGGATAATTAATGCTATATCTCATTTAGTTTCTTAAAAATAATTTTAGTCTTATGAATTCTTCGTAACCCAGTGTGCTTTGTTCATTCTGATATTTGAGGTCTAAGCACTGAGCTACTGCAGTTGCAATAGTAAATTTCCATAGAAAACAAGAAATTCTTACATAATAGAGCATTTGGTCAGAAATGGTGTCAGATGGACCATGAATTGGCACAGTGTTTGCCCCACCTCACAATTTGAAAATTACTAATTGAGTTCTTGAACTAATATTGTTGGTTTCCTGACCAACATTACTATGCAATTTTCAAGTGAAGACCATGACACTTTGAGTTACACAATACTTTCGGTTCTGAAGATGCTAATTAGATGTTTTAAAACCTGACTTAATACTGGGCGCACTGCTTGTGGTGGGGTTTAGGTCATATGAAAACAATACTGTTTATTTTGAACCATTAAGCCAGGCACTATACTAAGTGATTTCACACAAGTTGGGGTGGAGAGACAGAATAACTTACTTGAGAATTTAATCATGTGTACAGGCTGCTCATCATTAATATGTAAATTCACCATATCATTGCTTTACTGGCACATTCCTTTCTTGTGCGTTCCTTTCACATTTGAAAAGAGAATCATTCAATACTCAGTTGCTTGTCATTCCTTTTTGACTAGACAAAAAGAAATAAAAGAAGGCATTTGCTTCTGCTTAGAAAGCCTCCTTTAGGAATGCTGAAAAGGGTTGTAATTAGTTCTAAAATACCATCTTAAAACCACTGTGCGTATATTTTTCACACACAAAAAATGAACATTGGAGACCAAAGGCCCTGGAATGTAAAATGATGCAGCTAAACTCCATTTAGAAATAGTTACAATGCAATTCCCAGTTGTTGAAATGATTTCATCTTCTCATCTTGGGAAGTAATTGAACCTCACAGAAATCACCAATATTGTCTATCTCTTCTCTTCTTATTGGTGTAAACTGACAGTGATTGATTTTGAATAATTATTCTGAAAGAGGAATTAGATTAAAAAAATCATTTTCCAGATTATAGAGGAGCCTATTCTGTATTTGTATTTAGTCCCTCTTTAGACCTGCGGTGAGATCACATTTGAGTAGCACATATGAATTACCTATATACTTAATGTTGCTTTGAAAGAGTATAAGGCACGGGCTGAATTTTTAATAATATACCAATTTTAAGTTAAACTCGGAGGAAGCAGTATATAATTAAAGTAGCTGGGAATTCAGAATTACAAGGCTTGAAGTATATTAGTTAGCCATTAGTACCCAGCCAATAGTTACCTTTGTGGGCCCAGATGACCTTTCTGAGACTAATTTTCTGAATCTGTGAAATGAAAGTGCTCACTGAGAAGAAATTCCCCAAGGTTCTTTCCTCTGCTAGTGTTCTGTTTGCATGGGTTACATAATCCTACCGTAGTTAAATTAATGGTCCATTTTCCATGTGCAGCTCTAAAGGAGCAGCGGAGAGTGATTAAGGGTATAAAGCAGAGACTAGCTAATAGAGGAAGTAATAATTTTTGTTTTGTTGCTTATAGGAAGATATTTTCAAAATTGGTGCTTTTTAAATTGTAATTTCTGTGTAGATCACCTGGCGATCTTAGACCCCGATGCAGTAGCTTGGGGGAGAAGATGTGAGAATGCGCATTCACTGCACATTATCCAGGCAATGTCTTTGCTGCTGGTTCCAGATGAGATTTTGAATAGGAAAGTTCTGGTTGGAAAGCTAAAGTAAATAAGGATACTTGAAAAAATTTTGTGAGAAATGAAACTAAAAGGTGAAATGAGACAATATTTTTTTAAATTTAAAAATACTAGCATTATTTTTTTTTCACAAAATGCAAGTTGAATGAAATTTCTGAAGCTTTCCTATGTATAGGAATCTGATCAATTGTTAGAAATTCAATTCCAGGCTTAACGCTAAAGATTCAGGATTAAAGCAAGGTCACAAATTCTACGTTCTTAAACTGCATCTCACATCGTACTGACACCGGAGTTCCATGGCTGAAACAGTACATTCCAAGATTGCTTTAGAATCATGAAAGAATCTGTCTTCCAATCCCTCACCTGTCCTGTTCATGTTCTGTTTGTGTTTACAACAAGCGTCTAGAGACCAATTCTGTGGTGGGTGTGTATCAGTCTTTATTTCAAGAGTCTCATTGCCTAGGTGTATCACCACTAGGCGTGTATAGGAGTTTATATATAGTCTTTATTCTTTAGCCTTGATATACAGGGATCTTTTACTACTTCTGAAGTTGCCATAAAGGAAGCATGCAAGGTGGAAGAAACCATGCTGGCAGAAAGATTAAATCCTGATTCCAGTGCTGCTAAGCACTTATTAATTATGTACTTTTCTCATGACTGAGACTGTTGGAGATCTCACGTTAGAGCTGATTGCATTATCATGACAGAACCCGAAAGTCTGACTCTAGACAGCACGATTAGAATGTAGATGAATGGGGCTGTGACTCCTAGAATGTTGTGAAGAGGTCACTGAGATTCTATGACCATAAGCAAGATAGTTGGTTCGCCTAGTTTAGTTGTGAACTTCATATGAGAAAATGAAAAACAAACTTGTAAGCTACAAATGTTACACATATGAACTTTTTCTGTTGTGACTAACATTGAAGGCAGTTACGGTAATTCTACCTTTCATGATGGAAAAATAGGCCATCCAGATGTCAAGTGAATCATTTAACTTTGACGTAAAGCTTGGTAAATTACTTCAAAAATCATAAATAACCTTGACTATGGTAATGCAGTAGTTTCTGTTAATCTAGACTGAAGACACTTTCCTACCCCATGTTCTTCTAGAATGCTTCATTCAGTGTGTTTTTATTGGTCCTTAGCCATGTATTCAAAGCTGGTTAGAGGAGGGGACAATTTAAACATGATTGTCCTTAACTATATCCTAATGTTCTAATGAGCAATAGGCTAAGGTGAGGGCTGATGAATTAAAAGCAGAAGACTTCTTACGTCAGTATATGGCGCTGAAATTTCAGCAGAGAAAGGAAAGCAGGAGTAGAACATGGTTAGAAAAGGTTGATGTTTTCTCAAATTGGAAAGACCTAAGGGAGGTAGAGAGAAAATTCTTCAGTTCTGTGGATTTTGCCCCAAGGACAGAACAAATGCCCTCATGTATATAGTTCAACCAGCAGCAGAAATATCAGTGACTGAATCACAGGGTTCCCTCCAGAAATTCAAAGCACCATATTAAGGTATAAGTGAGCTGGAATTAGTACAGAGTTTAGAAATGCATACCATGTATTACAATTTGTATTTAAAGTGGATTACTATAGTTCTCGCATAGAGAATATTTACTGGAAAACAAGGACGAACATCATGGAGACTGAGTAGAACAGATACTACCCAACAGTTCTCCAAAGAGCAGATCGGGAATTGCTTGTTCCATTAAATAAAAAAAAAAAACTATTTAGAATTTTCACTCTTTCCATTGCCTACAGTTGTTTGTTCACATTGTGACAGATGTATGTAGTTTTTGCAACAAGGACCTTAGGGTCAACATTGCTTAAAAAAATTCTATCTAACTCTTAACAGAAAAGAATATGCATACTTCTGAACTGGAAGGCTATGCAATAATTCAACTGAAAGGTATTGGTGGTCTGTATTAGGATAAGAGTGGAGGAGATAGTAAGAAATATTCATCCACTGCATGCAGTTTGAAAGTAAAGCCAAAAGAATATGCTCCCAGAGGAATTTAAAGCAAAGGTTAATGATGAGTGGAATTTTGGGGTAAGGGAAACTTCTAATAAACATGAAGGATAAAGTGTTTTGGAAAGACTGTAAAAGGCTGTGTTTGGAGGATTAGTTACAGATCACACTTTTAGTCTTTGAAATATCTAGCATCCACTAACAAATCAAGTGCGCAGTTGCAGAACCAAGTCTGGGGTTCAGCAAAGAAATGTGCGTGATGACTTGGAATTGGGAGTTTGGGGCATGTTAAGTGGTCCCCAAGGGAACAATATTCCAAGGGAAGGTTCTAAGCTCAGAACTGAGACTTGGGATTTTCCAGGTTTTCGAGGTCACACAGATATGGTAAGAAGAGCAAAGAAAAATGAGCGAGTAGCCAATAAAATATGGAGAGGAAGATCAGAGTGCGTAAGATTCTTGATGCCTCAAAATGAGGTTACCCAGATCATTGTGGCCTATTGGGGAGGGAAGCAACGTGTGGAAATTCTTCATCTTCCTCCTTCATTTCCTTTCAAAATGAATGAATAACAGCTGAATTTACTTTGGTGAAAAAAATTTTTGAATTTCATGCATGATGTTATCATGATATTGATTTTCCGTGAAACTTTTGAAGTACCTTTGTGCACTAGCTGCATTTCTTTCTAATATTCCAGGTCAGGTATCCTGAAAGACTGACACAAAAAAGCATTTGTTTCCATTTGACATTTTAGCCATATTTTTGTTAAACAACAGCCAGCTCTTTGTCATGTTAGTTTGTTAAAATGAAATCTTTATGCAAAGCGCTGAAATTAACGTGTTAATTCATTCTTTGAAAATAGTAAATACGTTTATTAAATTACAGGAGCTTCTTTGGATATGTGAAAAATCTTAAAACTAAATGTAGGGAGTTCAAGCACAGTTGAATCCAGAAACAAAGCCCAAATTCAGTACTAGTTGACTCCTATTGGGTGGTGCTTTAACAGGAAGTGTTTTTAAGTCTCAGGTTTTTTCTGTTGACCATTTGAGTGATCGTTGCACGTCATATCTTTTTGGTCTGACAGCTGGTACTTGGATAATCCTTTGTCTCAAGAACATGATAAAATATGTGACTATATCCTAATGACTCCAGGTTATCTCTTGTGAGCTTTCGTCATATTACTTAGCTATCTTGCTGAATCTTTCTTATAGTAATTGAGTTCAGAACCAATGGTAATATTAGTGAATCTTCCTTATGGTAATTGAGTTCAGAACCAATGGTAGTATTTCTTATGGTAATAGTAGTTCAGAACCAATCCTCTGAACCTTTGCTACATCCAGGATAAGAATGTAGATCATTCTGTGCAATCTGGCATGTCAGGAAATATGAACCTGACTCAGGGATGTGCCGTGATGGTGAAGGGGCTCTAAGAAACTGGAGCATTTTCAGTGGCTTTCAGGGAGACCTCAGTGTTCTTGGTAACAAGAGGCTGATGAATGGTAGGAAAGCAGAGAGTAATCATTCACAATATTTGGATCATCAACAGAACTTCAAGGGAATTGCACTAAGTTTCCACCACAAGAAGAGATGCTTTTATGTGTTTGTGTTTTCATTATTGCCATTATCGAGAAGGATGGATTTCTTGTTGAAATTAGATAAATCTTTTTCCACTAAGAAATAGAGTGGAAAAGATTTAAGTACAGACTCTGAATGAGGCTGTCTATTGCTTCTTCGCTAGTCCAGTGCCAAGAGGTGAGTCAATTTTTAAAGGACATGACATTGAACTTTAATCAAATTCAGCTGTCTTAACTCGGCAAGTCATAGTTGAAACCAGAGGTATCAGAAAAATTATGGATTTTCTCTGTAAAAAGAGATGGTTCAGCAGATGCATGATTCAGAGTAAGTGCTGTGTAGCTACAGAAACAAGAAGCTGGTAATTCCTGAAACCCATGTGTGATGTTTTACAGATTCAGTGAAAACCTCTACTAAAACAAAGGAAAACAGAACACCAACCAGCCAGTCATCTAACTGAGGTCTCCACTGAGGCTGTTTCTCATTTTTACATGGTACTTCAGTTGCAGTAATCAAGAATCATCTCAGTTCTTCTTTTCCTGTCAAAACTGCATTTGGTCAATGAACAGTTCTCCGGGTCTACTTCTCAGACGCGTATCTGTACAGGAAGTGACACTGCACTTGCATTGATGCCATTTATTCTTTCATAAGAACATCTGCTAACATACTCAAGGGCAAACCTCGATAATCTCTGGCTTCTCTCACTTCAGTAGCCTTCTATATTAATCTGAATATTTTTTCTGTTTCTCTAATTTTGCCACAAAGCCTTGTTTTGAAAAGCCTTTTAGAAAGTACTACTTTCCTGTTAAAAATCTTAACCATGATAGAAGGCACTGAAACTCCTTATCCTCATCTACAAAGTTAATGTAGTGACTCAGCTCATGGCCGGATTTCTAAGCATCATCTTTCTTTTGGAATTTTTTTCATTTTACCTTTTTAGTCTTTTCTTCAAAGACATGGAGCTTGTGTTTGAGATCTAATGTGTTCACTATCACCTCACCTGACCTGGATTTCTTGTCCTTGTTATTCTTTGGGTCTCGAGCAAAAAGTCAAATCCTGAGGGTGGTGCTTCCTGGCTGCTCTGACAGATTTCTCACCGGTAAATGTATGATTCCTATCAAAAGAACTACTTACTTGTTCAATAGAGACTGCCCTAATATTTGGATAATTTGTTTATCCCTGTGTTTTATGGTTTATTTTGTCTAATCAGTTTATTATAGTTTGCCATTGAATGCTAGGGCCTGTCACATCACATTCTTAATGACTTGAATTAATGGATAGATGAGTGAATACATGTTTTCATCCTTTGAAGAAGCTGTAGTTGCTTTCAATATTCATAAATCCATTAGTTTCCACATGCGATCAAATGATATTTAGATTACAGGTGATAATTGCTTTCTCAACACTTTTTCGCTTTGCACTTTGAAAGGAATTTGTTTTAAGCAATTACTGGAGTCACTTGGTATATCAAACTTCTAAATCTTTTTTGTTGCGTTTATTCTCTCCTAATTATTCCAATGGCTGTTTATAGGGAAGCAGTTTCGGTGGATACCCCATGCATGCTGTTTCAAATTTTCACTTAAGAACTTACCTCATGGACTCTTCCCATTTTAACCACCTCTTGAATGATTTTTAACATTACACAAAACAAATGCAAATTAATAAAAGTTTTCTTTACTGTTCTTCCACTATTTGCATAATTTGCATACAAAAGAGTGTGGAAGGTAGTAAAACAATTTTGAGTCAAGGAGAAAGGACTTAATCTAAATGACCTCAAGTAGCTGAAGTCACAGCTAGAACACTTCTCTAGATGCAGCTCGGAGCTGAGCCAGGTTGGTTTTAGATGCTAACTATGCCTTTGGCAAATAAAGATGACCATTACTACTCCACTTTAATTTTAGAGAATGCCATTTCCAAACATTCAGTGACTTTTAATACAAATTTCAGAATCTCATGTCAAACCTCAAATTTGTGAAATTTTAAAATTATACTCTTTGTGGATTCAGTGAATTTGTATGTAAACTATCTATTCCATTGTCCTTTAGACAAATTCAAGAAGTGACTGAGGTGAACTGGGAGGGATTCCTCAGGCATTGGATCACTCTCCCAAATGCCACTGGAGTGAGGCCAGGCCATAACTGCCAGCCTGGAAATCTATTTGGATCTTCCACATAGATCTTCTACAGGTGCCCAAATACTTGTACTATCATCTGGTGGTTCCCAGGCATATTGGCAGGAAGCTGGATCAGAAACTGAGTTGGAACTCAAACCCAGAGACTCCAGTAAGGGATGTTGGTATCCCAAATGCACCATAACCCCCTTAGGCAAATGGTCATTTACCAGTTACTGTTTGGTGCCACAGAAAGTATAAAGAAAATTCAGTTTCCAAACCTGCTCTTCAGTCTGGGGTGGGAAGAGGTAAGTAGACAGATCCAATGCTGCTGGTGACACCTGGTTGATCCAAGTGACATGCCAATAGAGTAGAAGTACGTTTACTTTATCTCATTTAGCTTCGTTTTATCCAAAAGGGACTGAAAAACATGATTGTGGCACAGAGAGTAGTAACCCTTATAGATGCGAATTTTCTTCTCAAGCTATGCTTTATGGAGGTGGCGTTAAAGAACATGAAAGGTGTGTCACAGAAAACCCTAATGTCACATGGCTTCAACTCAGTATTAATAGTAGAGAGGAATTGAAATGGATGTGGGCAAATTGGAAGGTCTACGTGAAGGGCCTAGAGTACTTCTCAGGAAGTGTCAGGGTGGCGACATAGCTTATTTTCAAAATGGAAATGAAGTACAGGTGAGACGAAATGAAAGCAATGATTCCTAATCATGGGGGGCAGTCCTGAGGGAATTGAGAAGTTGTTGAAAGTGTATTAAGGATATACTTGAGTCAAGTCTTTAGCCTTTTCATTGGTTATAATATTTATGTATTGATATCCTGACCGTAGGAAATGAACAAATTTTGAGCTCTGGAAAGTGAAATCAGAAGTAGCCAAAATGAAAGCAAAAGTGTCCATCTCCGCTGCTAGAACAGACAGAAAGTTAAGGGGGGAAAAAAACCTTGTTCTTGATCTTGCCCATCTCTCTTGTCTGTCATATATGTAAATTCAGTCATAGAATTTAAAGAGATTCTAGAAGGAAGCTTCTTGTTTTTCACGTTCCTAGCTAATACTAGACAAATCTCAGGATTGCCAAGAGGGAATTCTAGTGTCCACCAAAGGAGGGTGTAAGATGGTAGTAGAAGTGATGGAGAAAAGGCAAAGACCATCTCTGAATTTCCATAGTGATGCCTAGTTTTCCTTCCAGCTTAATAAAGTTGACCCAGACGATGTAAGATCTGATTTGCTGTCTCACAAATGGGTTCATCTAGTTGGATAGAGCTAATGATTTGCCTTCTCAAACCTTGGCGGATGAAAGGAGGAAACTCAAATGGGGTAAGATGAAGTTTTCCAGTTTTGAATAATGTGTAGTGGGAAATAAAGAATTTTTGTACAGTTTGTTTTACTTTAAAAAAATTATTGGAAAGTCAAATATACAGAGAGGAGGAGAAACAGACAGGAAAGATCTTCCATCTGTTGATTCACTCCCCAAGTGGCCATAGTAGTGAACGGAGCTGTGCCGATCCGAAGCCAGGAGTGTGGAACCTCTTCCACATCTCCCACGTGGGTGCAGGATCCAAAGGCTTTGGGCCGTCCTCAACTGGTTTTCCAGGCCACAAGCAGGGAGCTAGATAAGAAGTGGGGCTGGGATTAGAACCGGCACCAATATGGGATGCCGGGCATGTGTAAGGCAAGGACTTTAGCCAATAGGCTACCAGGGCCATGTGTAGTAAATTAATAAGAAAGATAATCCTTGGTTATGAGTTTGGGGGAAACTGTGGTGTGACAGTCTTTCATAAATCCAAGGGTATGAAAGAACTGGCATCATTTACATCCATTTTGCTAAAACCAGCTAACAATAATGTTTACGTATTCCAGGCAATACGGTGCACACTAGGGTGATAGAACTCAATACTTTCTTTGATGTTTTAAGTGGGATTTGTTTTCTAGATGTTAGAAATGAGAACTAATTAATCTCGAACCCTTACCGTACTACCTATAAGCCATACTTTTGGCTAGTTATTTGATGCCTTATACCTTGCTGCCATTACCACTATATTTAAATAAGAACAATTCTAATGACTTCAAAGGCTTTTTGTGAGAAGCGAATGTTAACATTTACAAAATGGTGTTTAGAATCTCATGGGAAGTAGTATCTGCAAAATAAAAATAATTCTGATTATGAAGCACGCACTCTTTCCGCTCAACCAGCTCAGAACTATATCGATTTCTTAAATTCTGTGTTGAGATTGATAATTTTCCCAGAGAAAATAATCAATTATAATTATTTTAACATTGTCGTTTAGGTAAATCGTAAATGACACAGGCTTTTATTCTGAATTACTTCAAGAAAGTAGGGATCGTGATCACAGTGGAACCTGGAATGTATTTTCTAACAGAAGTAAAAACAAGTACATTATCACGTAGAACTTGAGAGATGCTTTGCAAAGTGCTTGTTCATTAAATAAGGGAAATGGGAAGAAATGGGATGTTTTTTCATGAGTTAACTGATAGGTTGTGCTTTCCCGTCTGCCTGACTCATTTCAATCAGAGCTTAATACATCTATCTGGAAATACTCCTAGAAGCCACACAGCAGGAAAGGATCTGAATGTGTAGGTGAAAAGGGCAGCAATGAAAATTATCTTTCAAGTGAAATATTTCACACTCCAGTCATCACTGAATTGTAGAGAAGTGAATTGGTTTCTGAGTAACTGAATGCATTTGAACTTGTTAGACTATCAGAGAGTGGTGTTGGCTTTAGATTGCTAACAACATCATTTTACACACAATGTGGAGATCTCCGTGCCTCAGTCAAGTTTGCATCTTTTTCTATTTTTTCCAACTGAGTTTTCATATATGAAAATATTCAAAAGATAAAAGGTAATAAAGACACTATTTGTTTTTCTCAGTCTTGTTATTTTCTTGTTAAAGAACGTTATTGGCCTAAGAGTTTTTGAGTTTACTTTGACTTACTGTATAAGGAGAATCATCCTGAGAATTTATTTAACTTGGAAAAATGAGTGAGTTTTAGTGTATTTAAGATATTTTTAGACTGGCAGTATGAAGGTCAAAATAAGAGAAATTGGTAAAGAATATGAAATAGATATTTGGGCAAATAAAATATGATTTCATTTTCTGGATAGCCTCTAAAATACCCCACACTTGCTCAGTAATTCCTGAATGTGTGGAATGTAATGTAAGAATGGTCATTCCCCTGTTGGTCCATCGGTTGGTGTAATTAGGGTTCCAGAAAAGACTCTTATGTGAGGACATTTCCCTATAGATAAATCCTGTCCAGATTCAAGAAGCTTCTTGTACCTCTTGTTTCTTCAGACGGAAATGTAGAATTTTATTTTACTATTAATAGCCCCAATGTTCTGTATTACTGATTGGTGACATCCTTACAACTTACCCTGCCCCAATGATCCCTCCGATCAAATCTCATCACAGTTTGAGTGCTTATCTGTTTATGCATAATCAAAGACTAGGGAAGAGATCTGAGTATAGAAACTTGAGTAATAAATTCAGTGTTTTAGGTTTGAAGAATTTTCTCAGCGTACCATTTGAAATTTAATGTATTTTGTAGATATGATTTCAATAATGCAGTGATGTTTTTTCCTCCCTAAATGTCACAATCGTCTTCTATTTACCTTTTTTTGCAAAAAGGTCTGATTCATTTCCCTCCTAACATTGCTCCAGCTAACAGTATATTCAGCTCAGCAGCCAGAAGATGTTGTTACATAAGAAAGGTCAGCTCATTTCTCTGCTTACAGATCTAGGATGTTTAACTGTCCAAGACATTTCAAAGGCCTCGGGGCCTTAGCAATCAGTCCCTTTCCTGGTTCCCAAAAACTTCTGCTTTGATCTCCTCTCTCTTGTTGCACTGCTCCTTGGCATTCATTGTTCCTGCTGCCTGGAGTATTCTTCCTCATGCCTTTCTGATTTGAGACCTTTACTCAAATTTTAATTCCAAATTAGCCTTTTCTGGTTATTGTATTTAGGTGAGACTCCATTCATATTACCTTACACAGTGTTTTACTCTTTTTCTCCAAAATGATATCACCAACCAATATATTTACCTTGGACAATTTCTCCTTAAAAATCTAAGTTGCTTAAAATTGGTTGTTTTTTATTGGCCTTATTCCTTGAATGTACACAACAGCATTCACTTACTACATGTAAAAAGAGTGAAAGAATAAATGGATACAGCTTATTTACCAGTGTAGTGCTAATTAAGCTAATCAGATTCAAAATTTATTAAAGAATATTGATATTGACACTCCTATACTAAAAATTGCTTCGCTTCTTGGAATATGCATCACCTTGATTATAAGCATGTATATATACATGTGCACACATACATACATATACACAACACATATATACACACACATATATTGATTTAGTCTAAATCAGCGATCAAGAATAATATGGGTGATCAGTAAAACAATTTTGAACTAACTTTTCTAGAAATTTGTATTATAAGAGGATATTCCAGAAAGTTCATGGAATGTTTTGGTGCAAAATCATTTGAGTTATATGCATACGGTGTTCATGATAAGTATTTCCAGTGACCATTTTGAAGATTTCTCATGAGTTTCAAATTCTTGTACCAAAATAGAACTTAGTTCCACTGGGTCCTTGAACATTTTGAAGCATGTCTGTGAAGCCTACATAAGGCATGTGTTCCGTGTTCTCTTTGCCTTAGCAATAACCGAGGGATGGAACTGGATGTTTCTAAGTTCCACTTTTTCTTCTGAAGAAGTGGGTGTCATACTGGAGTGCTCCCAGTAAGTAACATCTGCAGGAAGCACATGACCTTGACAGTCATTCGTCATTTCATCTTCGCTGACAGTACATCACCGGGTCTCTTTTTGGAGGGTAGGAACAGATGCAGTAACCATGAGACTTTTGACCACAGACAACACATCGATTGGGACAAAGCAAATGTTGAGTTGACTGTTTTTGTCAATATAGTAACAGCAGATAAATACGTCAGATTTTCAGGTCACATTATAATACATATTTTGTCTTTTTTATTTCTGAAACTGAGTATCATCTCACAGATATCTAAGTTCATGCAGAGACTTAGGTCTCCAGTGGATAGTTTAAATTGAGGATAAACCTTTTATGTTTGGTGTAATTTTCACCTTTGTAATTCAAACTCGACTCCCAAAGATTTCATGTAAAATTTATGGGAGTCCCTAGATGGTTCTTTTTATCTACTTACGATTGAAAATATGAAACCGCAAATTTCTAAATTTTTCTCTGCACCTATATTGTGCCAACACAGCAAAAGTCAAATATTATTTATCATTTTTGTGTTTCCCTACCAGAAATGTCATTAATTTCAATGATAAAAAATTCCATTATGCCCTATAAGGAGTTGACTTCTTGAGCCCTCAGAGAAAATATATAATATAACCATAAGGTGGTATTGTAATTATTTGGAAACCAGATTATTGCTTTCCATTCATAATAGCTTGCTGGACAAAATGTTTTTGCCTTTTCTTTTTCTTCAAATTATGAAGTGGCACATTCTTTTTTGTGATAAATGTTTTTATCCATAAGCACATTTTATCTGAATTTACTGGAAAACATAAATAAATACAGTTGCTTCCATATCTAGCAAGAACTAGACAAGCAAGCTTTTATTCTATTGTTTTATGTTTCTCAACTGTTTTCAGTAAAACTTGGCTGTAGTCATTAGTTATTAATATACTCAACCCAATAGATACCTTTTACCCTCCTATGGAAATAATTTTCTTATCTGGCATTAATTCATCTTTGCACTGAGAATGAAACAAACTCTCACCTGAGTAAAAGATGTGTCTGCTTGTCAGACATTTAGACAGTGGAAAATTCTTTTGTTTGGAAAACAGAAGAACTCCCAGTTTCTGGCTTCTTAGAGTTGATGATATTTGTTTCCATCGTGCCATTTTACTTATTGGACAATACATAGGAGAATGCTGTTCATTGGCGTCAACGCAGTGCTCGAACAGGCATTGTTCAGAGAAGGGGCTCTCGGCATGCATCACTGTTTCTTCTTTGCTGCTGCTGTTTCATGTACACTTAGGTGATGCATCCGTCCTCATTAGCAGCCACTCTCCCCGTGAGCGGGCTGTTCCCCACAATCACAGAGTCCACTCTTTCCTGGATCCAAACATCCTCACATCATTTATCCTCGCTGTTTTTCTTATTGTGGTTCCAATTAAGATAATCTTTGAAAAGAGAATTACATCCCCTCTATTTGTGTTTACCAACACAACACAGATTTTATTCATTGGGGAGTGCAACCAATACCAAAGGTAACATAAACAGAGAGCAATGACAAGTACTGAATTTAAATGTAAGTAGAAACCCCCAGAAGTAACTCTCAAAAGTCGTGTTAAATCCTTGCTAGAAGCATAAAGCATAGCTCTTACATATACCAGGCACTTATCATTTTACATTTATAAAACACATTTCTAATGTTCATGAAGCTTAGTGTTTTATAATGTTTAATTTTCTATAATGTCACAAGATCCCCTTCAGAAACATATCGCAAACTTCATGTTCTGATGTGATAGGGAAACAAAGGTCTGTGAGGTTGTGTGATGGAGTAGAAAGAAAACAATTAATAGACAGAGGAGATACAGGTAAAAATTTGGTTTTTGCTACTTGCTACACTTGTGACTGATCCAAGTATGTTTACTGTATTCTTAATTTTCATAAATGACAGAACTGCCTGCTTTTACCCTTGATGCTGTTTGAGAGTTTATTGATAACCTGCAGGAATGCACTTTGGAGAGACCCATTTTCCTTTCCATCTTCAAATATAGAATCAGGCTGGCAAAAGAAATTTTCCATTTTTTTTTAACCCATGAATGTGAAATTCTGTTGAATTCTATGTAAAAATAGTCTCAATGTAACTTGTTCATTATGTTCCTAAATTATATTCCACCTCTACAGCTTTGCCATCATTACCTCTCATTTTCAAGATATTTTAAACTGGGGAGTCCTTTATCTGTCACTTGAATTCTCTGTTGATGGTATTTTTACCATTTTAATCCCAAGAACACCTTGTTGTCTCTCATAGTCTCTCACATAGCATTGTGCTTCCCATGTTTCACCCTACACTATTACCAGGAGAAACTGGGCATTCTAATACTGACCTTATATCCAAAGGAGTTGAAATCAATATTACAAAGAGATTGCTATACCTTCATGTTCAACGTAGCCAGTGAAAGGTGTCAACTTAATAGCCTGTTGATAGATTTGTAAAAGAAATGTGGTTTTGTTGTTGTTTAAAAAAATAACAAGATACTACTCCACCAGGTAAAGAAAATCTTACATTTGCAATGATGTGAAGGAATGTGCTGGACATGATGGTGAGAAAGTCAAATACAGAAAGGCAAATACTGCCTCATCTCATGTAGATGCAGAATCTAAAATGTTGAACTCTGAGAATCGGGAATCGGAATGGTGGTTCCCAGGTATGTAGGAGGATGCTGGGTAAAGGACATGGACTTCACAGTAGGTAAAGAAGTGCAGCCCGGCAGCTGTAGCTAAAACTGTCTTGCTCTTGGAATTTGGCAAGAGAGCAGATTTTTAAATATCCTCGTAGTCCCCATGCACAAATGAGGACTATCTCTGAATCGTAATGAGGGTGTAAATTCATCTGACTGTCATTGTCGGAACACAGTGTAAGCATAGTGCATCTTGTTACACTGCACAACTTGAAATGTATGTAGTCTGTATTAGTCAGTTGGATATTTTAATAAAACACTGAATTCAGAAAGGTCTAGGTTTGAATCTTAATTGCTGACTGGTTGTGTAAAGAAATGGAAAACTTAAAGCTTTAAGTCTTTCCTCAAAATTGGAATGGCAAGAAAGCTTGTCTAGTATACTAGTTAAATAAACAAGCTGATGTATTTAAAGTGCTTAGTAAATGGCTCTGTATGTAGTAGTTGCTCGCTTGTCTGGCAAATCACTAGAGGAAGTTATTAACACTGCATGACATCCTTTTGATATCATTTCTGACGTAGGAAACCTATGCTAAATGTTGATTTTCCTTAACTTTCTTTACCTCCACCCACAAAACGCTACTTTCCATTTCATGAGAACATTACAAAGCAGAAAATGTCCTCTTATGCACCTTCACAGCTTCAGGCATTCCTTTCTTGTATCAATTTTTTTTTCTGCTTGCCAGATTTTGAAGCAAATATATTATGCCACGTTAAAAAAAAAAACTGTAAATGCAGTAGTGTCAGCATAAAAAAATAACAACATTACGCTTATGTGGATATCAATTTCAAGAAATGTTTAATTGGGCGTTGTGCCACAGTGGATTAAGCCACTTTGTGCAATGTCTCTATACCAACAGTTTCACCTCTCAATTGCTCTTTGTGCCTGGGACAATATTTGCGCCCTTGTCACCAACAGGGAGCTGCAGGTGGAGTCCAGGCTTTGGCCTGGGCAGCCATGGCTGTTGTGGCTATTTCTGTGGAAGTGGTTAGTATATGTACAATAAGTCTTTGCATCTATGCCTTTCTCTTGAAGGAGGCATATGAGATTTCATGTGCTTTTATTTTTTCCTATAATATCATATGTAACCTTTGGTACACTAAAAACAGGATAACTAATATTTTTGAGTGTGTTTATAACAAACACACACACGCTCTCACTTCCAAGTGATTTGTCTTACAAGGGTTCATATGCTTGGGTCTTGGTCTCCAACGTGGTGATGTAAAGGAGGTGGCCCTAGTGCAAAGTAATTAGGTCTTTCAGACCTTGGAGGGATTTATTCAATACTGATGTGATTCTGATTTGAAAAAGCAAAAGTTTGCTATAAAACAGCAAAAATTGCCCCCCCCATCTCCCTAACTTCCTAGCTCATCAGGTGATCTCCCCTTACATCAAAGTCAATCACAATGCCTTCTGTGATGTGATACAGCCCAGAGAAGCTTCGTAAGAGCCAGTTCTATGTCATGCACACTTTCAGGTTCCAAATATGTGAGCTAAGTAAACCTCTTTCTTTCTAAATGGACTGAGGTATTTTGTGGTGGTACACAGAAGGATATAAGAAAATGCCATTGAGCAGTTAAGTCATTACTGTAAATCTGTCTGGATAATGGGAAAAGATTGGAGTAGTTTAGACAATTAGGATGGGAAAAAATCTAGAATGGGTTTTAAGTGGAGTATTATGGATGCTTCTGGTTGGGTTTAGAACAGGAGAATAAATATCTAAGATATAAATAATGATCCCATTGGAAAGTCCAGTAAAGGTCACCCTTGCTAAGCTATTACAAAGAATTCTTTGAGGCCATCTCTGCACACACAGGTTCGGAAAGTTGAAAGAACATGCTGGCTTCCAAAACAGCCCCCCCGGATTCTCATTGCAGCCTAGCTGTGCAGGCTAACCCTGGATTCTACTTTCTGATATTTGGGAAGTGGCTTGTGACTCCCTCATTTGTGGTTTAGGCAGGTCCAGGCAGGGCTTTTGCTGGAGTCACTGTGTTAATATATAGAATGCAAGAATTATGGTGTCATGGGAGTTTCTATCAAGACTTTGGGGCATGTTTGCAGAAACTTGCCAGAAGTTAAGAGTTCTTGTACAAATCCTTTAATAAATCCTGTGAATGGAACCATAACAGAGTTAGGACTCCAGCAAGGTGGTGACGCTGGTGCTATACAACAGCAGTCTGAGAAGGTCCTAGCCATCACTGTATAGAATGAGTGTCCATCCTGACTGTGGTCACCCAGGCAATAGTGATGGGGTTGCCACAGAGGCCAGGAGGCCCCCTTCTTGCTGCTGTGTGTACAGGGCACTGACCTTCAGGGTTTACTGTCTGCCTTGCTGCACTTCAGTCCTGCTTTGAGCCAGTTATTCATTTCTACCTTTCTAGAAACGAAATTATTCACCTTCTGCCAATAATGTCTTTATACCTGGAAACTGCAGCAATGTTTGTCTTGTCAGACTCACAGGTAGGAATAGTTTTGCTTTGACCCTCCTATGAGACTTGCGACCTATAGCTTTGAGCTGCAGTGAGACTTTGAAACTATCAGAGATGGAGTAACACTATCTTGCACTTCAAAAATTATGGATCCTGGGGGCCAAGGGTGAAATTCTATAATTTTGATGTGATTCAGTCTCTGAAGATTCATGTGCTGGAGGTTGGTTGCCAGTATGGTAATGTGAAAGATGGTATGGCCTTTAAGAGTTATGATCTAAACTCCTCGTAGTAGGATCCTCAGATACTACAGTTGAACGGAATTAATGTGATTCTCACAGAACCCCTGCTAGTTCTTGCAAGGGAATTGCTGCAAAAGCCCAAGACTGGCTACTGCCTGCACATTTTAGTTTTTGTGCCTTGGCTTGTGACCTCCATACTTTTGCACTTGCTCATACCATGATGCTCTGGTGTGATACGGTGTGATGTAGTGAAGGGGCCCACATAGTAACCAATACTATGCAGTGTGGGTGCTCAACCCCAACTTGTGAGTTAAACAAAAAATCATTTTTCTGTTTAATGTATTTAGCTTCAGGTACTTTGATAGTCATGAAAACTGCATTAATAGAGTGAGCATACTCTTTGTACAATGTCTTGTTTCCATTAAGTAGTACTTTGCTCAAAATAACTGAGACGTACGCACTGCCATCCTCCTCCCACAGAAGAAGAAATTTTGGCTTGAACTCCACTAACAGCTCTCAGACAACAAATGCAGAATGATTCTAAATACAATCTTTTGTTTTAAAACCATATACTAATTGTTCTTAGCAGATACTTTGATATCTATGTGATACATACTTGCTTCCTGCAGTCAGAGAACTACGTATCTATTTTGATTGAATGATTCAGTGCATGTCTGTACTTGGAAACTTGAGCAGAACATGGATGCCTGCATTCTAAGCTTTCCCCACCTAAATCTAAAGATCAGATGACTTTGAAAAATCCTTCATCCAACCCAAGCACTGCCAGCTTTCACGAAGTTTCCCTGTTCATGCATGAAGTCAGAAATGTGTTCATGGGGAATGCAAGAATCTATTTCATTTATAGTTATGCTTCAGCCAAAACCAGCAAAATCCTATTTTATCATATTTCAGCATAAGACTGTAATCAGTTTTAGTAGTTAATGTAACATGCTCGCATAGAAACTGAAGAATCCCACTAGCCAGTTGATTCCAGTTTAGTGACAGGGGATGCGATGTGTATTCCTTAAGATTGTTCATAAATTATTACAAATAGTGTTAAATAGTCACATTTTCATATATAAGTATAAAGTGTACTTTGTAATGCATTTCATGTAGCAAGTTCCCACGTTCCAGGTTGCCCATTTCCTGAAATGTAATGATGATTCGCCTTAATTCTGTAAGCTCTGTGTTCTGTAAGGTGAATTTACTTCAAATGAATAACGTTCTTCTGTAAACATCATGTGTATCGTTTTCATTCTCTTGTGAGTCTGGCTTTATTGCCCTAAGCAAATACTCCCTTGATTCTATTTGTAAAATGTTTCTGAAGAAACAGAGATGACTTTGAACATATTTTCATTTTTCCCCTTTTACTTAGATTATGATTCTTTGAACAGTTCTCAGATGGAGCTCACCTTCCTTTTTGTCTATTTCAAAGAAAGGGAGGCTTTGAAGAGGTATTTTTTTTTCCTTTTTAATATATCTAAAGCTTCTCTTAACACACAAATGAATTTCTGTTTAATACTTTGGATTTTCAGTGAGAATAGATTATGCTCAGTGGAGAAAAAGGGAAACGGACCTGTTTATAACTTCCTGCGTTCTCTGTGGGGACCCGTGTCTTGGTTACTCGTCACCTTTGCTTTTGAATGTGTCAGGATACAGCAGAGTCTATAATGCCGACACACTTTCCATGGCATGGGACTCTGCAATATGGGCACCATTTGTCTTTCATTTTGTGTGCTTGGGGTTCATGAAAGAAACGATCTGGGAAAAGATGATGTGGAACACCAGAGCCAAATTGTTTCACATGCTATCCCCCAAACCCAGCCAACTGCACCGCCCATATTCTCTTCTGCCCTACCACACATACCTGACCAGGGATGGTCCTATTCTTCCACTTGTTAAAGGCACGAGTATGCTTTTCCATTCTGAACTTTAACAAAAGAAGCCAAAAATGTAGGAAATGCAATACTTATTCTATAGTTACATATGTATTCTGAGGATATACTTATATTTTCCCTCTTATGAATTAAAATTTATTTAAGTTATATAAAAAACTATGTAGTTTTAGGCAGTGGTAACTCTACTTATGGATTAGCAAAATCAAAACCACTAATTCCATTGTATAAAGGAAAATACAAGATTTGATTTTATCTTAAAAATTATAACTTGCGTAGGAATATATTTTAAAGAGAATCTGAGACTGTATTGTTCATTCCTACTAGTTAATTTAGATTTTCAGTTGAATGAGCACAGTACCTCTCCGAAAAACCTGACAATATAAAAGTGAGGATGTTTAATTATTATTCTTTTCAATATTGAAATAATTTAGAAGTTGATTTTATAAAATTAAAATAACAAATTGAAAATTGCAGATTTCTTGCCGTGACTAGAATGAAGAGACAAGAAAAACTAGTTAACATTTTAATTTCATGTGCTGGACAATGTTAGCTTCTTGTTCAATCCATTCTTCTTCCTTATTGTTAATAAATAAGCAGGAATATTCCAACAATGTATTTTATTACCAACAAGG
Source organism: Ochotona princeps (assembly GCF_030435755.1). Classification (NCBI taxonomy): domain Eukaryota; kingdom Metazoa; phylum Chordata; class Mammalia; order Lagomorpha; family Ochotonidae; genus Ochotona; species Ochotona princeps. The sequence goes on from NC_080851.1 coordinate 14,260,177, forward strand.
GTTATGTCCCAAACTCTATTTAGCTTATTATGTCCTGATGTAATTTTTTAGTAACTTTGACTTGCCCCTCTACAAAAAAGCTTTTGTTAATAAATGACATACTTCATATTCACCTCACCTAGGGTATGCCAAGAACACATTGCCTGACTGTACATGCGCTATATTAAGTACCTCGCAGCCAATCAAAGGGTGTCCTGTTCTGCAGATGTGTGTGTGGACTCAGCCCAGATAGAAAGCCTTCCTGATGGATTTGCCCAATTGATTGAGGAATTGTCTTATGCAGTGTCCGTCACTGACTGTGCACTCTGTATTACATTCCAGTGTGTGTACTTTCTCATTTAACTATTATAGGGAAAGGGACCTCAAAATGTTGACGTATCTGAATTCCCATGCTGTGTAAGGCCAAGTCCTAGAGACACGGGTCAGAATGGCTTGATCTTGTATGGTTCCTAGTAGTTTGATGAAACTAATCTTAGATGAAAGTCAGCCTCATTAACTTTGTTGTGATATTTTAGGTATTTGGCGATTATGAAATTCAGTTTTAAATCTAACCCTATTGGACACATTAGCAAAAGTTTGATTTCACTGAATCTTCCTTTCTTTCATTTGTCTCCGCTCACATTTAACACTATTTTTAGTTAAGCTTTCTTATGTAAAATTATTTTTCTTACAAAGGCAGATTAACAGAAGGAAAGGTAGAGAAAAAGATATTCCATCGTCTGGTTTACTCCCCAAATGACTGCATTGGCTGGGAACGAATCAATGCAGGAGCCAGGAGCTTCTTCCAGCTCTCCCACACTAGTGCAGGGTCCCAAGGGTTTGGGCCATGCGCCCTGCTTTCCCAGACTATAAGCAGGGTGCTGGATAGTAAGCAGAGCAGTTCGGACACAAACTGGTGCCCATATGGGATCCTGTTGCTTGTAGGTAGATTAGCCCGTTGAGCCAGCATATCAACCCTTATTTTAATAAATTTTTGCCACCTCATTTGTTTTTGCATTAGCCAACCTCCAATCAATACCTGTGTCTACAGAAGCGCTTCATTCCCTCATTGGCTGCCCTGTATTATTGTTTTCTTGTGGAGCTTTTCTTTTTCTGTACGCCTCTTACTGTTCTAGTCTGATAGATCCTATGCTTTTGTGTAATGTCATTTTGACATAGGCATTTCTCTTTATAAGGAGGAAGTCACAAGTGTCCCTTATACTGTTACCGTTTAACATGATTCTGAGTTAGCAGCTAGTGCTGCCAAATGAAGTCCGCCACCTACATATTATATCATTTTCTCTGGAAAGCTGAAAATCATCAAGTATAAATGACAAATTACAATTTTTTGAGAGCAAAAGTATTCTGTAAGGTGGGCTCTGAACCTTGCCATTTGCCTCGCTGTAGAAAAGAAGGCTACAAGATCTTACAAAGGTACAGTTTTGATAATAGAAGTACTCCCTAAGGCGAAGGGAGGTACAGTTCAGGCTTGGATCAAGAAAACAGCACAGTGCTTCAGAGATGAACACAAATGGCACACATGCCATAATCTTGCACAGAAACACAGGGGATTATGAAGATGTCAGGTTATTTTAAATGAATACATATATTTAACATGAAACAAATACAGAAATAAAACAGCTATATAGAAATAGACGTAAAACAGCTAATTAAAGATGTGTGTGGAAAAATAGATTTATTCTCCTGAATTGTGCCTTGCTTATTTTATTCTAGTCAAACTCAACTTGGTGTACAACTGGTGTGGAGAGTCCTTCCTTTAGAAATCTTTTTCAGCGGTCTGTTGACTCTCGAGGGATTAACACTAACTCTTCTCTTTATTGAACCCTTTTCCTTTTACTCTTCCTTGTGCTTTCGTGGTCAGTATACTTCTCCCACATAAGTATTCAGTCTAGGTATACCTTGTTATGTATCTGTGTATTTCTACGTCTCTATCCAGACCCTAGATGAGATATTTGTATTTTAATTTTTGAATTTTTTCTAATTTTTTTTAGATGTCACGTACATTTTGCCAGTTGATCTAGCCAAAACAAGCTCCTGGTGTACAATTTTACTATCTGGTTCAGGCATTCTAAGATTTTATGCTGGATAAAATTGTGTCTATAAGTTTTAGCATGTGATGAAATAGCCTATAGATGAAACAAACGTGGATGTTCTGTGGAAACAGATGCTTTTGTTGACTTTCTCTCATGACCTGCTGCAAAACACAGGCTTTGTTAATCAAGACAGCGTCTGATGCTTTGTGCAGCTGGAAGCTGGAACATGGAGAGAGTTGGCTTAACAAGAGATGTGATTGGTACAAGTAAAAAAAAATCAAAGACCTACAATGGAAAATAGAGACCTAACCAGTATTTCCTTTGGAGATGAAGAAAAATTGAGTCTCCTTTAGAGATTATAAAACAATATAGCCATAAAGCAACAATTTGCTAGTTATTTCATTAGTTTTAATACATTGTTTTAAAATTTATTTGAAAGAAGAGTGATAGAGTGTGAGTTATTTTATCTGCTAATTCAGTCCACAAACAACTCTAATGGCCTGGGCTAGACCAAGCTAAAACCGGAAGCGTGGAACTCCATCTGGGCCTCCTGTGGTGGTTTCAGAACCCGAGGTCATCTTTCGCTGCCTTCCCTGGCGCAGGCGCCAGGAGCTCAGCTGTAAGCTGAGAAACTGGGACTGAAGTTAGGGCTTGTGAAATCGGATACTGGCATCTCAGATGCCAGCTTAACTTGCCAAAACCAGCCCCAAGTTTAAAATGTAATCATCTTATAAATATACTTGAGTTTTGATTTGTTAACTTCCTGACACTGGATGTGTTTAAAGTACTGTAGCCCCTTAATCTAAATGTACATTTCCTAAGAAAGCAGCAAGGTGGTGGTTTAAGAGTCAGCGTTCTGAACTGAGTGGACTCACTCTTGGGAGTAGATTTGCATGATGGCTACATGAGCACAAGTAATTTCATCTCTCTGAGGCTCATGTCTAATTCCCTTGTGAGAGTGAAATCTGCTTTTAGAAATTCTGGACACATTTATATATTCAATAAGTACTAACTTTAAAATGAAACCTTTATGTATCTAAGGTTCATAAATACTTTCTAAAGTTCACAAATGCAATTAGTTGGTGATTTTACTTGTCCATAAAATCAATCAGAAATACTTTTGTTATTCTTCAAAGCATTATGTGCAGTGGAGTTTATTGAAATGCCAAGTTTTGAAATGTAAAAATACTACTATATAATTTAAGATTTTGACCAAGCTTAATTAGAACTTAAAATGTTTCTTTCTTGTAGCAGTGAAATGATAGAATTATTTTTTCTTAAAGCCTTCTTTTAAAATCTTCCTGCAGGGCTTTGAGTTACACTCCAGGTAAGTCTTACAAGTGTTGGGTTTTGCAGAAGCCACAGTATTTTCTATAGCCAGTGCCATACTCCTAGGGAAAAAAAAGTTTAATACCCGCCTACCAAAATGTGGGGATTAATTGGATATTTATAAATGTCTCTAAATGTGCAAAATGCTATAAAGGCTAAGTGTTTCCGTGGTTGTCAAATTAATCATAAATGTGTCATTTCTGGGGAAAAATGTAAAAGACTATCATTGCTCAAATCAAGGAGATAATTAAAGTATGCAGTATTTATTTTATAATTTATTGAGAATCTTAGCTCTTTTAGCGGCTTTAGGAGAGGTTAAAATCAAGTTTTCATTGATCCTTAAGGATCACGTAGCAGAGGTGTTTCTTGATGAAAGCCAATTGCAAATGAGGAATCCAGGAATCTGTGGACTTTAACATCCTCTTTATCTCATCAAAGGGGCTTTGTGGGTCTGAAAGAGCTGGCCGTCCTTCTCAGCACTCGGAACCCTGCGACCCTATTTCCTATGCTGCTCCCCTTCAGACCCCTAACCAATTCTCATTTAATAGAACATTTCTACTTGGCTTAATTATTCATTTTCTCAGTCCATCCAGAAGCTCTTGGACCAAGTACACAGGGAGCAGGAGGAATGCTATTTGATTGTTACAGAAGAAGGAAAGGACACACACTTCATATCCCAGGACACTAAAAGCTTCTGTTTCAGATGCTTGTGCTGCCGAGTTAACCAGCTTGTAGGAAGCAGCAGGGATATTCCTAAAATTCAGCAGCAGCATATCCATTCACAGAAATTGAAAATACAAGTGTGAAGGCAGCAGCACCAGAAGCTTTAGTTTCTGGTTCTGAAACATTTTGAAAATTGAGTATGTTTCTGATTTATAACATTACCCAATATGACTTTCTTGTTAGTAACGTGTTCTGAAAAGGAGCTTGGCTTTTTGTTCTATAATAATAAAAATATCAAAATACTGTTTAGAAAGGCACAAAAACAGATCGTCCTCCCATTGGCTTACACCCTGAATGCCTTCAACAGTTGGAGGTAGACCAAACTGAAACCAGAGGCCTGAAATGAAATCCCCATCTCCCACATAGGTGAGAGGAATACCCACCGTCTCCCACTCCCTCGTATGTATCAGCAGGAATCTAAAATCACAAGTGGAACCGAGACGCTCTAACATAATTTGCTTTTGCCCCAAATGGTGTCTCACACACTGATCTCAAACACTTACTCAAGCAGGCATTTAAAAAGGATTCCTAGGGTCCCCTAAGCCTAGACATGGGTACCCTCTGTGTTTGGTAGATGTGGATTTCACAGAGCCAAGATTTCAGTGATGGTGGAAGGCAATTGGAAGCAGAGCAATCTGTGTATCATGTTTAGGTTGCTGTGGTGGTATCATGAGGTGGTGCTAGAGACAGTGATCAGACAGTGGTGCAGGGTGCTCCTCCGTCTAGTTTGCATGGAGATAGATCTTTGGGATTGGATTTGGCAATGCATGACATTAAGTCCCCAATCCGTCATATACAAAGTTGCATGACATCATGGGCATAACTAAAACTTTTTTTTTCCTGTTAAGTGGAATGGGGAAAATTGAAATGTGAGTATATATAGATTAGTTGTTAGGGAGTCATTGTTAATTTGTGTTAAATTTCTTAACAGAATTGTTACTAAATACAGATTAAACATTTCATAAATATTGATTAGTTTATCATGCTAACACAATATTTTTAGCAGAAGCCTTAGAAATAATAATCTATAGTCAAACAAAATTTATTTTCTCATCTTTCTATTGTAGTTACTGAGTAAGTCAGTGACTCCTCACTGGTCTTGAAGCCTAACATACCAGTAGTGTGGAACGCTGTTTGGTGACTGCATTCACCAGCTAGTACTGAGTGTTCTAGTCACTATGAGCAGGTTTGATGGATCACAGAGATGTGAGTAGTTTATTGGAGATACTTAGTGTTTCTGGTGCACATTAATTTCTGCTTGAGCACCTCCAAGTAAAATACAAGAGAAGTATTTTGAGAGAATAAGAAACACTCTCAGGACTAGCCCCAAGGTCAAGGTTTGTTTAAGTATCATTGTAATGCTTTCTAGACTTTGGACAGTTTGAATTCTGTGGCTTATCTGCTTCCTGAGTATGTAGGAGAACCATCATAGTACTACTCCATGAACAGTTCTAGAAGTAATCACCACTTCCAGGAGCAACCCCAAAGGCCATGTTACTGCCAAACCCTGTGAGCACTGTTTACCGTACCTAAGCAGGGCTATCCCTGTTGCTGGGTCTCCTCTGGAAAACCAATGTCTGCTACTTATTTGAGTTGATTAATTAATCTCTATTCCTCAGTTTAGTCATAGGGAAATGAAGATAAGAATAATTAGCTACTACCTCTGGCAATCTGTAAAGATTGAATAAGATAAAAGATATGAAGATCACAGAATGGCTGCAGGCTCATAATAACTTCAGAAATATACATTATTATCATGTTGCCTCATAGAAAGGACATACTCACGTGCATAATAAGTGGAGGATTGATAATTAATAAAGACCCAATATGCATTAAATAGTGACCTTTAATTTCCTTACCACAGATATAGAGAAGAAACTTAGTCATGATGTTATGTTCAGTGGATATTCAGTAATAATAGCTAACAATAATTGTTTAACTTTCTTTAAGGATTTACAGATTGCCACAGTCTAAGCATTATGTTGAAAAATTTGTAAGTACTTCACAATTATTGTACCATTTAGCCTTGGCACTAATAAAACAATTCAGCTTGTGATTTTCATATTAAAAATGAGACCTAAAGCAGTTAAATTATGCAGTGGTAATCAAACTCTAGTGCCAGTTAATGTGTATAATAAAACAAACCAAAAACATAGTGTGCTTCTGTTTTTTCCTCTTCTCTCCTCTCCTGTCTTTGTTTCTTCTTTCCTTCAAAAATATTTTAGGGACTAACATTGTGGCTCATCAGGTTAAGCAGCTGCCTGTAATGCAAGCATCCCTATAAACCCTGGTTTGTGTCCCGGATGCTACTTTTTTGATCCAGCTCCAAGCTGTGCACTTGAGAAAGCAGTACAAAATGGCTTGAGTGCCTGGGGTCCTGCCACCCATACTGGGGGCTCAGATGGAGTTTCAGGTTCCTGACCTGAGCCTGGCACAGTACTGGACTCTGGACAATTGGGAAATGAAAGGTGGCTAGGAGCTCTGTATCTCCCCTGTTCTGTCTTTCCTGCTCCCCTTCCAATTCTGACTCTCAAATAAGTAAATACATCTTTAAAAGAGCAAACTTACCCAGTCCTCACATTTTGTGGAAGATTGAAAAGGGAGGGATAAACACGATTCCTGTTTGCTTTAAAGATCACATTCTAGTAGCGACAACAAGCACACGGCATTGACACAAATATCTTAAAGACTAAGGTTGTGGTACTATGAACAAACAGATGAGGCAATATGAGAAGAGCCAAGTGTGTTGGGGGTAGGACTACTTTAAGCGTGATGGTCTTGATGCACTTCTGGGGGTCGGGGTAGTGTTCCTGAGCAACAAAGGCAGAGTGCATCCTGTCAAGTGAAGAGATATGTAAGCTGTGCAGGTGTATTACCAGCAATGAATGGGCTCATCCGTTTTTACCTTGAATGGTAGTTAGGGCTTGTAATGGCAGTTCTGGAAAAGATTGTATGGAGTTTTCTACTCTTTAGCTACTGTGTCCACAGAAAAATGACCTGCCCTGTATTAGTTTGCTAACCTCGATCTGTGTCCAAGGTCCCTTTCTGTACATGTACATTCCATGAATATTGCTAATTTTACTCAGATTTTATGACGAGCATCTTTTTTTTTTTGCATCTTTGCTTTCTATAAGCTTTTTCTTGGACCAAGATTGAGAATGCAATTCTGCATTATCAAATTGAAGCAAAGAATCATTATTCTGGTCTCATACAGAATATAAAACCTTTTGAAAAAGAATGCTGATTTAGACTAGCTGAAACAGAAACTTGTTCCCATAGGCTGGCATGTAAACTGAGCAGTACATGGCCAGCTTTATTCTTCCCCCAACATCGCAGTGAGCAGTGTAGAGTTTAGGATATTAACAGGATGCTAGATGAAAAAAACCTTTAAAGTATCTGTACCTAGCAATAAATCTTCAGGTTTATAAATTGGATAGCTATGACATGGTGTTATTAAATAACTTAGAATAAGAATTTATTTTGCATCACCTGAACCAAGTCCCTTAGCATCAGGAATAGAATGCAAAAGAGGCTAGCCTGTAGCTTCCGTCTTCCTGAAGCATCTGTGGCATTTCCCGGGAGACATCATCATGTGCGTAGCTTTGAATGTCGAGTGATGTAATAAAGGAAGATAAAATATGGGTGCAGAATACAGTGATGGCACCACGGCAGGCCTCTTTAGCTTTCTTCATATTGAAAATTCAACAGGACTATTAAAGTGTAATGGCACAGAACATCTTGTTAAGAAAAACACACACACAGACTGTATGGTACTCTTGTTTATGGATGATATTTATTGCTTTTGTACTCTTATTGTGTGCTTCGAAGTCAATTGAAATGCAAGTGCTAATGAAACCTCCACCATAACCCATTTATTCTTCCCTGCCCCAAATGAGTCTACCAGATGTAAATGACTTGCATATATCAACTGTTCAGGTTTTATTGTTTTGGGTTAATTTATTCACTGTGATATTCTTAATGAAAGTAATGACTCTTATGCTAGTTTGTATATTCACATACTGCAGTTTTATTAAATCATGCTGAGAAAGTTCAGAATGAAGGCCCTAAAATAAAGTTCCATGTTTCATCAAATATAAGATGCAATCCACTTACCAAATAACAACAATGTATGTTTTGTTATTCATTGTTCTTAATTTCAGTTCATCAAATTTTTCAGAAGACAGCACCTCTCTTGTTGAGAGTTACTCTTACAATTTTAGAATAATCTTCATATCATTTTTCCCATGGAACTTAGTTCTCTCAGCTGTAACGTACAGCTGGTTCCCTTCTGCGTATCCATTGCCTGCTTCAGCCTTCTCCTCTCAGGATTCCTGCTGCAAATCATCTTCAGGTCAGCCTGGCTAAGACCACCTATGACAAATGGCTCACTACGTGGGTGCCTAATCGGTGTTCCCATTGTGTCATGTCTCTGTTGCACAACAGCAAAGGCTCTCAAGTCATGAAGGGCCTCTACAATCCAGATTCCCTGGCATAGCATGTCAGTGTAACATCTAATACTAGGTCTACTTTCTAGACATTTCCCATCCTTTCTCATTTGCCCAAATGCCACAACCAATGTTGAAGTCTCAGCATTCCCAGGATCCATTGCCTTTGAGCATTCTCCAAACTTAGATGAGCATATATTTTTTTAAGATATATTCACTTTTATTAGAAGGGCCGATATATATTCATTTTTATTAGAAAAGGCAGATATACTCATTTTAAAGAAGGGCAGAGAGGAAGATCTTCTGTCTGTTAATGCACTCCCCAAGCGGCCACAATGGCCGGAGCTGAGCCAATTCAAAGGCAGGAGCCAGGAACTTCTTCCAGGTCTGACACGCGGGTGCAGGGTCCCAAGGCTTTGGGCTGCCCTCTACTGCTTTCCCAGGCCACAAGCAGGGAGCTGGATGGGAAGCAGGGCTGCCGAGACATGAACCAACGCCCATATGGAATACTGGAGTGTGCAAGGCAAGGACTTTAGCCACTAGGCTACTTTACCAGGCCTGTAGATAATCCTCTTGAACCTTGATGTCTACCTTCTCAGGCTAAATTCCGTTTGGCTTTTTCTGGTAAAATCAGTCAAAAGCTTTAGTTTCTTATCACCACTTCTCCTTAATTGTCTTGAATATCCTGTAGATCCAGTGAAACACTTGCCACAAACTGAAAATTACTTGCATGTGTAAAAATATTTGACACCTATATTAAAGCCCACTGAAGGCCAGCTTCTCATTTGTTTATCTTTCATATACCCTTATGGTGCAGAGCATGCATGCTTGGTATTGAACAAACATTTAATGAACTAAATTGAACCACCATAAAATACTTACCAGCTTTGAAATCTTCCATTTCCCACCTAATGTCTGCTGAATAACCCTGGGCTCCTTTCATCTTGATTCAAAGTGTTATTTTCTATGAGTTATTTTAATTGCTCTTCTTTGAAGCAGAATGATAAAATAACTGGGTAGGTGAAGGAGAGAATTGCTAGGTGTAGGTGCTGTAAAGACACCCAGTTAAATCAGGTATGTGATCTAAAGAAAAAAATTAAGAGCTATTGGTCTCAGAGGTCTGGTCTGGTGGGTAATTGCAGAAGTAGCAGTGGTTTTATCCATGATATGAAAAGTGTTTTTCACGTGCTAAGCTTTTATCATTTTAAAGAAAATGTTTTCTGAGTGTATGAAGGCACTTTTCTTTCCTGATTTTCCATCCATGTGGCAGCAATTTTAAGTCCGTGTCTCAGTGACGGCTGCTGCTGCATTGGTGGGACCTGCTCAGTGATCACTTTGAAAGAAACAGCCAAGAAACCCTTCAAGTATCAAAAAGCTTTGGGTGAATAATCCATTTTTGATTCAGAGCCTGGTAAGGAGAGCTTTTTAAGGATGCCATGAGCTACACGATCTTTCCGCTGCGTGTCTCCCCACTCTGGCTGGGTTATTTGTAGGTTAGTAGTGGCTACTTTGTGCTCCAGGAAGGCGACTTATTTTGATTTCTTCGTAAAATTAATCATTCCTATGGTAGAACATTGTAATTTCATCTTCAACTTCGGTTGACACTGCCACTTTGTTTTGTTTTCTAGATGACAGCGTTAAGAATTGAGGAACTTTTTTTTTGGTTGCAAACTTCCAAGAGAATCTGGGACAACAGCTGGGTGCACAAATGGAGGTAGGACGTGATCTTTAAATATGAAGACATACTTGTGATTTCCTGAGGTGTTTCATGTACCACATGATCAGCAAATTCATTCCTACGCACAGTGTATCTTATCCGTATTAACATGAACCCACTTTTATCAGATATTCTCTGCTGTTCCATTTCCTCTAGGAACAATTAGCATTTATTCAGTGTTTATATTCTTAGGCCTTGTGGTAAGTAACTTCCATGTGTTACTGATAAATGCAGATCAATATTCTGAAAATACAATTATTGAAGACATCTGGAAGCATATGAGCGGAACTTGAATTTGTATCATGGTTCATTTGTATAGCCAGTGCTTTTAAGTTGGCTACATCAATGTGTGACCAAAACAAAAAAAATTCAACAATTTCAACCATTATAATGCACACATATGTTTCTTCCCAGTACTATAATTTGGACAGTATGAGTACTTGTTGATTGGGTATGGTAACACATTTGCTAGGTTGTACAACCAGCCATTGATCTGGTTTGCTTTCTGCAGCAATGCAATGCCAGTTCATGAATCTGCAACATATGTTCTGACCATAGCTGATCCTCCACTATGGGGTTTTAGTCTGTTTCTTTTTTTGGCTTTGTTTTGTTTGTTTCTCTTATTCCTTTCCAGTTTTGAGCGAAAACTTCTTAGTTTCCTTTTTTTAAGTTCTTATTTTTGCTTAGATTTCCATTTTAGGAACAAAGTTGGATTGTTCGTGTTTGATGCAGTTCTCTGTAATATGGCAACTGGGAGCTTGTTAGATATTTCGTGTGGTGTTAAGTCTGTCTGAAAATGCTTGAATGTGGCATGGCTGTAGAACTTCTATTGTTTAGTCAGCCTTGTTATTTTGATCATGTTTACCTTGGAAATATGAAAGAGGCTTTTGTTTGGAAGAGGCTTTTTGTTTTGGCTTCTCTTTCATAGCTTCTCATTCTAAGTTTCATTTATAGAAAAATATTTCTGACTACAACATGGGAGATGTAGTTTTATGACTACAGCTTTCAAGATGTAACTTTAAACCATATTAAGGAATGTATGAACCCAGTACAGTGTTTTCTAAAACCAGGATTAATTTTTGAATTCTCATAATTCTATAATTAACGTAAATTTTCTTTTCTAGAGAAGGATAGGATTGGGACACTTGATAGAAGACATTTAGGCAGAGTGTAGTGTACATTTTAAACATGAAGCACATATTTTAGTTTAGAAATCAGACACTTAGCATTGCAGTTGATTTATTTAGCTTATGGCAAACCAAGCAGGAAGAGAACTGAAAGCATGTGAAAGCATGAGGGCAGAGCAGAAGGAAGAATGAGAAACAAACAGCTGAGTAAAATAATGCCAAGCCAAATATTGTGGTTAATTGATGTAGGAGTGTTCAAAAACTTTCAGTGTTTTCTCTCCTGCTTTTGGTCGGTGTCCACGTGTAAAATTTTATTTCCTCTTCGCAGTCTCTTCATGGTTGGTGATTGTTGCAAGTGTGTTCATCCCAGGCTTCCTTTCAGGGATGCTGAACACTGGGGACTTCACTTTCCAAGTAGTTCTTGGTCATTTAACTCTTATGCACTCCATTCCAGAGAGCAATCCCATCCCTATTCCAGACAACACTCACTTACGCTCAGGTGGCTAACAATTTTCTGAGAACCAATTTTATCATGTTATAGCACTGTTTTGTGCAAGTCATAGTCAGTTGGTAAATGATAGACGGGCATTGTAGTGTTTTCAGTGCTTTTCAGATTATGAATAGTCAGAAACATAGAGCTAGGCTGTTGTTGAAATAATATTTTTTATTGAAATGCCTTCGATGGTAGGGGAGTCATGCATTGAATAAATAGAAAAAAAGGATGCCAACTCAGAGATAAAATTGACAGGAGAATTGGAGCCACTTCCTATGTAATCATAGGGCAGGGAATGAGGGACCCTGTGATAGAACTTACAACAATGATTTAACCTTGAATGGCTATGATAAATTATGGAGGGTGAGCATTTTATCTCTTAAATAAGGATACGTTAAGGCTGTCTGGACTGCTTAGGTACAATTTAGCATCTTCAATTTCAAATGTGACCCAACAAAATCTGATGGACCTCAAACAGTGAGCAGGAATTCCCTCCTGTCTATGCTGAGCCACAGAGGAAAATGTGCACTAGAAAAATTTCTACTTTGTTAAAAGTTAAACTAAATGTCATGTTTTGAAACTCTTACTGAAAGCGTCAAAGGTTTGAATCCATCATTATATATTATTTGAAAGATATTAGCGTTGCGACCTCATGGAGCTATTGGCTCATGAAATCTTAATTATTAAGATTTCTAAACATTTGAAAATATTGCCAAGGCTCCAAAGGTCTTTAGATTCCCCAATAAAAATATATTGCTTTATTTGTATTCAGTGTTAATTTTGATTTTGATTACAGATCTCAAAATTTAAAGTATTCAGAATAATAAGTTTTGAAAAAAACTTTGAAAACTTAATAAAATGATCATCCCCAAAGCAGCAGACTTTAAAATCAAATATTGAGGTGTGCCACAGTGGAATAAGCCACTGCCTGTGTGTGCACACCTCATAGCAGGGTGCTGGTTCAAGTCCTGCCTGCTAGGCTTCTGATCCGCCCTCCTGCTGATGTATTTGGGAAAACTTCAGAAAATTGGCAAAATTCTAACGTTCCTATCACCTGTGTGGGAGAGCCATATCTACTTTATTGATTTGATATTTTCTATTACTTTTCCACATGTTCCTTTTAAATAATTGGTATATTAACCAAAACCAAAGATATTTTTTCTTTGTGCTTATTTTTAACATTTACTTAGATGAACATACTCCTTTTCCCAAATCTGTTCTGATACAGAAGCCAGCTTATGAAAATTAGTCAAGTACTATCCTCTCCTCGAAGTTTAAGCAAATATCTGATAACTTACATCCACACCAAAAGATGTATTTTTGGAAGATTTATTTTACATGTACATCATTTGGAGATGACCAAGAAATCATTAGTAGGGATATAAATATAAATTATATATCCAGAAAATTTAAATTATTTTGTGATTCATAAAATATATCTCAAGGCAGTCATGAAAATACATGGATGAAACCTAAATGCATATTGGTAATGAAAGAAGACAGTTTGTAAAGGCTGTACACTCCAAGTCCAACTATTATATAACATCTTGGAGACAGATAAACGATATAGACAGTAAAAGATGAGTGCTTTCCAGGGTTGGGAGAGGGAAGATGAGTAGGTGGAGAGTAGAGGACTTTTAGTACTGTGAAACTATGCTCTAAGATGCTACAGGAGTGAATACAAGTCCTTACGTATTTGTCAAAACTTGTAAGCTGTATCACATAGTGAGCCTTAATTATGGATTCCAAGCAATAAGGGTGTGTTATTGTATGTTCAGACATAGTTTCTACCCGTCTTGTGCAGTATGTAAACACCAAGAAGGTCGTACATGTGTGGGATCAGAGGGCGTGTGGGGACTTCTGCTCTTGATATACTGTGTTGAGTCAAAACTGCTCCAAAGAAGAAAGCTTAGTAAAGAGTAAGCAACAATGGTGTGTGTGTGTATGTGTGTCCGTCCGTCCATTGCAGGGCTTGACCAGATCTGCTTGTATCTCTACTGTGCTGTGTTAAATTTGGAAGGTTTAAGAAAATCAGTTAGTACTCTCAAAATAATTTCAAATGATTAATTTTTCAAACATGTAGTTGTGTAAAGCTGAATATTGCTTTATTAGTTTGTATTTTTGTGAGTGAATAAACCTTTGAGCTCTTCTGGGCATACCAAGTTCTCAGTAGCTGTGTGCCCTCAACCAAATTTGCTGCTTGATTGACAAAATGTCCTTCATTGTGTGTGAGAGAGAGGTAAGGTGAGTGGAATCAGTTGTTGTGTAAAGGGAGATTCCCTTTTGGCCAAATTCATACAGGTGGGTGTAGACTGTTGGATCTCATTGTATGGAACAGTATCAGATGTACCATTGTAAGTTTCTGAGTGATATGCAGCAAGTGTGACTATTGATGGGGGTGCTCTGGTAGAGGGAGCAGACAAATGTGAAAGTGGGAAAAGATAATTGAAGTATCATCGCATCTAATGGATAAAAAGCTTTGTGAGCTATAAATCTACTTTGGTATTGTCATTTTTCACTTTGGCTGAGGACAGATTGATTCCTAGGGACAAAGCAACGTAGCTGTAGACTTTCCGTTATGTTGCTTGTTTGCTCCTGTTCTGTCAAAAACAAGGTAATTATAGTGAAATGAAAGCCCATATGTCAAAAATTTCTAAAAATTATCTTTTCACTCCTATTCCAAGGCTTTCTAAATTACTGAGAAATACTTGAAGATGTTGTTTCTTAGGTTAATATGATTAGTCCTACAAAGTTAGTATACTAGTAATACATACGGTTAGGTAGCCTGATTATTACTGAGCTGAAACCAAGCATTAACTATAAGCAAACACAATGACAGAGAATGAGGATTTGGGGGAAAATAGAGAGGGTTTATCTAGGTTGCTAGGATACGAGGAGGTACAGGATGACTTCTCCGTATGGGATCCGTCCTCAGAAGGGAAGATCAGGATTTGTAGAGTGAAGCAAAAATGCTGCCACATGATTACAGATATGGAAAAGAGAGCTAAGAAGTGAGGCCTCCTATCTATTCCATCATCCCTGGCTCCCTGTTTTGTGGCCAGTATCCCAGTCCTTCTAAGCATTGCATCAGTTTTCAGGGTTCAAATAAAATCGTTAATCAAACAATGGGTCAGAGACCCAGGGTCAGACTTAGTTACCTCAGATTTTTTAATAGTCAAAATTTGTTAGCTTCAGTTACATCATTGAAAATAGCAAAAAAAAAAAAAAAAAAAAAAAAAAAAGGCAAGGATTTAAGAAAAATCTGTATCCAACAGGCCCTTGTGTTTTCCTGATTAACAGGAAAGAAGACCTTAAACCGAAGCCATATGAAAGCACTAAAAATGGATAATAGACAATTATGAACATGGTGTTTTTCCTTTCTTTTATAATTTTGTATTTCATTCGTAAAGAGCATAATCTATTTGTACCTGTTTTTGCCTTAGGAGTTAAGGCAAAATAGTGAAAATATTTTACTATCTATTTTCAAATTATAAGCTGTTGTTTCCAAAGAAAGTCAAAACTCATGTATATTATCACATTATTGTTCTCAGGGGATTGCAGTCACCATAGAGATTGTAATTACATGGCTTCATTAACTTTATATATTCTACCTGTTATGGGGGGTGTTCGCATTAAGAAAATTTGCATATGCAGGAAATGAATGCCGTTTGCAGAGAGCTAATGTCATTAAACATTTAGGCAGTCCCTAACAGGCAAGGGACGTTCCACTGGGATATGGTTTTCAGCATGCTTTTGTAGTCATTGCAGCTGCAGGAATCTATTTCCAAGGCTCCCAAAGTTAAGCCCTTACATGAAAGCCTTAGAAAACAACAGCTAGTTTAGCAATTTTGATCCATGATGAAATTCCAATGACTGACATACTACATACACAGTTCAGCATGATACAGTTCTGGAAAACATGGACATTTTTTTAGTACATTAGAAGCTGTTGTGCAGCGTAAGTATGTATGTGTCCTTGTAGATTCTAGTCCAGCTTGGTAGTGTAACCTGCATTTTAAATACACATTGCTAAATGTTGGATTTTTCTATTTGTGTGGGTTACTTCAATCTATTAAAATAAGGTCTAGGGTTTTTTTCCTTATTATAATTCAAGGGAAGAAATCATGAAAAGGTTAAAAATCTGAGAAAAACAGAAAAGAATAGAACTCTTTAAGTGATATATTCCAACTTAGAGCTTCTATAACATACACATTTCACTATTTTGAAAGAAAAAGATAATACAATGAGTTTCATAAATCTTTGTTTAGGATAAAGTGATATCTTGACAACACCAGCGCTGCGGGCAGTCTGGAGAGGCAGCCTAGGAAAGGTGGAGGCAGGTGAGGGGTTAGAATGCTGAAAACCCTTCCTAGTATCCTCCCTCCCACATTCTTCAGGAAACCATGAGCAGTTCCTGTCTCCCTGATTGCTGTTTTCTGTACTCAGACCATTGTCAAGTCGTGAGGACAAAACAAGGAGCAAACGTGAGACACTCTGTGTTTGCAGAGGGAAAGTGAGATGTTGTGATATGGCAAGGTCTGTGATAATTCCCAGGGAGCTCTCTGAAAACCAGATTCCAAACAACTCATAATTTCCTTTCAGCTATTAGAATTCATCGTGGTTCACGGTAATAAAGAAATTACCGATTTTATGGTACAACATTACATCCTGGAAATTATATTACACATGTAAATTATCTAAGGCTGTTTGCAGTCCTTACCTTTTTGGGTTAATTAATTCTTCAACAGAGGTGACATAAGTTAATGTTGGATTGAAAAAACTCCTGCATCAAGGCAACTCACATAGGTCTCTCCAATTAGGTTTGAAAGTCGTGGTTAACAATGACAGTTCATGGGTACCTGAGAAAAGTCCTGTTCATCAATTTTTTCCTGTATCATTTGAAATGTTCTCTGATTAAGAAATTTACACAATTAATGTTACATATTTAGGAGAGTAAATGAATTAAAACATATTTCTCATTTCTTTCTATTCAATCAATTTTATCTTTAACTGTCATCTATAGGCTGACTTTTCTTAAAAATAATCAGCTTTTAGGCCAAAATCAAAACCTCATTTATTAACATGTATGCTAATTTATGCTTGCTTTTAAATGAAAATGACTGAAATCAATTCCTCTGCCATTAAATGGGCTGATTACTTCTTGTAAATTTTGGACAGTATAATAAGTGTCAATCTAAAATTATTGAAGAAAAGTAACAAGTTTCTCAAGTTTTTTGCTAATATTTTTGAGACACAGCAGAAATGTGTAGAATCCTATCAACTCTGTAAACAGTGATTTATTTTAGACTTTGGAATAAAGGCAACTCTTTAAATAATTGTAATATATTTGTCGTCTTAATTGAGTTATAAAGTATGTTGTTCAAGTAGAACTGAGAAAAGAAAAATGGTTTCTAGAGGTTGGAAATTGAGGGAAGGAGGAGTAGAGGAAAATTGGATACCAAAATACAGTTAGAGGAATAGGGTGACTGTAGTTCACAACAGCCTGATAAACTTTGTGTGAGAGTGTAAGAGGCACACTCAGAGTATTCAAATAGAGGGAAAGGGGATCATGGCGCTAGTTATTCTCTCAACATGTATAATTTGAATACATTCACTTTTGAATCTGATGCTACCTCCAAGTGGCATAATTAGGTTCAAAAGATGAACACTAACTTGATACTTAGATGCAATTGGAGGATTAAAGAAGGAATCAAGAATACCCAAATTCTCAAGGGCAATGGACTGATCTACTGAATACTCAAGGCAAATAAGAATTCTGTAAATACATTCCTAGTAACTGAGTTATGTGTGTGTTGTTTTCTAGCAGGAATGTCAATTTACTATTGGTTGAGGGAACAAAACACAATGAGGAGATTTGAGAAAGTAATCGAGCTGTGTTTCATTAGAGAACACTTTGCAGAATCAGAATTTTTTTCCATCACTATATGTGTAGTATTTTACATGGTACCTGTACACAAAAGCTATTCAGGCAATGTTTCAGTTACACTGAAATTATAAAGGGTTAACTTAACCAAAAATTAAACAAGTGGCTGTATATGATATTGGATGTTATTAGTTGGGGTTAATAGGGCTAATTTGTTGGCTCAACTGGCTAATCCTCTGCTTGTGAGCACCAGCATCCTATGTGGACTCTGGTTTGTGTCCTGAATGTTCCACTTCCCATCCAGTTCCCTGCTTGTGGCCTGGGAGAGCAGAGGAGGATGGCCCAAAGCCTTGAGACCATGCTTCCATGTGTGGAAGATAAGAAGGGAAGCTCCTGGCTTTGGATTGGATCAACTCTAGCTGTTACATTCATTTTAGGAGTAAACCAGTGGATGGAAGATCTTTTTCTCTCTTCTCTCTGTAAATTTCCCTTTCCAATAAAAAATACATCTCTTAAAAGCCAATAAAGAAGGATGCATAGTAGATAGAGGCTAGTTTTGAAGTTGGTAAGCCACAGTGAAATGCACTTGTGAGGAAATACAGGTGGAATGATATTGCATGAGATATTAAATTACCTTTAACCAAAATAATCTTCTCTCCTGTTCTGCCTTAATCAGAGCAGAGGAAGAGCATATTAGAGGAAATGAAATGTGTAGTCCCCATTTCCAATGGATTGATAGTATGAGAGGCCAAATCAAACAAGGAATGCATACTGAGTAGATGTGGGTCATGTGCAGGATGGTGTGAGTAGTTGTGCTTTGGGTATGTAACATTAGCTGGCAGATGGCATCCATAAGCAACAGACGACCTAGTGCCAGTGTGCAGAGTGGTATGGTTGGCGCATGCACGCACGCGCACACACACATATGAGAAATGAGGCCAGGATCCTGGTAGAAGCAGAAGGCTGAAGTTGTTGCTTGCCATTAATGTGGTTGTGAAAGCAACAGAACATATTTACATTAAACACTAGATTAAAAGCCAGGCCAATGAAAAGTATAATGGAAAGGATCTGAGAACTCTGGCAAACTGTGGTTCATTAAGGCAGAGACTCACACACGAGGAGCAAAGTCAGCCAGTGTGACCACATTCCAAGCCGAATTGAGTCTTATCTGTAATTTAGGCTTTAAACTTCCATCTAGTTTTCACAAAATAGAAGGTTAAAGAAATGAAGAGATTCAGCTCAGCACACCTGTTTCTCTGGTCTTCAACACACACACTCACTTTTTAGGCTCGTGGTTCTGAATTGGCAAGCCCTCAGTAAGAGTGTGTTATGTTGACACGTTAATTTTTTTTGTGTGTGTCAGATAAATGGTATTTTGCCTAATGAAGAGGTTGGTGTTAAAGCCATATTATCCTTAAATGGATTAATTCACTGAACATGTTGAAGTACATAAATTATTTGTGTTCTCTGTGAGTTTAGCACATGATTTAGGAAAACTCTTACTGCCCCTCTCAAGAAACCTTGGTTGCTAACATCCTGATTGGTTTACAATGTTTTGTGAAATTTACACATTTCATGGAAGGAGAGGTAAGATCCTCTCAATTTACTTGATGCTTTGATGGGAATATCACGGGCAATCTCCCTTTATTACATTCAATGGTTCAAAGCACAGATGAGATGAATGTTCTTTTAGAAATACTGCAGTTCAGGAAGGTGCACTAACATGGCATTACAGGATATCTTTTCACTGTCTATTGAAAAATGCAACTTCACAGGCAAAATAGGTACTTGTATTGTATGGACTTCGTCAACAAATAACCATATGTGATTTGTTCTCCATGTCTTTCCTTGTAACACACAGTCATGCCAGTACCTCAGAATGAAAATAGTAGCCCAGCAGGAATTTACACCCAGAGCCAACAGCTATTATGATACATTTAGTTCCTATACAATGCCTTCTCCTTATTAACATTAATTATATGGTAAAAGAAATTGGATGATTCATAAAAGCCGAAAGTATTTGACTTGACCACATTATACAGCAGTGCAAATAAGAATTCTTAATGCTATTTAACAAATGACTTTTTCACTCTTCATTAAAGCCCCTTGTTGCCATCCAATCATGATTTTAGAAATTAAAGCTAACAACCAGATTGAGAGAATCAGGAAAGTGACAGCATGGGGCAAAGTCTCAAAGCCACAACTAACAGCGTGAAGCCAAGTGAACCTCCAGCAACTGCGGCTGGGAAGGGGAGGGATGCATTTGCAGGGAAAGTCAATTATAGCCACCCTCAGCTATAAGAAAGTACTTGTGAATGTTGACATGAAGGCTTTTTCCTTAATGTTTTAATTAAATACCTGGAAGCCAGCGCTTCTTCTCAGTTAGTGTCAGAGCACTGTTTCTGGGTGGATAAATGTTTACAGCGAAAGCTCAGCTGAGGGTTTCTACAAACATGACTCTAAGAACTGAGAAGGCTTTGTTGGGGCACTTGAGATCAAGAAAACAGCAGTGCTTATCAACTAGCAGTACAATAGCAGGATGGTTTAATCCACCCAAATGTCAGTCTCTGATTCGCAAGTTGGCAGTCCCACCTTCATCTTCAGACAAAAGGGCACCAGTTAGTCATCTGCTTAATTCTCCAGCTTCAGTGTGTCATTTGGTTGTTGAAGGAAAATCCCTTGATTCAGCCTGCCATTTCTGACAGCTTCCCTCTAGACCCCATTAATAAGCCTTTTAGAGAACAGAATGCTAAGTAGACCAGCAGGCAGTCCACAATCAAAATGGAGATAGAATAGACAGTAGAAACGTCTTCCCTTTGTAAAGATGGTGCTTATGTGACCTTTGTTGAAGGGATTTTATTTTTTAATTTAAAAACTGTCTTTCGAGATATTAAAGCAACATTTGCTATGTGGTAGATTTGGGAGGTCATTTGGAATTTGGGAGTTTATGATAGGATACAGAAAAACTCGAGTGATATTTACAATCTGTGCAAACAATGGCACGGAGAGGAAACCAGGCTGGCTTTGGGCATGCCTGGGGAATACCCTTCAGAAAACAAATATGCCATTCTTTAATGTTGGCTTGAATCTCATTATCAAATTGCAAGTGAAATGAGATACACTTTGCTTTTGAAACAGTGATTCCAAAAGCAAAGCAACTGCTCTTTAATAAAGCAGTCCTGTTAAGATTTGTAGGATTTTGTTGTGCTTTCAATGTGTATCATTTAGATTATGGCATCTCAATTGAAGCCTGTTTTCCATTTTTTCATACATTAATAATTTCTAGTTGACTGTGTGCACATTCGGAGAGGCAGTTTTAATGTGTCATATACGAACTGATTTATCAGATCGCCAGAGAAGTCTCATTTCAAATAACCTTTCCCAAGGCATTGCCTGGCCCAAGGAAACTTTTCAGAATATACAAATTCCAGAGATAGAAGTATGACTAGTTATGGAAAAGTTTTTCTAATTTTATTAACAAAAATGTAAGTTGAGAGGGAAAGAAAGCGAGAGAGAGAGAGAGAACTCTTAAGTTCTTTCTCCAAATGCCCACAAGGCAGGGCAGAGATTTCCTGAGGTTAAAACTCAATCCAGATCTCCCATTTGGATGCCCAGAATTCCCAGGGTACGAATGACATGGCTGCCTCCTATTGTGTGTGTTTATGGAAATGCGGAGTCAGATATGAGTTCCAGGAACTCGTGTGTGATGTTTTCACCAGTGCCTTAGTTGGCAGGCTGAATGCTCACTGGAGCAATGGAGAATTGAGAGAGAGCAGAAGCATTGGGTCTTCTGTGGGAGTCGCCACCACTAAAGGGTCCGAGTCAGAATCTGTTATGATGATCAATTACAAACAATAGCAGGAATCTTGTTGTAATCAAAGATTGAAAAGCAAGACCACAACAGGATAGATATCGTTTATTACTAAGGAGATCACTTGTAAGAGCAGCATGAGAAAGTCACTTGTTTTTATGCATAGAATCTCTTAATAAAATACTAATGGAGGTTTTATGTGCTCTTACATATCATTAAACCATTTGGGGATGTTTTTAAATTTTTAAAACATACAAAAGCAAAAAAATAGCTGTTTTGTGCAAGGAATGCGTTCTGAGGTATGCTTTCATTACAGTATGTATAAACATGAATTCACTTAGGTAAAAGTGAATAAGTGTTTTTCTAAGAGTATGTAAAAAATGTACGTACAAAATGGGTGCTTCAAACTATATCGTGTGTTGTGTTTATTAACTAGAGGAAATTGTGCAGTTGAGTTCATTTCTCCAAATCTCTGTCTGCACGTGTGCTGAAAAATCAGTTTAATTTCTAAAGTGATGAAGGCATCAGAACCTTTCCTCTGCCCTGGGCATGGATAGCCTGCTACCTGTTTGATTGTCCTGGTTGCCTGAACTAGTAAGGGGTAACAGGCATGTTTGTTCTAGGGTTTGTCTTTGCTGCATCTTGAAGAATCATCTATTCATTGTAAAACAGTGCTTGAGCGGAGACCAGAAATTTATCTAATTGTGTCTGTCACAATTCATGGTAGATTTTGTTAAAGCATTTTATTAGTAACTTTACTGACAATTTCTTTGATTATTAATTTAAATCTGATTGTTTAGAGTTTTGAACAAAAAATGCTTGTATCATTGGAAGGACCTTAGAAATTTTCCTATGTTGAGAGGAGAATCTGCTGTATCAAGTTTAATAGCACTCAAGAAAAATAATCTGGAATATTCATTATTCTGAAGAGAAAAACATGATTTTAGTACTTTAAATTATTAATATGACTTGTATTACATATAGCAAAAACATTTTCTTTGTGGAAAAAATGCTTTTAAAATACAAACTTTGCATTGGAATGTCTAAATCCATTTATAAAAGATGAGGAATAATATCCCTCTTTTATCCCTCAGTATGCATGAGACCTTTTGTGTCCCTTTGGAGTCCCTGAGTAACAAGGAGAACAAGTTGATCAATTAGTAAACTGTCACTCACCATAAAACACAGGCTCTTAAGTGGAGTGAACTACTCTCTCTCCCTCTGTACTGACCACTCCTAGCAAGAAACTACATCCACGTTGGTGTCCAGTGCAGTTTCTGGTTGCTGCTGTGTCACTAAGGCAGCTCCCTGGTAATGTTTGTGGGAAAGTAAGGAGAGATGATAGAAGCGCTTGGGCCCGTGGCACCCAGGTAACAGACCGGCGTGGAGTTTAGGGCTCCTGAATTTGTCCTGAGCCAGCAGTGGGAGCCACTTGGGGTGTGAACCACTAGAAAAATCTCTCTTTGTAATGCTTTTCAAATAAATATTTTATGGAGAGTCATTTTTCTAGGTATTTGAGGTTGGTTGAAACCCCATTTGACTTCTATGCTTCTACCTCTCAAATCAATACATTTTTAAAAGGTGATTTCAATACTATTTACATAGTTTGTGTGAAATTGATGTTATTTTTACATTTCCACAAACACAGGACAGTTAACCTATCTGTTTTGGTCCATGTAAACATTGTGTCATGTCCAATAATGGTAATTTTTTAATAAAAATGTGCTATTCATCTAAGTAGCATGGAAAAAGAATTAAGTTTTCGTACAGTTTACACAATTGGGTTTGAAGGTTTGAACTTACTTTGTTTCACCTGTTTGTAAGGAATCAAAATTTCTATACATTTTTAAAAGATGAAATCTGCAAGTCTTCAACTTGCAGGAATATTGTTACTGTGATTTTGTATTGAAACAAATTATCCATGAAATGCAATTTACTGCAACTACTAATAAGATAGCAGTAGAATATAAATATCAAAGCAAACAATATTTTATATCTTAAGCCTCAGGCTTTTAATGGAATATTGTCCCCCTTTTAATGTATGTTTTCCATTGATTTATTTGACCTATCTGCATAAAGAACACAGGCTTAAAATATTGTAGGCATTCCCATGTGAAAGTTCTTCACCAGTTGTTTTTAGCAGAGTAGGATTGTGGCTTCATTATATTTCTGCTTTGATCTTTAATAATTCCTAGTTACAGAATATTGTTCAACATCAAAGATGGATTATGCATCCTTTAGCCACTGCAGTAGGGAATGTACCCATTATACTGCTAATATTGCAGTATAGGAATTTGTATTTAGAATTTGAAGGAACACATTGGTAGCATTATTTGCAATATCTTGTCCTTAGCCCTTGATGTGAGAAAGCTAGTTATTCTTATCCTGAAAGTCTCTGGAACACTCCCAATTTGTGGCAATAGTCGAGGTCATGGAAATGCTTTGGTGTTGAAAACATACACTTCTGTTGCCAGAAGGCAAGCTGTGTTGGGAAAGTAGAGGATCGAGAAAGCAAGGGATGAATTAGTTTGTTACACTTACTTTTTTGATATTAATGAGAAATTCTTTTTCACATGGTCTCAGGAAAGGAAAAACAAAAAGATGGCCTGAATCACTAGTACCAATTTTTTAGTAATTAAATCAATCTATTTACTTAGAGGCATATAAAGCAACTGGAACCTATGCTAATGTTAAAGTTCTTTAAAATTTGAAAGCATTCAGTGGCACAGCATTCTAAGTTTTGCATTTATCTTCCAATTAATAATAATCTCCAGTTTCCACACCGTTAGTACGGATCAGAGGTTCTTGTTTAGAATATATGGTGGTATTCCTCACCTGCACCCACTAAATTGCAGTAGGATTTCCAGGTTTACGCAACCCATTGTCTCCAGACATACAGGAGTGACCCGTATCTAAATAAGGACCCTGGATGTCACCCAGTTGCAGAACCATTGCTGTGGATTTTGGGCCTATTGTGTGTTGGAGGGAAAATTCAATGTCTGAGAATTTTGTGAGTCTTGTTTTCTGTTTCAAGTGGTGACGAATTTGCCTAGCAGTTTTTTTCACTGTTTTTAAAATTTTGTGTGTGCGTCTTTTCTACTCAGTTTTCTCCTTTCCTCCTCCAAAACTCAATTGTTTTATTCAGTTTTGAGTGAAAGATTACAAATAGCCACCTACTCTGTGCTTTTTTTTCTTGTCCACATCCACCCTTTGTCTGGAGTTGGCATGAATGCAGTGGCCTGGATCCCAGCAGAGCTGTCCCTACCCCTAGCTTTAGATTGTATCTCTCCTCTCATGTGTCATTGCTTGTCTTTAACATAGTTCCAGTTTGCCCTTCCAGTAAGTTATCCTTGTATCTCAAGCACATTCAGTCATTTAAACTAAACTATGTGAAGACCAAAATCATGTTACATCCTTCTCCAACGATTTGTTTTACTTTCTAGTGAAACTTCTGCACATATCCTATCCATAATTTTCAGCTCCTATGTAAAAGTATCCATACATAATTGACATTTATGAGGGGTGTTTGAAATAGTGCAAGTAAAATGTCAGTTATGGAAAAGCTTTGTAGTACACAAAGATTTTTGTCCCCAAATCTGCTTTCAATTACATATTCAATGGAGTTTCCAGTTTCACCAAATTACCCACTCATCAACGAATTTAGGTTGTGAAACACTGTGCACTTCTTTTTCACGTCATCTGGCTGACTCAACAGTTGTCAACATGTTTGCTCATGCTACTTACTGTAAAAATTCCTTCCCTTCTTTTTTTGTTTTTTTTTTTATTTTTCCCTTTCCTGGTTCTGTTCCTTTCTATCTTTGTTCTCTCTTCATTCTCACTATCTGCTTCCTTCTTCAACTCATGTCAAAATTTGAGGAAGTCATTCTTGTTTATATTTCAGTTTATACTTCTTAGAATGTCTTATTCTTCATGAGGTTAACCAGCATTTATAATTCATCTTTAGGATGATGAGTCATGGAACTCATTTTCGGTACTATCCCTTCAATATACAAGCATCCTATGGTTGAGATCATGGCTGTTATTCTAGAATGTGGTGTACTTTCCTCACTTAACATACATATCTAATCATGTTTTCCAAATTCTTGAATTAGAGGATGAATAAATGAAATCTGAGTTGGAGCTCCATGATCACTCTTCTCCAAGCTTAGTTTCTGCTATCAACTCTATAATTTGCTTTATATGGTGGAAGATAGCCCAAGTCCTGGGCACCCTGCACTCCTGGGGAAACTTGGATAAAGCAGCTGACTCTTGGCTTCCGCCTGGCCCAGCCCTGGCTAAGGGGATGGAAGATCTTGATGTCGCTCTGTCTCCTTCCCTTGTTCCCTGTGTATCTCTGTTTCAGATAAATACACATTTTATAAAGTAGCTAGGCTCTGTTTCCAGGATCTGATACACTTGCCTCAGAATGATACCCATTCTGTACTCTCATTTGAAGTATCCCTTGTTGACTGAAAGTGTAATCAGGTTTCAAGATTTTTCTGGAGAGGTGCTCAGACTACACTTGCATCATATTTGCACAAGGCACCCCTCCACATCTACTGGATCAAAAAGGATCAACCCTCATATCATTCCTATCCTCCTTAAACCAGGCTTCACTGACTTACATAGGTTGAGATAAATTTGTGCTAAGTTGAGGGATAAAGGCAGGCTTTTCTGCTGTCAATGTTCTGCTTTACTCATATGGTTTCTTGACATACAGTGATGAACATGTATAGCTGTATGCTGTGTCACTGGAATTTGGAAGAATTAGGATTCCTGATAGCAACCTACCAAGTTTAAAAGCACAAAATCCAACACTACAAAGTCCAGAGGAGGTCACGATAGACAATATCGTTTATTACAGTTTCATGAACTGAGTTTAATTGGATGGACGTTATTTATCTCATAGGCCAGAAATAAATCATGCTTCAACTGTGTCACTGGGCTGAGAAGATAACCAAAATTTATAGAAATTCATATTCCTCTTGGAGTTGACTGAGCATGCAGATGCAGGCGCACAAGAGCCTTGCTGTCTTCCAGGACGGGATTAGAGGGTGCACCCTCACTACTCTAGAACAGTCTTCAGTGCAGGGCTCATTGACTCAGTTTCATCCTGTTCTTGTGACTATACCTAACCTTTAAACTGATGCTGTTTAAATCCAGTGCCACATCACCTGGAGAGCGTTAAAAAGAAACAGATTCGTGAACTTCATCTCTGTGGAATCTGGTTTAGATGTCCCGGTTGAGGACTGAGTGTCTATGACTTTAAATGATTCACAGGTCATTTTTTTTTTCATGTGCAGACAACATTGAGAACAACTGAATAAAGACCTAAGAATGAGGGAAATTCTGTTTTGCAACAAGGAGAAATAAAGCAATCACTCAACGTATGTCATTTGGTTGTTCCAAGAAATAAGTCAAATGTATCTACTCATACAGCACAAAACAGTATACTTTTCTCAGATTGTTAGGCATGGATATAGCAGTTCTTGTGCAAGCTGTTTTCCTATTATGGTAGCTTGTCAAAGATAAGTGGAATTTGGTTTGAAAGTCATAACTTGTATTTTTCTGGATGACAAATAGATGTAATTCTAAATGTGAAAATACATATTAGATTATAATGCCAAGATAAGCAATAAATAGGCAGACAAGAAAACAAAATATACACACCTATATTTAATATGCTTCCAGTTTCAACAGTAACAGTTTAAGAATTTCATGGATATAAGATTGTATGGCAGTAAATGATAGTTACGAGGTATCTAAGGAAGATCATAGAATTCGCTTACTGAAAGAGTGCAAATGTGATAGCTTTTAGGAATTCACATCATTGAGACTTTTAACAGGCAATAAATGTTTAATAGGAAGGATTCGTGTAGAAGAATTCTATGATCTATGATCACATTTGAGTGCCTTTCTTTGGTACATGAAGGCAGTAAGCATAAAACAGAATCTGAATGACGGCTGGTGTGAAACTGGCGTAAAACGTAGACTATGCCAGGTATACTCAAGAAATAAATGCATAGCTTGTTTCCAAAAAGGGGAGAGTGTAAAAATGTCACTTGGAAGTACTCAAAGCGTCTGTTAGAATCAGTACAGAAGGCTTTAGACGTCCAGACAAGAGTGAAAATTTCCACCCATTAAGAGATTTTTGAGAGATTTTTTTCATATTGTAAATGAAGAAATGAAAACAAAAAAATCACACCCTACTTTCAAGCCTTCTGTTGTTCTTATTGGTTGCATTCATACACTTGTTTGCAATGATATAAAATATGCCATGGATTCTGGCAACGTTAGCCCTGAGAATATTCTATCAAAGCTGAATGCTTGCTTTATTGTCAGTCTAAGGGAAGTGTTGTTATATTGTATATTTAAAGGTCATAAAATGCTCTCAATGAAGTTTGTAATTTTTTCCTTAGATGAATGTGGTTATGGAACCAATATGCAAGCAGATGTTTAATATAAAATACCCTTCACATTTCAGAACAAACAACATATGGAACAAGTAGCCATTTCACTAGATTGCTGAAATTGAAAACAGTTCAGCACTGATCTGTGATTTAGTTTATCATAGCACAACGCCTACCAAGATGCTTCGGCAGATTAAAGTTAATATGGGGCATATTGTTAATTTCCTTCACTTTAAAGCTGCTTTTTAAAGTATGCTGCTTTGTTCAATGATATAACAATGCGAAATATATTCACAGTTAATGAAATTGATAAAAAAAACTTTTCCAATTAGTAATGTGATCTGTGGAGCTTTTATATTCTAAATACAAAGAAAGACATTCTAACCTGGGAAATGTTGGAATCAGAAAGTATTATAAATAGGATTGATCTCTTTAATTGCTCAGATCTTGTCCAGAGAAGTAAATTGAGCTCAACTAATCCATTCTATTCCTTTTTAGTATATTTATGGAAAATCAGGCAATTAAATGATGAAAGAGGGAAAAATAACGGATGAATGCATTTTATAGTCACATACTTTATTTTTAGATAGAGCATCCAGTGCCATTCTATTGCGATAAAAAGTATTTCAAGTCAACCAAAGGAAATTTAACACCAAAGTTGTATGTTAATAATATATTGCCCACCCCCTACCCATTCAGACTTTACATTTGGGAACATAATGCTAACTAACATACAACATGATTGGTTGGGGGACCTGATGATTATCATGATTGGGATGTATTTATATTGAAATGCTTTTATATTCCACATTATCTCCATGATCTAAATAAAGGTTTACAAAAAAATAATTTTCAATATAAAATTCTCTGACTTCGGAGACAGAGGAGCCCATGCAAGTAGTTAGGGCGAGAGTCTTTCCTGAAGAGTACTTGGGGGAAAAGGAACATTGCACTTTAGTGGTCATTTACCATAGAGTTTATGGCAGCAGGATTCCAGCCACCTGTCCCTGATACACCTGCCTGTGAATGAACAAATTCTGATTTGGCTGTTGGACAAGCATGGATAAAGGGGAAAAAAGGTTGTCGTTGATTTTCTTGCTTTCTTGCTTGCTGGTTGATGTTCTTCTCAGGTGCAAACTAGATAAGTCAAAAGTTCTGTTGCTCTCCGTTGTTCTCTTCAGTCTCATATGGGTGTTGAGGGCTTCATCTTAAGAATCTGCAAGTGCATCCCTGTGCTGCCCAGGATAAAAGCTCTCCAGAGGCAATCCTGGTTCAGGATGTTGACTCACTGACAAATGTGGCTGTGTGTGTCTGTAGCCTTTCCAAGCGGAAGTGGGCTGCATGTCAAGGGCTAACCTGCCTAAAGTTTCATCTGTTGACTTGGATGTTTTCTTTCAGAGAAACTGCATTCTAAGAACATTAGAAAGTGCTTCGTTACTAAACAAATGTTGAAGCCTACATCTGCTTCTCATTTGTATTGATTTGGGGGGTCATGGACATGTAGTATAATCTTTTCAATGTCAATTTTCTTGTGGGACATAGCAACTATGTCGTAGAGTTAACTGCCCAGTTTGGTGGATGATGTTTTTTTTCCTACACCAGTGAACTATATGAGATTGATCTACCTCAGCCACAGCTTGGTTGTAGTGGATGCAGAGCTACTAGCTCTTGCTTTCATTAGGGAAAGGGTAACTAGGCTGTCAGTTGGACTCACCTACAGTTTTCCTATGTGTATGTATTAGTTTTCGTTTATATTTCTTACAAAAGACCTCAAGTTCATTTAAGAAAATACAAATATCTGTGGAGAAAAAAATTTTTTAATAATATTTTTGGGGAAATTTTTTAAAGATTTATATTCCCTCATTATGAAGCAATGTTTGTTTCTGTTTTGCATGTCATGTAACTTGATTAATTCATTTTAATTCATAATATCTACTTAGAAATGGGAAAGAAAAATAGTGAAAGAAGAAAACCTTAGAAGTGGGCAGCAGTATAGCAGTTAAAACCCTGCTAAGGACGCTGACAGTTCATGTTGGAGAGCCTGGGTTCAGTAAAAACTCCACTATCCTTTCCAGCTTCCTGCTTAGGTGTACCGTGCTTGCAGGTGGTGATTGTTCAAGGGGTTTGATTCCCATCACCTTCTTTGAACCTAGACTGAATCCTTGGTCCCTGGGTTTAACTTGGTCATACCTTCGCCACTGTATGCATTTGAGGACTGACCCTAAGGTTAGATACCCTTACTTCCTGCCTCCCTCTCCATATTTTTCTTCCGCCCTCCTTCTTCCTTCCCTCCATTCATCCTTTCTTTATTCTTCTCCTCACCCCCCCGCTTCCTTGCTTCATCCCTTCCTCCCCTCTCATTTCTCTCTGTCCAATCTGTTTCACCTAAGTAAATAAATAGTAAAAGATAAAAGCCTCAAAAATGTAGTATGCCCCCAAGTACGTTCTCAAGATGATATGGAAACAAGATGTGTGATTGTTCAATGAGTGTAACTCAAATATAAACTGCAGTGTTTAAATAATATTTTGAGAAACAAAGGACTTATATTCAAGTGTTTTAATATATGATTATAGAAAATATGAAGTACTTTTCTAAGAATAGTTAACTTTGGAGAATCATAAAGTAAGTGTAGATGATTCTAAAGATGAGAAATAAGTTGATTTCTGATTGTCTTGTAAAGACATTCTGAAACATCTTTATTTTGGGTTGCTATTGATTTAAAACCATTTCTTTTGATGACTTACTCCAGGATGATTTTCTTCATAGGTTAAGTAAAATTTAAAAACAGTCTGTCGTTGTGGGTGGTATTTTATACTTGTATAGTCCCCACACCATAGCTGATC
The DNA here is from genome assembly GCF_030435755.1 of Ochotona princeps. Lineage (NCBI taxonomy): Eukaryota > Metazoa > Chordata > Mammalia > Lagomorpha > Ochotonidae > Ochotona > Ochotona princeps. The sequence goes on from NC_080851.1 coordinate 14,290,993, forward strand.
CCCAATGGATCAACTCCAAGCAGTGATTAACTCTGAAACATTGGAAGCCAGAACAGTGTAGCATCCATGCCAACACATTAGTTATGAGTCAATATCATAAAAATAATATTGGAGAATGTAAAGCCTAATTTAAGGTGTCTGTTTTCCAAATTGGACTATTAACTGTGTAATTTTAGTTGTACCTTTTGGTCTCTGGTTCTCCATAAGGTGATAAGGTAAAACTTAAGATATTAAGTCTGTAATATTTAACGAGAAGTTTTTATTTCTCATCCTCCTTATACACCATCAGTCGTATCTGTGGCTTTTAGTGGTCTGACATTTATTTTCCTCACTCATAGAGTTAACAAAAAAATACAAATGTTTAAACATTCGTTAGTCAATTCAGTTGTCACCATTTTACGTAGTAACATCATTGTCACTTGACCCAACACCCAGCCAAGCACAGACATCCGCATAGGCTTTTAAAGTAGCACTTCAATATTGGTTTACTTCTATGGTAAATTCATAACAGGGGAACATTCCCTTCACCACCTCATCTTAGTAATAGCATTAGTCCAGGTTACATCGTATGAGATCTGTAAATGTTGACTGATGAATGAGTACATGAATACAGTTTCCATTCCTTAAGTATTTAGCACATACTTACTTCATACCTGTGATATGACAGATTTTTAACTTATAATTTTAATTGGCTTAATCAATACATACCCTGTCATTAAGATTGAAATCATTCATATATCCAAATATTTTACTGATTACATGGTTTATTTTTATTAAACATGTAATGTATATATAATCAGGGAAGTTATCTCCTTTTCAGAAAAATAATCTAAAACGTTAGAATTGTAAATAATGAAAATTAAAGGCTAGATACCGAGAATAGGGAACTTTAAAAAAGCTACTTATTTTTAGTTATGAAATTTTCATAAGCATTGCTTTTAAAACTAATTTATAAAATTAAGCTTGAACCAGTATCAAGTGTGTTATCAACCATCTTCCTGAGTTTTATATCCTTATATTCATAATCCAACTGCTTGAGGTCTATAATTTAGTGGAGGTCACCACCAGCTAGGCAGCTCAGGCCCCGATGAGGGCCTTTCTAGCTTTTGAACAGTGTGAGAGTTTGAGCAAAGAACTTGGCTCTGCACTTTCTTTTTTGCTCACACTCAGTACCCCTTCTACCATCTGCAAGCCTTCATCCAGCTGATCCTAAATGTATCAAACAACTTCCTTCCCCTTAATTGCTGCCCAGTGTTCTTTCCTTTCAAATTGTAGATCAGCCCCACTTCCTTGATTTAATACCACTAATTTTCTCAGCCTACCATTTAATTCTTGATTCATCACATTCAGCAGACACTTGAGGTTTTGCAACATTTTTCTCTAGATTTTGTATCTGTCAGTGTCCGCCTGGCTGAAGGCGTAACCTTTGAATTAGACTGAATGCTGGCTTCACCATTATCTTGGGTGATCACAAGTAAGGCCTAGGAATACTGGAATTGGTGCATCAACAGGGAAGTACCCTGCTTACCCTGTATGAGAGCGTCACTTGTCAGAGGAGTATCTGGAGCTCTAGGAAGAGTTACTCTGAAGTTTCTTATTCCCAATACTTCCTAGGTATTACCACCTAGTTGATAAAAGTAAGATACTTTTTATTACAAATACTTTCTTAGTCTTTTCTGTCTTCTTCCCAATGCCTTCTTTAGTTGGTCCTCAGATGTTACACTCTCTGGCGTGATTCCTGGTCTTCTCAGTTGAGAAGCGCATCTGTTCTACCCAGAACGTAGTGTTCTTGTCCCTGGCTTTGTTTTTCTGCAGACAAGTAATGAAATATGGCAGGATATGTCATACATTTGACAAATTTATCTGTGATTGCTTGTTTTTCTCATCTATGCTATAGTTTCAGGTAGAATAACTATCCTCTTGTTGAATTTACGTACTCTTCCAGTCTCAATGCTTGGAATGTTGTAGGAAGTTAGCACGTGCTGTGCTGAGACAGAATGTCGTGCATGTACATCACAGTTTTAATTTTATAAGCATCATTTTGTGTCGTTAAATAGAAAAAAAATGCCACTTCTTACTTTAGAAACAGCACCTTCCGACTTTTAAGGATTTTCATTATCATAGTCGCTGGCCCATATAAGTAAAAAGACCACCAAATATGACAGGGACAATGATGGTGTAGAGATTTTGAACCCACTTAATTAAAAATTGAGCTTTCTGATTTTGTCAGTGTAGGTGTGAAAGTTTGAGTTGAACTTGCTTCATTAAAAAGGTATTTTCCTGAGAAACCTCCAGAAAAATCTTCTCACTAAAAATTCAGACTCAAGTTGGCAGCAGATTTTGAAATGAAGTTTGTCCTGTGACTTACTTATGAAGTTTGTGTTCAAGGAGAAAAAAATATCCTTTGTTGTACCTAAATCCCAAGTTCCTGGAAGAAAATGAAATTCTAAAAATAATTAATCTTTGAATTTTGAAGTCATCTTGAGAAGAGATCACATATAATTAGATGAATTCTTTTACTATTCGGGGGAATCCCACCCCCTCTGCAGAGCATGTCAGGTGTCTATCCTCGGTTCCCCAGTGCTTTGTAATTCTTCCTAGTAGTCAACATGCGTTGCATATTCAGGACATCATTAGAAAGGTTCTCTAAAAATGAGAGGTGGTGAATTAGTTTCTGTGCTCTCAAAGCTCCTATTAGACAATCTGAAAAGTCATTAATGATGAAAATAGACATCTGGACTTACGCAGGAAAATGCTTCCTTGGTTGCAGAGTTAGTTCTAAGAACTGAAATTCTCACATTTATCCAAGTGTCATCTTTATTCTACATTTCAGCCTAAATTAAAGGTTGAATTCAGATTGCCCTTTGAGATGGCCTCTGTTCTGGCCTCTGTGTCCCCATGTCTCTCTCTCCATGCCTGTGTCCTCTCTCCCTCCATCTTCCTCCTTCTCGTCGTCTTTCTCTCTGTCTGCCTGTCTCTCACACACGCAAACACACCAAAGAATCAATGTTATTTGCAGGCAAGCAAAATAAAATGATATAACATTTGGTTGACTAAGTGTGTGTATGTTTGCATATGCACACATAGACTGTTGATGTGCAGTTATTTGCGTGTTATTTTGTTCAGATATTACAGTATCAGGTACAGTAACCACCCTTACCACCCTTACCTTTTCAGTTATTCTCTAGAGCAACTCAGTTTATGTAATCTTTAGTTTGAGATGGTTGACAGTTTATTTCATTGGTTTGAACTTGTTCATCCTTAAATTGGAATATTCATGAACGTTTGTATGACCAGACATCACGGTATCTGTATTCATTTCCTTGAAATAGAGTGAAAGATCTTCTATCAGCTGATTCATTTCCTAAATAAATCAGAAGTGAAGCCAGAAGCCAGGCATTCTGTTTGATGCTCCTGCGAGCGCAGCAGGAAGTCCCAAAATGTGACCTGTCACCTGTTGGCTCATTCTAGAAGGAATATTAGCAGGAATATGAATCTGAAACAGAAGGGTTAGAATTCAAACCAAGCTCTCCAATATGGAATGTAGGCGTTCCTATTGGCAACCTGCACACTTTGTCGTGTATCTGCTTTTACCCCAGTATGATTAGGATAACACACAAACATGTGCATTTATATGATAAGTGTTCTGATGTTATTTTTAAGTGGTAATGGCACAGAAGAGATTTGTAGTTTTTTTTTTGACTGGGAAAATAAAATCATTCTTCCTAAGATAGCATGTGATTGGAACTTGAAAAAGAATAATATAAAATAATCCAGTGTATGTAAGAAGAAAGACTATTACTGAAAGAATATCCAGAGACAGGGTAAACTGTGACAGGTTGAAAAAAATTTGAAGTTATTTCAATTGACAGAAGCTCAGGTTATGGCCACTACGGCCACTTGGGGAGTTAATTAGTGGCTAGAAGACCTCTGTCCTCTTTATGTAAAATCTGCCTTTCAAACAAAAGATAAATCTTGGGCCCGGCGGCGTGGCCTAGTGGCTAAACTTCTCGCCTTAAACGCGCCAGGATCCCATATGGGAGCCGGTTCTAATCCCGGCAGCTCCACTTCCCATCCAGCTCCCTGCTAGTGGCCTGGGAAAGCAGTTGAGGACGGCCCAAAGCTTTGGGACCCTGCGCCTGCGTGGGAGACCCAGAAGAGGTTCCTGGTCCCGGCATCGGATTGGCGCAGCACCGGCCCGTTGTGGCTCACTTGGGGAGTGAATCATCAGATGGAAGATCTTCCTCTCTGTCTTTCCTCCTCTCTGTATATCTGGCTTTCCAATAATAATAAAATCTTTTTTTTAAAAAAAAGATAAATATTTCTGAAAATCTAGAAAACAAAACAAAGGAGTAGGTAATCATTCTGTTTTACCTTTTAGGTATGTATTTTTTAAAAAGATTTATTTTATTGGAAAATCAGATATACAGAGAACATGAGAGATGGAGAGGAAGATCTTCCATCTGTTGATTCACTCCACAGATACACACAATGGCTGGAGCTGAGCCAGTCCAAAGCCAGGAGCCTCTTCTGGGTCTCCCACGCACGTAGAGGGTCTCAAGGCTTTGGACCATCCTTGTCTGCTTTCCCAGGCCACAAGCAGAGAGCTGGATGGGAAACCGGGCTGTCGGGATTAGAACCGGCATCCATATGGGATCCTGGCAATGCAAGGTGAGGACTTCAGCTGCAAGGCTGCCACACCAGGCCCTAGGTATTTATTTTTAAAATTTAATTTAGTTACAGAAAGAAGTGATTTAACTTAAGGTGATTAGACTGGCATTGTGAGCCTTAATCCAGAATTGTGGTTACTAAATGCGTTTGAAAAGAAGAGTAAAAATGCTCATAAACTTTGTTTAATGCCTTGATTTTCCATGTCCATAGTGTCTATATATAACTTTTACATGGGCAGGCAGATAGGTGGAGACAGACAAACAGGTTGTAAGTCAATAGAACAAGCTATACCATCAACTGGTCTACTCCCAACTGCATACAACAGGCTAAAATCAAGCTAGATACACAAACAAATCTCTTCATGTGTGGCAGGGGCCAATCATCTGAGCCATGGTCATTGCCTCTGGTTCACCAGGACGGTGGACTTGGGAGATGGAGGTGAGAATTCCATCAGGTATTCTGATAAGAGAACATGGGCATCTTCAGTTCTGGGATAGATAATAATCAGAAAAACCACTGATATGAGGTTAAATATATTACTACAATAAAATACTAAAATAGTAAATTCATGAGGCACTTTCAAGGATTGGTCCTCCATTGTCCAAAAGAAGGGTAACATCATCAAATATCTTGAAGTTAAGCTAATTCTAGAAAGAATATCTCTATTATAGAACTTAACTAAGCAAGTACAGAGATCTGTTTCTAACCAATATCAGTGAGGTGTTTAATAATTGGACTTGTTCTTTTTCCATGTATTGTCCTCAAGAATAATGAGAGCAGTCTAAATTATTACAGAGAAATTTTAATTCCAGAACTGAGGCATTTACTTTTGACAAGTGCCTTGGATTATCTTGTGCACTAGTAAATATATTGCCATTTCTTTAACAGCTTATGTTTTGAATCCTTGGCTTAGGAAGAATGAACAAATTATTGCATGATAGATTGAATAAACAGTCTGAAAATAAGACATTGGTTAATTACCAACTTAGAAAACCAACTGACAAGATCTTTGCCAGCACTCATTTTGATTTTGTACAGAGGTGAAGTTTTCTTTTCTGACTTGGTTATTCTCAAATTAATTTTCAATATTTTTGTACTTTAACAAAATCTTCCATCTAGTACGTATATTTGTTTTTTAGACAAATATAACAGTTTTTATATGATTCCTAAAAAACTAGTTCTTTCACTTTTAAGGTAATGCGTTTGGTCCATTATGTGTAGCAATGACATCTGTTGTAGAAAGGTGTGACAGGACAAGATCTACAACAACTCACTGGCATTCTGAGATCGCACCTTTCCAGTTTTCCAACAAGTAGACAAGGTACTTAGTGACACTTGGTCTTCTCTTAAGCTGACAGTTTAGGGAAAAAAAGTGACTCAAAAGTGTAAAACACTTATTTTTTAATTAGCTTTTAAATTTTTAAAAGTTTGCTTTACTTACATAAAATGCATCAATTTTGTGTATTTTTATGATGCAGTTTTGGGAACATGATACATGCTGCCTGCTCCCCCAACTACCTTCATTTTCCTTCTTTATTTTTTACAATAGCACACTTTCATTTCACTTTATCGTCATAGGCTTACCACTCCATTGAGAAAAAATTTCAACAAATATAAAATTAAAAAAGAAAGCTCTCTATGCCTCAGGAGTGTAGAAACGGGCTGTAATCAGTAATAAAAGCTCAAGATACCAATCCCACACAGGATGACATTTTTATAGCCTGTATTAGTTACCACAGACAGGAGAGTATCAATGATATTTGTCTCTTTTGTTTTTCAAGATTGGGGTATGGAGATTTCTATATGCTGGTTAAATTCCCAGTTGCCCACAGTGAGTGGGATGGGCCAGGCTGAAGCCAGGAACAGGGCATTCAATCTAGGTTTCCCTTGATGGTAGCAGGGATCCAAGTACTTTGCATTCCCTGCTGCTTTCCAGCATCTTCAGAGAGGAAGAGCAGGGTTGAAAGTTGAACTCAGATTTTACCCGCAATATTTGTGTCCAAAGATGTGTCTTAACTGCTATGCCAAATCTCTAATGCAGCACTTTTTAAAAGTTGGCATTGTAAAAGCAAAATGAAACTCCTGTATGTCAAAGTTCAAAACATTAATGGAAAATGCATGAGTAAGTTTGTAGATGGAGAGAATGAGAGAGCACACTTTGAAAACGTAAGACAACTACAAGCCTTGAGGATTCTGGGTTGGTGCCAGAAATGACAAAATCATTGTTTCGCTTTTTAGCACACATGTAACTTCACTTTTTTCTCATGGGGTTGTTTCTCAGCCATCTTAGAGAAACTCAAAATTTTTATCCAGAGAGAAAACACCCATTTTCTCTGTTATGTCTCCAAATTACTTTCACCCTGAATAAATGGGACAGAAAAATGGCTTCAGGCTAAGGCTCTGTAAGCATTAGATGCAGGAGTGGATCTGAATAATCTCATGTAATAGGAAGTGACTGCTTTAAGGACTTGGAAACAGATCAGGGCACAAATTGGAGGACTTTATACCCTTATCTGCATATTTATTAAATATCCCACTCAGAAACTCAAGAATCTTCTAAGAATGAAACAACAGAAGTAATGATTCATATTTTCAGAAATTTAGTTGCTTTGTAATGAGTATAGGGTAATGATTGGTACAGAGGCTGAAGAGTGCCTGAGAGTGTTCTCCCTATATAACTATTGGCATAACAATATCACTTTATTTTATCATCTAGCAGAATAGAGGCAATTTGGCTATAGGGTGACTCTTAGGTTGCTGATTCTGAGTTTTAACATTAATTCAGTATGATACTAAGAAGACAAGAGAGATGAAGAGTATCCTCTAAAGAACTGATACTGTGCAAGGAAGCGGGACGAGTGATTTTCATCCTTGGGGAATGAAATTAGACTGAAATACTTCTACTGTCTGTAAGTTGCTGTCACTCCAACACAGTCTTGGATTTGAGGACAGTGGACAGATGGAGCATGCACTGGGCATTGTCTTCTTTTTGTTCCTTTAAGCACCATCTGAGACCCGCTTCTCACGTGATCCAGAGATGGCCATAGATTGTGGGTAAACACATGAATGTCAAATTATAAAAGTATCGATGAAATTTTAAAAAGTGAAATTATCAGGCACAGCCCCGTAGCCTAGTGGCTAACGTCCTCATGTTGCATGTGCTGGGATCCCATATAGGCACTGGTTTGTGTCCTGCAGCCCCGCTTCCCATCCAGCTCCCTGCTCGCAGCTTGGAAAAGCAGTCGAAGATGGCTCAAAGCCATGGCACCCTGCACCCGCGTGGGAGACCCGGACAAGCACTTGGCTTCTGGCTTCAGATCAGCTCAGCTTTTGATCGGCTCAGCTCTGGCTGTTGTGGCCACCTGGGGAGTGAATCGGTGGACAGAGATCTTCCTCTCTCTCCTCCTTTCAGTCTATCTGCCTTTCCAATAAGAAATAAATAAATCTCTTAAAAGAAAGAAAAAATATTGGCCGCCTTTTTTTTTTTTAAAGATTTTTTTATTATTATTGGAAAGCCGGATATACAGAGAGGAGGAGAGACAGAGGAAGATCTTCCATCCTATGTTTCACTCCCTAGGTGAGCCACAACGGGCCGGTGCTGCGCCAATCCGATGCTGGGAACCAGGAACCTATTCCGGGTCTCCCACACGGGTGCAGGGTCCCAAGTCTTTGGGCCGTCCTCAACTGCTTTCCCAGGCCACAAGCAGGGAGCTGGATGGGAAGTGGAGCTGCCGGGATTAGAACCGGCGCCCATATGGGATCCCGGGGTGTTCAAGTCGAGGAGTTTAGCCACTAGGTCACGCCGCCGGGCCCTGGCCTTCTTGATTTGGGACAAAAGTGATGAGTTTCATAAAGAAATGTCAGTAAAATCCTAAGTATGCCTATTCTGCTGTAATGATTATTCAGGATGTGAATTGAAAAAACAGTGTGCAAAGCAATAAAATTATTGTTTCAGAATTTATATGGGAAGATAGTTTAATAATTTGAAAAAGTGAAGGGGTCAATGAAAGGCAATCCAAGAACTCTTCAACTGCGAAGAGTATAGCTATGCGCATGATGAAAAATAATGTTGCAAGTGAGGAAAGTCTTATTTTTACATGTTTATTATTAGATTATTATTGCTGATGGCAGATATTTCAGTGGCAGTGAAGAATTAGGCCAATAGGTCATGGTAACATACATCATACCTGATCCCATATGGGTACCAGTTTGTGTTCTGGCTCTTCTACTTCCCATCAGACTTGAATTTATTTTACCAGAAACTTGAGTAGCTCAAATGTGTAATCGTGGGAAGATTTGGGGTTCAGAAGCAGAGAATATGGCTCAGTTAGGTCACAGAATACAACGTTGAGTGATGCAATTTTCCTGGGTCTCAGATTTGTCATTTGTGAAATTAAGATAGTTGAGTCAATGACTACAGTACTCATGTGATAATTTCTCATCAACCAACGAAGTGGCATGTGGTGGGCTGTGGGTTAAAGAGCCCTCGGATACTTCTCTCTTGCGAAGAGCTCGATGTGAGTGTTTGTGGATGTTGGAGCGTAAGTGAAGGTGCGCATCACTTCAGATGTGAATATCTGACAGCCTGCTGGACAGAGTGTGTGCATCAGCCAGCTTTGTACACTGGCAAAAGATGTTGAGAACGGACATTCAAGCTCAAAATTTCTGATTGTGAACAATAAGCTTTAAGTTTTAATTTCATTTGGCACACTGTAGTACCCTCACAGCTAGGTTGTACCCAAAGGTATTACTCAGGATATGTTTACTTATCCAACAACATATTCATGGCAGATGGATTGACAAACAGGAAATTAAGTCACAACAAAGATCCTTTTCATTGAACTGAAACGGCCCCTTGTTTGAAAGCAAGGTTTCTGACGTTCAGAAGGAAAAGCATTCTCTTATTATATATTATTTTTGAAATACGTATTTCCTGTTTTGGAAATGGAATCATTGAATATAATACAATTCTGTCCAAAACTTCTATTGTTTTTATTGTGGTCTGAAATGTTAATTACTTGAAAAATTGCATTTTTATTAAATGAAGAAATAGGGACAGGAAAACATGTTTTAAACCAGCAGAATTGGAAGGTGATTGCATTATTCCATTTTCTTTATATATTTATGACTGTTTAATAATAAAGTTTTGTCTGTTTTTCCAAATTATGGAAATACGAATTCTGGTTGGCATAATAATCTTTGGGTATTTAATGGATTACTGGTTCCTTTTGTGATTGAGTTTAATAAAATAGCATTTATTCTAAGGATGAGGTATTTTAAAAGACTTTGAAATATTGTAAAGTACTTGAGGATGTTAAGTCTTATTACAAAAACAAATTTAGGCCTTTTATCCAGGAAACTCAAATTTGAAATCACAATTAAGTTTCAGGGAAGGACCCAGCTCGGTAGCCTAGTGGCCCTGTATGCATAGGATTCGATATGGATGCCAGTTTGTGTTCTGTCTGCTCTACTTCCCATCAGGCTCGCTGCTTGTGGCCTGCAAAAGCATTTGAGAACAACCTAAAGCCTTGGGACCTGTGTGGGAGACCCACAAGAAGCTACTGGCCCCTGGCTTTGGATTGGCTCAGCTCTAGCCATTGCAGCCACTTGGGGAATGAACCAGTGCACAGAAGAGTTTTCTGACTCTCCTTCTGTCTGTAAATCTGAAATACGAATAAAATAAATGAATCTTTACAAAGATTCAGGCAAGTATTTAAAAATACAAGTTAGTCAGTGGTTGTGAATCATTGTTGAAAAGCTCTGGTCTGCTAGATTGGATCCCACCAGGCTGGAGCCTTTAGTCTTTGGTCTTTGGTTCTTGCCCTTCTGTCCTAACATCGACAGCACACAACTGTTTGTTGCAAGATTTGTACAGAATGAACTGAAAGACGCTCCCTGTGGTACAGTGCATTTCTGTGCTGCAGGTTTTCAATAATGCAAATCTTCCGCAAAGTTTTCCAAAGCTCCTTTTGTTTACAAAATCTAGTTTCCAGTCACTGTTTGGTGATCAAAGCAGTCAAATAAGGACATAGGAAATACACAAACTGAGAAAGAGTGGGCCCAGAACTGGCCTATGATGAAAAAAAATTCTTTCCACTCAAATTTATTTCCAGAGTAGCATATAAGTCTGCATATGTAAACATAGATATGAAAGAATGATATAAAATCAATAAACATAAAGAAATATGTAAATTGAAGATAGGTTTACAATGGAAGAGCTCATACTGACAAGGAGAAATCTGAGGCTTTCTCGTGAATTAAAATAACTGAGCCATCTGTGCAACCTGAGGAAAAAAATTAACCATCATTAATGGCATCCATGCGTCTGTTCCATTTGTGAACCTGAAGGTAGTTGGGCAAGAGCGAGGATGGGTGGAGCCGGCTGACGATGATTAAATGAACGGCCGGCCCCGTTGAGGATGATGAAGTGTGACCACAGTGAAGCACTATGCCTGAATAGGCTTTCATATTACCAAAGAGGTCTGTGTACACTTTGGCCCAGGCAAGAGCTGATTGCCTTTGGGAAAAAGGAACCATACCTCACATGATTCTGTTAAAGCGACTGCTAAATAAATGATTCATGGAGACTAGCATAAGAAGGCACAATAGCCTGATAAAATAAATAATGCCGAATGGGAGCAATTATTTTCTGCTGATCTGGATCACCCCATTTGCTGGAAATTTAATTAAGGTTTCTTTTTTTTTTTCTTAGTGAATACAATTATGTTTGAGTTGTGGGGCCTTTTCTGTTTTTGAATTCTCTTTTAGGAGCCCAGATAGCAGCGAGCTGAGATGATGTTAGGAGGAGTGTGTGTCTCATTTGATCTTCTGTGACATTTGTTATTTTGTTCCTGTTTCAACCACTTTTCTGTAGCCCTGTGAAATAGCAGTTCTTTCTTCCCATGTCAAATGTGCTCTGCTTCTGTTACACTTGACGGGCTGGGTGTTATAATGCCATAGCTCTCAGCATTCTAGAAAAGTAGAACATGATCTTGGCAGTCTCCCCCTGATTGCCTAGAAGAACTTACTCAGAACAGGGTTGGAAGGGGATATAAGGAAGGCAGTGGCTCAATGTGCAGCCACCCCTACCTCCCTGGTCCCACCCACCCTGTTATGCTCAGATTTGGGGACACAGGGATCTATAGCCCAGGGCACCAGTGTTTTGCATAATCCCCCACTGATAGGAAGGCTGGATGTGATCCTTACTGGTCATCCATCCTGTCCTGTTTGGGTCCTCCAGTGAATACACTTTGACCTTCTAATACACTTTTGTTGCTGTTGTTGACTTCCAGTCCCCTCAGTGCCTGATTGTCTTGATTCCTTTAAGGTTTTAGGAAATCCAAAATAAGAAAAGTATCTCCAGTAGCCTGCTTCATTTTTTTTTTTAGTCAATGAGAAGAAAAGGTAGGAAAATCCCTATCCTACAATCCATATATGACCAAGAAAGAATCTGAATATACATTTTCTATTAGCAGTGTATGCACCAAAAGTTACACAAGAAAGTATTAACAAAGAGAAGACCATTTAACCTAAGCTGCTGTTAAAGTAAGGGAAACAACATTTAGAATGAGACATAGTACAGAGCTTTTCAGTTGTGTATTTGAAAAAATTATACATAAATATCTTCTCCTGCCCCAAGCAATCAGTGATCACCAATGATGACCTTCCTGCAATATTTTGGCCATTGAATTCCAAAAATTGTAAAAACAAAACTGTAGTGTGTTTTGGAAAAGTAAGTACTGACTCTTGCAAGATGATGGGATTTCGTTGGAAATCATTGGAAATGCAGCAGAAGGCACTGTTTGCGTCTCAGTTGTGAGCATGTTACAAATAGCTGGTTTGTCTGGACAAAGCTATAGATAAGTCACATATTTCGATGCTTTGGGATCCCCTCCCAAATTAAAATTTCCATGAAAACAGCCATAATTGCTCTGCCTCAACTCTGGATTTCCAAGTGTATAACATTACCTTTTGTATGACATGTATAAGCAAATGGCCTCATAAGTGAAATTCTATGTATAAACAGCTCTGAAATTGTCATGAAAGCTGAGACGCTTCATGGACTACTGATGGGAAGTAGGTAGAATATCACATTTGTAATGCAATAATGAAGAGTGCTCAGGAAAAGTCATTTTTATAGAAATGGGGTGATTTCAAGGGGCTTAATGGTATCCTTAGGAAAGGAGCACAAACAATAACAGCATGACAGTCTTTCAAGAAGTCTGAAATCATACTTGGCCCATGAATATACAAAATAGGAACTGAATTGCTCAGGTTTCTAAATTTTCCCAATCACTGCCTTTTTGTAAAATAGTAGACCTATTTCCTATATACTCTAATTAGTTAGTTATAGGCATTATTATTAAATATTGCTGTTATTTGTGGTTAAGAAGATAAAGCAGTCATATGAATGATTGTATTGGTTGAGTTATGAATTATGAAATCAAAATGGAGCCCTTTTTTCACTGTTTCCTTGTCTCATTGAAATTCGGGGGTTTAGAGCCCTATTTACTGTTTTTCTACAAGCTGCTAAGCAAAACCTTGAGCTAGTGTTTCTTTAGTGCTTACTCTGTGTCAAATGCATTACAAAGAAAACCTTCAGGTATATATATTTACTTTAACTCTCTAACCAGATCTGTAATATGGTTGCCATTTTTATATACATTTACACACCTAGAATCTGATGCTTACGTCTGAAACTTACAGAAATGAAGGCTGCCATTTCAGAGCTCAGTTGTGATAACGGTAACAATTTTTATTCTGAGAATAATGGATACTAAGCATCTTTTTACTTGTATGAGATCTCTTAAAAAATCATGGACAATATGTATTCTGAAAAGAGTATGCATGCATTTCTAAGTATTTTGTGAAATTATTTTATTCCCAATCTTTCAGAAACTATCTTATATTCCCTAGCATTAAACGTACCTTTCATTTCACTGTAGCTGGTCATGAGTAGGAAGCAGATCTGCTTCTTGGTTTTATAACACATCACATCTAAATTGGCACTGTCCTGTTGGTTTTTCCAGTAGTATCTTGCAAGAGCTCCAATACACATTCTACCTTGTAAGAGCTCCAATAGACATTCTATCTTTAGGCTGAAAAAGAACCCTCTCTTCTTAGTGCCATCAAACATTGCAAATGCTGTTTTCCTGTGAAAATTTGTCCGGAGTTTCCCTATGGACCTAGGCAGATACTTGTACTCTTGTGCTGCCTTTTCCCAAGGACTCCCAGGATTCTGGAAAACATTTTGACACAGTGACTCCCCTGGAGTTTACTTTTACTGGGAACAAAGGTTCAGGGACACTTTGGTGTGTTCTTGGACTGCCTCTGCATGGGTCTGGCACATTAACTCTTGCCTTATCCAGTCTGTTGTGACCACGCTCTTCTCAACAGCGACAGCATCCATTCTACATCTGCTGACACTTATGTTCACTTCTGACACTTAGCGACAGTTAGCGATGCTCTGTCATATTTCCCCCACAAAACAAAACATCTAAGATGGCTCACTTGAAATTAGACTGGCTGCTACATTTTCAGAACATTAAGAAATAGGTCTCTTGTAAGAGAAGTTTGGCATTGGTAAGTCTGCTAAAATGTGCACTCTATTTCTGGCTACCGATCTCATTATTGACTCTTAAAACTCAGCATGACTCACAGATTTCCCAAGAGTCCTCTCAAAGGGATGAAGAGTGGTTTAGATGGGCCTTATATTTTACTTAAATTTAAATAAAGTATATGAATGATCGATAATCTATCAGGATTTACAACTGAAATTTCTACTCATGTTCAGATTTTGAATCTTCCTAAAAAACCCACAATTTCTTACATATGACTTACTTGTAATGTCTCAGTTTGATTAAACTAGAAAATTTTGAATGCTTAATCACAGACTATACACGATTAGAAAAATGCTCTATGTAAACAGTTTCTATGTACATGAACATAAACTCAAACATACATATGTGTACCCTTACCTGCAGGTGTATGCATATTTGTGTGTGTATTCAGCATGACATAGGCACACATGCATGAACCATGTACATGCTTCATTAAAACACTGCATTCATTTCCTAGCACATGACAGTCTGTGTTCCTTGTCCCTGCCTTTCTTTCATTTAGAAATAAAAAGCCCATTAGTGAAGGTCTTTAAGAAAATGATCAACTCAGTCTTCACTTTTGCTACTCAGTTTTTGGGCTTTTAACAGATACCGTTAGCCAGTGCAAAATATACATGAAATGGAATCACTTTATAATTAAATGAATGGCAATGTATGTAATCTATACAATAGTCATGTTTTCCAGTCCGTGGTGCCCTTTCAATTCTCTGCATGATATTCCTGTCTAAAAGGCACTAATAGAGACATTCTGATCTTGAAAAGAAAAGTGAGGAAAATCAACACCGAAAACTCAGCTAAGTCCTGGGTAGTACAAGACCTTTGTTCTGTGGAGTGTTCTCCCACAGAGGAAAAGAATTTGCTTTTAGCTTTTACATTTGACTCCCAGGATTTGAAATATAATAATCAAAGCTCTTTGCTACCTTATGTTGGATCTCCTACACAAGAAATCTTTTTTTTATTTAGTAAGAAATGGAATTCTTTCCCCCAAATTTTATGAAAGCCTGAACATTTGCCAGTTAAAAATATCTTCTTTATTACGATGTTATAGAAACTGCTGGTAGGCCACTGGGATAATTAGAGAAGACTTGAGGATATTTAATGAGTTTTCCAGGGTGCGTTTGAGAATGTATCATATGTTATCACATGTTCCTAATAATTTCACCTTTTTCTCTCTACCTAGCAGGATGTCTTGGTGTTATAAGCCTTAAATTAAACATCTGAGACAGTTGGGGGACTTAGAAAATCTAATTTTTTGTAGGTATTTTTGAAAGCAGAGATGAGGCTTCACTTTTCTATCACTTTCTCTGAGCCTAATGTTCTTTGCCTTCTGGCATGGGGAACTTTTTGTCTACCAAGGGCGATTTGGATATTTATAGAATAATTTGCACACCACAAAAGTTATCAAGGAAAATTAGCCTGTTATTAATTGATTGAATTTTGAGTCCCTCCCATGGTTCTCCTGTAAATCTAAGACAAAATAATTTTTGTGGATTTTATCTGGCTCACAGGCTGGACATTCCCAACCCTATAAACTAATCAGTTGCTTTACTGCAAGGGAAAATATGTTTTGCAATTCTGGGGAACCAAAATGTCATAACAGTAGTTAAACATTGCTAGCGGGAATTCTCTATTTATGCATTTTGGTAACAGACCCTGGGTTCTGTGAGGATGACAGCAAGAATCTCAAGCCCAATCACTCCTTAGAGATCTTGAACAATTCCAACAAAATTTAAGAGTGATACTATGTCACTCAAGCTTTATTTTAATATCTGTGGCATGAGTTCACAGGACAGAAACAAAAGCATCATCACCAAGGAATGGCCTGGACTTGAACTCTAGAGGAATAAATACCTGTGCAAATTGGGAGAAGCAGTAAGAACCATAAGAAAAGTCGCCTGGAAGTTAGACAAGACCTTGATGTGCTTGAGTGCAATTAGAATTCCTTGCACACTGTGGGAAAGGGTGCTGCTTCAGAAACAGCCCTCCAGGTAAAGTCGGGGCATCAGTCTCCATGACTTGTAGCATCTTCAGCAATGTAAGTACAAAACAGCGAGGTGGTGTCTCTTGGAGCTGGATGACTTAAACTAAGTGTCAGCAAACTATAGTTCGCAGATCAAATCCGACAAGCTGTCTGTTTTAGAGCATAGCTACGCTTTCTCTGTCCAGTTACTTGCTGGAAAATATTTCTTAGTTATGAAGTCTGAAAACTGTAGCACCTTAAAGGCAGGTTTGAGTAGCTGGGGCAAAGACTTTCACCTTGGCATTTTGTGTTTTGTACTGTTTTTTTTTTTTTTTTTTTTTTTTATCGCAACCAAACCCGGCCAGGCCCCCACACAGTTTCAGCACTTGGACTTGCCAGTGGATGACGTGAACCGACTCAGCCTGGTCTGCCCCAACCCGAGCCAAGTGTATGCCAGTGGGTCACATTCCAAAGCCTCTTCTGGGTTATTTACCTCCATGCTTCCTGCGTTTATTTGTAGAGTCAGTGTCCTGTCAGAGGATCTGTTCAGGTTCCTCCCTCCGACTCCTTCATGGTGTCGGGCTTCATGCATTCCAGCAGGTCCTTCGGCCAGCTCCGCTCTGCAATCCATTCTGGTTCCTGCTGTTGAGAGTTTCAGCCCAGCCACGGCTCGTCCATACCCACGTATATCTCATATATGGCTCAGATGTGGTTGATGCCTAGCCGAGCCCATCCAACATCTATCCTGGTCCTCCAGAGCACCAAACTGTGCTGTGGTCTAATCCGGCATGGTGCGTCAAATCCGAATTGATATTTGTGCCAAGGGATTACAACTGTGACCCGACCAGAACTCAGCCTCCCTCCAGTTCCTGTGCCCCTTAGTGGTAGGCTCCACGTAGCGAAGGCCTCCCCCATGCTCTCCAACCAGGCCTGTTGCCAGCCAGTGTTAAGTATGCCAGAGGTTGCTCTGGTCGGCCCAGAGCTCCCTATAGACTGTCATGCCTCCTGCATAGACTCCACCGGCCCTTTTAAACCGTCCGATGGGGTCAGAGTTTCAGGGGATTGGTCCACGCATGCCTCACACATTCTAGCCCCGAGTATGGTTCTTGAATGCCAGTCAATGTCATAGTCCTGCCTTCTGTGACCCCTCTGCTGATCCCTCATCCTATCAGGTAATGGGGCATCCTGCTGGACAAGCCCGGAATTTTGCCTTTTAAGTGAGCTGATGTTGGCGATCGGCACTATAAAGTGACTACAGGTTCTTCAGAGGAAGATTAAATGCCTTTGAAAAGCTTAAGGACTAATACATATTCTCAGAGTACTGTGGGTTCTGCACGGAGCGTCTCATGCAGCATATCAGAGAAACCAAATTCCAGAACTTCCTGGCCGGGCGGCCAGCAGGCGAAGCCTGGCGCCAAATGGCGCACTGGCCGTCCGAGAGCCTCGCACCCCATGTACGCACGTACGTGGTGGAAAGCTTGGCTGTGTTAGGCTGGAATCATGGCAGGGACCCAAGCACCCGGGCCGCATGGCGGCCTGGGGCCAAGCCGCTTGGGTCCCCGCCTGGATCCTGCTAGCTCCTCCCCCACTCCAGCCCATGGCATGGTGCGCTCAGAGGCATTCCCAATCTGCTCCTCAGGGTCCCAGGACAGCCTTCAAGAACTCGCATTTACTTTTACCATATTGGTTACTCATTACTATGTCAATTAATTCCATAATGATGTAAATTTTTGCTGATGGTATGTTGGAGCTTTTAATTGACTGGGATGATACTCTGCTGGCCCTGTCGTCAGACCAGAGAGGGTATACCTAAGAAGCCGTTGAACTTGACTAGACAATAAGATGCTGGACTCTATGTTTAGTATATGCTTGCAATGGGGGAATCTCAACTGAACTTGAACTGTGGTTATGCAACAAGGTGGAGGAATCCACCATGGTGGGAGGGTTTGGGGGGAGTGGGGAGAATCCAAGTATCTATGAAACTGTGTCACATAATACAATGTAATTAACGAATTTAAAATAAAATTAAAAATAAAATAAAATAAAATAAAATTAAATTAAAAAAAAAGCAAAAGAAAAATATATAAAAAAGTATACTAGTATTTTATTTAAGAAATAATTAAAATTGTGTGACAATGACATTGAAACAAGTGAATCATTCCAAAGAGGAGTGTTAAGAAACATCCAGATATGTGAAAGTTAATATATGATGGAACTGGCATCGCAGATAACCCAGGAAATGCTCTTCATAAACTAGATTTGTGCAATTTGTTTTACACAGAAAAGATGTAAGAGATGTATATTGTGGATTTACTTCAAAACCAAATTTCCATTTCAGTCTGAAAACTTAAATGTGATGCACCTGGGGAACACTTTATGGATTTTGTTTTGACTATAGATGATCGGTAGACAGTATGATGTAATTTAAAATGAAAATATCACTTTCATTATGCTGTATTTCAAGACTATTATATATAAAATAAACATTATATATAAACATAAGCACAGATGAGTACAGTATAATTTTGTTTAAAGTTGATATACTTGAAAAAATCAAAGTATTTGTAACTAGAGGCATTTTTATTAAAATCAGAAAGAACAAGTGGACACAAGATTCATTTAGTCCTGTGAATGTATTAGAGAAAGTTGACAAGAGGAAAGAATGTATGAGGGGGCGGATGGAACTTCAAATTAATCATTGCCTTCATTTTTTTAAGAGGATAATTGGCACATGACCATGCATCCTTTTATTCTCTTTATTCTACACATATTTTACAATGTCAGTGATGTAGTAAACAACCTATTGCACTGGTGTGTTGCTGTGCAGTGGTATTATTGACATCAACAATTTGTTGAGCAGGAGGAGCTAGGATGCAATTGAGTAATCTTGGGTTCCTTCTCTTAAGTAATGCGTAATGTGTAGCAGAACACCCGTAACTGTGTTTCAAATATGCACAAAAATAGCCATGTCTAACATAGGAGCATATGACACATAATGGATGTCAATCTAGTTACATACTCTTTATATTATGTATAGTACCTTATGATTTTGTATTTTTCTGCATTTCCATCATGTTCTTTAAGAGGAGGAAACCAAAGCTGAACCTTCTATGTTTAATGTTTCAAATGATACTAATCAACTGGGCATCTGAATCAAAGTCTTTCTACATTGAGATACCTGATAGATTCACAAATCCCACTCTGTGAGAAAAACGCTACAAGCTAGCCGGAAGTTTTCCTTTCTTCTTTGTTTTTTTCCCATCCTGTAGTCTGGATTATGTGCCATTTCGAAACACATGCTCGGAACTTAACACTGGACCAATGAATAATGAAATCAAGAACTTATAATTTAGTACACTTCAGTGCTTGATGAATATAGCCTGCAAAGCATGGCTTCTTTCAGGAAAGAAAGATGTTTGAAATGACCTTTTCCCAGAAAAGGAGTGGCCATGAAAGAAGTCTTTAAGGTAGGAAGACACATGCAATGTGTGAGAGGGTTTCTTTTCTTTCCTTGCCATTATATGTGGCATAAACTCTGCAGACACTTGTGCATTAAAGGCATGGGGTCAACAAAAACAAAGAAGCATAGTCTTCCTCTCAGCATCTTGTGGTCCTCCCTGAGGGTGTGCAGCTGCCCCAGGGGTGACTTCTCCTGTCTGCAGCTTGCTGCTAATGGTTTCTACCAAAGGAAGAGAAAGTTGCTGAAGGTTCTCGAATGCAGATGAGAAGAGGGTAAATCAATTATCGTCTGCATTTAGACAGTTTCCATCATCTTTGAATTAAAGCAGGCATTTACATTTAATTCGTAATGCTATGAAACAAAGTATTCACTCCACTTCGGAGAAATCTCATGCTGTCACCATACAGAGTTTCTATTCTCCACTGTGATTTTAATCTGCTCCCTTAACTTTAGTTGAAAACATAACTGGCAAAGTGATTTCCACAGGTCTCATAGGGGTAAAATTAATATTTGAAAATGTTAATCTATATTCAAAACTAAAAATCTCTCTGAAAGGCAGCCCACACATTTCCTTCACTTCAGATATGCTGGAATGGAGAAAAATCTTACGCAAACCAATGACCAATTCTTCTATGTTTAGAAATACTTAATATCAAGGATATAAGATGATACATCTAACTTCTACTTCCAGGAAGATGTCTCAGGCATGCTTTGTACCACAAACTAAATACATCTATTGTATGTGGACCAAATATAACTAGCAATATACTAAGGTGTTAAAAGTGAGGAAAGAGTCTGGTTGAGGACATCAGAGTATGAGAAGTAAAATGGCTATGAATGTCTAGAGATTTCATATGTATTTGTAATTTGATCTCCAAGAAACCAGAAACTTAAAACCGCCAGTGTATTCTGATAAAACACTGTGAAAGAGCTGTGATCATTGGAGTCCCTCCTTTGTGGAGGGGAAAGCTCACAGGACACTTGGTGCACGCTCTCCTCCAGCAGTGGTCATGCTCCCAGCTGTGCTAGCAGACCCTATTCCAGATTTGTAACTAGCCGGGAGCCTCTCCAGGTTTCTAAGGCAGATGCAGGGTCGCAAGGCTTTGGGCCATCCTCTACTGCTTTCCCAGCTGGATGGAAAATGGATCAGCCAGTGTAGGAACCAGTGTCCATATGGGATCTTGGCAGATGCAAGGTGAGGATTTAGCCACTGGGATATC
Source organism: Ochotona princeps (assembly GCF_030435755.1). Taxonomy (NCBI): domain Eukaryota; kingdom Metazoa; phylum Chordata; class Mammalia; order Lagomorpha; family Ochotonidae; genus Ochotona; species Ochotona princeps. Next base: position 14,311,924 of record NC_080851.1, read on the forward strand.
ATGCTGCCCCCGCCCCCTCCACACCATTTAAGTTTAAATGCCAATGATTATAGTCACTATCTTCAGAAACATGCTACCCTGTATCGTTCTTTACATCTGTGAAAGTTTTGTTTCCTTCTCTTCCTTCTCAGAAATGGCTATATCACTTTTTGTTGTGTGTTTTTTTTATGATATTTCATGATGGTGAAAGTTACATTGGCTACAATAATAATAAGAAAATAAGCCCAGGGCACATGTAAGTAAAATTCTTGCTGTTTAGACTAAGAATACTCTAGAAATATTGATCCAAGTGCTTATATCTTAAGTGGTCTGATGTTTGCTGCATTCAATCTTTCTTTTTTTTCTATAGTGATTGTATACATCTCTTCAGGCAAAAATTAATCATTCTGCATTACACATATTTTGTGTTTCTAAGAAATGCAATATATGTCACTCCTACTAACTCGATTCATCCTTCAGCTTCCCATCTGACTTAGCTTTTCATCTCTGGAAGCGCCCAGTGTTGTTTCCTATGTGTAAGGTGTCAGTCAATAGGAAGTATTATGTTGGACGTTGCAGGGGTGTGAAACACACTGAGGCTCTGGCTCCTTAGGCTTGCACTGCCCTCTGTGTATAACTCGGAGAGATCTGTCTCTGTTTCTTGCACTCCTCTCCTGCCTGTCTATAACCATGAATAGGTGTTTCATCAGCCCTGATACAGTAAATGCTTGCTCTCACTCCCCCTTGGAGATAATTTATGTCCTGTATTCTTGGGCCTTCAGTATCACTCACCTCAGAATAATTACACGTAGGTCAGAGGATCAGGACATGACATCATCATGGACTAAAAACAGATGACAGTATCATCCCTGCTTAGAGTACATGAGCCATTTGTTTAAAGAGGTGCATTTGGGAAGCAATAGGACAACAGAATTCATATAGGCAACTGAAAACATTCAAGGCTAATTTCAAAAGTTGATGTGAAAATCAACTTTTCAATGCATGAACATTTTTCATGAGCTTTCTGAAGTAATCTCGTATTCATAGCTCTTTGTTTGGAAAATTTATCCCTAAGCATATATAGATATATGTTTTTCAAGGTGATAAGACTGCCCGCAAGTTTTACTTTGAAGGAATTGAATATGTATGTAGAGTTGCAGCATTCAGCAATCACCATAATTGTAATGAAGGCAAATACTTCCTTCTGCTCTCCAAATACACCTGTCTCCTCCATTAAATTATTTGAGGCAAACTTGTATTTTCTGCCAATACTGTCACTACTAGATTGGTATTATGACTTTCCCAACTTTTCCCAATGTTAGACTTAATATTTATTTTGAATCCAATTCATCCTTAATCCTGATAATTGTGCAATAGCAGAATGTATTTGTCCCAGGTGACAGATTTTGAGGTTGAGGAATTCAAGTAGGGTAATATTTCTGATGTTACTTTAAATCTTAAATTCTGATGCTCTGTATTGAAAATGAAAAATCACCTTAAAATGCATCTTTTTTCCTCAATATTCTTGAATTCCTCTTTCAAGACTTTTAAATCCTCATCTTTTTGATACTCTATTTTGACATAGATGTAGTATGTAGCTTATAAAGTTGGTTGTTCTTGGCAACTTACCTGATTTCATAGGCTGGGATGTTATTATAACCCTGTGAAATCATGGTTTCCCAGCCATACACCCCAAATAAACCTGAACATCTGCAGTCCAGTGCAGTGTCTGATACAAGGATGCATGTGACACATGCTTGCTAACTAAATGAACAGATAAGTAGCTGACTCCATATGTAGCCGTGTGGGAATTCTTACAATTGTTTTAAAGATTAATTTTTATTGGAAAGGCAGGTATAGAGAGAGCAGGAGAGACAGAGAGGAAGATCTTCTATCTGCTGATTCACTCCCCAAGTGGCTGCAACAGCTGGAGCTGACTCAATCCGAGGCCAGGATCCAGGAACTTCTGGGTCTCCCACATGGGTGCAGGATCCCAAAGCTTTGGGCCGTCCTCGACTGCTTCCCTAGGCTACAAGCAGGGAGCTGGATGGGAAGTGGGGCTGCCAGGATTGCAGTCAGCAATCATGGGATCCTGAAGCATTTAAGGCAAGGATTTTAGCTGCTAGGCTATCATGCTGGACCCAATTCTTGCAAAATTTTGGAAGGTGCCCTATATGCAGCAAATTAATCTCAACAGGTCTCCAGTAGGTTTGCTCTTCAAGAATTAAAGAGAAAGATTTTACACCGGGCCTGTGAGAACAAAGGTACAATTTAGGTTTCAAAAATTATGGAGTTATTTTTCTTTGAGCCAAAGAGGACAGATAATCCAGGGATTATTGTGCTATGGCTTGTATTAAGACATAGATATTTCAGTCATTTAGTTATGTGTTATTTTAATAATATGACACAAAGATGCCAGTACACTTTTCCCTGAAAGATAAACCCTTAAAGATAATGTAGCGATCTGGAAGATGTGAATTGATTTTATTGATTAACTATAATAAAACAAAATTTTTACAACAATAATAATGAAATACTAACATTATGCAGGTATAGGTAAAGCTTACATTTTCACTTATGTTGTACTGAACATGGCTGGCCTTCCTTAAATGCCTACAAACGTGTGCTCATGTACAATGTCACACACACATTAACTCTCTGGCTTGTTCACTTTCTGACAACACAATGAATTTCATCAGCTGTGCTAAGAATTATTAAACCAAAAGAGATAAGCAGATAGTTTGGAATTATAATGCCTTTCTACCATAGCCTGTGCATAGTTTGGAACTGATGGGTATCTTTAACGGATGTTATTATGTAGAGGTATATTTACGTTTTTTACATAAAATCTTATTTTGTGAATAGAGACATCTTCAGTAGAGGCTTTGCTTCAGGCTGTGCTGTCCTCCCTTGCACAGTTCATATGCAAGTACATATATGTTTTGAACTTTGTGTTTACCTGTCTTAGAACATGTCATGATACACTGAAATATCAGAAGTTAAGCTTGTAGGTTTTCCTAAGGGACTGTATTGCTGTGATAAAATAGGGACAGATGGTGCTAAGGCGGAACGGGGAGCGAGGAGGGGGAGAGAGGGAGTGTTGAATCCCGATTCCTCTAAAACCAAATCATGGAAAACGGTAAATGTTTTAAATTTTTATTTTTAAAAAGGAGGTTATGGTCTCTGAGGTTGCTCTATGAGAAAGTTTTTTTTTTTTTTGTTTTTGTTTTTTTTTTTTGCAGAAATTCTGTTTTTGCCTTCTTCCCACTCTAACTTCTTATTCTTTACCTGAAGTAAAAAAAAAAAAAATTGTCTTTCTGTAAGTCTAATTGCATGTTGAACTAATTTTGAAAAAGGCATAGTTAAGATTTAGAATAGGAGGGCCCGGCGGCGTGGCCTAGCAGCTAAAGTCCTCACCTTGAAAGCCCCGGGATCCCATATGGGCGCCGGTTCTAATCCCGGCAGCTCCACTTCCCATCCAGCTCCCTGCTTGTGGCCTGGGAAAGCAGTTGAGGACGGCCCAATGCATTGGGACCCTGCACCCACGTGGGAGACCCGGAAGAGGTTCCTGGTTCCCGGCTTCGGATCGGCGCGCACCGGCCCGTTGCGGCTCACTTGGGGAGTGAAACATCGGACGGAAGATCTTCCTCTCTCTCTCCTCCTCTCTGTATATCTGGCTGTAATAAAATGAATAAATCTTTAAAAAAAAAAAAAAGATTTAGAATAGGAAACAGAAAATAATATTTCCACCTCTCTTTTTGATACAGAATTAAATAGTGTCTAAATGTTACTCTTTCAGAAATTGTTCACTAAGTGATCTCCAGTTTTGCAGTTTATTTCAACTATTCGTTTTTCATTTAGGAGGGGATTAGGAGCTCTGCTTCCACTCCTGCCTTCAGCCCACACATTCTTCGCCACCTCATTTTCTGATTGCATATTATAAGTCACATACTGTGATAGGGACTATAGACATAAAGAAACATACATTTCCTGCCTTGAAGGAGCTCATGTTTTAATGGAGCTGCAGACGTGTGCAAGTGGATTAGAGTTAAAACTACACCTTAAAGGTTATAATGGAGGCACTGCTGCTAAGTTATTTGATTGCCATCGGGAACAAAGCCTTCAGCTCTGCCAGGGAATCATGGGAGGGAAAGAGCTGCTTTGATAAAGTAGAGATGGTACTGCCTGAAGTAGCCAGGTGGAAAAGTCGTTTGGGGTGACATCATTACCATCCATTCTTACATTATCCTAAGATTCAGGAATATGGTGAAAGATCAAGCTAGAAAAAAAAAAGAAAGCACTGTAGGTTTGAGAGGTTGAAGACACGAGAAGGAGGATGTGGGAAAAAAGTATCATCTGACTGCAGAATGCAAATTTTTATCCAGCTAAAGAAAAAAGAATCCATATTTAGCCGCTGCCACTTACAAAGCCCGTGTTTATAATTAACTTAAACATAGAGGAGTCAGAGGGAAAAATGTTAAACTTGTTGGACCAAATGGTAATGATAAATTACAGATTATGAAAAATAAAGGTAACATTAGGGTTTCTGGAGTTTTGTCTTTGACCATTTCTGGCTTCCAGAAATCTGATGTGGAAATGGCAGCGAAAGGCGTCTCCTGGAAGACGTCATCTGTGGACTTTCCAGTACCCAGAGTTCATTTGCAGGCTTTTCACATCCCTGTCAGAGGTTGTACTGCATGTACTGCATGCAGGAAAAATTCTTATTCCAGGGAGTGGAAAACTAATTTCTCTTTCCATAAAAATTAAAATGTGGGATTATTAAAGCATGAAGAAAGCATGGGAAAAAAACCAGAGTTTGTATTTATTTCTTTGGTATAGCAAAGGACAAACCAGACAGAAGCATACCTTGTGCATTTTTCCCATGAGATGGAAGAACCTTGTGCTGATAGTGGGTGCTGTCGATCAAACTCAGGCTGTTCTCCTCACTGCTCAGGCAAATGGGTGGAGGTGAATGTGCCATTCTGCTGCATGTAGAATGAGCAAGGCAGAATTGAAGTTACAAAAGGAATTATACCAGTGCTTAATTAATCTAATTATTATATAATGTTAACTAAATACTTATGAACCAAACTCTTGTGTGGCCTTTAAGGTGAAAAGCCTTGTAATTGGTGGAGATTCACTCTAGGCCATAATATGTTTTCAAGAAATGCCTTGAAACTAACTATTTTGTGAGATGCGATCTCTGGGAAAGTTGGCATTTTCTGTCCAGTTTTACTTAAGATTTGAACAAATGGTGTGTTCTACAGAGGAAATTTATTTCCAGTGGTAATAAATGTGTATTAATTTGATTTTTAAATTAAAAACCTATAGTGAGAGAAATATTAGTTAGATAATTCCATTTTCTATTAAATTCCTCTACCGAACTAGTTTATATTCCAAACTCTGCCATATTATTATGGTGTATAGCCATTACAGTTTTGAAATTTCTGTGTGTCTCCTACATCTCAAGACAAAATGGAATTTCAGCCAATGACCTTCTACTTGTTTTATGCATAAACATTGTGTAGGAACTTAGCCGCACCTATACCTATTCATTTACCTATTGTTTGTGGCTGCTACTGTGGTATGACAGAAGGGTCAAGGAAATATGCAGACAGTATTACATTCAAGCAAAAATAGTTAGTAATTGATTCAAAAACAGTTTTCTTGTTACTTCCTATTAAGATGGTAAGTTACCTGTTTGTTTCATAGCGGGAAAAGTATGACAGCACTTCAATGCTACGGAATGAATGTCTTTGCAACCCAAAGTCAGTATGACTTTTTCAGCATACTTCCCAGTGTCAGAGTGTTGGTAGATAGGAGCTTGGGGAGGGGATTGGCTTTAATCAATCAGTTCAGTGCCCTTAAGATGGGGAGCGCTGACCTATGAGCACCCCTTACTCAGGAAATGCAACCAAAACACTTTTGTGAACAAGGGCACAATCCTCACCATCCACTGAGTCTATTTCTAGGCTTTGGAACTATGACATACAAATGTCTATAATTTATATGCCTCATATCACTGGCATTTTGTGGTAGTGACACAAGTAATCTAAGATTGTGACTGAAATATGAATATTGTTCTGGAATAATATTTTATTCAATATGTAAAATGCATTATGTACTGAAAGTTGTACCTATGACCTATAGTGAGGCTGCTAAGAACAAAAGTAAAAATAAAGGAAGCAAAGAGGCAAAGAGGAAGGGAGTTCATGCAATATGGGCTTAATTTTAAGAGCCGGTGCTGATTCACTGATGCTGATTCTATAACTGTGGTATATGTGTATACACACACACACACACACACACACATACATACACATAAACCATAGTTATATAATATAGTTAGTATGACATTGTGTGCTTAAATGTTTGATAGTAGCATCAAAGACCAAAGAATATAAGAAAACTTTAGGAGGTGATACATAGCGCTTATTACATTGATTGTGGTATTGTCACAGATATATTCATATACCCAAATTTGGTGATGTGAATACATATATAGGGTTTCCATTTTTTTTCTTTTTTCTTTTGTCAGTAGTACCTCAATAAGGCCTCTTTTTAAAGACAGAATAAAATTGTTCTAGAGGATTAAGACAAAATTCTTTTCTAGGGACTGTACAGATAAAGCCACCAACTGCAGTGACAGTATCTGAGATGGGTACTGGTTCATGTCCTCGTTGCTCCACTTCCAATCCCACTTCTTCTCAATGGCCTTGGAAAGCTGAGAAAAGCGGCCCAAGTGTTTAGGCCATTTGTCAATCCCTTGGCTCCAGGCTTTGACTTGACAGAGTCATGACCATGCACCCATTTGGGGAGTGGTTCTCCCTCTTTTCTCTGGATCTCTGGTTTCAGAATATTATTTTTCATAAAAGGATGTAGATTTACTAAATACAGTAGGAAATAGAAAAGGAAAAAATAAGCTGATTTGTCAAAGTAGATTCTTTTTAAAGTTCTTCTACTTCAATTTTTTTTAGCTCCACCATCAAATGTTGTTAAGGCAAACTTAGGAGGCAGGACTCCCTATCCTATTCTGGCAATAAGTCTCAGTTGGATTGCAACTGGGGCTTTTATAGCAAAGTGTATCCATTTCTCTTTACTTTCTTGTACAAGCTTATTAACATTAGGAAATACTTTAATTGAAGATGTAGTATTGACTACAAAATGACAAAAACAGTAATAATGTGATCAAATTTAGGGAGAATTTACTATGTGCCAAACATTGGACTAAGTGATTTATACACATGTTGAAATCTATAGGCTTTTGAGACTAAAAATTGAGCACTTTTAGTCTCGAGGTCTAAGAATAAATAGATTAAAATTAAACGTTCAGTTGACTTTAGTTTGCACAATCTGTCACAATCGAATTACCTGTTTTCCCTCACCAAACTGACTCAACCACCACTCATCTCCTTATCACTTCATGTCTGATTATCTTATTATATCGATACATTCCTAATTATCCTGATTAAAAGGACAAATAATGAAATCAAATTAGTGTAATAATTGGACTCAAAAACTTCTCTCTCAAATACCTCTGTTGCATGTTGGTTGAATTAAGTAGGCAAGTTATTTAATTCCCTTGAGTCTCAGCCGAAAGAGATGACATCTCTCAAATTCACATCGTAGGAAGTGTCTGACAACTTCCTGGTACATAAAGAGTAATCAATTAAGTAATTATAATCAATCTTAAAATAAAACATAAAAACAAATTATTTCTGCTGCTTTCTATAGGTACTGACACAGTTTTGTTTAAGTAGCCGTATTATATTAGCCTTTCCAAACTGGGTAGGGCTATACTCACATGAACCTTATTCCTAGATTGAAGATAGAGAAAACATTGAACTTATGATGCTAACAACTGTTGCAGCTATGGAGCCTAGAAGCGGGGGTGCTAAGCTATATTAAAAATAAAACATTCCAGAAGCTATACGAATGGAGGGAGTAGTTAATTAGAAGGAAATTACTATGAGCAAATGAGAGAACTTTATCTGGAAATCTACAGTATTTCTTTGAGCTTCAATTCTTTGAAGGAGGATGAAGCCCATTGTGGGAGATATCTATAGGAAATAATTATAAATGTAAAATGGGGTTTTTCATATTACGTCTTAATAAGCTGTTATTAACGTTAAACTAAATGATTATTAACTAATAAATTACAATATATATGACAAGTAAATAAGTATTAAAAATTTAGTGCATTAAGAAAATGTTAATGTTAATTTGTGCTAGTACAATGAAGCATGACTTACAAAAGTAAAATATGTAAGAAGTATATATCTCGTTCACAAATATATAGAGAATTAAACATGAATACCTAAAAATGTTTCTAGTAAAAGTGGAGTGAATGACATTTATTTTGGTGCAAAACTTGTTGAAATACATCCCTAGTTTTTCATAGTTGCTGTGTTCCATAATTGATGTGTTCCTAGAAATTTTGAAGACCCTTCCAATTATTAATGATTCTATACTCATTTTCATTCTCTCTCGTGGGGGTGGTGTCCCATGTTTTCGTTCAGAGCAAGAACTTGATAAAGAACAATCATTATTTAGAAAGCACATGCCTTGTGTTGATACGTATTTGCCACTTATGGGCCGTTTTCTCTCGATAAAGGTCAGCTTATGTTTACCACTGTGACACAAAAGGATGCAAATATTTGCTTCCTAAGCTGTAGGAAGGCCTCTCAAGACACTTAGTGGTTGTAGGCACTTTTCCGTTTAGTTGATTAAGACTTGTGCACCCATAAAAAGTGTAGAGATTAAAGCAGAGGCCTGAAAATATATTCATAATTAGGGAGCAGGGTTGTGCTTGGGACATGATGAACTGTTAATCAGTAAAGAACAAACTGATTCTTAGCTGTTCAATTCTTGTTGGTCTTAGGGGATTCCACTCACTAGCTTAATTAGAATGAGTTTGAAGTCTTCACCTCTCCATTCAGCAGCAATTTCATTATAATATTCAGTTCTTTGCCCAAGATTTGCCTTCCCTCTCGTTAATCAGATGTTTTGCATTTGTGTTACACCTTCCTTGATTAGTTTCTCTACAGGATTAGCTTTAGATAACTGCACGGTTTATGAAAGCAAATGTCCCATATAAGACAATCTGGGTATTAAGGTCTATTGTCAGTCTTTGGAATTTTCCTAAAAAGTCAAAAGACATGACTTGTCTTAATTAAAATTACTTTCTTAGGTTTTGAAATTGTTTGGATTTGAATATGTGATGGGAGATGAGATCTCAGAGAAAATACACATCTCAATGACTCCTAAAGAATAGATAAAAAATATTTTCCATTTTCACCTTAAATACAAGAGAAATTGTATTGTGCTGTTCCCTGCACGCTCACCCTCTAAGGTGGCAAGAGGTCTTTCTGGCTCTGGGGTCCCACTTAGATTAGAACTCTCAGTGCTTTGAAATATGCAGCGAGGGATTCCAAATGTGTGTCTTTGTAGCTCAAAACAGAGTAGTGATTTAGCAATTATCCCATTAATTTGATCAGTGTTGACGGCTGCACTGGATCTGATTTGAATAATGTAACCCTTCACATGATTTTTTGGTAACTAAGCATCTGGGTTAGCTGTATAATTCACTGATAACATAACTCAATTACTGATTTCTCAATTGTATACTGCCCAAGATAAGCTTAAATAGACAAAATTAGGCAGACTTTAAACATGTGGGAAGAGAAAAACTTCCCAACTCTTCTTGGCAGTAGGGGAGAATAGAAAAGAAATTCTCCAGTGTAACATATATTAAGGACACAGTTAAAACATTGTTCAAAGAAGTAACTACTATTGAAATTTTACTTCTATGACAAGGCTGAGAAAAGGAAGCAATTTCTTCTGAACAATTCCTAAAAATCTTTGTATAGGAGTCTGGAATGAGTAGCAGGTGCTCCTTGAAACTATAAAATGTAATAAAGCAATGGGAGGTGGGACTAGACATTCCAGAACTAGGAAGAAACAGTAACAATGACAACCATAGCTGTGATCATTGAAGATGATGTGCTATGTATTTAGTAAACTTATCTAGCAATATCTACATATGTACCACTATACTACTTGATGTTTTAATTAAAAATTTTAAATTGAGTTCCCCAGTGGTCAGTATAGTGGTACACAGCAGGTAAGGTCACTATCTACAATGCCAGCCTGGGATATGGGTGCCAGTTCATTCTGGCTCTTTTACTTCCCATCCTGCTCCCTGCTAATGGCCTTCAATAGGCAAGTACATAGATCCCTTTTACCCTCATGAGAGCCCAGAAGAACCTGCATCTGGCCGCATTCCAGATGTGGTACATGTAAAGGAAATCTTTTACATTTGAATACCTTAAACTCTAGACAACATTTTGAAATTTTTGTTTGAAAGATGGAAACAGAGAAAAAGGGGAGGAGGGGGCATTGCTCACCTGCCAGGTCACTCTGCAACTGCCAACAGCGACCCAGGCCAAAGCAAGGAGTCAAAACTTAGACCTAGGTCTTTCTCAGCGGGGACAGGGACTACTTGGGTCAAGTAGCTGGGCCATTCTCTGTTTGTCAGAGCGCACATTAGCAGGGATTTGTAATTGGAAGAGGAAAAGGGACTTGAACGGAAGCGCTCTCATAGAGGATACAGGTATTAAACCCATGTCCTAACTTACACTCCACATATTTCTATATTTGACATCTAGAAAGGGTTACGATAGTGTCTCCAAAATAGTTGACATAGGTTAGAGACAGAAAGTGTTACTCTCCTACCTGAGATTACTTCCTCCAAAAAATAATTTTGAGAGTGAAAAAAATTCCGAATAAATTTTAAAAATTGCTCCTCTACTCTCTTCTGATAAAGATCTATTTAGTTAAAAGTGGAGCAGCAGAGGCAGGGCGAGAGACAAAGAGGTCTTAGCTTCACCAGAATGGCCTCAATGGCAAGTGCTGGACTGGTCTGAAGCCAGAAGCTAGGGATTCTATTATGGTCCCCCTGTGGTTGGCCGGGCCCCACAGTTGAAGCATCTCAGTCATCTTCGGTTGGCTTCTTGGAAGCATTATCAGGGAATGAACCAGAAGTGGAGAAGTTGAGAGTTCCCAACAAACACTCATGGATGCAAGTACTGCAACCGGTGGTTTGACTTGCTGTGCCGCAAAACCAGCCTGTGATGTCTTTTCTCAATGCAGCATGTGAGTTCTTGTTCCAGAATTACTATATTCACGATTACTTTGAAATAGTGGTTGAAATAATGTTACACACCTTATTATTATTGTACTTCTGAGTTTTATATTCATATCCATATCAATTTTAAGAAAGTTCAACTATGATACAAAGAATAAATCAATATTTAGTTTTTAAATAGGTGTGTATGTATTGTGTATAAAATATACACAGTTACATAATATGTACACAATGAAGTTAATACTATTTGCCAGAAAGCCTGAATTATATTTGCACTTTTCTTTAAATCAGTTCTCCTTGATATGTGTGTCTCACTAGGTACACTAATATGCTCTCCTGTGTTTTTCCTATTTTTAAGCCAAAACCAACAGCCTATTTTTTGTAAGATTATTTATTTCTGTTGTAAAGGTGAAGTGAGAGGGACAGATGTTCCATCTGCTGGTTTACTCCCAAAAGACTGCGAGGCCAACGCTAGGTCCATCTGAATCCCCAGGGCCCAGAGCTGTTTCGGGGTTTCCTGTGTGGGTGCAGCGACCCAAACATTCGAGCCTTCCTCAGTTGCCTTCCCAGGCCACCAGCAGGGAGCTGGGGTGGAAGTGGAAAGGCCAGAATGCTAACCCGTGACCACACGGAATGCCAGTGTCTTAGGCAGAGGTCTGAAATGTTATGCCATGGTACTAGCCCCACACACCAGACTTTTTTGTTGCAGATTTAAACAAGTGGTAAAATCATACACAGGGAAGTGTTCCCTGCTGTTCAGCTTTCTGAAAGAGATTATGTGAAATTAATACCTCTTTTTTAAACATTTTAGAGAACTTGCTCATGTGGTAAGCAGGAGGCCTGATATTTTCTTCGTTAAATTTTTAATTAGATTCATATATGTATATATACATATATGCACACACACATATATACCATTTGAGAGAAGAAATTAGAAAATATTTTAAACTGTATAACAATAGAAACAACTTATTGGAATATGAAAATTGCCATTAAATCTACTAGTTTGATATTTAGTTGATATATATAATAGTTTATATATACATATATATTTAAACATTATATAAGCAAGAAACTATTAAATTATAAGAAAATTATATGTATTCATATATGTTTCTATATATATGCACATTATGCACATCTATTTATATTCATATCTATTACTGAATGAACTTTATTTTTTTTGGAAAGTCAAATATTCAGAGAGGAGGAGAGACAGAGAGGAAGATAATCCATCTCATGATTCAGTCCTAAAGCAGCCACAATGGCTGTAGCTGTGCCAGTCTGAAGCCAGGAGCACGGAGCCTCTTCCTTGTCTCCCACGCGGGTACAGGGTCCCAAGACCCTGGGTCGTCCTTGACTGCTTTCCCAAGCCACAAGTAGGGTGATGATGGAAAGCTGCACTGCTGGGATTAGAAATGGCACCCATATGGGATCCTGGCTCTGCCCATTGCAGCTACTCAGGAATGAATCAGCATATGGAAGATCTTTGTCTCTGTGTCTCCTCCTCTCTGTATATCTGACTTTCTAATAAAAATGAAATCTTAAAGTTAGTGTTACAGTAACCATGTGTTTTAATCAATTTGGGATTAAACAGAATAATCTAAGAGCCCACACACAAGATGTTTATTTCTGTCCTTGAGTTGAGAATGCCAAGGTCCTACTGCTGAAACACCAGGTGCCTTGTTAAGTTGGGACGTGTTCTCATTTACGGGTGGTACCTTTTAGCTGTATCCTCTCAGAGTCTACGGTGAGAGATTGCTCCTCAGAGGCTTTTATGCCTACATCAACCCCATTCCTATGAGTTCCATGGCTGTGACCTAGTTATCTCCCCAAATCCTCACATTTTCATAAAATCAAATGCATTCAGAAGGAACACAAACAATGTTAATTGTAAGCTGTGTGTGTGTGTGTACTGATGAAAGTTTTGAACAATACAAAAAGGTGTAGTGCAATATTGCAATGACCTATGGACCTATTAATTTGTTTTGGTTTAGAACTAGGAGACCACTAAGAGCTTATTACAAGAGTGCTTCTGTAAGAGTCCTGAAATTTTTTAAATTGTGTCTCCACAATATCAGATGCTTTCTAGAAAAGACCACATTTGAATTACAAAATACTTTCTGATAAGACCTCAAATTTGTATGGGGTGTGAGAGTTCTTCAATTTTACGAACCATTATGATGCCATTTTTATATGAAAGGCACACATATTTCTGGAAAAGAAATTTCCAAGATTTACTTGATTTGGAACCCACTCAATGCTCCATTTTCCAATTAGAGATTCCAGCAAAGATTTGAAAATTCTCAGATTTCCTCTGAGCAAATAACATTTCCCAAACTGTTACGAAAATCTGTGAGCCTGTGTTTTGTGTCCTCCTCCCTTCTTGTAGATTATCTAATGACGCTAATCCCTGTCTTGAGAGGATGACTTGTATCTGTAACAGCAGCAAATTTCCAGGAGATGGATTTACTCAGCACTTCAAATTATGCTAACAAGAAGGATGAGCAGCTTCTCTCCCCAGTTCCAATTATAATTGTTCACCTTTGTCTATTTTGTCCCTTATGGTCAAGCACTTCTCTGAAAATGATCTTTTATTTGACTCAATCGTTCCTTGTTTTCTTAGGTTCTCCTTAAAAAAAAATTCTTTTAGTTTGTCCCAGTAACATTTCATAGCTTTAAGATACTTCACTTTTCCTTTTTGATAACCTGTTCTTTATAATCTGTCCATAAGTTAGTAATGATTAAGGTCTTTTCAACATAACCTTACTGTTGAGATTTTTTTTTTTCTTTCATCAGTGCCCCAACATTACAGGGAAAACCTAAGAACCTTAGGGCTTCAAAAAGCCAGGGGAAATGACTTTTTAAAAGCCAGGGCACAATATCCAACTATTAACAAAACTGGCTTTGAAAACTTGATTCAATCAGTTGACCTCTCTAAGACTTGTTCATTTGTTCAATAGGTGACTCAGAGTTCTGTTAAATACACCTGTTCTTTACCCACATGCCAAAGTACTGTATTAGATGATCTATAAATTTGCAATGACTGTTTTTTCCAACAAGAATTTGTATGGCTTGCATTATGAGTAAAAAGTGTCAGAAATCTAAGCATCAATCTAGTGTACCTCCATTATGGAATTAAAATGTTCTGTGTTTTTAAAAGCAGCATTGTGTTGTATATAAAATGTTACATATTAAAATCCAGTATGTGTTTGGTCAGTTGGGTAGACATTTGTTAAAATTTATACACAAATCATTATTAATTCTAATTGAATTTTTATGCTTAGGGTTCAGAAGGTCAGCCAGAGGTACACTTGTTATTAAAAAATCAGAGAGAGGTGCATACTTACCTATTTACACATACATATTCATAACAGCTAGGCAAGCAAGGGAAAGACCAATGTAACTGAGTCAGTGTTGCTTGCTTAATCTAAATCTGATTATGTGTGGTGGTGCTGCTGATACTAGTTCATGATTGCTGTTGGGTTTAGTTTTAGCAATATATAAGCCAGAAACTTCCAGTTGAGATTCTTTTGGAGATGACTTTTCTTTGGGATTATTTCAAATTATTAGAGTATGGAGATGACCGGAGCCTCCTTATGTTGTTGGCAGTTGAATAAATATAGTTTGATTATAGTTGAATAAATATAGTTTCTGGTTTATAAATTGCTTAAATAAGGTCCATGAGGAAAAATATTTTAAATTTAAGAAACCATATACAAGAATGTTTGTAGTGAAGTGTGTAACTACAAAAGAAGAATGGTCTAGTAAAAGGATTGTGATGAGGACTCATACTCTTTATAATTTGGCTTCTATACCTGAAAAATTGCTTTTGACTTATTTAAATTACACCATTCTTAAACATAGTCAGGTATACTGATTAAACACCATCTGGAAGTTTTTTTTGAGAAGAGTAACTACCAATCTTTATACTTTTAATTAGCATTTACTCTGAGTTATACTTATGATTTCATTTATATTAAATATTTATAGATCACAGCTATTGCTGAATATCTAAAGCATTGAACACCATAAATTGAATTTCAAAGGGAAAAGGGGAAATTGCCTGTCTTTTCTTTCACGTCATGTATCTTTAGCCTTGTTTTATGTGTCAGGGATAGTGACTGCTTTTCTTGTTTTAGTAACATCCCAAGGTCATATTTGATTTTTTCATATTTTTCTCTTTAATTCCTTACATTTTCTTGCATAAAACTTGTTGAAAATATAACCAGAAAACCAATATAGTTTATCCCATAAAATTCAGTCTGCAGTGCAGAATCCCGTGTTCAAATCCAGTTAGTATCTACTATCTGCCTGGTTGTAGGTTAACACAATGTATCAGTTTCTACTACATATCCAGTTGTAGATATCATCATATATCAATTTCTTGCACAACTGAAATAGTTACTAGGAACAGATACACACACATAGAAAAGCCTGGTACTGCGCTCAACATAGGATGAACACTATAACAGAATTTCCAATTAATAATTTCCCTTTCATTTTTATTTACTTTCATTTTACTTTGTGTTTTTGCTACCTTTTGTATTTGCCTCACAGCTTTGCATATTTTAGTAGAAATGATTTTCAAGTCTGTTCATTTAAGTTCAGGTAATGAAAATTTTATTTAAAAAAGTAAGTACTAAATATCCTTTACTGTATTTTATTTCTATGCCATTTTGATGTATCTTTATTCCATATAATCTAAGTATAACGCTAGTGTACATGATTAAGCAGTCTCCTACTTGGGAATTCAAATTGTTGACATTTGATCATTTCTTGATTTTTTGATATATATTTATGCATAGATATATGAATATGTGTATATATACTATGTATGTATATGCTATATATGTATATGTACAGTCAATTTATTGTGAGAAGAGGATATAAATCTGATTCTTTAATTGGTTCTAATTATCAATAAATACACAAGTGTCCACAAACCACTGGAACTCTTCTACCCAGCGTAATTCTAGTCTAGGTATTTACATCTTCATCTTCATCTTTTTTAACTCTGAATCTTATTGGAACTAATGACACCCCTTTATGAAATATAAGAACATACTTTTCAACTTTTAAACATACTTTTAAACAGTTCAGTTAACTCAGTGTACTACATTTCATAACATCTCTAAAACTAACACACCAACTGGTTTATAAAATTTTCAGTTCGTATGTCCAACATGGTGGTATAACAGGCTAATCCTCTACTAGCAAGTGCTGCCACCCCAGATAGACACTGGTTCATGTCTGGGCTGCCCCACTTCCCAATATAACTCCATGATTATGGCCTGGGAAAGCAGCAGAGAATGGTTCAGTTGCTTGGGCCTCAGCACCCACGCGGATGACCTGGAAGGAGATTGTGGCTCTGGTTTCAGATCAGCCCAGCTCTAAATGTTAGACATTTTGGAAGTGAGTCAATGGATGCATCATCTCTCTTTCTGTGTTTCTATCTCCTTTTCTGTATAACTTTTACTTCCCTAGTAAATAAGTAAATCTTTTATTGTTTCCAGTTCATAGCACCATTTTTTTCTAAGCAGAAATGTATATAGTATTAATGAATACAGTCTCAGCAACTTCAGGAAGTAGTTTTATAGTTTTTGGAATACTATATTCATTTTTTTATTTTTTTATATATTTTTTTATTCATTGATTACATTGTATTATGTGATACAGTTTCGTTGTGAAATCTTCCATTGTCTGAACCAGTCCCTAATTGCTTGCAACAGCCAGGGTTTGGGCAGACTGCAAATGGAAGGCCCTAGCTGGGTGGCAGAAAGCCAAGGGCTGGAGCCCCACTGCCCCCCCCCCCCCCCCCCGCACCACCACATTGCACATTAGGAAGAATCTGGATCAGAAACAGAGCAGCCAAGATTGAAACCAGGCACTCACACTGGGGGTAACAGGTGTTCCGAGTGATGACTTGACCTCTGAGCCACGTGTTATCTTAAAGCGCTGCATACTTCTCTGGGACTTCTTATACAGATGTATAGTGAAACCTGAGTAATTTTCTGAGATTTAGATTTCCTATTGACCTTCTTTGTAATTCATGTCAATCTACCAAAATGCCTCCTTTCTCCTTAAAAAAATTATGAGCTATGATGTGTGTTAAGTCTTATTTTTAAATACTAATGTCCTTTTCTAGGGAGGCAAAATCCAGTTTTCCTGTATTTAGCTCAGATAGTCCTGTGTCTGCCTTCAGTGATCAGAAATTCAATTAATCCTAATTGTTCTCATCTTCACTGTGACTTTCTCCCATGGGATGGTTCCTATTATAATAATAGGTGACTTAAAATTTGTCATTGACTTTAACAGCACCAATTTAAAGTATTTATTGGAATGCAGGATTCATACTTTTTAAAATTTTAATGTACCTGAGCATAGAAATGTTTAATTAAAGGTTGCATATAGGAAAGGG
Organism: Ochotona princeps; assembly: GCF_030435755.1. NCBI lineage: Eukaryota > Metazoa > Chordata > Mammalia > Lagomorpha > Ochotonidae > Ochotona > Ochotona princeps. The sequence continues at coordinate 14,329,470 of NC_080851.1, forward strand.
ATAGACATAGAGATAATTGTACTATTTTTATTTTTTTGAAGCCATCTCAGCAGGCAGTGCCTTCTATCTGTAAAAAAAAAAAAATGCGCTATTATACTGATTTAACAAATACAAGATAAAATGGGTAGAAAATAAAATTCTATTTTAGTACCCAGTATTTCACACATTCATTAATTCATTTTTATTTGAAAGGCAGGGAGAGGAAAACAACAGGAGATTTTTATCCATTTATTCGCTTCCCAAATGATGCTTAACCGCTGCAGGTGGGCAAAGTTGAAACCAAGAGCCAGGAATACATTCTCCATTTCCCGTGTTTGTGGCCAGGATCCAAGTACTCGAGCCTTCACCTGCCGTTTCCAAGTGTAAGTCGGCTGGAACTGGAACCTCCCAGACACTCTGATTGGGGTGGAGGCATGCCAAGGGATAGCTTAACTGATGTGCCAGATAGAGCACAGTGTTTTGAATTGTTCAAGGCACAGATTAAGACTGTTAGATATGTCTATTTATCTCCTTCTTCCAATTCAGAACAAAGAATGTGGGCTGGATATTTATAGAGAACTCAAAATTTACCCTCTGCCAGGGTTTACCTGTCGAGGTTGGAAGATCACTTCAAAAATCAAAGACAGAATGAAAAGCTGACCAAGTTTTTCAGCTGTGGCTAAAAAAAAAAATAGGGATATTGGCTGTGGGGCTGTGTAGAAGGGAATCGAAAGTGTGTGTGGCCAACATGGGAGTGCGACAGGAGCGTAAAAAGGGGAAAGACGGAGGTGAAACACCAGAGCTTTGAAGGACCTAGAGGGTAAACTGAGGAACAAGGATGTGTTTGTTTACTTACCTGCAACAGATAAGTTTTGAGCAACTTTGTTCTTCAATGTAGCACCCAGCCCTTAATGGGATCATGAATTCACAGACGTTAGCAGTCCCAGATACGCGTTAGTGGATAAGTCTTTTCTTAAGGTAAGAAAGAGGAAAAACTTCCATTGCATTTAAGCTAAATGACCATACATCCTTTTCATTTTTATTTCATGATTTTCCAGTAAATTAAAATTAAATAAATTACACATTTGGTTGAAATACCCTAAAGAAGGAGTGTGCTTTGATTCCTAATATTAGAAATAAGAAAATAGACAAAAATACAAGTTTCTAAAGCAAAAAAATTTACTGTTTTGATTTTTTGTTTTTTATATATGATATTTTAATTGCCATTTTCCACTAAAAGACCAAAATTGACAGGTATAATTAATAGGTAGGTTGAATGTGAGTATATTTTCATTTAGCTCAAGGAATTCAGGCAGCTTTTGGAGTGAGATATTTCTACTTTCAAAATTAAAAGAAAAACTCAACATAAATTGATATTTATAATTCGTACGTGCTTTGGGTTTGTGTTCTCTTTCCTTTTTATGTTTGAGTTGATGTGTGGCCCATGATTCTTGATGATAAAGTCATTTATCCTAGGTTAATAATACATCCATGCCATAAAAAAGCTATCATTCCAATCTAGGTTATACTACCTTTGTACTAGATTGATACTTTCTTTGGGAAATGTAGGCCCTGTGCCTAAATGTGAGTTTTAATTAGTTTATTTTAATGCACGGTGACAAAATGTTATGTATCTGTAAATTATTTATACTTGATAAATATTAGCTAAACTCCTTACAGATTTTTCATGACTTTTTGTTTGTATCAGGTCAGAGTAAAAGAAATTCATAATCTATATCTATATCTATATCTGACATCACATTTTACCCCTACCTTTTCCATAATTATTTATACTGGTCTACATTAAATTTTGGTTTCGTTTGATAGGCAGCAGATTATGACAAGAGTAAAGAGTCTATTTCGTATTTGATGAATGCAGCTGATAACTGCCATGCTTTATGAACTAAGCCAGATCCAAAAAGACAAGTATCACGTGTTTTCTCTGATTTGTGGTAGTTAATGTAGAGTATGAAGACAATGAATGTTTATGAGTGAAGTCAACATCATGGGATTTGATCATTATTTGTAGCCCTTGTCTATATTCCTTCTGAACACTGCTTTTCCTTTTACATGTCAAACTGAAGTGGAGCAGCTAAGCCTGTGACTGTCATTTTAATTATGTTAACACAAAACTTAAAAAAAAAATGAAGGAAGGTAAAAGGTGGGCGGAAGGGAAGTAGTACTATATTCTTAGAACTCTATGAACTAGATAAAAACTGCTGTATATATTAATAAATGCATTTTTAAAATCCCTGCAACAGCCACGGCTGGGTCAGGCTGGGGTCAGCAGCCCAGTCATGCATGGGAGCCTCTCACATGTGTGGCAGAGAACTGACTGCTTCAGTAGGCAGTGCTGCCCCTGAGGGTCAAAGGCCAGGATGCCAACTGAGGCACCAACTGTCTGTCCCTGGTTGTTCTATATATGATAAGATGTGACTTAGATTGGACATGATTAACAGGTATGCAAATTTTTTTATGATTGCCTACAAGTTCTGTTTCACTTGAGGATTTTCTTTTTTTTTTTTTTTTTTTTAATTATTTATTATTTAACTTCAGTAATTACATTGTATTATGTGACACAGTTACATAGATACTTGGGTTCTCCCCACCCCTCCCCAAACCCTCCCACCATGGTGGATTCCTCCACCTTATTGCATAACCACAGCTCAAGTTCAGTTGAGATTTCCCCATTGCAAGCGTATACCAAACATAGAGTCCAGCATCTTATTGTCCAGTCAAGTTCAACGGTTTCTTAGGTATACCCTCTCTGGTCTGATGACAGAGCCAGCAGAGTATCATCCCAGTCAATTGAAAGCTCCAACATACCATCAGCAAAAATTTACATCATTATGGAATTAATTGACATAGTAATGAGTAACCAATATGTTAAAAGTAAATGCGGGAGGATTTTCTTTATGCAAATAAAAACCATACAAAGGTTAAGTGATTAAACAGAGTAAATATGCAGAGTGACATGGGATTTTTCAGAGTTCTTAAAGTTTACAAAGCATGAGAAAATTGAGAAATGCCCTGTCTTGGCATTCTGCCTTCATGTATCTAACCAGTTGTTAGTGTGTAATAACCTAGAGATTATGACAGAGAAACGGCTTTTGCTTGTGAGACAATTTGTCACTTTTCAGAGGAAGGAAGATGCAGGGATACTGAGTGACTGAACTACTCAGCCTCCTTCCCTCCTGTGTGATATACCTGAATATGACAACTCAGAAAAGAGAGAGCCCGAGTTCAGTTCCTGTGTGTAGCACCTCTTCCCCTAAACGAATGCATTCAAGCAAGGTTTAAGAGAACGTTAGCAGTGGTAGTGGTTCTTCTTCCAATTGCTTTTTGATTCTGAAATGGAAGTTTCTGGAGCTGTCATAACCAGGGGGAGCTAACGGATCCCCAACCTACGTGCAATCAATGCTCTTTTCATAGCTCAGAAAGCATTCTGTGCTACAGTGCTTTGGGGATTATGATTCAAGTATAATTTCTTAATTAAATGACACATAAACAGTCTCACGGATTAGTTTAATGAACTCCTTGATTCCAAACACATATAAACCTATTTTAGAATAATAAGAATCAAGGAACTTGTCTTTTAAAATAGAGTCCATTTTCTTTGAAATCAGGGCTGCTCTTCAAGGCATTTCGGATCAATAATGTTCTGTCTCCTAGAAGAAGGCTTGCAGTTAACTGTTCTGTGGGGAAGGATTGTTTTGGGGTTTGAATTTGCTGCTTTATTTTACATTACTTTTTTCAATAAAATTCCCTTCAGTTGTGACCCAGGGATGCTCCTGCTAGTGTTTATAAAAAGTGACAATTAAAGTTCTGGCTTCTAGGCGCAGCCGGCTTTCATAAGTTACAGGTTGAAGGGTGCACTTAGGGAAACATAATGAGAATTTGCCGTGTACAGTAGCAGTGCAAAAGTGCTCTCATATTTGACCTTTCCTATGTTTCTCTAAATTCTCTGAATTGGATTGTGTTCTGGATGGGCAGAATAGTCAGGATTCAAACAAACCCGCCATAGCCTGACAGACCTTTGCTGGAATCAGCCCACCCTCAAACTGTCCAGTCAGCCACTATCTGACAGGGCTGGAAATGTATTTTGGTAGTGACTGTTTCAACCAGAAATGCCGGGTTAGTTTACATATAGAGTGTAAGGCAGATAGGTTTAGTCTGAGTGCTTAGTGATGCTCACTGCAGAGGCCTTGGCAAAAGCCTTTGTCTTCTTAGCAACCAGAAGGCAATACAGGGAGAACGTTAGTTTCCTTAAAGCGTTTTCATAAGAATGGTCACTTTGTGAAGACTTGCAAGTCAGGTCATTTAGAAAGAACATTTGAGATTGGACTCAGAATTTTGTGCAAAGGGTATACCCTGTACTGATTATTAGCGGAATTCTGTGTTAGAAAAAAAGGCCTAATTTCAAGTCAATAGAACTGAGATTTATTTTTTAATATGCTATAAAATAATATGCATATTATTTTTTAATATGCTTGAGGACACACGGTGCATTTTGTTTGAGAACAGGCTTGGTATGTGGCTCAGGTAGTAGGCCAGAACATGTGATTAGTACCTTTAAGTATGCATGTTATAGAGCAAATGGAGAAAGGTGTGTCCTGCAGAAGAGTTGGCTCAAAAGACTACAGTGAATAGACTGTGTGTTAGAATGTGCCAAGTAATTCAGAAGTTTACTTCATAGACACACTGATACAAGTTTAAACTAAGTTCTGATTTTTATTACAGTAAACAATCATTTATACCTTGAAACCAAGAACTCAAACTTAGCAATTTTTCTTGTGGCTTGACTAGCATAAGCCTGTATATGTTGTAAATATGCATGATTCCAAAATCTGATTCCATGTATAGTTATAGATAATTGTAAACATTACAGGTAGGAGCAGTTTACTGATCTGTTTATCTCAGTGGTAGCCAGGTCAAACAGCTCTTACCCTCCGTTTCTTCCATCTAGAGTAACCTGCCTTGATAAAATGAATCTGTGGCAAACATGAAATTTCTTCTTAGTTTTCATGTGTAGAATCAACAACAAAAGTCTACTGTTTTCTCATATTAAAAGTTAGAAAATAAGTGGAGGATTCACCAGGGGACACGAAGATGCTAGTGATGAAAGAATGGTGCGTGGATTATCACACAGTATCAATAACTTGATGATAGTCAAAAGCCTTTAGGTTACGCCAGTGTTTAAAAACTACACAATTGATCATGAGCACCTGCACATGGACTACTTGTTTATAGATCTGGAAGAAATATGTAAAATGTCTGTTCATTTCACTAAAATAAATATCAGCTAAGTTATAATACTTTTGAAAATGATGTTTTTAAATCGAACTTGATTCAATGTGTGCGTTGCTTTACAAAATTCTCAAGGGACAAGCATATGCAAGCAAAGCCTTTCCTTAGGGGAAGCAGGGATTGTTGAAACATTGAGGATGAACATTGAGGAAGCTAACTTTCATAGAGATTGTGTCAAGTACCATGGAGTACCTAATCCCATTTAAATTTTTTAGAATCTTCACATTAATTCTTACAGCGCCTTGGGTAGCGATGTTGTCTTAAGTTCTCGTGAGAACAAAGGGAATTTCTTTGTTTTAGACACTGTGCAATGTTGGTATAAAATGTCATCAGCGCTAATTGCAGTAAATTCTTACCTTCCCCTTTGTAAGCCAGAGCTGCTCATGGTTTCCATCTGATACTGTGGCAAGAGTAGCCTCACTTTCGTGTATTAATGTCATCTCTTGTGTGCCTGCAAAATTTGCCAGAACTGATTAGAGCAGATATTAAATGATAATTGGACATTTAGTGCTCGTCAAACAGAAACTGACAGATGGGGCCCTAATTAAATTATAGTTCTGACATTATTCACGATGGTTTATGACTCTTCAGTGATGACCTTCATGCTTCTCTTCCCCGTGTGCTTCTCCTTTGATGGGGGAAAAATGATCCGCGGTTCATTGATGGAAAGGTATCTTTTAAAAACACTGAGCAAAATCTGGAAACGTCTAAAATACCTAGTTTTTAAACCCATCTATCAAGATAAAACTTCAATTTGTGGTGAAATGAATAACCACAAGATAGAAGAAGAATTTGCTAAGACGCTAATGAAGGGGGAAGACTGTATACAGATAATCCTAAATAAATACATGGAGGCAGATTTCAATGACCTTATTTCTGGAAAGGGTAAAGACCTTTGTTCAAATTAGAATAAAATATAATTCAGATATCAGACATGCATATTTGGTGCTTTGTTATTATGCCTTTTTTGTTTGTTAATTCAAGCTTGTGTTACTAGTTATCTCCACCAGCTAAATGGAGAATATTTTTGAAAGGAAAAACGGAGGAAGGATTAAAAGGAACTCTAAACCTTGGCTGCTGAACCAGAACTGCATTTTCTTTTAAATTAAAAGAGAAAACACACGCTGTTGATTACTTTCTAACTTTAGTTACTTTAATTTACTCCAGTGTTTGGTAGTTGTCAAAAAAAAAAAAAAGCAAAAGTTGAGTGCTTAGCACTTGTTTCTAGATGTGAATATTCTTCTGTCAAGGGATCAACTGCTGCCCAAATTTAAAAGAAATCGTTCTACGTTTTGTCCTTTCCCTATCATTTTTCTGTATATACTTTCTGCTGACACATAGGCACAATTTTAATTCTCATGAATAATGACATGTAGGTCTGATGACTGAAAACACACCCATTTCATCCCTTTTTCCTTCTCTAGAGTAAATAAAATGATTATTTGTGTAGATCAGTGTAGTATATTCAAAATATAAACATATTAGGGCCATTCATTTAAGATTTCACCAGATGATTTTGCCTAAGCACATTTTGTAGTTTAGAAGTTGTAGCTATTTAGCATATTCAGTGTTCATGGTAAGATGGAAAAGGTGTAGATGAAGCATTGTGTTTCCAGCTGACCAACTAGATAAATTTGCAGCAAAGAGCCTTATTTTATTCACTGATAAAAATAATCTGATTTAGCAAATCTGCTACAAAATCTTTCATGTTATTAACATCTTGTTATGGGTTTTTTTTCAGACTCAAGTCAGTTAAAATCTGTCAACGGTGATTTCTACAGAATGTCTAGTAGTTTTACTGATAGTCGTCGTTGCTGTATCACTCAGTGAAATGCAAATACATCCACTTAGGACAACTGAAAAATGTGCCTTACAAAATTGATAGCTTATAGCAGGGGATTCATCTAGTCATAATATTAATAGTGTTCCTTCATTTCATTTTTGTTGTTGACTAAGTGGGTAATTCTTGAAGTTGCACCTTTGCGTGTTGGGGTAATGTTAGTCTATCTTTGTATATGTCTTCTATGAAATACTCATTTACGCCTTGCTGAATGTGAGCAGCATGTCCTGCGTTCTGTTCTTACAACACTTTGAAAGTAGAACATGAGGTCATTTGCTATAGTATGTTCTTAACCGTTTAAAGACTGAGTTTTTTTTTTTTACCTTTTCTTAGGCTTGTACAAATACAAAAATTTGTCTCAAAATTAATTCATTCATTATGTTTTGTCAAGAATTTATTTTCTAGTCTGATTTCTAGGAGTTTGTTATGCTTTCCTTGCAAGTGAGAACATTTAGACTTGTATCCTCTATCATTCTTATGCATTTAAGAAATTGTTCCCACCAAGGGTATGTCTGTGTCCACCTGGAAATTACCTTAGTACCTGGGAATCATTTACTGAAGATGAATTAAAGTTGAATTTCCAACTACTGTTTTTTCATTGCTCTACTTACTGTGGCCTCATCGTTCCAGCAAGGATTGATTTTAGTTTCATCATTGTGAAAAACATGGCATGATGTAATAATCACAAAGGTTTTTATAATTCTATTTATTTAGCTGAGTGTGAGTGTGTGTGTTTGGTTTTATCAGGTTTCCTAAGACTCACTTATTTTGCCTATCAATCTATTGAATGCAGTCTTGTGTAGTCTGGAAAATCCATGGAGACTGTGAAAACCTGAAGTAATTGTGGATGGTAGACATGCCAAAACTGGTGTTCACTTTCAACAATAAAGGAGCAAATAGCAGAGCTGCTGAAGGCACAAGAAAATGGCTCTGGTTAGCTTGCAATTATAAATAAAGTTAATTATGTAACATTATATAATCTATTATGTGTTATGTAACATTATTATGTATATTATCTACTTAGTTCTTTGATATTTCAAATTCCATTGAATAGTTTGTATTCTACTAGGTTATTATAAGTTTTACATTTGTGAATCCAGTCTTTGAGCTCTGAAAGCCTCAAAGACTAGAGAGTCAAGATACCAACATTGGAGCTAGGATTGTGAATAATATCCACTGAGGAATTAGATGGCCTGGTTAATTTATGCTCAGTTTACAGGGAAATCATAGAAACAATCTAATTCAACACATGCATCTCGAGGAGACTGGGGACCAATCCATGGAAAAACTTTCCCGTTGTCATAATCAGTTAATAGAGCTGGTTCTGCTTCAGAAATTTTAAAAATGTTCCATAGAAATATGTAATTTTCAAATGTGACAGAAATATCATGTGCAGTACATAGTTTAGAATTTTTGCTTAAAGATTCAGGCAATAGGTGTTTTTGGCTCTCTGTGTCATGTAGATTTTCTTGCAACAGCTCTAGTGTTACAGTCACTTCATAAACAAATGAACATGGATGTATTTCAATGCAAATATTTGAAAACAAAGAAACACAGCATTAGGTCAGTGGTTAGCCACTACCAAATCTGGATAATTGAAAAGTAATGTAATGTTTTTTTAAAATCCTGAATTATACCTCAAAGTATTTAAAATATTAAGCCTTGCTATATATATATATTTTATCACACTGAACAAAACCATTCTAAGAAAAGTGTGATATTTCACCTAGTTTTACTGTAAGAAACAGCTAAGTAATCTTAAAATGGTGACAAATATTGATAGACACATCATTTGAGTAGTAAAATTATTGGATGATTGACATAAAAGCATGAGAAGTCACACACAACAACAAAAAGTGTTGTAGACATTTGGAAGAAGTGTCTTTTGCAAGCCTTGGGGTTGTATCTCAGAAACTCTGTGATGCATAACAGATCTGTCTCAGCAAAATATAACAGGTAAACATCATCAGAGTTTTGTACAGAGTCTCATTTAAAGAGTTCAAGATGAAACACTGCACAATTTGAAGCTTCAAGCAGAGGACATTTCCCTAGGTAAAGTGTGTCGGCCTCATCCAACCAGTTGATGGAAGTAAGGGACAAACCTGAGGTTTCCTAGAGCAGAAAGAAATCCTCAAGTCTGAACACCTGTGTGTTGCATACACATGCACACGTAAGAGAATGCTGAGGAAGACGATGGATAGACTTACTGTGGGATTCATTCTTCATGCAAACCTGAAAACTCGATCATTGTCAGTGGAGTAGGTATGGTTGCCTGGTTCACATTGTCAATAGATAAAGCTTATTATTATTTTACATTTATTTGAGAATGACTAACTTACGAAAAAGAAAATAAACACCTTCACACTCCTATGAGGCTGCAGGGTTCTATTTTACTGTGAAATTTCCTTGCAAGCAAAAGAGCTTAAATACTGGGGAAAAATTACCTTAGAATGAAAGTGTAAGTCTCCAGAGAGCACTTAAGAGCTTTAAGTACAAAAAGTCATTTTCTCAAAGTAGAAACCCAATAATACAACGGGATTTAATTAATTTCTACATTTGAAGTGACTTACAACATTATAGACAAAAAAAGAGAAAAACAGTTTAATTTTCGTAATTTGAGGTTTTGATTTTGAGCCTTGGTTTGGAAGCCTCTATTATCAAAAATGAGAAATTTTGAAAACTATGGGCAGAGAGGCTATAAATTAACTGACTTCATATATACTCTGAATCGAGATGAATGTGTTATTTGTAGCTTATGCATTCATACAATAATCAGTAACAGTTACCCAATCTATTGTCTGAACAGCACTCAGTATTTATTGTGGCCATGTTATTTGAAAAAACTGACATCAATGGTTAGAATGACCAAGCAAATAAAATTATCTCTTGGTTATTTTGTGTCTAGTTCAGTATGGCTTAAATTTTGGCAAGCTTTAAATATACATCTTGCAAAAGGTGGAATAGCAAGACAAAAACGCAGCAGCAATTTTTCAATTCTAATGCTGAGTAAAATATTTTAGATTGTGATTTGTACTTATACAATTTAGAAGCACATTTTGTTATTAAGGCACATTTTATTTAGAAAGATTCCTGTAGTTATTAATTGGTACACATAAGGGGAAAAAAAGCTTTTTAAAGTTTGTTCAGGGCCAAGTTTTACTTTTTGAACTCCATGTGCCTTAACAAGGATCTCTGACATGAACTTTTGTTTTCTCGTTATATTGACAAACTGAGAAAAAAATGAGTTAAGTATCTCTTATGAGGTCATTGAGTCATCAAATGGAAGAATTGGGTTTGGAATCAAGGCCTTCTAACTCAGGAAATTAGGCCTTGAGTACTACTGTGTAAATGACCTTACTAACTTTCCATTCTGTAAAATAAATGTTAAGGTCAGTAGTACCCTTTGTTTTTCTTTCTAAGATTTGCTTATTTTTTTATTGGAAAGGGAGGTTTACAGTGAAAGAGAAACAGAAAAAGACCTTCTATTCTACTGGTTCACTCCCCACATGGCTGCAATGTCTAGAACCAAAGACAGGAGCTTCTTCTGGGTGTCCCGTGTGGGTAAGGGTCCCAAGGCTTTCAGCCATCCTCTACAGCTTTCCCAGTTCATAAGCAGGAAGCTGGATGAGAAGTAGAGCAGCCGGGACAGGAACTGGTGCCTGCATGGGATCCTGGCGCTTGCAAGGTGAGGATTTAGTCATTGAGCCTTCAGGCCAGATTCTCCCTGCTTTTTCTTTCTTTAAAAATTTTTTTTTACTGAAAGGCAGAGTATGATACTCTCACTGATTTATACCTCACCAGCTCTTACTGCACAGGCATTAGGAGTTATAGGACCTAGTCATTATGTGCTGCTTCCTAAGCATATTAGCAGGGAGCTATATTGGAAGCGAAACATTAGCACTGATACTGGGAACAGGATATTGGGCCCTTCCGCAGCAGCTTAATCATCTGCAGTCTAATGCCAGTCCCTGGCCGTGAAAATGTTTACAGTCTTTCATTTCCATTGAAATAACAGGGGTACAAGTTAGAATTCTGGCTAGTATGCTTTTTGTTCATATACATTTTCCTTTACTCAGCACTGCAGATGAATAATGAAGAACTCATTATTTGTAAACTAAAACGAGGTATATATACTACACTCAAACTAGTTTTTCTAGATACGCCGCAGTAATGAAACCCAATGTTCAGCAATGATTTGTGTCTTACTCAACTATATCTTCAGAATATATCTGGAAAATTAGATTGAATTTCACCGTGAACCTCAAAAAGGAAAATTAACAGTAATCATGGATTCTCTCATAAATAAGTCGTATTCACTCCTTTTGGCCTCAATCTCTATTTGAGTTCCTACATTTATTGAATTTCCTCTCCTTTCTTTCAGCATGATTGAGAAACTTTAAAGCGTGATTGGCACGCTATCATCAATTTATGCTCTAGAGGGATTCCTTATTTTGGAAAGGTGAAATGTCAGACTCTGGTGCCGTGAAATAGATTCAAATCACACGCAGCTATTTTGAACTTCTGTCTTCATTTGGAATACGAAAATAAAATGTTGACCTTAACATAGATAATAATGCCTTACCCTAAAATCCAGGTAACATCAGACAAGTCTTGATGCGTAACATTTTCTCACCAGCTGAAAAGGTGATCCCAGCAGCTGACAGTAAGGTACAGCCTGGGGAACCTACTGGATGCAGTCATTTGTGGCAATTAATTAGTGTTTTGTGACACATCTTACAATGAAAATACAATGTATTCTGATAATCCTTAGAATGCTTCATGAAAACTGTATAGGACACAATCAGTGACACTCACTTTATGCTTACAATATACGAGGCCTTTAAAAAATCATTTAAAAGATACATTTTTAAAGAAAGATAAGCAGAGACAGAGCAAGAGAATTCTTATACTATTGAATGTTAAAATTCAACATTGAATACTTACAACGTTAAAAATGTTAAATGAGAATAAATTATAACTGTAAATGTATGTACACGTGATTTTGGTTAGAATCCTGGCAGTCATAGAGATTCCCTTCACAAATTTAACTTATCTTTTGTGTCTTTGATTACATGCTAAATAAGAGCAAATGTGTCTTGTTCTATCTGAAAACTTTGCATAGGGATTCTTGTATTCTTTCTGCTCGTGTTTAATAAAGCCTGTCTAAATAAGTAGCTGGACTCTATGTTTGGTATATGTTTGCAAGGAAAGAATCTTGATTGAATTTGAACTGTAATACTGCACCAAGGTGGAGGAATCCACCAGGGGGGAGGGGCGTGGGGAGGGGTGGGGGGATTCCCAGAGCCTATGAAACTGTCACATAATGCATAATAATTAATAAAAAAAAGTAAAAAAAAAACCCTAACTCTATACCTACTGTTATAGCTAGATTTATTATGTCTTTTGTAACAGTATATTCATATATTGCACATCTTTTTCATCTTCCGTTTTTTTTTCAGATGTTCTTGGCTTCTCACATACAATTTATGTCTAATTGAGGAATTCTGCAAAAAAAACTTTGGCAAATATATTTCATTTTCTGGAGTGCTTTCTTAAGACATAAGAGGAGGAGGCAGGAGAGGGCGAAGGAGAACAGGAAAGGGAGAGAAGAGAAAGAGGGAGAGAAGGAGAGACAGAAAGGATGAACGAGTTAGAGGGAAGGAGAAAAGGGAGTTAGAGAGGAGGATTAGATACCTTCTGTGTGCCTGAAATGGCTGAGCTGGCTGGTTAGACAAAGTAGCAGCCAGAAACTTCATCCTGGTCTTCCATATGGATGGGTGGGTGCATGTCCGAGGTCCAAACACTGTTAAGAGTACTCAGGCAGAGAGCTGAATCAGAAGTGGAGAGGCAGGGAGGTGAACTTGCCCGAACAAAATGCAGTTATCACAGGTGACTTCTCATCCCCCTGTGAAATATGGCTGGCCTTATGTCCCAGGTCCTTACCTATCTATTTAATGATAGCATATTAAATGCACCAATTTCCTCTTAATATGTTTGGAGCTTTTGCGAATATGTGTATGCACACATGCAATGTTGTCATAATTCTAATTTTTGTTATTTAGTAGTTTTCCTTTGGCATTTAATGTTTAGTCCTTCAATTCTCGTCGTTTTTCTTTAACAGCTATTCATGAAAATGAAATTCAACCAGTGAACTGTGTTATATTCAGCAAATTGATTCTTTCGTGAGAGTTTGTAAACATGCATTCATTCTCTTTCCACACAGTTGTTACTGCGTTATTTGAGTGGAAAGATGTATTTCCAAGTCAACAGTATGGTTATTTACTGCTGCTCTTGTTGCCCACTTTAGTTCCAGGGCAGGTTAGTTGCTTATGTGGTCATGAGATTCCTTCACAGCTCCGAGGGTAGAGAGCAGTATCTTGGCAGAACCATAAATCTTACTGTGAATATTGAATAGGAAACTGTGATGAGAAATTGCCCTTCAGTCTTCACGCTGTCTTTTTCTGCATTTTATTCTTTTGTCTACTCAATTTATATTTGAATGATTTTTTCGTTAATATGTACATCAAGATTTATTATATTCTTACTATACATATGCATGTTTTCCGTATCCTGTTATGTTCTGTTCCTGATCTCTATGGCTACATGATCTACTGAGTTTTTGTCTCTGTCTTAATGTTCTGTTTACCCTTCAAACTGGTCAGCTGATGCTATTTCAGAAAGTGGCAGTTTACTTATTCCTGACTATCCACATTATTTACATTGCATCATTAATGTTATAATAATATTTATTACATAATATTTAATTTTTTAATTAAAAATATATTAAATAGTAAATACTTATTAAATGTTGGAGAGCTAATCAGGTAACCTATACTGTCTTCACACATTTTGAATGACTTCTCTATTATCCAGTCTTTGCTCTTTCAAGGACCAACCACAGGGTTGTAGTATGCCTTATATATCTCATTCCTGAATTCTGTTCAAATTCTTCAGCACAGCGACTTGTTGGAAATTGAAGATTTCTGTGGTCAGTGGTGGTGGTAATATGATTTCAAGACAAAATCATTTTCAAAAATTCAGCATAAAACATGCGTGACTGTAACATTTTTATATCCAAACAGACTCATTTTTCAATTTTGTTTTTTCATGAATTTTTAAGTACCCCTTTGTCTTCTCTGCCTTTGATTCATCTACACAGTAATTTAGTTTCTAAACTATACATTATCTGATTATAATGACAATCAGAGAGTGTACAACTACAGAGGGTATCTTTCTAGATTGAACATCTCAGGTTTCCACTCGATACTCATCTGCACTGTGGTCTGAATGACACACCTTCGTGTTTTTGTTTTGTATATTTTTAAGTTGACATTTTCCTTGATTGTAAGATTTTGAGCATTTTTACGTGCTGATTTTTTTTTATTTCAGTAAGAGGCTTAATTGAATGCAATGCTTGTTTACCTCAGATTCAAAATTCGACTAACCTCTGTGTTGGCAAGTTGTCTCCCAGAAGAAGCGAATATGAGATGAAACAAAATGTATGATATCACTAGTTAGTTCTGTGAGCAAAGGAAAATTTAAAAGGTTTGTCCTGCGTTTACTACACATTTTGTTTAATAAATAATTTCTAGTCCATAGTGAAAAACAATGGATTATAAGCACAGGTCGTGAGTCTCAGGAGATTTTCAGAGTTTCTAGGTTGAAATTCATGGAATGAAAAGGTAGATATTGAAATCTGAGGATGAAAAATACAGCTTTCCTGGGGAGGAGGACATTTGGCACAGTTTAGCTGCCACTTGGGCTGCTCTCATCCAGTGTTGGAATGGCTGAGTTTGATTCAGCTCTTGATTCTAATTCCTGCTAATGAGGCCCTGAAGACAGAGCATGAGGGATTCCTGTCTTACCTTAATTCCAACTTCCTGCTATGTGCATTTTAGAAAATGACAAAGAACAGCTCATGGGGTTGGGTCTCTGCCATAATCCTGGGAGGTCTGGGTTGATATCCTCTGCCCATGACCTGCTTCTGAAACAGGGAAGATGGCATTTACGTAGCAAACTAAAGGGTGGCACAGCTCTATCACCCCTTTTACGTAAGATCAAACTGATAATGAGAGAAACAATAGATGGGATATAATCTTTTGAAAGACATGAGAAAGTCTGTCAATATATTTATATGCCAAACTGCCAACAAATTCTTCAGAAATGAAGGTCAACAGCAAAATAAACTAAAATTAATTTTCCGAATCAATCATGTATTAAAATAAACATTTAAGGAAAGATCAAAGAATTAATACTCAAGGAAAACTTAATCTATGGAAGTAAATGAAGAATATTGGCAATAGTAAATATGTAGGTTTGTGTAGACATATTTTTGTCTCATTAATTTCCTTAAAGAGAACAGAGACTTTTAAGATACCAAAAATTCTCTGATTTGTAATGTAACATCAGCGTAAGATGAATGGGAATAATGAATAAAGCAATGAGAAGTTTCATGAAATTACTACTTCACATATTTGTAGTTTTTGAAATATTTTAACAAAATACTACACAAATTATACAGGTTATAGTATTATAAATATACATTATAATCTCTATATACTTAACATGTATAGAATAGTTGAAATAGAAGATAGTATTTGAAATTACTTGATAAATCTGAATCAAGCTATAAAAAGGAAGAAAATAAATACTGAAATCAAATTTGTCATCCTGCTAGAGGGAAACATGAGGCATATGCTGTCTATGAAAATGCAATTTTGGACAAATACACAGGAGGAATGAATGTAAAATCTAGAAGAAAACATGTTAGCCAAACTTTATGTATCAGCATACACTGTGGGCGTGAATTGGAGAAAAAGCTTGTCTCAAAACAAGAAATAGTGCAAAGTTCAAAGTTGCATAACAGTTATTTCATGAGAAATAAATGAAAATCTTCTATTTATAGATAATCAGTTAAACAATTTGAAATTATGTGAGGAAGAAAATGGACAGAATAGGATCCAAGTTTTACATCCATTTCTATGGTGTAACTCTGTATGCAAATTGGAACTTCACCCAGTAAATCATATAGCTGTTTTTACAGAAACTTAAACAGGGCAGCTATCAAAGGTCCTGGTCATTAGACATTGTTTTAGTCTATAAAACACTGTACTCTTTCTTTGGTTACCTCTTCTTCTTCTTAAATATCTACCTGAGCTTTTGCATTTGGCCATTGGAGCAAAATAATTTCTCTGGAAATCAATCTTTCCTATGTAGATTGAATATACTGGAGATATTGAATATGCTTGCAATACCTTTTCCTAGGATGCTGAGAAAATTTGTGAAAGTTTGTATAGTTGAAGGCCTTGGTACAAGTATAGTAATTTACAAACTGCTTTGGGGAAGGAGAGAAAATTTTATCTAGGCCCAAAGTTTGCCTGCTCAAGTATAATGGTATGGAATTCAATTCAGCAAGGAAGAAAGTTACCTTCACAGAAGGAATGTAACTCTTTGTATCAGGTGAAACACACAAAAGAATTTGAAAACAATTGATGGTGCCTTCCCTGATAAAGTGGCAGTCACAAGGTCTGCAATATCATTTTATAATTTATTTGACATTTATTAAGTAGTTTAATAACAGTGACATTTTAATCTAAGTCACATTTTATTAGTATTCACGAATATGCTTCATTTACTCAGATGCTCTGTGTATCTTTTCTATTCTCACTAATCATTTTTGTTCTTTCACTGTTGAAGTGGGTTATCTTGAAAACTAGAATGTTAGAAGAATACAGCAATACATAGCATTGCCATTAAAAACTTGTTGAGATTAAGAAGTAGTAAGTAATTTTAATTTTACTGGATTATTTTTTCATTTGTCTCAACGACAGTAAGTCATTAGGCCTGAAAGCCATCTGGATAGATCTATAGATACATGCCAGAGGTCATCTCTGGAAACACGATCATACATTATTATGAAGTTCCAATTTATATTGGGTTCTCCTGCTTAAAATCTTTAATAGTAATTTCTTCTGATGAACATGATAAATTTGATGACCATCCAGGGAGTTTTAACTTCAAATGCCTTTGCCAGATCAGTAGAATCCCTAAGGGTAAAACAGTAAGTAGAGAAATGATGTGGTGCCTTCAGGTAGACATATTGCACCTAAGATACTTCTATTGTAAACATCACAGATTCAAGGATGGAAGTTTGTAAGTGATCATTCTGTATTTGATCGTGCGTGATGCTTTAGTTTTGCTGTCCTCCCTGCCTGTGTGCAGAGTGACTCAGTGGTTAGATAAGCCTGTGAGATTTTTTTATCTCCGAAAAAAAATTTTTTAATTTACTTTTAAATTATTTTTATTATTTTTTATTAATTACATTGCATTATGTGGCACATTTTTATATGCACTGGGATTCCCCCCACCCTTCCCCAAACCCTCCCCCCACGGCGGATTGCTCCACCTTGTTGCATTTCCAAAGTTCAAATCCAGCTGAGATTCTTTCATTGGAGGTATTTACCAAGCATACAGTCCAGCATCTTATTGTCCTGGTAAGTTCAATAGTTTCTTGGTGAGACCATCTCTGGTCTGAAGGTAGAGCCAGCAGAGTATCATCCCGATCAATTAAAAGCCCCAACATAATATTTACAACCATTTACAACATTATGACATTAATTGACATGGTATTGATTAACAAATATGTTAGTAGGAAAAATGCAGGTTCTCAACCACAACCTGTGACTTCTTCATAGACATTTCCATTTCGGTTTATATTCAACCGTGTTCTATACACCTTAAAATGGCTATAGATTACCATTCAGCTGTCTCCTGTCTATTTTAGTTTTAGTATTTAGCAATTTATAGCATTGAAGCATGGTTTCTCTGAACCTGACTGTTTTTTGGGTAGTCTATAACTCTAGAACAAGACATATGTCAACAGTTTAGGTGAACAGTTTTAGGAGGGGTGTGCAGAGAAATCTTCCATACCCCAGTGAGGAGTAACTAATCTTTGTGTCCCACCCAGTGAGTTATAAGTACATCCCCGATATCTCTGAAAATTTTAATTTCAATTTTATTGCTGCTCCTAGCAGCTTATACATTGTTCAAATCTCATTTCTCACGTCAAGTAATACTTACAAAATCAGTAGGCTTATGGAGCCTCTTGAAAATATGAGGTTGCTATTTCTAAAAACTACAGTTACCACATATAGTGCTTTGTAAATGAGAGAAAATCAGCAGAGGAAGTTCAATATATTGGTATATGGAACCCAGGCGGCAAAATGTGTTTTAACATAGATTGAAGTCAATTGTCTTCCTAGGTAGGTCTTCCTACACAGTCCTTTTGTCTATGATAATGCCACTCTGGGGTAGTGGAGGAAGAGAGGAGAACTGAATACGTAATGATGCTAATTTACCTCATGTAGGAACCGCGCAAAAGTGCCCTTCTGCATTTACTCTGTTAGGGAAAGTGATGCGAGAGTTTGCTATAGCAATGCATGATAAAAAGCAAAATTGATCTTTTTTTGTGTGTGTTTGTCCTCTTTTGTTGACGTGGGAACAATATTGAATGGCTTCTGGCAACTACTAATCAATTGCTATCTTTCCAACAATCTTCTCTGTCATTGTTTGATACTCTTTTTATCTGTTCTCTCAGCACATCCTATCCTAGTGCTATTCATTTACTCGAACACTTATTGAGTGCTTACCTAGTGGTCTACACTGTACTAAGTGTTACAGGGAGTGCATCTAAGTTCAGAGGAAGAAAATATATATTCTCTGCCTTAAATAAGACATCAGTCCAGCTGCACTCAATAACTTGACCTGCTCCAAGTGCTTTAGCACTCTCGTGAGAAATTAAATGAATATACATACTGATGTTTAAATACAAACACACATAACAGTTCTGTTTAAAAGACTACTATAAGCATATGGATAGTGATTTCCTGACTTTCTACAGATTTTTCTAAATTCTTCAAAAATAAAACTATACAAATAAATCCTAAATAAATCCTAAATAAATTCTATCATTAATCCATGTGTAAATTATTATGTTAAATTTCCTATCCTGTGCTATATTGCATAGCATGATCCATTCTGTTAAGCATGTTTCTTATTATTGTGGTGGGAATCAACCAATTATCAGTATTTTACTACCCCTGCTTCCAGTGGATTTAAGGTTTTCTGTTAACTTCTGGGACCAAGGTAGTTGTAGGTGACTCTGAATGAGGCTCTAGCAGTAATCCATGTAACAAAGAATTGAACCATGAAGAGTAGGGACTGATGCAGGGTGATGAGAATGTAGGCCTAAACATTTAAGACATGAGAGTTTCAGAACTCTGAAAGGATGGGGTTAAAGACAAGTGCTGAACAAACTTGGGACACACCAGCACGGGAAGCATTTTAGGACTTCTTAGAACTCTAGGGTGTCTATTGCCCCCGAGTCCTCTGCTTTTCACCTTGATCCTTCATAATCCTTCAGAAAGCACCCATAAATGGTCACGGATTGTTCACAGGACTTAAGAAGAAACTTATAATCAATTACTTGTTAGAACAAGAATGATTTACGATTTTGTGGATCCAGAAAAGTAGGAAATCAAGTGAGTGATTTGATAGCGGGCATGCCAGCTTTGCTTTGCAGGCGTGTTTATTTGCTAGTGACATTCTCATGCTCTTATAGAACTATTCAACAACCAAAAAAGTCACAAGATACTTCATATTAAAAATTTTATTAGATATGGGCATCTCACCTGCAGTAGTTCTGTGTTTAGCAAACGTGTGGATCAGGATGTTGACTGAAAGTGAGAATTCACCCATATTCTAAAAAAGTAAATACACCCCAAAATGTATGTTTTGTATAATACTTTTGTCTTTTAATGAATTTCAAATTTATGCTTGCCTTTTAACTTTTAGAAGTTGAAATTCCTTTTGAGTTTCTCTTTTTTGAACATTCTGAATTGATATTTTAAGGACATCTTCTGAAATTGTACTATGCAAGTTTTGTGTGAGTTGTAGAGGTTGCATTGCTGGGTAAAGGAGTGAATGCTAATTATACCAAGGTTTTCAAGTCAATGTTATGCTCATAGAATGGTGTACATTTTTCATGGCTTTTAAGATGCTACCTGTAGTGCACACATCCTGGCTTGTTGGGCCTGGGTTTGAGTTCAGGCTCCATTTCATATTCTAGCTTTCTTGCTCTCAACATGGTGAACCCGATTAGTAGATGGCTTCTTGAATGTTAATGGAGGCTCTCTTTAACTGCACCTCTAAGTTTAGCAATGACTAGGTAATCGTGTCACATCAGTTTGACAGTAATGTATTAAATCATTAAATCATAACTGTCCCCAGCACAGTCAAGGCAGTCAGGTTTAGAATTCTCAGTCAGATGTGCAGCTCACTCTGTACCAAATAGCTCCACCCCTGAAGTCACTTTTCATCACATTTCTGGTCTGTGAAAAATATGGTTTGACTTGATTGACAATGGTATGCCACGGTTTCCAGTTGTCAAAGTTATTTACAAGTTGACGATCTGCCAGAAATAAGATGGAAGAGGAACTGACTGAATCAGGTAATTGAAATTATTTCTCGATTCTCAGTCACATAAAACCTGGTGTGTTTTTTTTGGTCATAGATAACAGGTTTGAATAAGATTGTTAATGAGAAAGGTTAAATTTGGATAATTGTGCATGCACATTAAAACCATCCACCAGGTCTAAGTGCCTGCTATTTGGACAAATTCTGGTATACCGTTTCATTTCTCATTCTCAGATGCAGAATCATCCCAGCACTCAAAGTTTCTGACCTTTAGAAAATGTCAGAGGAGAAGAAAATGCTTCCTAGAATGCCAATCAGTGGTTTCTCACCAAATTATGATTTGTTTATTTTAGTTCTGGAAACTTTTGATAACTTTGTTTCTTTAGAAAACATAAAAGGATAAAAATGTGTTTTCTCTGAGTGACTGAGACTGGAGGGTATGATTTTCTTTGGGTTTGATTGGCAATGCTCTGTTTCATACCGCCCTATTGACGTGATTATTAATAGTGTCTCTTTCACGTTCAAATGTGTAACAGCTTGGCTAATGGTAAGTTTTATTACCAGTTTTATTAGTCTGGTTTCTAAAGAGAGAAAGGGTCAGACATATGTGTAAAAGTAGAATAGTTAGATAGCTGTTAGATATTTTTAAAAATTTTTAGCATTTTTATATGCGTTCAGCTGTATGGGAGCATAGTGCACTGTTCCAACAAATGCATGTGATGTAAGGTAGCTTCATCCATCAGTTAACATGCTTATTTCTAAATCCTTTCAGTGTATCTGGACCTTTGCAGTGATCTTTCTCTAGGTCTTTCTAGAGTTTACAGTTCATTGTTGTGACTCTGTCAGCCCTACTGTGCTGTAGAACATGAGAATCTGTTACTTCTGTCGCTGATACGTTACCTAATCTCTTAACATCTACATCCGTTTCTCCCAGTGTTTCGCAGCCATGATTCTAAATTCAAGTCAACTTTAATTTTTTTTGCATCTTTCACATATGATAAAGAACATGTCATAAATATGTAATAAATATTTATATATATTGCTGTGTCTAGCTTATTTCACTTAACATAATGTCCTTCAGTTCCAACCCACTTTGTTGTAAATGTCAGGATTCCATGTCTTATGATTTAAAATATCCTGTTGCATTTACATACTGAATTTTCTTCATACATTCTTCCATCAGTGGGCATGTAAGGGGATTTCACATCATGACGATTGTAAATACTGCTAAGCAATTTCTGATATACTGGTTTCAGCTGCTTTTTTGATATACTCGGATAATTGAAATTACATATTAATAATCTACGAAAGTGCATCATTTAGACTAGAGAATAGCTAGATACTATAATCATCTGGCTAATCAGTCTGACTTTAAAAAATTAGGAAATTTTTCTAACCAGACATTTAAAAATTGTTACAATTAAATCTATTCAGCTACAGTAAACTGACTGATACAGTTAACACAAGTTTTCCTATCCTTCATCACTGAAAGATATTCATGGCACATTGAACACTCATAGGTGAATTTTATTCTCTAATCTGCCCTCAGACTTCTGTTTCTACCAGATTAATGCTATGCAACTGTGGATATATAATGTTATACCAAAAAATGTTTCATTACGAATCCGTCTTTCCCCAAAATGTAATCAGTTTGCAGTGCAGAAACGTGGTTCTTAGTACATGACCATTCAGTATGTGTTCTAATTTCAAATTGTCTGCGTATTGACAACATGAAAATGGGTAGCTTATATAAGTTTATATGGAGTAGGATAGAGAATTGATATTGCAAATCCATGCACAATCTAAGTTCCAGTACCATTCTAGCTGATTTGAGCCACCATAACAAAAATAGCACATAGTAGATGACTTGAAAATGCCATTCATTTCTCACATTTCTGGAAGCCAGTCCAACATGCTGGCTGGTGCATGGCTCTACCTGGTGAGAAGCTGTTTTCTGGTTTATAGACAGTGTATTCTCATGAGTTGCTTAGCTAATGCAAGTGGTGATGGATTTTTTTCTGATTTCTTTTACGTTGTTAATGCCATGCGTGAGGGCTTTGTCCATGCAACCTAGTCACTACTCAAATGCCTCATGTGTTAATTCTTCGTCACATGATTCTGGTTTTTGGCTATTGCAAAGTTTGGAAATCATTGGTGATGGCTCAAGGAGTTGGGTGTGTACCAATCATTGAGTTCCTGGCCTAATGCTGGTCATTGGACATTTGATTAATAAACTCAGAAGACACATTTTTTCTCTCTCCTCAAATAAACTGAAAAATATAAGTATGTGCTTCAACTCAGTTTTCTCATGGACAAATTAAAATCCAAGTGTTACACAAAGGACTATAAGTGAGTTCAATGAAATGATCCAAAACATTCTTTTCTCTCAGTATCTACATAAAATAAGCTTTTTTGTAGAAGTTTACCATTTTCTGTATAATCATCCTTATTATAGGATGACTTAGGGGTTAAAGAGTTTTTCCCCCTGAAAAATAAATATCCATGTACTTTAAAAGTTCAATGAAAACTGAAACTAGATTTTCAGATTAATTTGCTACAAGATATGTTTAAATCCATGCATGGACCTTTCCTAATAGTAATTTTACATGAAATGTTTGAAGGTCTTTAAAATGCGTGAGTTTAACCAAAATAATGTTATCCTTTAATTGAGCTTCAGGAAACTTTCTGAAGGTGGCATGGTATATGTGATCATTTTCATGGTGAAAAGAGAACTCAGACCTGATTAATGGGGACGTTGTAACTGTTGTGGAGCAAACTTTTTTTGCTAATTATGTTTTCTTCTCTGGGCTACAGTTAACAGAAAACAAGTGAGCCAATATCTTGTGTCATGGATTCATAAAACAGAAAATAGCATAATGGATATTCTATTTGAATACCAAGAAATTATTTCCTTGACTGTGAAATCTGATGGATTTCAGTCTGATGAGGAAACAAGCATTGCTGTCTGGCCTGGGGAGGGTGGCATGGAGATCTAGACTGAAGAGTGAGTCAACTATGCCAAGCAAAGGAAATCTCTGTGTGTTTCCTGTGTTTGGCTGTCTGTGAGAACTTTCTAGTGAGAGTTCCCACAAATATTGCCAGGAAATAAAGCAGCATAGATTTTTCTAATTAAAAGAACCCCTTGTTTTAGGAAGCATATCAATGAAGCCCTTGGTTTAAATTCTGTTTGAATAACTACCTTGTAGTTTGGAATTCTCATCATGAACTATGTGTCACTAAACAGCACAATGCAACTTTGTAAAAGATCCATTTTAGAAATTGCATGCCATTCTCTGCTTGTCCTTTTCTGGAAGGAGAACCCGATGGTTGGCTTGGGGCCGGGGTGGGAGGGTGGTTGGTTACTTTACTCCTTCAATTCTTCTCTAACATTTATTACCAGGTGTGAATGCAAAATATTCTCTTGCTTCTGTTTTACATTTAAACATATAGAACATGACATGCATAGATCTGTTAATTAAAATTTTAATTCTAAATTTAAAAATCATCTAATTTTGGAAAGATAATTGTTTTAATAGATTTGAGAACTCAGAGGTAGTATATTCAGAATAATTTTAAGTTCCAAAAAGCATAAATATGGAATATGAAATTATTTTTTAAAATTATATTTATTTACATTTGCAATGTAGGAATGGGGTGGAGAAAGAGAAAGAGAGAGATTTAGAGAAACATATAAAGCCTAAGAGACTATTCTTATCCACTGCTTTATACCATAAATGCCCTGGATGAGGACAAAGTTAAAAGCCAAGAACTCAGTCCGCATTGTCTATGTGAATGATAGACACCCAAGTGGCTGAAGCACCATGTGCTGCCTAACAGAGCACATTGACTGGAAGCACATAATCAGAAGTGGAGCTAAGATTTGAACCGAGACATTGTGTTATAGTAGGTCTGCGCATGAAACTGAATCTCAACTTCTCTACATCCACTTCACTGTTATTGATATTCACACATGTAGTCAGATCAGTATCTATGTTTTCATCCTTATCTATGAATTTGGAGACGTCGTTACTCTGCACTTGTCTTTTCTTGGTCAAGTAAACAGATAGTAATATTCTCCTACACAACACGTTTTCCTAATAGAACACAGAAAATTGTTGTATACACAGTATTTTCAACCAGTCATTTATCATACTTCTTTTTACCCAGATGACAGTATCTGTTTCTTTTTAGGTTAAACTCATTTGTTTGAATGGCATGGTTAAAGACAGGGGTAAGGGTGAGAGAAGGATGGGAAGAGACATGCATACCTAGATACACAAATCTTCCATCTGCTGTTTCACTTCCCAAATGACTTCAATGGCCTGGGTTGGGTCAGACTGGAATTAGGAGCTAGGAAACTTTGTGTTGTCTTTTATGTGTGTGCAGGAACCCAAGCACATGAGCCATTTTCCCCTGCTTTCGCTAGCATGTAAGTAGGCAACTGGATCAGGATTGGAGCAACTGGTGTTCAAATCATTGCCAATGTGGATGTCAGCATGACACGCAGCACATTTGAACATTTTTCTGTAATATGGACTCAATTTTGTTCCTCGCGATTTATTTACATCACTATTTAGCTGTGATTAGGTATTCAAAGTCAGATATCAGAACATGTTTTATATTGAGACAACAGAATATAGAGTTTGCACATAAAAATATTTTGCCATTGAAAGCCTCCTGAGCCTACTGATTTTATTTAGATGCATGTTTAGTCTTATAAGATAATATACTACATTTTTGTCAGTAAAATTCTCATCATTTTTATAGCAGCAAAAGGAAACTAATGCAGAGTTGAATTCTAACAAAATGACCCTGTCTCCTCCTTTATCACTAAGCTGGTTCCACTGGATTTTTCTTACACAAGTTATTAAATTACACAAATGGCACTCTCTCATTTCCACCACATGGAATATAAAATGCTAATTCTGAACTTGAATTAGAGTGTAACAGAAAGGCTGTAAATTTGAGGTTTTTTTTTTCTCAAGGCATAAATACCATGTTAATGATTTTGCTTGTAAAGCAAAAGATGAAATTGTAAAAATGGTGGCAACTTCTTCCACCTCCTCCTCCCTTTGTCAAATCATTCTTTTTCTTAAATATCTACTGGTTAATTCTGAAGTGTCTACTATACCTAAGGTATGGCAATAATTATGGAGTAATGAAGGCAGTTAATGTAGATTTCCTCCCTGGCCAATTGTTGGTGGTTAGTTGTGTGACAAGGTGGCAGCGTACACAGAGGAAAGCCACGTGGAAATTCAGTGATGAGTCATGTGACGGACATTTGTGTGAGTGCAACATGGCATATTTTCAGTCCACCACACCTCACTGCAGAAAAGGAATGATTGCATTTCTGATGAGTTCCAAAATAGTGGAAGACATGAGCCAAATGTAAATTCAAGGAAAACGTTGACTCAGTCAGCAGAGATTGGGGCAGTTTACCATCACTGAGGTTTCAGCTATGTGAGAAAATAGATTAATGTAGACGTGAGTATAAATAGCAAAATATGAAGGCTCTTGCACGTCGTATTACAATTTCTGAAGGAAATGAGAATATCTTTGTGAGATTCGATGCAGAGAAAAGATACATAGATTTATGTTTTACAAAGATTCATCTGGTGTGTTGTAATTTATTATCTGGCTCAATCTCAGCCCAGTCTAATTCAGTCTTGGTTCATAGAACTTTCATTTTTATCATTCTTAAGATTAATCTTTCATTGTTAATGTTAGAGTGTCTGAATCACATCAAGCTTTTTACTGTTTGGGGCTTATATGTATGTCTTCTCATTTTCCTACACTCTCACTGATGGCACATTTATCTACATAATTCCTGTTGGCCAATGGTTTTCAGTGTATTGGAACCTCACGTTGCCCATAGAAACATACATTCAGGTGATCAGTGACATGAAGCAGATATTATGCTGGACTTTGGATTATATGAGTTAAAACAGGTCCATATGTATTTAGCACTCTAGATACGTACTTTTTAAAGTAAAGATTTATTTTTATTGGAAAGTCAGATTTATAGATAGAAGGAGAGACAGAAACAAAGATCTCCCATCCTCTGGTTCCCTGTCCAAGTGGCCACAATGGCCGGAGCTGAGCCAAAGCCAGGAGCCAGGAGCTTCTTCTGGGTCTCCTATGCAGGTACAGGGTCCCAAGGCTATGACTTCACTTACATCTGAGAATGAAAGGCTGCTGCCCATGGGAAGATGGCGGAAGCAAGTCTAGGCTGTTTCCTATTTCTGTCGAAGGAAAAACTGCAAGGAAGAATTTACTCAAGGAAACTAGAATAGGGTAGAGAAACGTGAGCAAATTTGGTAGCCAAGTCCACAGATACAAAAAGGAGTTTTAAAGACATATGGTGTGTCAGATCTTAAGGTGTTTGTGTTCTTTGATCAAACATAGCAGTAAACTTCTGCTTATCTTCTGCACAGAAGGTAATTTCACTACTTGGAGTGTTGGTTCCAGAAAAGTTAGGCTTCTGTCCTTTTACAAAAGCAGGAAACATGAAGCCTGATTTTCCTTGATGACTACATTTTACAGTAATGCTTCCCGGGTACTTAAGAAAGATACCCTTGGACACCCTAAATGGGATGAGGTTCCCACTAAGGAGCAAGTGTGCTGGAATGGGGGCTGCGATCTGGCTAGGCAACAGTTGTACTCTCCCGTGGCACTAGTGTGGCTGGGATTGGTTGTGCCAGGCCGGGCCAAACACCAACACCAACTGGTGTCCTGGGGAACCAGGGTAGACGTGGGACTGACTAGGCAAGGTCTCAATCCCCTACTGAGCCATCTGTGAGCTATACGTGGGCATGGACGAGCCATGGCCAGGCTGATACATCCAACAAGAACCAGAACGGGGTGAAAGCCAGCCAGATAAACCACTGTCCCTGCTAGGACAGAAGGTGAACTGAGTAGGGCTGGCTCATGGACCCCCTGGTTAGTGCAAAATAAGCACAAGAAGCAGGATAGGAAACTGCCCAGAATAGGCCATGGAAAGTTTCCCACCGGCATACATTTGGCATGGGTCGGGGTGGACTGGGCTGAAACGGTACATGTCATCCACTGGCAAACCCAGGCGCCACAACGGGGTGTGGGTCGGGCCGGGTTTGGTCGTGACAAGAACTAGTACACGAGACAGAAAGCCAAGGTGAGGTTACCTGTACTAGATTTGAATGCAGCACCCAACCAGCACACATGAGAACCAGGAAGGGAGAGGGCAGAGCCAGCGGGGGGATTGAGGGGCTGGTCCCCTCGCCGGACAGCCACTCCCACTGGATAGCATGGGCAGAAATGGGGACAGACCAGACTAAGGAAGTAGTGGGTTCCCCCCTCTTGGGTCACTACTCCCGCGGGAGGACATCAGAACTAGGACGAAGGCTGGAGTGGCTAGATGAAGAGACACTCAGCAACATCCGTGAGGGCTAGATGGTTGAGTTGGTTAGAAGGAACTAAGCTTTAATACCCATTCCATTGATAGGTATAGGAGCCAAATGGGAGGTGGAACAGACTGGACTAGTCGGCTATGCACATTGGCAGGCCAGGGTGGGAGGCATGGCTGGAGGGGGTTATTGTGGGTCGCCTCCACTGGGCTACAGCTCCCATCATTTGATAAAAGGGCCGAGTATGTGCTGGGCAGAACCAGGTTGGACTACAACACCCATTGGTTCCAGTGCAAGTCGGGACTGAGAGCAGAACCAACCCAGCAACTGCAACCACCAGCTGATCGTGGAGATGGACTGTGCCGGGCCCTGTGCTTACTAGAACATACGGGAACCTGATCTGGGAATACCTCAAAGTTTCTTTGAAGATCTCCCCAATTGAACTGCTGGACTCAGAACTCTAACCAAGAAAAGACAGAAGACAGAACAGGTCAATCATTCATCTCAGCTATATGATGGCAGCGAAATACTGGGCAAATGAAGACCCTATCATGGACTGTGTAAATCAGTGGACGACCTCATTGAGCGAAACTGGCAGCGATTCATAACTGAAGAACTGTTAAAACCACTTGAGCAAATATCTCAGAGCATGCCCCACATCCGGGACTTTGGGTGGGCAGGAAACCAGGTGGGGCTTCTCCCTCAATATCCCCCTTTACCTCAGATACATGATGGAAACAATATGGACATAACAGTATTGCCCACTTCCCTATACCCCCTGAACCTTTTTTTTTAACTGTAATTAACTATGTAAAGATTGTCAACAACAATACAATAAAAATATAAAAAAAAGAAAGATACCCTTGCATTTAAAAAATGATACAAAATTTAAATATATATATATATATATACACACACACATCTCAAAGGTCAGAGGTATAACTTACAGTTAAAATGAATATTTCAGTAAAATGACTTTTACTGATTTCCTCAGGCTTTTTTTGTACCTTTTGTATATCACATTTGAGTGATAATCTTTTAACTTCTTGTTTTTATTGGATACCTGCCAACAAAGAAAATTATTTTTGTGTTTAATATGGAAATATTTCTTACTCCTACATTATAGAAAAGAAGATCAGGACTAAGTAATTAAATTAATGCTGTTTTGCTATTTATCTAATAAATGAAAATACCAACAGCAAACTAGCATCAGTCTGATACCAAACGTTAGGTATTTCTCCACTTTCATCTTTTTGATTCCTTTGAAATTGTTTGCTATCAAATTGCTAAGCTTAGATTTTTGCCATAGTAAGTGCCTTAACTTTAGTAAAGCTATAATTTCATTAAAAGTCTTCCCCAATTATGTATCCCTTGCCTGACAGTAGAGAGTAATCCTATACAAGGACGATTAATAAATTCCTATCAAATTAAGTCTTTTATTTGTGTCTGTTATATAACTGTAAATGTTAATGATGTTGCTCCATAAAGAGGGAAAGGTCTTTAAGAGTAACCTCTGAAGGAAATACTGGACACTTTTATTTGCCACGTGCTTTAAACTTCAAGCTCAATACTTTCCTCAAACACTTTTTTAAAAATAAATGTCAATTTTGGCATCTGACACAAAATTATTTTGGAAATAATTAAGTGAAGTGATGAACTGTGCTTAAAGGGTAATCAGTTTGGCAAAATATCTCTGTTCCCCAGAACTTCTTTCCTGACTTTGCAACTATTGCTTAATTTTTGATTATTCAATGCTTTCTAGTTCAGATCGATAGAATTTGTTTCCAAGCGCAAACCAGTGCAATGTGCAGGTTAGTGATTTCTTTTTCTTACTGATCAGATTTCTTACTGCAATTGGATTCGAGGATTATTTTCATTTTTAAAGTAAACTAAACCCTGATTATCTGCAAAAACAAGCATGACAATAATGCAAATCTCATTGCAAGTAATATGAAATCTTAAAATCTCATCTTATTGAGAACGAAAGTCACTTGAAAAAGAGATTTAAGGATTACTTTCTAAATCAGTTTTTAATCTTTTGCATTTTTTATTACAGTGCAATGAAAATTTATAATGAAAATACAGTCCTTAACCTTTAATAATTCATGTTATTTCAAACTGTTTAATTCTAAGGAAGACAGAGCTCCATATATCAGATTAATAGATCAAAGTGCAGAAATTTGTAGCAAACAGATGTTTAAAGCACGCAGTACACATTTAGACATAGAAAGTTGGGCGAATGCAAGAGAGGAATAGGGTGAGGACAGGTTCAAATGGTTGGAGAAGGATGAGTTAAGGAGAAGCAGAGAAGGGATGCAATCCTGGGAAATAAGAGTCCAGGTTGATGGCAGAGGAACAACTGGAGACCCTGGCTGGGGGGAAAGAGCAGAGAAAGTAGAATGGTGCTGCAGTGATCAGCAACCCCAGTTGCAATATTTGAACTCCACTGGTGGCCAGGAGGAAAGGGGATTTCACCAGGAACTCAGGAGGACTCAGCCATAGAACCATGGGTCCTGCTGATGTTTTGAATCCAGCCATGAACGGAAACAGAGTGGCAGAGATCTAGTGGAAAGGTGTGCGAACATGGTGGATTCACAGCTCAGACCCCCACCAATGCCCTGTTATTCTTGTGAACTGGGGATAAAGCTCCAGGGGAAAGACAGCAGTGAGCTATTTATACTCAGAGCCAGGGAAATAAAACTTGCTTTCAGCTCAATGTATTGCAGTGGTCCCAGCATTAAAATAATACCAACTTGACATCCCATGGGTTCCATTCAAAATATGTCAGGGTTGTTCCAAGACTTAAGTGCTAGCAGGTTCCTGCAAGAAGAGGAAAAAAAAATCCATGCAACGGACACCACTGATGGCTCTGTGATTTGGTTGAAGTCACAGATGTCATCTCCCTAATCCTAGATACCACTGGAAGTAGGAGTGAGAAAAAGGCTGAGCAGACATGGAGTGGCAACCTGTGAACCGACTGTGGAGGTCATGACAGAAGTGTAGCAGAGAAGCCCAGGACTGGTACTGGCCAGACGGAGTGGCTTGAGTGATGGCAGAGAA
Organism: Ochotona princeps; assembly: GCF_030435755.1. NCBI lineage: Eukaryota > Metazoa > Chordata > Mammalia > Lagomorpha > Ochotonidae > Ochotona > Ochotona princeps. The sequence continues at coordinate 14,360,511 of NC_080851.1, forward strand.
CCGGGCACTAAGCTGCATCAGTAAAGTAGACTTGTAGACCTGTGGATGCCACAGCTTAAAAACTGGCTCCAATGACAAAAATCCACTAATCAGAATTGAAGTGACTAGATATGAAAAAGGAAATATAATGTGGGATACCTCAGACATGCATAGAATAATCGGGATCTATTACAAGAATCATATACCAGCAAATCAGAAGACCCAGAAGAAATGGATAGCTGTTTAGGCACATACAATCTACCAAAATTAATCCTGAAGCAATTAAAATCTAAAAGGACCTATAACCAGGACAGAGATTGAATCAGTAATTAAGTCCCTCTCAACAAAGAGGAGCCCAGCACCAGATGCTTTCACTGCTGAATTCTGCCAAATGTTTCAAGAAAAACTTACCTCAATCCTCCACAAGCTATTCAAAAACAATGCAAAGGGAGATAATCCTTCCAAACTCGTACTATGAAGCCAACATCCCCTTAATACCAAAGCCAGGTACAGACACAACAGAGAAAGCAAGCTACAGACCAATATCCCTGATGAACATAGGTGCAGAAATCTACAAAATAATACCCAACAGAATCCAACAATTCATCAGATCATTCATCCATACCCAGGTGGAATATATCCCTGTAATGCAATGGTGGTTTAACATTTCCTACTCAATATATGTGATATTGTACATCAACAGATTGAATAACAAAAATTATATGATTATCTCAATAGATGCAGAAAAAGCATCTGGTAAAATCCAACACCACTTTTTGCCCAAAACCCTAAGTAAGATAGGCATAGAAGAAACATTCTACAACACCATCAAAGCCGTATGCAAAAAGTCCAATGCTAGCATCACACTGAGTGGAAAGACTGGAAGCTTTTGCACTAAGACCGGGAACTAGACAAGGATGTCCACTTTCACCATTGCTATTCAACATAGTATTGGATGTCCTCACCAGAGCTGGTAAGCAAGAAAAAAGTTAAAGGAAGTCAAATTGGAAATGAGAAAATAAAATTATCCTTTTTTTCAGTGGTCATGATTCTGTATATAGAGAACTAAAAGCCTCAATTAAAAGGAGCTCAAGTTTTGGAACTCAAGTTTGCCAGGATAGCAGGATAAAATTAATTAACATAAATCAATGGCCCTATAATATACAAGTAACTCCATGGCTGAGAAATAACTTTTAAGTATAATCACCTTTAAAATAGCAGCAAAGGGGGTGGCATGATGGCTCAGTGGCTAAATCTTGGCCTTGCAAGTACTGAGATCCCATATGGGTGCCAGTTTGTGTCTGGCTGCTCCACTTACGAACCAGCTCCCTGCTTGTGGCCTGGGAAACCTATGATGGCATGATATAATTACATAGCAGAAGTTTTGACTTGTGACTGTTACTGGAGGACTGTATTATTATAATGGGGGGACCATTTGGAGGAATTGGAGATCAGTTGGTGGAAAGTGAATCTCTGTGCCTAAGAAATCGTATTAAAAATTTTAAAATATATATTCATATAAAAATAAGCAGGACAATGTTATTTACACAAAAACTATGCATTAATAATATGCTAGAAACTGCCATCAATGAGGAAGGACAAGTCCTTTGTCTAGAACTGAGCCATTGTTTATAAATAGTGTGACTCAAACTACATATTTGATGATGACAATAAACTTTCGTTGTATCAGATTGTACACATGTCCTCTCCCAAACCCCCAGATTATCTCAGTCTAGCTGGTACTGATATCAAATATTCATCTGACATATGTGAAAATCAGTTAATACAAATGCATGCTCATTTTGGACTTAAGGTTTAAGCTAACTTACAACTTGACCATTTCAAAAGATCGCATAAGCAACTTTGACAAATCACACCTTTCTGTCTTGAAACAAATGCTATTGTTAGCAAAATGACATCTGTAGCAGTAGATAAGGTTGTTTCTCAGACCTTTTAATATGTGACCTACTACGATTATCTGTCAGTCTATGAAATTCTAGATGGTTTACACAAGCGAAATTAAGGTGTTTCTTTCCCAATCAAGGCTATTGTTTCAAATGGCCTTACTGTGCACTCATTAACCTGAGAGGGAGATGTGCAGAGACAAAATTAAAAACTAGATGTTCTGGCTGAACATCTTTCTGTGTGAGATATTTGACGGTCGGTACTTCAAAGGAATCTGAGGGCAGGGTAATTGTACCTTCATCGAATTATGAAGATACCAGAAGCCTACTTGTAAGAGCATGACAAAGTAACAAACAAAGCTCTATGTTGCACTCAAATTTATTCCTCTGTTTTTCATTCTAGGAGGAATGCGCAGGCCTACAATGAATATATTCTTTTTTTGCCTATTTTTTTTAAGTTGTGATTTTCTATGACATGGTGTCTTGCTGAAAGGATGTTCTTAAAGACAACTACCTTAGACACTGGAGACACGTGAGGCTAGGAAATGTCACAGAAGTTGAAACCAAGGGTGATGGATGAAAATGCATAGGAAAATACCATTCCACAAGCTGGATCTAAAAAAATCGGCTCTCCAAGAACTCATTGGGGAGCTGCTCTTATTAATAGTGATTCAACAACTTTATCTTTGTTATTGTTCATTTAAATCTAAGTTATTTTTTTTTCTCTTTTTGAGTGTGAGCTGTTTTTGTGCTTATTCCACCCCACTGTTAGTTCTATAGATGATGAAGAGAGATTAAACACTCTTATTTTCTAATTTTGTAGGTCTGGAGAACCACGTGCACCGTGATGGAGAGGCCTGCTCCCCATCCTGATCTACTGGGTAGGTTTAATCTGTGATCAGGCTTGGAGGGTTCTGCTCAGCAGGGTGGAGGGATCCCAGGGTGACTGTCTGATTCTGTGTAAAAGCACCCTCTTGAATCTTTTGGCATGGAAAGAATGGAGGTGGCAGAGACAGCAAGCTCTACTCACTGTTTGTTCTGTTCTTGGTTTTCAGCTGGTTGACGAGAATAAAGATGATTTTTCCAAAACAATGGGAAATATGTGTAAAGAATAACCTTAAATTCTTTGCTTGGGGTATGCAGAAAAATGTGTTAATAACATTTCAGTAAGAGAAGGCACAATAACCACTTCCTCTTCCACTCTGTGTCTGCACTCCAGTGTGGGACGGTCTACAGTTTTGATTCTGTGGATTTGAACATCCTTGTCAAGAAGGATTCAGCTGCCAGTTCTGAAAAGGTAAGAAGATGTTCACCTTTAACTTGATTTGACTTCTCTTATTCATTTTTATTATAGATATTAAAGAGGTAAACATTTAGATTTAGGTACACATGCTGAAATGCTCATAACCATGTTAACATAAGCATTATCATCTATAATTGCATTCATTTTTTTCATTTTTTATTATATTTTGACCATCTTTACATAGTTAATTAGGGTAAAAGGTTCAATGGCTACAGGAAAGTGGGTAAGACTATTATTTTCACATTGTTTTCTTCATGTATCTGGGAATTACATTCGTTTTTGTAAGAGCATCTGAAGTCTACTCATTTTGCACATTTCAATATAAATGCAATATTATTTCAAAAATTAATACAAAGTTATAGTCCTCATACTATATATTGCATGCCTAGACATATTCAGCCTAACTCAAATTTATCTTTTACTTAATTGTCCATATTTTTTGTTCCTCCTTTCCCCTGATAACTACTGTTCTTCAATTCTGTTTGCATCTTTTTCTTTATATAGGGATTAAGTAAATGTTAGATCTGTCGACTTTTGGCTTGTTTCACTTGGCATACTCTGTTTCGTACATGTTTTGCAAGCGAAGGTCTTCCTTTATTAAGGTGGAATAATAATGTCTGGTATTTACCATCATTTTAAATCCACTAGTATGTCAAGGAGCATTTAGATGGTTTCCATATCTCAGCAATTGTGAATTACAATTTGAATTCATGACTGACTTATATTTGCATTAACCTCTGTGGAGCATATGACATTCTGTGGAAGGAGATATTGAGTATAAAGGAAATGAGAATTTTACGTTCCTGGAGAAAAAAGAATGATGATCTGTTTACATAACTTTGAGGAAATTGGCATGACCACATCCAAAAGGAAAGCAAATGTGTTGTGAATGAAGTAGGCCGTCCATGGCATATGCTTAGGGGCTAGAAGGAAGGTAAGAGTTAAAATTATTGCAGACTAGAGAGATGACTGGGTGATAGAGTTTACTCTTTGAGCCAGGAAAATACTTGAGATGCTTGTAAGAAACTAGTTTATAATTTATTAGTGAAGATTGAGCAATCACTGGTGACCCCTAGGAAGTTGATCTTTGCCTTAGTCCTTCTAGTTAGTAATTTGTTTCTGGTTTTGTATTTACTCCTTAAAAGCTTGTATCACTCAGCTATTTGGAGGTATGAATCCTGACAGTTATTTCTGGACTCGACCACACCTTTGCTTACTTTATCCTCCTAAAATTAAGCTTGGTTTTCCTGACTTCCAACTTCAATGAGCCTACACACATACCCACACACAGGCTTCTGGATTTTTTTCTGAAGAACTACCAGATAAGCTTCTGAGAACTCTATCAGAGATTAAAATACTTCCTGGAATGTGTGTCTTTTGCCTCTGATTCTAAAGCCAAAGACGGTTCCATTATTTCCTGATTCCATGCAACCTAGTAAAGTAGTATATACAAAAAATCCCAGCAATTAGTCTTAGTTTAATATTCTAAAAATGATCCGGTTGCTCTCATGCATTTACAGACTATTCCAGAAATTCTAACATTTGTTCCAAATTATACTTTAATGTCAACAATGATATACATATTGACTGATGATATTGATTTTAAATATCTCAGGTTTTTTGGTAAACATGCAATTGCTATGAATAAAGTGTACACAAGAGAAAGTATTTTCAAATTATATTGAATTAATAGAAATTTGTGAACTGAAGTATTTCCTTGACCTTATTTTCCTTTTAAAAAAATTTACCTTATGTATACAATTCTTGAAATTATACCTTAATTCAACTTCAGCTGCCAGACAATTCACTTAATCTTTTTTTTTTAATTTGACATTTGTTCCTGTTGTTCTACCAAAGCCATTCTCTGGTATGCCAGCCTTAACTTGCCAAGTGCCCATATCATTGAATATTTGACAACACTTTGACATATTGTTCTCTTTTTAGACCTTTGTAATCCCATATTTCAAATATCTTCTATGCCTGTGACACATAAAGGCATACTTAAGGCATACATAAAGACATATTCTTTTTTTCCTTTCCTTTTAAATTTTATTTTTGATGTTTACATAGTTGATCAGAGCGGGAAGGGTCGAGGATCAGGAAAATGGGGTGAAGATCAGTGTTTCCACATTTCCATTTTCATCTTTCTGTATCTGGGAGAGGGGAGGATAAAATGAGAAAGACCACACTTAGGCTCCTCAGTACCCGATGTCATCCCGGGGTCCTCGTTGCGGAGCATGTTCTGAGGGTTCTGCTCAGTGGTTTCAGTCGTTCTGAGATGCTGTTGCTATTGATGCTGCAAGGATGAGGAAATCCTTCCAAGGTCAATTGGCTGACATAGTCCACCTGAGAGTCTTCATTTGCCCAAAAGTTTGCTGTCAAGTTTCACTGGGGTAATTGATCGATTTGTTCTGCCCTTCTTCCTCTGGAAACCTTTGGGCACTGCAGCCCACCCTAACCCTGCCCACCACATGCTAGGTCCTCACATTCACCAGGAGGAGCTGCAGCCCAGTCAGAAGGACTCCCAGTATCTCCCACTGGACTTGCTCCCAGCTGTGATTCCTGTGCCTGGCAGCATGTGCACTGGGCTGGTCTGGACATAAGGATGTTTCTAGTAACTTATTTCCTTTACTCCTATTGTTGCACAATTAAACTTTGGTAACTTGTCTTTTGAGAATTTATCAGTTTCTTTTAATGCACTGTCAGTTTTTTTTAATGTAATGTCATGAAGTTACATGCAGTATTTTTCTTATGCTGTTAAAATATGCAGGCTATGTAATAGTAACCCTGATCTCATTCTGGTGAGTGAATAACATGTTTTTATATAGTTTCTCATTGGATATAAATTTGGCTAGAAGTTGTCACATTTGAGAGAAGAGGGAGGTTGTTAGATGGGCCTGCTCTACCTTCTCAATGGAATGATACTAAAATGTTTCTTTGTAGTAGTGAAAGATTCCCTAACAGAATTGACCCAGTTGCTCAGTCCTCTTAATGCTTATTTTATTGGTCTTTATTATTCCTCTGTCTTATTTTCTGTAGTAGCTAATTGGTGATGGTATTATTTTTGGCTTTTAAGTAAGCAATAGTAAGACAAAATTTCATAACCAGTATCGAGACATTCAAATATCCGAGGAAGAGACTCATAGAACTGATTAAAATAACACTATATATCAGCATAGATAGGTTCCTTGGAGACATTGACTTTGAACAACTTCTGACTATTTAGCTGTTAGGACAAAAAGAATGTTAACTAGAATTCAACATTCAAAATTGCATTCTCTATGATTTCACTTATAGATTGTACACCTATACCTTTTGCTTCATTTTGATTTGTTGTTGGATGTGGAGAACAATCTTCATTTTATAATTAGCTCCAGATACTTTGAAAACTTGGAGGAAATATTTGTATGTTTGGAACGAGACGAGCTTAGTCCACGTTATTCTCAAGAGACCAAGCATACTTACAGAATAGAGAGAGTGGTTCTTGTTTCATGGCAGCCTGCTCTGTTTACAGGAGAAACTCGTAGTTTTCCTTACCCAGAATGCATTCATACCCAAAGCAGAGTAAAAGAACAAAATTTATCTCCAGAAACTATGCTTTATAAACAGGCTACAATCACCAATTCAGGCATTGCTGCATCCTCTATGCAGAGTAGAAAAGCATATGACTGCATGTATTTGCTACTGGAGCAGATTATAATGCTACAACAAACAAAATAAGATAATGGTACATTTGAAAAACCAAAAATGGCAACTCTGGTCTGAATTCCCAAGAATGAATTTCTGTGATATTGGCATTCACTTATTTTCTGGAGGTGTATGTCAAAGCACACAGAATATAATATTTGAAGTAAGCAGATTTAAGTAAACATACATATACTCAATTTCCTAATGTGCGTGGACATTGATCATCTAACAGTATTACACACGTCAGTTCCATCATTGTAATCTCTAACTACAATTTTTAATGAAAATCTTTCTTTTCAGAGGAGCTTCATTTTACAGGAAAATGATAGATGCAATAGATTATGGAAAGGTGACCCTGGTATCTTTGTTGCAACTATGCTATAAGTTAATGCTTTCAGACAAATGATCACAGGATAGGTTTTTGTCATGGAAGCGAAGATGCCACTCAGGACATCTGTAACCAAGATGACCATGACTTAGCGCTAGTCCAGCTCAGCTTCTTGTTACAGTCTTGTGCTAATGTATACCCTGAGAGGCACCAGGTGACGTGCTGAGTACTTTAGTCTCTGTTGCCCATGTGGGAGATTAGGTTGGGTTCAAGACTCTTGGCTTCAGCTTCTTCTGGCTCCAGACATTGCAGGCTTCTAGGTAAGGAACCAACAGACGAAAGGATTCTCTTTCTGCTAATAAAAATATTAATCATGTGCCAGAAGGATATAACATTTGAAATGAGGGGCAGGCATTCAGCCTATCAATTAAGATACTGGTTGAAATACCAATTAACCATCTCTGAGATGCATGTTTGATTTATTGGCTAAGCATTGCACACCCCACAGGAAGCTGTCTGGGTTTGAATGCCCACCCTGTCTCTGACGTGATTCCAGGTGAATGCATACTCAGAGAGGAAGCAGGTGATGGCCCACGTAGTTTCACTCTGCCCAGATAGATGGTATTGTAGTACCTTTAGCTTTGTTCTTTTTTTTCCAAGGTTGCGTTGGCTACTTAGGCCTGGATTTCTACCTGTATTTACATCCAAATAGCTTGAACTTTATTCCAGTTAGCACAAAGCTTGTCAACAAGTTCCACATGTGATTATACTCAATCACTGACAGTCATAATGTGTACATACTTGTTTTACACAGACTATAGGTAAGGATATCAAAGTGAATGGATAAAAAGAACATACTTAGTGACCTGCGGAAATTAACTGCTTACATACTTTTTATATAAATATTTCAGTATTTTATCTACAAGGCAGGAGTGCATTTTCATTTTTTTTTCAACTTTGTATATTTCTTTGAAAAAAAGAGAGGTAGAGAGAGAGTATTATTCTTTCATCGTCCAGTTTCCAACGAAGCACATGGGGTTTTACAAATTGGGAGTGCTGTGGTGAGAGCAACATAAAAAAAAAGTCCAAGATAAAAATCATAAAATGCAAAAAAGTCTATTAAAAAATTCCTTTTCAAGACAACCAATGATTAAGTTTGCCCTAAGTGTTGCTGACACTGTCCCTTTGTTTCTCCATAATTTTTTTTTTTGGGGGGGGGGAGTTTGTCATGCAGTTTCGCCCACTGGCATTGTGATTAACTGTACCAGGGTGTCTGTTCTGCTGTCCAGGTGAGGCTTTCTATCTGGTTCTTTGCCGGCCATCATGTATCATTCTTTGGCGAGTGACAGCAGTCAGGTTATTAAAGGTGTAGGTATTAAATTAACAACAGTAGTAAACATTGTAGCTGCATTTCACATTTCAGCAGAGCCAATGAAGTGGGTGACACTGAATCCATGCTGATATGCTGCGATGACAGATGGGCGTCATTTAACACAATACATCAGTGGGCAACCCACGTACCGCAGCTGTCCTCCACTAAATGAATTAGATCAGGGTAATTAATCTAAGGCAGAAAGTATTGCTGAAGTGGGTCCTAGGGCAGAATTAGAGAAGAATGAAATCTCCTGCTGAAAAATTGAAAAGAATTTGTACATTAACAGTGTTAGTGCTGATAAGAAATATTCCAGAAGGTGTTTAACTTCTTCAAACATATACTTCCGTATTTATTGATATATATGCACATATATATGAATCTTTCTTGAGGAACAAACTCAGTTTTTGTATCTGGAATTGATGGTGCCTTTTCCTTAATTTCTGTATTAAATATACAGAAATATTCCTTTAAATGGATATGGGATATATCAATGAGTTCTTTAAATTGAAGCAATTATCTTTTATCACAAATGCTTGCTCCAGATGGAACTATCCCTGTACTGTGGATTACAGTAATGATAATTTGGAAATTGAGTTCTCATTTTATCAAGGTCCTGCTCAGATAGAAGGATGGCTGGATAGAGAATGCATAGACTCCTTTCTGATTTAGACATCTTGCTAGATAAGAGATTAGGTTTAAAACGTTGGCATTGGACCTGGTGCTGTGGCTTAGCTGTAATATTGTCCTCCCAAATGGACACCAGTTTGTATCCCAGTTGCTCCACTTCCTATCCAACCCCATACTAATTGTCTGGGAAGAGCAGCAACAGATGACCCAAGTGTTTGGGCCCTTTCCATCCATGTGGGAGACATGACTTCAGACTGCCCTGACCACTGAGGCCATTAAGGAAGTGAACCAGTGGGTGGGAGATATCTCCTGTCTTTCCCTCTAGCTCTGACTTTCCAAATACATAAATGAAAATAAATAAGAGGTAGGCTTTGGTGCAAGCAAAGCATACAATCTTCAAAATTTTAGATGAATATAAAGATCACATTGTTTCAAAGATATGTATTAAGGTATGTTTAAAAACAAATGCAGTCACTTGGAATTCCCTTTTGCTCATTGATAGCATTCCACAAAGTACTTACAATGTAAAATAAAAAGCTTCTTCCTAATGTTGCTGCTTAAAGTCCTTGCTAAGAGTTGAAGTTTCTGATTTGTGTGTATCTTTTGAAGATAATGTACACTCGAAATTACATTTAAAGTTGCAGTAAATCAAACCCGTGGTGCAGAAGAAATTCAGAAACTATTATTTCAAATCATCAAGCAAATAAAAACATTTCCTCTAATAGTTGACGTTAAATCAATATATGCTTCCTTTTATTTTTATCAAGCTTAAAAATCAGAGCTGAGACATTTTCTTATTCATGAATACCTTATGGATTTAATTTCTAATGCTTCACTGGTACAAAGTTCTGATGCTTTTCTGTAAAAGCTGTTTGTAACAATTGTGAGTATTGATCAAGCAAGGTGTCACCTGCTCTGTTGTGGTTGTCCCCGTATAGGTTTTGCTTCATTTCCTTTCTAGAGGCGTCTCTTTTCTGCCTACCATGCCAGGATGGAAGACCTGCTGTTAATTGCCACTTTTGAAATTTTTTAACACAGCAGGGCATAACCAAATGCCAGATCCTCTCTTTTAAAAGAACTTGCTATCATCTTGTTAAGTTAGCAGTTCTTAGTTGGAGACCTGTAGCACTCACCTCAAAAGTATTGTATGTTTGTTGTAGGAGCATAGCAAGCTGCAGCCAGAAGCCAACACATGCACAGTATCTGATTTTTTAAACTTCATTATCTTGATTGTCTGTAATTAGAGTAAATTGTGCACTAACTGCTGTTCACACTCAGGTACTGAAATTATAAAAACACATTTGAAGGACAGAAAAAATAAACACACCTCAATAAAAGAGGATATTTGCCTTTTACTTGAATTATTAGCATTTAAAATATTCAGCTTTTCCAAAATCATTTGACAATCATAATCAGTTGACCACTGATTCTTAAGTGAAATAAATGATTAAGTAAAAAATAAAGAGTATAATACTGAGTCTGCTACCTCTGGATGAGAAATTTATTAACTATCACTTCAGGCACTGGGCATTCTCTTTGGAATAACTAGCTAAATTTTATAAAGTTGAGTTTTCTGTTTCTTTCTTCCCCTTTGCCTTTCTGTTGATGGCTGTGGTATTATGAGCTCCTCATTTCGAGTGACCACTGATCAAGTGCAATTCAAAGATCAATTTTAGTTGTTTTTCCCTAGAAATCATTTTGTTCAGGAACTCTGTATCCATGACATCAACTAATTTGTATCCTTATACTATAAGTACTGCACTTTGATATATGGGCAAAAATAAAAGTGTTATAAATTAACATTTTGTATTAAGTTGGGGCATGACAGTATAGAATACTGTACTTCACATAGAATCTTGAAATTACTGAGACCCCAATATTATGATGTCTGTTTATCCTATACTGTGAATTTATTTTATATTTAAGAGTTTCTAATTTTTTTACCTTGGTATTTTATATTTTAAATGGCTGAATTTGAGTTATCACTAAATCGTACTGTATGATGTTGATGCTCAAGTGAGAAAAACATTTTTCATAGCACAGTACCTTATCAGTTAATGAAGAACACTCTCAAATATTTTGTTGCTAAAGATAAAATGATTTGTACAACATGTTTATTAAATGATATTGCTGGTGTGGTGAAATAAATATCAGAACACAGTGACTGTTTTGTGCGAATCTGCTTACCTAGGTGACCAAACTGTGGCCGCGTTAAAACGTGCTCTGAACAAATGAACAGTCCAGTCATCCACCTTCACAAACCAAAAACAAAATGATCTGTACCTGAACATAATTATGACCTATCACTGAGCTATTTCAAAGACCAATGGTTGCATTTTAGATATTTTAGATGCGGGCACATTTTTTTCTTTATGAATAACAGCCATTAAAATGGTGCTTAAGCAGGAAGGTTGATGAATGGAATCCAATTATGATATGATTCCTTATGTAATAGAGTTCATGATTCAGCAGGTAAGCCTTGAGCTTCCAGTGGCTGAAATATGAAAGCCTATTCTTAACTGGCATGTCTTGTAGTTTGAATTTTTTTTTAAAAAGTGCCAGTTATAGGTGCTTGATTTTTGCATGTACCCCAGATTGTCAACTCTTTCACTTCACATGTGGTAAAGGATTTATTGAGAAAACAAGATAGCAGTTTATCACAGAAAGGTGTAATTATGTGATATATTAAATTATGTGAATTTGCCTGGCTGTGATCACCCTTTCACTATGAGTACATGTGTCAAACCTCGTGTTCTACACCTCAAACATATATAATACATTTCTCCTCCCTCTCTCTCTCTCTCTCTCTCTCTCTCTCTCTCTCTCACACACACACACAGATAGCATTTAGAGATAAACGTTTCCATATTACCTATGTGATGGCAGGTAAGGTATTTGTATATATTTGGTTGACTGAAGGCCTTATTTTGTCAGTGTAACGCAGTCTGACTTAATGCATGTTCAATAGCTGTTCTTCGTTATCTTTAAATATACAATGGGGAAAAAAAAATGAAGCTACCAAGTAGCAAAAGCTTTTTCTCTGTCCCTGTGTTACCAATGTTTCATCTCCCCATTCTACACACCTATTTGTTCAGGCAATTGTCATCTTATACAGTGTGTAGAGACACCCCTTAAAGGGCATTTCTTAATGCCTCCCTAGAGAGAATGCATGTGCGATTTTACCATTTTGATCTGGAGAGGGACAGAAACACTTCCTTTAGTGAAGTAAACTGTAGACATTTATATAGAATTATAAAATACTTATGAATGTAGTTGTGGGATATGAGTATATGTGGGAGTTTATGGCCTAGAAATCGGTGAAATCATTCAGTTAAGAACACAGGGAACATAGGGAAAAGCACACCAAATTAGAGATACGAGTTTCACATGTGGAAAGGTGAAAATGGTTGTTGGAATGTTGATGTGCTTGCCTGCGTGTGAGCTGAAGGGTGACGCTGTGGAGAGCAGGAAGGTTTGGCCTCCAGAGGCTGAGGAAGGAGCCCAAAATGAAAAGGCCATTGTGACATAAAATTGAGAGAAAAAGCTGAGAATTTCTGTGTAGTTTCCTACTAGATAAACACTTCCACAAATGTAAGGGGTTGTTCCTGAAACTAAGGGACTAACACAGGGGAAAGGACTGAGACTGGATTAGTCAGTGCACCCATTGAAGACTCCCACCAGGGAGATACAGAAAGGGGGAGATATGATAGAAAACAATGCGCTGAGTTTATTGAAGGAAGATAATGTCCTGTACACTTGTATTTTAGAACAACTTTAATGGGGAAATGTGAGCTATAGAAGCAAGCAAAAAATACGTCTTACAACTCAACACTGAATTATTTGCTAATTCAGTTTGATTCCGAATTAAGAGATGATTGCTTTACTACCATTGGTGTGTTTGGAAGATTTCTCAAGGGAAATATTTAAGCATAATTCATTGTTTAAAATTGGCCAAGATATAGCTTTTAATCATTATATAAAAATATTCATTTTCCATGTCAGCAAATTTTGAGAAAAATTGAACATAAGATAATGGATATTATTATGAAAATAATATATGAGAAAATTAAAGGCACCATTTTAAGGAGCTTTAATTACCTGGATTTTTTTTTAATAATTTTTCTTACGTGTTCATTTGCTTGTTCAAAAGAGGAAAGTATGGTTAGGGAAATGTTTGAAGGAGGTAAATGTGTCCAGAGTCCAGCGACTCTTGCTTCTGCACACTCTAGCTCTCTCACCAAATTCCACTTGTGAATCAACATGTTCTGGTGATTATTATTGCAACCACTGGCCTAAGGGTGAATTCCAAACTTTGGTCCATTCTGCAGTCTTTATGTACAATGGATAATGGTCACAAAATCTTAGATTTCCCGCATCTAAATTTTATGATCATTTATATCTAGTCATGATTCACATTAAGGTGTTCTCCTCGGTTGAACTGTACAGTAAATAGAGCAGCAGTTTAGGATTGCCTATGAGGTTACAATAGGTCTCCAGAAACAATATCGCCCTTTAAAAGGATCTGTAGAAGGTGTGATTCTGATCTATATATCTCTACTTGAATTGAGGTATGTATACACACATATATACATATATATAAACACATACTTACACATATAATATACATACACATGATTGAATTGTGTTTGGCAGACATATATAGCTACTGTCAACTTGATTAAAAGGCAGTTTAGTGACAATTTGAAGCAGCTTCCTTCCGTCCAAATTGCTTTTTGTAAGGCTCCACCTCTGGACCCCCACTCTCCCTCGCAATGACCATCGGGATCACTCAAAAAACCCCTCATAGCAAACAAACAATCATACAAACTAAAAAAAACTAAAATAAATAGACAAACAACAAAAAGTAGAGCTTGGAATCTGACAGGAAAGAGCTGGCGTGGATTGGCTCATGCCTTGCTGGGTGGGACACAAAGATTAGTCACTCCTCACCATGGTGCTGAGGATTTCTTCCCCCCCCCCCCGCCAAAAAAAATGTTCTGTTACAAGCCAGTCTAGATTATCCTAAAATCTGCCAAGATCAACAAAATTATACTTCAACACAACAAATGGCTAAATACTAAAATGAAATAGACACGAGACAGCTGAATGGTACCTTATAGCCATTTTAAGGTATATAGCAGCCGGTCCTGTATATAAACTAAAATTGAAATATCAGTGAGCTAATGAGCTAATCATAGGTTGTGGTTAAGAACTTGCTTTTTTTTTTTTTTAACATACTGGTTACTCAAAACCATGTCGATTCCATAATGTTGCAAATTGCTGTTGATGTTATATTGGGACTCTTAATTGACTGGAATGATATTCTACCAGCTCTAACTTCAGACCAGAAATGGTCTCCCCAAGAAACTGTTCAACCCATCTGGACAATAAGTAGCTGGACTCTATGCTTGATATACGTTTGCAAGGAAAGAATCTTGATTGAATTTGAACTGTAATGCAGCATCAAGGTGGAGGAATCCACCAGAGGGGAGGGGCGTGGGGAGGGGTGGGGGGATTCCCAGAGCCTATGAAACTGTCACATAATGCAAAATAATTTAAAAAAAAGTGATTTAAACATTGTTTCAGGTTAACAATAAAGGTTAGGTGGACCTCTGTTTCTGAAGAGGCCTTTAAAATCTGCAGTAGTGCTCACATTGAATACCGTAGACAGAAGAATGGCCCATGCAGTGAAAATATTCTCAACTATACACAGATGTATATAATATACACATAAATGTATGCAATTCATATATAAATGAATATTCATATATGAATATGTGCATATTTCTTAGAGAAGTTGTAAAATGTTAGGAAATATAATTTCTTAATTAACTGATGTAGTCAAGTTGGTTCCATTTTTCTCTAAGGAAATTAAAGAATCTGAACAATTAAAACAGTAGACTTAAACATATGTGTGTAGTTCAGCCGTGAACTTCTGTATAGGGAAGTTTCCGTCTGCGAAACACTTACTGGCGTTGTTAGCCTTACAAATTTAGTTATGGGTACAGTCAGGGAGGAAACAGACTTGGAAGGTTTGACCATTTCAATGAAGCCAGGGGAGACTTACGTGTTATGGAGGCATTTTTAAAAGTTTTTCATTAAAAGATAAGTGTGGTGAGTGTAGTTTTGTGCAAAACAAGTTTGAAATGCATGCATGTGAAAGACATTTAAAAAGTTCGAAGAAAATACATACTTATTTCCATCTTACTTTTTTATTATTGCCTGGGCATATGATCATTTTGCATTATTTCATATTTTTTCCTGCAAATTCTGTCACTGTGAATTTAATTGATTTCTTACTGTCAAAAAAGCCTAAGTGTGACTGTATGTGTGTATACATTTATATTTCACTGTCATAATTTCAAAAGCTAAATGTGTACCTAAGTGTTTCACTATCAGAGTCTAGCGTACAATATGAACTCAATCAAAGGAAATCATGTTCTGCTGCTGCCCTTCCCTAAGTGATAGTAAGATGCCAATTATTTTTAATTCTCAGAAGCTCATTGTTAGATAGAAATTGTGTTTTGAATGCTTTTGATAATAATCTGTGGCAACAAGAAATGTGGCACTTTATAAATCTTAATGTTAACAAGTATTTCCAGTTTCATAAACATGCATATTTATAGCAGTATATAATTTTAAACAATTATATTAAAATCATTTCCATTAGAATCCTGTCTGAAGTTCTGAGTTATTATTTTTTCCCCATCATTCCATTAGACTTTCCCCAACATAGATTGATTGCTCATTGCTATGCTGTGATAAGTAACCTAGCTGAAGTACTGCACATCTGTCACTTGAATAGTGTTGCACTTCAATGCAACAGAAATGTAGAAAATTGGTTTTTTATATTTTTTTGCAGCTCTGTCTAGGGGACAGCACACTTAAAGTTGTGAATTGGTTTTCCTTTTATAATTATGAAGAATTTAGTTCTGATAGTTAATTACCAAATTGGTATTAGTACAAATTAATTAAGAATGCATTGAGTACTCTATGCTTGGTAATTACTAAAATCCCTGACCTGGAGTGTGTCTCAGTCTTCGGTTTCTTTTGGTTCAGTTTCCTTAATGTTCACTAATCCACTGGCTCAGCATAATCACGTAGGTAAGCAGTTCGATGAATATACTTGTTCTATGCTACGTATTAGGACCTTTATTCCCTGAAAAACACTGCTGATAAGACATTGGTGTAGCATCTGAATCACACACTCTTTTACAGATCTATCATGTAAGTAGTTCATTCTTTTCTCCCACAGTAACCTAAAGGCACCATATTTTTACAGAGAGATTAACTTGTTTGAGAACAGAAGCTATTAATCTCTCCCATAACAGGCTGCTGAATCATTCACATTCATTCTGTCAATGTGATTTTACAACTCAGTTTCGACAGTTCTTGCCAGAATAAGATGTATAAGCATTGGGGATGCTGAAATTCTCAGCTGAATGTTCCTAATTAAGTCTTTAGTTTGTATTTGCTTAAGGCTTTTATGTTGCAATGATCCCCTCTTTAGTTGTTTTCATTTTCATATCACACTTGGTTGATGCTAGAATGATGTCATTCGTTGGCTATTAAGTCTACTTGCTCTACATAATGGATGCTTCAATGAAATACGAAATTAATGATCACAAGGATGGACAAAATGATGTCTTTTTAAAGTGACGGTTTTTATGATTTACAAACGGTTTCTCCATTTTTTAATATGAAAGGATGTTGAATCTTATCAAGTGCTTCTTGGTCTCTATTAAGATTGTGCAGTTTTTGTTCATTTTTGTTCATTCAATTTTTTAATGTTTTGTGAACTTTATCAGTTTTGGAATTTTTGATCACATCTCATGAATAAATTCCACTTGGTCATCATATATGATCTATTTGATGTGATATTGGATTCCGTTTGCTAATGGCTAATAATATTTGCATCTATTTCATTGAGCATGTTGCTCTGAGTTTTCTTTCTATATTGCATCTTTTTTTTTAATCAGTAATGCTGGCCTCATTAGAAGAGCTTTGCAGAGTTTCAGTGTTTTGGAGTAGATTGAAAGATGTTTTAAATGTTGAATTTCAGAGTATTTTGAAATTTAGAAAGCAAAAATACTACAAAGATCCATGCACTCCAACCTAGTTTCCCCTGTTGTTACATTAGTGTGATTTATTTGACAAATCTACAAGCCACATGCATCTCTTCCTACTATAAACCTCTTGCATAACTGCAATGTATTTATCACAATTAATGCGCCACACATGCAACTTATTTACATGCTTTGGTGTCCAAACTCTTCCATCACTTCCACCCAGCAGCTATTAATTAAAATTCTGTGTTCAAATCGAGTTGTTTCTCTTTAAAAGTTTTATTTATTTTTATCGGAGAGGCGCATTTATAGAGAGAAGGAGAGACAGAAAAAGATCTTCTATCCACTATTTCACTCCACATATGACCATCCCCTCCTTCCCTGTCTCCCTCCAGCCCTGCTTACCTCTTTTCCTTCCTCTCTCCCTTTTCTATCTCCTCCCTCCCTCCCTCCCTTGCTTCCTTATTTTTAGCTCCAAAACGTGAGAAAGAACTTTCATTATTTGTCTTCATTCCTGGTGTATGTCACTTAACATGGTACCCCCAATCCCATTCCATCAATTTTGTTAAATGACAGGAATTCATGTTGCTTATGGCTGAAGAGTATTTCTGTGTGTGTGTGTGTGTGTGTGTGTGTGTGTGTGTGTATCACATTATCTTTATCCGTTTTTCTGTTAATGAATATCTTGGTTGATCCCAAACCTTGTTCTTACAGACAGTGTTACAATAAAAAGGTAAGCAATTATTTATTCAGTGATTTCATAGTTTTCGCTGTGTTCTTAGGAGCAGGATTCCTGGATCATCTGGCAGCCTTTCTGGTTTCTAAGAAATCTTCAGACTTTTTCCATCAGGTATTCTATCAATTTACATTCCCCAAAGCAACGTCTAATGGTTCATATTTTCCCATGTTGCTTTGAATATGTGTTAATTTATTCTTGACAATAGTCATTCTATTAGGGCTCATGTAATATTTCATTGAGATGTTGTATATTTCCTGGGTGGCTAATGGTATGAAAAATTAGTTATATATTTGTGGCCATTTGTATTTCCTCTGAGAACTGCCTTTTCAGATTCATTGCCTGCATCCTAACCAGATTGTTCGCTTGATTTCAATTTTTGAATGCATGCTCTATTTTGGATATTAATCTTTCACTGGACAAGTAGCTTGCAGCATCCTCCCCCCTCCTGTTGTCAACAGTCTCCTCATCGCATTTATTACTGCTTTTGCTGTACAAAGCTTCTCAATTTGATCTAATCCCAGTTGTCTAGTTTTCCTTTTGTTGCATATTCTTACTGGGATTTTTTCCAAGAAGTCAAGGCTACATGAATGTATTGTGGTGCTTCTTTTATGTCTTTTATCTAGCACAATTTATAGTTTCAGGTCTTACATTTAGATCTGGGCCCCCCTTCTGCAGTTGTGTATAGTGATGGGAAATAATGCAGCTCCACTCTTTCTCATGTGTATTTCAAGTTTTGCCATCATCTTTTATTGGAAAGAAAATCCTTTCTCTAACATACGTTTTGACATCTATGTCAAGAATCGGTTGCTTTTGTGTATGTGAACCAGTGACTGGGATTTCTGTTGTGTTCCATTAATGTAGGTGACAGATTTAGTGCAGTGTCATGCTGTTTTAATTACTACAGTTTTAGTACACTTTAATATCAGGTATTGTAAGGCTTCCAACTTGACTTTTCATTTTGAGATTACTTTGGCTGTTCTGGTCCCATGAGAATATTAGGATTTTAAAATGTTAAATGTATAAGCGATGTCTGGTATTTCCGTATGAATTATACTGAACATGTGCACTGTGCTAAGGAAGATTGATATTTTGATGATATTCATTCTTTTAAACTCATGAAAGGGGATATAGTTTATTTATGTCCTTGATTATTCCATTCATCGGTGTTTGATAATTATCACAGAGGTCTCAACTGCTTCAAATTCATTTCTAAATATTTAAAACTTTTATGACTGGTGTTGATAGAGTTCTTTACCTTTCTGGAAGATCATTACTGGAATATAGACATACTATTATTTTGCTTATTAATTTTGCATCCTGTGACTTTACTAAGTTGCTTTTATCAGTTCAAACAGCTTTTGGCATAGCTTTTGTATATTTTTTCTTGTATGAAATCATTCTATTTACAAGCATGGATATACTTCCTTGATTTTAATTTTAATTTCTTTCATTTCCCTAATTATTCTGGCTAACCTAATACTATATTAAATGAATATTGAAATTAATGTCTTTTTCAGATCTGAGAGGAGATGCTGTCACCTTTTCAGTGTTCTGTGCAACACTACCTGTTGGTTTGTCATAGATAACCTTTATAACTTTTGCTGACGGGAATATCACATGTGACCCTCTATGATAATTTTTATGTATTAGTTAATTAAAAATAGATTTATAGAAGGATGCAATTTAAGGCTTTAGGACAAAAGGTGATAAATAATTGGATTTATGAATGTTCTAAGAACAACCTGTCTATTCACCCAAACTTCAAAGCACATGAAAGTTTGAAGTCTGTAGTTTTGATGTAATGTAAGTACTAAAAGTGTATCCCTAGAATACAAAGAGGAAGAGATCTTAGGACCGGTCAAGTGCACACAGTTTGCACCAGGAGGATTCTGTTTCCTCAAAAAACCTGTTTTTTTTTTTTTTTTTTATCATCTGAAGACTAATTCTGAAGATATGTGAGTTAAAATGCTAATTTCATTGAATATGTGTTTCCATATACTTTATTTCTGTGAGTAATGCAAAGGAGAAAGCTAAACCCTGACTAGAAAATATACCTTGTTGCCAAGAGAATTACACACAAATTGTACTGGTTCTAAAGATGAAATGATGTATTGAAATCCACGTGTATCCCCTGAAATTCAGTATTGATACAAGCAGTGTTGTTGTGTTAATAATGGAGGATTGTGACAGTGAGAGCACGGTGGAACAGGCTTAGTCCCAGGAAGCAGCTTATGCACTAGAATGCCACCTTCAGCAGTGTTCTCCAACATGCTGCTATTGCATTGAAGGTGTTGTCAAACTTGAATCTCCTTTCCTTTAATTAAGGTCATTTCATATTTTTTTTTACTTTGAAGGTGAAGATGATGCTTACAATATTTGTCATTTTAGGTTTTTTTGTTAAAGTTTTGGAAGGATGTTATTTATCTTAATTATAATCATGATTCCAGGATATTAGAAATTTTCAAGATACTATGAGAACGTTCTCAGTGTCAAAGAACAAGTGTGCTAAATCAGAAATTTCTAGGACAATGCAAATTAAATAAAGGAAATGTGCAAATCCTGGGAAGACACAGATTGAATAAAAAAGAAATAGAAATACGGATATAACAATATGTAAAATCATTCAACTAGTAATTAAAAATCTTTACATAAGATCCATAATCACCTTTAGAAATTAAGTCCATAATTAAAAATGAGCAAAAAAATTACAATTGTGTTATTATGTAAATATGCTTAGTAAATATCACTCCTACATAAATTCCCAGCCTTAATTTCATTGAAAATGTAAATTAAAGAAAAAATTCAGCTTGTCATTGTAGAAAGATTTTAAACCAAAAAGCGAGACTTACGCATTCTAAAATACAATGTAGTTATTACTACAAAGGACCGCTGTATTGCAGCACTAACAGATCTTTACTAGTGGGTAAACAACCTCTATTACTGAATCTTCGGCAAGAAGACAAAATGTAACAATTCATTTTATTTCCTAAAAGCAACAAAATTGAACAAAATTAATTGGGTAAATAGTTTTTCTTAAAAACATTAAGATAAAAATAAATTGCTGTTATTTAGAAAATTAAAATTTTTTTATTAAGACATTTTAATGGCCACTACAAATTTATTCATCTCAAATAGCAGTTCAGACTCTTTCTTATACAATATTTTAATTCATACACTAAGTCCAAATTATGATGTAAGAGTAAGATATAGAGAAGGCTTCAAGAAGATAGAGGCAAAAGCATGATAAAAATAGAGCAAACATTAAAAACCAACTAAGATAAAATTCCAAAGGAGACATAGCCATTGTTGATTTTTAAAATTTTTATTTTATGATATAGTTTCATAGGCTCAGGGATTTTTTCCTTCTACCTTCCCCAGTATCCCTCCTGCTCACTGATTTCCCCTGTATTATGACAACAGTGTAATCCTTCAAAAACAGTCACAAGTACATCATTCTGCTATTTAAGTGTGTCCTGACAGTGTAGGTATAGACGATGGCAGAAGCATAGCATCCTATTGTCAAGATTTATTTAACAGTTTAATTGGGAGTCCAGCTTTGATTTGGAAGTAGAGATGCTTACTGCATTGTATCTTTACATCTGGATATGATGGTCTCTATTATACAGTTCCTCTAGATGACTATATAGACATATGCATGTTTACCTCTATTAATCTTGTGTTTTACCTGAACGTTGCCTTATGTTGAAGAGAGCATATGATATTTGTCCTTTTGGGATTGCCTTATTTCACTGAGCATAATGTTCTCGAGTTGGGACTATTTTGTTTCAAATGGTAGAATTTCATTCTTTCTAGTGGCTGAGTAATATTCCATAGAGTAGATGTACCACAGGTCTTTATCCACACTTCTTTTGATGGCATCTTCGTTGAAATTTAAGAAAAAAATTAAGAAGGAAGCCATGTATGTATTAAATTTTTGAATGAAAAAACATAAATCCAAGTTCAGTTTATTCTAACAATAAAGGATGAATAATCTCACAATTATATATATATAAGAACTCACAAAACAAATAAATTATGGAAGTTACTATTTTATTATTTTGTTCTATGACACAGTTTAATAGGCACTGGAGTTTCTCCTCCAGTCCCCACTGATTTCCCCAGTCTTACAATGAGTGTCTTTCGTGAACTTTCCCAAGTCCAACATGCTGTCACTGTGGTGTCTCCCAACAGTGCAGGCAGGGACAGTATTTAAAGCTTCATCTGTTTGAATCCTAATGTATTCTCTCCGGTGTGTTATGGTTGTGATTATATCACTGATGTGTTTTATATGTCCATGTGTTGTCTATAATCTGTGTCACAATACCACAGAGTCTTAGCAGCCTGTTCAGCTCACCCATAGTAAAGATCCTTTCTGAGAAAGTGGACTTCTCGTGAGAGTCTGTTAGTAACTCGGAATTCAACATCTCTTCCATCTGCACCCCTCCCCGACTCCAGCAAAAAAGAGGGGGTAGGGGAGGTTCTCTATGAGAATGTAAAATATGAAGGCAGGAAGTAGATAACAAATAATAAGGGTAGAAATAGACAAGGGGGTGATTTGACTTGGCAGTGGAGCTGGTTTTTACAACATGCTGTCATAATAGGTTAACTGAAGTAGTATCTTTGGCAGCCATGAACTGAGATAGCCTAATCACACACTTGAGGGACAGAAGCCGTGGACTAAATGAAAACTGCCATATTCTCTGATTTAGTTTTAGGATTTTGTGGAAGCTACTTAAAGAATCAAGAACCAAGAAAGGTGACTTGGGAGCTCATTCTGTAGACAGGGGTGGTTTTAGGAAAAGCTCAGCATTGGGTCCTATGGCCTTGTGTTAAACGGAATAGCACGGGCATCACTAATTATTTCTATCCTGCTGTTAAGCGCAAAGCAGGCTTGACTGCACTTGTAACAGCTGCAGTCTCCCCACGTGTGCAGCACCATGAAGTTTATGTGTGAGCGCTCCTGAAGAGCTTTCAGGGGCACAGGGCACTACGAGCAGGTAGCACCCTTGTCAGAAGAGCCTTCTGAAGAGTCCTGGTGCATCGGCAGCAATTAATGCAGGTGGTATTTTAGACAAGGGAGCTAATGAGCTTTAATATGCATGCAGGTGAGGGAGTGCTGATTCAGTAGAGCCATTAATGAACCTATGACAGCCTAATTAGCTACAATTTAAAATCTATGGAATCTAATCAGAGGAGCTGAACACTGCTGCAAATCTGTGTATGAATGAGTCTGTCTAAATAGTCCAATCTGTTGCTTAGTCACTGATTGATAGTAATTACTTTTTTCGTCTATTGTGTATGGGAAGATGCCCAATTTTGTTCTGATAGGGGAGGACACAACATTGAAGTTACATGTCTAAGATATTTAGCTGCTTAAGTTTAATCAGTACATGTTAAAAATCAAACTAAAATTAATTTTAACGCTGAGTTTAGATCATTTAAAATACACCACCAACTTATTATATTTAAGGTTGCAACAGTGACAGGGCTGTGAACTACAACTGATCTGAGAAGCAAGTGATGATACTGAAACATGTAACCGTGCAAAATGCAATTACTCATCCACAATTCATTTTAAAAGAGCTTGTTTGTGTCAGTTATCAGATGTAACAGGGCAAAATTGACGAATAAATATTGAAATGAAGACGTTTTCTGAGGCTAATACAACCTGTTACCCAGGCTTTAGCTAAACGTTATCTCACAAAGTGAAAATTTCATTAAGTCTTGAAATGCTACTCCTCTGTGGTACCTATTTAGTAATAACTGATGTAAAGAACACTCGCCAGTTTGCTGCTCTAACACTTCAGTTACATGGTAGGATTCATCAGAGAACCTTAAAGAACTAGCTAGGCTCTGATGTATTGAACTTTAGTATGCTCTGGAAGACAGGTCAGCATGGCCATCTCACTTTACAGTCAGCTCAACCAAACTCCATTAACTGGCGGTTCCAAGTGAGTCGATGGAAGAACTGTAAAAAGAAACTCAAGAAGGCCCAAAGTGCTACCCTTACTTTTCTATTTGATAAATGGTGCATCTCACAATTTTGACATTTCAAATAAAAACCTGTGAATCTGTTTTTTTAAAATAAACAGAAAAACACATGAAATGTGTACATGTTTATATTTTAAATATTGATGTTTGCTACAAGGCAATGTCATTTAAATGTAAATGAGGACAAAGTTTCTAGTTGTGACTACAAGTGATAATGAAGTTCTATTGCTGTTAGATTAGCAAGCCAAGTACTAGGACTGAAACCTAAAAAAGGCCAAAAAATTAGTATATTCTATAGTCAGAAACTTCTAAAACAATGAAATAAAGGAAAGAGAAGGGAGTAGAAGCAGGAGAGTGAGAGAATACTACATCCAGGTGAAATTCCTACCAGAATACTTGAGATGGATTAGTGCACAGAAGAGATGCTCTTGACATTAAAAAATAAAGAACATACATATAACGTGTATAGTTCTTATATTTTGGGGCCATATGTGTGTATGCATTCATACATGTATTGTATGTGTATAAATACAGGAATGTAAGAAGGCATAAAACCCAAATAATATAAGAGTAGTCTTACTAGAATTTCTGACAATTTGGCTTTTTAAAAACTGATTGCAAAGGCAGTGCAATGACATCTGATATTGAAGTGAAACTCACCAGATCCCTGCTTCAATGGAATGTATTTTTCAACTTTGAGAATTTGATGGTAATGTTGTGTTTATACTTTTGTTGCTGTGCATCAGTCACCCTCCAAGGTGATGTTTGACACTCCCCTCGTGATGCTACTCACAGAGCATCTACGCCTTTGAAGCAGCTGACCTTCCTCCCTCCTGCCCTTTTTCTCTGTCACTCTGCCTTTCAAATAAATAAATTTTAAAAAACAATAATTTAAAATTGTATCCATGACAGATGTCATGTTTAATAAATGCATAAGTAGATCATGATATTGAGTTTTCATAGAAAAGTACAAAATGAAAAAAATGTATAAAAGAATTGATGTACAAAAACAAAACATATCAGCATAGATCTTTCATAGATATAAAAAGAAAACTAGAAGATTCTGATTCAGTGAAATCTCTAGGAATGAAAGGTGCCAAGCAAAGAGCCAAGTGCTGCTAAGAGCCCAAGGAGATGAAGTGTGCACTGTTTCCAGTGTATGTTGGTGAGATCACTAGTTGTCACAGCAAGAAAAAAGTTCAGGAATGTGTGGGAGAGGCTCAGGTAAGATTACAGACAATCCAGGATGAATAAGTGTCCTCCCTTTAAAAGATGAAAAATAATAGACTAATAGGCCCATGGTGGTTTAGAGAAGGCAAATCCGCCACCTACGAAGCCAGGGCCAGTTTATGGCCCAGTTGCTGAACTTGCAATCCAGCTCTATGCTGATGACCTGAGGAAAAAAGCAGAACTAAAAACAAAATTTGAGGAAAATAAAATACCTGCGTGTATGAGTGTTGCTGCGAAGAGTTTTGTCGAACTTTCCATAAATAAATAGATCACAGTGATGTTTGCCAGTATTTTATAGTTTGCAGATGTTCACTGTAGGTGATAATTCTGTTCAAATATTTTGTTAGAAGATTGAAAAGTGATGATGTAAGTATTTCTGTGGCATACTGTGACATAAAGTCAGAACCGTGTCGAAAATTTAAGTTATCAAAAGCAGTGCTAACTTCATTAGACAAAATCAAGGGAGATTGATAAAATCTATTTAATTTGAAAAGATGATTTTCTGTTAAGCAGTATGCAAACTGATGCCCCATTAGACAAACTTAACAATTCTAACAAAAAATAAAATTAATAAAAAATTACAGATCATTTCATATTTGGAAATGTTAAGATTGGGCAATTGATGTTTTTTTATGTATTTTAAATCTTGTTTTAAAAGTAAGTTCAATTATAGTATTTTTCTACATTATTAGATTTATTTTGTGCAAATGTTCCATTCTTTCCATATTATCCATTTTAATGTTTATATATAGTAATATTCAATTTTATTTGATATTGAAATTATAATCTAAAAATAAGAGCTTTTAAAGCTGTGCATATACATTTGTATAATATATAGATAACCTTGAAACGTCTACTATTAACATGACAGAAGTGCAAAATATTGAAATGAAATGCTTCTTTTAGAAGAAAAAGTTTATTCATTTATTTGAAAGTTGGAGTTATGGGGGCAGAGGGTTACAAGAGCTCTACCCAGTGTCTCGTCACCACCCCCAGATGGTCAGAACTGGGCTAGGCCCAACCAACAGCCAGAAGGTTCTTCCTGGTTTCCCATGTGGATGGCAGGGGCCCAAGAACTTGCATGATCTTCTGCTGTTTTTCCCAGCAGGGAGCTGGAGCAGATCTGGAACAGGCTGGACATGAACTTATGCCCATATGTGAGGACAGCATCACACATCGTGGCAGCCAGGATGATATTTCTATTCCTTGTTGCTACTATATTCCATGACACAGTTTTGTAGGTACAGAGATTCTGCCCTCCTGATTCCCCACCCACCATTCAGCCTATGGTAGAACAATAGTGTAGTCTTCTAGTAACAGTAAAGTGTTTACCATTCTGTTGTTGAAGTATATCATGGCATTGTAGTTAGAGGCAAAGATAGAAAGTCCAAAGTGATACCTTTTATGTTACAGATACTTACTGTTATTTAAAATCATTTTAATCTGTATGATCTGTGGCAGATCTTTTTTTTTATCAGAATGAAAACTTTCTGCCATGAATCATTATCAACAGCATCCAATTCTTATGAAAAATGTGCATCATTTCTTTTTTTAAAAAAGATTTTTACTGGAAAGAGAGGTCAGATTAATGGAGAGAAGGAGAGACAGAAAGATCTTCCATCATCTGGTTCACTCTTCTACTAGCCACTATGTCTGTAGCTGAGCCAATCCAAAGCCAGGAGTGAGGAGCTTCTTTCAGGTCTCCCACACAGATGCAGGGTCCTAAGACTTTGAGCCATCCTCTGTGCTTACTTGGCCATCCATAAGCAGGGAGCTACATGAAAAGTGGAGCCGCCAGGAAATGAACCAGTGTCCATATGGCATCCCTGTACTTGCAAGGTGAGGATTTAGCCATTGAGCCATTATGCTAGGCACAATCATCTTTTTTTAAATTCTGCTTAAATTAGTCCCTACTTCTTCAGTCACAGTTGTCATGGACACTTATGAAATAATATTCTATGCTGCTTCTTCCTCATATCCTGATTCTGGAGATGGGGGCAACGTCCTGAATAATAAAATCAATCAATCGCATGTTCTCTCCTACTAGTTTTATTGGTTAATCATAAAAACTTCAAACAACCTAATACTCAAAAATAAAACTTGAGTTTTCTAGACCTAATTGACAGTATCTTATCATACTTAATTTTATTGTATTCATGAAATTTACCATTACCTCATTTTCATCTAAAAAATGGAATTCCTTGATATTGAAAGCAGATTCCAAAAAGGAGAGGAAACTCATCATGTCAGATCAATATTCAGTAAGCATGTCAGCAGCCTTAATTCTAGGCCCAGTGCCTACTTTCGCTAGATACTTGTATTGTTTTGTTGTCTTCCAAAGAAATGATCAGAGTTGTGACCAAAATGAAATGTATAGATGTATAGGCTCTCTCAACAAAATAGGGTACCATGGTTGGTTGTTAGAAGCCAGATGATGTCATTGGTCCCCCCACGCATGCTCACACACACACACACACTTGACACAATGTAATGTAACAACAGCGGGACTGGCTGTCAATCACACCATGGAAAATAAACTGCCAAGTTGAGAAACAGTTATTTGTCGCATTACTGAGCTCAG
Source organism: Ochotona princeps (assembly GCF_030435755.1). Lineage (NCBI taxonomy): Eukaryota > Metazoa > Chordata > Mammalia > Lagomorpha > Ochotonidae > Ochotona > Ochotona princeps. The sequence goes on from NC_080851.1 coordinate 14,388,321, forward strand.
AGGCCATTAATTCTACAAGAAATTTTATTAAAAGTATCTGAGTTTTCAAAGACTTAGCACCTCTAACAAAAAAATGAAGCCAAAGACATATCAGACAGCCTCTGCATAGATTTTTAAAAATTTTGTTTTTCTGGGATGAGAAGATATCCTGTAGCAATTGCATGGTCTCATACTGAAGAGTCAGCAGTGCTGTTGCCATTGAAGGAGCTATATTGAGAACTTTATTATGCTCATCTGAAAAGCAAAATCAGTGATTATGAACAACTTACAGGACAGCTGAAAGTAGTTAAATCATTTACTTGTAATACTTCCAAAATCTTAAAATGCTACAGTATATAAAACATATTCAATTGCCGCAGCACTTTCACACTCAGACAAACCCCCTAGAATCCATGGGAACTTTTCATTTAATCCCTTTCTCCTTATTCTGCTGTGAGACAAAAGTATTCATAAGTAGACAGTTTCCAACTTTTTGCAATGAACTAGAGATTTGAAATCAGGCTATTTCATACCCTAAAAACATGCAGCATTTTACAAGAGCTCTTTTTAAAAGATATCGTTTATCTGGTATCTTAAAAGTCCCGCTCTGCTCTCAGCATCTTAAACAATGTATTTACAGCCTGACTGAATCACTTAGACTATGTTAGTTTATCATCAGCTGACTGTTTCAATACAGAGAAATAGAGGTGGGGGTGTATACCACACACGTCTAGTTCACCTGCATATTAAAATTGTTCTGTAGGTCACAGGCGCATGTGGGGAGAAGCATTCTTAATGGTGGTTTAAAGTTCTGGCATCTGAGATAGGAATTTGGATTCTGAGTTTGAAATAAGTGACTGAATACCTTTGGGCTGGGAATTCTACTTCCTTTTAAACTGGTTTATTATTCTGTAGAAAGAAATTACAGAAAAAAGTTAATAGATTACTTCATCAGGTTCAATGGACATTTTAATTATGTAATTGATATAAAACTTAAGGTCTACATAGATGCCCGTCTTCCATGGATACCTTTCTTGCTTTACTTTCAGCTTGACAGAACCATTCAGTAAATGGTTGATTACATCACTCTTAGCTCACTTTATAATCTTTACCTGTCAACACTTTGGTATGGAGTAGCCCTTTGATTAGTAGATACACCACGAGGTTCCCCAGCTGCCCAGATGGGTCGTCAACAACATCATCCCCACCCTCATTCTTTGCTTCTGCTTCATCATCTTTGAGAAAATGGTTTTTTGAGTACATATCAATTAACCATTAATCTTAATTCCTCTGTGTCCTTGCAAATCATTCAAAAATATCTTTTTGCAAGTATTTCTTGCAGCTAAGTTATTGGTGTGCTTTTATGCAATGTGATTTCCAAGTTATTTTTGCCTTTTATCCCCATCACAAAAACTCATCACTCAAGTTAGTTCCTTTATCATGTTCTGATTCTTGCAATCTCATTAGCTGGAATGCTCAACCTCATGGCGTATCCTTGCTTTCCCATGTCCATAATAGCAACTATTTCTTTGTATATCTCCTCAAAAACATTTTCCTGCTCTTTTTATTTAACAGTTTCATCAGGAGTCCATGTTTTACTCAGAATTGAGATGTGTAAACTGTAATGTATCTCCACTTCATGGTATACTTCCCTCCGTTATGCAGTTCCTCTAGATAAACTCACACACACACATATACATACATGTTTACCTATATATCTATTCATGTATTTTGCTTGAAAGTTGCCTTATATCAGAGAGAACATGTGATGCTTTTCCTTTTGGGATTCACTGAGCATAATGTTCTCTAGTTGGTACCATTTTGTTGCAGATGGTAGAATTGCCTTCTTTTTAAATGGCTGATTGGTATTGCATGGAGTTGATCTACCACAGTTACTTTATCCATTCCTCTTTTAACAGGTGTCTTGGTTGTTTCCATTTCTTAGCTCTTGTAGATTGCGCTGCAGTAAAGTTGCTGGTCACTTTTTCATATGCAGATTTAATTCCTGTGGACACATTCCCAAAAGTGGGATAGCGGGGTCATGTGGCAGACCATTTCTTCACAGGATTGTATTGTTGTCACTGAATTTCTGAAGCTCTTTGTAATCCTGGAAATTAATCTTGTTAGACTTTCTAAATAAAACCACTGCAATCTAATTTTACACTTCTAAGATCAGAATCTAATCTTGAGAAGAATCCCAAGGACCCGTAAAATGTGAGTCATACACAGTGTAATCCAGAAGACTCCTGAAGAGATGGGAGACATAAATAGAATGCAGTCTTTGGATACTTTTGGGTGTGTCTGCCCATGTTGTGCCCATTTCAGACCCACCTGAACACTCTAACAATTATACTAAATATGCTACTCCCAACATCAGTTCTCTGATGGACACATGTTGAATGCTTCATTAGCATATATGTCAATTAATCAATCAAACTTATTTAGAAACATATAAAACCCCTGGTCACAGCCCTTTATCTACAAAGCCTCTACCAGCTACAGGGAACATTCTCTACTTTCTTCAATAGATTTCACTTTTTTTGATCACTCTTCCTTCTCTGTATACTTCTTGCTTCATGGTTATGAGCCAGAGAACCAAGCAGAGCAGAGAGACTGTGAAAGAGAAAGACTTCAACATTCTTGACCTACTTGGTGTAGAGGAGAAACTGTGACCCAAGGGTCGAGCAGATTGTTAGCACAGTATGCTGCAGTTCTATGTGTGTGAAATCTGGTGAAAATAACCTGCCACATTTCTCAAGCGCAAGACACAAACCAGAACAATGTAGACAGTCTCCTCCTACCACTGCTCCTGCAACAGCATTGCCTAGCAAACCCCAATTTCATATTATAAACACATTTGATTTTTACCTGCCAAACCAATTCTTCTGTAAATCCTCTTTCTATAACTGATAAGAATTTCTGTTCTACTTCTTGTACAAAATCTGAAAGTCATCTTTTTATTTTCCTTCCATTCAATGACAAGAATCTCAAGTTTTTGCATCCACTTTTTAGCCTGTTGTTTTACAGACTACACTGTTTCTCCTTTACTACCCAAAAAGCTGCAGTGTCAACTAAAGCAAGGGATGCAGTAAAATGTAAAGCAAGATGTAGTCAGACAATATTACTCTCCTCCCTAATTTCTCGGTAGTTTTTCCATTTAATTTATTTGCTCACAGACCTTTTTTGCCATATAACTTAAATCTGTACATAAAATAATTAGAATACTGATGGCTCATCATGATAAAGACCTAATATTTATTACTTTAATTTCACAGAAAGAGGTGGGAATGTTGTTATAATGGAGTGATATTTTTTAACATTATTAAAAGCAAGCTGATTCTATAAATGGATGTTTTAAGATGCTATTGAAATTCTCAGAGGAAATGGCATGAACTCACAAGGGAGTTTCAATATTGAACAAAGGAAGACAGTAGTAGAGGAAAAGAACAGAATGTGTGAAAGTCATAAACCGGGTAATGGAGCTCAATTCAAAATCATTGTCAGTTACATTAAGTATAAATGTTCTAGACATTGTGGTCAAATGGCAGGGAGTGACAGATTGTACAAAAATCCATTATAGAACTATGTTAGCTGTAATGATATACTTAGCATTCAAATGCACGGAGTCTTAGAGATTAAACAATCATATGAACACTAATGTAAATGAAGGAGTTGAATCAGTTTGAAGAATACAAGATTAATATTTGCATAACTATTACAGGCATCATACTGTATACTAGATCTAGAACCTATTCATCCCATCAACACATGTTTATAGCCTCGAATACCTCCTGCATTTCTCTGTTCCATATTCCTTACCCCATAATATTTCACACTTAAATAATTCATGGCTACTTAAGTTCAACATTTCTATCAATGAAATAATGCAATTTGTCCTCTGTGTCTGATACTTAGTTCATCAAAGTGTCTGCACTGTAATATATGCAAAAATTTTCTGAGAGCAAATCCTTTGCCTAACCATGAAAAGAAAGGGGAACCTGTGAGGTGATAAATACATGCTTCAGCTTTATTTTGTGGTAATATTGATATTCTATATCAATAATGTCTCAATGAAAATTGCAAAAAAAGCTGAAAATAAGTCTTCAAAATTAGATTTTACATTTACTTACAAGCAATAGCCTAAAATTAAGAAAATTTCATAGTATTTAAAACTTGATTCACAAGAAACATTACCTTTTTTTTAAGATTTATTTATTTTTTATTACAAAGTCAGATATACAGAGAGGAGGAGAGACAGAGAGGAAGATCTTCCATCTGATGATTCACTCCCCAAGTGGGCTGCAATGGCCTGTATGCGCCGATCCGAAGCTGGGAACCAGGAACCTCTTCAGGTTCTCCCATGCGGGTGCAGGATCCCAAAGCATTGGGCCGTCCTTGACTGCTTTCCCAGGCCACAAGCAGGGAGCTGGATGGGAAGTGGAGCTGCCGGGATTAGAACCGGCGCCCATATGGGATCCTGGGGTGTTCAAGGCGAGGACTTTAGCTGCTAGGCCACGCCGCCGGGCCCGAAACATTACATTTTAATGAATGAAAATATTACTAGATTCAACATGAGTCACTAAATAATGTATTTCAATTAGTGGCCTGCCGAAATAAGTCCATAATGGCTTGTGAAAGTCAATTGTTAAATTTTTAGGCAATTTTGAACCAATTGATACTACCCAGTAATATGGAATTGGCCATGGTGGCATTTATTTTAGAGAAACAAGCATCATTTACAAGTAAAGGTTGCCTCATAAAGGGATGATAGTTAACCATTAACTTGCGCATTATAGATTTCAGTTTAAGGCAGGGCTAAGAAAATAAAGGCATTCGTCTAAAAGAACAGTGTTGTGGAATGCATATGTCTAATAGCAAACCTTCATCTGTACATGCAGAATTCATTAACAAGACAGTGACCTGATAGATTGGAAATCCATCTTATTAATCTTGCACAAGTTTGCATGGCATTTTACTGAACACATTCACATACCATTAATGAATCCTGAAGAAAACAGAATTAGTAAAGGTTAGGGAGGAGAGAGTAGAAGAGAGAGAGAGAGGCAACAGAAGAGACAGACATGTGAGAAGGAGAATGAATCCCATGACACAGATGTTCTTGTCTGTTAGAGAATTTTCGGGCCAAAAGTGTTGCATAACAGCCTCTGAATGCTCTGCCTCATTGAGTTCCTGTTATAAAAGCATAAATTAAAATAAATTGTAAAGTTGTTTTTTTCCAGGATGGAGATTAGTGCTCATTATAATTAGATCTCTGAATTGCAGGCCAAGAAAAGATATATCATGGAAAATCTGCAGCTAAGTTATAATGGAATCTAGGCTGGATCTCATGCTGCTGATGTTCTGAGCATTGATCATGCTGAGCCTGTACACATAGTCTCGAGCATACTTCACTGGCATACTGTTCACAGTGAAAAGGATAATTTTAAAGGTTGTAGCAATAATACATTAAACAATAGATTAGTGGTACTTCTTTCCTTTTTTGTTTAAGGTTGACAGTATATTTTCCTACATTTAAAAAAGATAATTCTTGAAAAATGGAATGATGAAGAAAAGTATATTCTCTCTCTGCTGGTTCACTCCTTAAATAGCCTCCACAGCCAGGTCTGAGCCAGGTCAAAGGCAGCATCTTGTAATTGCATCCTGGTCAGACCTCCCATGGGCACACCAGGGACCAGAATACATGGGTCATCATCTGTTGCCTTCGGGGGCCTCAGTAGGAAGCTGGGTTGGAAATGGGTAAACAGAGACTCAAAGGCTTCTGGTGCTGGTGTCAAAGGCAGTTGTTTAATTTGCCTTGTCATGGTGCCAGGCCCCTACTTTAATTCTAAATTCCAAGATTTTGAACAATTTCAAGCTTAGAATGGAATTTTCATCAAAAAGTTGATAAAACTGTTTTTGTAGTCTTTCAAAAGCTTTTTTACAGATTACATCTGCGTTAGTGGATTTCCAAATTTACTTTTCAGCCAAGTTACCTCTACAAAATAGGACAGGACTGCAAGGGCTTTATCTACTACAAATTCAATCTCAGTGTAGTTCAGCTGTTCTATTCCTTTCATTTATTCATTTTTTAACTCCCCATTTTACCATGAAAATTGATTGTCAAAGCCGATATCTGGCACTTTTCTCATCAACAACTTCTGAATCATCTGATTAAAATAAGTGGTGGTGTTCCACTTTCTCTTTCAAACTTTATTAAAAAAAAAACTGGTAGCATTGCATAAAGTGTATGGATGTTAAAGAGAAAGTTAATATTTAGGATGATGCTTGCCCTTGTTCTGTGGTTCTTGTAATAACTTGAAAACCAAAAGTCTGTAATGATTCTATAATGGTAATATAAATAAAATGAACAGCCACTTTTACAACAATCTGTATTATCTTCTTAGTTACTATAAAGTTGTTAAATAGCTTTTATAACATTTTTTTAAAAATAACAATATATATTCTATAGAACTTGTCACCACCCTTTTTAAAATCTCTTCCAGTGTTTTTATTTGAAGGTCTTTTAAAATGGAAGGTGACTATGATGGTACTTATTTCACATTATGTACTCTAGCCACATAAAAGGAAAAACATTATGTTGGTGGAAAATATTATCCTATGCAAAATACAAGATTTGGTGTTAGAACACCCTGCTCTCTGTCACCTGATAGCTATATCATTGGACAGATTTTTCTGGTTCCTTTTCTGTCTTACAAAATGGGTGTTAATACAATGATATATTTGAAGACATTTGGCAAAATCGCATGTAATATCAAATGTGAAGAACTGACTGAACAACAGGGTACTCCATAAGTGCCTATTGCTGTTATTTATTTTTGCAGGAAACTATAATTAGAAAAGTTAGACATGATGCAGATATTAATAGTGACCATCTACATGTTACCCATCCTTATATAACTTGTTCTTTTCCCAAGTATCAGCTTCAATTGCATACACCTGCCATGATTCTAGTCTACACTTCAGGTACATGGCCATGTGTTCGTCCTTTCCCACCATGTAGATTCTTTGGAATATATATCTGCACCAAGCTGTTGTTTGCAAATAATTCGTGATGAAGGCTACCATTTTGTACATTGTACTTAACATAGCTTTCCATGTTCACTATTCATATAATTGATAAGTACAAGCAAACTTTTTAAAACTTATCACAATTGTCAGAATATATGTATATACATGTTTACCTATATATTTATTTGTTTTATACTTTGATGGATGTTGCCTTTTATCAGAGAAAACACATGATAATTTATCATTCTGGGATTGGTTTATTTCATTGAGCACAACTGTCTCTGGATGAGACTATTTTATTGTCAGTGATAGAATTTCATTCTTTTAATGGCTGAGTAGTATTCTATGGAATGGATATGCCACAGTTTCTTTATCCATTCATATTTTTAATAGGCCTCTGCGTTGTTTCCATGCTTTTGCTGTTGTGGATTTTGCTGCAGTAAGTGAAGCTGCTGGTCAGTTTCTCATATGTAGATCTCACTTCCTTTGGATCTGTTCTCAAGAATTTGATAGCTGGGTCATAGGATAGATCATTTTTCAGATGAACTGTATAATGGAGACTAACATACTTTGAAGTGAAGATATGATGTGATAGTCATTAATACTCCTTAATAAATGAGGATTCCCAATGAAAGCTTGAAATATACTTTGACAATATGAAACTAGATTTTCTACTATTGCCTATTTCTACAAGGCCATGATATAGCAGGATGTTGGAATTGTCACTTTGCTGAAGGACTATACTGTTGTGATAAAATGGGGGAAAATAGTGTGGGGCAGAAATAGAGAAAGATGAAGGAGAGCTGGCAGGAATTCTTCTGCCTACAAAACTGTCATGGAAAAAATTTTAAAAATTTAAATCTTACCACAATTTTTTTATTACTGAAGAAAATCTGTACTTTTGCATATAGACAGTGAAGGAATCACATAAGATTTATTGAGCTTTTTTATAGTAAATAAGCGATTATTGAAAACTGGGTGGCAAATAAATCAGCCTTATGATTTTTCTTATATTTCTCTTTCAAATATCTCCTTCCCGATCTGGAGATGATATGTATATGTTATGTAATACATAGTACACTATGCTTGTATTTGTGACGTGTATAGTTCCTGAAAAAATACAAAAACCATTTTAAAATAACTAAACCATATAAACCCAATAGAAATAACTGTTCAACATTTTTATAATCAGTTTTGCACACTGACCAGGAGATTTAAGTGTGCGTTTACTTAGAATATCACATTTGCTTTTCATGTATTAGTCTCGATTTTGAAACTTCATCCTACAGTGGTTTGTATCTTCATTTTCACTTTTTTTGTGATTGCATATTAAAAACCTATAGCATGTCATATGTTTTAAAAGCAGTTAGGGTGTTAGCCTGTATCTTGGTGCTTACAGTACTAACACCCTCATAGCCCACATCTGAGTACCTGGGTTTGATTTCTGGTTCTGGCCCCTGACTCCCACTTCCTGCCAATACAGGCCCTAGCAGACAGCATGATAGTGCAAGTAGTTAGTCCCTGCTCAAATAGGAGACCTGAATTGAGTTCCTAACTCGATACTTTAGTCCATGCCTACATACTGTGGTCTTTTGAGGAATGAATTAGTGGATGATGGGTCTGTCTGTCTGTCTCTCTCTCTCTCTTGCTCTCATAAGTAAATCCATTTTTGAATTTGAAATCTTTGCATATATAACCATTGACTCATTATATATGAAATAAACTACTCATCTTTGTCATAATCAGACTAACAAAGCATAGGGATTCGATAATGTTGAAAACATATACAAACAGATCCATTGGTGTTAAAGCCTCTAGGCAAGGATTTTGTTGTTGTTGTTAAACGGCACTTGCCCAGTCAGAAACCAAATCAGTTCCAGGAAGATCAGAATAAAGCAACAGGAGCTCATTGACCTAGAAACTGGATAATATTGCAAAGGCTGTGTGGCCTGGGGTTTTTCATGAGAAGAAGTTGGTCACCATGTGATACTGTTGGAACACAGCAGGCCTGGTTCTTTTGCAAAATGAACACTAACACTGTGCTTGCAGAAAAGCATTGGCAGAAATTTTGAAAAGCCATTTTTATTTAATAAATTTATAGTAGCAAAGGAAATAAGTCAATGTAAAATTAACAGTAATAAACTACACTATTCTTCCAATTTGTCAAGACTGAACTTTATACTTTTTTTTTAATGCAGTAAATTTAAAGGAAAACTACACATACCCTTGTTTTCCCTTTTCTGAGCATGCACTCATGAACTCCTGTGTGCAGATACTGCTTGGTTACTAGAATCTATTGTCTCATTAAATGCTTTGCAAGACAGTTCCAGTAGATCCCTCCACATAAGCCAGTTAAAAATGAGAATATCAATGGAAATAGGAAAACTCAAGGTATAATCTAGAGATGTTAGTAAGATAACTAAAATTTTACCTTGGATGGAGATTGAGCATTTCTTCCACTAGTATTCAGAGAATGATGACTCGTCTACATAAAAGTTTCTTTTAAGGAATGTATAGACTAGTGTGCTGTACACTTTATTTTCCAGTGGCATGTGTAGTTAATTGAACACTAATGAAACAATATTATTTTTTACTTGATACTAAAAGAGCATATGAATTTTTAGACTAAATTATTTACTAGAAAATGGTAATTTGGTTACTGTAATTTTTCATCTTTTATTATAAATGAGTATTTTAGATGCTTTAAAAATATAACTTTTTGAAGAATAAAATTTTGTACATAGGGCCTGAGTGGTACATGGGTTCCCGTTAGCACCCACATATTTTCTGTTGTTCATATTTTTGTGACAAGAACATAACACACAAAAAAATTTAAACATACCGAATACTGTACACCAAGACTCATTGAACAAGCTTATTTTTTTTTTACCATTATTCAGAACATTTAGCCTCAGAAAATTCCTGGATTTGGTTATTATTTACCATCTTAGTTTGAACTTTGGAGGAACAGGCTTTTTTTTCTGCTTGCTGTTTGTTCAATTCTTTACCTGATGGAGTGTTAAGGAAACAAAGTATGTCATTGTAAACATAAAAACATGTAGGAGAGAGTGTAAGGTAGGAGGTATCAGTGTGCTCCTAAAAATGTATGGGGAAACAGATGAAATATGTTCACCTTGTAAAAAATAAATTTATGAAAGAGAATCCCTTCTTGTGCAATACCAAGTCACTTCTGTGATACCAGTTTTTGTATTTAATACGTAAAGTTATTCATGATTAAATTACAGCATTACACTTATGAGAAAGAAACTATTCTGTTGTAGCTTGTGGACAAGATGTAGAGAAAATTCAGTAATTCCTAAAGTGGAATGAGCATTCTAATGGAGCTAGATGACCCTTCATGGTTATCACTGCATCTCAGAATTTATGGAAAAGGACTCATAATTTTATAGTACTTCTACATTAGATTGTTGTAAATGAAAAGAATATTCAGGAGATAGCTGAAAAGAGAAAAAAAAGTCACAAGTTTTGGGGAGGAGAAGGTGACCTTTCGGCCTTTATCTTGGGAGGGGCTTGTGAATGATGTTCCAGCAAATGCAAGCAGGTCTTCAGGTTGAATTGACAGTACAGCATGCACGTGGCCTATAGGAACACACCTAGCGAGCATCGTAATGGTGTTTTTTCAGCTTCTGCTGCTGATGTGTTAGTTTCTAGCAGAAAGGAAAAAGGCTTCCCTGATCTGGCCTCAAAATAGATCAAGTTGAGCTTCCTTGAATAAGGAGGGATTCAGAAGCCCAGAGTTGTTCATTTCCAGCTACTTGGAGCTTACTGCTAAACAAAAGCAGAAAGTATAAATGTTATACTGTTCATGAGTAATACAATGATTACTGGAACCATACATTTTGATCTCTCTCTGCCCTTTCTCGCTCTCTTTTTCACTCTATTTCTCTCCTCCTCCTCCCTCCCTTGCTCCCTCTCTCCTTTATTTTTTTTTAATTTTACATTAAGCCCAACCAAAATACATGGTGAAGGTGTGTAGTGACCCCTTCTCTAATAAATTCATGGAGAGGGGGAAATCATATGTGCTCCTATGTTTTTTATGTTTGTGTGTGTCCATTTTAACGATGGAAATAACACAAGTAAAAGGAAGCCACTGAAAAGTGCTTATCCAATTCTACCAGCTCTAACTTCAGACCAGAAATGGTCTCCCCAAGAAACTGTTCAACCCATCTGGACAATAAGTAGCTGGACTCTATGCTTGGTATACATTTGCAAGGAAAGAATCTTGATTGAATTTGAACTGTAATACTGCATCAAGGTGGAGGAATCCACCAGAGGGGAGGGGCGTGGGGAGGGGTGGGGGGATTCCCAGAGCCTATGAAACTGTCACATAATGCAAAATAATTAATAATAATAATAAAAAAGAAGCCACAGTCTCATGAAGACCGGGCAAATTTTTTCACTGGGCCTTTAGTCTACAGGGAGAACCAGAACTCAGATCCAAGTCTCCTACTCCCAAGGCAAAGGAGGAGCCCCTCACTCCTTCCTCCTCACAATGAGGCCTAAACTATAAAACATAAGGGAAAAAATGTCCATTTAAACTATGAAATAATAAGAATTTAATGTGGCTTTAGAGCACACAAGGACAATCTTTCCAAAATGCTCTGAGGTCGCCAGAGCAGTGGCAAATGTGGGATGTGGGGATTAAACCAGCGGGTCAAAGCCCTCTCTGTCTATGAATAACTCTGTATCTCTGTCTCTGTGTCTCTGCCTTTCAAAGAATAAATATTTTGTGTTTTAGTAAAAAAAAAAAGTGCTTATCCAAATGGTATCATTCAAGGACTGTCACAGTTGTCATATGTAGACCCACGGAATGGGCCCGGTGCACACCCAGGGTCAGCAGGGTGTCTGTGCTATAATACTTGCACACCTGCAGAGGTCTGACTTGGGATAGAACAGATGAAAGGTAATGACTAAATACTGGCTTTTCTTGCCTTATTTTTATAGTTTTTAAAATAAATTAACCCTTCAGAAGAATTTCTGTTTAAAAGTGATACCATGCAAAATTCAAACTGATATGCTGCGGTGATTTCCAATGAGAAAATGGGGGATTCTTGGGCTTTTAGTTATGTGTGCATTTCAAATCTTTCATCTCCATTGAAGAGTTCACCAATCTTGGACGTAGTACCTAAATTCTGTATCACTTTGAAAAAAGGACAGTAATGCTGAACTTTCACATGGGGTTTCTCTCATAATCACATTGATTTCATACATATTATCTAGGAAACCACTGTTTTGACAAATGTTAATAGCAGTGGAATTTTCTGTTGAAAATCTTAAGTCCGTTTTGATGATCAAAGATTGTATATTTTGTTTGCCTAATACTACGTTGCCTGGAGAGACAATGTATTCAGTGTCCTTAGACCAAATTAAAATTTGTCCATACATGAAATCCAGCTATGTGTAATCATATTTCTGAGATCATATGTCAGTGAAACAGCTTGTAACACAAATTTATAGGGTTTTGGTTTCTCCAATTCAGATTAGCTTCTATTTGACAAAACAATTATTGAAGTGTAATGACTCCTTCAGATAATTAGGTAACAATTCATTCTAATGTTGAGTGTTTTTATTTAAATGTATTACTATTTTGATGAGGAAGATGGACCCCCTAATGTCGTTTTCAAACTAGAAAGATGATTTATTGCTGTTTTAGCTTGCATTTTGTATGTGCATAAAATATTTACGAAATATCTCAACATAAAGCCATTGTTTCTTTCCTAAAAGTGTGAGTGTACTCATAAACTCTTCTGAAAAGTGACAGGTCATGACAATAATTGTGCAAGCTCCAATTGCAGAAGTGCTATGGTAAAATAAGTAAGAGCCTATTGGATTCTGTTCACACTAGATGTTTTGTTTCTGTCTGAGGCACCAAACTCCCACTTGGAGATACACAAAATCAAACAGCAGTTTAACGAAGAGCCTATGGCAAAATGTAAAATGTCATCATTCTGGAAGACTATGATTGTTTTCACAAATCCATGCTGTTTCAAAGAGAGGTGCATTCATGAATTTGCAATGCACCCTTGTCAGCTGTGTCGTTTGGACTGAAACAAAAAAGGAATGTTGTGTGTTCTAAAACCTGTATTACATGAGAAGCCAGAGGTCTCTATTTCCTTGTCTGCTTGGTTATGCCTGTCTTTGTTTCCTATGATTATTGAAACTGGTTACAAAATTCCTGCTCTATTTCATTGTGCTAAAGTGTTTCCTATATATTTTCTTGTAATTTTCATTTAGTTTCATTCTTCTGTATGTGGCTATCCGGTATCCTTGCTACTTTCTAAATTCAACAGTATTCTTTCAGTGCATTTTTAAACCTTTTTTTTTTACCTTTATTTAGCTTCTCCATTGGTATATGTGTCTGGTTTTGTGTCTATGCTGTTTTAATTATTGTAACTTTATAATAATTTTAAAATATGAGGAGTATTTGCTCTTGTTGCTCAATATTATTTTGACTAGTCATTTTTTTTTGGTCCCATGCAAATTTCAGACTTTTTTTCTAGTTTTGGGGAAAATGTCCCTGAAATTTTGATAGGGAAAGCACTGAAGGTGTAATTACTGTGCTTTATATGGTATTTTAATACTATTGATTTTGCCAATCTGTGAACCTAAAATGAATTTCCAGTTCTTTATGTCTTCTTCAATCTTTTTTGGTCCATGTTTCCTTATTTTCAATGTAGAAATATTTCCTTTTTATGAAATTATAGTAGTTATTGCTCTTTTTCATCTGTGCGAAAGGATATTTTTCACAATTTGTAGCTGATTTATAAAAATGATACTGATTTTTATGCACTAACTTTGATACAAGTTTGCTAAATTTGTTTATTAATTCAAAAATTTTGGCAGTCTTTAGGATTTCCTAATATGTGTAAGATCATTTAATCTTCCAAAAAGTGGCAAATTGACTTTTTCCCTCCCTCTTAGAATGCCCTTCCTTTCTGCCTTTCACCTTATTGCTATGCCTAGAAATTTTATTCCTGTGCTGTGTAGATGTGGTGAAAAGGCATACACTTACATTTTTCTAGATCTTGCAGAAAAATCCTTAAATTTGTCCTCACGCAGTATGATGTTAGATGCTGGTTGCTCTATATGACTTTTATTATACTAAATGATATTTCTTCTGCAAATCATTTTGTTTAGACATTTTGATCATAGAGACATGTTGGATTTTACTTAGTTATTTAATTTTCTTGATTACTTTTATCCATTGCCTACCTACGATATCATGATACACTTAAATAGAAGAATGTTGGACCTCTGACTGTGGCTAAAGGGAAAATGCTGAAGAAGAGGAGCAGGGAAGATGGTAGGGGAAAACCATGAACCTAAGGAACTGTAGCATAAGAAATAAAAAATTGGAAAAAAGTAGTTAAAATTACAAAATTTGAAAAGAAATATATGTGTGCATATTTGAATAGCAATAAATTTCTACGTCTACTCCCCTTAAACAATAAAATACTACCAAATTTTTGAAAGTTTATCAATGCAATTTCACCATTTTTCTAACCTTCCCACTCATTATCCCAGAGATAATTATTTCAGGTATTGATTTAGGATTCTTGGGAATTTATGTTTGCAAATAAATTACTTATAATGAGAGTTTCAGGAAGCCCATGGGAATGTGGATTGTGAAGGAATTACATATGGATTTCATAACTATTTGGAATAGAGTAATTTTTATCCTTAAGAAAAAATATATTGGAAAGGGAGATTTGTGGAAAGGAGGAGAGACAGAAAGAAAGATTTTCTGTCCACTGGTTCACTTCCCTAGTCACTACCACAGCCGGAGTTGAGCTGATCCTAAGTCAGGTGCCAGAAGCCTTTTCTGGTCCTTGTGTTGAGGTCAGGTTCCCAAGGCCTTGGGCTGTCCTGAGCTGCCCTCCCAGGGCACAAGCCTGCATTCCACCTGGGTGCTGGTGCAGGTCATGGCTGCTCCACTTCCAGTCCTGCTCCCTGCTAATGCAGCTGGGAACGAATCAGGGACGATAGGGTCCCTGACATCCCTGTGGGAAATCCAGGAACTCTTGGCTTCAGGCTGTCTCTGTTTGAGCCATAGTGACCATTTTTGGTGTGAAACAACAGATGGAAAAAAATCTCTCCATCTCTCCCCTTCTGTAACTCACCCTTACTAGAAAAAGGGAGAGTGAGTGTGTCAACTGGCCAGTCTGGGAGTTGAATATTTTACTTTGCAAAATGAAAGCACTATTTACCTTGACTGTGACTATTTCAACGTTGGAATCTTAACTGCTACACCAAGTGCATACCATCCCCCAACACACACATATACCTTTCAAGTAAAGGAAACAATACAACAAAACCCTTGCTTTGCTCTAGCGTATAATATGGAAATTGTTGGACTTCCTAATGTTCTTCAAATATTGAAATGTCCTAGTGAGAATTTATTATGGCAGTTAAAAAATAAATAGGTTCTCAATTATATGCTGGCTAATACATCAGTTCCTTTTTTCTGATTACAAAATTATATTTGAAATTTAGGTATTATGTACAAGGCACACAGTGAAATTAAAAGTAAGAATGCGGAATGTGTGTTCTTGCTACTATGGATCTCTTGCTTATGACAAAAATGGCAACACCATAGATTTTGATGCAGTGTGGCAAAACTGAACAAGTTGTTTCAGAAATATGTCCATACTGAAATGAAACCATTTACATTTTATGTACAAAACTTAGTTGAAGGGGAGTGGTGATAATAAACAAATTTCCTACATGGCACACATTCCAAATGACGCGCGCATGTGTGTGTGTTTGTGTTCGTATGTGCTTATTTTGAAAGGTCAAGCATTAGAGGGTGACAGACACACAGGGAAGGAAACATGGAGGAGAGTGAGGAGGAAGGATATGTGTATGAGAGAGATCTTTCTTGTTGTGATGGAGATTGTTTGCATTCTGATAGACCCCTGGAGTTGCTACAACATCCAGGACAGGGTTCACCTGAAGCCAGGGCCCAGGAGATCCAAGTGCGCCCCACACAGGGCTGAGGGAAGCCAGCACACAGGCTGTTCTGCATAAC
The DNA here is from genome assembly GCF_030435755.1 of Ochotona princeps. Classification (NCBI taxonomy): domain Eukaryota; kingdom Metazoa; phylum Chordata; class Mammalia; order Lagomorpha; family Ochotonidae; genus Ochotona; species Ochotona princeps. The sequence continues at coordinate 14,404,378 of NC_080851.1, forward strand.
CAACTCCAGAGATTTCTGGTTTTGTAAGGCAGTTAAAATCATAGGGGGTGCAGAGATGAGTTAGTTTCTAATGAGGTCACAGAGTCAGAATCTTACACATAGTTGTCAGTGCTTCAGGCACATAGCTGTAAAGGACTTCACTGTAAGTTGTACTAGCAGACCTGACTGCTAGAACAGTGAACATTTCCAAGATAAAAATTAATGAAAGGAAGGACCGTAAACGTGTCACAAATGCAATTATTATCTCAGACATGGGCCAGATGCTCTCCAGTGGACTGCTTATTGATATTCACAGGTAGAAAGTTCTATTTAGGAAGAAAGGTTCCATTTTATGAGTTTTGAATAAATACAGAAGCTGAGTGGTGATAATTAGATAACAAAAGCATGACTTCAAAGTTGGAAAGTGATCTGAGTATTTTAGTTTTGTTTTCAAAATTTTCTTTTTCACTTTCAGCTATTAATGTTCAATCACACTTTTTGACATTTGTAAATCACATATTTGTGGAAGTCATTTTCCCCTCTAAAGTTCTTGTTTTTTGTATGAATTTTGAAGTGAAAACATATGTGTGTGTGATTTATTTTAACATTACAAATTTATTTAAAGTTAAATATTTGAAGTAAGTAAAGTTTTTGGAAAGCTAAATTATTTTAATTATTAGCTTTTTAACTTTCTTAATATGTGTGTTAAGATAGTGTTAGCTAATAATAGCTTTAGATCCAAGCAAGTGTTCAGTGATCCTAGGCAAATTAACCCATCAGAAATGAACAAGCTTCCAAATACCAGTCAAATGAACATGACTCAATCAACATCAAAATCAATGAGGTGAAAAAGTCTGCCTTCACTGAAAATCAATGGTGGTGAAAATGGACTTCCTTGAACTTGACTTTTACAGATTTTGAGCCTGCCTTGAATAACAGAAGTGCATTTCAGGTGTAATAGACTCCTGCCTCACTCTAGTTCTGTTACATGACGTTAGAATGTCACAACAATTCCATGTTATACTATGTGGAATTCATTACTTTAAAACTCAAGTAAGAAATTTCCAGAATGAGGAGTGAGGTTGACAAAAGCTGAATGTGCAGAATGAGCACAGCATTACAAAGTTCTTGGATAAATAGCTTACCTGATGCCACTTAACACATTTTTTCAAAATTCCAGAGTAACACCTTTTCCTAGTCATGTTTATTCACTGTTAGCTCTGGGAAAAAATAACAAGATGTGTTTTTGCAAAGTAACTCCGAGTAGGATTGTTTAGTCATCAGCATGTGCGTGGTGTTCTAATCCCTTGCCTTTTTTTTTTTTGGAAGCAACAAAAATATCTTTCTTTAATGAATATTGCAATTCAGGTGAAACCAAATCATCATTAAAAAAATTAAATCTTTGAAACAATGTCAATACAACTGTAAACCATTATACTTAGTGAAATATGACAATCACAAAAGAAAAATATTAGGTTTTCCATAATTTGTGGTAACTACAAAAATATAAAACTACACAAAAGTGATTATTTGCAAATAGAGATGCATACTATACTGCATCTAGGGGCATATTGATAATCAGCCCAACTAGACTCTTCTGACCTATTTTAAGCATGATTATACACTGCAGTTAATTCAACATTTAGTACAGTTAGAAGTGTATAGTTACAACTCTGCCTTTTAACCTGATCTTTAAAAGAATGAAGTGCTTTGTCCCCCAGCACAGTAGACTAGTGGCTAAAGTCCTCGGCTTGCATGCAGCAGGATTTCATATGGGCAGCAGTTCATGTCACAGCAGCACTGTTTCCCATTCCAGCTCCCTGCTGGTGGCCTGGGAAAGCAGTCGAGAATGGCCCAAAACCTTGGGACTCTGCACATATGTGGGAGACCCAGAAGAAATTCCCGGCTGCTGGCTTCCGATCGGCTCAGCTCCAGCTCTTGTGACCACCTGGGGAGTGAACCAGCAGCCGGAAACTCTTTCCTCTCTGTCTCTCCTCCTCTCTGTGTATCTGCCTTTATAATTAATGATTCTAAATTTTCTCTTCAATATAACTTTTAAAACATGCAAATAATTACTTCTACATTTGGATTCATAATTTTACACTAAATCAAAAACCTCCAAAAAGGAAAATTTTACATTATTACTTACATTTAACTAAATGAGTAAATTTATAAAACACTGCATTCTTTTCAATCCCTTGCTTTTTCCCAGTGCAAAACAAACTTGTCTTGTTTGGTTATAGCTATGAAACTCAGTGTAGGTTCTTGGGGGAAGCTTGGTGCTAGAAAGTTGGTTGCCAGTGTAGAGATCATAGTTTGGACCTGCTGCCAGATATGTCAGCAGCGCTTGCTAACCACCCAGTTCTGTTCCCCAGAGTCAGATTAGAAATCTCTTAATCCATGTTCTTCATACTGGAAGAATCATACTTCTTTCCAGATGTGTTGTTTTAATTTTCCTAGAATATCAACTTGCCTAATGTTGTAATTAATGCATAGTAGATTTTGGGCCAGTATAAGCGCAATAACTTAGTGACTAAATATTCACCTTGCAACTACCAGTCTCCCATATGAGTGCCAGTTTGTGTCCCAGCTGCTGCACCTCCCATTCAGCTCTCTGCTTGCAGCCTGCAAAAGCAATAGAGCATGACCCATAGCCTTGGACCCTTGCAACCATGTGGGAGACACAGAAGAAGCTCCGGGCTCCTGTGCTCAGCCACGGCCATTGTGGCCACTTCGGGAGTGAACCAGTGGATAGAAATCTGTGTCTCTCCTTCTCTCTGTAGATCCGATAATAATAATTTAAAAAGGGCATAGTAAACTCCAAAATAGTGGAATTCTTTGTTGTAGTTCTTGTAATTTGTTTTTCTCTAGTAGGGATCAAGATGCCTTCATTGTAGAGAAATAAGTATTTTTGGCTTTTTATACTATATTGTCTAAAACTGCTTAACTCTGCTGTGAAGGTAGCCATGTGCAGTCATATATGAAAAATGAGAACAAAGGTTTAAATTTCAAATGTTTTTCTTATCTCAATTATTGTTTGAATTTGGGGGGCATATGGAATTGTAAAATCAGTATAGTTGTAGGAAGCACAAAAGGTGGGAAAGACCAGGATATGACAGGCATGCATTGGCTTACCAAAAACAACCTTAAGGTGCATATTTAATGCTTCCCACATGACCAATCAAATAGTGTCTCTAAGGCCAACTCCATAATTTGTGAAGTGATGCAAAATGATAATTCAAAAAGCAGGAAAAAGGGTAGTAATATTAATATGTATTTTCCTTTCTGGCATGATCTTTAGACATATCAAATATCTTTTTTTGTTTGATTTCCATTAAATGAAGCAAATAAGTTAAAAATTTTCTTCTATCATGCTGCAATTTCAATTTAGACATTAAATGGTAGCATGTAGAATCATGAAGTATACAACTCATATTTTGTGAACTGTGAATTTCTTTGTTACTAAAAGAGTTGCACACAAATGTAACTGAGCTGTTGTGTTTCACCCCTTGGTATGCACATTTTCTATCAGCATTCTACCTTTACTTTATAGATGCTGAAGAAAGGGCAGAGAGGGATAGCAAGTAAGGGCTGTGTTACATTTTGCTTTCTCTTCAGTCATCACCTTTATTACAAGGAGTTAGCCAGAAGAAGCTGGCATGTGTAAAAGAGATCCAAGGTTCTTTTAAATTTGTTTGTTTTGAAACATCATGACTTTCTGCATTTGAAATGTGTTTCAGTTGGAAAGGAAAGCAGAGTACTTACCTTATGCTCATCTCTTCTTGGTAAACTCCCACACATGGCTGTGGGCTTGCCGCAGTGCAGGGATCCTGAATGCCATGAGTTTAGGAGTGCACCCTGTTCCCCGGGTGCAAGGAACAGCGAGCATGAATACCATATCTTCCATGTACATGCCTCACTGTCCATTTGGAATTTGTTTACCAAGCTTAAATTAAAATGTGATCGTGAATACATTTCATGAAGATGGCAGTGTCTGGCTAAGATCTGGTTTTCTTGACGCCTGAGTTTAGTCCAAGAACTGCCCGTTACTTCCCATTTGTAAAATCAACCGTAGTTTCTTTTAGGAAACAACCTACACACAAAATATGCAACTGTCTTAGCTTCTGTCATTTATTTTCTCCCTAACTTAAATAATCTGTATTTCTGCAGGATTATAAGCTCTTGAAAGAAATATTTATTTTTGTATTTTTTTATCCTAGTGGGGCATACTATAAATTGTCGAATCAATTGCAGTCAGTGAGCTGGCAATTATTTCTAAATGTACAGTCCAAATTTTTGAATGGTAGCTGTTTCCATGTATTCATATTACCTGAATTTGTATTGTGCTTCCAAACTAAGTTACTAAAATCAGAGAAAATTTGTGAGGAACTTGCGCTGCATGTCTTGGACTGAATGTATGTTCCCAGAAGTCACATGATAAAGCCCTAAGCCCATTTTACCAGCATTTAGAGGTAGCGTCTTTTGGAAGACAATGGATGACTACTGATGAGGTTATGGGAGTGGAGTTCCCATGATGGAATATATTCCATACAAGAAGAGGAAGGGTTCAAAGTGTTCTTTCTCTTTGTACACATTGTGTGAAGAAAAAGTGAGCAGAAAGCCTGCTGCCACCCTGACGCTGGGAAGGGGCTTTCACTGGGAGTTGACTCTGCTTGTGTCGAGGCAGTGGAGCTGCCAGGCTGCTCAACAGGAAGGAACAAATTCTTCCTCCATCAGCCACCTAGTCTCTGGCATTTTATTATGCCAGCCAGAGCTACTACAATGTATAAACTTCAGATGTATAATTGATTGAGTAACATATGCAAATTCACTGTCATGCTATTTTGAGTATTACTCTGTTTTCAATCTGTTTAAATGTTAAATTCTTCTCTGCAAATCCAATAATGTGCTATTCGGTGGTGTTCTGTTGTGTTACTCATTGGGTATACAGAAATATCTGAGTAAAAAGCTGGTGTGAAAGTACAATAAAAGCTGCTGAGATTTGACTCACACCAAATGTCACACCCTACATACATTTAAATCTCATGCAAATCAAAATGTGTCTTAAAAGTTAAAAAAGAAAAGCACTGAAAAATAAAAATTGACACAGTGGGTGCTTAATCTTGAAATGCCTAAACGAATATATTCAATTTTGTGAAGTTTTAGTTTTTAATTATCTTTATTTGAATACACAACACAGTATGTATGTTTTTATATTTATAAAAGTTAGATTTATATTTATACAAATTATATCTATATATATAGAGAGAGGATCCTGCAGTATGTACAACTGTTAAATATGGTTATTTTTTGGTATTTAGATATTCTACCTCATTAAAAAATCATCAGTAATTTATGTATTAAAGTATATTACAGAAAATAATCCAGAATACATTTTTAAAAGTTCCTTTCTTTTTCACTAGTCTCTAGATATTCAGGTGTGCAATGGTGTCTCATTATACTATTATTTAGGCTCCTGACTATACATCAGTAAATATTAACATAGATAAATATCATTTTATGTAGATTTTTCTCTATGTAAGCCTTCAGGTGAATGCTAGTGGAATATTATCCACACTTTCTACCTTATATGTGTGGCCCAACCTGAGTGGTGTTTGTTTTACAGTTTCACAGGCTACATGTAAATATGCACTCTCCCAACAGATTAGATTTTATATTTTTATCCAAATGTTTTTTAATGGAGAGCCAGTAAAAGAAAATCTCACCATATTGTGAGAACACATTGTTAAATACTGTGTCAGGCAAATATTTTCAAAACACGTCATGGTGTTAATTGAAAATCAGGCCTGGCCTGCAAAACTGAAGGAAAACACAGCTCTCATCATTGAGTGTGGTGTTTGGTCTGCCTATAGGCTCAGCTTCTGTTATGCCAGCCACCCCATAGTCCCAGACAAAGCCTGTGCGTTCCACCTGTGACAGTAATCCAGGCCTCAGCTCAGGTGAAATATATTTATGGGTTGATTAAGAGTTTGAAAAAGTGAATTTCGTATTAATTGGAAAGTTCAGTAACTAAAGTCATTTCTTTAATTTCCTGTGACCCCCCCTTACTTCATGAAATAGGTATCAGTGTTTTTGTTACTTTTCTACCTATGTAAAGTTGAAGATTGTTTTACAACAGTTCTGTGGGCAGAGAGGGAAGAAGTATCCGTTATCTCTAGTTTCGTATAAATACAGTAGTTACTGGTGTTTTTCTATAAATACAATGAAATGAAGCAGTCATTTGGAATTTAAGTAACTGAAAAAAAAAAGACCAAGTAATTTGGTATAGTAAACTTGGATAATTCCTTAACAAATAGCAAAGATTCTATCACAGAAATATATCTGTATCTATACAACTCTTTATCTGTCTCTCTCTGTCTCTCTGTCTCTCGCTCTCTGTCTCTCTGACTCTCTCTCTCTCCCCCGGTGAATATAAAGCATGCAACCGGACAAGCATGGCATCCAGTTCCACATCAGGGATGCCCCAGTGAACATCGTGTATGGCATCATTGTCTCGCAGGTGTTCAGACACCAGGAGTAACTGTACCATGGTGTCAGATGTGCTGCAAGTATCACTCATATTGCTGAATTACTGTCTGGGCAAATCCAGTGAAAGCTAGTTAAATGAAGTGTTAAATATTTGGCCAAGAAAAACAATCCCAGTTAAAAAAAAAAAAAGCCTCAGGTTCCATTATAAGATTATATCCATCTGTAGTCCAAACTAATCATTTGTTTGTTATATAATTAAGCTACAAAACAAAAGACTATGTATTAATTAAAAATTCTGAGTAAATATTAACTGCTTTGTCTACTCCTCAAAGCATGGTGGACTAGTCAGTGGCATTTTATTAAGCTCACGACTTTTAATTTATCACAGTATAAAAATAGGAAGTTGACAGTTCCCTAGACTGCATTAATGTGGAGGCTGTCTTATATCTTTCTTCACCAGGAAGTGTGTGTGTGTGTGTGTGTGTGTATGTATATACATATGGTACAGTTAATAATATCTATCAATTTAAGCCTGTTTCAGTAAATCAAAACACAATAATGATAAATATTAAAACTGTCCAAATACTTTTAAGTGGAATCATGTTAACATGTGGAAAAAATGATTTGTGAGATCATGATACTTATTATTAGAATGAAATGCCAAATCACTCTGTGAGCCTTGAGAAAATTATGCATCCCCAAATGTATTTTTAGTTCATTTTCCATAGAAATCTTCACACCTACACATCATTTGCCATATATCTAGATGTTTCTTGAAATTATAGGGTGTAATGAAATTACAACTGTAAAATCTAGGGTTCATGTTTTAAGAAAAAACACAATAAAGCATATTTGAAAAAAAAGTGAATTTTGTATAAAATGCTGAAAATTATCATATTTCCAAAAAGTGAATTTAAAACATATGTAGTACACGGATCCAAGTCATACTTACAGCTTATTAGAATAATATTCACTAAGCTACTGTAAGGCTTTTCTTCAACAGAACAAATAGTAGTGTTGATTAGACTAATTATCTGATAAGGTAGTATAGCACAGTCTTAGTGTACTGTACAGGTTTTACATGATGTGTTTATTACGGATTTTTCCAATGGTCAGCCAGGAAATGCTGTGGACACAATGTTAAAATACAAATGGAAAAAGCAATTGGTCTGTAAAACGAATGACCTGCTTTGGTTCCAGCGTTTTCTGTTTCCAGCAATGAAACCACTTTGCACGTGCTTGATGTTGTTCTGAGGCCATTCACTCTTCACGACACAAGCTGTAATAAAAAGAAATTGAAAATATGTGTCTATCATGATTTACTGGAGAGGCATAGTGACCGCAGAATCTTCTGCTCTGCTAATTAACTGTGATTCGAAGCATCATCAGAGACTATTACCAGTTGCTGTATGAATATATAGGTAGAAGGAAAAATATAACAACATACAATTATTGGAGTCTAGAGATATGTAAGAGCTAATAAAATATCAAAAACAACCTATTGAAAAAGTTAATTTTAATAACCGAAGGTGATTCACGTTGAATAGAAATAGATTATGGAATAGTTGTGCATTAGTCCTTAAGGTGTTATGTGTGCACTACATTCAGATTTGAAAACTTTCTTTCCTTGGATTTAGTAAAACGTTTTAGAAAAATGAGGTTTCAGATGTCTTTATAGGAGAATTGTGCAAAATATTCAAAACCCATTCTGCTATCTTGGTGTGTTCACATCTAATTCTAAATAAAATTGCTCTACTTAAAAAAAAAAAACTTGGAGGTACCATTTATACAATGGCTTGTCACACTCATCACAACTTAGACTGCTCACTGAACGGTGGCCTTAGGTGGTGCTCTGCACACACTGGGGAGCCCTGTTAAGACAAGAACAAATAATTGCTCATAGAGTACAGTAGAGGTGGCAATGAAGAAACAACTTGTTCTAGGAAAAGTGAGAGCAAGCACTGCAGGCAAAAAACAGAATATGTAGAAAAGCAATCCTGGATTTATTGTATGTTCAGAGTGACAAGAGACTCAGTACCACTGTAATAGGAAAGAGTAAATGTATGTGTTGGGCTAAGCTAGGCAAGGGTTAATCCTGAACTGTGTGTGTTGAATATAATTGGGAGATGAAGTCATGATTTTTACAGTCGAGAAACTCATCTGGCCACAGTGTTCAAAGTGATTGAATGAAGACACCAGGTAGTGTGAAACAAATCAAGAAGCTTGTCACAGTTGAAGCAAAAATTGATAAGGGCAAGAGGCTTGTCTGTCTTCTTCCTCATTATATCCCAATGACAAGAAGAGTGCTTGGAATGCAGAGTTGACCTAATGGGCAAAGTGTGACCCATGATGTAAGATAGAGTTGACTGTACTTAAAGTTATAAAGGAGGATCAGAACACTTCAAACTACTTTTCATATCTGGCAACAATAAGCCTAGTAGAACTGTGATGTTGCCCAAAGCCCAGTTACTGTCTTTGGTTAAATTGTAATAGCCTGGAAACCCAAGCCAATCTCTATTTCTAGAAATATATAGTGTATTTCTGATAGTTTCCCCAATAGTTTTCTGCAGATTCATATACATGAGTTTCATCCTGAACTAAATTCTGGCATGCCTAGCTGACTTATGCTTATTCCCACACAATCTGTGTAATCAGCTCTTCCAAATTCAGTGTTGATCTATGCATATTGCTAAATTAGAATTGCTGGTGGTGGAACCATTTATACCATGGAGATCGACAAATGCCAAAAATTGGATTTCTTCTTTCCAGAAATGTCAGCCTGGAGCACTTACCAAAGTCCTGTCTGATGAAGTATCTGTATTTCTGCTCTCCTTTCTTTATCGTTTTACTCAGGAATTTTCTCAAGTTATAAAGTCTCAGCAGCAGAATTCACAGGGACACTCCCGCCCAGACAACAAACCCCTGCAGGGAGTGAGGTCTGAAAACTACACTTTTCCTTGTCTTGTGCACTTTCCCTCACAATCTCGAGTTCTTGTTTTTGCCGAATGTTATTGTAAATTATCTCATGTTAAGAACTGCATGGATCTTCACATTCTGTCCCTCAAATCTTTTTTTAACAAGATTTATTTATTTTTATTACAAAGTCAGATACACAGAGGAGGAGAGACAGAGAGGAAGATCTTCCATCCAATGTTTCACTCCCCAGGTGACCGCAACGGCTGGTACTGTGCTGATCCGAAGCCAGGAACCAGGAACCTCTTCCTGGTCTCCTATGTGGGTGCAGGATCCCAAAGCTTTGGGCTGTCCTCAACTGCTTTCCCAGGCCACAAGCAGGGAGCTGAATGGGAAGTGGAGTTGCCGGGATTAGAACCGGCGCCCATATGGAATCCTGGGGCGTTCAAGGCGAGGACTTTAGCTGCTAGGTCACCACACCGCTGGGCCCATCCCTCAAATCTTAATGCCTCAGGCCCCACCATGGTGACCCGGAACAAGCACGAACAGTGAATCTGATTCAGTTAATCAGTATTTCTATGCCATACCCACCAACATCAGCAAAACACAAAACACGAAAACAGTAACCAAAAATCTAGTCATATAGCCTTTTTTTTTTTCCAATGGAAAGGAAGGATGTATTTTTAGTGGAAATGAATGGCCATCGTGTCAGCACAGATATAATATCCAGCATTTCCAAAGTCTAATCAATGGAAACCAATGCAGAAAGCTACCAATGTATTCAATTTTTTATTAGTTGTTTTGTTAATACAGATGGCCAGAATTATTTTTTAACTCCCTGTTTAATCTTCTTTAAAGGTTAGGCTGAAAACTATTACACAGGTTTGTAATTAAAATAGATGAAGAGTAGAATAAGCTCTCTGTGTATTAGGGGATTTGTAAAACTTTTTATTTGAAACAGTTAAGTAGAGGCAGGGCTCAACAGAGGTTTCCCATTTGCAGGTTCACTCCCCACATTGTTGCAATGGCCAGGGTTGGGCCAGGCTCAAGGCAGGAGCTTGGAACTCCATCTGGGTTGCCTACGTGAGTGGTGAGGTCCAGATTCTCACGTCAGCTTCTGCTGATTGCCAGGGGGCATTGGTAGGGATCTTTGTAGAAAGAGAAGCTGCTGGGACTCTAACCAGCACTCATCCAAGATGATGGCTCCACAGTCAGTGACTTAACCAGTAACGTCACAACCCCAGACACTATGTTGCTGCTGTTATTGTGGATCCGAGTTAGTTTGCAAATCAGCATCAGATCTCTCATCTTGAACAAGTAGGGGTATCATTGTGTTCCCATTTCTATGAGGGTTGAGAAGAAAGAATATCAAAAACTTAAAGCCAGGTCTGTGTAACCAATTTCTATACCCAAATCACCCAAAAGATCAGCCTTTTCTCTTGCATAAATATCTGAAAATTGTAGCTGATATTATTAAAATCAGAGGAAAAAATTGATAAAATTTATTTCATACAGATTAGTGGAGAATAGCGTTGCTGTTAAGTTTCTAATTAGTTATTTAAAATGAAGGCAGTGTTACGGTCAAAGTTTCTATAAAGATTATTTTTGAATATTTTATGGTCTAACACAAACATGCTTCGAAAAACATTCAATGTTTGTATAATTTAGACATTGCTAAATGCTGAAACATTTGGCATGTATTTTCATCTTAAAATTTGAATCAAGTGTTTTGATTGAAGCTTTTGTTGATGCTTGCAGCAGTGAAAGGGTGTTAGAGCCAAATTCACTGTGTTAAAAGAGATCTCCAATACCTACAGCAACATTGAAATCCACAAGTGGAAAAATCAAAGCTTTGTTTATGCAGCTCCTGGACTGTAACACATGTTAATGGAATCCATGTCAATACTCATATGTAAGTTTACATTACATTTATTGACTAAACCTAATGCCAATGTCACAGTGTTGTTATTTTCAGTAGTAAATGAATCAAAAGTAGTTCAACCCTGGCAATGACTAGAAGAAGATAGGATGTGTGAAGGTAGAACTCTGTACTAAATTTACATCTCAGTTCCAATATAACACTTGCATGTGCTATATTAGATCATTTAATAAAATTTGAAAAATAGCAGCTATTGTATTACATTGCCTTGTGTATCAGTAGGATTCAGTAATTATTAGATATTTTGGTTACATTGCAAAATACAATTTTTATGGAAGTTTCAAGTTTTCGTCTTTGTGATATATGACTGACTACAAATGATAATATATAATGTGAGTGTCTGTTGCTACTACTAGATGTTGTTTGAAAACAACTTTATAATATTGTGCTAGAAGTAGAAGTAAAAATTCAAAGAAATATCTACATTAGCAGGAAGTTGATACCATTTATCCTTACATACATACATGTTTTACTTTTCAGTTGTAATTGCTAGCATTGGCCAGTGAAAGATGAAAATAATATGTATGCCATGTCACACATGTGACTTGTGTATTTTTTTCTCTCACAACTTGGCAAGTAAGTATTAGACGTAGCTGGAGATGAAGTGCTAATCTTAGTGATATGAAGCAACTTAATCAGAGCACTGGCTTCCAAAGCTAGAGTGGTCCTAGTGTTTTCTTTCTCTCTCAGGTGGCTGAGGGCCTGCCAAGAACTCATGGCACATTGTTAGGTAATTTAAGAAAACTTGAATGGAGATATGACTTGAAAATACATAAATGCATTTGGAAAAATGGGGAGAAATGGACCAATACACTCAGACTCATGTATCAGGAGAGTTTTGTGTGACTGTGGACCAAACTGTGATGCTTCCACACGGTGAGGAATGTGAAGAATGATTGCAATCTGAAACAAGTGAGACTGATACTGATTTAATGCACAGGATGTACTGGAAATGATCATGGAGGAATTTTTATCAAGAAAATGATGTTTAATAATCATATGCAAATTATTCAACTATTTTGACTTTTCAATTAGCAAATAAATAATTCAATATAAATCTCATCTAAGATACTGGGCCTACTAGTTAATGAATATAAGTTAATGTTTTAACAAGACAAAAAATTGACGAATTTAGCAATTCACTGAAGAAATGAAGTGTGCTTTATTATTTATTATTGCTAATTATTTATTTCGCCTATTTAAAGGTAGAAAGAGATGGAGATGGACAGGGCGAGACAAGCAATAAGAAAGAGATTTTGGGGTTGGTGTGATAGCCTAGTAGCTAAAGTGCTCACCTTGCACACTCTGGGTATCCCTTATGGATGCCAGTTAGTGTCCTGGCTGCTCCACTTCCTTTCCAGCTCCCTACTTGTGGCCTGGGAAAGCAGTGCAGGATGACCCAAAGCCTTTGGACTCTGCACCCATGTGGGAGATCAGGAAGAAGCTCCTGGATCCTGGCCTCGGATCGGCTTAGCTGTGAACGGCTGTTGTGGCCGCTTGGAGATTGAGGCCGCTTGGGGAGTGAATCAGTAGATAGAAGATCTTTCTCTCTGTGTCTCCTTTTTTCTATATATCTGCATTTTCAATAAAAATAAATACTTCTTGAAAAATAAAAAGAGAGATATTAGTTGATCTCTAATCAACTGGTTCCTTCCTCAAATGCCTTCGACAGACATGACTATGCAAAGCAAGGGAACTCAATGCAGATCATAACCAAGTGTCAGAGATCCAACTACATGGGCCATCGCCTTCACTTTTTTGGGTTGCCCGTTAGCAGGATGCTCAAAGTAGAGAGCGGAGACAAGACTCCTCTGCAGCAACTCCAGTACAGCGACACAGGCATCCCAGGCATAGTCCGCATCGCTGCAGAAGCCATACCCAAATGATGTGGTTTCTGATGCCCTCTGCTTGGTTGCACTCTCCACTCCTTTTTTTCCCCACTTATCCAGAAAGTACAAACCCACATACTGCATTATTCTGTTGGGATGTGGTAGAGAAGTTACAGGAAGCTCTGGGGGAAGAATTACTCTTCCAGAAATTCCTAAGAAAATATTATAGTATAGCTTAAGACATGACTTAGTCAGCATTTTGTAATGATAAACTACATGACTCTCAGAGAGAGAGAATGTGTGTGCATGTTTGTGTATGTGTGTGTGTGTGTGTAACGACCACCGTAACCTGATGCACTGCCAAGTGGTACTAGCCGTGCCACATTTATTGCAAAAAGATAGATGAAAAGTGTATCTCCTGTTACTTAAAGCACCAGAAATACCACTGTAGAATATGATAGGTTAATGATACTTTCACTTATACAGTAATTTAGAAAATCTTGTTGCAAAAGATATTTATTCTTAAACACACAATTAAAACTTCTGTAAATGTTTTAAGTGCTGATAGGTATAAAGATAAATTAAGCACAAGTTTAAACATATATGATGTTTATGCATAAGATTAAAATTAAATACAAAGATTTATAAAGAACAAATAGTCAAGAGAAAAATTGCAATAGCTTAAATATAACAATTAGAGAGCCACTGTGACTCCAGTACTTGATATTGGTATGTCACTTCAAGTCCTGGCTCGCTGGCTCAGCTTCGGATGCAACTTCCATGCTAATGTGCCAGGAGAGAAAGCGAACAGTGGCCCAGATGCTTGGGTACCTGCCGTTCAGGTGGGAGACCAGGGTGGCATTCCTTGCTCATGGCTTTAGCCTGTCCTAACCCTGAGTGATGTGACCATTTATGGGGTAAACTAGCGCTTGGAGGATCTCTTTCTCACTGTCTTTCCCTAAGTGATTGGCTGTGTAAATAAGTAAATATATAGCATGACAAATAAGTCAATAATATGTACTGTTAAAAATAAATATTACAAATTAAAATTTTAAATATTAAATGCTTTAATGTGTGATTCTTAGTTCTTATTTGACATATATAAGTGTTAAAAAGATCATTATTCAATTGCAAAATTATAAATTAAAATACATAAAAGGTAGACATAAACCATTGCTAGTAAAATTAGTAATCGATTTATCTTACTAGTAAATTGCTATCAAATACTACTAATAAAATAAAATTATAAATAAAATTTATTAGTAAATAAAGTCACTAATAGATTTAGTTAAATGAGTATTACATAATATAAAAACAAACATGTAAGTTGTGTATTTAATGAAAATGCACAACATATAAAAAAATATGGACAAGGCATGGATAGAGAATCAGTTTGCTAAAAACATGGATATTATGAAAACTTCTGACTTCTTTTACTTTAAAAAATGTTGTACTATAGGTAACATTCAAGTTTATACTACTTGCGAAAATAGGCATTTTATTAAACAGAACTTGTAAAGGAATAATACTCAGCCAGCAAAAATGCTAGAGTAGATTGCCACAAGGTGTCGTGGAGAATAGACATGATGCTCACAGGAATGGTTTCATAAAATACCTTACTGGCTTTACTGTTTTAACTAAATGGGAAAATATTAACATGCACATGTATCTAGAAGTAATATGATAACTAAAATGACCAAACTCAGAAAAACAGTGGGCAGAGTGGCAAGAAGTAATGAAAAAAAAGTAAGTATTTATGAAGGTAGTCTTACATTGGTGAAAAAGTAAAATCCACAATACAGTAGAAATAGTAATGAAACACTTTAATCTGAGAACATGAATTGAAATTTCACAAGATTAAATTGTTGGATATGCTTTACTGAAGCAAATACATTGTTATTAATCATAGAGTGGTTCCTAGTCAGATAATAAACAATTTCCAAGCAGGTAGGCATAATAAATCTAACAATATCTGTTTAATAGAGTGAGAAGAAATTAATCTGTTTCTCATAGTAGTGATTTCCATTGTGCTTGTAAAACCCCTCAGTACAAACTGTTTCCTTTAGTCAATAATTTTAATTCTAATTTCACAAAGGTTGTCATTAAAAAATGGGAAAGAAACTTACACATAAAATTGTCCGTTCCAGTAATGTTCACGTTGGAACAATGAAAGCAGTTTAAAAAGTTGACATACATGGAATGAAGTGAGTTTTGGTGTAGCATTCACAATGCAAAATTATTCATTAGAATTATGCATACAAACAAAAGTTAACAGCCTCAGTCTACACTAATATAATAAATGTAAAAATAAGAATGTAATATCATGGGCTCACCTAAGGAACTGCATTAGATCCTTTTCTCAAAGTTCAGGAACAGTGAAATTTTAACAAAATTTGGGGGGATGGTAAATTTTGATCAAATATGTATTGTATGAATGTTATGTTTTCATTTATTATCTTATATCCTTAATAATTTAAATACACATAAATGCTTAAAAAGTATTGCATCAATTGTTTTTATTTTTGCTTTTGTAGCCACAAATGCTAAACATGATTTTGATTTTTTTGTGGTTAGAATGGTCGTCTTTTCAGCTCAAACTAATTATAATTTTCATAGTGTAATTATATTGGGTAATGGAGTTAATGAATTTAATGTATTGTTATTCACCAACAGTGTAACTCCAAAAAAAAAAAGGAAAGAAAAACTTTATCTAATAACTAGATCTGACTGTGAACTGGAAGATCCTGTGAGTTTTGGTAAACCCATGAATGCATAGTCCTATTTGAGAGTCAGAGCTGTCCCTTTGCGTCTCACATAATGAAAAAATGAGTAATGTATTTTACCACCATCCATAAGGTACTAGCCAGAAAGCACCCAAGGATGCAGACCAAATCTTAGCCAGACAGCACCCTGGGGTCCCACCATAAAGGGAATCACCCTGCAGCCTGAGTGTGGCAATCTGAGAACATCTTGTGGCTCCTGCACCCCAGGAATTGACAAAGAAAGCTCTGCTCTGTGGCTGACAGTACCCTGGGGTCCTACCATAAAGGGAATCACCCTGCAGCCTGAATGAGGCTTCCTGAACACCTTGTGGCTGCTGCAGCCCAGGTGTTGGCGAAGAAAGCTCTCCCATGTTCATAGCTGACTTCTGGCCAGAGAATCTCTTCGATCAGTCTGTCTCTCCCCAGCAGCTTGCTCTCATTCTTGGTGATCATTAGCCTTATTTTCTTCTTTTGTGATATATGTTAGGTAGTATATATAATTATTAATGTGTGTATGATTGATATGCATTGGTGGTTGCCATGACAGCATGCAACTAGCCACTTCAACCAGTACCATCAAGAGAAACAGAGTTCCTGATGTCATGGTCTGGTGCTGAGACCTGTGCAGCCCTCAGCTAATTAATGTCTAACATTTCCCTTCTTTTCTGTTCCTCTGCTGATTGCAGGGTGGGGGGCAGTTTGCTAGGATATTGCAATCCGGAGTCTTCCAAAGGGGTCTTCTCTATTCTTTGCATATCTCATTATGGGACACATCATGGGCTAAAATTACCCCCTCTGGTAATGTAACCCATTAACAAAAACAAGTTGGTTTAGTAGCTTGCTTCTACTGTGCGTTAGTGAGCAACCACATAGTATTATGTTTCCAACTCAGATTCATAGTGAAGACATTAGTGGGACTCTTGACACTGTAAACTGAAGAGTTATTACTTTTAAAATATACCTGAATTTCCAGTTCTGTGGTACCTACAATGTCAGGACACACTTAGATAGCAGAATGATGGACTTGATTGTGTTTGAAGGACGATGCTATTACAACAGCAAATCTCTGAGCATATGAAACTGCATCATAAGAAACTTATAAATAAAATAAAATAGAATTATTTTTTAAGGAAAGAAAGTTATGTTCAGCAGTGGTGCAGACAAAATAAAATAATTTTATGGAAATTTTTGTTAGGATTGGCGGCTTACAGATTCATTTGAGGACTTTAAGTAAAATACTAATGTGTGACACCTTTGCGTCATGAATTATTTCCATGCTTGAGCCATTCTTCGCATGAACAGGCTATTCAGTCCATGATGTGTCAGTAATCTAGTTCACAGGAGAAATCCTGAAAAGTAATATAGTTATTTCCCACATACAAGATAAAATTATGAAGACTGCCACTGGAAGAACCAACTATCCCTTTTCCACAAGTCTTGTGTTCTAAGAATTACAAATTACCTATGGGGAGCACAAGAAGAAGGATTTGTGTTACACACTGACTGGGTTTGGAAATAAAGGCAGTGTAGACATTTGGTCAACAATGTATTAGGCTAACTTTTATTCTACATACTCGCCAAGACTTAATTTTTTTTTAATTTTTGGACGGTAGCCATTCTGACCTGGGTGAAGTTATGCCTCATGATTTTACTTACATTTTCCTGGTTTTCGTGATTGTAAACATTCTTTCTGAAGTCTGCTGGCCATCTGGATTTCATCCTTCAGAAAATTGCTCGCTTCACACCTCTTGCACGTTGTATAACCAAATTGTTTTGTTTTGCTGTTGAGTTTCTTGAGCTCCATATGTATTCTGGATATTAATTCTTTTTAGATGGATAGTGTGCAAATATTTTTCCCATTCTGTTAGTTCCTTTTCCATTTGTTGAGTATTTTCTTTGCTTCATAGAAGCTTCTTTGCTTGAGGTAATCCCCTTTGTCTATTTTTGCTTTTATTGTCTGTGTTTTTTGGAGGTCTCATCCAAGAAATGTTGGCCTGTACCAATCTCTTGCAGACTTCTCCAATAGTTTTCTGTAGTAATTTGATTGTGCCTGCTTGTAGATTTAGATGATTGATTGCCATGCATTAAGCTTATGATTATAAAGTAAATTGAAAGTATGTTATTACAGAAATTAATGAGAAAAAAAGGATGGGAGGGAGGACTGTGTAGTTATCTTAGAATTGTAGCTATGAAATACATGATATGTTCTTATACTTCTTGCATCAGTACAGATTTAATAATTAATTAAAACCTACCCCATCAAGATTGAAGCACAGTATGATTCTCCAGAACCCCCCCCAAAAAAAGGAAGAAAGAGAAATGAAAAGGAAAAAAATGAAAATGACCAAGAAGCTTAATTTCTCATTCTAAACTGGAGATTTGGGAAAAAACTCATGTACTTTAGTCCTTTTTCCAAATCTTTAGTCAGTCATTTTCCATAGAAATCTTTCAAAAAATTTGGCTTATTGTTTTCCATTCACATGAAAAAAAAATTGCCAATTCCACTTTTAAGCTAAAATAAGATGCTGGTCAGTTAAATTCCTTATTGCTGACAAAATGTTTTCTTTCTACTCTTTATTCTCAGTCAGTGTGTCAGATATAAAACTTACGTTTTTCTGCTTTTAAGAACATATAAAGTTAGAAATGTCAATGTTGATGGAAGTTGTCTGTGCTAATTAAGTGCTTCACTGACCTTTAGTTTTGATATGAATTAAATTTGTTGTCATGTTCATGAAGATTAAAAGGCAGGGGAGGTTGGGAATGGAAGCTCTATAATCAATAAAAATCATAGCTTTCGCATATTGTTAAATTTAACCCTTTGCTGTTTAGAATTGATTCGGTCGTCCCATTCTCCTATGAGCAAAAACAGTTCATCTTGGTTTCTGCTGCCTCATAATTCACATCAAACCTGAGTAATGTTTAAATATCTTAATTATATCTTAATTTTCTGGTGTTTTTTCAAGGGTTAAAATAATTTGAGAAAATTTAGATCATGGTAACTGTTTCCAATAATACATTGTGGAAAATGTGAGCATTATATGACAACACAGGCAAAGGAATGAGCCCGCTGGGTGATGAACTACCTGTGGGACCTGGAGGTGTCCTTCCTCTTTGCCACATTTCCCAGTCTGATGTATCACCCTACCATGTCACCAGGAACGTTTCTTCTCAAGCACCCTTGCTTGACATCTGGATTTATTACATTATAGCAATTCTGGTTTGGATTCTTCTGTTTCTTCAATGTGCAGTTGCTTGCTTGCAAGCACACTTCTGTAGCAATACTTGAGCCTTGATGTTATTCTGATAGGATCGTGTTTTTCCATTCCATGATGTTTTTTTATTTTATTTGAAAGTCAGAGTTACAGACAAAGGGAAAACAAAATGTGTTCTCTTCACTGGTTCACTTCCCCAGCTGGCTGCAAAGGCCTGTGGTGACGCTGGGAACAGCACCTAGTCTCCAGTGCAATCAGTAGGACCCAAGCAGTCGGGTTGTCTCCTGCTTTCTCAGGGTGTTAGCAGGGAGATGGTTCTGAAATGGAGCAGCCAGGACAGTACGTCTCAAGAGGGACTTGACCACACAACATTCTCCCCCTGGTCATAGCAACACTTTCCCTTTGCAGCCATGCTGTAACTCTGTACAAAGAATGTAATATATCTGCATGTTAATATCTGAATATTAGTTTTATAAACATTTGAGTATGAAGAAACTGCTAAGAACAGAAGCATACTTTTAGCATCAAAAGAAAAGAGAAAGTTAAAGAAGAGTTGTTAGCGCTTGGTTCTGGATCTCCTTGTGAGAAACAGAGGGTTCCACTAGATCGGATATTCATACCATGTCAAAATTTAAGTATTTGCTTGTGGCCTTCTGATAAAAATTTGAGAATACATTCACAGGCCTTACTTTCACATGAAAAAGAATATGGTTGATGAATGAAGGATACCATATTTGCATGTGACTCCTGGGGATTTATATTTGTAACTGATAATACTACTGTTTAATAATTACACGTCTTTTATAGAGGATGCTATCAGCATAAGAGTTCACCTTTTAATTTGATTGTGCTAATCATATGAGAGGATAAATCTGCTAATGTTAACAGGTGTGCTTGCTAGTACGCTTAATGGGTATTTTGATTAGTTCACATCCAAAGTATACAAACATGTTTGATTACCTGCATACAGTACAACTTTATAGCACAACTCCAAATGAAGTCATACAGAATTTCTGGATTGCAGTTTGCAATAATCTTTCAGGTCATAGCAATATCTCTAAGGAAAAGGAAAAAAATACAAACTATGCGCAGTGTCATATCGAGTTTGAATTTGGAAACTGAGTTCTTAGGAGCATATAAATGAATTCAGTTAGCAGCCACTGATGAAAAGTTTGGATTCCTAATTTTTTGTCTGTTTTTCCTCATAAGGCAGTCCCAGTATTCTGTATGTTTAGCTGAGAATTGTGTGATGGATTCAACAGTATTCTCAGAGTTACACAGTTAGATAATGACATCCGTCCTTGTTGACAGTGGAAATTCCGTAATGATCAGCTTTTCACTATGTTATATGAATAAACACTAAAGTCTAATCAATACTCAGTTCCAGAATTTATTCTAATTTTTTTAAATAACATACTTTGCACATTTATGTTTCAAAACAATTTTCACTCCTTAGAAATGTTTTCACGGCTTACATGGTTATGAAACAGTCTTTAGAGACCTGTGACAGGCTCACTGTGATTTTAAAGGTATGCATTTATTGCTTTATTAAGCAACAATAGCTTTACACATTCTGAAATATCTACCCATCAAACTTGGAAGGTATTCTTGGTTCAGAGTTTTCTTTTTCTCCTCTCTCAAATGTAACATGCAAATCCAAATGTTGGAACATGCCACCTGCTCATTATATACAAAAGTAAAATTTACGATTCTGCAAATATCTACTAGTTCTATTTGTTTATGAAAATACCAGTTTAATGAAGGAGTGAGAGGGAGAGGCAGACTGAGGAAGAGGGCAAGACAGAAATTGATTTTCCATCTTCTGGTTCACTTCCCAAATTGCCATGATGGCCTGCGCCAGCCCATGCCATAGGCAGGGACCAGAAACTCCCTTCAGATCTCTGCACAGGTATAGGGGGCATCATTGACTGCTATCCCAAACAGATTTATAGGGAGCTGGATTAGTATCAGAACAAAAAGGTTGCTGGTGTGATAGCTCAACTGACTAACTCTCTGCCTGCAAGTGCCAATATCCAATATGGGTGCTGGTTCTTGTCCCGGCTGCTGCACTTTTGATCCAGCTCCCTGCCTGTGGTCTGGGAAAGCAGTCGAGGACAGCCAAAAGCCTTGGGACGCTGCATCCATGTGGGAGACCTGGAAGAGGATCTTGGCTACTGGTTTCTGATTGGTACAGCACCAGCTGTTGCGGTCACTTGGGGAGTGAATCATCAGACAGAAGATCTGTCTCTCCTCCTCTCTGTATATCTGCCTTTCCAATAAAAATAAATAAATCTTTTTTTTTAAAGAAAAAGATAAAATAGTGCCAGCAGTGCAGAAAACAGTACAACAGTTTCTCAGAAAGTTAACCATCACTAGATGATCTAGTAATCTGGTTTATCCAAAATAACAAAATTATCCACTCCCATGTTCTTTGCAACAGAATTCACAATAGTTGAAAGCTGAAAACAACCTACATGCATGTGTAGGTGACTAGACAAATGCAATGTGGCATATGCATTCAATAGAATAGTATTCAATTTGAAAGGGAAATCATGCCACACACGATAGCCCAGATGAATCTTGAGAACATGGTTCTGTAACATTTGCTGAAAATACTGGTAAGCATATCAAATCATCAGACTGGGGTGGGTGTTTGGAATAGTGGATTAGACCAATGTGGGGATCCTGGAGCCGTAGCTGAGGGCTGGTCCAGCATCCTGCTGGAGGAAGTTCCAATGTGGCTTAATGTGTTTGTCTGTCAATGAACTATCTGCCACTCACGTATCTGTCACCTAAGTAACCTGTCTGTATTTTCTGTCACTTTCCCTGTGAAGTAAATAAAAGTCAACTTGAGAATTTAAAAACAAAATTGAAAAATAAATATAATTGTCAAACATAAACAGCAGATAACTGAAACACAGTTGCAGGCACTGGGTAGAAGGGGAATGGGACCTCTTAGTGGGTATAAATGTTCAGTTATGCCAAAAAGTTAAGTTCTGAAGAGCCACTATGAAATATTATACCTAAAAATGGCAATACTAGAGGATAGTGTAACAATATGTTGTAAGTCAATTGCATGTTAAGTGTTCTTACCATAAAGAAGAAATTAGCAAGATGATCATGTGGACTTTTTTCTTCATTGATTTTCATGTGTTGATCTATGAATTCTGTATACTCAGATCGTGATGTACTTGTGCCATTATGGTCATGCAGAATGGGCAAGGGATTTAAATTCTTTAAATAATCATCAGAAATTAACAATTGAAACATTAGGCTTTTCTGTTTACCACGGTTTTTGATTACCCGTATGGTCTCTGCTTGTTCCTTGTATTCAGATTTTTTTTATGTCTTCTTTATGTATTTCTTTTTTTCATTTTTCTTAGATTAGCTATTGTGTTGCTGTATGATTCTCGTAACATTCCTGTGTCAGCATTCTAACTTTATGTAGTACGTGATAATTTTATTTCTTTTTTTATTTTAGTCATTTGATTTCTTGTCATGCTAGTTTGTCAGTTTTACCTTTTTAATTAACATCTAGTCGTATTACAAAGCAATTTTCTCTACTTTTTTTCTTCTGATTTTTGCTTAGATTACACTTTTTATTTCATTAATGAATGTGAACGTTTAAGATTGTTATATATTACTAGTGAATTTAGTCTTTTAGCATTAAAAATCCTCCTTTGTCTTATCTCTGAATATTTAAGAATATGTTGACTCAAGCACTTTAACTCTTTTGGTTAGTATTTTCCTTCTTTCTCTGTTCATCTCTGTGATTTTGGATCTAACTTTATAGTTTATTCTACGTAGAATCTAGTTGGATTCAATGTATCTTGACATTATGCATATTAGTCTACACTGAAAGTAATAATAACTTAGAAAAAACGTATTTATACCCTTTGTGAGTTATTTTTGCTATTGTATTGTTATGCTTTTTGATATATCAATTACTCCTTTACTGCCTTTCTGTATTTTTTCTACTGTACTGTTTTTTTCTCTACACACACACACACACACACTATTTTCTTTGAAATTTTAAAAATTTATTTGAATGTCATAGTTAGAGACTAAGAGAGAGGGAGGTAGGAGAAAGAGAAACAAAGAAAGAAATATTATCTTTTTGCTGGCTGTCAAGGGTCCAAACATTTGGTTCTTCCTGTACTGTTTTTAAGGTTGTTAGCAGGGAGCTGGAAGAGCAGCAGCTGGGCCAGAGGTCAGTGTGCACAGACGATACCGGCACTGTAAGCATTGGCTTATCACTGCTACACCACTAGCCCCGGTGCAAACTTTTTCTTAGTTTTACTCTATGGCATATAGTTAGCATCCTAACCTTGTAACAGTCAAGTTGACTTCACATACTTTTATCTTAATAGTTTACAAATGTGCATTCCTGTAGCTAACATTGACAGTGTCAGGAATCGTATCATTAGACACAGTTTGCCTGTTAACATGGATTTATAATTACTGTGTGCATTTAGAGGAGTTACCCCTGCATTTAAATTTACTTAAGGAGCTAACTTATTTTGCCACTCTTCTTATTTATATAGGTACACAATACTCTATAGCACCCTTCCTTTGATCCCGAAGGACTCCCTGTCGTATTTCTTCTAGGAGGGTATAGCAGTAATGCGTTCTTTCAGTTTTTATTAGTGGGAATTTCTGAATATCTCCTGCACTTTAGAAGGGTAATTTTTACCTATTAGTATCTTTTCCAGCTATGTTTAGATGCTCTCTGGCCTTAAAGTATAACTCTTCTATATTCATGCATTTTACTGTGGAAAGTTAATTTTATGTTCCTGTCTATTAGAAACTATTTACTGCACTTATATCATCCCTTTATCTCCTGTCTCCATTACATTCCTAAACCTGGTTTCAGGTCATTAGCATCTGCCAAAAACTCGATTAAAATGTGTATCAGGAAAACAGTTTCTGTCCCTTTAAATTGGAAACACTAATTAATCAGAAAAAGTAGCAGCATTTTGAGTGATTACATGCCCAATCTTTTACAATTTCTAGAATTAGTTGTAAATTCTCACAACACCCCTTTTAGTCAACTCATGTAAATGAGGAAGGTGAGGCACAAGCAGGCAGATGTAATGATTTACTTGAAGCCAAGCGTTTTACAGAGTGATGATTGTGCCCTCAGGTGCTGGGCTCCAGTGGGTACTGTTCATGTTAGGCGACAATAACACCATCATCAATCACATTCCTGTTCATACCATCATTTGTAGCATAGTTCTCTTTCTTATTTTGAAAACATTGTTACAGGTTGGGTAAAATGCAGACAAAATATCTGCATTATCAAGCATTTCTCTTAAATCATAATTAGGTGAAAGTTTTAAATAAGTTTTGTAATAACTTCTGCAATGCATGGAAAGATGATTCAGGAATCAAAGACTCCAAAGTGTGTTCCTTCACTATTTGTCACTGAAATCAAGTGACTAGGTTGGGAAGTTAATCTGATAGATATATTAGTTCTCAGGAATTCAAATGCTTCCTCGCCTGCCTTTCTTAGTCATAAATGATGCTTTTAATGTTCTGGCAACAAATACAGTGATAGCCACTACTTAAATCTTTAATTCCCTCCACTAAAACAAAAAACAAATAAAAAGACATACATTCATTACTGCTTTTAAACCAGTGTGCTACCTAAAATGTTTGAAATGGTGTGAAGAATAGTTAAAGAGTCTGAACCTGAGTTTTCTAGGCACTCTGGGAAGGGGCTTATGTGGACTAGCAGACAAGCTCATTAGGGTGGTTACCTGGTCCCTTGCTGTCCACTCGTTTATCTGCGGCTTCAGTCCCCTCTTTCAGAAGGGGACTCATTAACAGGTAAATATTGTCTAGCTGCTTTCTTAATAAAGCAAATTCTATTAGTCAAATAGATGTTTAGTCACTTTTGTGTTGATACTTTCTCTCGTTTGCTAGACAGTACGAGTGTGGGATGTGAAAGTGTCAGGGTACACCGCTCCCTCGGAATTTTGGTGACGTTGGTTGGATGCTGTTCCCAATGTGCTTAGTTTTTCAACTATTTGTTTGGCATAGCTTATCATATGTCCTGTCACTTGCAATTGTTTTCTCTGAAGAGACACGGCTCTGGTCTTCTTAAATTTTCTGTTCATGTTAGTCATGAATAAATATAGTAGACTGTATTCTGTGTGTCTCTTGATTTTTTCTTCTTTGATACTCTTACTGTGCTGACAGTAGAGGATAATTTTTACTCACTCTATGGCTTCAGGTCTGTCGAATGCCTTCTATGTGTTGAGCCTTCTTAATCTCTCCGCTCGTATATCCACTGAAGTATTAACCACTCATTTAATGAGTATGCCAAACTCAGCATATAGAACTTAAGTGATCCACCCTGGAAGTCATAAAGGATTCACTCTGTTCCCCATCACAGCAACTTACATACCAGGCAAGTAGTACTCATTGAAACTGTATTAAACATACTGACATCATCTACCTCAGTTCTCCCTTGACATTGCAGAATTAAGTCTATATGGAGAGAAACTTGATTGTTGTGAAATAAGGATGAGAAAAATTTAGGAAAATCTCTGTTCATCTAAGACTCGGATTCAAAAGTCTGGAGCAGTTTTTCTTGGTAACCCTGTGGGGAAGTTTGACTGCAGGTCTGAACAAATCTGTGTTGTAAGCTGACCCGTCTGAGTGGGTAACTGATGCGGTAGTGACTGGTATCCTTCATCGTTGTGCTACCTTTTCAGTTACCTTCCTTGTTTGGAGTTGTGCTTCTGAAGCAATGTCAGCAGGTCAGTACACTCCAGACTGTGAGGAATCTGAACAAAAACATCTCCATAGGTGTCAATATTCAGTTTTGTTCTTTGGCCTCCTGTTGTATTGAACCCATTCACTCTGCTCTTTTTCCTTTGGCGCTTTTCTGGTTGAAACCATCACCTGTCTTGTAACTATGTTTCTAACCGCTCTCTCTGTCTCTATTGTCCTCTTCAGCTACTTCCAAGAATCTAGTTGGATAATAATATTAAACTGCAGATTTGATCTTGCCATTTGCTATTCTAGTATTAAAAACTTAAAACTTTTCATCACACTCCAAATAGTGCACAAGAATCCTTTGGACTGCCTATAGCAAGAAGTGCAAAACCTTGCTTCTGCTACCACTTTCTTCTTTTTGAGCCATTCTTTTGTATAAGTAGGTTTCAGTCATATTCCACTGTTTTGCCTTCCCTGACATCCCTAAAGTTATTCCCAGCAATGTTCTAAAGGAATTGTTAAACCTTAAGCTTTTTTCCATGCTCACAGAACATTTCTCGGTATCTGCATCCATCCCCTCCCTGTTTGAGACTGTTGTCCCCATATAAATTTGGATGTAGAATGTTTTGACTGTATTTTTTTAATCTTCTAAGAAATTACATAACTCGTTGAATAGCTTAAATTTGGATCATAAGAATGTAATCTATAAAATTAATCTTATATTGATTTTATAACATTTTGTTGCTTATCATAGTAATAAACTGAAGAAACTGAAATATTCTTTTTTTAAAAATTTACTTATTTTTACTGGAAAGGCAGATTTGCAGAGAAGGAGGGACAAAGAGACAAAGATCTGCCATGCACTAGTTCACTCATCAAATGGCCACAACGGCTGGAGCTGAACTGATTGGAGCCCAGGTGCCAGGTACCTCTTCTGATTTCCCACAAGGATTCAGGGTCCCACAAAGTTGGGCCACCTTCCGCTCCTTTCCCAAGCCACAAGCCAGAAGCCGAATGGTAACTGGAACAGCCAGGACATGAGCAGGTGCCCATGTGAGATGCTGCATTGTGAGGTGTAGGATTAGCCAGCTGAGCCATCACGGCAGCCCCTGAAACATTTCTTAAGACGCTGTAAACCTTATGCTTCTTTAAAAAGTGAGATAAAAGAAGTGCACATAAAATAACAATGTGCATGAGTCTGACAAAGAAGTAGAGGAGCAAGCAAGTGAAAGATTGAAAACAGCTTTGGTTTAGTAGTGCAATCCCTAGGTGGTCCAGCTCGAGCAGAACATTGCCACAAGGCGCAGGACCCCGGCCTTGTCAGAATCCGCTCCAGTCATCTGCCATGTTGTCAGATGGAGGCGCCTCCCCACCTCGTAGACAAAGCTCATCACAGCCTTGACAACATGGGTTCCACATCATTAGTTTCCATTTGATACTATAGCAACAAAATAAGAGAAAATTAATTATCGTAGATGTTGGAAACCAAATAGCGGAATTAAAATCCCAGCATTCTCATTTAATGGCCGGGAAACAAATCACACTATTACAGCAGAACAGCTCTCTTAGCCTCCTGCACTGGTTTTGTACAAATGTGTAGAGCTTATATTCTGAAATAAACAACTTTATTAAAAATGAGTCTTGGAATATTACCAAGAAGAGTTCAGTCAGTGAATCTCTCCTGCACTTGAACTCTTACAAAGAAACCCCTTCTGTCTTTCTGGGAAAAACTGCTTAACTTCCCTCTGTTTGCTGAGCAAATGGAGTAACCCTTTTACTTCAGAATCTTCTCAGCGGTGGACTCAAGCTGCTGAGACAGACTCGCAAACACTGGCTCCATCACATGAGTACACATCCCATTCCAATTTCACACTGAGGCTGATTAAAACAGGCGAGTAAAAATCAGATCCTGTTTTAAATGGAGCTGATCCAAATTGCAGGCTCAGACCAAGGTCAAAATCAGAAAGGATGGGAACAGAAGAAGCTGCAGCTAAACAATATACCTCAAGAATCGCTTAGAGCAGTGATGAGTCTGAATCCTTTTACCTCATCTAGGAGGCTGAAAAGTAGAAGTCCTTTTTTTTAAAGATGCTTCCCATGACTGACTTGTTTTCATTTCTTACCCTCGATTCACTCTGTGTTCAAAAATTACATCATAATCAGCTTTATTAGAAGTTTGATCACAAGGATATGTTAAATGGAAAATGATATACTGAAAATGCAACTAAGTTTGCCACATTTTTCTAGTTTCATCTTTAACAGAAATTATTTTATATTGTACATGTGTCTGTAGTTTGGTACTGCTATTTCCTCTAATGTGACTGTGTAGTCTCTCTCCAGGAGCTCTTAGATCGTGTAGCCTTGTGCCAACTGCTCGGAGTGATCTCTGCACTTCTCTGTTAATTTCTTTCCTTTCCTTATATTCCCGTATATGAGTCACCTCCAAATTGCATGTGTGTTTGCCTGTAACTTACATGGTTTCCCTAGTAGGATAAGTCAATCTACTGCTCTACAACTTCCTGTTTCTTTTTAATTTAACTGTAGGCTCAAATATGATGTACTTATTTTTCCTTTTTTAAGCCTGTATCTGTGCAATTAAACTTTAAGTTCAGTAGTTGGAGTTTTACAGCAAGGACAATTGTCATAATCACATTGTACATTTACTTTGATTAATGGTATTAATATTTCCTTCATGCATGCTTCTGAGACTTCTGTTCTGAGCTCAAGATGCGTGGGACATCATTTAACTTATTAAAGTAGTTATTTAAAGTCAGGTATTTTAATATTAATTTTGGGCCAGTGGCTTGACATAGTAGGATAAAGGTTCACCTATAGAGCTGGCATCTCATATGCACCAGTTCCAGTCCTGGCTAATCCACTTCCAATCCAGCTGCTTGATAATGACCTTGGAAATCATGGAGGATGGCCCCTGAACCCACCTGGGAGATGAGGAAAAGCTCCTTGCTTCTGCCTTCACTCCTGCCCGGTTCTGGCTCTTGTTGCCACTTGGAGAGTGAACCAGCAGATGGAAGATCTTTCTGTCTTCCTGACTGTTAGCACCAAGCCCCATTGTAACTCTGCCTTTCCACGAAAAACAAATCTTTTATATAGAAACAAAAGATTAACTACAGAACTTTAAACCTTATAATGAATATTGTCTGCAACAAAACATTGAAAAATAATCATACATACTATAATTAAATAATTTCACGATAAGAAAAGATTGCATATGATTTGAGGAAAATGGGGTCAAGAATGTGTGAAACTGAATGTCATGTTCAAACCATTATGGAGTAGTCATCCTCTTTAGAATATCATGTCCAAGGGCTCGGCAGCGTGGCCTAGTGGCTAAGGTCCTCGCCTTGATCCCATATGGCTGCTGGTTCAGGTCCCGGCAGCTCCACTTCCTCTCTATCTCTCCTCCTCTCAGTATATCTGACTTTGTAATAAAAATAAAATAAATCTTTAAAAAAAAAAAAGAATATCATGTCCAATACACAATGAGATATTCCTAACCACAATGCGGAGCAGATATAATTACTTTCATGCTTAAGTCAGAAATAATCAGTAGTGTGTTAATTGCCCATTTTAAGTCATTCTGTTAAAAAGATGTATTTATTTGTTTCACTTGAAAGAGTTACAGAGAGGTAGACACAGAGAGGGGTCTTCCATCTCCTGGTTCGTTCCTTAACTGGCTGCCATGGTCAGAGCTAGGACAGCCTGAAACTGGGGTCCTGGAGCTTGTCTGAGACTTGCTTCCTGGGCACATAGTCTAAGAGCTTGAGCCATCTGCTGCTGCTTTCTCTGGCCATAAGCAAAGCCAGATAGGACCAGAACAGTCACCCGTATGAGATGATGGCACCACAGGCAGAGGATAAGCTTGCTTGCCACCATGCCAGCCGCTTTAAGTCATTCTTATATTATGCTATCTTCAATAAACAGCAGCTTTTTTGGCATGTTGTTTTATATAAGAACTTCCTTAGAGTTTCTATATTTAGCATCTTTGTAATGCATGTTTTTTTTCCAAGATATAACCAAATTTCGGTTAGCTGTAACTAGTACATGGCATTGTAGATCTTTAAATTTAATTGATCCTGTAGTAGCAATACTTCTGGAAGCTTCAAAACTTTTGATTGGGTCATTAGAAAATGATAGTAGATTGCTAGTAACATGTAAGGCTAATATTTCTGTTCCTAAACTCAGATCCTGGCTTGGTCTAAAATAATCCTTAGTGTCCTTAGAGAATTGGAATGTGAAAATCATCTTGAAACATATAGCATTGTTTAGTAATTACTAACTGTAAAATTACATACTGATACTGGAATTATTTAACCATATATATGTATGTTTGTATGCATTTTATTACAGATTCATATAAAATGGTGTATAAAAATATCTTTAAAAAGGAGAAATATCTATTAAGCATTCATTTAATCCTCTGAAAAACTTTGGAAGTTCCAAATTTGGAGGCAGAATTGTGTGGAACCTGATTTCCATGTGAATCCTCATTGTTTTATTTTTTGTGAGCTTTAGGTCAACTCACACAACCTCTTTCAGCTCTGGTTTCTTCATTTTTGAAATGAGAATAATAGTTTTTAGTGTATTTGAACAAAAGTAGAGAAAATTTATAAAAAACACTCAACACATAGGTTATCGTCAATGAAATATGACTTCTAAATGCCCACAGAGTAGAGAGATAATTATTTAGGGTAGGTAAATTTTGCCAGATCAGTTAGGTTGGGAATAAGTAAATTTTTTGCTGTTTACACATAATGAATGAACAGATACTGTCTGGGGTTGTATCTCCAACAAAGCAGATAAATGAAAAATATTAGATATTCATAGCAGAGATGGAAAAATGGGTCCTTTAATAACTAATTGTAGTAATCTAGAACAACATTTAAAACTTTATTTAAGCTTATAAGATGTTTATTTGATGTGACAATACAACTTAAAATGTGATCTTCAAACACAAATTTCATGTGTTCGATTTTTGAATTTTTGGAGTATCTAATATGAATGAGTTTTAGAACGTGTATTTCATGTGGATTCTGCACTAATTTGAATGTTTTTTGTTAGTACAATCCTCATTGCATACACTAGTTTTCTCATTATTGCTAATAAAGATCCGTTTGGTAGAAACAGTCATGAAATTCTCTAGGAAATGTTCCATTTAATTATAATTTAACTAACTTAAAACCTGCATCATTGCAGTTAGTCATCAGGATTCACCATTCTCCTGAAAATCAAAACCTTACATAACCAAAAAAAAAAAAAAAAAAACTTAGGTTAGAGCTTTAGAAGAGGAATTGACCTAAAATAGACAATGGTTTTCTTCTGTTGCTGTTGACTAAACTGGGTTTCATTAAATGTCAGCTTTACCAAATTGATCACCTATATTTTACATGTTCAAATGGAGGCTCTATATGAAATACCCCAAGCAAATCACTCTAGTGTAAAGTGACAAGACACATTTTTTTGGTATGTAATTGTGAGATCTGACGCATTTTCTAGTTCTATGTTATATTTTGCTACACTTTTACTTGTCTAATTAAATAAGGATTGTCATTACCCCAAGTTTCTTTTAATGCACTGTACATGGTAAGATAGAATAGTAAGTGACATTGAAATTGTCTAAGTATTTCCAGTAATTCTGTGGCAGTGAATTTTGTTCTTAGGAAAGTGCAGCAATATTTAGGAATATCAAATTGCTTCACAGCAGAAAGTTAAAAATCAATAGTCTATCATGCAATTATATCACAGGGGACAAGCCTGTAATCTCCTTCCTTCCTTCAAAGCAAGGTGATTGACAGATCAGGAGTATGGGGTGGCAAGTGAAGCTCATAAATGAACTCTATGCAAACAACTAGGGGAGAGGCTTTGCACGAAAGAGACCCCTCTTTTCACAGCTTGAGTCCCCTGAATGCAACAGGTCATGGGCATCCCTCCACAGAAGGAATCCTCCTTGGATTGGGGGGTGGACTGTGAAGGCAGTGCAGGAGCCCAAGATTGTCATGCAGACTGAACTTTTCAAAGGCCAGGAAGACATTATCCAAGAGATCCAGATGGCTATCAGCATTATAACCCTTGTGGTTAGACTGTTGCCACTGCATGTACCCCCTCAAAGCTCAAAATGGAAGTCCTGTTCCCCAAAATGATGGCATTTAGACATAGAATCTTCTGGAGGAAATTAGGTGCAGATGGGATGTGAGGAGGCCTAAAAGGTACAAATGGGAATCTCATCAGGAATTGGTTCAGACAGTTTTGCTTTTAGACTTCTCAGCATTCAAGACTGTGTGAGAGAAATTCTCACCTACAATACTTTGTTTTGATTCAGTCCAGTGTTCAGGCCTTTGGTAGGTTTTTGTATAAAGCACGTTTTTCTCATGAGTCAGTAAGCACCCCTTGCATCTCTAATGCCACTATAAGATAGACAGCCGAGTAAATGTTCCTGCCTATGCGTGGCATATAAAATATGGTGTGTGTGTGTGTGTGTGTGTGTGTGTGCATAAAAATTCAGGGCTCCTTGTTCAAAAGCTAGGGTTAAAATTTACTAGTAAAAGTACTGACCCTGGAGTTTGATGTGAACATGCAGAGCGTCACAGTGAGGAAGATCATCTCTAGGTAGGATGGTCAGAGAATGTGTCTGAAGAGTGACTGTTCGAGCTGGGCATTTGGGAGTTCCCAATGGCAACACTGGAAAGATTTCCTGAGAAGAGCATTTCAAGTGGGATCCCATCAAATGCAAAGCTCTAAAACCTGAAAAAATGTTTTGAGAGAGTAAAATAAGGTGGGATGATGATTTACTATAAAAGGAGAGCAAGGTGAACTTGGCTAACTGGAAATAAGATAATACAATATGTATAGGGGAATTTCAAGACGTTAATAAAAAATGCAATGTAGCAATAGTTGTTTTGGTTCAGTCCAGGGTTTACTCCATTGGTGTTTTTGTTTTCGTTTTGTTTTTCCTAATCACATTTTTTCATGAATGAGCCAAGGACCCTTGATCTCTAATGCTGCTATATGGGAGGTGGCTAGGCAATTGCTCTTCCTTGTATGTGGCATATAAAATGTTCCATAAATGTATTTGAACATGGGTATATATATTTTCCTACACTGTGCATAGGAAAAAAAACCCTGGTCAATAAACACACACACAAAGCAACCTGATCAATAAACACTTTCTCACAGGATTTTCAATCCATGCTATTGTTTGGCATTTCCCTCCCACAACAATATGTTGTAATAGGGATTCTCAATTTCATTCAAATTACAGTGTGAAAGTATCTTTGACATTTAGGTGAGCAGTGTCATAGTGCAAATAGAGAGAGTATAAAATAACTATAGCACACACGTTTTGAGTTACAAAGTGCAAAAATCTACAGAATAATCTTAAGTCAAAACATTTTTAGAAATGGGGAACGCATTCGATTCCTGTGACCCTTGGTCTGATTTATGGCTCTAGTCACCAGTCAGTCCCAGCCTCCACAAAAACAGCCCCTGGGAGCAATATTAACTGGGCCTGGTGCGGTGTCCTGATGGCTAACATCTGCATCTTGCATGTGCCAGAATCCCACATGGGCATGGGTTCATGCCCAGGCTGAACCACTTCCCATCCAGCTCCCTGCTTGTGGCCTGGGAAAGCAGTAGAGGGCGGCCCAAATCCTTGGGACCCTGCATGAGCAAGGAATACCAGGAAGATGCTTCTGGCTCCTGGCTTCATCTCAGCTGAGCTCCAGCCTTTGCGGCCGCTTGGGGAGCGGATCAGTAGATGGAAGATCTTTCTGCGTCTCCTTCTCTCTGTAAATCAAATTTTCCAATAAAAATACATACATCTTTAAAAGAAAACAAAAACAAAGTGAAAAAATGCTTTCTATGTAGAAAAAAGAACTTATTAATTATGGAATCGTGGGTTATGGATTTTTAGTATAGGAGCAATCCTGGAATGTGCAGTATCAGTGTGGGTGAATATTCTCATGCAGTGTTTGTATTCTTAAAGATACATCATCGTACGTATTCAGATTGTGATTTTTGCGACATGGTTAAGAGTGTTAAATCTAGTGCATGCATCATGCAAGACTGGTAAAAGTTTAAAGAACATAAGTACAGGTATAGTGTAGTACCAAAAATCTGCCTAATGCTCAGTGCCAACCTAAAATTACATAGAAACTAACACATCGTGTGCGTTTAGTAGGAGAGACTGGAAAACAAAAACAATGAATACATTACACATTTACTTGAAAATTGTTAAAATAAAATACAAAATTATATATGCAAATTGAGGAATTTCAAAGTGACAGTAACTATCATTGTTAATAAATAATGTTTAAAAATACTAATTAATCATTGGGATTTGAAAACTGCTGCACTGTTTTGCATGTATCATAACATTCATATATTTGAATATATAATTGAGTTTAAAATATGCAACCTAATAGGAATATTCTACTCTTATGAAATTTATTCTAGTTAATAACATTCTTTATATAAGAACATTTATTTTATTAATGGAGACACTCATGGAGAGCTATCGGCATGACTTTTTTCCATATCGTTTCTGATTCTGTATTAATTTTTATGCATTTCACAAGTTCCCATCTTTCCTGTGCATCTTTCTTTAAGCTTAAAATTGTGGGTGTCAGATCAAACTACCCATTTATTATTACAAGTGATTGCATTTTAAATATAATTTGGCTATTTCCCCATGAAATACATCATAGATATGTAAAACTTTCTAAATTAAGAGAATAACAACTTCATTTACAAATTAATGTAGATCAACAATCCACACTAGTTTTTACAGAGTGTCCAGTTCTTGAGTTTCAGCACTGGTACGGATTCATGTAGCCACAAGCAGAATATGCAATCCTCCCATTCCTCTAGAACATTCATCATGCTGTCTTCTATCTCCATCTTTTAATCCATATTGACCACTTACCTATTTTTGATTGCGATGGCGTTGACTCTTCAATATTCATTTAGACTGTGAGCTTTAAAACTGCACTCTTGCCTTTCTTCACTATATCTGCTCTGTCAGGTAAAAGACAGTACAATGAAGGGTCCTTCTGATGCCTGAGTTCAAAGCACACCTCCAGTGCTCTTTTTTTTTTTTTTTTTTTTGAGTTTCTAAGACTGCAAATGAAAAAGTTTTGGAGTTGTTTTAGATAAAGCAAGAGAAACACAAATAAAATCCTGGAAAAAAGTCTGCCCACAGCTGTGCCTCTTGCTCTAACCTCGTGTCCTTCTCCCACTTCCCAGGCCCTTGGTTCTCAGAATGCAGAACCTGTGATGATGTCTCTGTCTGGTTCTGAGGTTGAATTCTGAAGAGTATACGTTCTTTTTTCTTACCCTTTCCTCCTATACTGAAGCTTGTATTTGCTTTTACTCAAACTACAAAAGTTAAATTTCAACTCTTTAGTTTCTTAGATTCACAAGTGCCCCATTACTGTGAAGCAAATCTGAAAAGTGAAATCTTGTTTCAAAGGTTGCAGCTTGCCTATCTGACTGAAGTTTCTGGGCCTCTAGAATCTCTCAAAACGGTTGTAAATCTTACCAAAAGTAGGTTATACTTTTTCAGTTCTTAATTCTATCAGTGCTTTTAGGAACACAGAAATGCAAAGGCAAACAAAAATGTATTTTTGATATGATGAAGTTCCATAAGCTCTGGGATTTTCCTTCCCCCAAACCCCTACTTTCTGATTTCCCCCCATATTACTACAATAGTACAGTCCTTCAGAAACTGTCCTAAGTCTGCCCTGCTGATCTTTTAAGTGTATCTTGACATTGTAGGTATGGACAATAGCAGAGAGTCCATTATCCTATTGTCAAGATGTAATATAAAGGCTGCTGGGCATTTTCAAATGTTTGAAAGGGCTCGTGTCAGCTGCTGACCTGTAAGATCCTAGGTGGTCCTCACACTGTGATGAACTGCAGGTGAAAGGGTAGCTGCCACCGACAGCAAGAAGAATAGGCTTGCACATTCGCAGAGCACAAGCTGGCATGAGGATGTTTGTACAACTGTGTTACTTGAAGGGTGGCTGTTACTGAGCTTTATTTCTGAGTTGATTGGGTTTAACATAGAATAACTTCAGTGTGGAAAAAGCATATGTAAAGGGAGTGGCCACATAGAGTACCAATGCTTTTCCCCAAACTCCGTATTAAATACAAAATATTGAAGTGCCATTGTTTATGGGCAGAAAATAAATTCAAATACATTTAGCATACGTGTTATCATATAATAACTGTTATTTTACCTGATTCTTCATGTTGTGTTTACTCTGGAACATCCAGTACTAACCATCTAAAATGGCTATCATTTCCTCTTATATAATCGGCTTGTAGGAATCTTCCCGTATTAGAGAACGCAGACCTACTGCTTTTGGTGTACCAGAATTTAGCAGATACTGGTGTTAGATTTAATGCCACTTTTCTAAGCCTGGTTATGTTTAGTGTATTCAAATATCCTGTATCTTTCTTTAATTCTCCAGGAACCAAAGGCTGTGTAAAAAAAAAAAAAAAAAGTAGAAAGCTGAATTCTGGAGAAAGGATTGATGTAAAATAAGTCAAAGACAAAAACTTTTCTCCTTACAATGTGTCATTTTTTTCTGCTTTAGTACTCCTTCCTGCTGATAATATTTTGTTAGTATTTAACAAATTAATTACTGAAGAATCAGGAAGAAGTTACTGGCAGTTTCAAAAATAGTTATGTACGGGTAGGATAAAACAAAACTTAGAGTGATATTGCTGTTTGATTATCAGTATTGTTTTGTCCAAATCTGTGGTCTGTATTTGAGTGTGAAGAAACAATGGCTAGTGTTTAACGAGTTTTACCAGGTGTAACTCTTTGTAAAACCCAAATAATTAGTATAGTATAGCATTAACACAAATACACATTGTTGGATAAATTTGTCGAAAAGTGAATCCAAGTATAGATGGTTGACACTTACCATTGAGGAAGCTTAAAGAGAACTTTCAAAATCCTTGCAAATAAGGAAAATGAAAATGCAGCTTGTAGAAACTTTATGATAAATCAAAAGCAGTATTAAGATATTTATGTTAATATATTCTTATATTTAAAAAGTATAAATATGAAGCAGTCTGACTACACATTTCATGAACCTAGAAAAAAAAGGAACAAACTGAATCTAAAAATGCTTTTGCATAATTTTTGACAAGCATGTCTGTATTTTTGCAAATTGTGAATACTCTAAAATGTAAAGAAATAAATTGCTAAAAATCTATATATAATAACAAGAGGAAGATTAAAAAATGCAGCTGGGTCCGGCATGGTAGCCTACCGGCTGAAGTCCTTGCATACCCTGGGATCCCTTATGGGCACTGGTTCATGTCCCAGTGACCCATTTCCCATCCAGCTCGCTGCGTGTGGCCTGGGAAAACAGTAGAGGGTGGCGCAAAGTCTTGGGACCCTGCACCCACAAGGGAGACCTGGAAGAAGCTCTTGGCTCCTGGCTTCAGATTGATTGCTTCAGCTCCAGCCATTGTGGTCACTTGGGGAGTGAACCAGCGGGCAGGGGATCTTCCTCTCTGTCGCCTTCTATCTGAATATTTGACTTTCCAGTAAAAAATAAATCTTTTTAAAACTCGATAGTCAAAACGTACCCACATGGGAGACTCAGAAGGGGCTCTGGTCTCCTGGCTTCGGATTGGCAAAGCTCCAGTCATTGCAGCCACTTGGAGTGAATCAGTGGACAAAGATTTTCCTCTCTCTCTCCTTTTCTCTGTATATCTTAGCTTCCAATAAAAAAATTAAAAATCTTTAAAAAATAATAATCATAAAAATGAATGAACACAAAGGATCAGATACATCTGCAGTGAAAATCATACAGCATAGATAGAAAACTAAGCAAAAATTTGCAAGATGTGATTAAAGGTAACTGCAAAACTTCACCGAAGAACTTAAAATAGTATCTAAACAAATGAAATGTGTCACCTGTCTGACCATAGTGTACTATAAAGCTATTGATCCTATTGAAAATGTAGGCAAATGTGCATTAATGCACTCGACGAGGACCTTGGGAGAGCTATGCCAGTCATGCCTCTGAGCATTGAGAAATGCCATCTGTAGTCATGTAGGACAAAATACGTAAGGAGAATACGTTTTTCTTTAAATGCATATCCTGAAGAAAAGATTGTCAGAACAGAATTCTAGATGTAGGCTAATTTCTGTTTAAGCTGTCTCTCTCATTGGCTGCAATATATGATGCACAGCACGAATAAGCTTACTTATAAATTTATGTATTCAGAGTTACCATTTTTTTGCAGAAATGTTAACATTGAGCAACCTATACATTATACACACACACACACATATATATATATGTATATATAATGAATCCCAATGAAAGCCTTACCAAACATTTCAAAGAAATCAGCATTACTGTTTGCTGAACAACACTGCCTCCTTTTGGGTTGCCTGGTAATGAGTCACCTGGGTCTTTGGGGTTCTCATCCCCGAGTCCAAAGGGTTTCAGGTCCTCAATTTCCTAGCTGTTAGCCCTTGTGTCTTGCATGCCATTTGTCACCAGTTCTTGCCCTGCTTAGCTGGCATATGGTATAAAATCATGTGTGGCCTGTGACTAGGCAAGTTCATGTAAGACAGAAGGAATGGAGAGTGAGGTGAGCAGGATCCTACCCCTGGAGTATTCATTCAAAGCACAGGTGGCTGCACGAGGGCCCAGTGGCCTCTTTAGGATGGCAGCACACCTTATATTTTTATACACTTCTGATTGCAGATTAACTCAACAGTGCAAATCTACTCAATAGTAAAACTCACCTCCAGAATGTTAAAGCCATAAATCCATAAAATTCATCCTTAGCAAAGGAAATAA
Source organism: Ochotona princeps (assembly GCF_030435755.1). Taxonomy (NCBI): domain Eukaryota; kingdom Metazoa; phylum Chordata; class Mammalia; order Lagomorpha; family Ochotonidae; genus Ochotona; species Ochotona princeps. Next base: position 14,443,072 of record NC_080851.1, read on the forward strand.
CAATTTGCTGCCTTCCCGAGGATGTTATGATACCCTATTTGTGCAATAGTAGTAAGCCCAAACTTTAGAATTAAGAGTGGATAAATAATCTTCATAATTCCAACTTGATCCCAAATATAGACACACTAATTAATGTATTCTCCTGGTAGGAGGATTACCATTAATGATCTCTTATTATGAGAAGATAAGTAGAATTGTATTTTTAAATGACCCAAACAATTATATCCTGGCTTCTAGCCAGGTTAACTCTTTTCTCCCACCCCATACTCGATTTTAGCTGGACGTCCTTTATGTTCCCTCAACTTTAGATGTGACTGCTCTTTGAGGTTCCCAAATGTATGGTGTGTTTATGACTGCCATAAATAGCTAACGTTCAACATGTACATAACTGCTGTTCCAAGAAGAGCTATTACATATGGAAAGCAACTGTGTGGACTGAACGAGTTGATGAGATGCTTTTTGAGATGCCGGTGACCCACATCCCTGGGTTTGAGTCCTGTTGCTGCTTTTGAAGCTGTGTTCCTGCTGTTGTTCATCTTGGAAAGCGGCAGGCAAAGGCTCAGATTGCACTTCTGATACTCATACGGGAGAACAGGAATGGGTCCTTCACTATCAATCTTGGCCTGCCACAGCCTTGGCTGTTATCAGCATTTGGGTAGCGAATAAGCAGAAGAAAGATCTTTGTATCTGTATTGAAAATATATAAGATTAATGCCATTTTTAAAAGATGTTTATGAAAGAAAACCACAGGGCAAAATTCTATGTGGTAGCATAAAATCACAGCAGATTTAGCTGCATAAAACCTTAGGCATACTTCTCCTTAGATGCTGAAAGCACAGGGTACCACATGCTTCATATAGTTAACACTCTACTTGAAAGTTTGCCTTAGTAACTTCATGTATTCTTATGTCACATGGCATTATAGTGTTTGCCTTCATTCATTGGCTTCATAGAACTATATTCTAAAATGTATTTTGATGGGTATACATTTGATGTGTTTTTTAAGATACTGCTTGAGATGCCATCATCTCATTATAAGGATTTACTTATTTTTATTATGAAAATAAATCAGATTTATGGAGAAAAGGACAGAGAGAAAGATCCTCCATCCACTAGTTCACTCCCCAAATGGGTGCAATGGGCTGAAGCTGAGCTGATCCAAAGCCAGGAGCCAGGAGCTTCTTCCAGGTCTCCCACGCGATTGCAGGATCCCAAGGCTTTGGGCCGCCCTCTGTTGCTTTCCTAGACTAAGCAGGAAGCTGGAACGCAAGCAGGGCAGCCAAGACACAGACTCACTCATACAGGATCCAAGCACTTACAAGGAGGGGTTAGCCATTCAGCCATCACCCCATCCACCTCATCTCATTTTGGATGGTTGGGCTCCACTCCTCACTCCAGTTCTTCTAGTTCACACAATTGAAGGTAGTGTGTGCTGGTTAAAAGAGTTGAATCCATTCCACTCATGTAGGAACGCAGATTGGATTCCATGCTCCAGACTTGAGTGTGTTGCACTCCCAAATGTCACAGACATTAAGGGATGAAGAGTTGGAGAACTGGAGATCTTTCTCTCCCGCTTCTTCCGTGTCTCCGCTTTTCTGCACCCTCCTTGATCCCCCCAAACACAACAAATATATCTTTAAGTTTACCTTGCAGTAAATTAATTTTCCATTAATGGTTATCAAATTGTATATTTGGTGGCTTAACCAACCAAAAAAATTATTAACTCAGTTTGTTTAGGTAACAGATTTGTGTATAGCCAACAAATGGAGCTGATTTTCTTGTCCTCAGCATCTCTCAAAGCTGAAATCAATGTGTTAGTTGAATTCCAATCTGCAGCATGTCATTAGGTTGCCATGTGACTCACTTTCCCTGATCATTTTACAAACTCAGTATCTATATTTCATTCCTTTAACCTGCATGTGTATGTATGGACAAGTTGATTTCATCTTATATAGCTACATTTATAAATCTAAGCCTTCTTTTCATATTTTATATTCTTCAACTTCATAAATCATACAGATATTTTTCACAGAATCACAAATGTTTGAGAGAATTGTTGGATTAAAAAACATTTGAAGGAAAACTGATGGTTCATGGAATGTGCTTTATATAGTGTGTAATTAATCATAAAAGGAATTTCTGACTGAGTTGGTAAACTCAACTTCCTTTATTTCTGTTCTTACTAGTGATGTTTTATGAACACCATGCATTCTCAAAGAATCCTTAGACAACAAGTTACCCAAATATAAAACCTAACAGAACTGTTCTGTTCTTGAATGCAATCCGTCTTGGTATTCAATGAAAATCAGTCTTCTGTCTTAAATCAGGTAATTCTTATTGAATGTCTTTTCTTATAAATGCAAACTTTCTCAGTAGTTTGTGAGTTAATTAAGCACTTGTCAATCCTCTTAAACGCAGTCACTCAATCATGTTAATGTGATTGCACTCACCCAAGTGTATCCATTTGTCTTTCATTTTTTAGATACCTGTACACCTACACAAAGAATCACACACTTAAGCATACAAAAACTCACATACTCAGACAGTTATTTGTATTGAATCTAGTTTGCCTATAATACAGAAGTGCAAAGTTTCTGAGTTAAGTTATTTCTTGGCAACTGAAATGCAGCAGAAATTTATTGTGCTGCAACAGAAATCAAGTTTTTTAAAGGATACCTAAATGATGCGGCTGCTATCTTTTTAAAATTACTCTAGCTATCCCCAAGTGTCACTTATCCATTTGTCTTTTAAACATTTAAATTGAAAATAAAGAAAAACAAAGCCATCAATGATGAAACCTTGCCCGTCATCCAAGGACTGTACAAATTAGGCACAAAAGATCATTTTAGAAATGCTCTCAAAAGCATTCGCTCACAGAAGTACTTAGGAATAAGCAGTGGATTCAATCAGTTATTCCCCTCCCCAGTCACAATGATGAACATATTGTGTGCTGTGTTTTCATGACAAACGCATCATTAGTGTACATACATTTGTACTGATTATTTCATTCAGCACTAAGCACATTAGGGTTAGAGTTATACAAAAACTCAAATCACACTTGATGTTTCCCACATATTATACTTAGCGTGGCCTGATTAAGATTTCATTAAATGTTTGATTGAACTGTCATCACAGGAATCCAGCTGAAGTCAGCTGATCCCAGTAGATTGTTTATTCTTTTGGTCAGATTTTCAATGGAATGATTGCTGATATACTTGGGAAATATATGGGAATGAAACCAATTTGTAATATTTCCAAGTGCTATAATATTGAACAGAGACCAGAAAGAAATTATGAATTTAAAAGTGACAGCTTGCCAACTGTTCTTAAAAATAAACCATATATGTATGTGTATACATGTATACACATATGCATGTATACGCATACATACACATATCCTAATATCACTAACAGAAAATTATTAAACAAGACTGGAGAAAGACTACTACAGTCTTAGTCACATCATATTTTGTGTTCTGGGTATGGCCGTAATACCAAGGAAATAGTGGGCCAATTATAATTTAAAATGTAATTGGCTATGGATCAAAATCGTTACTATTCATTATACATAACAACTTGAAAATAAGAAACTTCCAGTATAAAATACATATCATGCATTAAAAGCAATCAAACAGTAGTTTGAGAAAAATATTTCAGACTGTTGAGAATGAACAGAATTGAAGAGAAGTTCTATACAAAATGTATAAAAATATTGCTAGTTTGCCTTGCATAATCCCAGTTTTCTGCTGTTAAGAATGCCCCTTTCTTGTTCTGGTTCGTTAACTGGTGATAAAATTGTGGTAACTTATTTTTCTCAGTAGTAATTAATAGGAATACACCAGAGTAGTCCTCTGCTATTGCTTTGATGAGAAAAACAGTGAGTGCTTCTTTGTCTTGCTTCAATATTCTCTCACAGCCAAAGGGGAAAAAATGAATTTATTCACCTATCTGGATGGGATATGCAAATCATACCTTATTGTTGAAAAGGTACATCTTTCTAGATACTTTTATAAGAAACAACTGAGTGGAGAGAAAGAAGCTTCCTGCACCACACACACACACACACACACACACACACACGTCATGAAGTGCCACATCTGTGAGCTATCTAGGACTTAAATTGTCACATATATGTATGTATGTATGTGTACCTATATATGTAAAATTGCATCATTGAGTTCAAATTTGGTAATTGTAACATGGACAGATCTGGAAGTCATTAGTTTAAGCATAATAAACAAATCACAAAAGGAAAAATGCCCCATGTAGAATCTAAAAGCATTGATCTTAGAAAAGCTGGGAGAGAAATGGTAGCTACCATGAACTGAAGAGACTACGGGGAAAGGATGAATAGAGAAAGGTTGATTAATGGAGATTAAGTTAAAGATAGATAGAATAAAGAATGTCTGGTAATCATTCTACCATATTTTAACTGTAAACCTCAAAAAGCTTAATGGATAGTGGAAATAAAATTCATTTTGATGTGAAATTAAGAAATCCATGTGCAATTTTTACAGAATTAGCATGAACTTTTGAGTCCCTAAAAAGAAAAATTGGAATTTTGAGCATTCTCTCTATAAAGAATCTGTAAGTGCTTGGGAAGATAGATGTTTAAACTGATTTGAATAATACACAATATATATCTGTTGCAATATGACATAGTGCCTCACAAATATGAGCTATTTTATGTATCCATTAAAACCTTTAAAAATAGTAAACCTAAAAATAATTAATTAAAAACTAAGTTCAATAGGTTTAAAATATTATAATCTACTTTCTATGGTGTCATTTATAAACTTCAATGGCACGGTTCTCAGCCAGTTGTCCTATGTGAGACACTGTTAAGCAAAATCTTTTACCTGTGATGTTTTCGATTTTAATACTTTATGTTCAGCTTGATGTGCAATTTATCATCTTGTATAGCAATTATATGTGTATTCTTGTAGTGTTCTTTGTCAGACACAGGGAAGAAAGCTAGGTATTCATATTAATGACTAGCACCTCTCTGTTGGAATTGGCCAATGGAGAGCAAATAATTTATTACCAAACTAAGAAACAACATGAAATAGATTGAGCCATTGTGAATTATATAAACACACTCACATATTCATTAAAACAATCTTTAAGCTGGTTGTATATTACCTTTCTGTATGCTTAAAGTTCAGATTTCAGTGGGAAGAGATTTCATATAATTATCAAAGCACTAATATATGTATCACTTTAAATCTGTAAGTGAAATAATTTCCAAATGAATATTTTGTTTATTTTCAGAGAAAAAATATTGTGTGGGAAGCACAATATAGCAAAAATGTCAACACAAGAAAAAAATTATTGAATTGTTTCTCTTGGGCAATTTTTTAAAACTCTATAGCATCTATTGTAGCTATTGGATTTATTTTAATGATAAGCTTTTACAAACCTTTGGGCTTTCCCTGTCTGAAGATAATATTAATTTCTGGTGATTTCCAGAAACTAATAAACCTGGTCACTTCTGGCATTTTGTACAGAGGAATAGCCATCTTATTTTCTTGCGTCTTTAAGGACTATCTTACTATATTTTGAAATTATTTTTGAGAATCAACCATTTATTACAGAGGAAATATTTATATATGAAATTGAGGTGCTGTCTTTAAGAGGAAGTGCATGCTGTGAGTTCTCACAGGGTAACTATGTGTCCAGATTGTGTCTTTAGCAACCAAATGATGTGTGTGTGTTTCATGTGTTGGGGAGAAGAAACAGTTCTCAGCTAAACTTCTGCTGAAGTGATCTCTGAAGCACTCATCAACCTTTTCATTCATTAGTCTCTTCCTTATCAAAGTATTTGGCTCAGAATTCTTTACTACCAGTAGTTCATGGCTACAACAAGTAGAAATTGAAAAACAAGAATCCCAATGTATTGTCTTGATGATTAGGTTTCTGTAGGTGACACTCAGGCTGTTCTGGGTTTTGGTTGGGTGCTTACTTTAGTGCCATGCAAGACAACTTCTCAAAATACGTTAGGCTTTATGATATCTTTTCACCTAACAGAAGCAGATGGTAAAATGATTTTGCCTAATGGAGAAGGGAAAATGTGATAAATGGATTTCCTAATTCAACCTTTTCATAATCTGCCTATTTCTCATTTAAATCAAATCCAAATGACTGTCAAGTAATGATTTTATTCACTTGAATTACACCAAAAATGTAGAAATATTAATTCTAAGATCAAATTATTAGTACAGTGGCCAACATTAATCTTGATATATACTTAAATTTTCACTGTGTTGCCTAGTGAAATAAGCCAGACACCAAAAGATAAGTAAATGCTTTTTTTTCTAATTTGTGGTAGTTAGTATAGAGTCCAAAAAATTAATGTATATGACTGAAATTGACATTTTGAGATTTGGTTATGTTTTATAGCCTTTGCCTATGCTCCTGCATAACAATTGTCTTTCTACTTCAACTTGGTAAATTATTTATTTGGAGGATTAGGCCTGTGTTCTTAAAATACATGTAGATACATTATTGCCAAAAAATTTTCAAAAGGACAAAAAGAAGGAAAAATGTATGGAGGAAAATAAGTATTCTAATTTTGAAATTGTGATATGTAATATGAAATATGTTCTCTTTATGTAAATAAGACTGAAATGATGAGCAAAGAAGTAATCAAATTTACCAGTTCTTTCAGATATGAAGTCCAACATGAATTATCTCTAAACAAATCAGGAATGCTGGCATGCATATGAAAACTAGTAACACAGCATAGGTTAAAATACCATGACATTATGGTATTACCTCCTCACTATTTTAAATATTTATCTTCAGTACCTTCATCTGCTATTGTCTGATTGGCATTCTTCAGAACTTAGATAAGTTCTTGATGAAATGTCTATTCTTGTGATGAACATGAGGTGTCTGGCTTGTGTGGTTAGGGAAGCAGAGAACTCCCATGGTAGTTGTAGTTCTAGCCTGATAGTGAATTCCTGCAAACCAGGGATCTTAGAGGGATTGACAAAGAGTGAAGTCCCAGTCCAAATGAAAACTCTGAGACCCAAGAGAGCTGGTGCTTTGAGCCAGGACCGTAAATGGGTGACCTAACATGTCAGTGTTCTCTGCTGCCTTTCTTGACTGTTTTCCTTTGTGAGTCCTCAGTGAGAGGACTACACTCACTCACCTTCCCAAGAGCTGTATTTTTCACTGTTTGCCAAGCCAGATCAAAGCTCATCACTCATGGAAGCATTTCGCAGACACCTAGGAATATTCTACCTGTGCTCAGGACCTTGTTTCATAGTCCGGTTTACACAAGAAAGTCACTGTGACACCAAGATCATGTGTTAGACACCAAAGTCACACAAAGACACAAAAGTCAGTGTCACACCAAAATCAAGCAGAAAATCGTCCGTGAGATAGCTTCAGCATGGAGATTTGTGCGTCTTCTCTGTTGGTGTTCATTTGATAAAGCAAATTCATCATCATTTTGTAGTAATTCAGCTTTGAGAAGAGGTTATTAACTCTTCTGTTTAATGGAGAAGTAATAATTCTCGCAAAGGGATAGTCTTGGTGTCCCTCTCTGACGATTCAGATAATGTATGTAGGTGACGTCATTGCTTTCCTCACAGGCAGGGTACTTGTTTGAGAAGGGTTTCATGGATCAAGTTACCTGGGACTTTTAATATAATTCTGATCATTCTTCCAAATCCTAAAAAAAAAATCTCAGAAAGAACTTTAGCACCACTAACTTTATAGCCAAGATCTGTTACTCAGGTCATCTGTTCATTAACCCTTCCATTAGAAAATAGAGTTAAGAGCTTTGCCTATTTTCAGACAGAACTACATTCTAATACATATGAAGTTGATTCTTAATTTTAAAATGTGTAAAATAATCGCAATTAATTAAATCCATTTTCTTTTGATCTGCTTTAGAAATTTATAACAAAATTATAAAAGTAGTTGTGAAATTTTCAACTTTACTTGAAATGTTTAAGTACTGAAATTTGCTTTGAAACATACTGGATGTTAAACTTGGAGGTCTCCTACCAACCAAGATTAAAACTAATCCTAATGAGATTTTCAGAAGCGTAACATTTAATAAAGCTCCCAATAAAATAAAAATTGCCTATATATTCTGTGTTTTTCTCTGATTGTCATTGCCTTATTCTGCAGATTTAAGTTTGCAACCTATCTCACATTGATTTTATTTATAGACATCAGATGTGCACCATCTTGTTTTCTGTTAGGATATTCAATTTTTGTGTTGTTATTTACAGAAAATTAATAGTTTTTACCCTTTTACATTTGCCTGTCCTGGTACCAGTAACACATTGTTGTAATACCTTTGGGAGAAGATACTGATGTGTGAGTGTAAAACCTTCACGTTTGTTCTGCAATGATAGGATTAGCGTCTTTCACTGTGTTTTCCATTTTCACATCTCTGAATCAACTTACCAACTTCTACAAAATAGTGCTAGTATGTTGTTTCAAGCTTAATTATATGAATCAATTTTAACAGGATTGTCTTCTGTTTCAGGAACAAAGCATATTCAGACATTTATTTAGGTTTGTTTCATTTTCCCTCAATAGTACTTCTCAGGATTTTTCTCTTGTTTTATAGGCACATACAATACTATAGTTAATTTTTGCATATGACATACCTAGTAACATTATTACATCCATATATAATTGTGGAAGCTTTAAATGTGCACAAAATCATATGCAGCTAATTTATTCCTGGAAGATCTATTTATTCCTACAAATATCTACACATTTGAGTATTTTTTATTTGAAAGGCAGAGTTAGGGAGAGAGAAAAAGATCTTCATTTGCTGGTGCAGTACTGAAAAGGCCAAAGTAGCTCTGTTGGAGCCAGGTTAAATTCATGAGACCAGAACTCCAACTGGGTATTCCAAATGGATTGTAGTAACCCAAGTACTCCATCCATTTTCTGCTGCTTACCCAAGTGCATTACCAAGAAACTAGAACTGGGGCAGTCTTTGCTTGAACTGATACTTACAAGAGATCCTGGCATTGCGGGAGGTGGCCTACTGTGCTGTCTTCTCTTAATATCTATTGAATTTTTGACTTCAAATGGCTGATGTCTTGCAGCTTATTTTGCTTTTCAGAGGTCATGGTCCTCTAGAAGTTGTGGTTTGTGTACAATGTCATCTATATACTACAATGTTAGGTAGTTTTAACCATCGGTCTTTATTTGTGATTGTCCTGGAAATTCTCGGCAGTTTATTTTCCCTAATCGTATAAATACTTTTGCTGATTCATCCATAAATAGCCTCTTAAATTGATATTTTTCATGGGTCTTGTGTGTTTTTTTGTTTGTTTCAGTTTTCCATTACTCTTCATTCTCAAATTTGATCCCAATCTGCAGTTGATGTGTTTGTTCAGAATGAGTGGAGTACGTGCCTAAAAAAGGGATTGTCCATACCTCAGTTCTCCTCCTGGGGATGAGGTAGAGCCAGATGTTTAGTTGCACAGCAATCAGTTCAGTTATGCTTGCTCACATCTGGAGAGCACAGAATATTGAGGGTAATACCATTTTGAGGTAGGACTGAAGACTACTCTGTTATGGTCTGTCTGCTGTTAAGGTGGTCTCAATGCCTGGGTTGACCTCTTTCAGCCATGGATAATATTAGATGGTGTTTTTTTTTTTTTTAAAAAATGATGAATTGGAGTTACACAACTCTACTTGGCAGTGAAACCAATCTTCAGGCTCCATCTACTGGCACTGATCTGAGAACACGACCATTGAGACCTGCTCAGTGTTGGGTTCCATAAGCCTTGCACTGGGTTCAAAAATAGCACTGTGGTTTCTTGCAATCTGGCAAGGTGTTAGGTGGGTTGACTAGTAAGCTTCTCAACTGGTCACTAGTTACTAGATGGACACTTGATAAAACTGAACTTTGTTATGTGATATTTTTCATTTAAATATTTACCAAAAAGTAAAAACTAAATTTACCATGACTTTAACTGCTTGCCTTTCGAAAACCAGGAACCTCCTGGGAAGCAAAATAATTCACCCACACAGACACACACATTTTCAGGACATTTATGTTTTTCATTTCATTTTTAAGTGAGTATGAAAAATACAAAGAAAATATAGAGACTATCTTTCCTCCTTTACAGAATGGAAGTAATCTTAAGGTTAAGAAAAGCCCATTTAACTGGTAATTGAAGTATAATTGAAATGCATTGAAAGGGTCCACTAAAGGAAGCACAGAGTGAACATAGGAAAACTCACCATCTATTGAGAACCTTTGAATTTTACATAGTGGAACTATCTCAAAGCAGGCACATCTGGATTTCTGTGACTCATTAATGAGGTATAAAATGGTTCCTGTGTTCGTGAAAGCAGGAATAACTAGGGGGTAGTTGTTTGAAGTTTAGGCCTTCCTGACTTACGCGCTGTTATGTCCTCTAGGAAAACAAGGCATAATTGAGGCATTGATGACACATTCTGTCAACTTCTCATTCATTATGGGATTGATAAATTATAATACATATAGCTTTTAGGCATCGGATAAAAAGAACACAGGAAAAAGGTGACTGTGATGCGGCATCAGAAGTGAGTGCTTCTTTAATGTAATACTTGCAATCATAAAGGTAGAAGGAAGGATCGTTCCCAGTATCATAAATAGAGGAACTGGTTGAAGTGTATTGAGTTAGTAGCCAGATGTCACAATCAGGGAAGTCCCTCATCAGAATGATACTAAAAATTTGAATCTAAATGAACATTTCCTACATGCAATGACGGTACGGCTTTCTTGGCAGGAGTTTCCTTCATCAGGCAAGTGCTTGGACTCTGGAAAATTTTGTGGGTGTTGGTGTTGAGATGCAGTTTAAAGAGAATATACTTGTTACTTGACAGAATTAAAAGCAAAGAAGTAATTTATTCCAAAACTGAGGAGCCTTCCTACCTTCCTTCTGTGTTTAAATCACACACTACCATTCGAATCGAGTATGGTTGATCATTAAGGCCTAGTGCAGCAATGCATGTAACTGGCTTTAGATCCCCTCCTTGCTCCACCTTACCCTTCTAATTTACTCAGTATTTAATCTTTCCCAAGGATCACTGCGGCTGATTGAAGGATTGGCTTTTGGAGATGGCCACTGCCCTGGGAAATGCATCCTGATTCAGTGTAAAGGACTTAATTTAGCCTGCAACCGAGTATCATTAAATGCCATATCATCTCAAATTCCTAACTCTTTCTTTGATCCTGGAGCACTTTCACAGAAATCTTACATGTATTCCAGAGGAGTCAATCCTCTTCCTAGTTCAAAGTTGAAATCTGAGCTGGAGAGAATTCCTGCTTCTAGCTTCCTTCCTGCTCCATCGACATAAATCCTTTCTACAGTTCCTATTTCTCTGAACTGCAGATTTCTTTTGCACTTATTTGCACATTTCTATAATCATGTCAGTGAGATTTGGGGAACAAGTGGGTAAACATGTGGTTTCAAATCCCCCCCATTGCTTCTCATATAAAATCAAACGCAGAACGAGGCCTCATTCCTCATGCCTCCTGTGTGTGTTTCCCTGGCCAAGCCTTGAATCCTTCAGTCTTTGAAATGCACTAGGCTTTCTTTGAACTTGAGTCTTTCCTTTCCATTATTCTCATCCATTCTCAAATATCAAAAACTTAGGACAATGTCTTCTATATATAAAAAAGTGCTTAATAAATATATGTTGGATATTTTAAATTAATTGAGGAATACTGTGTAGTTTTATATTCTAAAACCCCAGAAAGCTCCTAAGCTTCTATTGTATATTTTATACTAGCATGAATCAACTTATACTTCCAAACCATATTTTTTATTTTAATCCAAATATGTGAAGTGTAATTTTAAAAAAAAAAGTATGAAGTAGGACTTCCAATAAGCAAAATGTGTTCTGCAAGCTATTCAAATCAGTTGTATTAGAGTTCTCATAGAGAAAGATACCCCTTGAACTCTTTTTAAAGGCAATTAATTACTTATCAATTTTATATGTTGCATATTTATAGAATATGTTCATGACTACAACAGCCTTATGACAGTATAACATGAATTTATTTGGGGATTTGTTTATTTTGTCTTAATAACATTGTTATTGTAACCCTTCATCACTTCAGCCTTCCATGACTGCCCTGGCTTCTCTTCCTCATCTTCCTCCTCCCCCTCTTCTTCCTCCTTTCTTTCTCACTTGCTCACTTCACCTTTGAGCCTGACTCTGTTTCCATCTCCAGCTACACCTACACTGTCTCACATTCAATTTCTGCTCTGACCTTTCACGAAAGGGTAGAATTTAAAGACTTAATCATGAAAAAGTCTAGAAAAGAATTCTCTTCACAACATCATTGATATTTTTCTCTTTTATGTATGAACAATGGTATGCAGAACATTATCATAGTGTCTTACATTTTATTGAGTTTATCTTCATATCTTTGCTGATTTTATTATAAACAAATGAAGGTTTTGATTTCTTTTATTATAATTTGTACACAGTTCCCTATACCACTTGTTAGGCCATTCATTTAGGCTGATATCTGAATAAATGAGTAAATACATATGTGATGTACATGAAGGGTGCTTTGCTTTTGAGATATAATAGAGTGTCCCAATATGCAAATACTGATAGGATCAGTCCTGCTTCGGTTGAAAAGCCTTGAGTCCTGTGATACTCTTTGTGCCAGCAGAGCTCAAACAATATAATGGTCCCATTTGGCAATGATAATTGTTACCTACTTTTAGCATCATGGGCACCCAAGCCATGCCACAATCCTGCCATTTATGTTTATTCAACTAAACCCCAAGATAGATGCCAACTGCTATGACTTCACAACATGTAAAGGGGTGCACCTGAAGCTCTAGGAGTGCAGTTCTCTCCTGGCATGCTTGCATTCCTTGATTATGTACTTTTGCTTTGAATGCTAATAAACCCTGTTCGTCTATTGACTTAATTTCTTGTATCCAAGACAGGAATGCATACCAAGTCATCCTTCAGTGGCAGAGCTGAAATCAGTACCAAGAGCTGGGAATTAAAAGTAGGCATTTTAAGGTTGAAGATTAGTGTCTTAAAACTAAATTCCTGCTTCTTTAAAAAAATGCATTATTTGAAAGTCAGATATGGACATAGGCAGACTTACTGTTAATGCCAGTAAAATATTAATAGGTAGGGGAGTTTTGCCCTCGTGGTGCTACACTGTCAGGAAAATTTGGTCTCCCCAAAATGGGGGAAAACATTGACTTCTTACCTTCTGTTGTCACTATTTCTCAATATTTTGGTCTAGAATTATTCATATAGGTCAAATTTAAATGTGAGGAATTGAGTGGCAGCACTGTTGAGGGATCACTGTTTTTGCCACGTGTGGTTAGGTAGTTTATTCTGGGCACTGACCAGGGCATTCCCATCCCTTTCTTCACCATCACTCCAGAAATTCATTGCTACTTTTATTCTTTCAGAGAAAGAACTTTCTGATTGGTTCAGTTCCTTGTCTGACATCTATATTCTGCCGATTCCTACACCAAATACTGTGCACATAGTCACCTGGATAAATTTGCAATCTTTATCAACTCCTCTTTGTCTCCTATCACAACCCCAACCACGGCAGTTTCAAATTGTATGTAAGCTTTTCATCTCTACTTGGATGATCATTTAAGTCACGAGTTCTCTACCAGCTTATTTAGCTGAAATTTTCCCCCCGTCATCCTAGTGCATTGTTCTGATAAAGATCTGTTATGTTTGTATTATTTTTCTTCAATTTTACCATGACAAGCAATGGCGTTGAAAGGTAGAAATGGCTTGTACTTCAAAGGCTTTTTGCTTACACTAAGAAATGTACATCTTATTCCATCAGACTGAATGCTTTTCAGGTCATAAATATAAGTAGACTTTCTTTGAAGAAGGATCGTGTTGAAAGCAATACAGAAGGTTATCTTAAGAGGAGAGAAAATCAAACCAGCAGGCAAAGTAAAGGAGCTATTTCAAAATATCAGATGATGCACAGTGGTCTGATGCCTAGGTACCTATATAATGTCAGTGTTCCGTGAGGCGAAGACCCTCATTACAAGGTGATACACAGTGGTAGGTACCTATACAATGTCAGTGTTCCATAAGGTGTAGACCCTCATTACAAGGTGATTTTTTAAAACCTGGACGTATATATTTAAAATATGCCTTTCAGAATCTAATGACTTTTAGAATAAAAACAATCGTTAACCTGTAAGGCAATGGGGTGATATGATCTTTTAAATCTAGTGTTATGATGAGCTTCCTCTAAAGTAAGGACATTTACTATAATTGTTCTTTTTTAAAATGACCTTTCCTTTTATTCTAACAAGACTAATCAAGTCAGCTTACCATGGATATCCATTTTATGAAGAATTAGTAACAGCATGAATTCAGAAAATGAAATTTATGAAGTTCTCCACAATTCAGTGTTAAGAAACAGACTCAAATATTATTTCTATACATATATTTGTCCATATTTTTGCTATTCATCTTCTTTTTATAAAACTTCTTTTTCATTTGAAAGGCAGGTTGACAGAAGAGGGAGATCATCTATTTGTTGGTTTGTTACTCAGGGCTGAGTCAAGCCATAGTCAGCAGCCAGGAGCACTTTCCTGGACTCCCACATTGATGTCATGTACACAGGTACTTGAGGCAACTTTCACTGCTTTCCCAGGACCACTTGCAAACAGCTAGGTTTGAAGCTGAGCTGCTGCTTCCAAAACATGCATTGGGGTATGGAATGTTAAAATCATAAGCTGCCACTTAACCTGTGTGCCACAGTGCTAGCCCCTGTTCATGTTGAGATCAGTTCCATAAGTTTTAGAATCTTTCAGTCCTCCATAAAATCAATATGTACATTTTCTATTTTATCAGTTATTATTTATATAAAAGCTAAATTTAGAGAACACACTGAAAACTCCCAAACACTCATGGGAATTCTAGAACTTAAGATCACTGTGTTCCACATGCTGTTCCATTGGAGATTATTTTTGTCCTTAGCTCAAGATTTTATTAGAAATTTTTTTCTTAAATTTGCTGATCTGTACTTACTGTAACGCTGCTTTTTGAAGAAATCATCCGACTTGCCATCATACATGTTGATGATCGTCTTTATATGGGGAGGTGTTTCGTCCAGTATTGAGATGCCCGTGTCCCACACCAAGGTTCATTCCCCACCTCTGGCTCCGGACCATAGCTTGTCACCCAAATGCCCCCCTGGAAATAGCTAGTGATTCTCAAACAACTGAGTTCCTGGGGAAAGTAGGACTGAGTTTCTGTCTCACGGCGCCAGCTTGGCCCAGACCCATACACTGCAAGTAAAGGCCTCAGTAGTTGATGGGAGCTCCGTCTCTAGGTCTGTCCTTAACCCTCTTTCTATCTGAAATATAATTATATAAAAAATATAGCAGGATTTGTTCACATATGCCTATGTGTACCTATGGAATCACTTCCTAGAGATACTGTGACAACAACACTGCACTCTGAAAACTGACATTAAAACTGAGTCTTTCAGAGCTATTGTGATTTCTCCAATTATATTCTTCCAAGTCTTCTGGGGAAATTAAAGGACTTTTGAATTTCATCTTAATGTTGCAGTTTTATATCCTCCAAGATATAAATGATGTTTTATTTTTGTTTTGTTAAATGATCTTGTAATTTTTTTTCATTTCTGTTCAGGTATGTGTTTTTAAGAATATAGTGCTCATTTTGCAGTAATTAAATCTTTTTCCAAAGAACATGAGATGATTGATATTTATTTTAATTCATTTGTGATCAGAAAGCATGCTTTCATAGAATTTTATGGTTTTGAAACCTTTTATACTTACTTGGTTTAGTTTTATAGATGGAAATGTCATGTACAATGGCAGATGTTTTACTGTCGTTGTCCGGGGGTGCTGTATGTCCTTGCTACAATAAAATGACAATCAAGAGCATAAACAGATGAATCACCTCCCGACGTTTCCTCTGGTAATCTTCATAGTCATTACTGTGGTCATCATGCAGATACTAAACATGATATCTTGACATGCTTTAAATGTGCAGTATCAGAATTGTTAGCTCTTTTGCATGATTTTCACATACTTAGTGTCATTTTCACAGAGTTTGATGCTTAAAGTAGGGGCGTCTGTTGAAATGTGATCACTTCCATACGGTGGTTTACAAAACATCAGTGGAATAGAGAAAATCAATAGGAAGAAATAAATTAAGAAAAATTTTTTAATTAAGAAAGAGTGTTTCATTAATATCAATGCACTAATATAGCTGGATACTTTTACCTTTTATTTTTTACCTTAATTGTTATCTCTTCTTTTTCCTTAATTGTTCAATCAGTAATTGAGAAAGAGAGAGTAACATATTTGAATTGTAAATGTATCTGTTTAAAAGTCTTTCAGCTGTAGTTTGATATGAATATTGATAGTGTTAGATTCAAATTTTCAACAAATTGCCTTACTCAGTTCCGGCTTTATTTTCTCCCTTTTTGCTTTTTCTGCTTTCTGGGGACTTTTAAAAATCTTAGAAATCTGAATTAAGGGATATTGTAAATTTTCCATAAATCCTTTGGCTCTCCCTCATATCTATGAAACCTGGTTGACTTACCAGTTATACTTATGTTTTGCTATATTATGGACTACTTTAAGATTGATATCGTGGTATTCAAATGATCATAACCTTCCATAAATTCTAATATAATATTGAATAGTTACTTTTTGAAGCTTTATTTGAAAGGTCTAGTGATGGAGAGGGAGGGAGGGAGAGAGGAGGAGAGGAGAGAGATGGGAAGAGGGAAGAGGGAAGATAGAGACCGCTTTGATTAACACCCCTAAAAGGCTGCAACAGCAGATAGGTGCCATACTGAGGTCAAGAAACAAGGACTCCCTTCTGCTGGTCTCTCATATGAATGACAGGGTCCCAGATATTTAGACCATCTTTCACTGTTGCTTCAGGTGCATTACAAGAGTTGACTGGAAGGCTGGTAACCAGAATACAGACCTGCACTTCGATAGGGGATGCCAGCAATACAGGCTGTGGGTTGAACTGTGGTGCTGAAATATTGGTCTCCCACTTGATCTTTAGCATAAGAGTCACAGATATATATTGCAATTTTTTTTTCTTCCAGATGTTATTCAGTGCTTGGTACCTGTACTAACAAAATAGGTTGTTATGTATTTTAGGCTGAAACAATTCTTGGAAGGGCTGTTGTTGTCAAGTAGGTTAAGCTGGAGCCTGCGGAGCCTGTGAAGCATCCCACATGAGTGCTGGTTCAAGGCCCAGCTGGGCCTTTTCCTAACCAGCTCTCTGCTCATGATCCTGGGAAGGCAGTGGAGGGTAATACAGGTGCTTGGGTCCCTGCCCCTACATGAAGACCCCAATAAAGTTCCGCTTTATTGGCTTCTTTTTGGCCCATCCCTAGCCATTGAGGCCACTGGGAGTGAATCACTGGCTGGATCTCTCTCTCTCTCTTTCTGTAACTTTGCCTTTCACATAAATCTCTTTCTTAGAGAACGTTCATGTGAAATGGAGTTAAAGGATAACTAGGTTGATGCAACACGTTTTCAAAGTCATGCAGTGTTTTCATCACATGGTTTCTAGGGGCTTCGTGAAGTGCCTTTGTGTATGGTAGTCTGCAGCGGTTGCATTTTGAATTTTTGTATTTAAATATTTATATTTTGGAAGTTTACTGAGGCATATTTGGAAATAAAAATTATATCAGTGGAAGTATACAATGTGATGCTTTTCTTTGTAAATATATTACACAATGGTCAGCAAATCAGCTTATGAACTTACTTAGTGTTCTAAAGCAAACTGCAGCACTTTCAGCTTTCAAAAAAGTGTCTTGGTTTGGGTGATGGGTTATTCATTATCTGAATTCAAATAGTAAGCCAAAATAATGCAGAAGCATGTAAGGTTTAGACAAAACAAAAAATTCAATGTGTATGAACAGTTAAACTTGAACAGGATATAGAAAGGCACAAAGGACTTTGATTTGGAGGCAAATGGGCCCTAATTATTCGAAAACTCAATCTCTTTTCCTGCCTGTCATCCTTCTTTACTCCTCTCTGTTGTTCTCTTCAAAACTAATTTTAAAAGCTATTTCTTGTGTCCCAACTCTAAACAAATAAACCAGTTTTTATAGTATATTTTGAAGCTATAAAAAGTGACCTTTTCTGATTTAGTTCTTTGATCTCAACACACAGGTGAAACATGATATATATGTAAAAATTTAAGAAAATGTCTGTAAAAGTAACGTTGAAAGGAAATTTAATCGACAACATGATGGTTTCATAGGAAAAGAAAACACATGGTTACCTCTAGAGTACATTCCATTCCAAATCAAAGTAAGTGGAATTTCAGCTGTGCAGATCTAGAAATTTTGAATTCCTATTAAAAAAACTTCTAGATATTAAACATAAAATGACATGTGTGGTTTAATCTGTGCTGCACATATTTGGCACTAAATGATTCCTGAGAAAATAAAACATGGTAGC
This sequence comes from Ochotona princeps, assembly GCF_030435755.1. Lineage (NCBI taxonomy): Eukaryota > Metazoa > Chordata > Mammalia > Lagomorpha > Ochotonidae > Ochotona > Ochotona princeps. The sequence goes on from NC_080851.1 coordinate 14,461,533, forward strand.
AGATACAGAAGGTATATTTTTAGAAATAAGTTTTGTTTCTGTTTCTCTGGATTTTTCTATTATCAGGTTAGAGTAAACAAAGTCACAGATCATTTTTAATAGTACCATCTTTAGAGCTGATAAAATGAGAGGTTTAAAAACAAATATCTGATATCACACATTGGCTTGTACCTGCTAAAATGTTAGTGTGCAAAATGCTTTGGAATAGCCAAGTTCGTTGGAATGCAATTTAAATAAATGAATACAAAATGTAAGTATTTAATTTTTTTAAAAAATGAAATTGTAGCTTCTGGTTTTACCTTTCTCTTCGTTTCATGCCTACACCTACAAAGACCCCTGTGGTTTAAATAACTAGTGTATGTACACTAATAAAAATCCCATTAAATTAAATGGCCAGTAGGCATATGGAATGTCCTGTCGCAATTTCAAAAGACAGTTTGTTACCAGACACCCTGCTATGAACACTTTATTTTATCAGGGTTAAGAAAAACATTTGTAAAATCTGTTTATTTCTGTTTTAAAAGTTTAGAAGATCCAGGAAATGATGGCTCTATAATTTTTTTTCTCTTTATGGATTGAAATGGTTGGGTGAATTCCACATTAGGCACTATTTAGAAGACCCTATAGCAAATGTATATAATCAACACAATCGGTCAGTAATTTTCATTCCCTCAACTATTATTTCTTCCTTCCATTTGTGAGCAGTAAAAGTGGCAATTCAGTGCATATTCTATTATGGTAAAGTGTTTACAGAACACTCTGTACCTGTGTTCTAAATGTAATAATTTTAGAAATGTACAATTTTTTCCTTGAAAAATGTTCTTGCTCTCATTTTTAACTCTGTTACTTTTAAATAGGAGCGTAAGTTCACATTTTGTGAAGGTGAGAAATCTTGTCACAGCTTAAAGCAGCACTCTAACAGGGATTGAAATGTTTACTAAACAGTGTAGAATATCTTAGATTTCTGTAATGGGGAGGAAAAATGAGAGAACTACTGGGGTTGAAAATTATCACAAGTGTGTAGCAATGGAAATTTGGCACAAATTTTGGTCAAAGAAGTAAAAGCACCAAAGAGACAAAGGAAAGAACTATAAAATCAAGCAACCAATCCCATTCTAGTTGGCAAAAAAGAAAAAGAAAGAGAAAATGCCTACACACCTGCCTACATACATACATATATACATCTAAAAAATAAAGTTAAAGGAGGTGAGAGTATTGAATCATTTAGGATAAGTAAACAGCAAATATGCTTTAGCCACTTGTTCATAGAAGAAAAGAAGCAAAACAGGAAAGAGTTAAAGCAATCTGGACAGTGTGAACCCAATGCTTGAAAGGAGAAATGGCAGTTAAAAGGCATTGAAGAGAGAGGGTATTCCTTCTGAGTCATAAATTACACACAGGGTGCATATTGGAATCAGCATGAGCTAGGAAACTCTCTTTATAATCTGTCAGTACACGCTGAGACCTTAGGACACTTCAGAGGCTCAGGAGAACCAAGAAACTATCACATGGACACACATGAAGGCTGGCCTTGTGATTCAGTAAGAGAAGCCACTGCCTGCAAGCAAGCAGACCAAAGGAGTGCTGGTTTGAATTTGGCTGCTCCACTTCCGATGCAGCTGCCTGCTAAGCCAGTTAGGTTATAGGAATAAGGTGGCCTAAGGTTCTGATCCCTGCACCCCTGTGGAAGAATAGGTCAAGTTCCAGGCTTCTGGTTTCTGCCTGGCATTGTGGCCATTTGAGAAGTGACTCATCTTCATCCCAGATTGTGATTTCTTTGTTAATCTACACTGCCAACTCATTAGCTTGACCAATGAGGTTTGCTCTCTTTATTTATTTCTGTCACACACACACACTTTCTCTGAGTTTCACTCTTCTCCCCCTGTAACTCTTAAATAAATAAATCTTTAAAGAAGAGAAAGACCCACATGGAAAAGAATTCACATTTATAAACAAGATGGATTCTTTCAAGACCCAAGAATTTTTAATATCCAAATTAAAGTTATATATATATAATATATATACATATATATATATATACACACACACAGGCACATATATATCCTATATTTAAACTTTAAGATTCTAATTTATTTGAGAGGCAGAGAATTAGAGAGAGAGCAAGTGCATACTTCCACTCATCACTGACTCATTCAGCAAATATCTACAACAGGCAAGGGGAGATTAAGTTTAACGCCAAGAGATGGCTCCAAGTTTTCTAAATAGGTTCCATGAAGTCATTCATTGGCGCATTGCTGCAGTCTCCCAGCTTCTGCATTCACACAACGCTGTCGTCTGGAGCAAATCAGGGGTGGGAGCACTTTAATCACGATCTTAACATGTGGACAAGCACCTGCTGCTGTGAAATAGAAATACTGTAAAAATCAAAGCACCTCTATAAATTATGTGTGCAAAAAAACACTGGCTTTATTTCTAGTCATTTTAGCAATATTAGGAACACAAAGGAGAGGATATTTCAACCCTGCAGTAATCAGTGAGGTAATCCTTCAGGCATTTTAAAAGGAGAAGTGTCAAAAGTGGTGTTTCCCACGTAAAATAACTTTTATTGAATGAGTCATCCGGGTTATGTACCAGCAATCCTGAAACTAAGATAGGTAAGTCATGCTTTTACCTTTGGAGTTGGTTTTATTTTTTTTTTTTAATATTTTACATAAAGTGAACAAATGCCATGTGTTACGGAGTATAGACTTAGGAGCATAGTGAAACTTCCGACCCTACACTCCTTCCTGGACATTATCCCTACCCATCTTCCTCCTCCTGTGTGTGTGTATCACACACAGATACATATATAATTTTTACAATAGCATATTTCATTTCTCTTCATAATCATTTGCTTAACATTCCATTGGGTGAAGATATCAACAAATAAGAAGTAGAAATGAAGACTTATGATTTCTCAAGAGAAGGAAGACATGTTTTAAAAAGTAATGAAATCATAAGATGTCGATTTTTCTCTATGGAGTATACTTCTTATACTCTGTGTATTAGTTACCAGGGATCAGGGAAAACATGGCATTTACCTTTTTGGGACTGGCTTATTTTACTAAGTGTAATGGTTTCCAAGTCCATCCGTTTTGTTACAAAACACAGAATGTATTCTTTTCTTTGAGTGCTATTCCGTGATGTGTGTGTGTGTGTGTTTGCACGCGCATGTGCACACATACCACATTTCTTAAAACCAGTCATCCATTGATGGGCATCTTGGTTGATTTCTTATCTTAGCTATTGTGAATTGAACTGTAATAAACAAGGATATACAAATCTTTCATATGCTGACTTCATTTGGCTTGGGTAAATTCAAAGGAATAGGATGGCTGGATCATTGGCAAGAACTATTTTCAAATCTCTGAGAATCCTTCTGATATTCCCATCATCAGCGAATTAGGGTTCCTTTTGCCCTACATCCTAATCAGTATTTATTGGTTACTGATTTGCAGATGACAGCCATTCTAACTGGGTTAGGATGAAACCTCGTTGTGGTTTTTATTTGCTTTTCCGTGGTGGCCAGAGTCTGTGTGTCTGTTGGTTGCTTGTACTTCAACCATAGAAAAGTGTCTCTTCATGTCCCTTTTCCATCCTTACCTGGATTGTTTGTCTTATTGTTGCTGAGTTTGTTGAAAATGCTTTAGGTCATGGATATTAGTCCTCCAGCCAACTAGAGGGTTTTTGGTTTTGTTTTGCTTAATTTTTTACTCGTTTGACTTGTTCAGAATAACCTGGGTAGAATGTTGACTCTGCTTCTGAAAAACCATTATATCGAAGAATTCTTGAACCAGTACCTATGATACTGAGCAGTAAATTTCTTGTCATGTTGAAAAAAAAAGTAGATGTTTTTAACTTTCTTCTTGGACAAGGATCTAAATCTTTGCAGGCGGATGGCAGTTTATCAATGCCAAATGCTCTGCTGTGCCTCCCGACTTCCCCACATGAAGGGCTGATATGGGAGCAAGGGAAGGGTAGTTACCTTCTTAGAATTATACCCATGAACCACATGAGGTCTGGTTTTATTTTTGTACTAATAATTAAAAGCTAAAAAAGGGAAAGCATAAAGATTTCAAAATATTTGACCAAAATAAGAAAGTAAAAGGCTTTACCCGTAAGACTTTTGTGCCAAAAAGACTGCTATCCCTCAGATATAAAGATTGAAAGATAATGCGCTGTACGTTTTCTGTATCCAGATCTAAGTACAATTTTCACATTTGAATACTTACTGATTTCCTATTGCATGACAGACTTATATTAGGTCTAGAGGCCAATTATAAATTAAATGTGATAGACATGAGTCCTTGTGATGATACTCAACAACTTCAGGATATATAGAAAATAAGAACTTAAATATTAATTGAAGATCACTATTAGGTGTTCTTTATATACAACTAAAATAGTCTATAAAATTGAAATGGATTATTTTTTCCTTTAGAAATAAGCAAAATGTAAAATCCTATATGTGCTAGTTAGAATATTAACATAATAATTTGAAATCAGCAAGTCACAAAACCCCTTTTGAGAAGTTTAAGGTGTATTTCTGTTATACAATATGTAGTTAATGAGAATCAAGTCCAATAGCTCTACTACCATTGACTGCACGGTTTTGGGCAAGAAACATAGTCTGTAATTTTTCTTACTTTGAAATAGAGCTTTAGAATTCCTGCAAATAACTATGTAAGCCACTGCAAGGAAGTTAAGCTCCATTGCTATGACTAAATCCAGAGGATGGGAGCAGAAGACATCTGGACATGAGGAACCCATTCCTTAATCCTCATTAGGTTGGAGGAAAGTCATTTTCTAATACAGGTGGATATCCCTGGGCTTTGGAGTTCTATGTCTCCACTGTTGCCGGAAGCTGGCTATGATAACCTTCCAAAGGTCAGCTTTTACTCTGAAAGCCTTCCCAAGGCTGTGCTTCACCCTACAGCCCTATGGTTTCCTCATCTTCATCCCAGAGAGTGACTTTTTCTGTGTCTTAATCTGCTAACTCCTGTTTGACTGGATCATTGAGATTCCACAGGTGAAGAAAAGTCACTTCTCTGGCAACCACCTCATGCAGTCTCTAGTGGCCAGAAAAATATTACTAAGGTATCCTCACTAATCAAAGAATGTATGTGAAAAATGCTTTTGTCACAATAATATTGCTTATAGTTCATTTGCATTACATTTCTGGAGCTCACAGAGTGTTTACATATTTTGTGACAATTTCAAGCATACAACAGTTAGAGATCTGTACTAGCAAGTGTGTCAGAGATCAACTTCATTGAAAGGTCCTTATTGAGACTAGTGAAGAGAGGAGTGTAGTTTTCACAAGGCAGTGATTCCAGAAATGTGAGCTGACATAATTAATCCTCACATTAAATAGTAGTAGACGCGTGGGTAGGTCACTAAAGTTCTGTTTGCCATTTTCTTAGTAGAAACATGTCATTGTGTTAACTTAGATTATAACTAAAATCTATGTAGTTCTACCATTGTGTCTATTCATACTATTGTGTAAATCTTCTAGGCTTTAAAGAATTTTATGAAAGTCAGACAGAAAGCTAGCAGGATCATTTTCTGTTTATACTGTAACTCAAAGCATGCCAGACACTGCTCAGGAAGCTAATTTGCTCTCTAGAGGTCTATTAATAAATCAAATGGCTGTTTCTCCCTGATGAGGCATGTAAGTTAATTAAGGATGATTGACCCTGTTTCAGGTAGATGGAATGTATGAGCTGATCCAAGATGAGATTCCTACTAGAAGATGTGGAGACAGTTTCATAGATTGATAACAATGGAAGTCCCTCCGCCAACCTAGATTTTTGTTTGCTAAAATTGAAAAGCGAGTTCTCATATAAAAAAATTCAATAGTATTTTATTTGACTGTTTTATAGAGGTTTATATAGTTTCTATAATGTATCCTCTAAGCTATTAAAATTGCAACTCATTATTTTAAAATTTAGGTAACAATTTTTTCACTAGAAAATCTCATAGAAGATTACTTTGCTGCTTCTATAGCATCACATCATAGAGTCATGCTATACTTGTGTGCTGTCCGTGAATGTACTATTACAACCCAGGGAATATGCTCCAAATCAACACTGTAGCATCTCTAAAGGAAGAATTCTTGTCAACACTTACAACTTTATGCATCCTTTATGATCGTAGAAATATAAATAAAATTGCAGCCTGGGGCATCCAAGACTGTCTCCATATATTGTACCACAAATATTTTCATTTTTATTCTAAAATATTATGAATCTTGTATTATCAGCTGTTTGTACTCAGAGTATGACCTGTGGGCCGTAAGCATCAACACTCCTTAGGAACTTATTATAAATGTCAATTTCAAAATTTACCAATCTTAATCTGTATTTTATGAAGATTTTCAAGTGGATAGTATGCATATCAAATTGAATATTGATGAAAATGTATTCATATCCAGTTTTAAGATAAATATAAAGTTATGATTATTGAGTTTCCAATGAGATAAAACTGTAAGAAGATCCACCATCCTTTATTTGTGACTTTTTAATCTCTACTGCTCCATCTGTTTCAATCAGGGCTTTCCAAAAAAATCAATAGGAGATTGAGAGGTGATAGATGATGGACAGGCAGAGAGAGGAGATCTGCTATGGGAATTGGTTACTTGCCCAGTCCAAGTGAAATACAAGTTCCTTCAAATCAATCATATTGTCTCTACTCCTAAGTTCTCACAATAATGTCTGGCATATATAGGAAATTGATACATGTTAGCTAAAAAATGATCTATGTGCTTACATGGTTCCATCATAAACGGAGGCAAAGTCCATCTCATCCCAAAGAAACCTATTTTATTGTTGAACAACTCCCAACTTTGAGTAACTCTGTATTTAGTGAAGGGTTTCTCATTGTGGTATCAACAAGAGGCTTTTTGTTTAGTTTTTCATTTCTTGTGATTTCAGTTCCAGCAGGGGATTGTATATCTATGTACTTTTTCAAGGCCCAAAATGAGCCATGTAAGTTGACTGACTCAGAAAACTTCAGTCTTTTCAAATTTTTACAATAACATCCTTGCTGAGACCATGGAGTAGGCTTGTATTTCTTGGAATTCTATTCGGTTGTATTCATGGAGCTACTCCGGCCGTTGTGGATGGTGAAAGTTATGCATGTCCCTTGTGGACAAGAGGACTTCATTCTTTGTTTTAGACACAATAAAATCTCTTTTTGACTCTAATGCAGTGTGTATCAGTGTCTGAAACAGTACTTGGCTCTCTCAGTCTGTGTTTTCATGACTATAATAGTACCAGCTGCTCAGCCAGGGGAAATGATAGTTTTGTGATGTAAACCACTAAAATTTCAGTGATATTTTGACTTTTTGTAAACCTATTCCTTAGATGGTAGGCTAAGTATGGCACTTTTCAGTCATATTGCAATTTACATGTCAATAAGCCTATTCCTCTAACCAGTGTCAGTGTTCTAACTTCACAGAAGTCACGCAAAGAAACTAACTCCCTCTTGATCCTCATTTTCAGTGGCTGGAATAAAGAGGCTTGCACCAACTGTTCCTTGCCTTATGAGGACAGTGATTACCATGGTACTAAAAATCAGAGCTTGGATTTAAGAGGGAACCGGGATTGCTTTGCTGGCTCCTGCCATTTTTCTTTGGCCTCTCCCTGGCTATTGCAGGCATTTGGAGTATGAACCAGCAGGTGGGAGTGCTGGATCTATAATTTCTCTCTCTCCAATCTATCTCTGTGCCCCTCAAATAATACTAAACAGGATCATTTAAAACACTGTGACCATTGTGATCTCTCAGAAAGAAAGTTTGTTGTCTCAGATCGCTCATCCAAACAGGCAAAGACAGGACCACAGATCCAGGCAGTGGATCCTACTTACAATACATAATTGCAAAGAAACGGAATGAGCATATATATTTTAAAGTCGCAATTGGAAATACACCATGAATTCTTACAGAAAAAATTAAATAGCCATAGCTTATTAATAATTGAACAAATGCTATAAAAATAGAAAACTTTTCACTGAGTTGATTTTAAAGATTTTATGTTCAGTATGTTGTTGCAAATCTATGATTCCATTTAAGTGGTTTAGGAATTTTAATTATCATGTGCTTCTTGCAATTTTTTAAGAATTAAGATAACAAAATCCTAGAGAGAGGAATTTGACTTGCTTCTGCCTCACCACTCTATCTTACATTCAGAGATTTTCAATATTTCTATTAACTGAAGCATTTGTAATCAAGTAGTAATGGTATAATGAGGCCTGTAAAGACAATAAGGTAAAATCTAGTCGTGAATTTGGTGTATAATTTCATTCAATGAAAACCATCCTCATGCTTCCACACCAGGTTGTACACTAAGCTGTTTTACCATTTCCAAGTTGCTTTCACGTACAACATTGAGGGTTTTCCTTTTACTTTCACTGTCTTCCGGTTTCAAGATTCGCAGCCCTTGAGCACAATAAAGATGACCCCAGGTGGCTGCCCTGCGGATGGCTTTCCGGAGTGTGCATATGTGGGTGACAGCAATGCTGGAAAGATGCTAGTCTTTAAACAATTTTACCATTTTTCCTAAACAAAGTTTCTTCACAAGAGAAAAAATTGAAAGAAAGCTATTTTATAAAATATAAAAGGAGGAAGTAGATAGGGTGGAAATAAAGAGGGATGGGGGGTGAAAAGTATCATTGTGCTCTTAAAACTGTATATTGGAAATACATAAAATTTCTCTCTCTATATATAAACGTTCTGTATAGAGAGAGTTTTATATATGTAAATTATATATAAATACATAATAAAATATATATATATAAGTTATATATGTGTGTGTATGTATATATGTATGAAACTGTCTGGAGAGGGCCGACTGCTATGACTAAATGGTTCCACTTACCTGAGCTTCTTTGTAACTGATGCTTTCACTCATTGTTTTTTCTTGCCCCATTTCAAGGACTTTAAATTTCTTTTGGATAATATCCATCCGAATGATTAGCCCCATCTGATCCTGCAGGGACAGAGAATACTATTCTAATAGCTCAAATTCTTCCCTGTTTGGTTCTTTTATATTGTTTTTCTTTGTAATACCAAAATAAATAAGGAGATTACTATACAAATTAAAACCTTTGAGAGCCAAGAACCTTATATTGAAAGTTAAATTAAAAAAAAACAAACGAAAGCAAAATTAAATATTTACTTCTTAATTCTGCATTCTCATTATAACATTTCTGATTCCCCAAGCCTTTAGACTGAGAAAAGGAACAAAAAAGTGTGAAGATAAATTGTTTTAATATAACTGTAGATCTTAATATAACTATATCAGAGGCATGAACAATACATTTATCTCATTTATTCTCACAATTTAGTAGTGTATGTAGGTTATACTGGAGCCATTTTAATTACATACTTCACATAGAAATGCTTTGGGTGAGTTTAACAGTTCCATGGTATATTTATAAGGATAGAATCATGAAAAAAATACAGGCAGTGGAAAAAGAGTAGGCTAAGCCACCATCTGCAAAGTTTGTGTCCCATGTTGTGGCTTAGTAGTCATGTGGTATGAAGCTGGTTAGTCCCAGCTGATGCAGTTGATATTGTCAGTTGCCCTACGTAAATATTTCCATCAGTGTCAATGTCAGCCTTTCATTGCTGTCACTAAGTGAGCCATACGTTCCCATGAGCCAAGAAACAACTTTTGAATGAACCAGAAGGATAAGAAGCTGCTTTTGCACAATCAGTTATTTCGCTGTAACCATAAGAGGGGCTACAAGGAAGCTGACCTTCAGCGCCTGTTAGTCAGTGCTCCGTGCAGTGTCACCGTCAGATAAGCAGAGTGAAGTAGAAATCTTTGCATCTTCTGTCAAGATTATTTACTCTGTCCTGTATGTTGTTCTGTATAAATGGCTAAGCAGGCATGTTGATTTAATTTTATCTTGTTGAATGCTTTGTCCCTATGTTTTCTTTCACTCCTTATTTCTTACATGAAGCCAAATGCTCTGTGTTTGGCGCAATAAGAATTGCAAATGTCCTTTGGAGGAAAAGTCATTTTTATTTAGTAAATAGAAAGCATGAATAATGAACAATACAAGAAAATTGTAAAATAATTAGGAAGTTGTTCAGAGGTGCTCATTTACAACTGAGGAAATTAAAAATGCAAATGCATTATTATCACAAAAGTAGTTACCAGACAAATGAGTAAAAAGAAGAGCCTTCCTTCTAATTTATCATTGTTGAAAAGACACCTGCGAGTTCTAGCTGGCGGAGACAAGGCGGAGAAGTGCAGATGGTCACATTCTGTGTTCTAACCGTCCCGTTTCACGCTCTAATTAGAGGGGGCGTCATTCTCCATAGCAAGAAGATCCTGCCTCTTTGAACGTTTGAATAAAAGCTGGTGGATGCAGAATTCAAAATACTCTGTTTTTGTCTTTAATAGAGGGTGGCACAATATTTATTTTCTCTGACCGCCAGAAACTGCTGGCAGTCTGTCCCCCAAAGATCTATATTTGGACTGTGTAAATTAAATGAATTTCAATTCCTTCTTTGTTCTGAGGTAGAGCTTTATTGGTTCTAAGCCATATTGGGATTTCACAAGATGTCAACCTATGAGCTAAATATTTGCAATATTGGATTATTTTCGTCTAAAATTAGATGCTTAACTTTGGAAGGTATTTATATTTATACTGCTTAACTTTGGAGGGTATTTATATTTTAATTGCTTTGTTAAACATATGATAATTTCAACAAAATCACCTAAGAATAAAAATTTGGTTAAAAATAAGGTAGATTTTCCATAAACACGCAGTAGAATGATAAACTTGTCAAAGGTATAGGATGATTGGTTATCTTAAATTTTTGCATTTTTGAGAAAGAGAAATGCCATATCAAAGAAATAAATGGAAAGAAAAGGAAGAAACAAGGCCACATGCATTTAAAAAACATTAACCTTTGAAAGAGTACATATCTACGTGATAAACATAAATAAAGCTCATTCTTTTGTTAAATTACAATATTTCAGAAGTTTTCTAATTAAATTTTATGAATGAAGACATACTAAAAGCCCCTGGTTGTAAGGTTGAAAGTATTAATAGAAAATATCATAACATTTAGAAAATGAGTCAAGTCTTCATTCTAATATGAAACACCAAAGGCCTAGGAGCATTTTCTGCCCAACTTTCAAGTAATACATGATTCATAATTAGGATGAAACTATACCAATTTAAAGAATTTCCATCTAAGTGCATGTATAATTTTGTTTAACACTTTTATCATTGTGTGTGTGTTTTAAGCCAGGTAAAATCTCTCAAGAAACATCATAACGTACCCACAGAATTAGTGATCTTCAGGGAGAAATAATTCTATATGTAGTACATAGCTTGTGTGATACTGAAATGAGGTGGAGCATATTCAATTAAACTGTTAATTATTTCTTATTTTTAATGAATGGGACATCAGATACCAGAATTTACTTGTCAACTTCTATCAAGTATTTGTAATTGAGATGATTAAGTCTTCAGAAAGAGTCAAGTTAAAATAAATTATACTTGACTTTTAATAGCCTCGGGTTATACTTAAATCCACCCTTTATAATTCTGTCAAAATATCTACTTCAATTTCGACCCTACCACTTGGATTTAATTTAGCACCACATTGTCTAGAATACATTTTAGATTGCTTTTTATGGAATCAAGTATGTACTCATTTTATGTGTTAGTATATTACTATATCATACCTTATAAACACATCCTACCAGAAGAGCATTATTTATTAGGAACTTTTTCTATATATTTGGATATTTTTATAATTCAATCTTACTGTAATTGTCTTAAACTTTCCTGTTACTTTATTGCTTTGAAATTCTATAAACCTGGGGCTTATTTCCATAATACATTTTTTTAACTTAATTTAAGCCTCCTAAGCTCTTACCTCCTATGTAGTCATTACAGAATTCAGAGATGATGCATTTAACATTCAATTTTATTAAATTTTGCTAATCACATAGTAAAAATTCCTCTTACATTTTGTTATTATAAAATAAGGTAACTGTGGTGATGTATGCAGCTAGTTCAGGGTCAAGAGCTTGGAAACCACTCGCCCCACCACCTACAGATTCCCTGCTGCCCACCTGTGACTCACCCATCACCTGAGAGGGAATGCTATTACATTGTTACATAACCACTCCCCTCACAAGCCCCTATAAAGGCTCATGATAAGGAGGGACTCACTCTCTTGGTCTATGCTTCTGTCGCTCTAGCACTGCTACTCTTGGCCTCCCCAGTACCTGCTTGCTCTCTGGCTTCCGATGGACAGGCTCTGATGTCATGTATCCCCTGAGCATGTATCTGTATTCCTCACCCTCTGTTCACTGCTTGGGTGGGACAGTGAAGATAGCCATGCTAAGATGCTTTGTATTTCTAATTTGTGTACTGGTGAGAGTTCCAGGAAAGGTGAGGTCTAGCAATAGTGGAATGTGGGCAGAGAAGCCAGGGAAAGGTGAATGTCTGCAGCTTTGTGTGTCCAGGTTATTCATTGCATGTCTCTTAGGATAACTTACATTGTTGGCAAAGCTGGGACATAGGTCTTCAACTTAACAGATTGACTTCAGGAAAATGACCAGTTGTTCCACTGGGATTGTGATTGACTGGATTGCCATATAACTTGTGATCTCCTATTTCTAGTGGGCCCTATTATCACCAAGCTCGGTTAATAAAGACTCCTTAATAAATATTAGACATATCTGGCATGATCTCGCTCACAACCCGCAATAGTAACAATTGGAAACAGGCTTCTAATGTTAAAATAAATATACTTTTGAAAAATAGTATGAGACTTTCAAATGATAAGTGCATAAGCTGAAAGTAATATGTGATGTGAAATAATTAAGAAAAATATAGTACTTTCAAAGGAAGTACTGGAACTTGAATTGGCCTATAGCTAGTAGAAGCAGAAGCATATGTCCAACAAATCCAAACCACATAACATGTCTTTTTCCACGATTGTTACTCTGAAGGAGCAACTAATTTCAATTTCAGGAATAAAGTACACAGTGTTGAAAATCTTTGCCTTGTTTTCAAAGCCTGAGAAGATAGATATAAAAATTATCCACATTCAGATACATAAGGCAAAAGTGCCTTTTCCTTCATTAAAAGGAAAGCTAACATAAATGACAGCATGGTACAGAAGAGGGAGAATTAGAAAGAAGAGGAAATGGCTGCAGAAAAATGCTAAGTCATATGCAATATCTGTTCATGGGTTTAAGAGATTTGAACTGTTGTAAATTGCAGAGATGCTTGTTTAAAACAGATTAGAGGGGTTAAAAATCATGAATGTAGGGAATTGTGAAATGTAAGTGTTTCCACTGAGGACAAAGAGAAAGATTTCTATCAACATTTCTGTTGAACTTTGGTCCTGAAAGTTCTGATAAGAGCTGTAAAATATGGCAGAAATAAAAATAGCAGGGATCAGAGCCACCACGAGTCTCATTGCTCAGGAAGTGCACTGTTATGTACGTAAATACCCAGGATGGTGGAAATTGGCTACTAGAATTCTCCTGCCAGAAGAAATGAAATTAATGTCTGGCAGAAATGATCCCCAATTTGTAAAAAAAAAAAAAAACCTACAAGTAGTTAAAAATATAAGTTTTACAGAATATAATTTATATTGACATCAGATTCTAGAGCTTGGGCAATAGGACATGTCTGGTAAGTAAGAAAAAGAAAAATATTTCTGAGGTTGTTGACTATCAGTTTGAAGATAAAAGTATAAAACAAAATGAAAAAGGGGAAAATGGATGGAAAGAGCAGAAAGAAGAGAGAAGGGCAAAAGGAAGAATATGTAAATTAACCAACCCAAACAAACAAACCGTCATGAAGTTGACTGGCGCACCACAGGAAAGCCAGAAATTAGTCCTTTTTGAGTCAATAACAAAAATGGGAGAGGTACACTATAAAGCTTTCCATGGCAGGCAATATTATTCTTCCATACTTTTTTGAGAGTGTACCGTGTAGGTAGGTTTTTGTCAACTTGCAACTACCAGTTGGAAGGGCCTTTTCCAAAACCGTGTAGAGCTGGACTACTTGCACATGTGTGATACACTTTAAATTCTGTAGAGTTCGTCACCCCAGGATTAGTGTGCTCTTGATTTTCAGGTCGTCTGTAAGACCCGGGCGTCCTCTTCCCTGGTTTGCTATAATTCAGGGCTATGTTTATACCGCTGCTGCTATGCCCTAGAAGCTGTAGCTTCATTTATCTATAATCTTGTTTTAACGTTTATCTCCCAAATAAACTGCTCCCACTCATTCATATTCTTGGCTCAGGATCTTTTGGAGAGAGAAAAAAAAGTTAATGCTAGAAACATTCCTAGTTAGTATGGAATTAGATTTTGGAGTTGAATAATTCCCCAGAAGGTGGCAATGGAGAGCTGATTGCTTGGTGAGATGGTGCATAATTTCTAGAATGCTATAGTATATAACGTTAAGAGCTTATCACATGTGGTAACTTGGAAGGGACACAAGTGGGGAGGCCTGAATTGGCTTCTGCAGTGTCTCTAGCATTGCAGAGATAAGATGACATTGAGAAGTATAGAGACTGTAAAGTGGGGTGGTTGTTAGGAGATGGTTTCAAGGCAGTTGATGAGAAAAATGCCATACTTTATTTAACTGACCAGCAAGTCAGAGCATGTTGTAAAAACTCGCATTTCTCTAAAGTGTCATCTAAGGTGACCATCTTCTACAGATGACTGGAATGTGTATGTGAGAGAACCCACATCGCAGAAAGGAATTGACTGTCATGAAAGGGTTTTTTTTGTGATAAAGACCAGGGCCTCACCTATTGACTCCACGGAATAAGACATTTCAGTGGGTGAGCTAGGGAACATTCTGAGTTCCATAGACACTGTGGAAGCTACAACCTGTCCTTTCTTCATGACAGAAGGAAGTAAACATTCAACAATCGCTTCACAGTAAGGTCCATCCCAAACAGGAGTTTTATCCTTGCCAAACAAAACTACCTTTGTTTTAGAAAGAGAGGAATTAGTCAAGGTTAGAGTACATGCTTCTGACTAAGCTGTGTCAGCAGACTGTTGAACATGTTTAGAACAGGTTTTTTAGCCTGATGTAGGGAAGTGGATTGCAAAAATAAGGAGTGATGAAAATTAACTCACAGAGAACACTCCAGTAAGAACACATGCACCATTCCTCATAGGATTCTAGAATGTCTCCTTGTGGCTGGAAAATATAGAAGCCAATAATCAAATAGGTGTCTGTAGGACACCTATCTTCACAGGTTGTTGAAATATGAGTACATATGATCAGAGACAAGGGTGTCCTGAGGGTTGCTATTCTTAAAAAAAAAAAAAAGAGACAACCAAAAAAATCTCATGGAAAGTGAGTATTATGAGGAAAAATGCTATATGCATTTTAAATTAGTACCATCACATGCATCATGGCAGCCTTCAAAATTTCTCCCTTCATTCTATAGAATTTAAAATGTAGCAGTGAAAGTACTGTCAATAGCATATAGAATCTCAGTGGTGACCATTCATTCTAGCCCAAGACCAATGAGAAGGGACGCAGCTAAGGATCTAAACCCCTAAATGCCTGAGGATGACATGTTAGAATAAGGAAAGAATCAATTGCCACTGTCCAATCCCCTTCTCAGAAAGGACAATGAAAACAGATGAGAGATTATCCCCTTGGGAGGCAAACCTTCAAGGACTTTACCTGGCCACTACTTTATTATTTAAGAAAGTTCCAGACAATGGTAAGTGAAATATCTGTTTATTTAACCACTATAACTATAAGCAAAAACCCTGTAACTCCTGAAAATTTGTCAGTGAGTTCATGAAAATGTTTCTAATCAACAGGCTAAATAATCCATTTCTGTATATTCAGGCATAGATTTTCCGTAATAGAAGACTTTCGTGAACTGTTAAAAGATTCCTCATATGAATAGAATTCATAGTTTGGAATCAAAACATATTCTAGTTCCTTTTCCCACAAGTCTTTGAAGCACACTCTTATTAATAACCACAATTGTTCAAAATTTGTAGGGGCTCGGCAGCGTGGTCTAGTGGCTAAGGTCCTTGCCTTGATCCCATATGGCCGCTGGTTCTAATCCCGGCAGCTCCACTTCCTCTCTATCTCTCCTCCTCTCAGTATATCTGACTTTGTAATAAAAATAAAATAAGTCTTTTAGTAAAAAAAAACAAAAAATTTATATCAACACATTGTTTAGAATTGTTGCATGGTGACAATGATGAAAAAGAAGATGAATTTAATGTATTGTAATGCTTTTACCCAGGCCGTGCATGCCTTTCCTACACTCAGGGAAAATATGCCTTTCCAGTCCATGCTTTGCATAAACTACTATGGAGCCAAAGTTCACAATGAGGGAGCACAAAAAGGAATGAGAAAAAGTTGATCATTTTTGAGCACTTGCCATGTGCAATGCTAGACTGCCACGCACAGTAAACTCGAAGCATTCTTGCTTTTTGTCTGCTCTGCCTCTCTGTACTGGAGGGTAGCAGAAGTAAGAAGACAACAATACTTCATATCAGCTTTGGTCTAGAAGCATATAATATGGCCAGACTTATGTAACAGAGTCAGCCTTGCACAATCCCTCTCAGTCACAGATAGATGAAGAGAATCAAGAGTCTTATTGAGGTGGAGCTGATCTTTACAACCAGAAGAGCATCAGTCATATCAAGTGACAAACGCACAGACTGCTAAACAAAGTAGAGTCACAGTGACTAAATGTCCACCTACTTGTAAGCTCCTGGGGATTAGCATTTAACAAATGCAAAGCCCATCGGGCTGATAAACCAAGAAACCTTTGTGAACACAGAGATTGAATCTGCAAATAGAAAACACAAATTCAGACTATGAGAAGTTCAGATCCTTCAAGTAAATTGCGTTTCAGAGAAAGAAAGTAGACTTGAAGGAAAATCAGATGTTCTTTCTTTGAATGAATGTGTATGTGTGTGATGGGGAGTGGGCAGGAGGAGAGCTCTGTTATATTCATAGTTAATAGGGGACTTGAAGAATGACTCTGCTTTTGTTCTTTCATTTTTGGTCGTTGTCCAGCCTTGCCTCATTCCTCTGCCTTCCTGACTCATCCCTTTCTTTAACTGAAGAGACTCTCTTGTAAGTCTCTGTACCACTTGCTTCAGAAAGATGTGAATATACAAATATATGCATAGTATATCTCCATGCATATCCCATTGTGTGTACCTACTCCAATATGATACATCCACATACAAATACATTTGAATTTGAGGGACTTAAAGGATTCTGAGCTGTTTCCCCAGTTTCTTGTGCAACCTTGATCTGATCTAATGATTGGGCCATACTCATATCCCTTTGTCTTCTCAGTCATACACTGCACACCTGGTTGAGCCTAGGCTGGGTATAATTCTGGCCTGAATTCACATCTTCGGAATTCTTTTAGAAAATGAATTCTGTGTCTCCTCAACAAATCCCTGGAACCCTTGTTTCTAATGACCCATTACCTTTTGCTGTTCTATACTGCTATCGTATTTTGCCTACCAGCCTTAACAGTATTTTCCTCTGAACCTACTCAGTCCTCCGGAAACAACTGGATCCAGGTCCTGCCATGTTCTTCCGTTTTGTCTTGTCATGTAGGATTGCTCCATATGGCTGTCTTTATTTCTGTGAGCATTTTTTTCTTTCTTTTTTTTTTTTTAGAATAACAATCAGTATTAGCAATTGGGATGTTTTTTGAAAGTTATAAAAGGAGATATTAAAGACTAATTGTATGTTCCTGTTTAGTACAGATAAGTCATGAAGAGATTAAAAAAAAATCACTCTGTGATTTAGGACATGTTTCCTACTGTGCAAGTTTCATTTGTTATGATTCCTCTTACACCAGACTGCAAACATCAGTTTAACTCCTTCATAAACGTATCAGTCTGTGAAATCTGAAGTCTGGAGAATGTGATGCATTGCCAAACAACTGCTTATTTAAATCTAAAGACAATTCATATTCAGGACTGTATAGAAGCAATGAGCATAATAGAATGATGAAAGATAATGCTTACTTTTAAAAAAATAGTTGCAGGGGACAATATTTTGGAGGGAGAGATGTTTGATTGTTCTACTGGGTTCCAGGTGTTTAATTCCGGGCTTCATCTTCTAGCTTTTTTCTTGAGAACGGTTAAGTAGATAAAACTGTATTTCTGCCAAGCAAGATATGGATGAGCAGATTCTGGCCAATTTCCCCCGAGTCTCCGGAGTTAGGCTCCTTCCAAAGTGACCTCAATTCATGTGTGTGCAATCCTTCTTTCTAATCATGACAGATGTTACCCTTATTCTGAATGCTTAACAAGTTGAATTATCTTACTCTTCCCTGAATAAATACAGTGATTCCAAGGAACTTGAGATGAATTATTAATTGGATCTCATAAATACTAATTTAATGATGTGTAATTGCTTAATTTAGAATATTGACCTGATTTTAAAAAATGAAGCTCTTGGTATTTTTAGAGTTGTAGTAATTCCATTGAATTTTAGTTAGGAAGAAAATCTCCATGAAAGCCCTCTGCTTCAAATCCACCAGTACAATGAAGGCAAGCATTGATTATCATTCTTTCGAGATAAACCCAATAAAGCATAGGGAGAGATACTTTATTTTCAGCAGCTTGTGTGAGAAGCTTATCACTGGACCTGCAAACATGTTCCACTCTGGCTAAAAAGTAACAAACAAAAAATGTCTCTAAGTAGGCTGACTTGATCACAGCTAAGGCCCGAATACCAGGGGTGATTGGGAATTAACGTATCAACTAGTGATTTATACAATCTATTTGAAGGTGGTGATCAGCTTGCTTGTATGTTGTTGTGCCTTCAGTCTAATCTCAGAATAAATACGGATTGTTACTTTTCTTATATTAAAAGACCAAGTTGCATTGTAGCATTTTTTAATGCTATTGAAAAACATTTCTCAGGTTAATTATCAAGATGTTTGCTGTGTTAGTGCATGACTAATTTGGTATCACATATGCTCTTAGATAATGCTATTAGTAATTCCATGAAGTATTCATTCACAGAATTCAAAATTAGAAAGGACCAATAAAAAAGGAAAATTTTATTAAAGAAGAAAAAACTTTCCCAGCTTTATCATTGGACCAGAGAATAAAATAAACACAATGTCATACATAGTTTTCATTAAAAACTACACTGCCAGGCAATTTGAAGCATCAGTTTCTTCTGCAGTCTTTCCCAGTTAATATTTAGCATCCATGAGGAACACACATAACAGAATTTTATATAAAACCCCTTGTAATAGTTTCATGTTTCCATTTGTCTTTCGTTTAAGATTTCTAAAAACAAAAATGTTGGTGTTTTATTGATAACTAATTTAATTGCTATCTATGCCTCCCACTGTACCCTGACTAACATCTCATGTTAGTGTGATTGTCAAAAACACCCAGCCTCCAGTTCCTTCTCCCACATTCCCGTGTGGTGTTGTCATGAATAATGTTTACTAGGGCCAGTTGGGCAGAACTGCTTGTGTAAGCATGTTCTTGGTTCTTTTGTTTAAACAACAGAGTGGAATTACCGAATCATGTGAAACTCTATGATTTTTCGACAATTGCCAATCATTTCCAGAGCTCTGCACTGTGTTCAGCTCTCACCAGAGAGGTGTTAGGACTCCAGTTTCTCAGCATCCTTGCCAACATTTGCTTTTTTTTCTTTTTTAGCCATCCTACATGCCTAGCTTCATTTATTTCAAAAAGGATATACCTGCATTTTCTGAAATAATTTTTCTATCTGTCAAGTGTTTTGGTATATGTATCAACATTTATTTATCTATAAATATTTTGCTTCAATGTTGTAATATCTTTTATAGTCAGCGACTGTGTCAAACATTAGGCCAGCACTACATTGTCTCAATTGCTGTTATGTGGATTTTGTGTAGCTAGAAAATGTGATTTTTAAAAATTTTTTAAACGTTTGTCTATTTCCAGGTTTCTTAGATTTCTTTATGAACTTTAGGATTAAGTTCTCAACTTGTGAACAACTAAAATCCACAGATATTTTGTTAGGGATTTCACTAAATCTACAAATAAACTGTAATACTATTACAATCTTCATAACATAGAATACAGTTCATTTTATTTTTTCAGTACTTACAATAATGTTTTATATTTTTCAGTAGAAACTGTTTCATGTTAAGTTTATACATGTATTATTTTATATTAAGTATAATTGCCTTATTAATTTCTTCAATTGTGTGTAAGAGTATAAGTGTCTTATTACACATCATCATTTACTTTGCTTATTATCATGTCATTTTTCAAATAAAATGTGGTCTCCTCACTTGCTTTCTGCGTTGAATATCTCTTACATTTCTTAGACTAATTTCTCTGGCTGGAGCCCTCAGTAAATGTTGCATAGAAATCATGACCGGACAATAATAAGGGAGAACATTTCTGCTTTGTTCCTGGTGTGAAAAAGTTCTTGTGTCCATTTTCATCAAATGGTATGGGTTTGCCTCTTGATTGTTTCATGAACATGCTTTATCAGATTGCAATTCCAAAATGTTTTAGGATTTTATCATTTTTGACTTTATTAAGATGATCATTTTTTTTTCACAGGACTAGTATTTCTGGGTATAACGTGGACTGACACCAGTGTCCGTTTAGATGCCAGTGTTGTTGGCTGTGGCTTAGCCTGCTGCAACCCAGTGGCCACACTGAAATTAGAATATTGATGATATTTAATATAGTTAGCCAAATTTACTAGAAAATTAATTTGTGTGCAATATTGCTAGAAATAAAAATATTTGAACATATAGTTATTCACCCATCATCAATAAATATACTTTTATAGTAGTCATGCTCCTAAATTTAAAAACTGCCTATTTTACTTTCATTTTTAGATAATTACATATTTTCATTTTAAAATCTTGATAGCAATATTATACATATGTTTTTTCAAATTTTTATCTATTTTTTATTGGGAACTCGAATTTATAGAGAGGAGGAGAGAGAGAGAAAGAGAGAGAGATCTTCTGTCTGCTGGTTCATTCCCCAAGTGACCACAAGACCAAGTCAGAAGGGAGGAGCCTCTTCTGGGTCTCCCACACGGGTGCAGGGTTCCAAGGCTTTGGGCCGTCCTCGACTGCCCTCCCAGGCCACAAGTAGGGAGCTGGATGGGAAGTGGAGCTGCCGGGATTAGAACCGGTGCCCATATGGGATCCTGGTGCGTTTCAAGGTGAGGATTTTGGCCGCTAGGCCACGCCACCGGCCCTCTTGTATTATTTTAACTTATGGAATGAGTATATTACTTAAATCCCTAAAAACTGTTATCTTTGAGAATGATTTGCACTCATGTGCTAGGAAGAAATGGAGAAATATGCAGAAAATAGTGACTCAGTTCTGTATAAATTTAAAAATTATTATGCTAAGTATGGTCTAGGTTGAAATTTTGATTTCTCAAATACAGAAGACATTCCATCTTTTAAAAGTATTTCCATTAATTTTTTTGTACTAGTGGCAAATCTGTAGGCAGTCATTTTTATAGACACTTTCAGAATAATAATGTTACTTTAATTCTTGTATTTATTAAAATTATTTCCCTTTCATCATAAGATGGTTAAGAAAAAGGAACATGCGAATTAGCTCTCATATTCAGAGGTGACATTCGGTGGGCGATGGACAACCATCCAGACAAAGGGTAGCAGATTGCTACATTCAGGGTTGATTATATTCATTGGAATGTCTAACTTGAGTTCATTTCTATTATCAATGAGGTATGAAAGAGAGATATGTACATAGGAACACAGTGAGGATATGTTTTGTTAGCCCAGGCTGGAGAGGAGAAGGATGTGAAGAATCAACCAGAAGCTTTAAGCAGCAAAGTACCTGACCAAAAAGCGTTTAAGCAGAAACCAGACAAAGCTGGAGCTCTTTGCCCATCCTGTTCTTGCGTGGGCATCATTGCAGAGCTGTTTGCCCATCCTGTTCCTGCGTGGGCATCATTGCAGAGCTGTTTGCCCATCCTGTTCCTGCGTGGGCATCATTGCAGAGCTGTTCATCCCATTCTGAATCCATGGCTTGTAATTTTCTTCTGCATTTCATCGGGACAAAATTGCTACAAAGCAAGGGTCTTACAAAGTTTGGATTAGAATTGTATGGCATGTATTAAAATGTTACCTATTTATTAACACATATATTAATGTTTATTAACATGTTGTGAGCCAATCACTTACAGTCATTTAATCAATGAAGTCTGTGAGTGTGTGTGTACATATCATGGAATGTTAAAAATCCAGATGGAAAGTAAACTTCCAAGAATCCTACTGAGCAACCTTACTAAGGTGAAAAGGAAAGTGGACTTTGGCACAGGCAACTCTATAGACACTAGGTTTTACACCTCAAAGAAGCTCGACAAGATGCTAAAGATGCTAAATTTGTGTTTGTTTGGTTTTTTTTTGATTTACTGTATCCGTTCGTCAAATATTGTTTGCTTTTTGTTTCTTTTTTTTTGGGGGGGGGGCGGGGGGAAGCTCTTGAGAACTGAGAGAACGGTTCAAATGAGGGAGTAATTCTGCTTCATCAGGAAGCTCTGATTGCCACATAGAGCATCTCTTTCTATAGCCTGGCACATCTGGCTGATAATGTCCATTAGCTGGGAAGTGGAGCTTCCACATGTTGCCCAACATATAATCATCTGAACTCTAAATAGACAGTCTTGCTATTTTAGAGGTCTTGATGTGCCTTTTAAGCATATGTGGAAATACTGGTGACCTTAATTGCATATCCTTTCTCTAGATACTAAAGACACATCTTTGTGTGCCCAGAAATCTGTAGTTTAAAAATAGCAGATTGGAAGGCTCTTAGAAATAATTCCCTCTATGCTCTTTCCTAAGTTATGAAGCAAATGTATAAATTTAACTTCATATAACATTTTTAAAATCTTTCTTCCTTTATTTTGTTGGGGAGATACAGAAAGACAGGCAGAGTTTTTGAACATAGTGATTCATCCTGCAATGTCTACAACAGCCAAGAGCTGGGCCAGGCTGAAGTCAGGAGCAAGAAACTCAATCTAGGTTTCCCATGGCGATATGGCAGAGACCCAGATCTGGACTCATTACCTGCCGTGCATTGGGGTGTGCGTGTTACGAAAGCTGAATTCAGATGCCTGGGGCTGGTATGAAACTGGTATGCAGTCATGATACGCAGTCGTTTTGATGGCATCTTAACTGCTTTCCCAAAACACTGACCACTGAAAGAACTGACAAGACCCAAGACACATAGTGTAGTATTCTCTTCTCCCGTTTCTGTGTTTTCAACTTTGATTTGTTGTGTAGCACTGTGAAAATAGTGCAGATGGAAGTTTGTTCTGTGTTTCATTTTTCATGTATAAACCCTAGAGACAAATCACTGAACATAATTTGGCATGGAATCTTCGGGATTACACATTAGCATGCATGTGCAAGCACACACATGCACTGTTTTAGCTGTATATATGAAGAGTCCTCCAAGAACTTATGGCAAAATATATAATACTGAAAGAATCTCATATTTTTGCACCAACGTTTTAATTCAATTTCCCACATTTTGGAAGATTTCTATTTTTTAATTTTTAACATTGTTTTCATAGCTGAGAAGGATGTATGGCCATATGGACCTCCAGTTGTGGGGGGAGGAGGGTCAAGGCATGGAGGAAGGTTGCTGGGACGAATGTTTCAATATTTTTTCTCTGTGTTTGTAGCGGGAGAAGGGGGAGCAAGTGACTCCTTGTTATCACACGATGTCAGCACTTGCCGATGAGGGGCTAGTCATTGGATGGTACCTTAGACATCCCGATTGCACAGACCCTCTGCGATGCCCTCACACGCTTGTGTTACGAACATGAGACTAGGCACTGGAGTCGTTTACAATTGTTTACACAAAGAGTAAGACCATTCTGATCAATACCCGAAACATTGTCTCTGTCTTCTTGATTGTTGCAAATGTTCCATAACAGCGTTCATTGTTAACACAGCCACTCATCTAGGAATGGATATTTACAATCCTTTCTTCCCTCTCTCTGTCCATTTATCTGTGCCTGTGTGTATTTATTATGTGCACACTCAGCAGGTTTCCTGCATGTATTCCTGTAGGTTCCTAGGGAGAGATTGCTTGGAACATGCTGTTTGCATTTTATATTTTAATAACTACTGAATAATTTTTTCGAAGACACTGGACTAATCTATTTTTTATTTAAAAATGTTTGATGGCATGCCTTTTCCAGAGAACTACCCATATAATTAGTACCTGGAGTTGCAACATGTTTAACATTATTAAGTAGTAAACTTCTACTTTAGGGTTGGTTTTTTTTTTTAATATCATGTGACATCCAACACACATGACTCCTTGTTGCAGCCACAGAAAGCAAGTTGGTGCTCAGTTCCTCTGATTCTTTTTGTTTTCTAGCTGCCACCCCCTACAGCAGCACCGCCTTTGCAACATGTGTGGGACTTCTGGGTGGAGATGGTAGAGTGCTCCTGGCATCCTGGAAATTCCTTTAATACCATCCTGGGAATCTTCTTCATCTCCAGGTATGTATGACCTCTGGTTTCTGAAGTGTGATGTCTTCCTTCTAATATTTCCATCTTACTTTAGGAGCAAATGTCTCTCAGCAAAGTGCTGAGAAAAGACTCATTATGAGAAATCAATTGTTTTAATTTGCATGCCTGAAAATGTCAATATTCTTACCTTACAATGAATTCATCATTTAGGCAGACCTAGAATTACAGGCTGAGATTTTTTTTTTCCTGATGATATCTTTGGAAAGAATCAACACTGAGCTGTCAACTTTTATACAAGTTCCATCATTTTCATTGTGTTGCTAACTTTCTTGGATTATGTGTGCTCTGCATGACTGAATGGCGGTATTGTCCCTTCTTAGGGTCCATTTCTTCCAGGGAATCGAAACTCCTCTACCTGCTGAATTCAAGCTTAGCCCTGAAGATGCTTTATCTGAGGATATTCCCTTGTTTGCACAAAAGAACCTGCTTTCTCTCTCCTGTTTGATTTCCCTGTATGCAATTTCTCCATGTTAAATTTCTTCGCAGAGTTAAAGCCTCTCATATTCTACAAGGTTGTGGGAGTGGGGGACAGGAGAGAGATGGGCAAGCCTGCTGTGTTTTAGACATGGAGCCTTCCTTCTAGTTTAGCTTTGCAAGTGCACTGGACACCTTGGCTTTCTGAGCCTCAGCTGCAGAAACCTTCTGGTTTAAACCCTCCTGTTGAGTTCTCAGCCTCGCTTTCTGCCACACCAACGCAGGCTCTATGCAAGCAGCAGTGATTTTAAATTTGTGTATTCCACAAAATCTACGTTTTCCTGTCTTTTTGTCATTGGAGATTTAGATGTATTTTATCCTCTTGCCTTCATTTTAGTAGTGTTCTGGACAGGCTCAAAGATCAATACCAATGTTTGATTAATAAGTCTTTGGTTATGGTTTTTCTATTCAAGAACAGGCAATATATTTTGACTTATTCAAGAACCTTCTATGCCCTTCAATAGTGCTGAAATTTTTATTTGTATCAGTTCTATACATTTTTGTCAACTGTTTTTGTTCAATTTGTTTTTAAAATATGCTTTAGCAATTCAAAGCATGATTTTTTTCTAAGTGTTCAGATTGTTTCATGTAACAGTTTAATTTTCACAAGTTTCCTTAGAGAATAGTAAAAAATACAGATTCATAGTTATGCAAAACAACTACCACAATTTGATTTTGTAATAATGGTCTATTCATGACAACTTAAATATCAAAGGAGAACATTTAGTAGAGTATATTTTCATGCATCAGTGGTATCAAAGTTCTAAAAGGTTTTGGTACCTTGGGTACATATGTCAGACATAATATCAGGCATAATAAATACACATGGAAAATTGGTAGGAAGAAAGTTTAAATGTTGCACTTCTTTGTGGGGGGATTAGTATAATAGTTCATTGTTTTCCATTTTGCTGTTCTTGTTCTCTAAGTATGCACAATGTTTTTGTTTGTTTTAATTGAAAAATATGTTTATCATTGCCATGGCAAAGGACTGTGCCAACAAGTGACTTTGCTTTGCCTTTTTTTCCAGTCCAGTGCTTAACCTTTAAAGGATTTTTAAAAATATATCTTAACATGGAAAAACTTAGCATATATTTCTTCTGCTTCAGAAAATAATCTAAGATACATTATAGAAATTAAGATTTACAGAAACAAATATACAGAGCTTAAATGGAATTCTAAAACCTGTAACCCAGCAGGGAAGGGATGGTAGAAGCAAGAGAGAGACCAGCTGATTTACTTCTCAGATGTTCACAAGAGCCAAGGCAGGGCTGGGATAAACCCAGGAGCTCAGAATTCTGTCTAGATCTCCGTAGGAGTAGCAGGAACCCAAACACTTGGACCATGATTCAGTGGGCTTTCTCAGGAGCAGTCGTGCACCCCACCAGCAGCAGGGCGACTGAGCATGGCAAGCAGCAGGTCAAGCTGTTGTGCCATTTCCCTGGACCTTTATGGGAAATTTAGTTCTTCATCAAGTGAAGCTCACAGAAGATGTTGGCAGGGCTGTGTCTCGCAACAATTACGATGCATCCAAGGGGACGATCCCCACAGCTGCTAAGATGCCGGGGGTCCCCCTCCCTCTTGGTGGAGGGTCACTTCTAAAAGTTCACGGTCAGAGAAGTTTCCCCATGTAGAATCAAAGCTTCATTCTAAATACAGAGTATCTTCAGTTGGTTTCAAACACAGCGAAACAATTATAAAAATAATTGAACTGTTACAAATATCATTCTGGGGTTTTAGCAACTAATATAAAAGAAGTAGAATTAAAAAAAAACTAATAGCATTAGTTTGGGGCATACTGTTTTTCTGACAATATCAAAATAACACCATTTTATTTGAAATAAGTAGTCCGAAGATGAAAAGGATATTTTTACAAGAATGTTCTAGGTTATTCTTCACTAATATTCCAAAGAGCTCCTCACTGTTTTATACTCAACTGATAAACCTCTTTTTCTTCTTGCCTTTTACTAAACTCCAGTGCAATTTGTTAACCCACTAATGCTGCTAGATCTTTGGCTTGTTGAGAATTTTGCATGTGATTTTATTAATTCTCTAAGATATCTTACTAGATTTCATGAATTTTGGAATTTTCAAGTTTTTTGTTTGTTTTTATTCTGTTTAGTGGTTGGATTAGAAGATTTTGTACAATATCAGTGAATATGACAAGTTATGATGTGACAGGTGAAATAGTGTTTAAGTTAAATGGAACACATTATCAAAGTAAAGTCCTTGGTGTAATGTTCTTGTTAGGATCATAGAAACCTTTCTGTTCAGTGCTAACATGGTAACAAAGCATCTCTTTTTAAGTCTGCTGACCTGTGGTTCTTCACATTGCTACAAATGATTTTTGGTAGAAGTTAGAAGTAGTTCTATTTTAAAAAAAAAAGCTCGCAATAACAGTTGCCTGTCCTCCTCCTAACCCGTTTTTCTGTCACTGTAAAGGTGTCTTATCTTTTTTCCCCCAAATTGCTTACACAAATGGCTTAAGTAGCATAAGGCAAACTTGAGACAAGGATGGAAGGGACTGGGGTTTGCTTTGCGGTATAGCCTGTGACCCTAGGGTTCTGTATCAGAGTGATCCTGTGATTTCTGGCAGCTGTGTGTCCTAACCAACTCCCTGCTAATACACCTGGGGAGGCAGCAGAAGATAGTGCTTGGCCTGTGCATCCCGATGGAAGATCTGGAACCAGCTCTTACCTCCTGGCTTTGGCTTTGTCTTGCCCAAGCCACTGTAGCTAGTCACTCCTCCTTTCAAATAAATATCTTTTGATAAGATACAGTAAGCTATCTAATTAATGGTATCAAGTCTTGGAATCTGGTACTATTTGGGAACTGATTTGGGGACTTCCCTATGACTACTTAAAATTATTTTGGCGACAATTACTGTAAAACTGTTACACTTTATACAATCACACCTACACTATGTATATGGCAAGTAAAGATTTGGAAGTTCTTTTTAAAAACAAATGCAAAGCAGTTTGGAGCTCTAATATGCATATGCACACAAAATAATTTCATCTCAGAAGTGAGATATGTAGTGTTGAAAATACTTCATATTTTTAATTTTCAATAGCATCTCGGTGGACCACAATTCTAAGAAAGTTTTGAAAGGGCCTGGAGTGGTAGCCTAGTGGCTGAAGTCCCCACCTTGCATGTGCATGGATCCCACTTTAGTGCCAATTCGTATCTCCCCTGTTGTACTTCCCTTCTAGTTCCCTGCTTGTGGCCTGGGAGGGCAGTCGAGGACGGCCCAAAGCCTTGGGACCCTGCACCCCAGTGTGAGACCTAGAGGCGGCTCCTGGCTCCTGGCTTCAGATCAGCTCTGCTCCAGCCATTGCAGCCACTTGGGGAGTGAACCAACAGATGGAAAATCTGTCAGTCTCTCTCTCTCTCTTGCTCTCGCTCTTGCTCAGTGTGTGTGTGTGTGCCTGCCTGTATCTCCTGTTCTCTGTAAATCTGAGTTTCCAATAAAAATAAATAAGTCTTTTTAAAAAAAAATGTTTGGAAAAATCCTATTGTCTTCTCACTTGTTGTTGAGCCACATTTACTTTCTAACAATGAAGTACATCGCATAGCCCCTGTATCAGAACTTTCAAGTGCTAACAATGTACTTAAAGCCAACTACAATTAAAAATGCTAGCTCTTTGGTAACACTTCAATGGCATTCTTTTTTATCTTTCTTTTTAGTTTCGCCAGAAATAATGGATCCCACTGCCCTTTGGACTTCTGGTATGCCGGTGATCTTGATAAGGAGTGTAAGGTAAGGTCAGTGTTACCACTCAAGACAGATGCAAGTATCAAGGTACAGTTTTAATTGTTGCAAATTCTGGCAAAGTGGAGAGGCGAGAGAGAGGAGATGTGCAGGGAGCAAGGACCAGGGATGCTACAGATCTGACATTGCACAGAGCATTTTCTATAACAAATGTAACTGAGTTGAAACTGCAGAAAGCTGCTGACTCTGCCCAAGGCTGCTCCCCATGTACGACTTTCCTCAGATTCCCAACTCGATACAGCAGTGGCAGTCTGGGAATGCCGGATACCCTGAAAACTGCAGGTATGTGAATATGACCATCTTCCTTTCCAGGTAAAATAGACAATGACTGGGAAAAAGTGGCTTTCTTAGACCCTGCAGTTGGAAGTCTAATTATAAACTCTTAAATAACCTAAAGCAAACACTAACCAAACTTGATAGGTAAACTGAGGCCAAGGGCCATTCTCCTGCAATGCTAAGGCCTTGACAGTTTTCTTAACATCTTCCTGCATGCCAACATTTAGATGGAAAGTGGATTTCTAATTCTTATTCCACTCATTACTTAACAGGAACACGGAGGTCACAGCAAATAAAGCAGTATGAGTTAATGAGAACAGCGTCAGCCAAAAAGGAGGTATTTTTCTCCAAGTGCATCGAGTGCTTCCCATATATTAAGAAACCCCAGCTGAATCGATTTAATAATGTTGGGATTTACACAATTATTACAGAACCTTCATTATTCACCCAGTCTGTGCGTACTACAGCACAAATGAACATCTCAGCCTGGTGGTATTAACATCGCCATTTTCTCACCCATTCCCAGACCATCTGCTCCGTGCTCATCATTCGCTGCTTTAACATTTAACAGTTACCCAACTGCAACTTAGCAGATTTGTGTACTTTTGAAAACAGCTGGTTTAATAACTGCTTCAGAGCTTTTGGATAAAGAAATTCTTTTGTAGTGCTTATAATAGTCTTTCTTTTATTGGTGCCTCTGAGGAAAGAGTATTACCCTTGTTCCATTTATGCATCTGCAATTGCTCGCAATATTTCTTGTCACATTTGGAAACATATTTTCTGTATTTATAGTACACTAATGTAGGAAGTCTTTATTACCTTCCTTCTATTGGCGGCTTGGTTTTTTTTTTTCTTTTTTCTTTTTTTTTTTAAATGTCTCTGAGGACTGCAGTGGAACCTTTGCGTGGAGCAATTGAGAGTAACACAGTGGTATAAATTGTAGCTGTCAGTCTCCACAGGCGTGCTATGCCTTGTGACATTGTTCTGATGCAGTCATGTTTCTCTTTTCTTGGTTTGTTAAAAAAG
This sequence comes from Ochotona princeps, assembly GCF_030435755.1. Lineage (NCBI taxonomy): Eukaryota > Metazoa > Chordata > Mammalia > Lagomorpha > Ochotonidae > Ochotona > Ochotona princeps. Next base: position 14,491,646 of record NC_080851.1, read on the forward strand.
GGAGGGGGAGGAGAGAGGGAAAAAATAACTACTTGTTATGTAGGTTTCTTATCTTCCTGTTGGGACATTTCTGTTAAGGAGCTTCTTAATAACTTTGAAACTAAGCTCCCCTGTTCATGAATGGCCAGGGCCCGAGGGTGCTTCTGGTTTGGCTGTGTCCTGATTGTTTAAGCTGTGAAGAAGGTATATGCACATGTTTACTTTCTGAAAGATTTCCAAGGTGCGACTTTTGTATTTTTCTATGTATATTACATTCTGAAAAGTGTTCAAAAATTAAACAGCAGGAACTCTTACTCGGTTCTGCTCATGTTTGCACTTTAAGTCCTAAACTGTACGTGATAGAGAAGTTCCTTTGTCGTGGCCTTTGACTTCTAACTGTGAGAGTTTGGACATGTTTCACCACATTGATGTTTCTAACCTTCCTCATATATTATGATGATATAATAGTCCCTGTTTCTTAGTCCTGCTTGTGAGGATCAAATGAGCCAGTCATTGCTGACACATTGAGACAATCGGGTATCTGTTCTGTTTTTGTTGATATTGTTGTCTTAAGATGCCTCTCCTTTCTTTATAAAGATTACAATAGTAAATTATATTCACGTTGAAAAATGTAATTTTTGGTTTTAGAATGTGGCAGTATGTACACTGCATACATGCAGTTTTCTGTGTTAGAAACCCCAGCGGTGGCATGCTGTGTGAGGAGACATGGGAATGCCAGAAACAGAGTTACACCTGAACACTTCCTTGAGGCGTGGTTCTGCTGAGGAAAGTTGTGGGTGTTGGGCTGTGGGTGTTGGACCTACTCTAAGAAAGGGTCTCCGGAGCGAGCATGTCACTTCAGCGACCAGTTCCATAGTTCTCCTTCTTGATTGGAGTTCAAAATCAATATCTCAAAAGTGATTTCAAAATAACGTGTGTATTTTGATGAGTATTTTGTTTTTTTCTAAACTGCTGATAGAATGTCAGGAGGATAAAATGGTAAGAAAATGAGAGGTGAGTCCCCTACTTGGCTGCTTTAGGAAGCAGGGAGGTGGGGCCTACATCAGCCTATGGGGAGGGCACAGTGTGGAATTTCAGAGCTGTCCCTGTGTCCTGAAGAGCTTGCTGTCCCGACCTGGCCTAATTCTGACTGCTGAGGAATCCCGCCAGATGGCAGAATTGAGTGGAGCATTGTAGGAGAGTCGATTAGAAGATAAAAGATGTGGTCAGCTGACACACATCAGTTATTTGCCTGTCACTTTGAGACTTCTGGGGTCTGTTGAACTTGTTCTTTTTTTTTTTTTTCATTATGGAAGTATAATTTAACTTTTAAAAAAATTTTTCCCCCAACCCCTCCCCATGCCCTCCCCCCGTGGTGGATTCCTCCACCTTGTTGCAGTATTACAGTTGTTGAACTTGTTACAGAACAATGTTCAAGATAGTGCAATGCCAACAATATTTGGTCTTAACCATCTGAACAATTCTAGCAGGTACAGAAAACTAAAAAGAAAAGTTCAGTGAAGATAAACTCAGGACTCAGACAGAAATATGGCAGGGGATGGTGCGCCTGCTCTTGCTGCAGAGGTTGGTTGATGAGTTTCATAACCTGGTAGGGGAATTTGGAGTCTTCCTACCTTGTGAAGCTGATACAGAAACTGAGGCTGTGTAATTTCATGTTGTGACTATATAGGGAATATCGATATCGCTGTGGCCAGGCTTACATTGTATCTAGTGAACTTTCTTCCACTCTGCTCTTTCTGTGCCATCGTTGGCAAAATTAGTGCCCATTACGGGAGTATCTGTTGCATTGGGAACAATTGAGAAAGTTTGGGAGTTTCTTCCATCAGTTACCACTGTTCCTTTTAGAGTTTGACATGGTAATTTCCATAAAGAACTGAAGGAAATCTGTCATTGTCAGTGGACACTAGGACATGATGTTGAAATTCCTGTGAGCTTTCCGCACGCTCTTGTTTTGCGTTTCGATGGTATAGTGACACAAATATGAGCTGGAATGAGGTATGTCTGGCAGAACATTTGTATTCTGTAAGGCAGTCACAGATTTTGAATTCATTGTTACTGTTCTTAAAAAAAAAAAAAGAAAACAAAAAGTCCTACTTTTTACAAGAGTCTTTGTAAAAACAAATCTCCAGGGGCAGAGCATCCGTATCTTCTTTGCAAACAGTAGCTTGATATCAGCTCTGCATTTGCTGAATGAAATCATGGAAAATTCTGACATGTATTAGGAGTTTTGGTTTAAGGAAGCCACAAACTTAGCAACAAAGCTTGATATTCAAATAAAATTCCATGGGAAATTCTGCAGGGCTCAACAAAGCAGGGTGGATACTCGTCTAACTTTTGGGGATTAGTGTTCCAACACTGGAACATCTGATTCAGGAACTTAAAATTTATATTCTCAGAGCTGTGTCTCAAAGCTCCCCAGTATTTATCTCTGGAACCTTTGGTCATGGGGCAGCTCAAATTCAATGCATTAGAGGGGCACCATGCTGACAGTGTACAGAGGTGACTTACCTGATCCTCATCCTCTCATCCAAGCTTTATTGTTGGAGAATAAAATGGAAACACAGAGGCAAAGATAGGAGTTTCCATTTACCATGTATAAGTCCCACCATCTGTCGAACATCAAGTTTTTTCTTAACGTGCAAGAGTTACTGAAGTGCCATGTGTACTTGTACTGATGGAGATTGAGAACCGGTGCTATGAATATGATTGGAAGAATCTCAAAATATACTTCAGGGACACTTTAGCAGAGCAAAAGTTAAGTAGTTTGTTTAGTATAAGTTTTGATATAGAACATGATCTGTACTTAGTGGATACATAGAATAAACTATACAATTGAGTCAGAGCTTCTTACAGATAATTATTCAGAACCCGTTGAAAATACCTAAGAGACTTTAAAAGCAGTGGAGGATGCCCTAAGTCCTTGGGACCCTGCACCCACATGGGATCCAGAAGAAATTCTTGTCTTCTGACTTTGGACTGGCTCAGCTCATACTCTTGGGGCCATTTTAAGAGTGAACCAGTGGATGGAAGATCTCTCATTCTATTCATCTGTTTCCCCTTCTCTCATTTTAATTCTGCCTATCAAATAAAAATAAATCAACCTTTGATGATAATGGAATTTCTCTTGTATTTGACATCTGAAGCCACCTAGTGAATATCTTTGCCTATAAGCTTCTCATTGAATACATTAGCCATTGATAATCTCCCTAATCAAAAGGCTCCTGTTAATTCCCAGGGTTAGATGCACTGTGGATCCAGTTGTTAGGTTTGATTTTTTTAGGTTTTTGAAGAAATAAATTTTGAGGAGGTGTGAGAGAAAGGAACAGATTCTAAGAAATTTGCACTTGCATTGACTTTTGAATAAAAGAATTTTTCACTAGTAGGAGTTAAAAATCTGTAATAAATAATTACCAGGGAAAAGATAGTCATCTCACCACACCAGAGTTCCACTGCAGACCTTGCACTGATCAAATGAACCTAAGGGAGTCAGTCAACAGCAGAGGCAAATGCTATTGTCATCTGACATCTGGATGTTGGCCCTTGCATGCCCTTGTTGAGCCTATCACTTCTTAACAGGTTGAAAACTCACTTACGATCTCTTTTTTTCTTTTTCTACTGCCTTGTCTTGATTCAATCTAAAACTTTTTTTAAAGTGGGAAATACAAGTTTTTTAAAAAGTACAAGCTCTGCAGTATTTTACAGTAAAAAATATGCAGATCTCCTTCTCTTACATGTTTGTTTACATTTTATTCGCTTATTGATATTCAAGGTCTGTAAAAGCAAAATATGTTTCTGTGTAGAATACCTAGCCCATCTGTTAGCACAGCCACCAGTGCTTTTCAGATTTCTGATGTTTGTGATAGCATCCTTTGTCCATTCTTTTCTTTCCATTGTATGCCACGTTTAAAACATGTGCGGTACTGCTATGCACACAGAAACATTAGCATTCGGTACTACTCTGTGGAATCCCATTAGTTAAATAGACAAAACCTTGTATCTATGTGCCCGTGGAATGAGGATTCTTAGTGGTTTTTAAGGACACAGCCATCAATCAAAGTGACAGCATTCTTTAGATTAACTTTGGATTCCCGAGCACAAATTAATTAATCTGTCCAGTACTTCCTATCACAGTGTTGCCATCAGGCAACAAATAAAGCTAATCAAGATTTCAATTTTTTGCTGATTAGTCAATAAACTGTGGCAGTGGACTTGGGATAAGACTTCTGGGACTCTCATGGCTTATTTATAGACGCAGTGTGGCTGTGATCAGCCGCTAGACCAGAAATTGGAAAAACATCGTGTTTTCTTCCCAGTCTTCATCCAGCAAAGAACCTTTCCATGCAGAAAGAAAATGGTTTGAAGAAGCTACTGCAGGGTTACTCTTTCTGAGGTTCCCCTGATGACAGTTGTCTTGTCTCTTCTCTTTTCTAGCATTAAATTGTGTAAATTCCTAGAATTTTAAACTGGAAGAATGGCCTTTGTTAAAAATGCAGATTTGTGTGCTAGAGTTGTCACTCAAGGTCAAGAATCCTTACAGAGGAGCACTCTCTCTCGACCATAACAGCACTACTTCCTGCTTCTCACACAGCTTGAAATAATACACTTTATATACCACTTACTAAAATGAAGCTGTCTTCTGTAAATCTTTGACTGGACAGCAAACCCAGTTAGAGGGTAATTATGATCTGGGGAGCAGAAAACTAGAATTATTTCAGATTGTTAGTCCCAAGTTTATATGTATGCCAAATAAAGTCTTCCATGGCACAACTTGGGGTGACATAGTAATATCCTTTTTGTTATTGTTGTTACAAAGATGGAATCAGAACATTTTTTCTTTCCATCAATACTTTTTGAAGTAGGTCAGAGTATCAAGTAGCAGGTGAAGTGGATGCTAAGCAGTCAGCAGATGTGAGATGTGTTTTTGGCCCTTTGCTTCCTCATTGTAGCTCAGTACATTTCTTCTCTCTCTTGGGTATGGGACAGGAATGAACGTAATCAATCCAGTTCCTTCTAGAATGTGCAATGATCACTATCGATAAATCTCTTCTGATACAATCCATTCTACTTAGTAATCTCTGACCTACACCATTTTGTTCCATTCAGTGCCATTTCTTCAAGATTTTTGTTCCAGGCCCAGTGCGATAGCATAGTGCCTAAAATTCTTGTCTTGCATATACCTAGGATCCTATATGGGCACCAGTTCTAATCCCAACAGCCACGCTTCCCATCCAGCTCCTTGCTTGTGGCCTGGGAAAGCAATCGAGGACGGCCCAAAACCTTGGGAACCTGTACCCGTGTGGGAGACCCGGCAGAGGTTCCTGGCTTTGGATTGGCTCAGCTCCAGCCGCTGCAGCAGCTTGGGGAGTGAACCATCGGATGGAAGATCTTCTCTGTCTCTTCTCCTCTCTGGATATCTGACCTTGCAACAAAAACTAAATTTGAAAAAAAAAATGTTTTTCTCCAGGTAGCAGTGTTCATTTTAATATCTGCCCCTGGTTTTTTTTTTTGTTTTTTGTTTTTTTTTTTTAGATGAAACATGGGTTTACTGAATCTTTAGTTCCTTGGCAGTTTTCATTCTAATGGTGATTTCCCTCATCCCACTTCATCCAGACATTTCTATCTTTGCATTAGGAAGTGAATCTTTTATGGAATTTCTATTTTAATTGTTTTTTTGTCTTCATCTGTCATCCCCTTTCGAATTAACCTAGTGCCTCCACAACCACAATTCTTGAGTTTATGAAAATGCTTATTACACTTGATTGTCCATCCTTGTAGTCTCAGACTTAAACTCACTATGCTTCTCTCACTTTCCGTTTGTAAAATCTTTCAAAGAGGAAGCAAATGTTATTCATATTTGCAGATGGTATGCAATAGCTTATTCCCTAAAAACCAGCGATCCATTGCTTTATTTATGGAGCAATGCTGCTTTTTCTCTTAGCTTACTGTTATACGTGATAATCCATTAAGAAAAGTCCTGCTCCCGCTTATTGTCCTATTAGCAAATTTGCTGTTTTTGCTTGTAGTAGTATATAACATCTCTTTCACAAATTATAGCAAAATTTCCCTACTCAAATTATATTTTATTTTCCCCAGCTCTATGGTCACAATCTCTCTTCTCTCTTACAGAGCCTGGTATTTTTTTTTTTTTTCTTACTCTGCTTGCTTCTGAATCTCTGTTCACTTCACCTCTACCGAGTATCAGCTCCATGAGGCCCTCAAATGTTCTGCTCTTATGAAATCAAGAAAAAGACTGGACTCATTCTTTCTCCAACAAATGTTAACCTCTACACAATTCCCATGCTCCTTTTCCATCCCTGTGATTTCCAAACATGTTTTTCAGTTCTCACGCACTCCTCACTACACGCTAGTCAATCTTGAAGGAAAAAACACGTGACACTCTTAGAAAAGAACGCTTAAGCCGTAAAAGATTTATATTTCACCAAGTCTACTTGAATCTTTTCTAGTTCTGTCCCACCCAGCATCTGAGCAGTTCTGAGGTTGTTATGCCTGACTCTTCATTTGTAGCCGCTCTGGAAATATGCCATTCAGATCTCCCTGCAAGAAAGAAATGCCATTTGGCTGTAAGGGGTGAAATTAGCTGGCAGTTTTCAGCTTCAGGCCTGTCAGCATCTCCTGCGTTCTGACCCAGACAGGTTGTGCCCGGCAGACCCCGGGGATGGGATGGTGTAGAAGAGAACAGGGCTCACATTCTGGTCACATCTCCTCGAACGGCTCATCTGTTATTCTCTTACATATTTTCCTTTGCAGTAGTAAGGAGAATGAATATTTTTTATTCATTTCAGTATTCTATTTGCTTCTATATTTTTAAACCAAATCTCCATGTAGAAAGTGGTATAAAGGAAGGCCTAAGGATCCCAGAGAACCCCTACTTCCTGACACACCATTTGTAATATATTTTAAAAAGTTAGCCAAGTCAACATTGGAATAAAAAACTGAATGAATGAGGAAGCAAGAAATGTCCCAAGATGCTTGAGTTTGTCACCCACGGAAGGACTCAGAGATTCCTGGCTGCTGGGTTTATTCTCTTGGCCCTGGCTGTTGCGAGCGTACGAAGAGTGAACCAACAGATGAAAAACATTGCTTTTTCCCCCTGTTCCTCTGTTATTCTTCCTTTCAAATGAATAAGTAAATACTTTTTCTATGCAGGTTAATCATATACTTTAGCTTCTTACTATCCTTTTATAGTTCAGAACAATTCTGGGTGATGAAGAGAAAAGAGAACACATTCATTTTACTATGAACTTTTAATATTACCTTCTCAGTGTATATATTTTTGTTTGCTAATCATCCCTCACTTTAAAAACTGAAATAAAGTGAAACTTCTGATTAATTGTGTCTGAACCAAGCAATTTTTCTAATAGGCTATCATGAATGTGGTGTTTTATAAAGCTATAAAAGAATATTGATGCATATATATTGATTTTTACTTACTTCACGTGGGATGAAATGTGCATTCATGTTGACAGTAATAACTATATATTTACAAGGTCAACATAATGTTTTGATACATGCACAAGGGTACACTGCAGGCCTATTACATCAAGCTAATTAGCATATCTAAAAACTAATTTTCTTAACATGTTTATTGTAGTGAAAATGTTTAAAGGTCTAATCTTTTAATAATACATGTTTTTTTTTTTTGAGAAAACAGTGTTTTGTGACCACCCATTAGACTCTATCTGCCAGTTAATTATTCTTCACATTAAACTGCTGCTTATTTCTAAGATACTTAATCAAGCTGAATCATGCCTTGTGGGGCTTGCTTACGTACAATCACAAGACCATACAATAACTGAATGACTGGTGCTGGGCAGTTTTTCAGTAGCTTTGAGTGTCACGAATGAATCCCTGGAAAAACTGGCAATAACCTCTACTTTCCGAATATCCAAAGGTAGCTCCAGGTCTCCCACAGGGTCCCAAGGCTTTGGGCTGTCCTCGATTGCTTTTCCAGGCTATAAGCATGGGGCTGGATGGGAAGCGTGGCTGCCAGGACAGGAACCAGTGCCCATTTAGGATCCCATGCAAGGCCAGGACTTTAGCCACTAGGCTACCGTGCGGGACCTGAAAACCCAGGCTGTATTTCCCGACTGTCTTGTAGTTTTATGTCATAATGATACACATTGCAGAGAGGGACTTGTCCCATCAGTGCTCAGGAAGGCTGAATCAAGAGGCCACAGCTGCTGAGCTCACCTTTTGACTAGTCTTTTCTTTCCTGTGCCTGGAAGAATGAAATAGGCTGGCTGTCTCAGTGTCTATGCTATGACCTTGAACATGGGAGCCAGAACAGAAGTTATAAGAGGAGAATGAGTCTATGGAACTATCATATCATCCCATTTTGCTTTCTTGTGACAATTTTTAATTTTATAATGAAAGTCTACTGTGTTTGAATCTATTATTACTATTGTTACTATATACATCTCACATATCATTGCCCAGCATATTTGTATAAAAATGCAGAATTTTCTTTTGTATGAGTTTTCAGTGCAGATGGAGCTAAAAACATTACAAAAATGTTGCTTTCTCATATTCAGAGGACCATTAGCTGTGATAGGTAGTAATTACAAATCTCTGGAATATTGCTCTGGAAGGATTGCATAACATTAAACTCAAGTACAGGCTATCATTTCTTCAGTATTGCCTTGACTATCCGAACTGTGTAGAAAATAACATGAAGTGTCCCAATAGATGGATATCTACTATAGTTACAGATTGTCAATATTTTATCAGGTTCCTCACTGTGTCCTATAATCTTGAATGTTATTTAAAAAGTCGTTTCTTGCAATTTTTTAAAAATTAGTTAAAACCAAATATCGCATGGCAGTTTATTATTCTGGCATTTTCTCTCATCTATTATTACAGTGTACTTAAGCAAAAATGTGTGTTACCATTGTTAACTATGCTTATCATCGAGTCCAGTGTGGGATGTGGACTTCCCGTTCAACCCATTTCACTCCCAGATGCATCAGTAGGAAGCTGGACCAAAATTACAGCATCCAGTTACCCACAGCAGCACTTTGATCGTGGGTGTGAGGATTACAAGAGTCACCACACTGGCTCTGCACATGAAATACCTTTTACCTGTGTACACTGATTTCCCCAGAGAATTAAAGTCCTTCCCACATAGCAGTTAATTACCTAGTGTACAGAGTCTAGGAAGTTACAGATTTCTATATCATTTCTAACATCCTTGGAGTTTTGATGAGTGCACCTTGAATTTTATGGTGATACATACATAAGAAGGTTGTTTTCACCATTTTACTATTTACAATTTGGAGGTAGAGATTTGAGGCAATTTTGAAATTGAATAATAATGATGGCAACTTGGATCCATTGCTCATGAGAGGTTCACATCCATCAGTATTGCTATTTTTAATTTAAAAGTTCACTTTCATCACACACAGGCACGCTTAGTATTTCACAAAGCAACTAAAAGAATGGAAAGTCACACTTCTGTTCTGTTTGGCTTCTCATTTTTTCCCCACAACAGCTATGTGGCAAGTCAATTCTAGCATCAAGAGTGACTTGACTGAATTATGAGTGAAATCAATAAATTATATAGCAGCACAGATAAATTTAAATATGGCTTAATTGCAGATTGCTTTGGTAACATGTCGGTTGGAGAGAAAATCTGCTCATCTCTTTTCATTAACTGATAGTGCTAAGAATGCCAAATAATATCTTAATCTGTAATGACATCAGGCTAAAATGAATTTTACATGGGTAATAATACATTTTATTTTACAGTATTAAATATTCACTAGTATTCTGTGTTTTGGTTTGATTGGTAAGCATAGGTTCAGAAGGAACATTTCTCTTGTTCAAATTGATCTCTGATGACTCAGTGGTCTGGATTTTCAAGATGCTTAATGTTTTTAATCCAGGGAGTTTATGTCATGGCTCTGGATGCATGAAGGAGCTGGAAGTTTTGTCTGGAATGAAAATTGAAAAAGCTACTTAGAATTCTGTTTTCTAAGCTTGGACATTTTCCCAGTCTTCTTATTCTATCACTAAAAATCGAACTAACTGCACAGAGTTCTCTCTTGCATTTGATTCTATGATTTCTGGAGACATACTGTGGGAAGTATATTTTGCACTTTGCATCATTGACTGCACACTAGCATGAGGAGGTAAGATGGTTACCCTTTATGTGTGTAAGCTTGATCTTTCATCGTTTTTACCCGTCTTTCACTGTTTCAGGAGAAAGCCTAGAAAAGGGGGGGAAATCTGCTACATGAACCGACACTGACTCAGTGGTACCTACAGCCAGGGATCTTCCCAGAGGAAGTGCTTGCAATGTGGAGTAGGCTGAGGGCCACAGTGTTGATGCTGTAGAGTTAAAGTTCCTAGATACTCTGAATTGTCTTTTTTTTTTTTTTTTTTTTTTTTTGCCCAAGTTAGAGTCTTTTGAAGCATTTTACTTTAAGAGATCTGTTTCTCACTTGCAGCCATATCCAGACAGAATGCAGCTCCCATCCGGCCCCTGCACTCACCAGTGAGAACCACAACCCAGCCAGGGTGTCCGCTTAGCTCCCCAACCAGACCTGTTCCCAGCCATAGATTCCACATACGCCAGTGGTTGCTCTGATCCAGCATGGCATAATCCGTTACCTTTCATGACCTTTGCCTTTGGATGCAACAGCTTGGCCTGGTCCACCTGCCCCCAATCCCAACTCTTGCTGGCAGGTGCTGGAACCTGGCCCTGTTCAGTCTGTTCCCATCCCTGTTTCATGCACACCAGTGGATATAACAGCCTAGCCCAGCATGGCCTGTGTTCCAGCCTGGTTTCTGCTCTTGCTGGTGAGCTAAGGTTTGCTCAGCCCTGCCCTGTCCATCCGCTTCTAAAACCAACCCACACATTAGGCAACATTTAACCAACAGTAGAGATCATCAAAATAAAATAAAATAAAATAATAATAATAAAAATAGATCTATTTCGTTTAAACAATCATATCTCATTCAGTAAATGTTTTAAAGACTTACTTATTGACTTGAAAGACAGATTTAGATATTGATTGAGAGATTGATTCTATCCACTGTTTCACTCCACAAATGGCTGCGACAGTTTGGGATGAGCAAGGCTGTAGCCAGGGGTCAGAAGCTTCACCCCGGCCTCCTCATTGTTGGAACATCTGCTGCTGCTCCCCAGGTGTCTTAGCAGGGAGTGGGATTGAAAGCGGAACAGCAGTAAATCAAACAAGTGCCCACATGATGATGACAGCTTAACCAGCTGTGCCACAGCACAGGCCCCAACAATCACTTTTGTGTTAAGAGTTTCGATGTTACAAAGAAAACCAAATGACTAATATAAAAACATTTCAGTGACAGGGTTAAATTCCTTGAAGCCTGAATTCTTTAGACTAAATGGCTATTTTCCTTAGTTACGAAAGTGACTTGAAGTTTATGGTGCTTATAATTAGAAATAATCTTACTGTAGCTTTTAATTCAAGGAAGACAGAGACATACAGAGAGAATCTCTCATCCACCGATGGATTCCCCAAATGCTTGCGATAGCTAGTTGAGCCATCATTCGCCAGTGTAAAGGATGTGCGTTTTCATGCATTTAGCATCAACAGCACACCTGAGACCTGAGACTCCACCACGAGTGTTAGAAGTCCCCTTTGATGCAGTCAGAAAAGCAGGAGATGCAGATAGAAGCACTTGACCAACTTGCAACCAGGACTCCAGCTACGTCATCCCGACACTTAGCACTACCATCAAATGCTATTGTTAGTGAATAGCGGCCTATACTCATGGACTCCCTTTAGTTCAATTTAGCTCAATGCTTTCAACATCAGTTTTTATCATTATTTCCTAGTTTCATGACAAAGATCCACTTCTCTCTTTTTTTAAAGATTTACTTTATTTTTATTGGAAAGTCAGATACATAAAGAGGAGAGAGAGGAAGAGGAAGATCTTCCATCCCATGATTCACTCCCTATGTGGCTGCAACAGCTGGAGTTGCACCAATCCAAAATCAGAATCCCAGAGCCTCTTCTTAGTCTCTCACAAGGGTTCCGGATCCCAAGGCTCTGGGCCATCCTCAACTGCTTTCCCAGGCCATATGCATGGAGATGGAAACAGGGCCACAGGGGTTAGAACCTGCACCCATATGGGATCCTGAAGCATGCAAGGTGAGGACTTCAGCTGCTAGGCTACCACGCTGGCCCACTATTCACTATTTAAATTGCAATACATACAAAAATAAGTGAAAATGTAGAAGTAATCATAATAGGGCATGGACCATTATGGAAATGATTTGATTATAAAAAAGGATTTAAACTGAATCCTCTAGAGAGGATATTATGCAAACAGTAACTGTTGTCAGATAAGAGTGTTAATGAAAGCAAAAAGTCTACAAATTTTAAGAATATTAATGAGCTACCTATAGCTTTAAGCCAATGCATGAAATCATTAAACAACTTGATGAAAGTATTTAAAAAATGGAAGTTGTATTGTTCTGGAATCTAAAAAAAAATGGGTCTTGGGACGAGATTTATTATTGAAATGACAGGCAGGACTAGATTGTGGGGCTTATACACAGTATTGAGGTTTTTGAATTCCAATAAGCAGGTTATATGAACTGTGGAGAAAAGCCAGTGTTATGTGATATATGAATTTTCATTTCAGAAACCGAACTGTATAGCATGGATAGGAGAGAGGTGGGGATGACATTGCAGTGAAAGATCATGGTGGAGATGCGAATACATGAAATCAAATACGGAATGAGGAGCAATGATAAGCTCTTAGGTAAAATAAACATGATTTCATAATTGTTTGGATTTCAGAAAATGGGACTGTTGACTAAAATGAAGTCTAACACTCCTCACACAATTCTCTGTGAAAATACAAACTGTAGGGCTATTTACATAGGTACTAGCTGTTAATGTGTAAAATAATGCCATACTGTGTCACATGTTACTGAAGAGAACAGCAGAAAATAAATGATCAGTAAAGTAGGTTGAGAACCAGTAGGAACAACTAACCATTACACAGTGTGGGCAGTTGCCCCTGTGCCCTGCCTGCTACCTGGTGGGTGTGGCTTACTGCTCACCTGCCCTTGACCTGAGGCACAGCTTCTGCTCCTCCACATGGAGCGTGACCTCTGACATGACTAGAAGGTCAAGGAGAATACACATGGAACATGACCTCTGACATGATTAGAAGTTCAAGGGGAATAGACATGCCTTACGGCCAAGTGCAGGATCTTCGGTGGGTGGGAGGACTGCTGGAAGATGCCCTCCTGCCCTCCCCTTTGTTAGCCTTGAAAACTTGTAACTTGTGCATAACGAAGAAGACCTTCCTCACCAGCCTGTCTCTGGTGGCTGTTTGGCTAAAGGACATCGTCTACTCGCCCTTGGTGACCTCAGGGCCTGCTGGCAGGAATAAACCCCAAGAATACAGACATAATCAAGCCTCTGCACTAATGTATGAAAATGGCATATTGGATTGCAGGAATAGCTGTTAAAAGTAAAGTTTGTTGAGACAGAAACCAGGGTAACTGTGGTAAAATCAGAAACTAGAATCCAAAAGTCCCATGTGATCAAGGCACTTTAGGCCTTCCATTTTCCCCTCACAGTAGAACAATACAGTCATCTCCTACCAAACTCTTTATAGCCAAGAGAAGCATCTCTAGCTTTCCATTTGATTTTGAAAAATAGGAAGAAGGCTGTTCAGCCAAGCTTATTTGAAGGATCCATTCCTACTGAATTATTTAAGGTAGATGGAAGTATTATGCTTGTATTGGCTTGCTCCCCTTTCCAGCATCGGTTGGAGAAGTAATCTCATGTACAAGCTTCATTTTAACTAAGTAGTTGGTATACTTTGAACAAATGTGTAAAAGTAGATGGGTCATGTTAATAGAGTGGAAATGAAAGTGTTGATGCGGCAAAAATCAATGGCTTCCTTCCTCAGATATCAAGAGGAAGTGTCAAGGAGAGAATGAATAACTTACACACTCTATCTCTGTCTCTCTGTCTCTGTCTGTCTCTATTTCTCCCTCTCTCTGTGTCTTTCTACGCAGGCCTTTCAACAATCCTTGATCCCAACCACGGTGCTGCTTTCTGCCTCAGTATCCACAGTTTTCTAACTTATTCCACCTCAACATTTATCAACAATTTGATGAGTCAGTGTATATCTGAATTTTGTTCTCAGCCAGTTGGTGAACCAAAGTGTGTAACTAATATACCACTTGTCAGCACAGATGTAGATGGGCTCAAAGGTTGAGATAATAAGGCTGCAATGGGTGTATTCATGTTTAGGAATGAGTATGTTTCATGTAGTAAAATAAGATCCCTGAATTACTTATGAAAAATGTCTTATTTATAGTCACTCTAAGTCTCCTAGGGCGCTGTGCTAGTATGTGGTACTCAGGCGTTAACCATGTTGCTGAACTGAGCTGAGATCAAATATATGTATATATTGCAGAGTTTTCTGGAAACAGTAAATTCCAGAGATCCAGTTGCTCGTTTTGTTTTTAACAGCATGAGTGGCTCTGTTATAGTCAATAGCATTATAAAAAGAGGCACAGAAAGTACAGTATAGCCATAAACCCATGGGAAAGCTTATTGAGACCCTGCTATTCCTGTGGGAGTGGAAAATGTCAAGGGAGCTGAGATGCAGACTCAAATGTAATTAAAAATGACTTAAGTCAGGGTGTTCCTAAATTAAAACTGAAATGGTGGCAGCACTTCCCGGGTTGAATACTGTGATTTCCTGTGAGGGGTAATGCCTTCAGTTACCTCAACGAAAGCGGAGTTTTACAACCTAGAGTTGTTTTTCCAACTGGTCTTTATTTGCGACTTTTCCATCACAGAAGTTATAAAAAAAAAAAGGTCACAAATAACTGAGTATATAAAAACCAGTTGTTATCATGTAATCCTGGAGAGTTTTTAATTAAAAGTGTAAATGAATACACCCATTGCAGCCTTATTATCTCATGATTAACACTGCGTTCAAGCTCAAGAAATGTATACTCTTTCTCATGTAGTTACAATAGTGTATTTCAATGCTATTTAAAATATCAAGAATAAAATAAAATAAAAACAAACTAGGACAGTTATGACCCTGATTCAGAGATATTCTTACTCTCACACAAGTGTTGTATTCTTTACGTTTTACCTGAAGAAACCAGATCTATTCTGGAGGGATGCTATTAGACTTTAATAAGTATAATATATAAGCATTATATAAGCATATATAAGTATTATATATCTAATATTAATGTTATTTTAAAAAGTGATCACTTTCATACATTTTTGGTTTTTTACATCAGAATATATTTACATAGCCACACGGACAGTACTTGGAATTTAATTTTCTCAGGATGCATTGTAAAATTGCCATTGTTTTTAACTGAATTAGCAAAGACTGAAACTCTGGGCTAAGAAGGTATGTTAGTGAAGCAGGTAATATAAAAGTGCCACTTAATCTTGGTTCATTAGGCAAGCAGAAGTTTCCAGAGTTTTAGATCTCATATTGGCAAAAACTTTCATATGAGTTGAGTGAGCAAGGCCCTCATAGAAAAGCAAAGGAGTGGGCCTGAGGCAGTGGCTTAGGGCTAAATCCTTATCTTGCATGTGCCAGGATCCCATAGGGGTGACAGTTCCTGCCCCAGGTGCTCCACTTCCCATCCAGCTCCCTGCTTGTGGCCTGGGAAAGCAGTTGAGGACGGCCCAAAGCTTTGGGACCCTGCACCCGCATGGGAGACCTCTCCCAACCTCCCGAAAAAGCTCCTGGCTCCAGATTTGCCCAACTGTAGCCATTTCAGCCACTTTGGGAGTGGGCAGGAGATCTCTCTGTCACGCGCTCTCTCTGTAGATCTGTCTTTCCACTAAAAGTAAATCTAGAAAGAGAGAGAAAGGGAAAGGGAAAGGAAGGGAAGGGAAGGGCAAGGGAGGAGGAAGGGAAGAAAAGAGAAGAGAGGGGAAGAGAGGAAAGGAAGGAAGGAAATCAAGGAGCAGGGCCAGCCTGCAGTCATGATTGTGACAGTAGCGCCCAATGACCCGTAGGTAAGAGGGTTTTATGAAACTTGGTTGTTTATGAACCCTGAGGCGGTATGGGATTCACTTTCCTAGCTATTGCATTTGTTTGAAAACTCTCACCTATTTTCTTTTCATTTGCTTTTAGAGTGGCAATGTATGTGTTACAGTATGTGATTTTTAAGAACTTGTCTGGCTTCAGATGCTCAAAGTGGAGAGGAACTTTGAGGACGAATCATACCTTGAGTCTCGTCAATATTTGATTTCGATAATATTTAGCTTAGACGTTGGGAGTTCAAATGGATGCTGGAGTAAGTGAACATTTCTGGAGCTGTTAGGATGGAGTTCATTTACTTTGTGGATTCCATACATGGAGTACATATGTTGCCTCAAAATTAGTATGTTGAACTCCTAACCCTCCTGCCATGTAGGTGTGCTGGGGAGAAAAACCTTTAATAAGAAAATGATTAAAATTAAATTAGGTTTGAAGGATGGAGCCCTGATCCAGTAGAAATGATGTCATCATGAGAGAGAAACACCTAGGAGACCTAAATTCAGTCTCCTAGCAAGAAGGCAGCAGTCCTTCCGCAGGGCGCTGCCACCTGTCACTCTGTACTCTGCTCTCCAGGCTCCAGCGTCTGACAACAGAAGTTTCTTTTGTGCAATATACGCACTCTGTGCTGTTTAATTACCCAAGCCATCTCACAAATATGCAATCCCCAGGAGTCAGAAGTAGGGAAGGAGGAAGCCAAGACAGGAAAACAGGGAAACAGATGTGGAAGTGACTTTAAGCACAACTGGGCACATACCATAACCTAAATAATAACAATAACAATAATAATTATTATTATTATTACTATTATTATTTCTATAGATACATGGAAAACAAAGAACCACTCTAGTTTTTTTTTTTTGAAAGATTTATTCATTTTATTACAGCCAGATATACAGAGAGGAGGAGAGACAGAGAGGAAGATCTTCCGTCCGATGATTCACTCCCCAAGTGAGCCGCAACGGGCCGGTGCACGCTGATCCGATGCCGGGAACCTGGAACCTCTTCCGGATCTCCCACACGTGCAGGGTCCCAATGCATTGGGCCGTCCTCAACTGCTTTCCCTAGGCCACAAGCAGGGAGCTGGATGGGAAGTGGAGCTGCTGGGATTAGAACCGGCGCCCATATGGGATCCCGGGGCTTTCAAGGCAAGGACTTTAGCTGCTAGGCCACGCCGCCGGGCCCCACTCTAGTTTTTTTAAACAATCTGGATACATAAAACACATGCATGACTGTTTTTCATAATATGTATGAAATTCTGATCTATTTAATTTTTGATGGTGTGAAATAAACCTTAACAATGAAATTCTAGTACATAATTTTCAGAATGAAAAAATACACCTCTAATGCATTACATTTTTCTGAATAATAAGGAAAGAGTTTATAGCTGACACTTTTCATGCTCTGCCTATCTTTGGTTCTTTGTTAACATACTGCTGAAATGCTGGTGTTCAAATGAATGTGATACATATTTTAAAATTCCCTTTAACTTTCACATGCCTCACATATATGAGCACAATTTGTGTCGGTGTGAGTCTAAAATCGAATAAGGTTCTGGCACAATAGCCTAGCAGCTAATGTCCTCACCAGAATCCCATATTCAGCACCAGTTCTAATCCTGGAGGCCCGCTTCTCATCCAGTTCCCTGCTTGTGGCCTGGGAAAGCAGTCAAGGATGGCCCAAAGCCTTGGGATCCTTGACCCACGTAGGAAATCCAAAAGAGACTCCGGGCTCCTGGCTTCGGATTGGCTCAGCTCCAGCCATTATGGCTGCTTGGAGAGTGAATCAATGGATGGAATATATTCCTGTCTCTCCTCCTCTCCGTGTATCTGACTTTGCAAAAAAAAATAAATAGTTCTTTAAAACCAGATAAGATATAACTTATTCTTACTGAGCATTCTTACTGCCTATGAACTGTCACCACTTATGTTAGCCACACTTGTATTTTGTTCCCTTTACACATCTCTGGGAGGAAAATCAGAATGGATTATTTAAATGATTTAAATGCCTTTGAGACTTGGGCCTTATGAGCAAAACTATAAATTATGCTTTCCTTTCGAGACTTGTTGTGTTGTTGACCTTGATTTAAATTTGAGATTCTGTGGGAAATAGTGATATTGAGTTCTAACAAATTGAATCAGTCCCAAGGTATTGGAGGGTGACTCATAAATCTGCTGCTTGATCCAGAAACTTCTGTATGTAAGATCATCTTTCCTCTAGACATATGTGTGTGTTGTAAATGTTAGTGTTAACTAGCTGTTGGGTTTATTTATTTTGTCTCTTTGAGAGTGATTACATTTTGTTGTGATCAGCATCAGTTTTGCACTTCCTCCACCCTCTCTGTTTCTGCCTCTCTCAAATTAAGTAAGTAAGTAATATTTTCAATGCGCAGGATATTCCTTGTTAAAAAAATTCTTAGGCTCAGTCCTCTAGCTCAGTGGTTAACTCATCCATGTGCTGTATGAAATACTTCGAGTTTGACTGCAGGCTCCTGACTCCTGGGGACCCTGGAAGCAGCAGTGTTTGCCCCAGTCCCAGGGTTCTTGGTGACCACATAAATGACCATTCAGGTTGTGTTTTGGTTTCCAGCTTTAGCCCTGACCCATTCCTGGGTTGACTATTATAGGTATTCGGGGAGAGATCTAGTCAATGAGAGATAGGTCTCTGACTTAGGTAAAATAATAATAGTATGCTAAATTAACTACAGACATATCATCATTTTTAAAAATTAATTATTGCAATAGCAGATGTAATGGAAGATAGGAATGGTTTATTTGCCGTTTCTGACTAATGCTTCAAGGTCCGGGTTAGAAAGATACCTTTATCCCCGAGGCTCTTGCTTCATCTCACATGAAGTTCACCTTTGCAGATGCCAGATTTATGTGTACTGTAGAATTACACATTTATTAATAGCCTTATAGCTTTATTTTGCCCAGTACATACAATTTTAGGAATATATATTATGTAATCTGTCATGTCCTTCAACTTCTGAGGGAAGTCTTTGTGGTCCACAATAAGCTGTATTATTCATTAAGGTCTCTAAAACCATTTAGTATTTGATATTAATATTTCTTTTCCAGAAAAGTCTGTTGTATGTATAGACTTAAGTTGAAAGTCATATAAGGTAGATTGTAAGACTGATATGTTTAATATCAAAGGACGCATGGATGATTCAGTCCCTACTGAAATGAGATCCTGTTTGGTGATACTTCACGTAGGCTTACTATCTGTACCCCTCCTTTCCAGTTACATTGTGAATTGAATTGCAACTGTGTTATTGTTTCATCACAACTCTACTAAACATTTTTTCAAATTGGAACTATACATTTTATAAAATAGTAATCTACACAAAAAACTAATTAGGAAAAACTAATTACTATGATAATGTTATTACATGTTATACGCAAAGGTAGAAAATCGAGTACCACTGTTAATTTGGGGGTACAGATGTATGTTGACATTTATTCACTTCTCAGTATGCTACTCCATTTTACAGTTGATCTATGAGAATATATATGTGTGTGTATATATATGTACTTGTTTACATATATATTTTTGTATTTCGCATGAAGATTATCTAACATCAGAGAGAACATATGATATATGGCCCTTTGAGATTGACTTATTTCCCTGATCATAATGGTCTCATTTTTAAAGGTAGTAAACAATAGAGTAATGACATTCCTCTTTGTCCTAAGGCCAGACAACTTTGTCCTAATGGTCAGACAACTTTCAGTGTTAAAACCAGGAATCTCAAATTAGAATGGTAATCACCATTAAAGAGATCTATTTGTGTGTGTGTGTGTGTGTGAGAGAGAGAGAGAGAGAGAGAAAGAGAGAGAGAATGACTGACTGACATTACAGTTTGGACCCCTACAAACCCACTGAAATATCCATATATTTGTCAGTGTTTGCTGTATGACAAATCTCACAAATCCCAAGACTTACACGAAGGGTCATTTGTTTCAGGATGAGAGAGAGAGGAACTAGAGTTTGGCTAGGAGTGACTGGACCCACAGTGTGTACAGACACACTCTGGATGCCTCATAAAACACAGGAGAAAGGAGCAGGGCTGCCGTGTATCCTGACGCGCCTCAGGAGAAAATGTGCAAACTCTGGAAGCCTTGTCTTAGAATCTCCACCTTCAATCCACATTCCAGGCCCCAAGGAAATATTGTACTAGGCCAGACTCACTAGCTAGGAGGTATACTCTAAAAGAGAGGAAAAGAAACATTTGTAAGACACAATCAAATATGGCAGGGTGGAAATTTAAATGATAGTTTAGTATCTTAGTTCTTCTGCTATGTATCGCCCACTTTTCTAAACTAGTGATGTATTATTACTGCAGTAACTAGAAAAATATATAACTTAAAATAAGCAAAAAAAAACCCCACTAGAAACAAAAATCCCACCAAAACAACCTACTCTGCATCACACAAACAATATGCATATTTTTTTCAATATACAAAAAATATAATTTGGGGATTTAACACATAGCATTGTAATTTTAAGAAATGTTGTGTGTTGTATAATTGAAATTTTCCAAGATTTAATTTCTTAGCACACACAGAAATGGCAGCTGTGATGTGGCATATGGAGTACAAAAAATAAATGATACTAGAAAGGGTGTCAGTATTTGGAAGGAAGCTATAACTCTGTGTAGAGATAGGAATGATCAGGTTCAGTGTTGGTGATTATGTCCAGGGTTGGAAAAGAACACCATCAGAACCACAATCACACCAGAAACACCAGCTCATACAAACACACTCTGCTCTCCAGGGATTTGACAGAGAATTGAATAGAGCCTTATTTTTACCTGACAATACTCTAGAACAAGTACCCAGACAAGTTCTTATCATTTCAAACTTACTGGCAGTAGGTAGCATTGGTTTAAAGATGCTTTCCTGGTTTAAAAGATGTGTTGTTCTAATGCAACCCCTAGCAACTCAGCGGCTATGAAACAAATATTTTAGGGGAAAATGGTTATAAAAGAGCTCTAATAGTACCCAGAGTGCCACTTCTACCTGCTTGCTCATTTGTAATTGTTACACAAACAATTCTAAAGAATTTGGCCCCTGACAGAGCATTTTAGCAATTAAACTTGTGATGTATCAGGCTGCCAGCTGTGGAAATGGGTTTCTTGGCTTCTATTTTTTTAGTTACTTATAACAATTTGTTTAATTACTGAGCCATAAAAGAGACAAAACTCATTACTAAATGCAGTGCTAGGTACATAGCACTGAGGCGTGTTAGCCGTGACCACCACCTGTGGCCAGCCTCTGCCGCTCACCAAGGTACTTGGGTTTGTTCAGCGGAAGAGTAAGGCTGTAGACTACATCAACGCTCCCAGACCTCCTCATGTCACTTTAGGTGAGACATAGTGTATTCTTTTTTCTTTAAAAAAAAAAAACAACCAAGTCTCCAGTTGCCTTCACGGAAATATGGAGGGTGAGTTAAAATGTTTCTAGCACACGATAAATCTATTTTTGCACACTAGTAGAGCCATTCATTTATCAAAGGTTGCAAAGTACTCACTAAGGATCACACATGCGTTTCTGTGCTAAAAGGGCAACTGAAGAAACTTTATATCAGCCAGCTCTTGGTATAGTGATTAACTCATTCAAGTTCTGTTATGCTACCAAATGCAGCTTCTTCATCCCACACCTTGGGCAACAGCAGGTAATGGTTGGGTCCCTGTTACTCCCATGGGTGACTTGAATTGAGCTCCCACACCTGGCTTTGGAGCTGGATGGAGCTGGACTGAAACTTAACTCCACACTCTCAGCTTTGGCACATTAGTTCGTGATTTTTGATGGTGCTCAGAATCTCACATGCAAGTTCAGATAATGACATTTTAGAACTATTTTTAAAAGTTTGCTTTGCAATAAAATATCTGGGAAACAGCAAATGCCCACAGCGGTCATCTCCTTTTCCAAAACTGATACGTTATTTATTCATCTTTGTTTATAAGATAATTTATAGAAATACAGAACCTACAATAATGATCAGGGCCATGTCAAGTATGAAAAGTGAATTCTCCTTTTTTTCTTTCACACTGTCTGATGCCAGTTTTCATTTAATTTATTCTACCAATCCTACGTATTTTCCTTTGTCCATAATCTGCTATTTTTCTTCCTATGCTCATAAACTATGCTCTGAATTTCAAGGCTGGGCATCCTGAAAAGGGTTGGACGGACAAAGCAGAAACCCACACTGATATGTCACTAGTCTGAGATCACAAGTGTGATTTTTCAAATAAGAACATTTCCAAGGGAATAAAAAAAGATCACATTGTTACACAAAAGATTCAAAGTAACAAATCTTAAAAACATTAAGAAGTTGCCAAAGCGTCTTAATTTCTGCTGCGTGCAGGGTCCCAAGAGCTTGTGCCATGTTCTACTGCTTTCCCAGGCCACAGGCAGGGGCAGGATGAGAAGTGGAGCAGCTGGAATTGGAACCAGCATCCATATGGGATCCTGGTACGTGCAAGGCAAGGACTTTAGCCACTAGGCTATGGCACTGGGCTTTAGACTATGTAATTTTAAGAACTATGAGGAATTTATAGTAATCAAATTTTGATTAGTTGCTGCTAAGCTAATTCCTATCCATCGTGATTTTGTTTCTTTAGAGCTTTATTTCACTATTAGGGATTTGCTTATTTAATTGTAATGTTATTTGTAACTTATTCTTTGGAACTAAAATGTTTTTTCATTAAGAAGTTACTATTAGGGGACGTACTGATAAAACATTTTTCTAAAGTCAAAATCCCATCATCAAATAGAATTCATACCTAAACTACGACTTTCATTTTTTTCTTGATATGACTTAAATGTGTATATACAAGAAAAATGTATATAACCTAATGAGAGGTTTAATTTGTTTTAGCATATCTGATCATATTTTATGTGTCCAGATAATAAAATTTAAAATAAAAATCATAGGAGCATTGTGCTTGGCATGTGAGTTCATATAAACAAGAAATAAAAATGCAATCTAAAACTATTGTTCAGTAATAGGAAGTGACTGGAAATTAACCTAAATGCCCAGATTCTAATAGAACATCTAAGAAACGCAATGCAATTAGTGACAGTATCCAAGGGGTCAATCATTCAGTGACAGAAAGTTGCCTTTGAATGATTGATTTGCTGATTGATGGTGGCTGTCAAGCAAGAATGTCCATTATTTCTCAGAGCTTTTCCTTTTTTCTGAAATTCTCAATCTAACATTCTCAGTCATGCGTTCTTTTGGCTCAAATTAGATTAGGTTGCTTATTAATGCATGGATGCACTGAGATTCATTTTCACTTTCAGATCTCTTTGATATTTATGTTTTTAAATTGTGCCTTGACAGGCACAGAGGGAGACGTGGCACTGCTCTGTGGTGTCTCACCTCCCAGGTGCCTTCAGCGAACTGAGCTGGGGCAGAGGTTGAAGCTGCAAAGTGAACCCATGCTAGGCGTGTTTAGATGGCTACTTCATACTGCTTTTGCTGCGAGGCTTGGTTTGTTTTTAGATGAAAACTAACACTTGGAATCATTTCAAAACATAATTTAAAACTCTGATATTGCTTGATCTATCGACCTACACTGTTGCTGAATGCCTTCTGTCTTGAGTCAGACTATGGTAATGGCAAGAAAGAACATGTGCGTATCAAATGGTGGCACGTAAAACTAAGCACAAGGAAAACCAAGCAAAACAGCTCCTGTCTGTCTAACGTACCTTACGTCTAGTGCAAGCAGTGCTGCATTACTACGGACTGTAAACGTGATTACAGAGACTATCCTGTATCTTTGAATTTGGGATGAATACCATGGGGACAACCTTTGGTATCTAACAGTATGACAAGGGATTTAATATCATGCCTGAGCAAATGAAACAGACTGATTAGGGGAATACCTGATGGAGGAAATTTTGCTTAAAAATTACTCAGATTTCACAAAGCTTAGAAAGGCAGAGCAGGAAAGCAAGCTAAGGTTCAGATTGATAACAGTGGGCAATGTGGTATCATTTGCTTCATGTAATTTGTCCTACATAATTAAAATATATTCCCTGTTCACATAAAAATTTTAGTATTCTGTTTGTCAGCTCTTTAGAGCATACATAGTTTGGATTCTACAGGTTTATCCTGATCTCTTTGCTGTATATATGAAGGAGTGCTGATCATAACTAAGAATAGAATCGTAGTAAAACCCTACTTAGAATGAGGCTTTTGGTGCTAGGATGATCTCATAGTAACTCACTTAAAATTGGAGAGATCCTGAAAGTTAAATATCAAAGCCCAGTAGCTCCTCTAGCATTTGTGATATTTTAAAAGACATGAAATGTTATTTTAATATTTTAAAGACATTTCAAAGACATGAAATAAATTCCAACAAATCAGAACCATTTATTGAATGCCAGTGCAATGCATTATCCAAAACTAGGCAGTAAAGGAACTTCATGTTAGTAATTTGGTCCAGGTCATATAACAGGGAACTCTTCAGCATCATTTACTAAAACACATTATGTGCTGAAATCACACACCTACATGCACACATTTAAAACATTTAATAGCAACATCAAATTTAATACACCTGATGAAATCATTTCTATAATAGGCAAAGCTTATTTTCTTGTCCTTTAATAATTTTATACAGTTTTGATATGTAGGATTCTACCTAATCATGTACTCAATAGCACACTTGGGTTAAATATTTCAGTACGCACTCATAAAAACATGCTGGAAGATTCCAGCTCACACGAAAGCTCATTCAGTAGAAACTAATGGTGTCCAACAGAGAATAAAGTAACTAATTGAATTTTACGACACGATTCTCAGAATGTGTGGTATTTACAAACAAAGTGCTTTATTATCTGTAATGTTGAGAGAGAGCACCTTGAACTAGACTTAAATTTTCCATCAAAGAGCTTTCTTTATGCCTGCTAAAGGAGATGCCCTCTCCTTTATTTTTATTAATATTTTGATTTATTTTTAGTGATATTTTTCCTTACACTTTCTTTTTCTCCCCTGACGTATTAGTTGTTGAATTGCAATGATTATGTCACTGCAAAGGAGAATATCCTGCATTCCTGTTTCGCTTGCAGATTTACAGAAACTCTGTAATTGGGAGGGATATCTGAGGTCCGTATTTCCATTCAGATTCTGAATTTCTTATGTAACATTGGCTTTGGCTTCTGTTGTGTGCATAAAGTTTACTTTTTATTAAGTGGAAACATTTGTATCTCTGCTATTAATATCCAAAAAAGTGAATCAAATATAAGCAAAACAAATATTCAAGTTAGTATATATTTTCTTACATAATATGAGAATAAGATAATTCTATAACCTTTTAGTATATAAATATGTATCTATCTGTATATGTACATGCATAGAACTCACCTGTTACATGTCAACAATGAAGAGTAAGATTTTACTCTCCCTGTAGACCCATCAGTAAGCTCCAGACATTCATTAATAGCAATTAATTAATTTTAAAAACTTGTTTAGAGTAACCACATCTTTTTTTTTTAGTATCAATCTCTTAACATTCAGTCTCTGTGTAGTGAACCAAGGAGGGCAAAATGATACATAAATCTACAGTATGGGCCTTACAGGAGAGCAAAGAACCCCTAGATTATGGAAACAGAATCATAAAAGAAATCAGCATATCTACTCTTTGTTGTAGTAACAGATACCATGTTTCCTGAGGCGATTTGGTATGTTTTTGAAAGATGTCTAGGGAAAGATTGTTCAGACCTATGCTTGCAAGGTGTGCATAGACACAAGATAACCTATGGAACAGTGAATCATTATAACACTAAATCATTATAACTACATATAAATGCTATCTCTTCTAAACACTTGCTGTGTAAAAATATACATTCTGTGCAAAATAATGTCACTACAGACAGAATAAACATTTGAGAAGTATCTGAATTTTCTACAGTTTCCCTATTGCAATGCTGGAGAATGTCCAGACCCTGGCCGTATAGTGCACAGAAAGTCATCTTGGTCTGGGCCTGACAAGGGAGCCAGGTATGGCCTACAAATGATGTTATAAAACATCCAGATGGCCCATGGCAGAAAAGGGGCTCCCACCCCAGAAGAAGAAGGATTTTTACCTTCATTTTTGGATATTAATGAATCTAAAAATATTAACGTGAAGGTACTAGAAAGCACACGGAAACAGTACTTAACATGAATAATATTCAAAAATTAAGTAAGATTTGTTCAAGGAATTTAAAAAATGTGTAACACTATTACTTGATTTTAGCTGAGTAAGTACATACTGAGCATACCTATGTGTAAATCTGCTATTTATGGGCTAGAGGATGTACCTGTTATTGTAGGACACAATTGATTGAGAGACATGTCCAGACCCTGTGTCATCTCCCTCCTTGGCCTCTGCCTGTACCGTCAAGGTACCTATGTATAGTTACATAAATCATTACACATAGGAGCAGGACAGGTAAAGCAGGCCATGACCTTGGTAGCAAGGGCTGTCTCATGTCTTGGCATCCATTTGTAAATCTCTTACCTACTTTGGATTTACCTTACAGGATGCTTTTCAACCCATATATATATGTGTGTGTGTGTGCCATATATATATATTGCCATATTTTTAACATGTCAATTTCAAATATTCTATACTTACTACATCTAACAAAACCATGACACATGAGCTGTCATATCACATCTCATGCCATGTGTAGGGAAATGGACCATGAGAGGCTCTTTCTGTTGTGATACATAGTTTAAGAGTTTTACCTTTTCAAGTGAGAATTATCTTTTGGAAATACAACCAAATGTAAACTATTGCTATAAATTCTGTCAAACTTGATATTGCTTTCTATATAAATAATCAGTCATTTCGCCCCTTCTTCCTGGATTTATAACATGTTTAAAAATTGACACTTACCCAGCTAAAGGATATAATTATTTTGAATGCAAACATAAGATGCAGATGTAATTTTCTCATAATGGCCATCAAGTTATTTTCACCAATCTAGAAAAGGTCTTATACCACAGGTTACTCATTGAGATTGTCTTGGTTTTGTTATTTTTTTGTATAAACATATGTTTTTATTGCATTTCATTTTACAACAGCATTTCTTAGGCTCTAATGTTCCCCCATCCCCTCCCCGTGCCCCCTGGTGGATTGCTCCACCTTATTGCAGTATTATAGTTCAAATCTAGTCTTGTTTCTTTCAATGCAAGCATGTGCGATGGTTTTTTAGATTATTATTTCTTTCATTAATCCAAAGGGTTTATTTCTGCAATAGTATCTTCATGTGTGAATACTCAATTAAAATAAATATCACTGTACAAAAATTTTAATGGATATTTTAACTAAGTGAATTTTAAAAAACTACTTAAATGCTAGTTCATTACAGTCATAAATAGATACATTAAATTGAATGACTCTTAATTTCTGCAAATTTTGCCAGTAGTATATCAAAACAGGCTCCATACACTTATAATTAAACACCATTACCAGATTTATCAACCTGTATTAATTCACACTTGATTTAAGATTGGTTTTTATAATATGACTTTAAAATATACTTTGACACATTTCTACTCCCTAATAAAAGGAGAACATCTCGGTGAAACAGCTCAACATATGTGGACAGAGTGGATTTTTCTACCTTTCCCTATACCTACAATTCCATGTTTCACTTAAATAACAGAATTTTAAGCTTGAATCTGTTACTAAAGGAGTATTGTACTGTGATAACATAAGGGGAAATGGAAGAGGGATGAGGAAGGAAGGAGAGAAGAGGGAGGGAAGAATTCCTATAACTATAAAACTGTACCATGGTAAAAAAAAAAAAAAGATGATGATAATGATGAAAAGAAAATGTGAAGTTAATTCTCAGTGTGTCAGAAAAAAAATATACTTTCGCATGAGGTAACATTTTATATAAATATTTAGAAAAGTACCAAAAGTCCGGATTTTGAAAAAGGATATCACTGCAAATTCCAGGAAATTTAACACTAATTAGTATTTCAGATGACCCATATAATATTGCAATGGAAACAATTAAAGCCCTATTTGTCTATAATCACTAGGATGTAATGATATGTTCTGTACAGCAAATCTCTGATTATATAAATGCACAATATAACTGGATTCAGACACAAAAAAGTCTACCCCTTAAAAGCTCAAAATTTTTGTAACAGCTTAGACTTAATTAGAAACAAATGTTTGTTGCAAGTTGCTATTTGCAATGGTCAACTGTAGTATCAATATCTCTCCTAATTAACTTCTCCTAGAATATTGGTTTATAAAATATAAATGTTAAAATCAACGAACTTGAAGATCAAAACTATATTTACCAAAACCAAATGGTTATCCAGGAACATTAGGGATTTTTTTTAAAAAGGGTCATTTCAGAAATCAGTTGATTATGTCTGATGATTTAGAATCATGGGTATAATGAAAAGCTAACTGATACTTATCAGGTTTTTCATTAATGCTAAATTCTCAGGAGACCTCTAAGAGCATGACCTTTGGACCTTGGTGGATTTGCAGTTTGATGGTGATTAATGTCTCTCTAGCCTTAAGTTGGAAAATTAGAATGCTCCAAGAATTCCAAAGAATATTAAGAAATCAATGTTTTACCATTTAAGAAACTTTTTAAAAACAAATTAATTTTGAAAATAAGGAAGACATTTTTAAACACATTAAAATAATTTGTGATATGAAGCAAATTAAGAAAAGCAATATGCCACATTATTTTATCATTCCCTGTTTTAAATATCAAGCTTATTTACAGATTTAGTAATCTGAGTTGGATCCACTATTTAAGACTTGCCTTAGTCAATCATTTTTTCCCTAATAGACTTTAATACCTGGCATTACTTGTCAAAAACAAAAAACTGGCATAGTAGGAGTACTTGATAAAATACATGTGGACTATTTAATTTTGGTATTGAGAGTGTAACACAAAATACCGTTTGGTTGCAAAGATTAGTAAAATAATAGCAATAATAATAATTCCAAATACTTTCTGTAAATAAGGAAAAATTTTCCCTAAGAAGATGATACAGGCCCTTAGTTTGCTTCATTCTAAGTAAGAGAACATGGCCTTTAAACATAAACAATGTTATCAGTGAAATTCAGTTGGCTCCAAAGTTCAAACATCAGTGAAGCATCATATCACGTGTTCCGATCAGATGACCATTTGTCTGGACAAATACCACGTATATTCCAGAAGACATCCATGTTCTAATCGAAAATGAATTAGTAGACGTGGTAACTCCAAGCACTGTTTGTTGTCTGGAACTCCTGTGCATTCGTATGTTGCGAGTCAATTCCAGAATTACCGTAACATCCAGAGCCAAACAGTAATGCATCTGAACCTGAATGCATTGAAAAGAGAATGCCTACTGAAAATAAATGATGGTGCCTCTTAAAAAATTACAAAAAGTGGTGTTTTTTTGTCTCTGTTTTCATTTTCATTTTGCATATCTGTCACATTTCTACCACTTAGATCCCATAACAAAAATGATTTGGAATATAAAATGATGTGAAACACACCTTATTTTACTAAAACGAATATCTGATAAATGTACTTGGTTCCTTAGAAAGGAAAAATCTAGTGTTATTCCCCCAATTGACCTGCGTTTTCTACCAGCTCCCTTTAGTAATCCACCTTGGTTTTATTTTTATCATTACCTCCAGTGTACAGTGTTCTGTGATGGTATTTGCACTTCAGTAAGAGACAGAAGGAAACCAGTCATTAATATGTTAAAATGTTAAATATACTAATGGAAAATATATACATTGTGATAATAATCATTTATGAAGTATTTATTTATTTTAGTCCTTCTTAATAAGCCTTAAAAAATAGATCTATAAAACCAAGTTATGTGTTGGGCCTAAAAGCAAATACAAATCAAACAAAAGACAGCTGAAGATATGTTTTGTCAATAGATTATTCTCTTTGTATGTGATGTGTGCATGTTGTACTGTTGTGCAAATGCTTTGCTGGAATATATGAATCATTCTAATTACACTAGCAAGAAAATTGCGAAACAAAACACACAATTGTAACTGTCAGATACTATTAACTAAAATGGATTTATATGATTCTTTATGAGCTATGTGAATATATTTAAGCGTCTAATAGCCATAATTCAGTAACCCTTTTCCTATCTCAAGCTACTTCATTATTATACCCTAGCCACTGTACAGTATCTTAGTCATATACATACTGTGGCTATAATCTTATACATGTAAATTAGATACAGTTTTTGTTGCAGTTTTATATACTTATGTATACATATATGTATATGTGTAAATATTGTGCTTTGTGTGTTTATATGTTCATAGCCAATGAATAAAATACGGTTGCATTGTAGGCACCTTAAGAGTACCATACTTTACTACATTGTATTGCTGCTGTAAGATGAAGCATAATTCTTGAAATAGTGCAGGTGCTCAAAATACTTACTTGGCACAACTGAATATTTTCAAGTGGATTAATTCCACACTGTAAGGGATGACATTTACATCATAATACGATTTAGAGAATGCTAGCTCTGCTTCAGGCCCTGTACAAGCTGTGTTACATTCACGATTTTCTATTCTCAGAACAACTTGTCAGCAGAGCAGTATTATGCCTTATTTAACTACAACAGCTGCAATTACACATCCAATTTTTCTTTCATTTATCTAATATAGTCCCATAATATCCTATGAGATTTTTAGGGTTACCTACACTCTAGGGATTTTAGCACCCATTAAACACTCAAAGAGGTTTATTAACTGTTTCAGAAACAGAAAGATATCATTCAGTCAAACAGAATCCCAGTTAGAAATCTTGACTGAAGTATATATTCTTACCGCTGGAGAGCACTGCCTATCTTGTGATTATATAAATGCTACAAAGGCAAAGTGCCTAGAGTGCTCAGAAATTAGGTTTGTCCTAAAAATATATAGTCATACACCACATAAAGACGTACCGGTGAAGAGTGGACCTATGATAAAACGATGGTCCTATGAAATTCTAATGAATCTAAAATTTTCCATTACCTGGTGACATCATGGCCATCTCAAATATTACTTGGGTTTCTGCAACACACTGGTGTAAACACACAATAGGTAACACATATATATTATGTTTACTGGATTAACTCACCATTTGTTAATTTATGCACTTACTACACATCTCTAGTTATTATTCCATCTATTTTAGAAAGAAATGTGTACATAAAATATTATGTAACACTAGCTACAACCTGTTCAGTCCATGTTTACCATGTCACTTGGTTACATGTTTTCTCTTGTGGTTGATTGCATTTAGTGATGCTTTGTTGAGTGTGGCCCCAGGAGAATAACACAGCTAAGCGTGTAGTAGGCTATGATCTCTGGGTTTATGTAAATACATTACATCAAGCCTTCACTGTGATGAGATCTTTATGTATTTTTTTAGAATGTTGGTTCCTGTAATTAAGTGGCAAATGAATATATATGCATGAATGAGAGTAAACACAAAAGAATAGATATTATCAGTAAAAATGCAACCTGAGAACCAGAAAAATTCCTAAAAACAGTCAAAAATCTAGTCTGTGATCTTGCTATACAAGTAGCTAAAATGAAAATCTAGTAAAATTATATGTGTGTGATCAAATCAGGGTTCCTTTTAACATCAAATTATTGAAAATGATCAGAGCAGATAGTTCAAAGTACTTCATCATGAATACAATAAAGAATTCAAAGGTTATAATGAAGATAAATGTAAAAATTTAATGAATGTGGTATTTAAATTCATATTACTTCTTAAATGGTGAATGATACATGGTTTAACACTTTGTTATTGAGGAAGCTTATTCATTTTTAAAATAGCTCTATTTTAAACAACAATTTATTAATGATACACTTAGACGATATTTATACCTACCATACACTTTAGGATGTATATGTACAGATACAGACACCCACATAAGTTTTGTAGCTGTTTATAATAAAGAATTTCAAATCCTAGAATATCATACTTGCAGAAAATTGGGTTTTGGTAGTTATAAGCCAAATTTTTTGCTGTTAAGTGGTTTTACAGTGAGTTTTCTTGATTAGTATTGGAGGATAAAGATGTTTGAAATCTATTAAAATTTCTGGACAAAGCATTACGGCTCATCCCAGGATTATGTCCCTTTACTAGTATTTTAGTGTCTTGTAACCACAGCAAAAAAATAAAAAGTCACCAGACAAGTTCATTTTTTTTCAATAAACAGTGCCATTTATGTACAGCAACAGCATTTATTTTCAGGGATTTTTTTTACACAATTAGTGACATTATTATTTATGATCAGGCATTTTATACTTCAGAGTGCATGACATGTTTGAGAGTAATAGGGTTCCAGCTTTGAGGAGATTCTAATTCATCATCCCTTAATTGCCTGCTTGGAGCAAAGTCAAAACAATTCCCTTCTTGCCTGACCAAAGTAGCTTTCCTTTTGGCCTTGAACACCTGACTCACACTTCTCTTTACAAAAAAACAAAACAAAACAAAAAACAGAACATACACACACAAAAAACCTTCAAATCAATTTGAGAAGCGTTCACCATAAAAAGAGGGTGATCAAATAAAATATGTTGAAATGATTTTTTAAGAATATTATTGTTGCCAACATTTTCAGTGTTGTAAGGTGTTACAAAATAGGAACTCATAGTTCTGTCTTCCAGACTCAATGAGGTTTGACATGATCCTAAAATCACTTAATGTAATTAAAAAACAGAATATACTGACTGCTAAGGAAAATAAGTTTTGCCATGACACAATTTCACAAGCTCTAACTCTGCTACTATCTTCTTTAGAACTAGTATCTTTTATTATTATGCATTAAAAGTTAATACATTTTATTTTTTGAGTGCCATGTGTACAATCCCTAGAAGGAGATTCTTATAATGTTTTACGTTTTTGCTTTTAACCAAAAACATAATTTCAAGGATATTTGAATAAATGAAGAAAACTTAATTTTACAGGAAAGTATAAATAATCAACATATAACTTTCATATTCGTATTCAGGAGTTGATATTTTTTGCTTTACTTCAGTTCTGTTCTCCCCATCATGACTATGTCTCAGCTGAGGTAACAGGAGGCTTATTAGCTTTCTCCTCTTAGGAGCCCCCAAGCATGTAACACATCAGGCCAAAATTCCTAATATTATCAAGGACTCTCGGTGCTCTTTTAAAAATAGAACATCATCATTGACTCCATTGTCAAAAACATTTCCAGCTTTTTGCTGTTTTGGAAGGCATTAATTGAATGTGTTCATGTTAGATTATTTTGACAACTGCATTTGAACTTGTACATTTCATGAAGAGTAAACCATGCACAAAAGTCATTCTTTTAATTAATAACGAGTGGCAAAGTGTTGCACACAATAGTAATTCAGAAAGTCAATAGAAATAGAATTATTTTTATTTTGGTGCAAAATTTTGTATAATCCATGAATAATTGTTGTCACAGTTTCCATGAAATGTGTGAAGATGCCTCATATTTAAAATATTATTTGATAGAGTTTGGCCACCTGAATATCTTTCAAACCATGTGAAATAAAGATATGACTCATTCGGACGGGCCTTGCCAATTTTGAGATTGAACCCACTGGCTCTGAGAACACATGCCCATAAGAGGAATGCAGAGGCACAAACACCCAGAAGGCCCGGGTTCAGTGTGTTCTTCTTTCCTTTTCCTTTTCCTTTCCTCCCTCCCTCCCTCCCTCCCTCCCTCCCTCCCTCCCTCCCTCCCTCCCTCCCTCCCTCCTCCCTCCTTCCCTCCCTCCCTCCTCCCTCCTTCCCTCCCTCCCTTCCTTCCTTCTTGCTAAATTTCTTGCTCTTGGACTTCACAGATCATGCACTTGACTGTTACTTCAGGTCTTTGCTCAAATGCCCCTTTATCTTCGAAACTCTCTCTAAAAACCCTTTGTGAAACAACTTGAGCCCTATGTAAGTTCCGAACTTCTCTCCAGATTTCTTTCTTCATTTCCACTAATGACCCTTGTTTCTTTAGCCACGATAGCCTTTTTATTCTCTTTGAACTAGTTTCTAGGGTTACGTGAAGTCAATCTCAATTTTAGCAAATGCTGTATAGTAGAGAATCAGGATGAAAATATGTTTTCTAAGTGTTCAAGAAAGATTTTTTTAAGAAAATTTCTTTCATAACTGAATTATATCAGTATGTTTTTCAGAGAATATTTCTGTATATCTATGGCTGAATTTTCTTGTTGCTTGACTGACCTGTCCATCTGTGCCACACTGTTGTGACTAATGTTACATTTTTAAATCGTTTTTATTTAAAAGTCAAACTTACAGAAAGAGAAACAGAGAACTTCCATCTGCTGGTTCACTCCCTAAATGGCTATAATGACCAGAGTTGGGATGGCCCAAATCTAGAAGCCTGTAGTTTCTTCTTGGTCTCCCACATGGGTATTGGAATCCAAGCACTTGGACCATCTTCCTCTGCCATCCCAGAAACATTAGCAGGGAGCTGAATTGGAAGTATGGTGGCCAGGACTCAGACTGATGCCAATATAGGATTCCAGTACAACAGATGGAGGCTTAACCTACTATACAACCAAACCAGTCCCAATTACTCTTACTTTATAATAAGGATGGACAGTTTTTCCATAAAGGAGCTGGTATTGATCATTTTAGGTATTGCAAACAGCATGTCATCTCTGTTCCATATTATTCCTTATTTTTATATTCTGTTGAATGGATATTAGTGTTTGGCCCATGGTTGTAGATTTCTGTCCCTTAATCTATATTGATAATTAAAACCAGATAACATGAACCTCCAACTGGATTCTCTATCAAAATGTGCTTGAATATTTGAAGTATTTCACCTTTATAGGCAATGGTTTTATTTATTTTCTCTTCATTTGGAGAGCAAAGACAGAGAGATATAAAATGGAGACCTTTCATTTGATGGTTGACTTCTCACATGTCTGTAACAGCCAGGGCTGGGCCAGGCTGAAGCCAGGCTTCCGGAACAGTTTCCAGGTCTCTTCTGTGGGTGATAGCGACACAAGAATTCGAGCTGTCGTGTGCATTGCCCAAGGGTGCATTGGGAGGATGCTGGGTCAGGAGAGGAACTGCCAGGACTGGACCAGGCACTCCGTTACAGGGTGTGGCTAAGATGCAACATCTCAGCCTCTGCATCTAATAGGTGTGTCTCGGTGGACAGCATTCTTTAACAGTCTTCAATATCTACACAATATTTTCATAGGCTTTTGATTCCAATTTTGTTGCATTTATCATTTTGGATTTACTGATGTGCTTAATACTTGAAAATCATAGACTTCAATGGCTGTTTTAAATAATTTCATGAATTCAAACATTAAATTTAGCATTCATACTATGGAGACAGTCCACTGAGATAATTTACTTATTTCATAATGCCACAATTCTGATTTTTTGTGTGTTGGTTTGATGCGGAGAATAATACGAAATTTCCTAATGCTGTGAGGTAAACTCTGAACTCCTAATTCATATCATCAATTACAAGTGGCAAACATTGTTGTTCAGATCATATTTGCTTAGATCTGAAAAAAATGCATGAATAAACTTTTAGTTGTATTTCACTCAGTCTCCTCTAAATTCAGAAATTGCTGACTGGACGTGAGCCACGAAGTGATTAGATGACAACAAACTCAGATAATTACTTTTATTTGTCACAAGTGAAAAAAGATGACGAATCCTTACAGGCACTGTGTGGACATGAGCTTTCAGCAATTGATGGTTCTTTTTAACCAGGAGACTTCAGAAAGACAAGACTCTCAATCCCAACTCAAGCAAACAACTTCATTCTTAAAAAAAGTTAGTTGATAGTTTTCCCAGATTCTACCCCTGACCTTTCTGTAGGTGTCTTGTTAGACGTTCACACTTAGATTTTCCACTCTTCACATGCCTGTTTGATAAACTCTGTGTTTGTCAGTGTAATTCTGAACCACTGAAAGAGGAGTTATTATAAAATGTTTCCTCAGCATTTTAATCTGCATTAAGCTTCCCTGTGCTGCATTTGCCATCTATTAACCTTATTACTGACCACGTTGTTTTTAACTATTTACTGACCCACTTAATATAGAATCACAAGGCATTCATACTTTTAAAAACATTTTATAATTCTATGACAGCAAATGTTTGTGATTCAACAGTAGCTAAATAAAATTATCTTCTTTTGGTGTTAGAACTCTCTAATACTGTACTTTTACCCCAAGATAATATCTAATAATATATTATTAATTGCAGTGGTTATGAGGTAGTTGTGAGAGTAACCACTCCTTTACACTAATGTTTAATTGTTAAAAGGATGAAAATATTTTCTATTCTATTTTGAAAGGATCTTGGTTGAGTAGGAGTTCAAGTGTCAAATATAGAATATGATTTGTGCAATAAAACTCCGGCAGTAAGTTTTGGCAGGTAATTTGTTTAGCTGCAGCAGTGACGGATTGCATCAGATAATGAGACACAAAACCACATTAGTTGTCTGTAACCAGAGATGGCTTTGGGAAGGTGTCACTGGACAGAGGTGACTAAAACATGGCTCGAGATTCTTGCCTTCAACCTTGACTCTTGGTCATATCTGCTTCCGCTCCACTCAAAGTTTATGTTGCAACTAACACCTCTGGCCAGACTTCTCCTTCCTCTATGCATTCAACAATTGTTTATCAACATGGTCTTGTAGCTCATCATTCATTTTTTCATTCATGGGTAATTTCTACAACATTGTTTCCCAATATTCCTGACTATTGTAAAGACAAGTTTATTTTCTCTTTTCCAAATGTTCCTTTTCCTTCAGGTGTATTGTATACACTGTAATCCATTGTCTTTCAATTTAGCCTTGGACTTTGAGTCAAGATATTCCAACGTACACTTTGGATGTTTTTTAAGAACATTGGCCCACAGAACCTTTCTGTACTTTCATTTCATGCTTTGCTCCAGAAATCTTAAAAATTATGACATTTTCATTCTAGAGCACATTTTTCTAGCAGAGGTTCCCATGAAAGAGAAGCTAGATTTCCTGTAAAGCTTGTCCAGTAATTGTCAATGTTGGCTACCACAGTTTCTCTGTGGACCACTGAACTGCACAGTAGTGAATGACAAGTTTTTAGTAGTCTGTACAACCCTGTCATTTCTTAAGATGTTGAACTCATAGAGATTAAATGTCCTTCAAGGGATGGGTTATCATGAGATATGTACTGAAATGTGATTTCCAAATCTGTAAGCAAATTTTGACAGCGATTCTTAGACCTTTTTACAGTATTCTCTCTTCTGTTAAACATTCATATATTTTTATTAATTTGGACTATATATATTTATCATCCAATATGGAAATCCTACAATAATGATACATGAGGATACTTTTTTAAAACTTCTGAAGTTTCTTTTTATTCAGTTTTTCAACTTTTTTCAACTTTAATTTCTTGTTTCTCCCACTTCTGTTTTTAATTTTTTTGAATTCTTTTATGATACAGTTTCATAGGCTCTGAAATTTCCCTTCCTCCCTTCCCAAATCCCCTCCCCCTAATGATTTCCCCTATATTATTACAATAAGCATATTCCATTATAAACAGTCATAAATCCATCATTCTGCTATTTAAGTGTATTCTGACATTGCAGGCACAGACAGTGGCAGAGAATCCAGCATCTCCTTGTCGAGATATATTTAACAGTTTCATTGGGAGTCCATCTTTAATTTGGAAGTGGAGATGTATCGCTTCTCAGCCTTTTGGCTAAGATCAAGTGTGGAAGTAGGGATGCATATTGCATTGTATCTTCACATCTGAATATGATAGTCTATTACACAGTTACTGTACATCCCCCGAAATGAAAAGCCATAACGTGAAATCAAAAACACAAAAAAAATTTGCAACAGCATTGCACTGATTGCCCAAGGAAATTAGAACCAACTTGGCATCTTACGGGTTCTACCCTAAATAAATCTGGGTGGCCCTCAGACCAGCCTACCAGCCAACTGGGTCTGGCTTTGTGGTCAATGGCTTGGGCTCCTGCACTTGCCTGGCAGACTCAGGAAGAAGCTCCTGGGTCCTGACTTTGACCTGACCCAGTCACACCCAGTCCCAGAAGTCGCAGCCATTTAGAGAGTGAGCCAACACATTGAAGACTTTTCTCTCTATCTCAAATAAATCTTTAAAATAAGGTGGGGGTTCAGTGTGGTGGCCTAGCAACTAAAGTCCTCACCTTGCACACACCAGGATCACATATGGGTGCCAGTTCAATCCTGGCAGTCCTGCTTCCCATCCAGCTCCCTGCTTGTGGCCTGGGAAAGCAGTGGAGGACGGCCCAAAGGCTTGGGATCCTGCACCTGTGTGGGAGACCTGAAAGAAGCTACAGGCTCCTAGCTTCAGATTGGCTCAGCTCTAGCCATTGTGGCCACTTGGGGAGTGAACCAGTGGACAGAAGATCTTTATCTCTGTCTCTCCTCTTCTCTGTATATCTGACTTTCTAATTTAAAAATAGATTTAAAAAGTTCAAGTGCATTGGCTACAGTTGCCGTTTTCAATGTGCCTTTTGTGGAATGGCTACGTGACACATTCTTGAGAAAGAATTGAACATAGACATTGGCAAAGGTTTTAAAAACTTACTTCTTAGATAATTCCAATAAATGCTTTATTTCCAATGTTTTCCATAGATACTTACATGTCTGCTCCCTGTAATCCCATGCTTTATTTGTGACTTAGACACGTATTTGGAACAAATTTCCACTTTTTAAATATCATTCTGTAAAACAGCTTGTCCGGTGAAGTTCAGGATGCATCTGAGTCCCATAGAGGCATGTCCTGGGCTGCTGGTGATGCAGAGGAGAGCAGTGCAGCATCCTCAGGTAGCCCTTTCTTCCGTGGGGGATTTTAATATCTACATGCAATTTCATTGGCAGGGGCGCTATTACTGATGAAGTACTTTAGAACTGTTTTTATTTTCAGTTATGTAAGAATAATCCATTATATGTTCTAAGTTTTCTGGGTCATTTCATATGGTTGTGGTTTTACATGGTCTCAGTTTTTCCACCTGTGTACCCCCAGTGGACCTTTCAGAAGCTCTATTGCTCATTCGATTATTTCACCAAGTCATGTTGCTCTGGCCACAATTACATTTGCAAGTAGTTAAGAAAAATCTAACTCTCTAATCAAATTGTCCTAAAGAGAAGCTACTATTTACGTTTCTGAAGTCACTGTCATCTGAGGCCTTGTGTGTGTATTTTATTTTTAAATTCAGTACGGGCATTTGTATCTAATTCGTTTTCATGTGTGTCTTTCTCTTTGGTGTTGAGAGTCCAATTGTGTAATTGGATGCAAAAAAATAATCTGCCATATTTGTGGATAGTAAATTCCATTTCAAAAGAAAGGAGGCGAAAGAGACGGATGCATCTTGATTAGCTGGTAGAACACAGACCATGAGCCTGCCTACCTCGCGTGCCCTCTTCACCCTCCCTAGTCTGAGAATGCATGAATGCCCTCTGTCAGATACGCTGGTATCCGAGCATCTCTGTGCAGATACTGGTAAACCCTCTGGGAAATGAAGTTTTTGCTGCAATCTGTTCAGTGCTTATGTGTGTGCTGTGTAGGCAAGACTAAAAAGTTGGAGGGAAACATAGTGTGGCAACAAATAATACAGTATCCTTGGAAGATGCTTATTTTGCCTTATTAATAAAGATAAATCTATGAAAAACATCATTTGGCTGACTTAGTTGCTTGGGAAATTCATTTGTTCTCCGAGAAGTTACATTAGCATTCCATCCAGTTCTTCATATTGTATCCAGATGCAGGAAATTTAATTTATGTCTTAAATATAGTAACTGCTTTAGATTAAGGACTGTCTGCCAAATTTTAAACTCAGCTGTTTTTCATTTTTTGCTTGAGATACAAAAAATAAGTCTTGAACTATATAAAACCCATGTAATTTACTTCCTAATCTTTTAAATTTGCTGATTAGTATCAATTTTAAAGATATCTTGCCAGGAGGAGTGCCTGTATATCAGGATGCAGCCAGAGGGACTTGGTTTTCAAAATCAATTTTATGGGATTGAAACTTAACATATTGCCATTTGCATATAACTGTTTTGTAAAATGTCTCGGTAAAGTGCTTGCACTTTTAATTTTGATAGTTTTAGATGTTAGTGATAAGTTTAGTGCAGAAAAAAATTAACACATGACAAATATTGGAAAAAATAGGAAATCACTTTCAAAGCCCACAAACCTAATAAGAAATAACAAATAAAGACAAAGAAATAAAAATAACTTTTTCTTTAAAATTGAGGTTGTCTCTTTATCCACAAGGAAAGGGGAAAATAGGAAACAATGGTTAGACCATTACCAGAGAATGATAAGCCAAGACACTAGCCAAAATTATCTTAGTAAAAGGACTGCTCAAAATAACCATGTAGAGGGTGGTCTTCTGGCATAGTGTATGGACCCTCTGCCTGTGGTGCCAGCATCCCTGTGGGCACCAGTTGAGCTCTGGTTGCTCCACTTCTGATCTAGCACTGTGGGTGAGGCAGTGGAAAATGGCCCAAGTTTTGAGCCTCTGCTCACACATCAGAGACCCATAGAAGCTCCTGGCTTCTGGCTTCAGCGTGGCTAAGCCCTTGCTCTAAAAACTAAGCCATTTCATGGTGAACCACTTGGGAAGTGAAACAGCAGACTCTCCCTTTCTCTCTGTAACTCTTTTAAAGAAACTGAATAAATCTTTAAGAAATAATAATGATAATACCAAAATAGCCAGATAATTAAAAGTGGTTGACATTTAGTTACATCGCTTATTATCACTTTTGAAGCTTTATATGGTCGAAATAGTTCAAAGTTTGATATGAAATGTACCGAAATAGGTATTTGTAAAGGTATCAAAAGACACTCCAAAAAGAAATCTACCATCAAAGGGATTGTGATTTTTCCTGTTCTTTTTTTTTTTTTTTTGCATTTAGATTTACTTACTAATTTTGAAAGTCAGAGGTAGAGAATATTCTTGCACCCACGGGTTCATTCCCAACGTGGCCACACTGTCCAGGGATGTGTTAGGACACAGCCAGCGTCCAAGTGGCCCATGCAGGTGGAAGGGACTTGAGCCAATTCACATTGCTTTTCCTAGGCGTTAGCAGTGAGCTGGACTTATCTTCATTTTTCATTCTGTTTCTTGATTTTGCAGGTGAGATAGGTTCTTTTTATTCAGTTTAATTTTTTTCACACTTATTGACACACAATTGAGAAATAAAAGTTGTATAGCTTGAGAATATGCCTTATCCAAAAGCTTGGGATGAATAGTGTTGTTGATTTTGAATCTGGGTGTGTGTTGTTGTTTTGTGGGTTTTTATTTTTTAGATTTTAAAAGTATTTACATACCCAAAGTCTTAGGGAGATGGCAGTGTTTAAACCCAAAACAACTTGTGTTTCCTACGCGGCTTAAAATGTGGAACTAACTTCGTCAAAGGTTTGCTGTTAAGTAAGAGATATCACTAATTGATTGAGTATATATTTTAGGAATCATTAATACAGTATTACTGCATAAGTTGAGTAAGTAGGAAACAGGAAGAGAAAAAGGCAAGCACATCGCTCTCAGATGGGAGAGGTGCTGCACAGTGTAACCAGATCATTGACTGACAGATGTACAAAGTTTACTAAGAAATTCATTTGTATGTGTATGTTGAAGAAGAGAGGATTCAAGAATATGTGGTCAATTTATACGTTAAATTATATATATGTATATTTTTAAAGATGTATTATTTTTATTGGAAAAATTTACAGAGAGAAGGAGAGAACAGAGGGAAGATTTTGCATTCTGGCGTTCACTCCCCAAGAGGCCCAAACAGGAGCTGAGACAGGAGCCCGGAACTTCTTCTAGGTCTCTCATGGGTACAGGGTCCCAAGGCTTTGGGTCATCCTCAACTGCCTTTCCAGGCCACAAGCAGGGAGCTGGATGATGTGTGGCAGCCAGGACAAGAACATGTGCCAATATGGGATCCCAGCAATGAGAGGCAAGGATTTTAGTCACTAGGCTACCGCACTGGACCCAATATGTTAAATATAATATTATAATAAGATAAATATAATATATAATTACACATTATGTACATAGCATATATAATTATAATATTATAATATAATTATAATATAATATAGGATGTCCAAAGGGAAATTTTATCTTTATATATACAGAGGAAGTTACAATATAAATATTTAATTTTCTGCTGCTGTACAAGGGCTAATGAAACTTGACAATGTCAAGTTCTATAGAAACACTGAGTAATACTGGCTTTATCTCTTTTCCTATTTTGTAATAGTAACTGATAATAAAATCCCATTTTTCGTTGGTGGCAATGCAAAGATTAAGGCTACATTTAGGCTCAGCAGAGTGTCAGATTTAAAATGACCTAACTATGACTTCACGAAATAGAACTGAATTTATCTCTAGTATTCTGCATGGAAATTAGCAAACCATCCGATATTTTCTGTATCGGTTTGTTTCTCTCAAGTCAGTTGGATACCTGATGTAGTTCTGTTTGACATGTAGCCTGAAATGAATGCTGTTATGTCCCCTACAGATTTATATAGGAAGTTTACATATACTCCAACTAGGATTATCCAAGAAGGCAAAGCTGTTTCATGTCTGTAAAACAATTTCATATGAATGACACTTTTATGCTTTATGCCTTCAAGAATCTCGATCCCTAAAAGCAAAACAGAGCTATTTATATGTCCTACATTTCTGTATTTATAAGAGTACAAAGGGATAGGTAATCTAAGCTAATCAAATTATCTAATGACTAGATATTTACATAGATTTAGTAGGAAGACATTTGTAGTTGAGGTCAAGGTGAGAAACACCTAGCTTCTGCTCAGAATTGCAGATCATGAAACATGACCAAATGATGCTTTTGTCCATACATCAGAAAACATGAACAGCAGCCCATGTTGTTCTTACATCACTGTCAGAAGAAACACAGAAATACAGAAGGCCTCGCATGGTAGATTTGCCATCGGCACAATGGGGCTTCCTCCCACTTGCTGTTGGCCAAAGTCAGGGAGATGTGACAGGTTGAATAGTACAATCCGCACCATTGCCACTTTGAAAGATGTCCAAGTGTCTTCAGATGTGATCCTGTCTGGAAATACAGTGTTTGTAGTTGATCGAGTTGAAGCCGCTAGGGAAGGTTCGAGTCCAGAGGGTGTGCACTCAAACACATCTAAAGACATAGAGAGAAGATCACATGACAACACAAGACTACCATCTGCAAGTCAGACAGCCAACACTGCCTCAGTGTTCAACTGAAGGTTACATTTTGCTGCTTGGCATGTTTCCTGGGCTTACAAACCCCACAGCTGCTTACTCTATGGAAAGATG
The DNA here is from genome assembly GCF_030435755.1 of Ochotona princeps. Lineage (NCBI taxonomy): Eukaryota > Metazoa > Chordata > Mammalia > Lagomorpha > Ochotonidae > Ochotona > Ochotona princeps. The sequence goes on from NC_080851.1 coordinate 14,535,043, forward strand.
CTAAGTACTTTATTGTGTTCCCACTTCGTTGTTTATCAGGTTCTCTAGATCTGGACCTGGGATTCTTTCTTGATTTTCCTTCCTGTTCTGTCACTTTAAATGTAGGAGAGAAATATGAACTAATTCTTCACAGACTTCAGAAGGAACCACCCATTCCAACACTGATTCCAGAATTCTTGACTTTCAAACTATAAGATAAATGTTTAGACCACACAGTGTACAGTAGGTTAGTGTATAAGACCAAGGAAATACACTAGTTTTAATAAACTTGTAGGGAAAAGCATTGAAGGTTGGATGGGTGAAGTATTGTGACCAATAATTTAATGTACTATGTTCCAAAACATCACTTTAAATAGATCTCCTAACCTACTTCTCTTGTGCTCTCCCCAAAAAAGGAAAATAAAAGATCTACAAGATAAATCCTCATTCCTAAGAAATATCAGGAACCTTACCTAAGGTATAAGAAATCTTTTACAGCTTATATTCAACTTCATAAATGGCAGTGTTTAAAAACTTCTGAAACCATTACCGTAATGTCTAAAAACTGGTGTTTTCTACTTTTCTTAGCTTTATTTGGATTTGTTTCTTAGCTTCATTTAGGGGAAAAAGGAAAATCACTCAAGGAAACAAGAGCCTTTCCAATTCATTCATTCTGAAAGTAACTGAAATAATTCTGAAAATGGTTTTCTCAGCCATAGTATGTACATAGCATCTTAGAGCTTCAAACTTTTAAACAATCATAGCTACTCCAGTGAACTGTTGTTTCTCAGTGGGCAGAGATGTGTGTCCCTTTGTCTGCTCCTGTTACCTGAAACTGATGATGTAATCCTTATAACCACTGCAGAAAGTTTGCCCATTTCCCATCTTGCTGTTTGGACAACTGTTGTAACCAACTGAAAGGAGAGAATGGCTTGAAATTGATTAACCTATTTCCCTTCCACTGAGACCATTTATATGATAATTCACTTTAACACATGCCATTCCAAACACAGTGTTTGTGGGTGGAAAGCAATTTTAATCCACAACTTGGGGGTACTCATTATGTGAAGAACTTGAAATTCTACCACCCAAACTAGGTTATAGGAACAATTCAAACATTGTTGTTTAAATCTGGACCAGAACTGCTTGGGGTTTGTTTTTTATTAGTATACAAACACTAAAAGCAATTTTCTTTAAGCATCATGCATGTTGTTCAAGAACTACATTTACTTAGAGAGATTGAACAGGTGCTTCCACTTTGTATCATCATAGTACAATCTTTTGACAGGCCCAGCCACATCAGAGAAGTACTTAAATCCTTTGGGCTTGAGCATCCTTACCCCATTCTGTGAAATTATGTTTCTTGATGATTGACCCTGTCCTCTTAGGACTATGGTGTGAAAAGAGACTAGGGAACTCCCCAAAGTTATAAAAAAATGGATTATGAATGCATGTGAACTGCCCATACACTGTGTGTATGTTTAGCAGAGGAATGTTACTTGGCAAAGTCCCACCTGATAGCAGGGTTTGTGGTGGAGCAGAAGAAACAGGCAAAACGAAAGGTTGAAATTTGCCACAAAAATATCTTAGATTCAGGGCATGGTTTTGTGGTGGTATAGGATAAACTGCTATTTTGCATTACCAAATTTCCAGTGGCTCTGCTCGATTCCAGCTTGCTGCTGCAGAGCCTGGCAGTTGGCCTGTGACTTTGGTTACAATACTTGGTGCCACCTCTCCTGGGGGATCCCCTGCAGAGCGTCCAGCTCCTGTCTTCAGCCTGACTCAGGCCTGGCTGTCTCTGTTTCTTACAAATAAACAAAATCTTAAACAGCAACAAAACTTTTTTGATTCAGTTTAAACATGACCCATAGAGTTCCTGGATACCAGCTTGCAGCTGGGCCAAACCTGGTAGTAGTTGCAGTCATTTGGAAAGTAAACGCACAGATCAAAACATTTCTCTGTGTGTGTCTGTCTTTCCCCCCTCTCTATCCACTGCTCCTCTACCTTTCAAAGTAAACAAATATCTCTTGGAAAAAAGATAGGTGGATAATGAACAATCCTGACTCACTTTTCTCTGCTTAAACATGGAACGAAAAGTGCAGATGAAATAAATGTGAATCCCGGTAGTCTGGTCCTGGCAAATGCAATTCAGTCAACAATCGGTAATTCCAACCACACTTTTGGTCAGTATGGGGTATTGTTCAGACAGATTGAAAAGTAGCTATTAAAATAGATTTGTTTCATATCGGTCTCAATAGTTGAATTTCCTTACATTCTCTGCCAATTTTGATGGCCTGTAAAACTGTCAGAAACACAAAAATATATAACTGCTCTTTCACAAGGCTAGAATAATACGATTTTAAAGATGTTGTAGTGATAAACTTAATTTGAATTCCCTAAGCCAAGGACATTCTTGAACCTTTGGTGTCTGTGGAACTTTTACAAAATCGTCTCCCTTTGCAGCACACAAGGAAATTCTCAACAAACTTGGATTTCAAGTTGGGGATTTCCATGCTATGAAATGAAAAATTAGGTAGAGGCATTATAGTGCAACAAGCTAAGCCAGAGCCTGGAATGTTCACGTTCTCTCTCAGGCTGATTGGAATGGATCTCACTTCCTCCCAAGATCTGGGAGGCGACAGAGGATGTCAGAAATACCTTGAGTTGTTTCCACTCCTTGGGAGCTCCTGGCTCCAGAGCCTGGCCTATACCACATGGTCACTAGCATTGGAGGAGTGAGCAGCAACTAGAACACACTTTTCTGATTTCTTGTCTTTTATTTCAACACAAGTAAAAGCAAATATTTTTTTTTCCTAAAAAAGATCACTTCCTCCTTTGGTTAGGGCTGCATTAATCACATGGTTATAAAACAAATGAAAAGTATGCTATTGCAAAAATTAAATAAACTTGGAGGAGGGAGGGATACCTGCTGGAAGGGAAATATTTTTAAAATTTTATGTATGAACTAAATGAAATCTTTATAATAGTAAAAATTTTAAAAGTTAAAAAATTGCAACATGTATTAATTAAAACAAAGGAGCCAAATGATCATTTAGTGTAACTGATATGACAGGAAATTTCAGAAATATTATTTCAATAACATTAATAAGTACTAACATTGACTAAGAAAATTTATTATAGTGATATATAAAATGTTTTACAGATATAGTTAAGAATGTAGATTAAGCTGCTGGGTATCATCTCAACTGAATATGAGAGCATGCTAAAATAATTAGGGATGAAGTTCACCAATTATTTAATAAGTTGACTCTAGTACAAAGATGCCCGCGGAAGAGGCATTCTGTGTGGCTTTGCTAAGTCAGTAGAGAAGCTCCCAAGCAAAGCTGTTGATAAACTTCAGTTCTTTTTAAAAGCCCATTTTGGTGAATTGAAGAAGTGTGGCTGAACACTAAATTCACTTAAATTTCCTCTGGAAAATTGTTCTGTAAAAACGGTCATCCCTAAAAAAAGAAAAGGTTAAAACTAGCTATGTTCAACAGACAGAGTGAAGCAACATAATTAATAGATCTGTAAGCAAAAAAGTTTGGAGTTACTCACAGAACACAGTCTGTGTCCACCTTGTTCACCTAGAGAAGTGTTTTGAGACAGATGCTTGGCCTGGCAGGTAAGACACCTGCGCCCCATGTAGAAATCTGGGCTCAAAACTTCTTTCTGGCTCATAACTCCAGCTTCATGCTAATAACTTGGATCCCTGCCATCAATATGGAGGATTGTAAAGTTGTACATAATCCTGCAGAAATTGTATGTGAACAGTGGAAAATGTAAATGCCAGAAAACTAAAAGCATTTAAGAGTAAGAAAAGAAATGATTGGTGTTTTTCCCATTATCTCTGCTGATGTTTTAAAAGAATTTTATTGCTGTTAGTTAGTGGTAAAGGTTAATCCATTTACAAACTAATTCTGTTTTCTTTTAAAAATAGTCCCTTCATCTCCTTTGCCTATATTGCTGGATATTATTTATTTATTAGAAAAGCTCTTTGAAAATTAGAATATTGGCAGTTTTTCATATATCTGGCAAATTATTTCTCAGATTTTCATGTTTTTATGTGTTAAAGTAAGCTTCATATTGGAAAAGTGTATGTAACTAAATTGAGTGTCTGAATTCTCTTCCTTTAATATTATTTCGAAAGTTCTTCCATATGGAAAGATATGACAAATATTCACATATGACTCAACTAATAAACTGTGGATTTCACAGAGATCAACTACAAGACACATCTTTGGTTGCAAAACATGTTTGCAATACAAAAAATATGATAAATATTTCTAGATTACTAAGAAGCCTTTCAAATCTACATGGGAGATGATTTATAAAAAAGGAAAGGAAGCTAAAAATAGGCAGCTACACGGATGCTGTCACATACATATTATATTGTCACACTGATAAGTGTTTGAAGTAACGCAGTCTCATATTCTAGTGCTGGGAATAGCGACTGATGCTTATTTTAAGAAGAATTTGGAAATACCTGAAAACCTTTACTATGTGACAAAAAGACTATAGCATTGTGTATGACAGCACTGGAGTATCAAAAATAAGTATCAAAAACATCTCTCTGTAAGAGAATGGGCAAATTCTGATGCATCAAGCAAGGAAATGTTTAAAAGCAGACAAAATGAAAGACTATATTACAATGAATACATCTCCAAAGTATATTAGACAATAGTGCATACTCTCAAAGGTATATGAATTACAATGTAACTTGTACTTCCTATAAAATCACAAACATAAGTGATGTCATGTTTTAGCTATTCAAGCATAGAATTTAAAAGGCTGCATTAAACCAGTTAAAATTCTGCTGGGAGGGAGTTAGAGTAAATGAAAAATACATATCCAGCAAGTCAGTGTAACTGTGATGTTCGTTTCTTGAAAAAGAACCTGAAGGACATGGAGTTTTGCATTGTTATACGTGAGTGATGAGCGCGTGGTCTTTCTTTCTGTTTGTGTTTGTCTCTTCACATTCCCATAATACAGTATTTGAGGGTGGTGAGAGTCTGTTATTAGCGTAGATTCTGAAAGCAGAAAACCAGAGAAACGGAATCGCCCAGGTTCAGGAGTCGGGCTTGAATGCTGGCAGTAGCCAACAATTGACAAGTGGTTAATCTGAGGATCCTTTTTGAAGTTATGATTAACAGAACTTTCTGATGATAATAACAACTGAAAATTCAAAAACAGCTACTTTTCACCTTGGGCAACACATTTATGGAGAAATGTTGATGTATTTGGAGGGGATTTCAGCTAAATGGCGTGAGTTTATAACGATTATGGTTTCTATCACAAGCAATTTGAGAGGGCAAGGAGGCATGCAAATTAGAGAGCAAAAGAGAGGTCAGGTTTGGTAATGTAAAGCAGAAAGCCGGCATAAAAATTGTTTATAGGAACAACCACATAGGGTGGGAGGGCATAAGGTGTAAGCCCAGGCTATGATAAAGAGTGATCATTGCATAAAGATACATGTAAGGAGATAGTGGAATCTGAAAATTACAGTAAGAAAAGCTTTTATGAAGTACAACAGATGAAGCGAGTGCCAAGGACAGATGATTTATACGAAGACTGTGGTTGAACTAAAATGGTTAAAATTGGGCAAGATCCATGAGACTTACTTTCAAGTTAAAGGTTGTTACAGCATACTTGTATTCTTGCAGGAATTATCCAAGAGAGATGATTATGATAACAGATAATGAGAATATCACATATTCTGGAGCAAAAGCTATCCATGAGGGATGCTATTCTAAATGCTTTATAAAAATATTTAATTCTCACAGCACTTAAGATAGTTTTAATAATTTGTATATGTGAGATCAGTTTTTTTTTGAAAGGCTTCATGGAAAAATCAAATTAAAAATGAGTTTAGGAACAGGTGCATAGTACAGCAGTTAAGACAACTTGAGGCATCTACAATCCATATCAGATTGCCAGCAGGACGGTGCTGGCTCGGTTCAAGATCCATTTGCTAATGCACAGCTGTGAGGCAGCTGGTGCTAGCTCAAGTACTCAGGTGCTCAGGGCCCTGCCACCCTTGTGGGAGATGTGGTTAGGGTTCCAGATCCTGCCTTTAGGTTAGTCCAACCCTGCTTATTGAAAACTCTTGGCAAAGAAAGAGCAGAAATGCAATTTTTAGGTCTCTGTGTGTCTCTACCTTTCAATTAAAAATAAACTTTTAAAAGTTTAAATTTGACTTTTTTGGTTGCAGACATTTTTTAAATCCACACAGATTTTTTAAGAACTTTGATTTCTATGTGTTATGAAGAATTGGAACAAAACCTTTGGAAAAAAAAGGTTTGTTTATTTCTCTTGGAAAGGCAAGTTTACATAGAGAAGGAGAGGCAGAGAGAAAGATCTGAGCTGCCAAGACATGAACTGGTGCCCACATGGAATCTGGTGCTTCCCAGTAGATCAGCCAGTTGAGCCATTGCATCAGCATCAACAAACTTTTTTTTAAAGTAGTAAACTAATACTTTTAAAACGATTTCTAAGAACTTTTTAAACTGCCTTCATGTAACTAAAAGTCTTTCTATACATCATCCATCATGAAAGTGAAACTTTTTGTGTACTACAAGCTCTAAAATGATATATGCTCCATTAATACTTCACGATCACATATATGCACACTTCTGATCCAATATACTAGACTTCTAATTCGGAATCTGAAATCTCTATTTCGTTTATATTGTTACCTATGAGTCTCAGGTAGGTACACTATAGTCCACACACAATTGCAGTGATGGTTATGGAATTATTTGTTCCAAATTTTCTTTCCCTAGGCTTTGCAGATAATTTCCTAATTTCCTACTGTGCCTTAACTGCATGAATTTGAAAGCCAGCAATATTGGGGAAATGTTATTGGCCAGACTACCATGCAGGATTTATTGAATTTTGTTTTCCTTAACTGTGGTATAAAGAGTTTCAATTAGCACACTGACAGCAATAAAATCCTTCATCAATACATTATAGCAATATTCTAAGCCTGAATACACTTTAGTAGGGAGACAAATCATTAGTAATGAAGTGGTCCTTTGACAGACTGAAAAAAGATACAAAGTGCAAACCACGCAGAATGAACTAACATGCATTCTGCTTATCAGGTAGTGACTGGAGACAAGTTACTTCTTCAAGTAGGCATTTTTTTAATTATAGAAGTTTGAATTCTGCAATGATATTCTCCTTTCCTACTTTATGAGAAAACATTTTTGCTTATCAGGTGTGCATTAAAATTATATATATATATATATATATTTAATTTCTTTCTCTTTTAGGAAGTAAAGCTAAAATCCAATCAATTATATGGTATACCCTGGGTCTTGTGATTTGCAAATTACACACAAATCTAGATGTCTTGACATACTATAATGATTTACCCTTCTTTAGAATACCGGACTATGGGTACCAGAAATATATGTTTCAGGCTACCAAGTAAAACTTTACAAAACTTCCTTCCTGCCTCCTGCTAGCTTTACACTTCCCTGAAGAATGACATGTACCAGGAGCTCTGTTTCTGAAATGAAGGGAACGCCAAATGCAGTTGAAGCCATACAGGCTTTAATAATTAACTAAGCTTTGCCTCATCAAGAAAAGTAATGAGTTAAAATCTTCATAGCACGGAGAGTATTGTCTAGCAGAGAGAGAATATTTTGGCATGTCAGTCTCATCGTGGAATACAAACAGCTGTCATTACATTTTACTGAGCCAATATAAACTTGTGCTTACATATTTCCCAGGAGACATCTATGTGTATTTCACTACACATAGATCCATGGAAGAATTTAAATAGATGCAGAGTAAGTACAGAGAAGTAGAGGTCCTGTTACAGCAACTGCCAAACCCAGAAAATAAATTTAGTATTATTTAATTTTAAATTACAATACTGGAATACTTAAAATAGTCTAGTTAGGTAGAATGTCTCACATATAAGCTTATTGAAAATTAATCTGCTTCTCATTTCTTATGATGTAGAAATAGCTGAAAGGTAAGCTTTAACAGAGCCTATGTGCAAATCATTGAATCTGATTTATTTTGAATTAATGAGATTTTACTGTAATAAGAAACTAAAGTTCTCATTGTCTGTTGTTACATCATCTTAATAGTTTCTTAGTTTTCCATTCACCAAGAGACAGCTTTAGGCTGTAATTTTTCTAGTCTTGTAAACAGTGGATTTGTAGTGGAGGATTCCCCTTCGACCTTTAGTAGGGAGCACTCACTTGTGTCTGACTGCGACTCGCATTAACACTGTTGTTTAAAGGAACCAGAACAGAGGGAGGCCAGCTTGATTTTGCTCTTGAGTCTCTCAGTCCTCCAAAATCATGTGTCTTCATGTAAGTTGGTGTTACTGGTATATTGTGAGCTAGCTGGGGTAACTGCTAAGTATCCTAATCCTTCATTTTAAAAACTTAGATAATGGAAATGATATCTTACATAATTAATTAAATTTAACATCGGCAAAATATTGTTAATGAAGGCCACATTCAAAATTTTCACAGGTATCTCTGTTGGTAATTCAAAACCTTTGCTTTCTGATCCAAGATATGGTATGGGATCATAAACTAAATTTTTTATTTCTTAAATATTGTAAAGATTTATTTATTTATTTATTTGGTTTGAAAGAGTTACAGAGAAATATAGGGAGATACAGAAAAATATCTACCATTGCCTGGCTTGTTCCCAAGGACCAGCCAGGACTGGACTATGCCACGGTCAGGGAGCTAGTAAGTTCACCTAGGTCTCCTACATAGCTGGCAGGAGCCAAACACATCATCTTTCGGCTTTTCCCTGGCACCAGCAGGGAGCTGAATGGAAGCCAGGACATCAGGGACATTTGATTGCTGCAGGTCTCAGACAGCGTCTCAGGATTTTCCCCAAGGCTAGCTCTTTGGGAGTAATCTTTAGCTATCTAATTTCCTCTCTTGCTCAGCTATGGCTGTAATTTTTCTTCTGCTTATGCTTGATTTTTTTTTTCTGGTGTCTACGTTGTTTCTGAGGCATAATAATCGATTCTGGAGGTCTCGTTCCAGAGATGTGAGTTTTTGTCTTTCACTATTTTCATGGAAATGAAAGTGGAATGATTTTGTTTGAGTCCTGTTGTAGGTGTGAGGGCTAATTGTGGTTGTGTTCGCTTGATTGGAGAATGGTCAGATGAAAAGCATGTGAAAGAGACAGACTCACGAAAAGATAAAGTCACAGAAAAACTAAGAAAAAAGGAAGAGGTGGGCACGACAACATTAGATGAACAACCATTCAAAGGAAAATCAATAGAGCATCCAGAGTAGACTGTGATATTTTTGCCTGAGATCACAATTTACTCTCTGAATAATCTGATTGTTTATTTTGGCCAAAACCTTAACATATCATTTGGATTGGCTTCTATAGGTCTAGATGAGTTTCCTAGTTTCAGATCCCATCTTAAAAAAATGCATATCTTTTTGATAACTTGCACAAATATCTAGAATTTAAAGTTGTTGATAACTGTGAGTATAAAAAGTTATTTTGCCCAATACTTTATATCACACACAGTGAGAAGCTTTGTTATGCATTTATTTATATATTCACCTCTAAAATGTACAAGACATTCATTTGCGATGAGCAGAAAAAAAAGAACAAACTGTTATTTAGAATTCAAAGTGTTTCCCGATTGCCTTTTATAGCCGTATATGGAGTTTTAGAGGATATTTCCAGAGGAGCATTCAGGCTTCAGTGACCTTTACTCATGCTTCCACTCCCATACTTATGGAATTCCACTGTACACATTAAACTTAATGTTTTATCAAATGCATAGAATCTGACTGACTTAAATGGTTCAATGACATAAAAATATTGAGTGTGGGAGTTGATGCATTTCTCTTAAAAACCTTATGCAGTAAATGAACTGTGGCAATCAAGTTTCCAAATCCTGTTAAGCATAAAATGTAAAGTTTGACTTGTTTCAACTAGGCAATACATTTAGGATTTTTGTCTTACAATAGCAAGATGATATCAAAATGGCCCAGTATAACAGTTCACTTAATTTGCTATGTGAAAAATACGTTTAATATCCTGATGAAAAGCAGCCCTGTTAAGCCAAATGGCCTCTTTTCTATTTTAACTGTCTTAGGTTCTTACAATGAACTTCTAAAAATATCTCCATGCTACTGAGCTGTTAGTGCATATGGTGAACATTTCATTTACTGTTCTACAGATACACACATAAGCCATGTTTTATTTAAGACACTTAGCTGGAGTGTGAAGCATGGTTAAATGAAAAATATTTAATAACCCAACTCCAAAAGGTCAGCTTTCTATTTTCATTCCTCGGAATATATAAATTCTTGACATTGTCAGTATTTAATGAAAACTTTATTTCACTATCGTGAATAAATTAATGAATGATCCCATTACTTTATCACATTGAAGCACTGACTGTCTCTAACACAAACTCTAAAAATAGAGTCTACATAATATTAAGTCTATGGCTGTGGCCCTCAAAGAGATTTATACCCTATTTGAATAATTTCTTGTATGATTGTTTTGCTTTATTCTCTTCTTTGTCAAAGCCATTCTCCATATTTTTAGGAGTTAAATCAAATTTGAACACTTGGGTGTTAAAACACAAGACAAAAAGAAATCTGCCATCCAGAAATGGGCATGCTGTTCACAGTAAAACCATCTATTTCTCTTATTAGACACCAATCTCAGAGAAAACAAACACCAAACAAGGTTTATCTGAGAACACCAGAAACGAATACAAAACAAGGTCCCTCCACGAGCCAGAATGTACCATCCCATTCCTATCCCAGCTGACATGAAGAGCTGCTACTGTTTCTGCCAGTTACAACTTTACCATTGTGGTTATCTAGAAGATCCTTTGAGCTACCAGCTCCCAACATTTCTAACAGCACCACTCTGTGGCACACCCCTACTTGCCCAGATGCTCAAAGTTGTCCAAGCAAAGCCCCATCATATGAAAGTCTTTTCCTAACACTTCTTAACACGTTGATGACAAACCCAGCTTGTGAGCTCTTCATGTACTTGTGGTGACCTTTGGCTAAAGAGTGCTAACACTTCAAGGATTTTCTTGTCTATTTAAGCCAGTCCAGTCCTCCTGAACGCAGCTGACACTTCCTCGTGAGGGCTCATGTGCTGCTAATGTCTTCCACAAGCATTCTGCTGTCCCAGATTTCTCATTCCCTTGTGCTCCGTGCTCAATGTTAGAAAATGCCCAGGTTAAAAGAAAGGATGAGACTTGGGAAGACAAAAGGTGACGAAAAAGGGGATGAAGACAGAATCTGAGTCTATCATGCGTTTTTATTTGAAAGAGAAGGAATTTTGGATTGATTGTGCCAAGGCCTATTTGATCACAGAATCCAAACAGAGCCAAGTCAGAAGTCAAGTCTGTATTCGTTGAATGAAATTTTCATGAAATAAGGCCATTTGTGGAAAATAACATCCTACTAGTTTGCTGTAGAACCTGAGGGCTGCTGTACACGAGTCCAGTTCAATTGCAGTACTTGTTTTAGTCATGAGCAATTTTTCAATTCCTCATGTAATGTCAATATGCAGTCCAGGTTCATGGCAGTATACGGAAAAGAAAGGAATAATAAACAGAATGCTCAGTTTGGTAGTTTCTTTTAACAGGGAGAGAACGGGATGCCTCCGGGAGGGAGCAATCCAAAAGCCCCAGTTACCCTGTATGGTATACTGCCAGGACTGGTAATGACCCGTCTGCTTCGATTAATATTTTTATTATGATTATTTTCCATGATACAGTTTTGTAGGTATAAGGGCCCCTCCATCTTCTCTTCCTCCCTCCATAGTCTTTCTCCCCATTATTCTCCCCCCCATTATTACAATCATATACTCCATCAGCAATAATCATAAATCCAATGTTCTGCTATGCAATTGTAGCTATAGACAATGGTAGAAAATGTAGTATCGAATTGTCAAGGTATGTTTAACAAATTCCATTGGGAGTCCTTTTATTTGGGAGTAGAGATGTGTACTGCAACATAGTTCACTTCCTCTATTATACAGTTCATCTATGAGAATATATACTTGTTCACCTATATATCTGTTTTGTGTTTTGCATGAATGTTGCCTTATATCAGAGAGAACATAGGATATTTTTCCTTAGGGGACCAGCTTCTTTCACCAAATGTTGTAACATTTATTATTGGGTTTACATACATTCATATTGAAATAGATGGTGATATACAACTATTTAAGACACATTTGTCATATTTTAGTTTTATTTAGCCATCGGTGCTAGCACATACATAATGACTTCAATATCGGTAACCTAATTATTTACACAACTTGCATCTAAGCAGAAGAATTCTCAAAGTATTTTGGTGTAAAAGAATAGAAAAATAGTTCTTATTTTTAAAAGATAATTAAATGGATCAAGAGAAATAGATTTTCATATTAAATATGGTCCTAATACAACAGCAAACTTACATAGTAAGCATCATCTCTTATCTACAAAAAAAATGAAAAAAAAATAGTTGATGCTTGTGACATTCTACTGTTGCTGAGTAGCTCTGATTAAGATGAGTGATGGCTTATCCACTCCTTCTCAAAGTCACTGGAGACCCTGCTAAGGAACAGTAGCATTTTGTTGTGTTTTCCACCTGCGGGAAACTATTACAAACACAGGAACCCTGACTGCACAACTCATGCAGTGCCATTAACTTTCAGCTACATATCAGTGCTCTCCTGGTAGGATGGAGGAGTGTTCCGCCCTTTTGATATCTCACAGAAAATACTTACTATCAAAATATTGTGTGTTAGACTTTGTAAGATACTAGGATACATTCAGTGATATTGAAGTGACTATTCATGTTTTATAGATGATAGCTAACAACACGTTTAAAGTATTAAAGTCTACGCTGCGGTGTTTGAAAACCATTTGTTCATCTGAATTGGATGTTATACCAAAATGAAGTAATACATTTTTTTAAATTATTTATTATTTAACTTCATTAATTACATTGTATTATGTGACACAGTTACATAGATACTTGGGTTCTCCCCACCCCTCCCCAACCCTCCCACCATGGTGGATTCCTCCACCTTGTTGCCTAACCACAGCTCAAGTTCAGTTGAGATTCCCCCATTGCAAGCGTATACCAAACATAGAGTCCAACATCTTATTGTCCAGTCAAGTTCAACGGCTTCTTAGGTATACCCTCTCTGGTCTGAAGACAGAGCCAGCAGAGTATCATCCCAGTCAATTGAAAGCTCCAACATACCATCAGCAAAAATTTACATCATTATGGAATTAATTGACATAGTAATGAGTAACCAATATGTTAAAGATAAATGCAAGTTCCCAGCCACCTTCTGTGACCACCTCACTGACATTTCCATTTTAGTTTATACACAACATATAACTTTCAAAACATGACATGTTATACATAACATCATATCATCTTAAATTAAGGCAAACATGTGGTATTTAACCTTTTGTGATTGGCTCATTTCCCTTAGCATTATGGTTTCCAGTTTGGCCCATTTGGCCACAAAGAACTGCATTTTGTTTTTTTTATTAGCTGAGTAGTATTCCATGGAGTAGATGAACCATAGCTTTCTTATCCAATCCTCTGTTGATGGGCATTTTGGTTGCTTCCATGTTTTTGCAATTACTGATTGTGCTGCTATGAGCATAGGAGTGCATGTTGGTTTCTCATAAAACAATTGTTCTGGATATATTCCTAGGAGTGCTATTGCTGGATCATACGGTATGTTGAATTTGAGTTGTTTGAATATTCTCCATACTGATTTCCATAGAGGCTGTACCAGCCTGCAGCCCCACCAGCAGTGGAGTAGGGATCCCTATGCATAATTGCACTAAGGATGATTTCGTTGCTATTATGTTCTGTTTTTAAATGTGAAAATAGTAATAAAGAATATATGAGGGAGATCAAATGCTAGGATTACCATTTTGTTATGGTTATGAAGTAATTTGATTACAATGATATATAGCTTGGAAGTATGTCCTAATAATTATTGTAGCAGCACTGTGAGCATGAGTATAAAACACACTACAGGTGCTTCAGTTTCCTGTCAGTCTAGAGCATCACCTATTCTTGTAGTTATTTTGTGGGAATGTGGCTATGAATCCCTGTAATTTCTCTGCTTTCCTTCATGATACAAAGATCTGTTTGGGTGCAACAGAGAAATTCATGACCTGCAAGCCCAATGTCATTGCTATCTGACCTTTCACATAAAAAGATGACCAATTTCTTCCTGTAAACCAGATTTAGTTAGATATTTTCATTCATTATTTATTTATTAACCATGATCCTTTTGAAAGATTGGAGGAAAATGTGTTTCTGCAAAATATATCTATTTTCCTTTCCATGATAGAACATTTAAATAATGGGTTCAAACACACTAACCTCCTAGGAAATTGTCTCTTGAATCACAATGATGTTTCTGTCACAAATGGATTCTTAAGCCTTTTAGCTAACACTTGTGTTATTAAGTAATTTAGAAAAATCTCTCATTTTCTATGCTAGGGCACAGACATCTACCTTCGTGTTATCCCTGCTGTATTTCACTTTATTTGTATCAAAAGAATACCATTGACATACGGGGTGTGGGGGTATGTTCTTTTATTTATTTATTTATTTTGGCTTTGTGTTATCACAGGTAGAGAAGAAATATATCCTGTTTGGGGGTTTCACTATTTCAGTGGGACAGCTTTTCTGAGCTGGATCAAAGAGCTGGCGGAAATAAATGGGGCAGGCCTGTCCACACATTTCTTCCCATTGGGTCCATTTTCTGTAGCCCTTTCTGCTGATAAGAGAACAGAATTGGCCAATGACATAGTAAATAGTGAGGTTTTAACACTGCTGAGGGACCGTGTGAGTGGTTAATGAGCCATTTCACTTCCTTAATGTCTTACTCTTTGCTCTGTGGTGTTAGGTCAGTGGGCAAATTGGAACGATAAAGTCCAAGGCAGCCGCACACATCTCTGGAAATAGATTAGGGCTTTCTGTCTCCGTGTTCCTGTTTTGGAAAACATTTCTGTGGACAGTTTCCAGGAGACATTGCTCTCTTCTATCAGAAAAGTGGACATTGTCCTTTGGTAATGGACTGGTTGGCCAATTATTGGTTCTTTGGCATTGAAATATTTTCATTTTTGCATCTTTACCTGAGATTATATTTGACATTACAGCTCCTAAGTCTTTGCTCTGTGAGGCATAAATTTTGATGTTTATATGTCAACCAGATAACAGTAATAGAAAATCAAATCCATACCTATCTTCAAATCTGCAAAAATAATAAATAGTAATAAGTGCTCAAGATCTTGGGGTTCGCAGACTGATGAAGTTGTAACAAAATGAGCATCAAATCACCTCAAGGATATATGTTGCCTATTAAAATATCTTGAACATAAAAATTACTAACAATGATTATATTGCTGTTATATCTCCCCCTTTTAATCTAGCTCTCATCTCTACATACTTCTGTATTTCAGAAAATTAATGGAAGGCTAGCAGATTGGAGGGATATTTGGATGATTTGAGGAATCTTCTCAGAAATGATTTTATGTGCCAAATCTTTCACAAAGTGTTTCCTGAATGTCTTCCCTTAATTAATTAAATTAAATTAATTCACATTTCCATAATCTAATCGAGCATTGTCATTTTACTATAGCTAGTCTCCAAAAGCCAGGTTACAACCTGGTTTACTGTTCCGTTGTTACATTCTGGTTGGTACACCTCAACTGGACAATGTTTTAGTTTTTCTTTATTTCACAAACCAGTTAAAATGCCACTGAAGACTCTTACATCTCAAATTTAATTCCCATTTGCTTCTTAGGCACGCTCTGGAAAGAATCAGGTTCAAGGATTTGTGCTTTTTAAGATTGTATTCATTTTTATTGAAAAGGTCAATTTACAAATAGAGGGAAAGACAAAGATCTTCCATCCACTGGTTCTCACCAGTGGGTGCAATGGCTGGAGCTAAGCTGATATGAACCCAGGAGCCAGAGCTCCTTCTGGGTCTCCCACTAGGAAACTGGGGCAAGGCTTTGAGCCATCCTTCACTGCTTTTTCTGACCATAAGCAGGAAACTGGAAGGGAAGTGGAAAATAGGCACCCTATGGAACGCCGGCCCTTGCAGGTGAAAGGTTAGAGAGCTGAGTCATTGCACCATTGACCCAGCACTCACAGTTGAGGTCTGCACTGAGTTTCTAGGCTTTGGGTTGCCTTAGTGGTCACAGGCATTTGATGAGTGAAATTACTCTGTCTCTGAATTTCACAATCTAAAATACATAACTGAAATATTTGTTTAAAATTTTTAAAATGAATAGAAATTTTTAAAGAAATCAACCTTTGTTAATATACTACCAGCTTTTTTTGAAATACAACATTTTACAGACTTGCTTCAGGTAATTTTTTGAGAGAAGTAACACATTACTCTCAGAGGAAGTGAATCTAGCTTACAGTGCATGGTTTGCAGGTTAGCACTGCTGCAGCAAGGTAGGTCTGGCTGCGAGTTTGCTCAGGAATTGTTCCCCTCGGGATTATGGCTGGGGCATGTCCTTAATGGATGCTGCTTTTGCCTTGTACAAAGAAAACATCTTTTTAAAATATACTTATTCTTATTGCAAAGTCAGATACACACAGAGAAGGAGAGAAAGAGAGGAAGATATTCCATCCAATGATTCACTCGCCAAGTGACCACAACAGCCGGTGCTGCACCATCCAAATCCAGGAGCCAGGAACTTCCTCCAGGTCTCCCACGCGGGTGCAGGGTCCCAAGGCTTTGGGCCACCCTCAACTGCTTTCCCAGGCCACAAGCAGGGATATGGATGGGAAACGGGGCTGCCAGGATTAGAACCAGTGCCCGTATGGGTTCCTGGCGCATGCAAGGTGAGAACTTTAGCTGCTAGGCCACCGCGCTGGGCCCCAGAGGAAACATCTTGATTTCAACGCTGAAAGCACACTGAATCCATACCCTTCCCCTCGCCATGTTCCTCTCTTGCCCTCCAGAACTGAGTGATCCTAAATATATATATAAGTATATATAACTAAATATACTTCTAAATATATATCTATAGTTAAATTGTAATGCATATTTAATTATACATTATATCTAAATGTAAGTTTAGCTATAAATATAAAATTACATATAATTATACACAAGCATATAAATTATACATATACAATACATGTATATATGTGTATATATACATATGTGTATGTATACATAAATATATAAAATATATACATATATAGTCACTTGGGAAGTGAATTATTGGATGGAAGATCTTCCTCTGTCTCTGCTCCTCTCTGTATATCTGACTTTGCAATATAAATAAATAAATCTTAAAACAAAAGATGTTTCTTCTGTGCAAGGCAAAATATATACATATACAAATATATATACATATATAAATGTGTCTAAATATATATCTCAACATCAGAAACTTGTATGCAAATGCTTTAAAATTTATACATAGAAACATCCTCAGCTGCATTTTCTGTAAGAGCCAGAAGCAATTCCAAAAATTATTAATATGCAATCATTAAATGTTCAGACACTATAGCATGATAAAAAATTAAACTAAATGTAGTAGTACTGCCCAGAAACATTGATTGAGAAAGGATAGATGACTAAGTATTTCTGTGTTATTACTGCATTTATAAAGTTAAAAAACAGGTGAAAAATCAAAATGATCTTCAAAGATGGTTTAACTTAGAAGAGGACAGGAATAATAACTGGATGGCGTTGATAATTTTAGGAGCACAAATAAGTTTTATGGTCTATTGAGTTTGTGTTTCTGTCTTTTATACAACCATATGTTCTGGATCATAAGTACATTTTAAAAAGTATCCATTTTCAGTGTTTCACATCATATATTTTGTGTGAGAGACATTTAGGGAGTATTTCTCTTCTGGCAAGGTTTTGATTGAAGGCAGTGCTAAGTTTTCCTTATGCTTGCCTGTCTGTAATTTGGCCAGAGGATTCAAACTGTAAAGAAACAACTAAAAAGGAGCAAAAAACAGCACATCTCAGAAAGCTCCTATAGAAGCAGTATCCCAGGATGCAACGCTGTTTACCATGTTGGAACAGATACCACCTGTAGGCTGGAAGTTCATCTGATAAGAAACACGGGACTTACGTGAAGAGGCGTGCTGATCCTGACATCTGGAATCGCAGTACCAGAAAAATGAAACTCCTCAGGCAGATAGAAAAGTTCACAGGCAATATTAGATAACATATCTGATGATGGCGTCTTTGTGTATTAAAGTTATAAGAAGGGAACAAACAAATTTGACTAAAAAAGCTTCAGGATATCAAGTAAGTAACTCAACAATAGACTCAAGACAACATTGTAAGAGTGAGTTCATAAATAGAGGCTCTTGGTGTGAGAGGCAAGTTATATATAAAATGAAAACAAAGCATACAATAGCCCTCAAAGAAGTTAGCCACATTCAGAGTGATCCTTCCAACCGCGGAATGCATCTAAGTATCACTTGGTGGCCTGGACTACAGAAACAAGTGTTTGGAGGATGGGAGAAATGCTTAGTGGAGGAATGTGTGTATTTGAGTGTGTGTATATACTTGTATCAAAGCAGTGAGACTGCAGCAGGAGTGTTTGGCCTACTGCTAAACACACCCACATCTGGCCTTATAGTGCATGGGTTGAAGTTTTAGCTCCAGTGAAATTCCATCTTCCAGTTCGTGCACTGGAAGGCAGCAGATGACGACCCAAGTTCTTCGTTCCTGTCTTCAGGGTAGGAGACCTGAGATCCTGTCTCCAAGCAGACTCAGCCTCAGCCAGTGAGGGCATCTGAGGGAGTAACCATGCGTGGAAACTCTCTTTCTCTAAGCAACAAGAGGGAACAAAAATAAATAAAAGAAAAAGAAAACTCTTAATTTCTTCATCTAGGCTTTTAACCTAAATGTGACAGCATTTAATCTCAGAAGCTGACCAAATAAGTAACAACAAAATCGTTTCATTTTTTTTTTTAGTCCTTTTCCTCACATTTGATTTTTTAAAAAAATATGTCCCAAACATAGGTCTTATAATAATCCCATCACAGGAAGAAGATATGAGAAAAGAACTTCTGAGGGTGGCTAGAACTATCAATACCTAATCTGATAAGTAAAGCAAACATTGATATCATTTAATCTGATAAAAACAAACAAGTCCCAATTTGTTATGTCAACTTTTCCATTACCAAAGAGAGAAAAAAACAAATTGATAAAACTCAATGTAAAAATGAGTTTTCCATGGAATGTCAGAAAAACTACAGGAATCTGTTATGTGTTTCTTCACAAGTTTAATGTAACACATAGAAAGTTAATTAAATAACACTACATATATATAGTGAAGCAAACTATATGTATATATATGCACATATATATATACACAAATAAATCAAAGTTCGTTTTCCCCTAAATGAAATCTGTATTTAGGAAACAGCAGATATTACAGAAAGTGCCTTGCAGAATGTTCCAGTAACTGGAGCTGGACAACAACAAAAATGTCATAGAAAACAATGGCTCTGTCAGGAGCCCTAACTCTGGCGTGTAGAGACCAGCCACAGCCAATGAGTTTTTCTCACAAAGCATGTGCAATATTCATAGATACCACACTAGGATAAATTTATTGCTGCTCTAAGACATATAAAACGTTGATAAACTGCTCTCCTGACCTTGAGGAACTTTGTAGGCATATTAATAGACTTGGAGACATAGTGGAATGCAGGCCTGCTTGGTGATTTGTGGAAATGCAGTCCTGGGTCCCTGCTACTAGGTGTCTGAGAAAAAAGGAGAATCCTGAAAGAGGGTGAAGCTGTGAACAAGCCACAGTCAAGCTGGCAAAGACAGCGGGTGAAAGCTTGGGGGATTTGAATGGTAAGAATTCCATTTCAACAACAGATGGACCCAAATGGATGGCATGCACATTTCAGTGTGTGTTGTTGATATGTTTGCTGCCCCTGTTTTCCTCACTGGTAACACAACATTTGACCCCCAATAGCTTGTTTACCAAGCGCTGCCTTCCACGGCACAGTGGGGCCTTCCGTGAGTGACATCAGTGGCTAGGAGAGTAGCTTTTTCACACTGTGAAAAAGTGAAAGCAAGCAGAGGTTTCAAAACAGAGTAGTGAGCACTTTAGTTCCCTAGAAACATCCTTGAAATACAAAGACTTCAATGACAGACTAGGGGCTGGAAAATGGTGAATGCTAAAGTGAAGTAAGCGCGGGGAACACAAATCACTAAAATTCATTTTTACTTTCCATCTACAAGTCTTCCTTGGAAACCCAAAACATCACTATAAGACTTGCAGAAACAGCTTTTACATTGTATTACTTTCCCCTCTAATATTTAACATTTAACTTCCAACTGCTTTATAGAAGAGGTGA
Source organism: Ochotona princeps (assembly GCF_030435755.1). Lineage (NCBI taxonomy): Eukaryota > Metazoa > Chordata > Mammalia > Lagomorpha > Ochotonidae > Ochotona > Ochotona princeps. Next base: position 14,555,394 of record NC_080851.1, read on the forward strand.
GTTTAAGGCTAAAAAGTATACTGGAAATGAGAGAGAGAGAGAGTGTGTGCGTGTATAAAATTGGCTACAACATATCGTTTCTAAGATTTAAGTGCATCCAGGTAACATATAGCCTGTTTTACTGACAGTAGAGAAATTCCACCAAAACATTTTTCCCATATTTAAGTGAAGCAAATAGAGGCCTCCAAAACCATAAAAGGGGATTAGGAGAGTCTTGTTTCTGCCAATTTACTAGTTTATACTATTAGTAGTAAAGTCAGTGGGTATACTCGCCTCATTCTTGTTTTCTGTTTAGCTAGGATTGCCCTTTAACATAAACTGGCCTTGCCAAGACATGCCATCTATTTCTCCCCATTCTGCAAATAGCCTTGCTTGTGCTTACACACGGATGTCTGAGAAGACAATATTAGACACATGGGGGATTTCTGTGTGCTCTTGTGCCATGGACAGTGGGTTTTAGGTGCACAAGTAGAAGAAGAATATTTGGGATTCCCCTGCTCTGTAGTAGAGACGAATCGTGTAATGCTTCCCAGGCTAGTAGGGAATAAAGGATTTAATTTTACAAATATCATATCTGGGTCTTGCATGTGGAGCAGCAGGTTAAACCACAGTTTGGAGCACCAGCATTCCACATCAGAGTGTCACTTCTATTCAGGCTACCCTGCTTCCAACTCACTTTCTTGCTAATGTGCCTGGGAAGGCACTAGAAGGTGGGCCAGATACATGGGCCTCAAAACCAAAATATGAAGTTCCTGGCTCCTGGCTTTGGACTCAAGTCGGTCTGTTACTCATTTGAGAAGTACCCAGAGGATGAAAGAATGCTGTTTATTCGTTCTCTCTCCCCGAGTTTCAAATAAGAAAATACATACATGTTTTTAAAAAGGTCATACCTATCCCACTTTATTAATTTTATTATTTTTATTATAAAGGAAGAGAGAGATCATCTAACTGCAGACTCACTATCCAAATGCCAGCCTGGGCTAGATTGGAAGCCAGGATGCTGGAACTCAATCCATGACTCCCACATGGATGCAAGGGCCCAGATGCTGCAGTTCTGCTGCCTCCCCTGATGTGCGCTACGAGTGAACTGGAATCAGAAGCAGCACGGAGTCCCAAACCCAAGCACTTTAACTACTGCACCAAATGCTCACCCCTCTAATTCTATTTACACAAACCAGCTTGAAACACCCCTTCCCAAATTTCAGGTAATTGATGTGTTTTGACTAGTTTAGAAAGTTGAACACTTTATAGACAGTGCCTATATACATTTTAAAAAAATATTTAATTTTTTTTTAAATTGGAAAGTCAGATATACAGAGAGGAGGAGAGACAGAGAGGAAGATCTTCCGTCCGATGATTCACTCCCCAGGTGGACACAAAGGCTGAAGCTCAGCCGATCTGAAGCCAGGAGCCCAGCATGTCTTCCGGATCTCTCATGCAGGTGCAGGGTCCCAAGGCTTTTGACTGTTCTCCACTGCTTTCCCAGGCCACGAGCAGGGAGCTGCATGGGAAGTGGGGCTCGCTGGGTTTAGAACGAGTGCCCATAGGGGATTCCAGTTCATGTAAGGCAAGGACAGCACTTGGCCTGCCTCTACACATTTTAGAGCTTAGAATACCTGACAGAATTTTTCAGCAATTTTAAAGAAAGTCTCCAATTTAGGAGTAATACATAGAGCTGCAGAAATTTTTTAAAGAACTTAAAAGAAAATCTTCATCTTAACAGTAATATGTAATACTGAAATTATAATAACAATGTTACATACATTTGCTACTGGTTGTATATGATTAAGACAATTTGGTTTAAAAAGAGGATGTATTTATAAACATATGAATGTGCAGAGCCATTTAAGATGATTGCATTGGTCAAAGACAACATAGTCTAGAAGATAGTGTCTGAGTTCATGTGTGTATTGTCTAAGTTTTTCATTTTTGAACAGAATCTGTATTTTTACCTCTTTTAATTACCAACTTTGAGCCTAAAACTAATTAGACATCTGGAAATGAGACCCTTGAATTGTATGCTATGCTAGGTCTTTCTATTTGCCTTTCTAGAGCTGTCTTCCGGCCTTCCTGCTGCCCAGTGTGGCCTTCCAGTAGCCGTCCACTAGGGCTGGTATCAGTTCGTGCCTAGCTTCCAAACTGCCAATACGAGGAGCCGGCTGTAGACTGGAATGTGAAGATAACACTTTCTAAGGCCTTCCCCTGAAGATCTTTCAGTCTTCTTTCATGAATCAAGGCTGCCCTTCTACTGAGCCTAAGGGTCGCTAATTTCTCCTTGTAGCTACCATCGACAGAGAGTGTTTTCTGCAATAAATCTTACCAGAGCCTTGATGCTTTTTTCCAACCACTGTAAGCAACATCAGAGTTGCAAGCTTCGGTCACCCACTTTGAGTGTGTGGTTAGTTTTCTACCGGACTCGTTAATGTGGGTTTTTTTTTTGGGGGGTTAATTTGTTTTTATGAAAAAGGCCTTGTTTTTAGATTTGTTGCAACTAATATGCAGAGTAGAAAAAACGTAAATGAATGAAACATGTTTCTAGATGTGATGATTGTTTATAGCCTGTCTTATTCATAAGGAACAGTGGTTTTTCTTCTGACTGTTGAATCCTTCATGTAGCAGATGGTTAAGCTTGTGATAATAAGTAAACTGAAAGTGTGTCCTTGCAAAAATTAAAAGAAATGGTAAAAATGGAAGGAGAAAGGAGTATGGGGGGTGTGGGCAGGAAGAAGGGCAGGGTGAGAAGAGCTATGCATTTTTAACTTTATATAAATTAAAATTAATATTAAACAATTTTCTCAGTATTAGTTTTAAAATCAATATAGTAAATCTATACTGACTTTGGTGAACAAATTCAGACTTGTCTAAACATCAAAGACTTGACAGTTTTGCCATCAACTACCATATTTAATAGTGGAATCTTACACTGTCCTCAGAGTGTGTCTGGTTTTGCCCTTGCTAAAGTCACTCCTAACTCTCCAATGATTGATATAATGAACAGTTTTTATATGATGCTACTTAATTGTGACCCGCTGATTTCAACAACCTTCCACACTTACTTTCTGTAACCAAGATGAAGAACACAGGGCAGTAAGGTCACAGACTCACTCTGGAGAACATTTACAATGTATACTTTGCATCAATTCATGGAAACATTTTACTCATGGAAAGTTTCATACAATAGGTAAAACGGCACATAGATATTAAGTGGCTGTTTTAGGTATTATATGAATGTTTTTTAAGTGCAAGCCAGGAATATATATTATAGAAGGAAGCCACTGAAGGAAGTTTATTTCAAAGTAGATATTTACTTTAATTATCTATCTTGATTAGCTGCAGCTGATTAACTACAGCTGATGCGGAATGTATACGCTGATATGAACCTTAGGATGCTTTCAGGGTTGAGTGTCTATCACATAGAAACAAAAAGGCATCAGCTACTATTATGCTTAGAAAAATAAACCAGGTCAAAAAAAAAGACAAATATCATGTTTTATGTAGTAGTCAAGATAGAATACAAAAAAAATAAAATAAAGAAAAATTTAGGAGTGAAATGGACATCTCGGGATTTGCTTGTTACTTCTCACCGTTGTTTAGAACACTGAGAAGTTGTGAGCTTTCTTTTTTTTTTACTTGTGGAATATTATTATTCATTAAACCTGTAATTGGAGAGGGAATACTTTTTATTGTCAAACTTAAAGGAAAAAAAGGAGGCAAAGAGGAAGATTGAAGAAAGGGAAGAGAAAGGGAGAATATTGTTATTATCTTCTAAGAATTGTACCTGGAAATCATGAAACATTTTCTCTTATTAAAATATTACAAACCAAGAGGTAAGCTCCTGTTGGTGCTTGTGGGACAGGGGTATTGTGAGATTAGAGATGGCTGCTTATGGGTCTTCCCAGTTTTCGTGTTTTTAAGTGTGAATACTGGCAACAGATTTCACTTACAATGTATAAACACTGTGAGGATTCATATGAAACCAACCATAGACAGAATAATACCCCTGTTGTTTTCTCTGGGAGTGTATGTATCAAGGGCTGACTGGCAAATAATTAGATTGGCCTTAGAATTCTGAAGTAGATTTGAAAGGCTTACATCCAAGCTTTGTGACTTAGTATCCTTACATGACCCTGTTCTCTGATCTCGTTAAAGCTACAATTTCCTCATCATTGACGGTATAAAATCTTTCCCTCATGGGATCATATGCTTCCCATAAGGCCATAAATATGCAGAGTCAACACAGGGCTAGAGGTGCGTAAATTGATAGTCAGTATTGATCATAGTGACTATTTGCTAGATACATTTTCACCTTGTAATGTTTTAGGAGCACATGTTTATTAATGAGTACAATATATTTCTCTGTCTTCAAGGGATCTTCAAGAAGTTCACCTAAACCGTGTGTTACAAAGAAACTGCATAGATTTTTTTTTAATGGCCAAATAAGTAGGCTTTCATAATGTTTTTGAAGTACTCTGCTATATAGGGTAAATATTTATAATTAAGCAATCCTTTATGGTTTGGTTTTCAGAAAGAGCTCCATTTAGCTCATTAGTATGTGTTATATGACGTACTTTCTTCCTAAGAGCAAATTTTTAGACAAGGAATTGATTTGGCCAAAATTTTGTTTGACTATAAAACTTGTCAAACAAGTTACAACATCAATCAAGTGTAGTTTTTTCTGTGCTTACATTGAATGTTTCTTTAGCACATTCAGAATAATTTCAAATTTACACAACAAATATTGAGTCAGTAAAACAAAGATTGCCCACAAGCAGCCTTACCTCCTCTCCACTATTAGCATCTCATGTATCTGTCACAATTAATGAAACAAACCTGGTATCTCTAATGTTGTTTTCTCCAAATTCTTTTTATCTCTCAATGTGTTTTGAAGTGTTTTCTTACATAGTACTTGGCTTTATGAATACTTGAGCATTAGGTTTTAGTGCTGAGGAATTTGGGACACATTAATTTTTTTCAGGTTCACACAATTAATGAGAAAAATAGATCAAGAATACAGGTCCCCAAAAGTTGTGTTTTTTGCAATGTTTTGCATATTTCCTTGTAGCTTACAGAGCATAATTACCTTTGAAGATATCAAGTACTTTAAAATGTGTCATTTAAATCACTTGCTGATCTTTTTTAATTGATAGGCACATTAAGAATAGTTTTAAATGTGAACCACATTTGGAAAATATGTTTCAGTTTGGGGAAAATACCACGAACCAAAACGCAGGAGAATGCTGTAAATCCTTAGCATCAATTGTAAATGTGACGCCACTTTTTTATTTTAGTAGAAATTAGCTCTCTTGTTTGATCCAAATACCATTCATTTGTTCATTTCTTTATTCATTCAGCAAGTGTGTCCTGAAGAAAACAACGAGGAGTAAGGTATAGAGGACAAAAAGCAGGAGCCAGATACCTCAGCAACTTACTCTAGGTGACAATATGTGGAATTCCCAGTTAAGCTGAGATGGATTGATGATAAATAAAAGTATATTTCTTTTAGACATTTTATTAGAAAGATTCAGCTATTATCAAAATTCAATGTATGTTTGCAATGTTGTATGCAAGTGGTCACTAATTCTAATAAATAGGACCCCTCCGCAATGAGAGGCCACAAACTGCAAACATGAAATGAATCCTATGTAGGATAAAATCTTTCCAATGCAATAATCATATCAGTTACAAAGTAGAATGAAGCTTGGGAATTCTGGTTACTTGTCTCTTTCATGATGGAGCATGACTGTGATTTCATGAGGGGGTGTTCTGGTATTATAAGGTGAGGTGATCACAGATCCATGTGGGGTGTGCTCGGGGTGGAGTGGCTCAGGAGAGGGAACTGTTTCTGCCGTCCATGCTGTGTCCACTGGACAAGAGAGACTGCCCCTCCATGTCAGTCCACCTGTTAACCTTGCGGGAGGAGTCGTTCCAGGATCCCATCCCAGATCCCTGAAGAGGGGAAGTACGTGTTGGGGGAGGAGTCACTTGATTGATTGATAAGTGGGCAGGATTTACAAAGAGCAGAGGGAATGTGGCTTCCAGCTCTGACCCTAGGACAGATAACTAATCACCCAATTTCATTCCCCTCTCAGAAATTTGTGACATTTTTTTAAGATATATTTATTTTTATTGCAAAGTCAGATATACAGAGAGGAGGAGAGACAGAAACATCTTTTGTCTGTTGATTTACTCCCCAAGTGGCGACAACAGCCAGAGCTGAGCCAATCTGAAGCCAGGAGCCTGGAACCTTTTTCGTGTCTCCCATGGGTGCAGGGTTCCAAGGCTTTGGGCCGTCCTCAAATATTTTCCCAGCCTACAAGCAGGGATCTGGATGGGATGTGGGGCTGCAGGATTAGAAGCGGAGCCCATATGAGATCCTGGTGTATGCAAGGCAAGGACTTTAACCACTAGGCTACAGTGCTTGGCCCAGATTTCTGGCTCTTAATGTAAGGGTTACTGAAGGGTGGAACTTAATCACGTCTTCTGTAATTTCATGGTGTGTAGGGGTGTAAGCCTTACCTATACCAGTTCAAAACTGTCTCTTCTTTTAATGCAATATTTACATATGTGTATTTTTATTTATATTACCATTTTAAAGTTTTATAACTATAGGAGATTTTTTCCCCCTTCCTACCTCTAAACCCACTATTATTCCCCAAATAATTACAGCAGTGAAATCCCTTAGTGAAGAACTGCCTTTCTATCATAGTGGGTGCCTCTCAGAAGTTGCAGAATTCCCATTCAGTACCAGTGACTGTCCCTGCCTCTTCCTCACTGCTCTGAGATGTTCCTGTCTGCTTTGCACAGCAAGGAAGCCGGTGGTCCTATCATGCAATCTGTGTGTTTAGACCAGACCACATACCCATGGGTTCTGACATCAGAGATCCTGAAGTGTCTGAGACCAATGTGAGATGAAAGGATGGGCTGCTTCCCAATGCCAAGGCCATTGGTGGGCCTCTCCCACAGTGTGTGCAGGAGTCTGGCCCAAGAAGGCCCTCTGAGTCCCCGTCCCCGCTTTTTACATGAATACTCTAATTCATGCTTTTAGTCCCTGAGTGTCCAAGCCGAAGCTTTTCTGGTTTGATTTTTTTTTCTGTCATTGTTTGTTTTATTCTGCTGCTCTTTATTAAAAGCCGAGGCACATGGGCCAAAGATAGCTGTATCTGATTTTATCCCAGTTAGATAAATGTGGGTGGAGTGTCTGCACACGGCCACTGAAGCAGTTACTTTCTGAAAATAAATAGGAAAGCAATAGCGTGAGGTGGAATAGATTTAAATCACCCATTTGTGTCATTACAAGCATGAATTAAATAGATGCATAACAGGTCCCTTAATGGAAGTAGCCTTCATATACCACAGTCCTGACAGTGTCCATGCAATGGCCTTAAATAGTTTCCTGATCTATGTTTGCATGTAGACAGGGCTTCTTTTGTAATAAGCCTGTTTGATGTGGGTTTAAATATGAAGTCGACCAATTTGGAGCTTGGTTATACGTTAAGTTTGTCTCAAGTCTTTTATCTTTGTCTGTGTCTATGAAGACTGATTCAACAGTCACGCTTTTGAGGTTATTTGTGCTTAAGGACAGCATCTGGGTTATATGTCATCAAGACAGACAGCCAGTGCCTGAGGTGCTGAAGCACTCTGTCCCTGCTCCAGGGTTAGGGTCACCGACTGGGTCTCTGCGGAAGATGTATGAGCACTCCCACCATCGCTCAGTGTTAAAGCCCTGCATGGAACAGAAGAAATCAATGAGGCGCAACTGTGTAAAATAGGGGTCAAACATGTACAGCTGTGGCTGCACATAGATCAGATAGCTCGGTTTGATTTTCTTCTGGACAGTATTCATTATCCAAATGGGCTTCAGAAGCTTTTTATTAAAAACAAATTGAAGTTAATTAATTCCGATTGCAGTGGCCATTAGTCAGCTATCTCATTGTAGGAAGCTGGATCAAGTCTATTCCTGAAGTCTCTGAGGGTTTGATATCACTAAACCCAATGTGAAGTCGGTGTTCTTGTATTTGACGTTGAGCTGAGCCTTTCCACCACAGCCTGGCATCATTCGCTGCCTTGTTCTTTTGCTTCCTAACATTATGCTTGGGGTGTGTCCTGGTGGCTTCCATCACTTACTGAAAAGATTATATGACGTCTGTTTCCCTCACTAATACAGATTGCTGGACTCAAATTACATGCACTTGAATGGATTTTCACTTAAGTACTTGGGATTTTGAGATGCAAATGTATTTTTTACAGAGATTTAAAACGTCCAATCTGCTGGAGAAGTATTTCCTGAATATATAAATTCAAACAAATATTTGACCTATACATTTATATAATTCTATTCTTCTACATTATTTGACTCTCATGTCTTATATTTTGTAACAGTCATATACACATGTATGACACAAGAAAGGAAGGGAAAGAACTTTCCAGATCCTTACTTTTTCTGTTTTCTGATAGTCTGTCTTGTTTACTTTTTTGTTTTAGATGCATGGACAATGGAAAATCAGAACTGGGAGGCAGAATCTCTATTTCTTTTGTTTTTAAAGGATTTATTTGTTTTTATTTCAAAATCAGATATACAGAGGAGGAGAGACAGAGAGGAAGATCTTCCATCCGATGATTCACTCGCCAAGTGACCGCAACAGCCGGTGCTGCACCCATCTGAATCCAGGAGCCCAGATCCTCTTCTGGGTCTCCCACGCTGGTGTGCAGGGTCCCAAGGCCTTGGGCCGTCCTCGACTACTTTCCCAGGTCACAAGCAGGGAACTGGATGGGAAGTGGAGCTGCCAGGATTAGAACAGTCGCCTATATGGGATCCTGGTGCATTCAAGGTGAGGACTTAAGCCACTAGGCTACCACGCCAGGCGCCAGGATCTCTATTTCTTTTTTTTTTTTTTAAGATTTATTTATTTATTATTACAAAGTCAGATGTACAGAGAGGAGGAGAGACAGAGAAGAAGATCTTCCGTCCGATGATTCACTCCCCAAGTGAGAGCAACGGTCAGTGCTGTGCCAATCCGAAGCCGGGAACCAGGAACTTCTTTCCGGGTCTCCCACGCGGGTGCAGGGTCCCAAGGCTCTGGGCCCTCCTTGACTGCTTTCCCAGGCCACAAGCAGGGAGCTGGATGGGAAGTGGCCATTTTCACAGCACTACAGTACCATCCTCAGAGAAAATCATTGGAAGGCAGTTCCACGGGCATAATGATGGACGGTGCAGTGTCCTGTATAATGATGTCACCAGCACTAAATGATGGTATTAGAGAACAGTGGTAGCAAGAAGATCTATGCTGTTTCAATGCGAAGAGGTTGTGAAGAGCATGACATTGTGAGTAATAACAGGGTTGTTACCTTTCTCAAGTTGGGGGGATATGAAGTTAGCCAACTATGGCACACTTGAGAGGGAAGAGCTGCTGGACCTAAGTGAAGAACAGTTGTGCCTGGATGCTACACAGAATTTCCAAGTGCAGAGTGGGACAAAGCAATATCTGCTACCTCTTCCATACCTGCTATTTGAAATCCTCTCCAACAATTTTAATCGATGTTTCTATGTAAAGAAACCCTTCTGAAGTCTTTGTCAATCCTATGTATGTTAGACACACAGTTCAGCAGCTTCTTTCTCTCTGGTGACCATTCTGATACCTAAAAATGTGCGCCGCAAAATCAAACTTTGAAAATGGCAAGAGCACTTGAAATTTACAATATTCGTCATCATCATTATTTTCTCTAAATAAAAAGGAGATTGTATTGCTGTCCTGACTATGGGGAAAGGTTATAGAAGACGAGATACAATCAAGGGGGAGGAGAATGATGGTGTTAGTTTGGGCCAGGTGATTTCTCTGTTTCACATAATACATCAAATAATGGTTCTCAAGGCTCGCCTTAATTCTGAAGAATTTGAATAGAATCAATTCTTATAACTGAGTTCACATGCTTGAGTTCTTGAAATTAAATGTGTTCATTCAAACTTGGATATTGAAGTGCCACACAAAGTCAGATGATAACTGTAAAAAGTATATTCTCTATGTATGAATTACTAACAAGTTAGTGGGAAAGTTTGTAAATAAACAAAAACATGATATGTGGTGAGGGAAAAGGGAAGCACTAACCTGTATGGAAAAGTGTATCCAGTAAGTTCTGACCAGAACTTGTAAGAGTAGTAGTTGTTTACATAGACAGAAATGGAGCAAGTCTAATATAGGATAATGGATAGGTATACAAATACTTGTTGTGACTCCAAATCCCGAATTCCGTTGCTGTATGACATATTCTTGAGATAGGAAATATTTCTCAGGAACCTTCAATTAACCCTATAGTTTAAAATAATTAGATGTTAATCAATATATTTTGAATATTCTACAAATTTCATGATTGTTACAGTGTTATTCAAAATCTATATTTCAGCAAGCTTTTAATGTGTTGATGGATTAATTCTGAACTGTAATTCATTAGTCTATGTATGATAGAATCTGTTTGGGGCTAGCGTTGTGGAAGAGGAAGACAACCCTCTTCCTGCAATGCCGGCATCCCCTATGGGCACTGGTTGATGTCACAGCTTCTCCACCTCCAATCCACTTGCCCACTCCTCCTTTATTTTTCTCTCTCCATCCCCCTTCATTCCTCTTTCCCTTTCTCTCTTTATATCGATTACTTATTTGAAAGGCAGAGAGAATGAGGAACTCCCACCCATGGGTCCTCTCTCTCTAGATGCCTATATTGATCAGAATTAGGCTAGGGCAAAGCCATGAATTGCAAACTCTTCCCATTACTACAAATGAGTGGTAGTGTTCCAATTACCTGAGCTTTCACCTGCAAAATCCCAGGGTCTACAGTGGCAGGAAGTTGTTACTGGGAGTCAGGAACAAATCCACATGCTCTGGGGTGCTGATGCGTTAAAAGAGCTGAATGGCCACCACTGTCCTTCTTCCTAGCGTCTTCATTATTGAGCTGATAGTTTGCAACCCAGCACCCTCTGATATAAAGTAAACCACAAGTACAAACTGCATGTATGTTTTAGTATAAATTTAAAATTTTTGCATTTTCCAGTACATACTTACGATTTTTTTATTGGATAGTACAATGTAGAGAGAGGAAGAGAGACAGAGAGGAAGATCTTCCATCTGCAGATTCACTCCTCACGTGGCCACAATGGCCAGAGCTGAGCTGATCCAAAGCCAGGAGCCAGAAGCTTCCTCCAGTTTCCCACACTGGTGCAGGCTTCCAAGGCTTTGTGCTGTCCTCAATTGCTTTCCCGGGCCACAAGCAGGGAGCTGGATGGGAAGTGGGGCTGCTGGGACTAGAACCGGCACCCATATGGGATCCCGCCATGTGTATGACGTGGACTTTAGCCATTAGGCTACTGCACCAGGCCGCAGCTACTTTTTTTTTTTTTTTTGGTAAGGGAAAAAGGTGTAGTTACTTGTGATGCTAAATTCTAATTAGTCCAATATAACAAAATTATGATTTCAAAGTGATATAGCCTGGTTCTTGGACACCCATGTAACAAAACTAACAGGAGGCCAACATGCAGTCCAGACAACATGTATCCAGGCTTATGCCAGAACACACAAGATGGCACAGCAGTAAGGACATGCACTAACTGGCTCAATGAGCAGAGCTGGGAGGAGTTTCATAGGAGAGGGAGTCATGGTCGGTTCCCCCTGGCGTTGGGCACTTCCACTTCCATCCATCCCAGAGTTCTCATTCGCCTTGACACGCAGCCACTTTGTACCTCACTCAGTGGTCTGCATGGTCACTGCTCCTCCTTTTGGAGCCATGATGCTCAAGAAGACAGCGTTATTGCTGCTTCCCTGCGCAGGTCAGACATGGCTCTTTGAGGCTGGTCTGCACGTGTGCCTGGTTTGGGACATCCCTCACAGAGAGGTAGCAGTCTAATTTGTGGTTAGGGTGTGAATGCTGCTTGCCCCTGATTGGTTTGGAACAAAGTGGATCCACCTCAGCTCAGGATGTGGGGACACATCATGTCAGACAGAACATGAGTATGTGAACTTTTTTGCTATGCTTTTCCAATGCATGATCAATATAAGCAATCATTGATGAAGTCGTTTTGACAATTTTTCTGTATACCTAAAAAAAAATCTCAATTTTGAATAATTGTCTTTTAAGGATTTGCTGTGAATAATAAGGGGGAACTTACTCTACAGTTCTACCCTAAATATAAACAGATAATTTAGACATAGGACTGAAATGCATGAGATCCCCTAAGTTTCCCATATCTTATCCAACCAGTAAATTTAACTAGTAGAAAATGACATTTTGATGGAAAGATTCCTATTCAAGATGGATGGTTGAAGAAAGTGCAAAGAAAAAAAACAACCTAGCAGTTCTATCCTGGGTTGTTAAACCTAAAAGGTCATGGCCACATCAGCCAGAGAAACATGATTTTGAAGAGGTCATTGCCCAGAGAAAGTGACCTGGAAGTCAGAGGTGTGACCTACCACAGCAAACCAAGAACTTCCATTAACTGATTTTTTCCAACACTGGTCCACTTAAAAGAGAACAAAAGCTTTTTTTTTTTAAAGATTTATTCATTTTATTACAAAGTCAGATATACACAGAGGAGGAGAGACAGAGAGGAAGATCTTCCGTCCAATGATTCACTCCCCAAGTGAGCCGCAATGGGCCAATGCGCGCCGATCCGAAGCTGGGAACCAGGAACCTCTTCCAGGTCTCCCACGCGGGTGCAGGGTCCCAAAGCTTTGGGCCGTCCTCAACTGCTTTCCCCAGGCCACAAGCAGGGAGCTGGATGGGAAGTGGAGCTGCCGGGATTAGAACCGGCGCCCATATGGGATCCCGGGGCTTTCAAGGCAAGGACTTTAGCCACTAGGCCACACCGCCGGGCCCAACAAAAGCTTTTTAAAAGCAAAATCTTGAATCAGGTTTCTGATTTTTTTTTTTTTTTTACCTAACAAAGACTATCTCAGCATTAGTTCATGTCACCTTTCTGTTACTTAGGTTGAATTACAGAGCTATCACTTCATTAGGTAATTTTAAAATAGTGTACATAAATAGCATTTACTGTGACTATGGTAATTCGTTTTCTCAATTCCTCACATAGATTATTTGAATGATCTAAACTGAGAAACATTTATTTTTGTTCATTTGTGTTTTTATTTTGAAATAGGCTACATCTTTCGGATGTGTGTGTTTTCTTGAAAAAGACTCCCACAGGGAAATGCAGAATCCATGTTCCCAACCATTTAAGTGATTTCTTTAATAATATGGGAAGAATAATTCCCGAATTAGGATATTCTTAGCGCACTGTTCCACTGTGTACATTATAAATGTAAAGCAGGTACTAGTGCTGTCTCACCACAGGGAGAATTTATGACATGGTACTATTATAAACCCAAAGATTTTATAGTGTTGCATTTTATGGTCTACTCTGCCTAAAATGACCCAAGGTATAATTTTCCTCCCACTGATGGATGCCATCTACAAAGTGCTACTGCTATTGAAGGGTTGGGCTGAACCCATAAGGAAATAATTCTCACCTTTATGTCTTTTGCTTCTAAGCCCAGGTGGTAATGAAAGGGTGGTACATCAGTAAAAGGTTATTCATTAAGTGCCCTTAAGTATATTTGTAAGTACAAGGAACCAGGAGGGCTGTAAGAACAATTCTGACCGCAACTTTCAGTTGTTTGAGGCGGTTTCTCTGAATGTTGTCAGAACAAGTGAATTGTCTAAGGAAGTGAATTCCTAAGCAGCATTTAGAGCCAGTGTGGTCTCCGTAGCCATCAAGCTCATTATCACAAGTAAGACAAGGTACCTGCTCATTGCCCCCAAATACCCTGCATCTGTCGCTGGGTTTGGGGGGATCTCTGAATACTGTTCAAGGTAACCCGCTTTTTCACAAAAGGTCTTTGGTGATCTGAGTAATGAGAATTCCAGGGAAAATACATGTGAACTTGGAAGAACCAACAGTTACCTAGGTATGAGCATAATAAGGCACTGAGGATGCATACGGTATCCTCAAGGGGACATCGAGGGAGCAACACCCAACGTATTTTAGCGCAGTCATATATTTGAATTGCAGTTCATTCAGTGCCATGAGAGATAAGAATTCATACATCTTCAGTTAAGATAGAGTACTGGATGACTCAGCATGTAGTTCACACATAAGGATGATATTGATTCTAAGTACTGAACCTCACCAGTTAACCTCAACCCTTCAGTCTTGTCTCTTTAGACACTTTTTCTCAATTTATTGTGCTTCTTTTAGCATTATTATAGTTGTATATCTTCATATTTTTCTTCTTGTAGTTGTGTTGATGTAGAGTGATATTCTTAACAGTTTCAATGGGAGTCCTCTTTCAATCAGGAACACAGTTATATACTGCAGTCTATCTGCACTTGCTGGTATGCTTGTCTCCATTATATAGTTCCTCTAGATGAATATATGTATATACATGTGTACCTACATATCTAATGATCTTGTATTTTACATGAAGGTTGCCTTGTATCAGAGAGAACATATGATATTTGTCCTTTTGGGATTAGCTTATTTCACTAAGCGTAATGGTCTCTACTTAGGACCATTTTATTGCAAAAGGTAGAATTTCATTCTTTTTAATTGCTGAGAAGTATTCCATAGAGTCGATGTACCTTGGTTTCTTTTTCAATTCTTCTTTTGACGGGCATCTGGGCTGTTTCCATGTCTTCACTCTTGCAGATTATGCTGCTATAAATGTAAGGATTTCAGGTCACTTTGTCATATACAGGTTTTATTTCCTTTGGATGTATTCCCAAAAGTGGGATACCTGGGTCATATGATAGACCCATTTTCAGTTGTCTTAGCACTCTCCATGCTGATCTCCATAGTGGTTGTACTAGCCTACATTGCCACCAGCATTAAAGGGAGGGTACCCTTCCACACCATCAGGTGTGGTTAGTAGAGTTCTGAATGTAAGCCATTCTCACTGGAGTTAGCTGGAACCTCACTGTGTCTTTCATTTGTATTTCCCAGACAGCTAAGGAGTCCGAGCATTTTTCATATGTCTAAGAACTGTTTGAGTTTGTACTTTTGAAAAATGTTCATTTCCTTCGCGTATTTCTTCACAGGGTTGTTTGTTTCACTGTCCATAAATTTCTTAGGTTCTTTGTAAATCCTAGATATTAGTCACTTTTAGTCACTTATTTGTTATGTAATGTGCAAAGATTTTCTCCCATTCTGTTGGTTGCTTTTTCACTTTGATGTTTGTTTCCTTTGCTGCACAGAAGCTTCTTCGTTTGATACAGTCCCAATTGTTTATTCTGCTTTTGGTGACTTTTTAAAGAAGTCTTCACCAATACATATATCTTGCAGAGTGATTCCTATGTTTTCCTATAATATTTGGATGGTTTCTGTGTGCGCATTGAGGTCCTTGATCCATTTAGAACTGATTTTTGTATATGGTGAGAGGTGGAATATCTTGCTTCTTTGTGCCAGTGGCTATGCAATTGTTTCAATAGAATTTGTTGAAGAGATCAATCTTTTGAACTGGATTATTTTCAATTCTCTTGTCAACCATTAGTTGGCTGGCTGGCCTTTCATTCAGCGTATGTGTATCATTACGGCGAGGTGTGTTGCTTGTGGGAAGTGAATCAATGGGTCTTGCTTTTTGTACCATTCGGCCATTCTGCGTGTTTTAGTGAAGGGTTGAGGCCATTCGTACCCAGGTTTATTGTTGAAAGGTAGTGAATTGGCCATGCCACTTGTCCATAGGTAATGTCATTAGTGTTTGCTTTGGTTTTTCTTTCTGCCTTTACTGAAATAGTTTCTACCTTCACCTTTTTTCATGATGGTGCTAATCATTTTCTATTTCTGTGTGCAGGGCTGTGTGGATGATGGCAAAGTCTTTTCCATTATGTTTATTTGGGAAGGTCTGTATTTCACCTTCATATGGAAGTGGAAGCTTTGCTGGGCATAAAGCTTCTGTTTTCTTTTAGGATCTGGACTATGTCTCTCCGACTCTTTTCTAGCCTGCAGGGTTTAACAAACTAGCTCGAAGTCTGATTGGAGATTCTTTAAAAGTAATCAGTCATTTCTCTTGTGCATGTTTTGTGATTTTTTGTTTAACTGGGGAAAGCTTGATTATAATGTATCATGAAGATTGTTTCTGGCCATACCTATTGGAAGTTCTCTGTGCTTCCGGTATTTCATACCCTTTTTTCCTCTACCTTACAGAAGTAAAACTCCCTGATTATGTTCCTCAGCATAGAAACAGGCATATGGTGCAGCTGCCAGGCATGGAACTGGGTATATTTAAATGTGGATGTCTCGTCCCTGGCTTAGGCATCCTGTGAGAGTGTGAGAGAAAAGAGTGTTTTCCTCCTCCCTATAGACCGACCCAAATCTTTCCTCAGTTGGGCAGTTGTCTGAGGCAGCATGAATCACCAAGACTGTGTGGCACATGAACTCTCTGGTTTATTTGGTTCTACCCAGTGTCCCAGTCTTTTCCCCATCCATGAGGGAGTGTATCTTTAGTGAAGAAATGGCGAGCTGGCTGGCCCCTGGCTCTCGTGCTTGGTGGACCATGAGCAACTCTTCTAAGCTCTATTCTGTCCTGCAGAATTTCAGCTTGCCTCTTTTCTTGCCTCTCAGAACCATCTCTCGGTCAAACCTCTGCACCCTGATTGTCTGCTAGGATCTGGTCACTCAGCAGCATGCTATCTAACTCATCTCTGAAGCTTACTGAACTTCTCCCCCCACTTGAAGGGGCAGTACACACTGGGCTAGCCGCTGTATTGTTGGTCTCTGCTTTAAGAACGCCTGTGGCCTGGCTACATGTCCCATGTGGAGGATGTAAGGATAGAGATGCTATGGCTTCTGCAGTCGCCCTCAGCAGAATTGGAAAGAGGTAGAAGGGGGTGACAAAAGTGACTTGGTTGTATGGTGAGAGGAAGGAGGAACACAAGATGGTATGAGCCCATGTGTGGGCTCTGGAAATTGAGGATGTACCGTATTTTAAAGAAATCATGACACATGTCCTGATGATTTGCCTTCAATTGTTACATCATCTTTGATCATTCATTCTACTCCAGCCACTGGGTGTCTAGGTTCCTGCAGGGATGTGAGTCTGTTACCACCGTATAGCCTTTGCAGTCAACTAACTCTCTGCCAATAATGTTCCAGTGACTGGCAGTTTCTTCTTGTCATGGTCTCAGTCCAAATGTCATTTTCTCAGTGCGTTCTTTTTTAACTATGCATTCTAATTACCCCAGAAAATCTTGTAATTGTGTCCTTTTTATAGTTTTATGACATATATTACTGTCTGAAACTCCCCTAATTAATTTTCTTTGCAAGTTTACCATCTGTCCCACCTGTGAGGAGCTTCTTGTAAGCAGGGACCTTGTTCGTCACTGATTACATAAAGTATAAAATATCTGTTTTCTCTATGCAAAGTGAGTAGGGTCATCAATAATTATGATAACCATTTTGGTATGTATTTTAAAAATTTGTATTGTTTATTTGAAAGACTGAGTTATAGGGAGAGAAGGGGAGACAGATTCTGTCTTCTGATTCACTCCTCAAATAGCTACATTGGCAGGTCAGGAGCCTCCTCTATGCTTCCCATGAATGTGCATGGGCCCAAGGACCTGGGCCATCCTCTGCTGTTTTCTCAGCCACATTACAGGGAGCTAGAATGGAAGCCAAGCAGCTGGGTCTTGAATGGGTGCTCACAAGGGATGCTGGCATCACCATGGTGCTGCTCCCTTTGGTACACATTTTAAGATGCTTTAATGAAGAGTTGGCACAATGGCTCAACTAGCTAATTTGCAGCCTCCAAGCACAGCATCCCCTATGGACATTGATTCATGTCCCAACTGTCCTACTTCCCATCCAGCTCCCTGCCTGTGCCCTGGGAAAGTATTAGAGAATGGTCCAAAGCCTTTGGATGCTGCGCCCACATTGTAAACTGGGAGGAGGCTCCAGATTGGCTCAGCTCTAGCTGCGGCAGCCATTTAGAGAGTGAAAAAGTAGGTGGAAAATGTTTCTATTTCTCCTTCTCTTTGTAAATCTGCCTTTCCAATGAAAATAGCATAAAAATTACAAAAAGGAGAGCACTTAAAAAAGATGAATCAAAGAAACAACTATGAATAGATTTGTTCTTAAAATTGAATGGGAATCCAAGCTCCACTTACCCATAAGTTTGAAACCCTATAGTTGATTAGACCCAAATGGAAGTTCAACCCCTCCAGGTTGTAGGGGATTCATAATGAAACTAAAATAGTCATTAATATTGTAGAATCTTGTGCAAGAGATAGTGTTGTGGCATAGTGGGTAAAGCTTTTGCCTGTGAGGCCAGTATCCTGTAAGGTCCCATTTGTGTCCTGGCTGCTCTGTTTCTAATCCAGTTCACTGCTGCTGGCCAGGAAAAAGCAGAGGAAGATGAACATTGAATATTTATAAGGTAGCACTCTAGATACAGTAGCTGCTCAATATTAATTTTTAAGTTTTAAATTCAAAATCAATTATGAAAAAAAATTTGTTAGCTCATGTATTAGGTCTATGGCTAAATATATTTTGAAGCTGCAACTTCACTTTACCCCTCTTTACTGACATAAGTGAGATCTGGAGGTTGGCTTGTCATCACCGAGTTATTTATCTGCTTAAAGAAGATGTGGCATTTATATAAAGTGGCAAAGGTACACAATATTACCAGTGTGCTGCCCCGTGGGTTGCACACCAGACTCCTATCCCCCAGAAAATAAATTCCCATTCACAGAGTTTAGTTTTTAATCATTAGAGACACTGGAAAAGTTAGCAAATTATTCAGAAGATAAACTAATATCTAGTAGAGAACTGAAGAGATATAAGTTATTTTGAAAACATGTCTTTTCTGTCTGAACACAGTTGTCAGAGTCAGCTCTGGAGAGGGGCTCTGGGGAACGACCATCACCTAGTGGGTGATCAGGAGGGCACTAGATCAAGATTCAGTGTGTTGAGGCCAGGAAGCTCAGAAGCCATTGAAACACAGATTAGCAAACCTGTATTTTTGCATAAAGCGTCACAAGACATAAGTCTTGTCAAAATATTATAGAGATTTTAGTTAGTGTATCTGTCCTTTCTACTTTAAAATACTAACTTTTCAGATGTTTTACTATCTTTGATGTTTTGTTGTTAATTTGCATTATAGCCAAAGCTAATCGGCTTCACTAAATAAACAATTCAACAATTCAGATCATAGTTAAACATATTTTCGCTTTGCTGTGTACAGCCTATGCCTTTTTCCGTTCAACTTCACTCATAAAAAGTCAGCTTTAACATAATCACAAGACTGTTAAAGTGGGAGTAGTTTCTACTTCATTTGAGTTTGTTCCATAAATAGTAACAGATATGATAAAAACAGATCTGCACCAAAAATATACTCAGGAATTTCTTTTAAAAAAATTTAGCCTTCAAAATGCACTGTCTGAAAATAACACTGTAAAAAGGGGATGGCTGTTTCTCAGGTCACATAATGGTAGGTATGAGACACTCATGTGTAACATGATTAAAAGTTCTTTTATTGGGCCCGGTGGCGTGGCCTAGCGGCTAAAGTCCTCGCCTTGAACGCCCCGGGATCCCATATGGGCGCCGGTTCTAATCCCGGCAGCTCCACTTCCCATCCAGCTCCCTGCTTGTGGCCTGGGAAAGCAGTTGAGGACGGCCCAATGCACTGGGACCCTGCACCCGCGTGGGAGACCTGGAAGAGGTTCCAAATTCCTGGCATCGGATCAGCGTGCACTGGCCCGTTGCGGCTCACTTGGGGAGTGAATCATTGGACGGAAGATCTTCCTCTCTGTCTCTGCTCCTCTCTGTATATCTGACTTTGTAATAAACTGAATAAATCTTTAAAAAAAAAGTTCTTTTATTAAAAAAATATGGCCTATCATTGAAACCAATAACCTAGACTATCAATGGCAAGCATAAATATGGTTCATCAATTATGGGCATATGATTATTTTAAGTAAACAGTCTTTCATAGACTAAAGGCATAAAAAATTACTCTCAAAGGGATCCACTTAAATTGTTTGGGGAATATCTGCAAATAGTTATAAGTTTGACAAGAAAATCTGCAATGAATAACATGAAGCTATGAGAGAAGATTAATTAGGATAATGAGTTTTTAAAGTCTTGGACTTTTTTACTTTCAAGCATTTTCTTTCTGCATCATTCTTTTTCATGCAAAGGTGTCTGTAAAAAATGTACCACAACACCTCAAGCTCACCCCTTACAGATTTCTAGAAATCTGACCTTATAGTATTAAAACTGAAATATGCCAGTCCTAGCTTTAAACTGTTAGTATTCATTACCCTTTTCAACTTTGTTTTTTCTTCTGTAGGAGATACTGTACTGAGTTGTGCTGCTTAGATTTTAATAGATTTTGCTGTTATTGGACCGTCCTGTTATTCTTTGTCTCTTCCTTTTACCAGCTCATCAATAAAATGAAGTGATTGTGATGAATGAAAGAAGAGCCTCAGGAAAACCCACCAAATGTTGTATTCCTCAGAGATCAAGGGGAGTGCAAAAAAAAAAAAGGAGGGATGGATTCTATTTAAAAACCTTTCACATCTTATGATACAAGTTGTAGTGTAAGAGGCTCTAGCTTCCATCCTGAGACATTTAGAAAGAGCCATGGATGCTTAGGATACTGGACATGCTGGCTGGCTCTCCGTTCCCTTAGGTTGGGATGTATAGTCACACACCTTTATCCATGGGATTATTCCAAACCCTGCTCCTGTCTGAAACCATAAATAAAGCCAAGCTCTATGCAGATATGATATTTTTTGCCTATATTTACAGATCTTCAGGAGAAACTTACACATTAGACACGGGGGGGGGGGAATATCAGTAACTAATAATAGCACAATTGTTACTTAAAATGTATGAACATTTTACATATGCAATTTTCCTTTAGCGTTTTTGCACCAGGATTGACTGCAGGTAACTAAAGCCATAGAAAGAGAACCCACAGGTTAACTAGGGACAACTGTAAAATCACATTCTTCATGAGTTTACATCCGGGGGAGTGGGAGGGAAAGGCACAAAGTAGTCTAACAGTAAATATACAGGTCAGAGAATCAAGACAGTATTTCCTTGAAATTCAAGGTTTAATTGCTTTAGCCCAAGGCAACCATAAACTTGAGAGGTGACAATTTATATGAGGTTTTTGAGCCTGTTAACTCGTTTATTCCTGAAAAACAGGAGCTTACTTTAGACTCTGCTGTGCCTCATGATGCTTATTCTCACTCTGAATTTGCTAGCTTGTTCTTAGAGAAAGGATGTAAGAATTTGTATTAAGAAAGTGAGTTAACATGGATGAGTATCCTTTATCTGAGGACATTCATGGCAGGGCTGAAGTCTATGGGAAGCTTACTTGCTCCGACTTTCACGCTCACACATGTACAGGTTTGTCAGTTCACAGTACAACGCATGTTTGGGTATAAAATATTCAAAGCAGCTGAAGCCCTCCTATAATTGAGGACACATTTTCAATATTCTTTACTGAGAATTATAGTATTTTCAAATGTTTCTAGAAATCTATAACTCCCTATTGATAAGTAAAGCTAAAACAATGAAAATTTGAGCCCAAACTAAAGGAGGCTGAATTGCAATGATAAATGTGGAATAAAATTTCCCTAAACATTAAATATGTATGCTGTATATAATGTTTTGCAGTTTACTATGTCACAAGCTGGGTATTTTTAAACTCCTAATCCCTATGATTCTAGTAACATTTATTGGGCAATTCAAAAGTACAAAAAAAATTTGCCTTTCAACATGACTACATCTGAGTAAATGTATGTGTCAGAAATGTAATATCCATGATTTCAGCTTGAGGGAAAAACACTAGATTAAAACGCTACAGTCCTAACTGAACTAGGGAGCCATTCTTCATCTACTTTATGGAGAGTCTTTTTTTTATTTTTTAATATCATGATAGTGACAATCAGTGGATGTCTGTCTTGGCATATAGTCATTGTAAGGACTCAGTGCACAAGTTAGTAAGTTTGTTATTATAATCCTACTGTTATTAATACTTTAAGTGTCACCAGAAATTCAGCACCAGCAGCACAGTGATGGCTGGCCGGTGCCAGGTGCAGCATGGTACTGGGCTTGCAGCAGCATTACCTGGGCTGTACTCCAAATCGCACAGAGCAGAGTCCTCTAAAGGTCCAAAAATCTGGGTTCCACCATGCTAGCCATGGTGTGTTCATGCACACTGAATGTTGAGAAGTACTGCCTCATCCTGCTCTCTAGGGTATCTTCAGTGCTTAGCTTAACATTGGGTGAAAGTTAAGAATTTAATTAGCATTTGTTTTAAGCATTCACTTGCTAATACTTGTTCTTTGAACTGTCTTTTCTGGAATGCACTATTAAGAAATGCCTTATGATAAGAATTTACCAGTATCTTCTGTTTTTGTAGTAACGGCAACAATGAAGGATCAGTGATCTCTTCCCAAGGGTATGCACTGTCAGAAATTTCCTTTGGAATAATAGCACCGCATACAGTACACAAAATTGTGAGCACAGCAAGTAATATTTGGGAAATAGTTGGCAAATTTACTGTGTCAGCTCAAAAACAACATGTCTTGTCATAATTAGGAGGTCTTTTTTCTGTAACTGAAGCAGAAAGTTAATCTTACTTAGAAACATGAGTGTAAGGCACCTTAACTAAAGGATTTTCTTTTTCAAGGAACAAACAAAATGTTCACATATTACTTCTTGGTCTGATTTCCCTTTTCTAAGTTAACAAAGAGTACTGATTAAGATTCAGGAAACTCCTTCACCGTATGAAATGACAGGACAGTCGGAGTAGAACGTCAACACTTACTGCACAAGGCGGGAAAGCTAAGAGTGGGCATAGTAAACAACTCATGCAAACTACTACAACTTTTCTCAAGTTTTGCACAGGTTTTGCCCTCTTAATATATGTGGAGGCAGAGTTTTACCAAAGGAAAATACAGAAGTTTAATAGTAGTAATAATCATGAAAATTTAAATAGTTATTTCAATATTTCATGCTTTAAATTTATAATATATTTACTTATTTACTTGAAAGAGACTGATTGAGATTGCTTATCCTCTGGGTCACGGCTCAAATGCCTCAGGATCCAGAGGTGGGCCCTCCAACACAGGAGTCATGACTCAGATCTCCCAGGTGAGTGGCAGGCATCTGATCACCTGGCCCCACCATCTGCTGTCTCCCAGGGTACACACTAACAGGAAGCCAGGATTGGAGCACAAACTCAGGCACGTCTGTGTGGTATGTCAGCATCCTAAGTGCTGTCTTACACCTCTGTTATCAGCACCCACTGCAGTTTAACGCAACTAATACCTGTAATGCAATATGTAGTGATCAGCAAAGCATAAGGCTTTGATTTTGTTTTCTTTTGGCCATCAGGAAAGTATCACTGGAATGCATTTGACTCCTTCCTACTGGAATAGAAAACGTATATTGTGCAGTTATAAAAGTAGAATTTCTTGAAACTTAAAAAAAAATCTCACCGTGGGAATTGTCTTTGAAAGCTTCAAAGAACGTTAAAAATTCTGAAATAAGCTATGAATGAACATTTGCAGTCCATGCTGTACTTCAATAAGATGAGAATGAGTGTCATGTCCAATCTCCATGGGCTGTCTTTGCTTGTGTTTTCCTGGTTGAGAGGTTCCACTCAAACAGAATGAAACCTAACCTTTAATATTGCATTCTGTAGAACAAGCTCCAAAGACAGTAAGAAGTCTTATCATTGAATCTGAATGCATTTGATTTAAAATAGCCTCTTTCCTGCAAGACAGATACCAGCTGGGAGTACTCTTCAAGAGAAACAGCCCATTTCCTTTTCATAGCACAAAGATCAAGTGTTGGAAATCATCACACAAAAATAGACATGTCTGTGAGTATTAGCAAGACCCAAAACTCATTATTGTTCTGTGAAGAATGTGTGAAATATATATTTATACAAACACACGTTACAGAAGATACAACTCTATTTCAGTCTGTAGGTAGCAAACTGTACAACTTATAACCCAGAGTAAGCATTCAGAACAACAGTGGAGATGTGGCTTGGGTCACCCACATGCGCAATCAGAATGCTAAGTTTAAGTCCTGGCTACTTGATTCTGGGTGAAACTTCACTATGCACCCTGGGAGACAGCAGATGACCCCTCACATGGGAGCTTGGAATGGAGCTCTGGACTGCTGACTTTGGCCTAGTCTCTCCTTGGCCACTGGTGGACAATTGGGGAGTGAAGCAGAGATGCCACTCCACTCATCTCCTTGTCTCCCTGCCTTTCAGATAAATGAAATGACAGAAATTTGAAAAAGTCTCATGTACTACCGAAAGTGAGTTAGTCTGGTGAAAATGTTTTGTAAGTAATAAATAATGCCCTTATCAAAAGTTGCAAGAGTTAAATAATAAAAATAGATGATTAAAGAAACTAAACATTAGAATAAAAAGCAAAATATATTTAAATTAATAATATTTGAGATAACCGTTGCACTGGACCGAAATATAATTTTTTCATTGGTCAGAATAAAATGAACTTGATGTAATACAGAAACCTGGGAATTTAATCTCAAAAGCATTGATTCTAGGTATCCCTGATGTCATATAAAAAAGCTTAAGTTATTTTAGCTTTTCTTCACATGAATTTAAAATATTACCTGTCAAAGTATGGGTTTAGGATCTTTAGTGAATCCCTGAAAATGGCTTATTAAAACAGTGACTATCTCTATTTTAATGAGAGTCATTTTCATGCTTGTTGACTTTAAAAGTAATATGACTAAATTATGTCTAATTTGCTTTGGTCCTTGAATGTGTTGCATAAAGAGAATACTTAAATTTTCAAAAAACATACACAAATAGGTACTATACATAGTTATAACACGTAAGCAGAATTCTAAGCATTTTGAAAATATTTTGCTCATTTTATCCTCAACATCACTCAATGATGATTTGGCATGGGGAACGAATCATCTGTTCCAGGTTGTGGAAAAGCTTCAACTTAGGCAGCTAGTGTCTGCGTGTCTACCCTGGTCTACCATGTGTTCACTGATGGCTTAGAGTGTTCTTAGGTGGAAATGCATTTGTTAACATTGAATTTCCTTGTACAATGCACTTAAATGGAAAGGTAAGTTACACCAATGTTTTTTAATAGCTAAATAAAAAAACCAGAATGCATATCTAGATAAACTAGACAGTAAGTAGATCGAAAAACCTCACAACCAACCAGAAATTATGTTCACAGTAGACGTTTTGTTGGGTGACAGGAGAGAATGATGTTTGCTAGTTCCAGGAGGAACAGCTTGTGCTAAGAAAGAGTTGGAGGAAGCCAAAGGAAAGGAGTGGAATGGATTTAGAAGACAGATTGGTTTGTGAAGAAATTATTTCAAAAGGCACAGAGATATGAGATGTAGATTAGAGAAAAGGATTGCCCTTGGCATAGAATAGAAGCTACCAAGGAAAATGGTAAGCTTTACTAATAGCATGGTATTCCCCAACAAGAGGGAAATAATTGCTTTTACTCGGATTAGATCACTTGCAGATTTGCCACTGAAACAGCAAGAAAGCAGTCCAGATACGAGCGGTAAGTCAATGGGTCTTCTCTACAGTGCCTCCCTTCCTCTGATCACTGGTTTCTGCCTGCAGGACCACAGCACTCTGCAGGGCTTCACACCGTGGGAATGCTGGAAGTTGAGTTGTTGGGTGGGCATGGCAGGTCACATTCAAGAAGCAGCTCTGTTGCTGTGAGAGGAAATGCTCTGTGAAATGTACTAGTTTTTGTTTTTTCCATTATTGATCTTGTTTCTACTTTTGCCACTAACTATTAAAAGGATTTACTCAAGAGGTTTGAAGAGTCAAATAAGAAAATGTACAGGGTCCAATCGTGATGATTTTTTTAAATTATCTTCTATCTATGAGACCTGGTATGTTTAGGATTTAGCAAAACTGGAGAGATTTTCTAATATTAGGGACATTGAACTATCATATTTAATCAATTATTGAAGAAAATAAGATTCAGAGTAGGCTGATGGATTTAAAGAATATCAAATACTCATGAAAATTTATGTTGCAAAATAATAGAACAAGTTTTGTAAGAAATTGGCTTCAGGGATATTCCTATCACAGATTATACTCAGAAAATAAACTTTAAAATGCATGATATCCAAGTCGTGCACTAACGATCAAAAATGCATTGAATTCCCATGAAGTTTTATCAGTTGTCTGATAGTTATTTGCCATACAGTACAGGGTAACGGAGGATTAAAGAACTCTCTGATACTTGCTAGTTAATACAGAATACAGAAAAGTATGGGAATGAATTGGGAATCTTATCATTTGATAGCCTTGCCTATGGAAGATTTATCTTCCATATTTTTACCTGTTGAACATTCATGGTCAATGGCGAATTAAGCCTCTGATTATAAAGTACATTGAAGTTATGTTTTTACAAAAATCCAAGAAAATTATGCAGATTATGGAAAGGTAGAATAACAAGGAATGACATTTTCTGAGGATGATCTGCCACCCCTGGCTAGTAGTAATCCTCTATATTCAGTAAACTTTTTGCAGAGAAACAGATAAATTAAAATGGGTGGGGGCAGAAAAGGATCTATAAGCAAAGCGAGAAAGATCACCAAGTATTTCATGACTGCTTAGCACTCAGTGATCACTGCTGTCCCTTTAATCCCTGACATTTGTAAAAATGAGGCTATTCTCTCAGGGAAATCATATTTATTGCCAACTTCACTCCTGATTTGCCTTACAATTTATTTTCTACTTTATTATTGATAAAATGCTTCATTGTTTCTTTCACTTCAAGAAATTTTAGTCCCTGGTCAGAAGCCTACCAGTTCCTTGGGAAATCACTTTTGGTTCGCAGTTCACATTACTGATTTCAGCCATAATTACAATACTGGCTAGAAGGATAACTTTGAGAAAAGAAATTCCTCAACTGTTCATTATGTCAGAGCACATTAAATAAACACACTTAAAACTTTGTATTATATTGAAGAAGTCGCCAGATAACAAGGCATATGACTCCCCACTAGCACAATATTTAAAGTTTTAATATCTGAAAGCATCTAGCTCTGTAGGAATTTGATGTAAAGCAACTGCAGAGTAACTCTCACGTCGAAGGGCCCTTCCCTTAGAAAGATCTCTTCCTCGGCTAGGTCCTCTCAGGAGGCAAAGAAGGGAACAAAACCTAGTTCTGTATCAGTTATGGAAAACTGCCCCACACGAGGTGTATCTCGGGTGGTTCCGAGGCTGCTAGCCAGTGCCTTCATATTCAGCCAGCCCCAATCAGGCCCTCATAAGTCTGTATTGTAAATTTGAGATCAAGCAGCTTACATCTCCAGAAGTTTATAAACGGGCCATTAGACCAAGTTCTCTCTCTTGGTATTGACCTGTGAGCTATAATTGGATGGAGATGAGCATGGGATTAGCTTAGGCATGAATCAAGAGTACCTAGTCAACATAAGGAAACTCCTTGGTACCGTTCCGTGGTGACTATTTCCACTAAAGCAAAAGTGTGAGAGCCTTCAAGAGTAAGATGAGAATCATTGCCTGAACTTGTAACTTACTACTTGTGGCATTCCTAATAAAGAGTGTAGGCACTGAAACTTCTCTAAACTATCAAGAACTCTTATCCATCAACCATGCAAGACTAAATTAACTTTCTATTGTCCCCATAGACAATGTCTTTGAAATCACTGCGTATGAAAAAAAAGTGTTCACAGCCAAGAAATACAGATATGTCAGGTAATTCATAATAATCATTTGTTACTTATTGAATGTCGTCATGTTTGCAAAATTGGCAGCTTATGTACATTTTCATTAACTGAGATTTATTTTCTCAAACAAAATATATGTTTCCATTTAGACCTGGCTTTCTATTTTTGTCTCTTTTGCTTTTCTCTCCCATGAAGACAGCTTCTGAAGTGGTGTAAGCTTTTGCTCACACAAAACCTGGGTCTGCCCTGAAAGCAGTTTTCCATCCGTGTTTCTATCAGTTCTGTATTGTATACATATGTATGTTGAGCTTGGTCAAAACAAAAAATAATATTTCCCTTATTTTTTTCTCTCTGCTATAATAGAAGTATCCTCTGTCTATAGTTTCCGAATGAATTTGCATTTTCTTCTTACTAAGGCAGATCTCAGATTTTAGATTAAGTTTATTAATTCACTGAGATTTAGGGGATAATACCTAGTGCAGGAAGCTCATTTTTTAAACCTGTGAATGAGAAGTGAAAAAATGGCTTGCCATCCTAGTTTAGGAAAAATTAAGAGGGTTTTTTTTTTTCCCAACCAGGGCTTTAGAGAAATTCTCCATAATCCTGCTGGCATGAACTGCAAATGTAATCACCAACATGGAAAAAAGTTAAAAATCTCTGAAGTGTGGGACTGTGCCGCGTTGGCAAACAAAGGCCTCATTGCTCGCCTCTGGATTCCTGCATAATAGTGGTAAGCAGAGAAGCTGTCTAAAGCCCTGGGACACACAGAATCAATCCTGCTGGAGTCAATAAAATGAAGAATATGATATTGCCTCTGAGAAGAGTCTCCCCTTCAGAGTACTGCTGCATACCTTGCCTCACTTGATTCTGGCAGCCACCCCCAGCCAAGACTCACAGAGGTTTAATTGCTGTCTGGGGTATGGATGGAACATAAGGTGTCCCTTCATAAAATATGTTGTTCATTGTGCTCAAGGGCAACACCTTCATCATTCATCAGGCACTTCTGGGAATGGAAGCCATTAAGACAGTCACAAAAGAGGACTCGGGCAATTACATGAGTTTGTTTTTACTCTGCCTTCTTTTCTTTTAAGACTGAGGACTGAAGTTTCTAGAGTGTCTGAGAACATAAATATATAATTGATTACAGGATACCAGAGTAAATGTATATATGAGATTAAATATTTATAATTTATGTATAGATATATAATCTGAGATTTCTTTCTTCTGGTAAATTAGTTGGATTCAGCCTTGATATAATGAGTCTGAGAGTAAATGCTGCTTCTCTGTTTTCTTAGTCACCTATTTCTAGGGCCCACTAGGTTTACGAGAGCATGGGAGCTATTTCAGTAAATATGATACACAGTATTAACAAGCTGAAGGATAAACACCATATGGTTATCTCAATAGAGGCAGAGAAATCAACACAAAAACGTAATAGCCTTTGTATGCACAAACACCACCATGGCTGAGAAAGAACTCTCAAGCTGTTTCATTCAGAATAGGGAAGAGATTTACCCAAGGATGCGAGGCTTCTATGATGAAAAGAAGACAGCAAAACACGGGAAAGCCTGCCGTGTTCTAGACTGATAGAATCAATATTACCATCATGTCCAACTACCAAAAGCAAATGTGATCATACTCAAAATATCTAGAAAAGGGATGCTAATTTATGTGAAAACACAACAGACCTCAAAATAGCGAAAGCTAAGCCCCCAACTGGCTACAGCATTTTTAAACAAAACACAAAGCTGGAGACATCACACCACCTGACTTCAAGAAGCACTCTGGGGCAGTTGTAATCAACACAGCC
Organism: Ochotona princeps; assembly: GCF_030435755.1. NCBI lineage: Eukaryota > Metazoa > Chordata > Mammalia > Lagomorpha > Ochotonidae > Ochotona > Ochotona princeps. Next base: position 14,584,919 of record NC_080851.1, read on the forward strand.
TGTTATTAATGCGAGCAAAAGAACTGTGGATTGATGAATGGCACAAACTACCAACCTCAGAAGTAAACCCACACAGGTACTGACAACTGGTTTTGATAAGTAAACTCAAATCAACTCAGAGATAAACAGCCTCCTTAACATATTGTGCTGGGAAAACTGGTTCTCCATGTGCAGAAATGTGACACCAGATCCCTACCTTACACTGTTCACAAAAATCAACTCTAAATGGATCAATAATCTACCTGGATGATATGATACCATCAAATTACTAGAGGAAATACATTGGCGACATTCTGTAATACACGGGCATAAACAAAGATATTTTTTGGAAAAAGTCTCCAAAAACTAAAGTAAAACTAAAGGGGATGACATGTTAAGAAACTTCTGAACTGCAAAAGAAATTGACAACAAAATGAAGAGGCAACCAACAAAATGGGAGAAAATACTTGCAAACGATGCAATGATAGAGGATTCAAACTCAGAATCCATGAAGAACTCAAGAAACTCAACAACAAAGCAAATAGTACAGTAATTTATGGACAAAGAACATGAATATGCATTTCTCAAAATGTGGATTTCAAATAGGTGATCTAAATAGGTTTGTAGCAGCTCAATTCACAACACTTAAGAAGCGGAATCAACCCAAATGCCCATGAATGAATAACTCGATAAAGAAATGTGGTAGAAACAATATGGTATACTACTCAGCCATAGTGAAATCATGGCTTTTGCAACTCAATGGCCATAGTTGGAAACTTTATGCTTAGTAAAATGATGCAGTCCCAAACAAATAACATTTGTTTCCCTACTGTTTGATAACTAATATACAGAGGACAAAAAAATGTAATTTATATGAACAAGAGTGATACTACAGGGTTTGATTCCTAGGCACAACCTTTGTTTCTACGCCAGAAGCATTGCTGGGCTTTCTCCTTTTTGTGTGTGCCTAATATGATTTTCTACTTACTGTTTGTTGATATCCTTATCTAATGGAGTGTTTGCCATGTGGAAAAAATATAAAACTTTTAAACATGAGAGTATGTTACTGAACAATATTAAATCAAAAGATAAAGGAAGGGAGAGGGATTGAGAAAAGTATGGTACAGTCTTGAAATTGTCCCTATGAAATTAACATTTTTCTATGTATTTATAAAGAAGTATAAAAATAAAAGGCTAAACATTTTTAAAACCATATAAAATTTTTATCTCAAAAATACCTTCACCTAGAAAGATGTCTCATTAATTTACTTCTCTCAAAAGTCCATTTTAACAGCCTTAAATGATCTCATAACAGTATGCTTTGTTATATTTCATCAGTATGATTAAGTTTAAAAATTACTGCATATGAAAAACAAAAAATTTTGTATCTTTTTTACTATTGCATAGAAATAAATCAGAAATGAATTTAAATATTGGCTTGTAAGGATTTTGTAAGAACAAGTCTGTAAATATATATTTTGGCATTTTTTTCTTTTAAACTACATTATTAACAAATTAAATAACTGAAAATATAAAAGTAATAAATGAATAAAAACGGAACTGTCATCCAATCATTTCAATGGTAAGACTTAACTAGTGTTCTCTTCGTGCATAGACAAGATAGTAGTAAATGACTGGATAGATTAAAAAAAAAACCTGAAAGTTCAGAAAACTTTAACATTTTGTGCATCTTGGTATAGGTACAAATAACTTATTGTAAAAGGCTGCACCGGCTTTCCACATAGCACAAGTAAGATAGAAATGGGAATGAATGAGATGAGGAAGAACACTATAGTGTCATTATTGGATTGGGAGCATCAGTAAGCATCACTACACTTGTACATATAAGGCTCGCCTGTGGTCCCCAAAGTCCGTCTGTTGGGGATTTTATCCTGAGTATAATAATGTCAGGAAATGAGCATTATTGACAGGTGATCAAATCATACCGTGGGTGGGCATTCCATCATGGATTGATGAGCGTATTAATTATGAGCATGAGACAGTTACTCTGAGGATGCATTGCTGTAAAAAGTAATTTAGCCCTTTTGGTTCCCTGACTCCCACCTTTCTACCATCCACCATGGGGTGACATGACACCAAGCACCTTATGTGCAGCTGGAGCCCACTGACCCACAAGGCCTAGCATCTGGAAGTGGGAGCTGAAATGACTTGTTTACCTACTTTTCTCCTCAGAGGCAACTCCAAAAGAAAACCAGACTGCTTCCAAATCTGAGCTTGCAAGGTATAAAAACAGCCTCAACATTTTTGTTTCATAAAACAGGGAAGTGTTCAAACAATAATGTAGAAGGTTCAAAAGAATACTGAAACTGGATTAAAGCTGCAAACATTTGAGATTCTATTGTCATTTAAAGAATGACACCAATAGACTTGAACTGAATGAACTTCATGTATGATATAGTAGGTGCTGCTATCTACATTGTAAGAGAATAAACTACAAGAACAGTTACATACAAGCCTCTACTCTTTCTTTTCCCCAGAGTAGACAAAAAATATTACCTCCTATGATGTTTATAATATTATTACTACTTCCAGGATTACATGAAACACCTAGGAAGGTGATGGAGTATTCAGACTTAAAGAATGAATCTTTAAGGGTGATATAAGCTTTTTTATTTTGTCTTTATAGTAATGCTAACAGAACGGGTCTTAATTTTACTCCAATGTTACAAGAGCCTGCTTTGGGGTAACCGAGTTTTAAGTTTAAATAGTGCCACCAATTATTAAAAAATTCTTTGGTCACATGAAAACTAAGGTTTCAGAATATACACATGACGGTGATTTTCATGGCTGTTATATATTTTCCCAAAGACTATAGTTTTCCTATATCATAATTACCTTTCTACATGCTTGATTTCTTGGAATAGATGCTACAGCATGGCTATTAGCCTCAGAAATTCTTTCTACTTAGTTTACAAGACATTTGTCTCAGAGCAACAGAAAGAGTTTTGTCTAATACTAGTCGAATAAGAACCATTCTGGGTTGAAAGAGCAGAAGCAGCAATAGTTTAAGACCATGTCAGTGCCATAAGAATTTATTTGTACTACTTCCCTACTAAAGCCACTCAAGGAAACAAAGAGAAGTTATTTGCTTTAAGTGGGTATTAGTGAATAATGAGGGACTTGGATGCATGCTCTGTGGTGCTTATAATACAAATACATAGATATGAGGTCATAGGAAAGACTAGGCACTTAGCATGCAGTCCTAATATATTTATATGATGTGCAGACAATAATTTTTAGTGATTGCCAAACTGAAATGGCATTCATCCAGTAAATGGTATTATTACAGGGTTACTTGAAGCAAAAGGCTTGTTGTATTTTATTTTAAGCATGACAACCTTAAATGAAGCATTAATGGGTAAATTCCCTTTGCTCAAATTTGACCACGTTAACATAAATATGTTAATGCATTTAGAATGCTTAGTGGCACAACCCTTTACTCATGGTATTAAGTAAATAGTAGCTATTTCTTAACCATAGTTAATAATTCCTTGTGTGTTATCTATCTCACCCACTCTTATTTTCATCAGGGTTGATTTTCTTCCGTGATTTTATCATCAACCCTGGACTATCACTGAGGTTCAATAAAATATATGGTTAATACCATTAAAGCTCCACAGCTCAAATTCATCAAATGCATATATTATAGAAATTCTGTATTAAAACATAAAACAAACTAATCCTTTAATGGTGATCACCTAAAACATACTTTAGAACACGATGTCCATGTTATTGGTAGTAACCATTGTGACAGGCAGCATGTACTAAGCACTGACTTTGTATCAAGCACTGTGTTAAACCGTTTATCTGCAGATCATCTATACATTCCCATTTTATAGATGAGAAAACTGAGCTTTTGACAGGCCATACAGTGGAAGAATTCTGCCATTGTTATTATTTCTAAACCTTAAGCTAAATATAGTTCCTACAGCTGTACAATCAGAAATATGAGACATTATCACAATTGCTCAAATAAAAGTAAAAAGAATCTAGCTTCCACACCAATAAGTATTAAAGTAGTTAACTTTAAACAGCTTATTGTAAGATACTACTGCATTAGGAAAAGACCTTTACTTTGCTGAAGTTTGGAGAGGGATGTGAAAATGCTATTTGAAAGCACAACTTCTTAGCAACAGGACCACTTGTGTTTGACAAACTGCTTCCACTGGTGGAATAAGAAACAGAGGACATCACAGATAAGTGCCATATAGGCAAAATGCTTTAGAGCTACTCTAATCACTGGTTTTCTGGGAAATGGTGATATAGCTTTGGAATATGTGCTCACTGAATCATGTGAGAAAATAATTATGTTTAGATGAAATGGAAAAGCAAAATGGATACTTGGAAATGTTGCAGGATTAAGCAAAATTGAGTGTGACAAAAGGGAAACAGATACAAAGATTTAGTTATTACATTGGAACTTTAAATGCCATTTCTGCTCACTTCAACAGAGGCAAGGCATCGCCTCTGGACAGGAAAACAAAGGGGCACCAACATTTGACAACCAGGTAGAGTGGCAGGGTACACAATCTACATCTGCATCTGTCCCCTAAAAGTGATGAAAACTACATCAGACAGTGTGAATCAGTTTATACATGAATAACATGTATAAATATATCTATGATAATCATGTCAGGATGACAACACTTCTTGTTAATTACTAAGAATTATATCAAATGTTCTAGATCATTCATAAGGTTGTTTTTGATAGTATCTTGCAAAGAAAACTACATAGTGGCTACACTAACCTTCATAATACAGAAAATGTGTATACAGGTTTGTTTGTTTTTTAAATAAAACAGAACCCAGTGGTATCTAGCTATTCATCTGCCAAAAATTTTTAACAAATTAAGCAAGGAAAAGAGGCCAGAACTCCAGGAGCAAAGCTAGAGGTTGGAGCTTAGAAGGGCCCCTTGTGTTGAGCTGCAGTTAGCTCACAGCTGGTGAGAACTATCACTTGGACAAAAAATGTTGCATCACAGGTGGCAGAGGTGGCATACATACCATGACCTGGAGGGACTCTTAGATAGTGCCTGGTGTTCAATCTCATGACCCATACAGACTCCAGGGTTAAAGGAATGAGTAAGAATCAACCTCGGTTGAAAAATCAGTAGTAGCAATGTTTTAAGACTAAGTCAATACCATAAGGATTTATTTTTATCAGAACCAGACAAGGATGCCTACCCATTCTCACCACTTCTATTCAAAATAGTCCTGGTAGTTCTAGCCAGAGCCATCAGGCAAGAAAACAAAATGAAGGAATACAAATTGGACAGAAAGAAGTCAAGATACCTGTTTGTCCATGGCATAATGTTGTAATTAGAGGAACCAAAAGACTCTACCAAAAGACTTTTGGAACTCATAGGAGAGCTTCAGAATAAAAAAATCAACATACAAAAAATCAGTAGCCATTGTATACCTAAACCCCATTGCTGAGAAAGGAATTTTAAGATCAGTCCCATTCAAATAGCTGCCAAACATTCAAACAGCAAGGATGTGCAGAATCTGAATGATGAAAATTACAAAATACACAAGAAAGAAAGACAAGACACAAAAAACATGGGAAAGCCTGCCATGTGCCTGGATTGGTAAAATTAAAGTCATCAAAATGTCCATACTAGCAAAAATAATTTACAGATTCAGTTTGGAAAAATGGCATGCTGCTAGTGGATCAGAGCCTTCCTGTGTTGGGTTGCCTCTTGCAACTCAGCCTCTATATGAAACCCACACGTTGGACAGCATCAGTCCTAACCTTTGTATGTGACAGAGACATTACTGCCATAATAAGTAAATTCTGCACCACTGGCTGTATATAATAAATTTGTACCACATAAAATGATACTTTAGAATGTAATGAGAATCATAATCATATAATTTTAAGGATTTTAAAACATGCTATAAGATATTTGATATGACACTTTTGTTTTCATTTTTAATTACAATGATATAGTAATATCACTCATGATTAATATGATAATGATGAGCACAAAATATTTGGACTGGATAGAAATTCATATGTTGCACTTGACTTCAGTTTTATATACCCACACACACATAGAGTAACCTGGGGGGAATGCACAAAATACTATTCATGGCTACCAAATGCACAATAATTACCCTGTAACTCCGAGGTAAACACACAACCTTCAGATCTACTTACACATATTGTATTTATATTGTCTAGAAAATGGCATTAGTGAACAAGTTAGGAAAGACTATATATATTTATTAACTAAGGTGACAATTTAAACATGGGTAGAACTGATTATGAAAGAGTACTTCAGGCACATGAAATTCTGTGCAAGGTAAGGAAGTGAACCACTGGAAAGCATACTGAGGAGATGGCTAAAAAATTGGATTAAAGAGGTTGGGCATGAGAGAGAAAAGTTAGGGCTCTAAATTCTGGAGTATAAATTTTGTATAGCACATCTTCCAAAGAGCCTCCATGAAACATCACTGCTCCCTAGAGATGCGGTAATGCAATTCTGAATGAAGTCTGTACCACATCAAGTGGGATAATGATGTGGTTTGCTCTCTTCAGGTTCTGAAACTAAGATAAAATTCCTGTTTTTCTGTAGCTTTGTTTAACCCAAATATTCTTCAGTTATTCTTAACTCTTGGGCCATCGTTTCTTTTTCGGTTCTTAATGCCTTTCACAAATACAATTGTAGGCAGTGTGACAGAATTGGTTTTAAATAAGTCAAATGACTTGATCATTTCATTGAGTACAAGTGGATCATTATAAAAGTACACTACATGGGAAGAATAAGAGAATGACAGAGGTAGAGTCAAGTAGGAGCCCACTGGGAAAATGAGCCAGTGTGTCAATGTGTGAGACCTAGGCTGGTGGCATTGAGAATTGATGGGAGTATCAGAAACACAGAACAGACATTCTAGGTAGTAAATTAAACATGGTAGTAAATTGTACAAGCACAAGGCAAGGAGAATTCTGAGAGACAGAATGTCAGAAACCACCTCTCACATGTTGATGTAAATTCACAGATCTCCAAAGAGGAGTTCCTTATCCATCCTGGCACTTGCCTTCAATGTTTTCACCAGTTGAGGCCGGAGAATTGTCTCTGTGCTCATCCTCATCACTCTAGTTCTATGGCGATATTTCACCAATTGTGAAGCAGATCAGGGCCCTTTAGTAGTTCATTAACCTAATTTCTCATGCAAAACACAGATGATTTAAACCTTATTGAAAATAATTGGAACAAACGCTTTAGTTCATATGGATAGGAGGGATGGTTTTCCTGCATTTGGCACATAGGACTTTCAAATGATTTCAGACTTAATAAAGTATGATCAAATATATTGAGATTCACGTGTATAAGACTTATTTTAAATACTTCCAACAACTTTGAAAACATTTTATCTACTTTCAGTGAGCTAATACGACCCAGAGATGTGTGACTGTGTTTTATATTGATAACAAGATATGATACAAAGGAAGGGTTTAAAGGTCATTTGATTGCACATAATTTTGATTTTGTCTCTGCTGTTCATTAGACATGAAGTTAGAGAAGCTAGTTTAAGGATTTGTATCACTTTTAAAGAAAAAAATATATCCTAAAGGGACCATATACACTTCAATATGCGTGTGCAGTGGCTAGAATAGTAGCAGGATAGTCCGTCTACCAGCATACTTGAGTTCCAGCCTCCTGTCTTCTCAATCTTTGAACAGCTGATTAACTGGTCTTAAACCAGCTTGTAAAGTTTTGTCATTAATTTTTACTTAAATCATTTTGTCACCTTTCATCTCTGTCCATTTTATGATAGTGATTCTTTTTGTAGCAATTTTCTTCCTACACATTAATATCAGGGTTTTATGGATTTATCATTCTCATTCTCTTTATCAATGTCACCCTTGCCAGGTTAAAAAAAAAAAAGCATGGTTATTTCCAAAAGAGCTGATTCAGTTGCTAAGAAAATTTAGGGTTAGATCTTTCTGAAAAAGGCTATTTGAAGTGTACTGTGTGACTTTGGAAGTAAATTTAGTGCTGTATACCTTTAGACAAGACAAATGTGCTCCTTTTTAACAGATCCTTTGCTGGAAACATCTCCAGATGTATAACTGGGATTCAAGATAACAACAGTGCTTTACAACTACCTTCTTCACTAGCTCCATGTAAAATTTCTTTCTTAAAGTACATAGATACTTCTATAATTACTGAGTAAAATCAAATACAGAAATGATGTATACGGTAGGTGTTACAGCATGACAATATTATAATGAAAACCAAATGATTTAGCAAATAGAAGTTACACAAGTTCTTGTTTGGGGCTTTTTCTGCCTGTTATGAATGTTTTGCTCAATGACAGCCATTCTGCTTTTGCATGCCATCAGGTCAATGCTTGCCAATGTCCCATGTCCCAAGCTTTAGCGATAAACTATTTTTACCTTTTTTTTCCTCCTCTAGAAACCAGTCTATGTCTGCACCTAGGGCAATTGCCTCTTTCTAGAGCTAAGAAAACATTTTTCTTAGGGTTTTCTAATACTCATGAATTATTTGCTGCACATTTAATTACTCATAGCATCTTTTTTTTTCCAACTTGACATATTTTATTTAAGGTAATGTGCTCAAGGTACATCTGTGCTGCAGCATCTGTCACTAGCTCCATTCCTCTTAAGGTTCCATAATATCCTGTGGCTTGGACAGATCTCATATCATCTTAATTATAACAGTTTAACATAAGCACATCGGTCTGTTTCACCCCTTACTCAGAAGACAACTGAATTGCAAGAGCCTGCCATGACAAAGACTCAACTGTACCCTATGAAAGGAAACACATGCAAACTATCTAGTAAGACTTTTGAAGACTAAATGCACTGTTGATAAGTGGTTCTAAAGAAAATAATGACATTTTCATCACTTTTTGGTTTCAGAAAACCCTTGGTGATAGAACTGGTACCACCTCAGAAAGTAATAATACTTTTTTCAGATGTTATATCTGACAAAAATAAAGTTAGTAATCATATATAACTACCCAGATTTGAGGAGGATGATAATCTTACATCCTAAAATCATCATCATGGACAAGGCCATGTTTAAAAAAGAAAAAAAAGGAAAGGTTATATGTCTACCACATATTTAACTTGTTTGTGATCTCTTCAGAATTGAAATAATAGGAATAATTCTGTCTGTCTGTATGTGTTAGAACTTTGGTTCCCAACGTAACACACCAAAAAAGGGAGGTCATGAAGAAGTAGTTAGGTTTCTGGGCTCCCTGTCAGGAAGGGATTAGTATAATTCCAAGAAACTGGGTGTGTCATCTCTAGAGAGGATTTTTTCCCATGAGCTAACTTTCTTTGGTTTTGTTTTTTCATTTGTGCTCTGTTCCTCGTACACCTACGTCCCCTCTACTATCTCACCATGACTGTGACATCACTGGGACTCTCCAAGAAGCTAAGCAGATGCAAACTCAGGTGGCTGGTACTTACAGAACTTCAAACAAATAAACATTTTTCAAAAACTACGTGGCCTTGCGTGTTTTGTCATAGCAGTTGAAAACGGACTAAGGAAATAACCTTGGTTCTGTGACCAGGCCCCCTGTGCAAACCATTGCTTTCATGTTGAGACCCTTAATGCTGGATGTAAAGGAGTATGGAAATCTTAACGAACACTCTGCGATGAATTTTAGACTAGAGGGAAGACAGGAATAAAGATCTGCTGTGGAGGACGGAGGACGGAATAAATTGATTAACTGCCCCAGCAAAGAATTGGCAGTGAATACCTGGGCAAACAGACTGTAAGGTGGACTATGTCAGCCAGTGGAGTCTGGGAGATTTCGTTGTGATTGGAGCGGTAAGATCAACAGCAAGGCAGAACTGTTGAACTATCAAAACCACTTGAATAGTACCTTGGAGCACGCCCCACATCGGGGACCCTGGGATGGTTGGGTGGGTGAGTGTGGCTTTTCCCCTTATCTCTTCCCTTCCCCAGATACAGGGAGGGAAAAGAGAATGTGAAAACAATCGTCTCACCCACTTTCCTCTAGCCCTTGACCCTTCTCCCACCAATTCAACTATGTAAAAAATATATAAAAAATAAGATTTAGACAATTAAAAAAACTCTTCCATGTTTATACTTCTCTCAAGGAAGTAGATTTTACATCATGTCGTTGAGGCTATGCCTGTGTTTCTGTCATCCACTCTGCTCATCAGCCACTTCAACACAATCAAGTTGGAATATAGAATCAGAGAAATGAAAAACAGAAATAAGCTGAACAGGCACAGGAGCACTAGTGTGTGCAAAATTAAGACAGGGAAAATATCACCCTAACTTAAAAGCATCCCAAATGGCTTAGAATGCAACAGAGATAATGATATGCTATTTCCCATAAATATCTAATGGTGCCAACAGGAACAGCTAACTATAATGAACAGTCTTATTAAAATATAAAAATCTCCAAGGGAGCATGGAGGAGCACTGTTTTCGCAGCAGCACTGCTCACTCTATGGGCAGCTGTGGCTCTGAAGACCAGGGACGGAGCCGCGTTTCTTAACTGATGTTAAGCCAGATCATTTCTGGTTCTCTGCAACTCTTCTCCACGACAAAGCAGAAATATTGAGAGGAAATCAAAGTAATACAATATTATTTTCAAATGTTCCTATTGAAATGTAATTAAAATGTCACATCTCATAAAACACTGAACATAAGTTACATATGATCCTTCTAGGCATACATACATTGTATTGAAATAGCAGACAACAGCCCAACTTCACAGTTAATTGCTTAAAAATGTATCAGAAAACATTAGATATTTGCATTTTCCTGAATTCATATAGACATCACTGAATATACCTCACAGTACTACTACTAATTATCAGTAGTACCATTGTAACTGAAAATTTCAGGCTAGAATTGCTAAATGTATCAAATGAAATTATTGGATATCTAGTAAAATTTGGATTTCAAGTAAACAGCGATTTTTTCCTCATGTGTTAGGCTCAGGCAATGGTATATAATATTTTTACCATTTGCCTGAAATTTATTTTCCAGCTGAGACAAAAGGCAAAAGGTCTATTGTATGTGCTACACTAGGCCATGGGTGGGGATAGTCAGCCCAGATCTCGCCGGCCAGCGTGCTTCAGTCTACACATCAGCTGCTGCTTCTATTGGCTCCTACGGCATAAAGGTCTCCAAAGGCGGTGCCAAAGCCAGATTTAACTATGCAGTCTGTATTTTGTCAGGTAACTCGAAGATTAGGCAAATGCCACTAAACATGCATTGTATACATGTATGCTTCCATGAACAGATCAAAGAAAATGTGACTACTTCTCTATTACTTCTCCTAGGAGGAAACAAGCACTTAAAATTCAGCATAACAGAAAAGTACAATGCTAGAGCTGGTCTGTTTGTTTCATTTCTTCTTCAAGAAAACACCAACTCACTGTAACGTCCTTGAAAGTAGGTAAAACCTGTCACCCCGTCCTTGAAAGTAGGTAAAACCTGTCACCCCGTTGGAGACAGGGAAATGTGCATAGAAACAATGTTACCTCTTTCCAGCGTCTCTCTTTCTTACCCCTTGCCTCTCCATTTGGTTGGCCCTGACAACATTAGTGGCACAATACAGAAGCAGCGCAGGTGCCTGGCTGGCCAACGAAGCACAGGACCAACTCCACACTCAACCGCTACCACAACAGTGCCCATTTGGCAATGTGGGTTTGAACGACACAAGCTCCTAACATTCTAAGGTTCCATTTCAATGGTGACTTGGACTTAATCCACCTAATATAGGGCTAACTAGCAATGTGATATGCTGTTTTTACATCTGCAACTTTAAAAGTGATTCCTGGTTTACTGGAGTGGAGATGAGTGGGAAAGGAGTAGGTCTCACAGAAAGCAGATTCAGATCTAGCTGTAGGAAATGCAGCCAATCAGCAGAGAAGTTACTTGTATGTGCACGATATAATAATTGACAATGCCGAGCAATCTATTATCTAAAAAAGATGGGATGGGGGAGGAGTAGTCTAGTGAGCAACATTAAATGAAAAGGAATAAAAACAAACACTTAAAATTTTTGGTTTCATTAGGATTGGGAAATTCACTAGTCTATACCTTAAAGAGTTTCTTTAAAAGATTAAAAACTTGTTAACTTGAAAGACCCAGTGAGATGTATCACTTCATCAACACAACTCAGATCTGGAATTGATTTACGTTAAAAGGGTGACTCTCCAATCTTAATGTTATAGACCACCACTAGGTGGAACCTTAACTGAAGAAACGATTTACAGTGAGAAAGCAAAAATATATGTACGCCCTCGAGAGTATTTGGATGTCATTGTTTTCAGCTCGCATGGAAACTACATAGATTAAAAACTTACTAATGAAATTGGTGCTATGGCATAGCACATTATGCCCCCATCTGCATATGGGCACCAGTTCAAGACCGGGCTGCTCCGTTTCTGATCCAGCTCCCTGCTAATGCTCCTAAGAAACTCCTGGCTCCTGACTTTAGCCTGGCCCAGCCCCCGCCACTGCAACCACTTGAGGAGTGACCCATTTGAGGAGGAAGCTAGCATTCCCTTCCCCCTCTCTCCTTTCTCCTCTGCTTTCTTTCAAATAAAAGATTAAAAAAAATCACAGGAAATTTATCAAATAAAAAGAATACATATATATATATATATATATATATATATATATATATATACACAAATATACATACATTATATACACATATTTTTTAAGCCTACTAAAACTATAGAGAATTTCATTGCCTTTTAAGATTTGCTTTGTAACACAGACTTTGGCCCAGCAATCTTTGTTTTGTGGAAACCCAGTTATTAAAAATACTTGATGTGTTTGTTCTGCCTTCCTTGAAGAGAGTCTTTGGGTATGCCATGGGTAGGATAAATGGAACAAAAGGATATCTGCTGACCAGTAGGGAAGAAATATGCATTTCTTTCCCTTTTTTAAAACTGGCTAAGATAGTTTCTACTCTCTTTCAAGCAAAGTCTTGTAATTAAATTCCAGCAAAGTGTAAGTAGGATTGGCATATGAGCCTGTGACTGCCAACCACTGGCCATGCAGTTTGCTACACAAGGTAGCATGGCTTTTGGCACATACCCAACAGAAACCATTTCTGATAGTTCTAAATGCTGCGAAGTCCAAGATAAGGATGCCAACCAGTGACACCTGAAAAACGGCTGCACTGAACCCCGTCGTCCTCTACATATTCTCCCTGATCACGAAGCTGGTGGCAAAGACAGCCAAGCTGCTGCTGGGTCAAAGAAGTAAGAGGAAGCAAGAGGTGACTATAACAGACTGCACCGGGTGACATGATGTGCCTCTCCTCCCCGCCACAAGTGCAGAACCAATAAACACGCATTTTGGTAACTCAGTGGCAGTTTTTGCATTAATGTAGGTTGATAAACTCGATGATTATGAAGAAATGAAATCCTAGGGACTGGCACAGTGGCAGAACAGGCTAGCTCTCCATCTGCAGTGCTGGTTTCCCATATGGGCACCAGTCCTAATCTCAGATGCTCCACTTCTGATTCAGCTCCCTGCTAATGCCCTGGCGAAGAAACAGTGGATGGCCCAAGCCCTTAAGCCCCAGCACCGATGTGAGAGACCCAGAAGCAGCTCTTGGCTCCCAGCTTTGGGCCAGCCCCACTCTGGCCGTGACAGCCATCTGGGGAGTGAATCAGCAGTTGCAAGATCTCAATCTCTGTCTTTTACCCTCCCTCTCTCTGTTCCTCGACTTTCAAGTAAAAATGAATAAATCTTTAAAATAAAAAAGAAATAAAATCTTAAAACACTATAAAGCATCTAATCTCTCCAGGATAAAAATTTTAAGCTTTATCTTTGATTTTGTACTAGATATCATAATAGTCTCTGATATCCCAATCAGCCCATCCTTATTTTATATTGTATGGTAAATACCTTTCCAATGCAATGCTCTGAAAACTAGGCTTTTATGCAACGTTCTCCTTGGAAATGTAATAAAATGATCAGGCTGATTATATTTAAATTCTTTGAAAGCTTTGTGATTTGTCACACTTGGTATCAGGTTCACTATCACTACATAATTAGCCAGATTTAAGATGGGCTGTTCTGACAGCAGCATGAGCCAAGGCTTCCCATACTTTACTCCATATCATCCTCCTGGGGATCTTTAAAATCAACATTTACTCCCTCCCAAAGTAATTTATGTGAAGTCTGACATTCACATGGGAATACCTGAATTCCTCCGGGAATTCCAATATTAATCTACTAGCCATGTTTACCAGATCTATTGTTGAGGAAATTATAAGCTGATTGTTAATTGTTTTTTTTATAAAGACATCTGGGAGAGTCATGCCTGAGTGCGATGTGACTGCAGGCTGTCTGTGTTACTATAGGTAAGTCTGGGTTTTGAAGAAAACACGACTCCTTTAGCTACATGGAAACATTAAGAAAGACATGGTCAAGATGGGTCCGTGTTCTACGCAGTCATCTCCTACCTGTTTTCAGTGGATCTTCCTTTAAAAGGGACCATCTTCAGGCCTAACACGATAGCATAGTGGTTAAAGTCCTTGCTTTGCATGCCTGGGATCCCATATGGTTGCCGGTTCTAATCCTGGCCCCGCTTCCCATTCAGCTCCCTGCTTGTGGCCTGGGAAAGCAGTAGAGGACGGTCCAAAGCCTTGGGACCCTGCACCTGCATGGGAGACCTGGAAGCTCCTGGCTCCTGGCTTTGGATTGGGTCAGCTCCAGCCACTGTGCTCACTTTGGCAGTGAACCATTGTATGGAAGATCTCCCTCTCTGTCTCTCCTCCTCTCTGTATATCTGCCTTTCCAATAAAAATAAATATTTAGAAAAAAATGGGGGACCATGTTCATGTATCATTTACAATGTTCTCTTTATTTAAGTAACAGTTACAAGTTTAACATTCTTTTATTTATGTGTATCATGGCACTGTAGTTCTAGGCCAAGGTAGAACATCTATTATCATACTGTCGAGGGGTATTTAACTGTTTCATTGGGAGTAGAGATGTGACTGTAATATGTCTCCACTCCCCCATATATGTTAGGGTCTAGAATACTATTTTTTAACTGATGGAGAAAAGTAATTCCTCATGGCAGACTCAACGAAGTTACCTGTTACTTCATACTTGAAAAGATTTAAAGTAGCTTCAGTGTCAATTTCAAATTCTGTAGTGTAAGAAACTTTCTTAAGAGAAAACTTGAAGATTATGACAGCAAAGGTAATTCTCCCTTCAGAGCAGTAAAGCATTTGGCATTCTTTTCTAAGAAACTTCCCATTTAAAATATATATATATATGTTGGGATGCTTTTCTCAATTAAATCATAACATCTAACAGAAAAAAATATTTTAAAATAATAGCTTTGGCAACAAAATTAAACAAGATATACAACAAGATATACATTTTCTCAATTGCTGTGGCAAACTGTTCATGTATACATGAAGCATGTATATCCTGACTCTAAACTGCTAGTTTATAGATGAAGATACAGATGACATGTTGGGAGCACTGCTTACTTTTGCTGGTGGTTTTTCTCCTTTTCTAACAGCTTTGTCTGTTTCTCCATCTGACCTTTCCGGCAAGGGGACAGTGACAATGTATCAATCACTTCCTTGCTGTGCTTCAGTGGAAACCCTGTTCCATGTCAGGAAGAATTTCCTGCTGCTGTATTTAAGTGGCACATGTTATAGCAATGGACAAAGAAGTGTGAAAGAAGGGGAAAAAACAAATTAAAAGAAAACCAAATGTTCTGCCAGGAGGGGTTCGCACTGCTTCCTCCAGGCTCCTCTTTACTTTGAAGATGTCTTTATGGTGATTAAAACTATAAAAGATACTAAGACCTTTAACTTGAAACCTTGGCTCTGTTGCATTTATATTTTTTAAGATTTATTTATTTATTTATTTATTTATTTTATTTATTTATCTATTTATCTATTGGAAAGGCAGATATACAGAGAGGAGGAGAGACAGAGAGCAAGATATTCCTTACATTGATTTATTCCTCAAGTGGCCATAATGGCCAGAGCTAAGCTAATCTGAAGTCAGGAGCCAGGAGCTTCTTCCCAGTCTCCCATGTGGGTGCAGGGTCCCAAGGCTTTGGACCATCCTCTACTGCTTTCCCAGGCTACAAACAGGGAGCTGGATGGGAAGTGGGGCCCCCAGGTCATGAACTATCACCCATATGGGATCCCGGAGCATTTGCAAAGCGAGGCCTTTTGCTGCTAGGCTGGTCCCTATTACATTTATTTTTAAAGATTTATTTCTTTAAAAGGCAAAGAAATTGTGAGCTAGATTTCCATCTGATGGTTCACTCAGCACATAACCACAACTGTCCTAGCAGGTCCAGCCTGAAGCCAGGAGCCAAGAACTCCTTCCTGGCTACTCAGATGCAGGACCTGGGCATTCCCACTGCCTTCCCAGGGCCATTGGCTGGCAGCTGGGTAGGACTGCATTCCCCCACAGTGCTGACGCTTATTTTGACATGTTTTTTGATTTGCTGTATTTTTTTATTTTTACATAAAGCTTTCTTGAGATAACATTTTTAATTTACCTTAGAGTCAAAGGCTTAATATTCCTCTACATAAACAACTTAACAAATAAAACTTGAAGACTGTGGTTCTCCAGGAACATAGGCAAAGGTAATGAACAATAATCAAACGCAAAGGCATCAATTCCATGTTGTCGATAAATATAAACTCCTTTTCATCCCAAAGATTTCATCACAAACCAATGGTTAAAATGAAGTTATAGAAGCATTAATTACGCCAGAATTAGAAAATCAACTTTGATCATTTATGCCAACAATCCTGCACAGATTTTTCCACCGCAGTTTTTCTGGTTTCCAAATCAATGAATGTCCTATACTTCACGGACGGGAAAGCAATGGTAAAAGGTCTATTTGGTGAGGAGGGCATTGTGGCACAGAGGGCTAAACCACCTCTTGAGATGCTTACATTCTATGTTGGAGTACCTCAATCAAGTTTTGGACGCTATCCTTCTGATCTAGCTTCCTGATAATTTGCCTAGGAAGCAGCAGGCGATGGCTCAAGTACTTGAACGCTACAACTCAGGAAGATGGTCCAGAAGGCTTTATTGGATCATGGCTACAGGCTGGTCCAGATCCAGTTGTTGAAGGCATGGGAAATTGCTGTCTCTACCACCTCTTTCTCACATGGCTTTAAAAAATATCTCTATATAGACAGATACAGATATAGGTATATCTATATAGATATATATAAAATACATATCTACATCTACATATCTATATATATTTTATTCACTATTTTATGTTGCTTCAGAAAATTCCAATATTAGTGTGCCTTACAACATGTGCTGATCTTGGGGACAATGAAAGGCAAGCACCGTGAGAGAGGGAGGGGATATCTCTGGAAGTTCATAGATTTACTGGTTACTAGTCTGCCTAATTATTCATTTTGAAATAGCAATTCATTTACTAGATTAATGATTTTCATCTCCCAAAATGGCACATTCACTTTATGATTGTCAAAAACCGGCAGCTTGTGTTTAAAGATGGTAAGTTATCTAGAAGACTGCTCATTCACAACAGGCAAGAAACTTAGTCTCACTTTGTTAGTGAAAATTCAAATATTTAAAGTTAATGACACGCATTGAAACCTGACCAAGGAAACCTTAACGTTCCCCTCCATTTGGCTAAAATCTAAGATGTTTTTCCTGTGTCTCTAGGCCCCTGACTTAGTGCACTTGTAAATCTTCCTGCCAGGATCCTAAGATTTTTCACAACCTAGACCTTCTTTCTCAAAGGTCTGAGAGACTTTCCTTCAGGACAGCAAGATGAAGTTATCTGTGACCCAGGGAACAGCTGCAAGTACAGGTAAGAATGAACTTCATGATAAAGTAAGCAAATACATGGATTCAAATGACTCAACTAACAAAATTAGCAATTATATATAGAAAATGAATTTTGCAATCTATGTTAAATCTGAGGGTCACATTTAATGTGATGGCCCAGTGGCTAAATATTCACCTTGCAAGCACCGAGATCCCATATGGGTGCCGGCTCACGTCCAGGCTGAACCAGTGGATGGATCTTTCTGTATCTCCTTCTCTGTGTAAATCTGCCTTTACAATAAAAATTAAATAAGGAATTTTTATTAAATGTGAATATTTTGAAAACTTCCCACAGCAAGGTTGTGGCATAGCTCATAAAGCCACTGCCTGCAAAGCCTAGCATGCCATATGGGTACAAGTGGAGATCTGGAAGTTTCCATTCCCAGTCATCTCCTTTTCATGCCTCTGGGAAAGCAGCGGAGAAGGGCTCAAGGCCACGGGCCCTGCACCCATCATGAGAGATCTGCAAGAAGCTCTGGGCTCTGTGTTTCTGTCTGGCCCAACCCGTCCCTGGTGGCCAATTTAGAGTGAACCATTGAGTGGACAATCTCTCTCTGTAACTGTGCCCTTCAAATTAAATAAATATAATCCGTAAAAAATGTCCATAAATATTGAAATATTTCAGAGTTTAAGGACACAGGCAGTAAATAATTCAAATGGTTGTTTCATTTCTCCATTTGTAAACACCAGTTTAGTAACTTTCCACAAGATGATTTTGAATCCTTTCAGACTGATAATGGGAAGTAGAGTGAGCTAATTCATGTAAAATGCTCCAATTGCTGAGATAGCCGGCTCCTTTAACATTTTGTCATTAATTATAATAGATTTTTAATTACCACTGGAGAGCTTTGTAATTAGTAGCATCTAGCTATATCATCAGTGACCCTAAGCTTTCTAATTGGCATAACACCTAAAAATTACCCAAAGCATGTTGTAGGCTTGCATCATGTCAAGAAACTGAGCTGAATTATGCTTGTTTTAGGGGGGCTGGACTTGTGAAATCTATCAAGGGTGTTTTGTGGCTCAGTGCTTTTTGGCACACCTTCAATTGTCCTTGAAGAGGCTAGAAAACAGGAAATTCACAAAGAAGAGTTTGTCAAATATGGTCTATATACTTATTATGGGAGCTCATCATTAGCTATAGAGGATCAATATATTTTGTATGAACCTATATCCATTTAAAATGTTTAGTCATCTAAATTATAACAGTGTGGTTTTGCAAATAGTAATTTGTAAGACAATTCAGTTAAAATCATGACAGTAACTTGTTAGTAAGATAAATTTTCCAATCCTTGTAGCCTTCTTAATAACACTGAATAATATGCTAAGAGAAGATGGTGAAAATTACAAATGTTCTTATAAGCACAATTGCTACACACAATGGTGGCTTCTATGTCCCATCTACATTTAAGTACAGCACAACTGCCGTTACTTTAAGCACAGCTAAGAGGGGCTACTTTAATAAACTCATTTCTTTAGGAAATTCTTTCTCACAACATGTCACACTGAAACCATTAAAGGAAATGGTTTCCTACATTAGGTGGCACTTACATTTCACTTTTTACTTTCAAAAGGTAATTTCTAGGATAATGTGTTGCTATCACTAATAACTGTTCTTAACAAAATGCAATGCTCTGTGAAGACATAAGATCCTTCTTGTGTCTTTGTAATCAAATTTGCTGAAAGTTGTATCTGTAATTTTAGAACACATTCTTTCTTTTTTAAAGATGTATTTACTTTTATTGGAAAGTCAGATTTACAGACAGAAGGAGAGACAAAAATCTTCCATCCACTGGTTTACTCTGTAAGTGGCCACAACGGCCAGAGCTGAGCCAGGCAGGCCCAGAACATATTCGTAATTCCATGGAACTGATTTGATACTTACAACATTGCCTTTTTTCTGAGTATATAAATTCAACTGAGTAAACATTGCCTTTAATGAAAATTATAAGTAATATTTTCTCAATTTTTCCCCCTTTGGCACTGTTAGGAGTCCTGGCTGATTCACCTTCAATTCGGCTCCCTATTGGTGGCCTGGAAAAGCGATGGAGGATGGCCCAAGTCGTTGGACCCTTGCACCTAAGAGACCCAGAGGAAGCTCCTGACCAGCCCAGCTCTGGCCACTGCAGCCATTTAGACATTGAGCCAGAACAAAGAAATTCTCTGCATCTTTCTGATTCTATTTAGTTCTGCCCTTCTGATAAAAATAAAGAATTCTTGAAAAATATATATAAAAGGGTACAGTGTGATGGCCTAGTGTCCTTGCCTTGCATGCACTGGGATCCCATATGGGTGCTGGTTTGTGTCCCCGCTGCTTCACTTCCCATCCAACTCCCAGCATGTGGCCTGGGAGGAGAGTAGAGGACAGTGCAGAAACTTGGGACCCTGTATGAGCATGTGAGACCCAAAAGAAGCTCCTGGCTCTTGGCTTCAGATCAGCTTAGCTCCCAAGGATGTCAGTTGGTAGGTGACTCAGGGATAGAGGATCTTTCTTTCTGTGTCTCCTTCTGTCTGTATGTCTGCCTTTCCACCTAAGATAAGTAAATCTTAAAAAAAAAATGAACAAATAATTTTAAGAATACATAAAAAAGACTTTGTCTTTGGTGTAGTAAATTTAGTTTCATAGGAACTATTGCAGAAGATGCCTAAAGGTGAGAAATAATAAGAGTACTTTAAAAAATATTTAATTTATTTGAAATGTAGAATTACAAAGAGAAAGAGAGGAAGGGAGGAAAGCAGGGAGGGAGGGAAAGAGAGAGAGAGAAGTTTCTTCCATCTATTGTTTCACTCCCCAAATGGCCACCACAGTTAAGGCTGCGCCAAATTGAACACAGGAGCCAGGAGCTTCTTTGGGGCTTCCCGTATGGGTCCAGGGCCATCTTTCTCAGGCACATTAGTGGAGAGCTGGATAGGAAGTGGAGAAGTTAGGACTACAGCAGGGGATGCTGGAATTACAGCAGTAGCTAAACCCAGTACACTACTGTGCAAGCGCTAGAGCACTTTATGGTAATCCATACATATTGAAAATCTGTAATACAGCATTTACAAATTTTATAAAATATCCGTGCATAATTGTCTGCTGTGACCAGAGAAGCCACACAAATTTTTTGTTTCTTTAGGAAATAACCAGGCTGATCAGGTTCACATTTAATATGTGTTTATTATGCTTAGGTTTTATTAGTATTTATTAATCAATGTATGTCATCAAATAAATGCATGTTTCTGTTAATGTGGGTCTGAATGTAGGAAATTCTTTTAGATTTTGTCTGTTAAAAAAATGTCTTTATTTGCCCTCATTCTTGATGAATAACTTGGTTGTGTCTAAAATGATTCATTTTTAATTATCTTCAGCAACTTGATAATATAACCGCAGTTTTCTGTTGTTGATAACAAATTTGTGACCATTTTTTTTATTTCTCCTGTGCCTTTACAGTTTTCTCTCATTTTTATTGAGATCTCTTAAGAGATCATTTAACAAGCTCTTTTAGGATCCCATTGTCACAGTCTTTAGTTATTTAGAATTTCAATCCATTTGTGCTTACGTATTTTAGAAATTTAAATGTGTTTTCTAAGAATGGCAAATGTTTCATATATTTCTTGTAACAAATCCACAATAATCTTAACAACATTTGGAGACCTTAATTCTATCCTCTATTATTGTCATTTTATTAGCGAGTTGTTATAGAGGCATGCTACTCAAAGTAAATTCATCTAAGGATACATACATCCTCTAAAACCATTGCTTGACATGACAGCCAAAATCTCCATAAGGCTGATGAACAGTAAGAAGTCCTAATTCGACTGAGAAACTGAAATTTTAGTCAGAGCAAAACTAGCACTTAACATCATGAAGCGATACATAAATGGATAGAGACTTGTTTTGAGAATTCACTCTCAGATACTTTTTCGTGACTGTAAATGTTGTTTTATTTGGCTAATCTCTGGGTTTTTGTAGACGTATCTACAGAATCAACTCCCTCTTTCTCTCATCCCTCCCTGACCAGCATTTCATGTTTCCCTCTATGTGATCCCCAGACTCTGAATTAAAAGTAATGTTTAAGGTTGAACTTTGGCACTCTTTGGTCAAGGTTTAGCCAAAGCTGTCTCAGATCCAGGGAGGACGGATCCACAGGCTGTCTGAGGTGGTTTCAGGTTGAAGGACTTCATCCCTGCTTCCTTTCTCTTCTAAGTCCACAGGGATGAAGCAGGTTGGAAACAGCTTTGCTTGTTTGTTTGCTTCTTGATTCAGAATTTTCGTGGGAAAACAGGATTTAAAAATCATCTCATTTTGATGTAAAGCCATTTAAAATCTGTGCACCTATTCATCACAATAAACATTCTCAAGTTTTTTTTTTATAATTTAATAAATGCTGTATCACTGGAACTGAATGGTGCAAACACCCATGCTGTTATCATAATGGAAATCTGAAATGCATTTTTGTAGGATAAATTCTGTTATCTTTTCTCTGTTATCACAGAACTGATAATCACCAGTTTTAAATCATAATTTTATCTCATTATATCAAGCATGCAACTTTAAAAGTTAATAATTTCATCACCGAAAATACAACCTAAAAGGTAACTTCCCCAGTGTTTTTAAGTTATTTCTGCTTCAGTGTCTTAAAAATAGTTTTTGATAGATTGCTTTAGCCTAAATTTTCCTCTCATTGTAATGACTAATATTAGAGATAATGTGATACTAAAATATGCTAATCTCAGAAGAGAGTATGGCTTACATTAAACCCTTCTAGAAATGAAATATGTATTTAATAAGACTTCCATTGAGTAAATAGGATCTTTTTAAATTAGTAATGTTCCCAATGGTATTCTAGGTAATGTGAAGATGCTATGTTAATATTTGGCTAAATTTACACGAAAGCTTTATTTGTATAACTTAACATTTTTTCATTAATTGTGACTTTCTATATATAATGATCTTCTGTAAATGATGAATACATTTTGCTTTGAAAAATAGCACAACATCTGCGCATGTGCATACCTGGAACGTGGTAATAATACATCGTGGCTAAAACCAATTCATCTCTAATAATTGCTTCTCCATTGGAATTCGTATAAAGGGTGATGAGTGCTCTCAGTCTAAAAATTATTATTTTTAAGGCACATGAGGGAAGCTGTAAAAAGTTGGCTTCCAGGTGGGAAGACTGTAATTCAAATGTTTACCATCCTCAGCTTTCTAACCTCTGAAATGTTAAAGGACATTTGTGCTATTTTAATGTATTTTTATCCTCCTCAGTGGGAAATTGTAATTTGCTATTACCAAACCCAAGATTTCCTGAAAAATTCATCTTTGTTCCTCTATAGGCCTGAAATACACACCTCTACAAAAGAATTTATGAGACAAGAGACTGACCGGTGAATAAGGAGTTGCTCCTTGTGCTGGAAAAAGTTTTTCAAAGAGCGTACCACTGCCCCACAATATTGTTATAGGGAAATGGCATAAAGGACAGAGACTGCCTTGACTCTTATCACAATGTAAAAGAAGAAAATAGAATGAGCAAAGCAGGCTGTATCAAGTCAGAAAGCTGCTGCAGTTGGCAAAGGATACAAGAGCAAAAGACCAGAAAGTTTGGTAGGGTGGTGTAAGCAATTTCAGGATAAATAAAAATTGACAGTATAGCAGTTAACCATCAACTAGAGGGAATGCACAAATTTTTTCAAACGAAAACAAAATTTTACATTCAAAGAGACCTCAGTACTTCCCCCCTGAGTGGAGACCTTTTGGATGCATCCTGTACACTTTTAAAAGGACTCATTCCCTTTTGTCATTCAGCCGGAGACCTGGCCCCATCTATCTATTGATTCATCTGACTCCTTCTGGTATTATGCTGCATTTTTTTTTGTTTCTTCCTAGATGTTTTCCCTTTCATTCTTTAATAAAGAAGGCAGACATTAATTACTATGAAGTACCAACTCTACGCGAACAACTACTCTATGTGAACAACTACCCTATGCAATACGTGTGTGTGTGTCATGGATTGCATAGGACTTGGCTCCATGACTCATGTAAATAGGTAAACCCTGAAGTTTTAAGGTAACAGATGATGCAAAGAGTAGAGGCAGCACCTCACTGTGGCCTGTAATGGGAGCTCCCTTGCCCTCAGAAGGTGGTTCTGGTAACAGAGCTGGCTATCCAAACATCACGCTGTACCTCTCCTCTTCCTGGTTCTCCATGTGCTCTTTCCTCCACATGTGACTCGCCACTGTCAGCCTCCACTAGACACCAAACCAAGGTGGTAGCTCCATGTGAAATGGCAACTTTCAAATGGTAAGCCAAAGACAATGGTTTTCTTCCCTGAAGCTTCCCTCAACTCTTTGAGTTAGAGAAATGAAAAACTGACTAATACAGTTTGATGTTGGGTGCCATCTGCATGTTTAAATGAGAAGAAAGAAATGTGACTATATGTGTTATCTTTCTGAGACAAGTGGTTTCACCAACAGAAGAGGGTTATTTATCTTAGTTAGGAGCCTTCAGTCCAAGCATTGGTGTCCCCATTGGTTTGGCATCTGTTGAGATTACTGAGCAGCAATGGTGGCAATGGTGGTGTGCGGTACAGAAGGTAACCCAGGAGACAGAGAGGTTGCATTGCAGTTCAGCCTTTAAATACCACCTTCCCACTGGAGAACTACCCCTCCAGGGGTATTCCCTGTGCCCTAGGGACTGCCTTCCAGCCCCCACTTCTAATTGCATTCACCGGATGTTATCGATGTGCTTAATACAATGTTTCCAACTAGTCTACTAAACTCCTGATGCTTATGTTTGCTTATTGAATATTTTTAGCTCTTTGGAGCTTTTTAAAAATGCAGAACCCTGGACCTGGCATTGAACCCTGGACCCAGCATGATAGCTTAACAGCTAAAGTCCTCGCCTTGCACATGCCAGGATCCCATAAAGATGCTGGCTCATATTCCAGCAGCAGGCCTTCTTCCCATCCAGCTCCATGCCTGTGGCCTGGGAAAACAACGGAAGATGGTCCGAAGCCTTGGGACTTTGCACCTGCTTGGGAGACCCAGAAGAAGTTCCTGGCTTGTGCCTTTACATTGGCTCAGTTTTGGCCATTAAGGCCAACTGGGGAATAAATCAGCAGACAGAAGATCTTCCTCTCTGTCTCTGCTCCGCTATGTGTATGTGCCTTTCCAATAAAAGTAAATAAATCTTTAAAAACAAATGTAGAACTCTAGGACTTATCCAAACACACAAATCAGAATTTGTTTTTAACTGTATCTTAGAGGATGTATCATAGCAGCTACGTATCCTAGCACATTCATGATCCATGCAATGGATATTTAAGTTCTATAAGGTACTTACATGTACAAAACTGATTCAAGTTTTTGTATGCTAAGTCATTATAATCCTTAAATTACTTAGGAACAAAAGCAGTAATTTTTTAACATAAGGAATTTACACCCCTTAGTACTATTAAATTACAATTTTACACTTTAAGATCCTGTGTGGTAATGCAACCATGATACAAACTATAGAGACATCCAAGTATGAATTTGTGTCTTTCTGATTTGACAATGAACTTTCTACTTGTAACGGATACACAAACCTGTGTGAAGATGTTGATTGCTATTAACTCATTTTTTATCATGAACTGCTTTCTCATACTTCATAAATAATTGAAGAGCATAAAACTGCTTAATGTATTTACTTTAAAAGGAAACTTAAAATAAAGTTGCAATGGGATGTGTAACAACTTTTTTCCAAGAAGAGACTTTATAAAGAGAATATTATTCACCAAGTTATAACATTTACAAACATGGCAACCACCTTCATAGGTATAAAAAAATAACTCAGGACAAACAGAGATTTGAAAGAACATAATATATTATCCTGAAAGTGTAAGAGAAAAATAAACCATTGTTTCTTCATTATCTGAGACAGTTTATAAAATAAAGCAGAGAAGGAAATACAAGCTAATGCTGATATATGTTTTAATTAAAATTTTATATTGATAACTTATTAATACAATTTTGGAATGGCTTAGATTATGAATTTGTTTTCTTCATAAGGGTTCTACAGTCCATAAAATATATGCACTTCATTTTTGGCTTCATATGCTTATCTGTGAACTACTCTTGTTTCTATCTATTTACTACCACTATTTCTAGAATTTATAGTTTCCCATTTATCATCACCTTCACAATGCAACTGCTGTTTCATAAAGACCTATATATCGTCTGTAGCTAGGAGTGAACAAATTTCCATTGTCACTTTTTGTTGCTCTCTCCCTTGCTTACAGACTGTGGCCATTTATCTCTGTGTTCATATGCAGAAATCAGCAAGTATTAAAGTGGAAGTTATTAAACAGAGCCTGAAACAGGACACCTGCCCCAGTTAAATGAAGATCTTTCCAGCATGCCAGTTCACCTACAGCATCTCAAATTTATATACTGGTGAAGCCAGAATCACTACGTAAGGGGTAAGATATTTTCTGATAGGAATGCAAAATGGAGAGTGTTATGTCCTCAAAGATATGACTAAAAACAGCGCATAATTTACAAGTGTTAGTAAGGATTCTGCATTTCTCAAAAGCCTCAAAGAACTAACAATTCTCATACAATAGACACCGAGTATCAAGAGTTTAATGGACTAATTTACATATCATACCATCACATTGTGTTTTCCTAGGTTTCTGGTTTCTTTGATTGTCCACAGGTGAGACCTCTACTCTATGGAATACTACTCAGCCAAACAAAGAATAAAATCCTACCTTTTGCAACAAAATGGTCCCAACTGGAGACCATCATGTTAGTTAAATAAGCCAGTCCTAAAAGGACAAACATCACATGCTCTAAGACAGCCTTTAGGCAAATTATAAAATAAAGAAATATAGGGAATCACATATACACATTTACTCTCACAGATCAACAGTGTAAGGGAGACTGACATATTGGGAAGTAAAGCTGCATTGCGGTAGGACTCCCATTTTGGAACATGTAAATACACCCATACAGCATGATACCTTTTCTTATACGTACCATGTAATGATACATTTAAACAGCAGAAAATTTATCTTAGAACTATTCCTAAGGGATCACACTTCTGTGATAATGTGGGGAATAATAATGTGGGGGGATAGGCAGAGAGGAAGGAGAAGAGGAGGGTAGAACCCCTATGCCTATGAAACTGTATCATGGTAAATACTAAATACGTTTTTAAAATTGCATTCTGCTGAACTCCAGCGTTATACCTTCTATTCTTGGAACTGAACTCATAAAATTAATATGCAAGCTCAGCTTTGTCTGAACCAGAAGCCACTACAGACTAAATCATCTTGCTCTAGGGATGAAAGTGTTCCTCTCTGAGGTACATAGTGATAAAAAATGACAAGTAAAGACAAGTCATCCAAGAAGCAAAACAAATCACTTCTTTGTAAAATAAATTATTGTAAATGTTTTAAACTATATATTGGATAGTTCTATTGTTGCAGGAAATTTGACACACCCTCCTTTCCTGTCTCACATGAAAGAGTTTTTTGTGAATGATTTCAGTGTGCAA
Organism: Ochotona princeps; assembly: GCF_030435755.1. Classification (NCBI taxonomy): domain Eukaryota; kingdom Metazoa; phylum Chordata; class Mammalia; order Lagomorpha; family Ochotonidae; genus Ochotona; species Ochotona princeps. The sequence continues at coordinate 14,612,288 of NC_080851.1, forward strand.
AACAAGATTTGTTTAAGACACAGTGGGAGAGAGGTCTCCTGCCGTAGTGTCAGGAGAGGGCTCCAAGACTGAAATCTTCATGACAGTTGACATTTGTAAGCACTATCTCTGGCAGGGGGACAAATGAGTCACTGGAAGGGCAGAACAGAAGGAAAAAAGGCACTGGCTCACAATGGGCAGTACTGGCTCAGGACAAAAAGGACATCAGAGGTGTGTGACTGGTGGCGCCCTACTTCCAGTCTGATAAGCTGAAAAACTGGGAACCATCCCTGATAGTAACTCAGCTATGGGGTTAGCATGGGCTGTGTCTCCTTAGTTTTGTCATGACAAGAACTCTAGGCGATGGGAACGGATAGGCTGATTCTGTCCCTTTGTTTTCCCTCAAGGGGACTGAGGGACAAAGCTAGGGAGAACGTGTTGTTGGAAGGGTAAGAAATGGGGAGAAGATTTTATACTGTAAAAGGTGACCTCCACTTAGGGACCAGAGACCCTAATTACCTATTGCCTATCTGACTCTTTGCAATATCTCTATTGCTCTACAGTTAATATTTCCAAAGTTAATCAGGTGAGCGCCTTAATAGTCTCGATCCTTTGAAATACACAACATGACTTCAGACAGATACAATGACAGAAGCAGAAGTCTGTGATACAGCTTATCAAGTGAGGCAATCTTGTTGACTTTTAAATACATCATTTTTTTCTTCTGTGTATTTATTAGATAATGCAGAAATCTACAACTTCTCCAATTAAATAATGAAACTGAACTATGAATGTGACACTTAGTCTATCCATGAAATGGACACTGGTGTTCCCTGAAGTGTTGTTGTAAGGTACCCTGCATGCTCAAAACTGATTCAACTTTGTCTTAGCTAAGTGGCTATTTTCCAGATTTACTCAGGAACTAAATGACATTTAAAACCTAAGAAATTCAAACCTTTCCCCTTCTATTCTTTTCTAAGCTATAGGCTGCAATTAGGAATTAATAATAAAGGAAGTGAAATAAAAAGATAATAATAATAAAGTTAGTGGTATCTGTGAAGTATTTAAGAAAGTGGGCAGTTTCTGGTGATAGAAAAACTCAAGAAAATCTTACTACCAAGGAAAATCAGACAATTCTTCTGAGGAATACAACTGAATACAAGTAAAAAACAAACAGACCGTTTTGCCATATGTGCAACTGTGAGTAAGCAACTTTACCACTCCAAATTGTGGGGTCCCAAGGCTTTGGGCCGTCCTCGACTGCTTTCTCAGGCTACAAGCAGGGAGCTAGATGGGAAATGGATCAGCCTAGACAAAACTAGTGCCCACATGGAATTCCAGGCATGCAAGCTGAGGATTTAGCCACTAGGCTATCATGCCAAGCCCATGGCTTTTTGTTTTGTGGAGTATGGTAGAGAGGATTACAATTCTTCCCTTTGGATGGGATTTGTCCTTGCCCTTTTTTTGATTGTTAAGAGTTGTTCTGTTCTTGCTTGTGCTTAGAAGATATACTTTCACCACTTGGTCCTATCTTTCTTCTCCAGAGCCTCCTCCTGATGCTAGGGCAAGAGGTTTCTATCTCTAATAAATTTGCTGCAGAAAAACTCCAGTGTGGGAGCAAGATTTGGGGTTGTTCATGTCTTTCATGTTGAAATTTTGAGTAACACAATAATAAGCCATTTTATTTTAAAAAAAGGTATGGAATGGTAGAACAATGCTGTGAAATATCTTACAACGGAATTCACAGACCCCATCCAACCACTCCTACATAAGAGGAATTTCTGTTGCTAAATGAAAATAATGCCACATTTTATACTAATATCTCATGTTTACACTCTCATGGTTTTATTCTACACAGATTAGCAAACTGTCGCTTTCTTTGTTCAGGAATGTATTCACAATTTCCTTATTTAATTTGAAAACTACCAATGCAAATACATTTTTATATTAATATATATAGTTGTCAGCTGAATTTCATGGCCTTATTACAAAATGTGTTCTCGACTGTCTTGTCCTCCCTTGTCTGTGAACTTTTACTAACACATCAGGACAAAAGAATTATTCAACCAGGTGTTGTTCTGGCCAAGTTGTGAATTGGGAATGAATTAAGCATATATAAAATGCTCATTTTCAGACCCTACCGTTCACTTGTCAGCAAATCTCTTGGCCATGTTCCAGCAATCACAGGTATTTTCCACATGCTGCACAGGTCAGAACCAGCAGGGCAAGTTGCCCCGTTACCTACTTTATGCCAGTCACGTCAGAAAGTATGAAAATCATATTTCTGTTGTCCAAACACTAAGTTAATAAGGACAAAAACAAACAAACCAAACCAAAGAAGGAATGTTGGGCAAAGTTAAGCAGGAAATGATGACTTTCTTCAATGATACTATAATATGGTACAGAAAAAGGAAAAAAAAACTGCAGTGGGAACACAGCTCTTACTGCAGCAGATAAAGAAGAGAAAATGTGAGTTGGGATTGCTGAAATCTTAGACCTTGTCCTTGGAAAAAGTAAACTTTAGATCGTTTTTAACAACAGGAAAGGATCTTAGGATTTGAAACTAGGGATTCAACCTACAACACTACTTTTCCTGAGGAGGGAAGATAAGCATATTATCTCCATCAGAGTCCCCATTGCAGGTGACAAACTGATGGGCTTCTAGGGGTCTTTGGAGAAGACTCTGTTGGGCTGTAAAGCTGTCAGGAAGCCTTTGAAAAAATTTACATCACAAATGGGTAGAGAGCATTCACAAAGGCAAGCTTTCTAAAGTAAATGTTCTAGGGAAAGTGAGGTTGGAGCTTGTTGGAGTGAAGGAACAGCCTGCTGTATGTTTAGCCAAGCCAAAAAGAATTCCAAGGCCATGTTGGACAAAGATCGTGAATTTCTCAGTGCAGACCAGAGGTGTTTAAATTCGGTTGCACTCTGCATTCTTTAGCGAATTTTTATAAACTATTAATTCCTGGTGCATACTCTTGGGTATCTGTTCTATTCCTGATCACATACTTTCCTACTCCTTGAATCTACTTTCTTTATTACTCAGGCTGTACATCAGCATCTACTTAGCCCATATTTCTCCATTTTGGTGTCATAAATGTTAACTGTCTCAGCTGAGAAGCTTATCTACGATAATGTGCTAATAAAATTAGGATAATGCCTTTTGTTTAGGAGATGTTCTTGCAGTCCTCCTGGGTTTCCTAGTAGCGACCTTTCTGTTCAGATTAGCATGACACTACTCTCATTTCATTCTCAGCCCTGACACAGAGGAAAACATGACTCATAAGGTGAAGGGTGACATGTATTCAGGTGGTGTATGTGTTTTATATGAGTTGTTCATTTACTCTATTAATTCCAGTACTGCAGATGAAAATTTCACTATGGATCCCTAACTTATGACCATATTCTCCTTTGAGAAACAGGTGAATACTCAGAACCATCTCAGGTAAATGCAAAACTACATACATCTACAACATTTTATACAGATCCTAACACCAATTTTAAACACCAAATATCTTCTATTGTGAATGATCTAAATAAATTTGCTTACCAAGTGACTAAACTGCTTTTACTTTATCTACTGTAGGCACAGATGAACATTTTGCTAACCAATGTCTCTCTTCAAAAGTCACAGAAAATATAAGGAACCCAGTAATCTCAAACAAGTCGATGTGTGTCAGTGACTGTAAATAAATTTACATTTGTGAATTTACTGTTGTCCCTCTCAATTCATGTTAATTCCCGTGAGAGAATTTTTTTAGTAGTTTTTCTTTTCCTTTTGTTATGTGGTTTGTGCTATTGGACTAGCGAGGTTTGGAATTCCAGTCATCACACTCACGAATGCCCTGGCTCTTCGAGAGGCCGGTGCAGTGTAGTGGATCATGACAAACTGAAATGGAATTCCAGCCGTGTGAAGGTAAATTTTCCAGCCGCACTAGCACAGATTGAAATAACTCACTCCTGACTGCTGCCGCACAGTGTCAGTCCATATCTCAGAAGGTAGCTATCAGGCACTGGGCACTGCTGCCTCCTGCAGACAGATGGAGACGCTCAGTGCAAGGTAGAGGCTCAGAAAGTCCGGGAAAGTAACTTACAGGGAACAGTTTCAGAGTCCACATTTTCCACCCAAAATGAAACTTCAGAAATATTTGTACTTGCTAAGTGCACTGTTGCAGTTTAACAATGTGTCCTTGCTCAGGCCTGATGAAAACTAGATGGGCGTTTGTGAATGTTCAGTATTTGAGCACAGACTAATAAAATAGGGCAATATCACAAGAAAACTAGGAATGCTTGTCAAGTTTCATAATGAAAGTTGAAATAGTGAAAATATTTTAAACATTCTTCTCAGCCTTAATTAGATTCAACAGAATTTTATGTCTTTAGAAAAGAATCAAATTACTAAGTTATCCCAAATAGGAACTAGCCTTCTACAAAAATGAAAAGTTTCACTCTTTATAATTGGCTTCTGAGAAATAAAAAATTTAGAATGTTAAACCATGATGTGCTGGAGCCACCTCTTTTGGAGCTGCCTTTTCCTGGTCTGTGAAAGCCAATTAGGCACAAATCTTCACAACTCCTTGATCAGCAGTGTCATTTTAATAGCTTGAAATAGGCCATAGTAGAAGTAGTTAGCCCAGAAATTGTCAAGACACCAAAATTCCTTCATCTTGCAGGCCAGGTATTAATCATTTATTGGCCTACAGCTGAGATTATGATCGGATCAAAACCACCACTGTCACACAGCATAGATACGTGTCAGTAGGCTCGGGGGATGTCAATGTGCCCACCTCCTCTTGTATCACCTTGCCATCATGTGAGATGTTGTTAGACCAGATTCTGAGAATGGTGTTGCATTAAATAGTAACATGAGAAAGTATTCAGACGTCAGATCCTCTAGGGTCAGTGAAGTCTTCACTCCAGCCATTAACTTGTTCCCGTAGGGAGCTAATCCAACTCCCGGTGAATCCTGTGAGTTCACAGTAAGTCCTCCTTGCGTGCTGTCTCAGCTTTGCTGTTGTAAGGCTCTGTTTAAGGGTATCTACACCATAAATACTCTGGGAAGGTAAAGACAATGTCTCCCCCGAGGGCATATGACAAATGGTCCTTAACTAGGTTAAAAAAATGTATATTTACCAGTGGTTTCTTTTGTAAGATCGAGGACTTTTTCTTTTTAGTTTTTTTATTTATTTTATTTTTATTGGAAAGTCAGATATACAGAGAGGAGGAGAGAAGAGAGGAAGGTCTTCTGTTTGTTGATTTACTCCCCAAGTGGCCACAATGACCAGAGCTGCACCAATCTGAAGCCAGGAACCAGGAGCTTCCTCAGGGTCTCCCTCATGGGCGCAGGATCCAAGGCTTTAGGATGTCCTCGACTCCTTTCTCAGGCCACAAGCAGGGAGACGGATGGGAAGCAGGGACGCTGGGATTAGAACCTGCACTCATTTGAGATCCTGGTGCGTGCAAGGTGAGGACTTTAGCCGCTGGTTACAATGCTGCGCCCAAGATTGAGAACTTCTTAAGGCCAAGATTTTTCAGCTGAAAAATAGACCCATTTTCTATAAAATATCCAAGTGATCTGGTCTCCAAATCACACCCTATGAGTCTTGAAGGTCAAGAGAAGAAATGAAAACTTGAAATTTTTTTTGCCAGCTATACTGGAGTTTAAAACGTTCCAGGCCTGGCATTGTAGCCTAGTGGCTAAAGTCCTTATCTTGCATGCACTGGGATCCCATATGGGTGCTGACTGTAATCCCAGCAGCCTCATTTCCCATCGGCTCCCTGCTTGCGGCCTGGGAAAGCAACTGAGGATGGCCCAAAGGCTTGGGACTGTACACTTGTGTGGGAGACCCAGACGAAACTCGGGGCTCCTGGCTTCAGATTGGATTCACTTGGGGAGTGAATCAATGGATGGAGAAATCTTTCTGTGTGTCTTCCTCTCTGTATATCTGATTTTCCAATAAAAATTAAAAAAACAAAATTAAAAAAAATGTTCCATGCTTTTGGTCTTGGATTCTTGACTCTCAGAATAGTATACATGAAACCACAGTAAGATAATAACTTGCAATTGGTATAAAGCCTCAGACCCTTTGCAGCTATTGATACAGAAAACCTGAAGAGAATCCAAAGCCATGATGACAGTCACGTTTAAAGATGTTACACTTAGAGTATTGCCAAGTGAGATCTGCCCTTGTGTGTTTATCACAACAGTCAACACAAGGGATCACACAGGCACACATCTGCAGATGAATGGAGAAAACTGTGGCCTATGAACACTATGAAATATTGCTCAGTTTTAAAAATAATGAAATTCTATATTGTGCAGCAATAAAGACGTAACTTCAGGACAACATATTCAGTGAAATAAATAAGGCCCACAAAAACAAGTAACACTTACTGTCCCTTTTGCTACTTTTTTTTAAATACAAATTTTTTTAAATTTCTTTTAGATTCAATTAATTTTATTGGAAAGGCAGATTTTACAAAGAGAAAGAATTTCCATACACGGCTCCTCTTCCCAAATGGCTACAATGGCAGCAGCTGAGTCTGTTCAAAGCCAGGCGCTTCTTCCAGGTCCCCCAAATGGGAGCCATCCTCCCAGGCCACAAGCAGGGGGCTGGTACATAAGTGAAACAGCACTTGGGATACCCACACCCCAGGCAGACAACTAGCTGGCTATGCCACTGCACCAGACCCACACACTGTCACTTATCAGTAGATATTAAAACGTAGATCTCATAGAAATGGAAAATGGAAGGGCTAGAGTTGTGGTACAGCACATTAAACCTCTTGCCAAGAGGCTGAATCCCATATGATCACCAGCGCAAGTCTGGCTGCTGCACATCGGATCCACCTTTCTGCTATGCCCCTGGGAAGGTAATGGAAGATAAGTCAAGTGGTCAAGTGTGTAGCACTCATGTAGGAGATCCAGAGGGAATTCCAGGACCATCTGGGGAGTAAACAGTTAATGGACAATTTCACTCTTTCTTACTCTCGAACTCTACCTTTCACAAAAAATAAATGATTAGGGGCTCGGCAGCGTGGCCTGGTGGTTAGGGTCCTCGCCTTGATCCCATGTGGCCGCTGGTTCTAGTCCCGGCAGTTCCACTTCCTCTCTGTCTCTCCTCCTCTCAGTATATCTGACTTTGTAACAAAAATAAAAAAATAAATCTTTAAAAAACATAAATAAATGATTAAAAAAATAAAATAGAAAATTGGAATCATTTTTGTCTGACATCTTCACATCTCATCATGTCAACCAAGCATGATAAGAAGAAATACATCAGGGAGTCGGCCAAGAAGGATAAACTCCCTGTGAATAAATAGGTGCACAAGAAGAGGAAAGGTCAGGGCAAGCTCAACAACCTGATTCTCTTCGGTAAAGCCACATACAACCAGTTCATCAAGGAAGTCCCCAACTACAAGCTCATCATAGCAGCTGTGGTCCTATAGAGACTGTGGTCCTAGAGGGCCTGGCTGCCCTGCTGAAGCTCCTGAGGAAATTTATCCAAGTGTTTTGAAGCACAAAACTCAAGTAATGTACACCAGAAACACTAAGGGTGGAGGAGATACCACCTGATGATGAAGATTGATGCACAGGTCCAATGAATTGTACATTTGAAAAAATAAAGCCTTATTAAGTCAAGAAAAAAAACAGAAAAAGAAAAATGGAATAGTGCTTGCCAGAATATGAGAAGGGTGTAGGAGGACAGAGGGAGATATGGTGCACGACAGGAGGGTAACTTCTAAATTCTAGTACAGTGGGATAACTATGGCTTACAACAATTTTATAGTTCGAAACAATGGGTAAAGAGGATTTTCGATGTTCCCCAACAGGCAAAATGTTCGAAACTCTTTTAAATGATGAATAGGCCAATTACCATGAGCTAATCATAAAGTATATAAATGTTGAACTGTCACCTTGTACCCTACACTTATATGCAGGTATTATATATAAAATGAAAATAAAATACATCAAAATAGCACATATATAAACAGGCTAGAAATTAATTCACTGTTATTATCAATTTTAATATTTAGAGCTTTTATAAAAGTGCCAGTTAATGATTTTCTTTAGTCTTATACATTAAAATAAAAATAATGTTAGAAAATATTAATATATATGTTTGGTCTCAAAATCATTAACAGATTCTTCATTAAAATATAAGCAAATAGGTTGTTTGTTACTGAAATCGAAAATATTCAGGTATTTAAGAACCTATTTATTTATTACGTGCATTTCATAATTTTGCATTAGTGATTATTAGAACTGAACAAGATGGCATTACTATCCCTTTAATGTGATTCAGTCTCCGCCCCTTCCCGACCACAGGCTCTCAGCCTCCCTTTTCTCAAAGATTTGACTGTAGAACATTTGCAATTCTAAATTCTTTCTCTGTCTGTGTGAGATGGAAATACTCTTCCAGCCTCTAGCCAGTTTCACAGCCCGGACTATCACTTTCCAGGGCCTGAGGGTCTTCCTTTGTAAATAAATTAGGGACCACATTTGCCAGTCTCTAACAGGGAATGAGCCTAACTTTAGTAAGTGCCTGTTCACATAGTTGGCCTAATCATGTTGACCAGCCTTCCCACCAGGTTCCCTAGTACTGTCCCCTGGAGCTTAAAAACAGATTTTATTTCAATAGAGTTCAGGTCAGTCTGTTTCCCCTGTTATAATAGCTTTGGATAAAGTCTTCTTGTCTAATTTGTCCAGTGTAACTTCTCATTGCTAGAACTCAATGATAATTAATGTTTTATAATAAGTCCCTAGGAAATTACATAACAAGATGAAATCTGTTTTTGGAAAGATAAAAAATATTTTCTCGACTTATACAAAATTCATACTATGTGGATAAATAAAAAGAATCGCCACATCTGAGACTTCAACAATGTGAATAAGTTTTTTACAAGCTCATCATCTAGAGGAAAAAAACAGCATAGAAGACAAAGTATATATGAAGAAAAACAGGTTGAATTTGTTTAACTTGCAAAGGAAGATTTTGATTAAGTTTTTGTCTCCAGTTCCATTAATGAAACCAGGAAAATCATAGCAAGAGAAGTTAAAGTCTGATTAAAAGATAGGAAACAAAGAGAAAGAATAATGAGGCAATTCCCTGGACACAAAGCGCTTGCCAGCAGGGTGCCTTGGGGGATCAGCACTCCACAGGCAATTCAATATATCTCCACGATGTCTGTAACTAGGAGGGAAATTTATGCTTTGGTTACTTGGGACTTTGTGAGATCTCTGGAAAGACCTCTAAAAAAAAGAAAAAGAGAGAAAAAAAAAAAACACTAAATAATTGGTTTCAGGCAGCAAATGAAACTCAGCCCAAGAGTAAAGTATGTCATATTAAAACGATCAGCTTAAGCTATTTATACTCACTTGTAAGTTTTAAATTAGTTGTAACCTCTCAGAAAATTGACCTGAGTCATCTCAAGCATTCTCAATCAAGACATCTCAAAGTGAAATAGAGCTCATTTATATTAACAGTCCAAGTACAAGCGAGTTCATCTTTCACCATGACAGCCATGGCCACATACCGAGGGACAGGCTGAGTCTGATAGATTAGGGCACTTGACAATCTCCCTTCCACTGCCAACCTGTGGTCTAAATTTGAAAAGCCACTAGAACATTCTAAAAACTCTTTGAACTGCACCTGACCTGCAAAACATCTCCTAATTAGGAATCAACACTATCACTATTAAAAGGGTAATTAAGACATCTAAAACAATTTTGAAATATCACTTAAAACTGACTGCTCAAGCCCTTACGGCAAAAAAAACAAAAAAACAAAAAAACAAACAAACAAACAAACAAAAAAAACACTCAGCCTCTACTCTTGCCTTGTTCCTAAGTATCTTTCTGTTGATTAGAACACACTGGTTTATACTGTAATGTTCATTTTAAAATATTAACAAGTTTAAAACTACCAATTAAAATGCAAAGTCATATTTTGCAAGGAAGTTGCTGGAATCGAATGCCTATGTTCAAGAAGATTGTAGAACACAGCAAATATTACTCTAAAGTTCTATCACAGATTTTTTGCCGGGGAAAGTTATCTGAGTTCTGTCTTGGGACATTAATTTTTTCATCGACCCAGAAATGGTACTTTTCACAAAGAAGTTGCATGTTTTCCTTCAATGTCCTACATAGCCATGGGGAAATTGCTTTTACACTCTTAAAAACAGTATCTTACGAAAAAAAAAGAATGGTCCCATAGCACCCTGGCAGGAAAATTATGCTAGGCTATATAGGCTTGGGGGCTCTCTCCACCTGAACCCAAATGAATAACTTCTTGTAGGTAGGAGCAGACCTGAAGAGGTCACTTGAGCGGCATGTTATCAGTTGCTGTAGTGCCAGTCTTGAAGATTGCAGATTAAGGACAAGAAGTAACTATGGCTTGAGTTTGGGTCTCTCCCAAATTTGCATGATAAAATCTGAACCCTTAAGGTGATGGCATTAGGAAATAAGGCTCTTCAGCATTCTTTAACCACCCTTAAGCATTGCCACTGGAGGATGCAGGAAGTGGATAGCCTGTGTGGTCCAGAGTGTTCTAAGCAGATGCCTTAGTGTTGGACTCCCCTGCCACTTGTACCCGGGAAGTCAGAGTGCACTGTTGATAAACAATCCTATTGGCGGCTTGTTGTCACAGCGGCTCTAATGTTCTATGGTGATAGCACAGAAAAACAGCACACGTAGTAACACAGAAAGTAAGAGAAGAAATGATGCAATCTTTCTGGGACTTTGCCTGAAGGAGGCAAACATCTGACAACCCCACAGCTAGGGAGGGTCAGAGTCTAGATCAAATGCAAGATTATTTGTGATTTTGGTTCCCGAGTTATGAACAGAAGATGATATTCTATGTACAGTTAAATCTTAAATGCCAAAACTAATTCTTTAAAAAGAACACATTTTTTTCCAGAATCATAGAGAAAGTTGGATGAGTAGGAATATTCTGGATTAAAATGTTCAAGAGTTTCTATTTGGACGCTTGGGATATTACGTTGTCGGTGATTCCGATTTTGATCGTTGGAATTCCTTTCGCTCCAACAGACACAAATGCTTCCTCTGAGAGTCTTATTTGACGGTTCTGTGTGGCCACGTGCCCTCCTGGTAATTGTCCACCCTGTGACTGCAAGCATCTTGATGAACTCTCAAGAAATCAAGTTGTTAGCCTGTATCTTTCACTGCTTGCCTGTCTTTTCTCTAGCTCCTAAAGAAAAATATCTGGTATTGAAGAGAATGTTCTATCTGGAAAAACCTGCCACTAAGAAAAATGAAAGTGGTTAGGACACTTGGCTACCAAAGTTCGAATAAGGAATGTGATTTGATCCACTTCATTTTTATTTCCTTCTACAAAAAGTGACATAACTAGCCAATATTCTGGATCAAAATTCAAAATGACAGTATTTTCTTCTGCAACATCATTAAATAGAGGTTGGTTTCATTTTGCTTGAAATATGCCACTACTTTGTTACCCAGTGTAGACTCAGTTCAAGTTAGATAAAGCACAGAGGAAAAGTACGTAAAACTATAACTGCATTGGAACTTGGTTTTTGAAATAAAGAAATGATCAATAATTCATAGTTGATGGCTGGAATACATCTCCGCATGCTGAACAGCAACATCATCTTTATGGACATTTCTGGAATAGGAGGCATTCCAGGTGGGTCACTTTTAACTAGCTACGTGTACTCTTTCAAGGGGTCAAATTTTAACGAAACTATATCCATCCCTGTTATCAACTGAGATGAGAAAAAAATAGAAGCAAAGAAAGTAAATTGAGGGCAAGAAAAACCATAGCCAGGAGGCCCAGGCGTCCTCGGCCAGAGGAGGGGGAGTGTGGAAAAGGAGAAAGCGAAAAAGATTGTTCTTGAATGCATGGTCTGCAGCTTTCTCAAATAGGAATAGTTAAAATAATTCAATCTGTGCACAATTACTTTGCCTGAATACTATAAACAACCAGAAGGACCAGACTGAATGCAATTAGACAGGATATTTGCAATTATGTAAAATGCTAAATAATTCTATCATGTTTTAAGAGTTTCATATTTCCATTTTATAGCCTGTTCTACTGATTTTCCATCTTCGCCCTTACCAGCAAGTTGTCACTTTATTCTGCTGACAGTGTCCTTGCCTAAAACTACGTTCTGTCGCAAACACCCATAAGCTGAGACATCAGATAAGTTTTAACTACATCAGCTCCATATTTTCTTGCAGTTTACAAAACTTTCACCTATATTCTATCACTTTATTTTGTTTAGCACTGCATTGGGTTGGGGCTGACTTGTGATGAATGAATATTTGGAAGTCATTAACATGCACTTACATTCACACTAATAGAAGATTAATAGAGAAAAAAAGGCGCTCTTTGAGTTACACGCATAGAGTTTAGTATGTGAGTGTCCCAACAAGTTTTGGCTAAACTTGGACATCTGTTTTAATGACTTTCATGATTTTAGTCACATTTGGTTGTTGAAATTATTTCACTGTTATTACTGGCACTAAGAATTTTGAAAGGGGGATGGAGGAAACACTCTTGGAATATTGCTCTATTCATTCATAATAGTAGGAAAATATGAGGGTGGTGGTAAAACCCAGCAAAACTGGCTTTAGGGCCCAGCGCGGTGGCCTAGCAGCTACAGTCCTCACCTTGAATGCGCCAGGATCCCATAGGTGTGTGGTTTTAACCCTGTCAGCCCCGCTTCCCATCCAACTCCCTGCTTGTGGCCTGGGAAAGCAGTCGAGGACAACCCAAAGCCTTGAGACCCTGCATCTGCGTTGGAGACCTGGAAGACGTTCCTGGCTCCTGGCTCCTGGCTTCGGATCTGCGCAGCACTGGCCATTGAGGTCACTTGAGGAGTGAATCATCAGATGGAAGATCTTCCTCTCTGTCTCTCCTCCTCTGTGTATATCTGACTTTGCAATAAAAATAAAAAATAAATCTTCAAAAAAAACCCAAAACCTTGCTTTGACTTTTTCCTGTTTTTAAGACTTATCTATTTGAAAAGTAGTGTGACAGAAAGAGAAAGAAAAAAAGTGAGACGGGAAGATACGGTGAGCTTTTCCATGCACTGCTCCGGTACTGCATCAGCCACCACAGCAGACCAGGGCCAGCCTGTAACCAGAAGCTGCGCCCTGCTCTGACATGTGGGGACTGGGTGAGTGAAGCTTCTCTTCTTGAGATCAGAAATGTTGAATTCTCTAAGAACTAGCAGAAACAATGTTTCTTAGAAGCAATATTTACAGAGGGCAATGTGATTTTCAGTGTGTTAGAAAAGCAAAGCCACGTGTGGTGGGGTAGTAAGATGACCCAGGCGGGCGAGTGGCCCACAGGCTCAGCGACCGAGGCAGCCGCTACCGAGTACAGCACCTCCGGGTGCCGTTTTAGCATCTGTTTTCCTGCAGAATTGAAGTCAGCGCGCATGTTGCACTTTCCACTTCGTCTGTCCTGATGCTGCAGACTTCCAGTACTTTTAATCAGTCACAAAAACCTGGCTAAAGCAAATCAGATAAGAAGGCAATGCTTCCCAGATTTTTCTAAGACTCTCATCTCACTATTTTTCTTTTTTTGAACTTCATTGTCTTATGGCCTCTGAACTAACACACCTAGGCTAAGAACTGAATTCTCATCTGAACTTTTCATCTACTCACTAGAGTCACGGACCTCCATTTAAGGGAATATCACTGTGCTGACTCTCACGATAACACCAGTTCAAGATGAACTCCATGTATTGCCTCCAAAAAGTACTGTCTCCAAGCTTTACCTCTAGGTGGGAATGAGTGGTAGTAGCAGCAGCTGTTTACACTGGAACCCAGGACCATGTGCTGCCCGTTTTATGAAGTATGTGCGTGGTGAGCAGTAGAGAATGGGGCTGTGGAAACACTTAACTCTTCATATCCTGTTGGAACATAAGGATGGAAAGGTAGTATTGGTATAAATAAACTTTGATTTAATGATTTTAATGCTCAAGTAGCTGTGTGAGCTTGGAAACAAGTTGCCTATAGAACCAAACCCTGTGAATATTCATTAAAATTTCCTATTTTTAAATGGGACATATCAGACTGTATGATTGATAATTGTCTCTTTGCTTCAGCAATCATCTAAAAGCCTCGGCATTTCCTTTAGTATTTACCAGACGTTATTCTGGTCTTTATTAGAGTAAGCTTATTTAGGCAGAATGGGTAAACTTACCGAAGCAGAAGTTCTGTCTCTTTAGCTCTGTTTACTACCCACTTTCATGAAAGGCAGGTGAAACAATAACCCAGGCACGATCATGCCTCTTTACGCACTGACAATGGCAAGTGACACAAAGCAGTACACGATGGCAGTGATATTTGGGGATTAAACACCCATTTCCTTAACTTGTTCTATGTGAATCATTTAATCTTTCTCCCTGTGATATTTTTATACTCTATAAAATATAAAAATAATTGCACAAGTTTTGATTTCTTGGAGATACTATGTGGGGATAAAGGGTAGGGTTTGCTTTAAAGCTCTTTAGAGAAAGAATATTTTATCACAATGTCTTCATTATTAACATTTATTTCCTGGACAACTTACTTCACTATGTATATTTTAAGTGTTGCACGTCATATTTTATTTATTTCCAAGGGAAACTTCAAAAATGACTGAAAATGGTTTTGCTAGTTTCTGCAACAAATAACCGTGCCGAAGGATTTCATGGCTACTAAATAATGTGTCAGAAATGGTCTGTTTTAATTAGCACACTAAGAAGTATTTCCAGGAGATTTTCAGTCTGTAGTTCTAAAGCAGTAAAAATTGGAAAGCTCAACATTCCTTACAGCTGTCCACACAACAAATGGCTCTGACCCTTGCCGTGACCTTTTCCATTTGTTGTTCATTTATCTAGAATGTCAGCATTCTGTATTTCTAGGTAGTGCTGTTACATGGAGAGTCACATCTATTGCTTTTACTTTAGAATGTGCCTGTGTGTGCGTGCCTGTGTGTGCTTCAAGGCAGATTTGTTTGAACTTTGAATCATCTTTAGATATAGTGGAAAAAAAAACAAATTTCAGGAATTTTCCTATGGCATGTTTTGTTTTGAATGGTTTTTTCTGGCTGTGTTAAAGTAAAATATTAGCATAATAATGCATGATAAATTCATCATGTTCAGTATATATCATCTTACCCTTCAATTCATGAACTTTTTTTAACAAAACATGAACATGAACTGTATTCATGTGAACCTTCAAGCACCGTGTGTTTAAGAAGTGAAACACATTCCTTTTGATTTAACAAATAAGATGATGTTATTCTAGTTAATTATTAAAGTTCTAGGATTAGAAGCTAACTCTTCTGTGTTTTAATGTTGATTAAAAAAACTAAGCAAAGCAAAAAAAAATTACCTTTTCTTCTTTGTAACTGTTTGATTGTTGGCTATGAAAGTGAACACATTTTGGGGACCAACGTGATGGCTCAATTAGCCAATCCTCCCCTTGCATGTGCCAGGATTCCATATGGGTGTCATTCATGTCCCCCCGCTCCACTTCCCTTCCAGCACCCTGCTTGTGGCCTGGGAAAGCAGCAGAGGATGGCCCAAAGCCTTGGGATTCTGGGCCTGTAAAGGAGACTCAAAGGACTGGCTTAACTTGGGCTGCTATAGCCATTTATGTAAACATTCATACAACAAAAGCACTTATTTACTTAACTTAATGAATGCTAATTGCTAATGGACACTGTGTAAAAATTTATTCCCTCCAAAAACCACTAGTGGCATTATAAATGCATGTCCGACGTGGGGTGTAATGTTGAAAGACACTGCATCTGTGCTCTGAGTCGTCTGCTTTCCAGTCCACACTGCTTACACATCTTGGATAAAGCTTTCCTAATGTCCAATGTAAAATCAGCTGGCGTATCAGAATTTTGTCTGCTGGAAACTATCTTCCGCATTGGAAGATGTGGTTTCCTAAAAATGCTTACATGTGCAAAGTAAAGTATCTGATACATCACAGTTGTTTTTTTTTTTTTAGAAGGATTTACTTTATTAGAAAGTTTTACAAAGATTAGAAGAGACAAAGAGAAAGATCATTCATCCACGGTTCTACTCCTCAAGAGGCTGTAACAGCCAGAGCTGAGCTGAACTGAAGCCAGAAGCCAGAAGCTTCTTTTGGGTCTCCCTTGCAGGTATAGGGTCCCAAGGCTTTGGGCCATCTTCCATTGTTTTCCCAGGCCACAGGCAGGGAGCTGGATGGGGAATGAATGGGGCAGACAGGATATGAACTGATGCTCATATGGATCTCGGTGCCTGCAAGGAGAGGGCTTTAGCACCTAGGCTATTGCGCTGGGCCCAACAGCTGGGTTTTTCACTTTTTAAAAACTGTATTATTATTATTATTATTATTTTACAGTGTGGTTCCATATGTTCTGGGGTTTTCCCTCCCTCCATTCAAACACCCTCCTCTCACTGATTTCCCCCATATTACTGCAGTATTATGATCCTTGAGGGTTTTTCATTTTGATTTAGTACTGATTACATTCAGAGCCGATGTACTGAGTAAATGCAGTGATAGCACTGCAGCCTGTGCTGCGTCACAACATCAGCCCGTTCTGTCAAGCGCTTCGCCTTCCCTTGCTCTCCCGCAGAGTGGCTCCACAGAGGTGCTGACGCACTCTTCCCTCACCGCAGCGATGGCCATGTGAGTCACTTCTGTGATGCTGGGGTACAGAGGGTGCCAGTGGGGGTTGGTTCAGCACTCAGGGACTCGCAAGCTGGAATGTGTGTGTGTGTGTGTGTGGTTGTGACATGACCAGCACGTCCAGCAATAGAGGAGGGGTCACTCGGGAGTGTTTCCGTTCTTCCTCCTCTGCAGTTCGTTCACGCCGCAGCAAGGTGCCAAGCCCTTGCGGGTGAGCCACATTGGTCGAACCTTGCAGTATTTCGCTCTTGCCCACTTCATCCTCCACTGTCATTCCCCATGTGTGCTACCTGTTTGCAAATCCTTGTCTCAGGATCTGCCTTTATAAGGAACCAAGACTAAACTAAATACCTAATAAATATGGAGAAATCAAAACTCTGGAAGATGGATGCAATTTTACTAAAAATCTATGTGAATTAAATAATGTGGCTTGCAATCAGGACATAATTGAAATGAGGCAAAAATACACTTTTAGTAAACGGTAAAATATTTAATCAAATAGGTAATTTAAATGGGAATACATTAATAAGTATGTCATGAAAGATGGTAATGACTACTTTGAAACTTTGGAAAATGAATATTATTTTTGATTTGATTTTAAAACACATGTTTATTGGCATGTGTCTATTTTACTACTTCAAAATTTAATTTATGTGAATAATATTTAAATGAGATAAAGTCTTAATTAAAACAAAATCATCCACTTAAATAAAAAGGAGGGGGAAAACATCAACTCTTTAGGTAAGAAAGCCAAATGATTAATCTGCATATGAAAACTAATTATAAGAAAATGAAATAGGTAAATTAAAAAATGATAGCAGATTCTCAATTATGGATTAGCAGAACTTTGGAAGCGAATTTCAGAAGCAAAATTTGGAAGTATATTTCTCAGTGAGTGCTGTTCAGGTTAGAATGAAGCAGCCCACTCAGTGACACTGAAAGATGTCTTTATAGTTTGCCCCAGCTACCACATTTTATACATTATATCACAATAAAGCAAGCCAAAATGCAGGAAAAAGGTTATCCTTCCTTGCAAAAGCATTTTCTCCAAGTTTATATTGAATAATGAGAAATGTGGAAGCAATCTGAACATAAATTAATATGGCTATTTATTAATCTCTCACTATGCAAGCTCTCAGGAAATGAGGAGGCAGGTGTATTGTAGAGTGTTGAACTTTGCACTGTGTCCCATCTTGGGGTGCTTTAGGTTGAATGCTGGCCGCACTCCTGACTCTAGTTTCCTGTGGAAGTGTACCCTGGGACACAGCACGTGAGGACTCATGTGCTTCGACTGCAGTCACCCACACTCAAGAACCTGATAGAATTTCTAGCTTCCATTGGATCCATCCCCAGACATTTGAGTAAGCAGTGGGTAGGCCTGCTCTTATCTGTGGACACATTCCCTCTCTTTCACATAAAGTTGTGATGATAATTAAAACATAAAAATAATCATTTAAAAAAGGGCCCAGCACGATTGCCTAGTGGCTAAAGTCCTTGCCTTGCACACAGCAGGATTCCATATGTGTGCTGGTTCTAATCCCAGTGGTCCTGCTTCCCATCCATCTCCCTGCTTGTGGCCTGGGAAAGCAGTCGGGGATGGTCCAAGGCCTTTTGTAGGCTGTTTAACTGTGATGATCCCACAGGATTGCAACAGATGTATACTGCAATGAGTCTCCAGCACTTTCCCAAGGTACCACGAGCCATTCCCTGAGCTGACTACACTGCACAAAGGGAACTGCTGAAGGAGCAACCAGAACCACACCTGAGTTGGCACTGATGTGCGGTGGGCCAGAGTATAACTGTGCTTCCCTAATCTTCCACAAACAGAGTGGAAGAGCTCAAGTACTCGTCAAAACTAAATAAAGTAAAGTAAGACTACTCTATACTATGCATATTTTCATACAGAATAGGATTCTTTCCAGAAGAAAGTGGGCGTTTTCAGAGAAATCCTGAGCATTATATCAGGCAGATATCAAATCCTTCCCGATGCTTGTAATTACAAACTACATAATGTGGGTCAAGTTACTTGCTGGCTCTGATTTCAAGCTACCTCGATTTAAAATTAAGGATCAAAGTAGTAAATTGAATGAATATTTACCAGGATATCTGTGTAGGGTCAGAATGGTAATTTAAGGTTAGTATGATACAATATATTTTATCTTGTACAATAGCCCCAAATAGGACTGGTGAGATAATAACACAAAAATACAAATTCTAAACATAGCACCTGCTAAAAAACACCCGTGGAAGAGTTGAATCGAAGTTCTCTTCTCCTGAATCTGGGTTAGTTCGAGATTTCTTTGGTTAATAATGCTTGGCAGAAGTGACAATATCTGCACTTCTGAATCTAACTTTGAGATGGCTGGCAATTTAGAACTCATGCTTTTTAAGGTAACCCTGTAAGACATACAAAGTCATCAAGGTCATTCTTGGAGGAGCGACGTTTGGGGGGGCTGGGCAAGTGCACTGAGGTTCCAGGTGTGAGAACAAAGTCATTTTGAAAACACATTCTCCAGCTTTAAATGTTCCAGAAGCCATTACGTGGGGCACGCAATAGTCCCCCTCTCACCAGTGAGGGGTAATTTGCTCAACAACAAAAGAATGTTTCAAACCATTGAAGTGTGGAGGAGTTGGTTTTCTTGCACTAGAAAACTGAAATAGTTAAAAACTTTGTTCTCAAAAGAAATATGTATGGCTTTGGATCGACTCCACTCTGGCCATTGAAAGATCTTTCTTTGTCTTTCCTTCTCCCTGTAAATCTGTTTTTCCAATAAAAATGAATAAATCTTAGGGAAAGAAAAACTAGAAAGTAATGATTCCTAAGGATATTATGAAGTTTTTATGGCAATTGTATGTGCATTTGGAGATGCATCCTCTGGTATAGAGCTCATTTGATAGTCTATTGATAACTCTATCTTATCTATTTATTAATCTCCTGTATATAAAAGGCTTGTATTGGGACTCATACTCACAATTCCTACAGCATACAATTCTTAGTCTCTATTCATAGTGATTCCAAACCCTTCCTGAGATATTAATTTGGTACTGGAACTATTCCAAAGATACTACAGATCAACAAAGTATTGTTTAAATCCAAAGGGAAAAACCACATATGCTCTGATTGTCCTTATTAATAAGTCCAACTTGGACACCATGAATATCCAGTATAAAAAGTTTATATATAAGACCTTGAGAAATAATAGCTTCTTTTTGAAAAGATATACTGTTGTTTTCTTCCAAATCAGTTACATAGCTTTGTCAATGTCCAGTGTCAACAAGGAATACATTCCCTTTCAGATTTGAGCCCCAATTATAAATACGACTACCAAATATGTTTCAAAACTTCTTTCAGGTCAATTCCAGCGAGACATAAATGTATATTTAGAGTAGTGCTTACATAAAATTTTGCTTCTGAAAGGATGGCTCACAGAGTTTAGGGAGGATTAAGTGATCTACCAAGGCTGGTAAAACTCACAGAACCAAGCAACTATAAACTGTTAACCATTCTAAGGGATGAAGAGAGTAAAAGGGTATGGAGCTTTGTTTCTAATCTCCTGGAAACTTCTTTGACCAAACTAAACAGAAACAAAGATGGGGCATGTGGTTCAAGACAGTATTTAGAGGAAAGAAAAAAAAGTAGAACACATGACAGAGCTCAAGGTCCAAGCAGATGACAACCAATGCACTTCCTGCCTGCTGTTTCTGGCAGTATTGTTGACTTGATTCCTCTGAATGGCACATGGCTTAGTCTGCTGTTGAATAGCTGTCAAAAATACTTGCCGCATTTAGAATAGACTGCCTTTTCAAGTCAAAATGCATCAAATAAAGGGTAAAAGGAAGTAAAAATGCGCAAATTTTAGAGGAAACATTTCAAAGAGAAACTCATTAGAAAAGTGCAAATTGCCATGATGTATACAAATATGAATATATGCACATCTAACTAGTGATACATCATTTATGCTACTCAGATCAGTGGAATTATCAAGGTTTCCATCACCATGGGTGGGTATGGATGTGGTCACCAGGAACCTTCCTTCAGTGTTGCTGGGAATGTATTTTTTGTTAAAGAGACTGGGAAAAATTTCATCAACCATAGAGGCCCACTCCCATTCTACTGAGATCAGCAGAACTGGACAGCCTAAAACTAGAGCATCAGTCAGTCTTCATGACAGGTTGCAGCAAACTTTGCTCTCTCAGGAGATGCTGACCTATGAGCTCTGCCCTGGACTTCCTAAGAGACAAATCCTCCCTTCATAATTGCAACTCCCGACACCAGAGCGGATGAAAGTCCAACTTGTACTCTCACTTGAAGATTGTGAATAAATCATATCCTTGAACACTCCTTCAGCAACTGCCAGGAAAAGTGGTTTTTGCAAGTTTAACTTCTGAGGGTAGATTTACAGAGAGGAAGATCCACATGGACCATGTCTGCCCCAAACAGTTTTCTTTTTGTGAGACTTACTTTGGGCTGGAAAGTTTTAGTGTACCTGTTGTTCTATATTTGTGTGTGTGTGTGTGTGTGTTGCTTTAACAATTTAGAAGGAACAGACAGCATTTTTGAGCATATAAACCAAGCAAAATTCTCTCTCTCTCTCTCTCTCACACACACACACACACACACACACACAGATCTTAGTCTTGTGGCAAGCACTTCAAGTTTCTGCCTGTGATGCTGTCACCCCATATTATAGCATTGGTTCAAGTCCCAACAGCTCTACTTCCCCTGTTCCTGGGAAGGCAGACAAAGGTAATTCAAAAGTCAGAGTTTTTATATATATATATATATATATATATATATATATATATATATATATATATATATATATGTATATATATAAAGAGAGAGAGACAGACAGACAGACAAAGATATACCTGCACACCCACATGCAACACACATACACATATGGCTGCAAATGCCTGGGTCCAAACCCAGAGACCAAGAGTTTCCTGCAGCTTTCCTACATGGCTGGTAAGGGCTCGAGGACTTGGGCCATCTTCAGCTGCTTCCCCAAAACAATTAGCTAGACTGGAAGTGGAGCAACAGAGACCCCAACCTTCCTCTTTCCCCTTGCCTGCTACTCTCCATCTTTTTTTCATTTTTGAAATAACACATTTTAAATTTACATTACAACCAAGGGCTTAATGCTTCACCTATATAAATTTTGTAGCCTTGGAATGATATATCCACAACCCCTCCCTGCCCCCAACCTCATCCCAGTCCTAGTAATTATCAATCTACTCTGCCTTTATCTACTCAGTATTTCTGTCAACAATTTTAGCTCTCACAAGTAAGTGATATCATGCATTATTCATCTTTCTGTGCCTGTTGTATTGTATATATAGTCTTCCAGGTTCAAGCACGCTGTTGCAAATGAGAAGAATTTCCTTAATGGCTGAAAGTTCCACTTGTCAAAATAGTTGCTAGCAATTTCCAACATAGAAACATTGTCAACATAGAAACATATAAATACTCATAGAAAAATCATTATTAATTTCAAATAACATGAACTACAGCATCATTATTAGAATAACTCTAATTGTTCTATCAACTACAAGCTAAATAGCATTAGAGGCATGCAACGTAGTGATGATCTTTTCAAATTGTATAGACAGGTGTTAAAATTATTATATTTTGCCAAATATGATCAGTTAAGAGATAGCATGCAACATTTGCAGGTGTTGGGTATGAGTTTTTAAAATACTGAGGTTTTAGTAGCCATTAAGAAGAAACTGTGTTCCCTTGAAAGTAATGATACATTTATCTTTTGTCGAGACACGCAGCTAAGTGGAGAGCTTGCTTTTACTAAAAGTTCAATTATGGTTTAATATCTCCATATGTATGTGTTCTGTTCCAAACCATAATGTGACATATAGAAAGTATATTCAGTAAAATCTAGTAAGCATTTATTGAGATTAGAAAGGGCTGATGTAACTAATGTTCCTTGGAGAATGGAGAAATACTTGCTTTTTACTTTCAATAAATACAAACTTCATGTTTTTCAGATATGCCTGACTAAAAGCAAATCTGCCAAACATTTTTGGCTATGACTTGATATTTTTATGTAAGCTCAATAACAGGATTTAAACATAAAACTGAACAGCAAAAAAATATAACTCAGATGGTTTCAATTTCCAGCCTAAAGTAAAATCTATTTTACAATAACTAGAAATTAGCCCCTTTAGTACGATATCATTACTATCATTTGCAAAAGACATCACCATTTAATGAATATACATTATTCTGAATATTAATTTCCCACTATTATAAAATGTCAGGCCAGCATAATGGTTGGCCTTGTCATCTTACAAAGTTCCATGGCATGACAGAAAATTTGTCTCTAAAGAAAACTAGTGAAGAACTCAAACTACCTCAATATGTTTCTTGAAAACGTACGTATATAACAAATTCATACAAAATATTTTGAGAACTTTTCATATTGTTGCCTCATTTCCAAAATGGTGTAACCAAAGTAAGACTGATTTTGTGCAAATGTAAAATTGTGTGTTCAACTCTACTGAGCAAAATTGATCAGTACTCAGATTTAACACAGTATACTTAAAATAATGACATGTATTTTATGAAAGATAAATAAAATTTTAAAAGATGAACAGTTTCCCATCTTCACTTTGAAATACACATGGGTTACTCAAAATAATACATTGTTCAAAATTGGAGATTAAAGATTCAAAAACAAACCAGGATCTTGCAATAAATTTCCACTTATAACAACAAGTAAGTTTCTAAAATAAGCCGAAATGTTATGGTTAGGAAGAGAAAATAGTGAACCAATCTGTTGCATATAACTCTGGCTTCTTGAAGCAAGAACATCTATCTGAAATGATATGCAGAAATGCAAGCAGAATTGTTGGGAGTGGTATTTTCTAAGGTGGATGAAGCCGATTGTGTCTCTCTCCCACTAACATGGCATTTCTTATTTTACTTTACCTCCCTAGACTCACTATTTTTCAGTGAGGAATGCAGTGTAAATTCCAAACATACTTCAGAATTGCAAACAAATTGTATGTATTTTAAGTCTCTATAAAAGATATTCAACAACGGTACAGAAAGTCCAGGAACGTTAGCACACATTTTTCAAAACTTAACAAGACACAATGAATGAACAAAGGAAGAGAAATGGAAATTTTCCTGAATAATAAAATCTACTAAGCATACTTAAAAATATCCTACGATTGCAAAACAGAGTGTAATGAGGATAGTTTACTGTCAGGACAACTATTGGCAACTATGTGGAGTTGCCAATATTTCTTCTATGTTTATTCCATGAAGCCTCTAGAGTAGGTACTAGGAATCCTCTTAAAATAAGCATCATGAATTCTGCCTTTGAGGAGCTGGAACCACTGGCAGTGTCCTTTGGCCCTTGATGATCCATTGTTTTATGGAAAAGACAGAGCCTGAGACAGAACTGACCCAGCAGTTGTAACTACCATTGTGTGCTGGCTGATGCAGAGTCCAGACAGAGCTGGACCCAACACCGGCAAGCACACACAAGAGTCAGGTCTGGGATCATTTCAGATGAGATTTCTTTGGGGATTCCCCCCAACTGAATCACTAAACTCGAAACTTTAATTATGGGGAGAGTCACAGGATCTGTGGTCTGACTGTGGAATGCATGTGTCAGAAATGGGCCTCCTCAGTAGCTTAGACGGAGCAGTAAATGCTCCTAGATGCACATGGAGGAGATGGCTGTCTGTTGGAGACTGCAGAAAAAACCTGGTACCATAGTAGAGGAAGGAGGGCAGAAAAAATTAGTCAACTACCCCAGCCAAATGTGGACAGTAAAATCCCGGGCAAATGGAGACTGTAAGGTGGACTATGTCAGTGAATGGATCTTGGAAAGATTTCCTTATCCTTGGATCAGTGAGATCGACAGCATTTCAGAACTACCGAAACAACTTGGGCGAAGTCTCAGAGCATGCTCCACATCGGGGGGGGGGGGGAGGGCCCTGGGATGACACTGGGTGGCACTTCCCCATCCACAGGTGCTAAGGTTGCTCGTAGTCACTTTTGCTAATCTGTGACCCTTCTCACCCCAATCAACTGTGCAAACATTGTAAAAAAAAAAAAAAAAAAAAAAACCAGAAAAAAGAGCATCACAAACTTCTCTAATTAAACTTACAGTCTATAATAGAGAAATATTGTATTGTCAACTTTTAGTCACTGCAAAGGTAGTGAATGAACCCCAGGAATCTACACACATTTATGTTGAGAGAAGGAGAAAGAGACAGAAAGATTAACTATGGAGATTAGCAATCATTGTCCTTTAATATTATTTTCTAAATCATTAAACTTTTTAAGAATTAATCACTGAAAATATGGGAAAACTTAAAAATTAGAGATACATTTATTATTGCAGATTATAAAAATTATATATAATATAGTCATTGTCTAAGTACAATGAACTATTTAAGATATGAATGCATGTACACTAAGTATATAAAGTTTAAATATTTGTTAAAGGAATGAAATAAATAGAAACAGAACAAATGAAAAAACTGACATATTAGGTCATACTAGATAAAACAAGTTGAAGTTACACTGAGTTGGGTGGGCTGAATTCAAAGGCTCATGGGTTCATAGGGAGACCTTATTTTTGCAAAGACATCCTGGGACAGGATCAGGTGATTGACATCATGACGGTGTAAGACAGGGAATTTAAAACAGGTTCCTAGGACCACCAGAAAGAAATTAGAAAGAACACAGGAAATAGTTCTCCCTAAAACTTTCAGAAGTAACGGGATACCGCCAATACCTTGATTTCAGATTTCCAGCCTCCACAGTGTGAGAGAATAAATTTCTGCTGTTCCCAATACTTTGCTATAGCTTCACCACAAACTAAGACAAATAAAACTATGCACTGACTTTCCTGATGTGGTAGGGCATGTCAGTGTCACATGATACAGGCGTATTTCTGAGGTGAAAGGACCTTTGGTTGTTAAATTTTGGGGAAGATAACATACATTGTACTTTAAAATTGCTGATACTTTGTCAATGTTATTAATACTTGGCTTTGACCAAAATGCATATTCAAGGTCACAGAATACGTGTTTTGGCTGCAAGGTGTTGATTCTGAGTTTTTAGCTCTATTATAGTTTTTAAATCTGATCACAAAACATTTTGACTGATAGAATTATTTTAAATTGGAGAGCTTTAGAAGAAAGGAATAATAATTGCTCCTAGGGGAGCAATCTCCACTCAAAGACTTTCTTAGTATTCTTTCATTAATCAGTGTAAAGCTGTCAAGCCATTATCAAAACTGTAAACCTGATTCCTATTCAATGACTGTCAAGGCCAAACATGACATTTACTGAGCTGGGAGGGGAACTCACACACATTTTTCATTTATGTGTATATTTATAAATGGAAGATAAGCATATGTTTAGCAGCATTCTTGCCTCATTGCTGCAGTTCATAAAAAAATTGACATATAATGTTAGTTATGTGCCTATTAATGAAAAGCTCACTTTGCTTATTTAACCAGATATCATAAATAGGACATCTCTAACTCTATTTCTTATACTTCTTACTTAGTTATCTGAAGTGATTTGAAAGGCAAAGAGAGACAAAGAAAAGGTAATTCCATCCCCTGCTCCAATACTCAAATGCCACAACATTTGGAGCTCGGTCAGATGGACATCAGGAGCTCAGAACTCTAGCCAGGTTTCCCACACTGGTGGCAGGGACCCAAACACTCGTACCCCCAGTGGTACCTTCACAGGTAGCTGGAATCAGAAGCAGATATAGTGATAGAACACAAGTACTCTGTTGTAATATGAGGTCCTCCCAACAGCCTGAACTGCTGTGCCAAATACCCATTTCGGACTTCTCAACTTCAGCATTTATTCATACGTGCCACTCTGCTTTAGCTCTGAGAGCAAAAAAAAAAAAAAAAAAAAAAAATGATGCTTTCATGCTGTCAAGAGCTTTTGATGGGCAAAAGTCTCACGACAGCTTTGCTTTCACTAAAATTACTCTGAAAATTGGCTGGAAAGTATTAATAAGTAAATATATGCCAGCACAGTTTTATATTATATAACTTGAGCTTTTATGATAATTTGTTCTTAATCTGTTCATTTATGTCTCTCTCCCTGACTTCCACATCATCATTGTCTTCATTTAGTATCTCTGACTTAACGTGCACTGGGCTGTGTGACAGGGTGTGTAGTACATTAGTTCATGGCAAAGTATCATGACCTCGGCAATTTAAAGCCACGGAAATTTATTTCATATGGTGCTGGAAATCAAAGTTCAGCAGCCAACATTAGTGAGATCAATATCTAGAGGGGGCTTTTACTATCTGTTTCCTAGACGGCATCTCAAGCAACTGAAAAGTGAACAACCAAAAATTGGTCCCAATTCCTTAGAAGAGGTCAAACCTCTGTGATCCAGTCACTTCCTAAGAAACTGCTTCTTAACATCAGGCAAGGGCTTCAGCACAAGGGCTTCAGCGCATGAAACCTGGGAGATACTCAGGTCACTGAAGATATGTGACACTTAAACTTCATGGGAAAGTTGAATTTAGGAACAAATTAAGTTTCTTGCAAACAAATTTTGAAATATATGCAGCTTTTTTCACAATACATATTTTTCCTGAAGTTTTCAAAACTGTTCCATGCATACATTTCAAAACTATTTTATAAATAAACCCATCTTTCACTTACATTTTTCCATGAATTTTCTGTATTTCTTTGTTGTTGCTTCGAATACAGGGTTTACTTTTGATTGCACAAAGCAAATTGTACTCTTAAATTATAGTGCGGTATGTAATCGATGGTATGTGATGTTAGTGTGCTTACATAGTGCAGAACAAGGACACTTTGTATCTATTTTTAGAGGTTATCATTTCATGCTCAATGATTCCTATTCATTTTTCCAAGCTCAGCTTAGTTATTCTTCAATAATCTCAAAATGTCCATCATCTCCTCAGGGAATTATTGCTATGATATACAAACCCAAAGTTGACACATAACAAACCATACCCTATATCATCTCCATTCCATAGGGTAAAAATATCTGTCCTTTTGATGGAATTCCACTCCATAGCTAGGTTCCTAATGAGTTGACTTTGAGGTCCACTTAAAATGTTAAAAATTGGACCTGACCTATCGAGAATAAGACCTCAACAAAGTGTCAGAGAAGTCCCTATGCGAGCCTTGAAGAAACTAAATAACACTGTGAAACACTTGGAAACTTCAGATTTAGAACCATGAGAAACTGAAGTCTACCAGAAATTTGAATGAGCTTGCTAAAGATCCTTGAGCTAAAAAAGCAACTGCAGCCTCCTCTGGGATTCACTTCAGTAAGATTCCAAGCAGAAAACAGGGAACCCAGTTCATCTTTTCCTAACTCCTGGCCTATGAAAAATGAAACGACAAACTATTATTGCCCTGGTTGGTAAATTTACAATAATTTCCATACATCATTGAGAAACCAAACAGACTTCAATCTTCACTTGGATTTTTTCCTTTCATATTTCAAAAGAATTAGTTTTTTGTGTTTCTTCAGCATTGCATCAACATGGACATGGATATACTGACACTCAAAAAATATTTAGAAGCAAATAAGTACGCAGGAAACTGCCGGAAAATTTTACACACTGTAATGAAGTGAAAAATACCCCAAACACTTGCACTTCTAGAGGTGATTTTCCACATGATCTGTTCTGAATGTATGTGTTGACACCATCTCTCACCACTGACAAAGTCCCCAATGAGCCACAGTCCTCTAAACACCGATCGGACACGTGTGTTATCTTCTATATGAAATACCTGATGTGTTCCTTTCTGCCTTGCTGTTCCCCTTGCCCCCCGCCCATTTTCTTGCGTTCACCTAAAAAACACACACAATAAAACAAACAACTAACTGCTACATTCTTGTCGCCATTCATTGACCTAGACACTATACAATCAGTAAAGCTTTTAAATTCTGCTTCTCATGAGTGTTACCTTGGGTATCAGGAGGACGGAAGAGCTCTCTCGGTGTTGCTGCCACGCACAATGAGTCACAATGGTATGAGTGCACTGTCACTTACTTTTTGCTGTTCCATTTGGATTTCTCCACTCAGTAGCCACAGACACCAACCCTGGAAGTCATTCAGCAAACAGTAGCTAAAGATAAAAGTGAATATTGCAATTTCAGTTCAGAGAGCAACCAAATTATATTCCAGAAAGACATTCTGATTCTGAAATTTTTTGATATGATGTTGACCAATGAAACCCACATTTCTACTGCTTTCATATACAGTTTTTATCATTCTTCCTAATTGGTAGGTGTTCATTCAAATTTTGAATGTTTGTATACAACAAAGGATAAATTGGTCAGATGAGACTTCTGACATATCATGTTCCTCCTTCAAGGATGTAAGTTCAATGGAAATATAATTTACAGCATTTCACTGTTCCTCATTTTATTTGCTCTCATCTTCATTAATCATTAAGCTCCTTTTGTAATGTCCCAAATAGGACTATAAAAACCATTATATAGCAAGTAACCCCTTGGGTGAAGGCTATTACTGACCTATAATTTTCAAAGATGTGGTGGGTTATGAGGTCCTTTCAAGGAAGGTACTTGAAATTGCATAGAAAAGAACATATGTTAATAGTGAATAGAGCCCTCAGAGAGCCATTGTGGAGGTCTGACTTACATTATGGTTCACTCTCTGTGATATAATTTCAGGGCAGTTATTGGAACTAAGAATCTCAAAATGGAAAACTGTCCCTCTTCTGAGTCTTGCTGTCTCTGCTTCTCTCTCATTAATACAAAAGCAAACACAGAAACCACAGGCACTAGGAACAAATACCAAGTTTCTTTTCCATGTTAGACATTGGCAATTCTGTGTTTGCCTTCCCTAAGGAGGGAAGGAGAAAATCATTTAAGTCTGGGGAAAGAACACCCTCTATTTCATACGTCTCAAATAGGCACCAAGTCAGCATCAAATAGAGCTTAGGACTGCATATAATTGTTATATTGGAAGACTACATATCCTTGCATCATAGCATTATATAACCATAGCCATCAGCACACTGGATATATGACTATTGTCATGTTCGGTTAGCATGAAGCTGAAACACTCCTGAAATCCCAGAGATTGTGGCAATCACCATATGATAGTTGAACACATGGCTTGTGTTTGAGGACTGAGCAAACTATGTTGAAAATAAAAATACGGTATACAAAATTATGTCTAATACAATATTTGATCATAGCCAAGTGATTACTGGTGTAAGTACTTATTGTACTATTTTTGTGATCAATATTGTAGAGTAACTTTCTAATTATTAAAAAAGGCTTTCTATCAAAGAGCATGCCATGTGACACTGATATCTTGTTTGCTAAGTTTCTTAATTGCGTCAAGGTGACATATGCAGGATTGACCTTAAGTATCACATTCATATAAGCTCACTTTATAATTTCCTTCAGTCATGAAACATTTCTTAGAATGTATTCCCATATTGTCAAACACAACCATACAATAAAGTACAATACAACTTGTTCTTATTTGTCCCATCATGATAACTTCCTCTAGGATTTTTGTTACTGGTAATACAAATTTTACCCTAGAAAATAATTTACTTAGTTAACCTTCTTTATAAAGCACTTCCACGGACACATATACAAAATTACAGAAAATAATTTGTATATCCTGATAAACAGTGACAGCCTGAAGGATCACATCAATCTGCCCAAACTTCACATCTATCTTATTTACATAAACTATTTAGTAGCTAAAATTTTAAATTCTTATAGAAACAAACAAGGTGTGTAAATACAGTGAGATGAATTAAAGGAATCATTTTAGAAATTCAGAAGGAAAAAGCTAATCTTGCCAAGATTGAAAACATTTTCTAGTTCACAGCAATTACAAAGTTAATAAAGACAATTTGCATTTGCACTAAGATCAGCTAGCTAATTCGTAAGCACAGCAGAATCTCACATCTGTACTTTGAATCAGCTACAAGAAAGCAAGATCAAAATGTTTTGGGTAAATGCCACAGAGCACTTTTTGTACTCCCTGCCCAAGGGACCTCCGTGGACAAAGTATGTGGTGTATTCCTTGTGTACCTTCAACACACATCACTAATTACCATGATGCTGAAATGTTAAACTCAAGGCGGCAAATTTGTTTACAGAGTCTATGATTAAGACTAGGCAAGCTGGCTGGAATCTAGAGTCTATTTTTCCCCAAAGACTGCTGGCTGATGTCTGCTGACTACATTTTCATTTTCTTTTATACTTTTACTAGTTAATTCTAAACTATCTTGAAAGTTAACGGTTATATCCGTTCAATAAATGATTCAGAAAATAGAAGAGAATTTGTTATACTAAATAAGACCGTCTATAGACACTCTGAAAACTTTCACTTCTCTCTGAATTCAATTGCCACATTGTTCAAGTAGACATTTTCAATCCCAGTTTCGAAGATATAAATTAATGTGGTGGGATAAATATATTGTTAATTTCTCAAAAATATTTTGGGAGACAAACATATCTGCTTATTCAACAAAACAGTTCCTTTCAGAGAACTATCTTTAAAAATTAGCAGCAAACCATGAGTATTTGTTACACCTAAGATATGAAAGATGACCTTAACAAAATCTGTGTTAGTGATATCTGCACGTAGAAACTACGAGCTCAAGTGACATGGGTGATTCTATGACTTAATTTATGTTCATATCCCATAAATTGTCTCATTTGTGCCCTGGTTGCTCTGCTGGTCTGATTCTACTTCTTGCTAGTACACACCCTGGCAGGTAGCAGTTGATGGCACAAGTACTCAGCTTTCTGCACCCACATGGAAGACGCAAAGGGAATTTCTGGTTCCAAGCTTAGTTCTGCTCTAGCCCTGGCTGCAAAGGGAGCTTTGGAAGTAAAATGCCAGGTGAAAGGCGCTCTCTCTATCCTTTCTCTGTTACTCTGCTTTTATTTATTTTAAAAAATGAAGTAGAAGCTTGAACTAAAATCATTCTTTTTAATATTACATGTATATTTACATATATCTTACTATTTATATTAAAACATTTTTTCTAGTTCAAAAGGCCCTTTCACTTATGTATAGGTAACATTTCTACTTTAGTTTGTGCCTTTTTATTGGTATAGAATCCACAGATCACGTAACTCACTCAGTTAAAGCTACAGTTTCGTAGACTTTACGATGTTCATCACTGGACTGCTTTCCTGATCCCCAGGGAACCCTCGTGTACACCGCCGGGCCTGCTCCATTCTCCACGGTTCCCGGCACTAGGAGGCCAGCAAGCTGTGTGCAGAGTCACCTCTTTCGGCTATTGTTTTCTCTGTTTTTAAAAGTCTTGTCTTTCTCCCTTTTCCCATCATTTCCCGTATTTCCTTCCTTCCTCTCTTTCCATTAATTAAAGTCCGAGGAACAAAGCAGCAGGTCGGCGGGGAGGGGAGAAAGAGAGAGCAAGAGAGAGAGAGAGAGAGAGAGAGAGCGAGAGAGAGCAAGAGAGAGAGAGAGAGCGAGAGAGAGAGAGCCCGAGAGAGAGAGAGATCCATCTAGCCTTCCATCTGCTGGTTTACTCCCTATATGCCAGCCAGGGCTGGACAAAGCAGCAGCCAGGAAAAATTCCATCTATGTCCCCACATGAGTGTCACAGGTGCAGGGGTTGGACTCATCACCTGCCATCAGCTGGGGTGGACATCAGCAGGCAGGGAACAGAGGCAGGGGCAGACTTCACGGTAGATGTCCCCAGGGACAGCTGACTCACTGAGACACAGTTCCTCCCCAACTGTGACATATTCAAACGTTGTTTTTAGTTTGGTTGTTAGAATCATTTATTTTTTTTTAAATATTCATTTATTCATTAATTACATTGCATTACATGACACAATTTCATAGGTACTGGGATTCCCCCCCCCTTCACCCCAAACCCTTCCCCCATCATGAATTCCTTCACCTTGATGCATAACCACAGCTCAAGTTCCGTTGAGATTCCCTAATTAAAAGTTTACACCATACAGAGTCCAGCATCCCACTTGTCCAGTTCAAGTTCAACCGCCTCTTAGGGAGGCCCTCTCAGGTTTGTAGGCAGAGCCAGCAGAGCGTCACCTCGATCAATTAGAAGCACCAACATATCATCAGCAACAGTCCAGGTATGATGAGGCTGGTGCAGAGTCCACTGATTGACATAGTCCGTCTTAGGGTTTCCCCTTGTCCAGTTTTCCGCTGCAAGCATAAAGCTGAGGTGGTTGATTCATCTACTCCATTTTCCATCTTTTTTTGATTAATGCTTTGATTCCTCCAAATTAAGATTCATTTTTTATTTTTATTGCAAAGTCAGGTATACAGAGAGGAGGAGAGAAAGAAAGATCTTCCTTGCGCGGATGCACACCCCAAGCAGCCGCAACGGCTGGAACTAAGCCAATTCAAAGCCATGAGCTAGGGGCTTTTTCTGTTCTCCCATATGGGTGCTGGGTCCCAAGGCTTTGGGCTGTCCTTGACTGCTTTCCCAGGCACAAGCAGGGAGCTGGATGGGAAACGTGATGCCTGGACATGAACAGGTGCCCATATGGGATCTCTACGTGTGCAAGGTGAGGATTTGCCCTGGGCCTGAATCACTTCATTTTTATTGCTAAATAATCGTCTGTTGTATGAGTATTCTGTTTTGGTTTATCCATTCATCAGTTAATGGCTATTAGAGCTATTTTTTGGCATGCATAAATCATGCTGTCATCCACATTCATGTGTATAATGGGAAGTGAATACCTGAAGTGGAATTTCTTATCAAAAGGGAATGCTATGCTTAATTTTTTGAGGGACTGTCATAGCTTTGCAAAGCTGCACTCCAAAACTGAATATCCCATTTTCTTTCATGCCCTGCACTGTGAGAGTTCCAATTTTTCAACATCCTTGTCAGCCCTTGTTATCTGTCTGTTCAATTATAGTCATCCTTTTGAGTGTGAAGTGGTATCTCATTATGGCTCTGATTTGCATTTCCCTAATGACACATGACATGTTATTTTTAAATTACAAAATAATTAATTTTTTGAATGAAGTTACATATCAAGATTTTGAAATCCTAATATCTTTAAGGTCTTGTGCTCAAAAGTGGCAAAGCCTTGCCTTCAACAAATGTATCTGCTTCTAGTGCCCAAACTTTAATTCAGTGCTCTTAGGCTGGAATCTGAGTTTTATATATATCAAACTCTCTCAGGTGCTTCTGTTTGAAAGGGTATCTTGGGTGAGATGAACCTCTGTATAGACTAAATGGTTCATTTCTTATCACTTATAAGAAAGTTGACTGTGCAAAGAGCATTTTGAGCTCCTCAGAAATTTTCTGAATTTTAACACTCGTTTATTTGAAAGGCAGAGTTACAGAGAAAGACAGAGAGACATCTTCCACCCTCCGGTTCACTCGCCAACAGCCTGGAGAGGGTCAAGACCAAGTCAGAAACCTGGGGCTCCATCCAGGTCATCCATGTGGGTTTCAGGGACCAAGACCTCATGCTGTATTCCACTGTTTTCCCAGGCACATGAGCAGGGAGCTGGACTGGACGGGGACCGGTAAGGATATGCACCAGCATCCATATGGGATGACAGCAACGCAAGCAGTATCTTAAGCTGTGCTTCAGTGTTGCCTCGTCTCTTCACTTGTAATTTATCAAAACAATGACGTCGTTGCCATCCCCATACAGGCTTTTGATGGAACAGTGTCTCTTTCTTGGTGTTTGTGGTTTTGTACTTCTTCTCCCCGCTTATATCAGGTCGTGGAAGAGGAGACAGCTTCAAAAGAACTGACCTCCAAACTCTATCTACATTACTACAAAAAAATTTTTGAAAATGCACTTTGTATATATAGTTACATACTTTGTACATATGCTAATGTCATTCTTATTTTAACTATGATTGAAGTTTAATTTTTTTCTCTAATTTTTTCCTGCATCAGTAATATATTACTGAGAAATAAAAAAGTTATTTTTGGCATAGAAAATATTATTTTTATATATGCAGTGATTATGAGAGAATTACTACAATTAAGATAGTTCAGTATCCATCACCCCATATTGTTATCTTGCATGATGTGTGAGAAATTCTCTTTTAGTAAATTTCAAATATATAACACATTTTTTAACTCTAACCAGTTATCCTAAAATTTGTACAGAGCCCAAAGGGCCCTGAATAGCCACAGCAATCTTGAGCAAAAGTAACAAAACCAGAGAGCCACACTCCCTGATTTCAAAATATGTTATCAAGAAAGGCAATAAAATCAGTATGGGGCTGGCATAAAAATAAACACAGAACAGGGGCCCCAAAATAAATTGACACAAGTGCAATACACGAATTTTTGCTCTGTGGTCAAGACCCAAATAGGGGAAAGAATGACTTTTTTCTTAAAGATCATTTGCTTCAGTTACTAGGCTACAACAGAAAGAGGTGTCTTTCACCCACTGATCGATAATTTAAATGCCCTCAACAGCTGGGATCAGGCACGGGCCAAAAGCAAGACGTGAAACAACCCAGCTCTCCCACATGAGTGGCAGAAGTCAGCTACTTGCACAATTACTACTTCTGTATCAGCAAACTGCTGTAGTTAGCATCCAGTTAGATACCAAACTCATGTTCTAATATAGAACAGGGGCAGCCTAGCTAGTTTCCACAGCCAGGCCAAAGTATCTGACCCAGAAATATTTTGTTACACAGTTCTACCTATCACTATAGGTAGATCATAATTCCAATTGACTGAAATATTTTTTTTCAATTCACTAGGCTATAATTCACTTAGTTCTTTTGAAGATTTAAAATATTTAATTTTTTAATCAAAAATTAAACAAAATCTAATAACATGTGGGTTGTAGTGCTACGTTCACTTTTTCAAAGGTAGTTAACAGGACAAACCTACGTGGAGTGGTCAGGTGAGCTAACTAAATGCCTAAATAATTAAAACAGTAATCCGAAGAAAATAATTCATAATTACCGAAAGTCAACTCCAGGACCTTTATGAGATATTTATATGATCTTATGCACATTAATCGCTGATCTCCAGCTCGTTAATTACTTATTTCTTTCTCTTTGCATTCTACAAACTAATCAAAATTCAGAATTTGGCAACAAACATCCTCTTTGCATTATAATTTCTTCTTGTGTCAACATATCTTTTTTTTTTTTAAATAACTACTGAAGAGTATTTTTTTCTCACAGATATTTATGTACTTCAGAACCAATAAATGAAACTTTAGGTCACGGTGTTCATCTTGGAGAGCAGGAGTGCTTTGACTTCATGGGAGTTATAGCTGTAGTCACAACCGCTACAGCATTTCTAGTTCTAATTTTGTAATTTTGTAATTCTCTTCCTTACACTTGGCAGAAGTGTAGAAGCATCAGCAGCATCAGCACTGATGGAAGGAATTGCAATGACAAGGCAGTTAGGTTTTGTGGACCTCTTTTTTATGTTAAAAGGACGTTTTTAAACCCATTATGCACGTCACTTTATTTAAGTTTTACATCAAACCTATGTAAAAATTCATTTTTGACCCTAGATGACAAAATTAGTTAAAATGCCACTGAACTAACAAGGAATGCATCTGGCACTCAATCTCAGATTGTATGACTTCAGATATTTAAAAAAAAAAAGAAGAAGAAGAAGAGGTTCTATCAGTACGGGCACCAAGGATTATATCCCAACTGCCAAGGAGATCACAGGCAATCGGACTGCCCTTGTAGGCCAAGAACTCTGAGGTCAACCATTCCCTATCGGATCTCCCACATGGGATGGAAGAAGCCCAGTTCCTTCCTCACAGGATCTGATGTCACCGGAACAACAGCAGGGAGCCCTGAGCGGTCCTCAGAAACAGAAGAACAGTAAAGTTCCTTCGGGACTTGGGAGAGGAGCTATCTCCGGTCCTTACTTAGTTCCAACTTTGGATCCCCACCCTCTGTTGCAATGACCATCAGGGTTACTCCGCAGCCCCCCCCCCCCCCAAATTAGATCAGAAAGACAGAGACCAATAAGGAAAGCTTAGAACAAAAAGGAAAAAAATCAGCTTTGACTCCCATATACCTTACTAGGTAGAAAACAAAGATCAGTTACTCCTCACTAAGGTATTGAAGATATCTCTGCACACCCCTTCTAAAACTGTTCTGCTCCTCAATTGTTAACATATGGCATGTTAGAGTTATAGGCCTGTTTGGACTATTCTAAAACTTGTGAACTTCAGTAAAAATCATGCTTGAATACTATAAGCTGCTAAATATAAAAATGAAAATAGACATGAAACAGTTGAATATCACCCTATAACTATTTTAAGGTTTATAGCAGTTGGTTGTGTATAAACTAAAATTTAAATGTCACTGAAGTGGTTACAGGATGTGGTTAAGAACTTGCATTTTCTAATATATTGGTCATTCAATACCATGTCAATTAACTTCATGATGCTGTAAATTTCCATGTTTCTTCCTGTTGTTGAAGTTGTGTAGTGCCTTTCATCGGAGGGGATGATACTCTGCTAGCTCTACTTTCAGACTGGGGATGGTTTCCTAATGAAACTGTTGAATTTATCTGGGCAATAAGATGCTGGATTCTCTGCATGGTCCTTGCCCGCAATGAAAGAATCATGACTGATTATGAGCTGTACTACTGTAACAATACGGAGGAATTCAATATGGGGGGCGGGCTTGGAGAGGGGTTGGGGGAATCCCAGAACCTATGAAACTGTGTCATAAAATGAAATAATTAAAAAAAGAATTAGAAGAAAAAAAGTTGTTTAATAATAATGAAAATTTTCAAATAATTTTTTAAAAGATTTCTTTATTTTTATTTGAAAGCCAGGGAATGGAGAGAGAAAGAAAGAGAATTTCCATCTACTGGCTCATTTTCCAAATGGCCACAACTGCCAGAGCTGGCAGTGGTGACATGAAGCTGGAGGTCAGAAGCTACTGAGAAGGGTGCAGGGCCAGCACTCACGCCAGGCTTTATTGCTTTCCCAAGCCATAAGCAGGAAGTGGAGCAGACGGGACTCAAATTGCCCCCATTTAGGATGCCAGTGCCACATGTGGAGGATTAGCTTGTTACGTCATGGTGCCAGCCCCTCAAATAATCTATAGATCTCAGAAATCTGAAAATATATCTGCCCCTTAACCAAAGCACCAACTCCTGTAAATTTACTCCAAGGAATTGAAATCATCTGATAAAAGAGTTCTCTGAATCCTCATGTTTATTGCCACTAAAGTCACAATAGCTAATATATAGAATCAGCTCAGAGGTCTATCAATGGAGGATTGGAGAAAAGAATTTGTGATGTATATACAATATTTGAATTCTACACACTCATAGAAAAAAAGAATGAAATCCTATCTTTTTTCAACAAAATGGATGTAACTGGAACCATTATATTTAGTGAAATAAGTCAGTCCCATAAAGACAAATACATATTTTCCCTTATTTGTGGGATCTAATATACAGACAAAAAAAAGTGTAATCCATATGAATAAAACTGACATTGTGAGATTTGCTGACTGTTTATAGTACTTGTCTAGACTCCTGAGAAGCACTGGTTCTTTCTTTTTTCTACTTCCTATTTGCTGAATTCGTACATAGTGGAGGGTTAAATGTGTTTAAAACAAATTGGGGTGGGGAGAACCCAAGTACCTATGTAACTGCGTCACATAATACAATTAATTAATGAAGTAAAATAATAAATAATTGAAAGAAAAAAAAACAAATTAGAAACACATTATAGTAAGTCTTAAAAACAGTGAGAGGGGAGGGTGGGAAACATCACTGTATTCCTAAATCTCTCTATATGAAATTTGCTCACTTTAAAAAAAATTTTAAATATACACTCAATTTGGGACTAGCATGGTCACTTAGTCGGGAAAGCCATCATCTGCAACGCCAGTGTCCTGTCTGGATGCTGGATCATGTCATAGCTGTTCCATTTCCAGCACAGCTCCCTGCTAAAGGCTGGGCAAAGAAGCAGAAAATAGCCCAAGTGTTTTGGCTTTTGCCACTCACATGGGGGGAGGATGAAATTTTGGCTCCTGGCCTAAACCTGGCCCAGGACTCGCAGTTGCAGCCATCTGGAAAGTGAATCAGTAGCTAGAGGGTAACTATCCCTTTCTGTGTAACTCTTTCTGATGGATACACACACACACACTCAATTTATCTGATTATTAAACACATCTTACAGACATCAAAATCAGAAGATATTTGCAGCAAAATGCTTGTGGGAAAATAGTAATAAAAGATATTTACTTGGGGGCCTAGCACGATAGCCTAGTGGCTAAAGTCCTTGCCTCACATGTACTGTGATCCTATATGGTTGCTGGTTTTAATCTCAGTGGCCCCACTTCCCATCCAGTTCTCTGCTTGGGGCCTGGGAAAGCAGTTGAGCATGGCCCAGAGCTTTGGGAGCCTGTATCCATATAGGAGACCCAGAAGAGGCTCTGGGCTCCTAGCTTTGAATTAGCCCAGCTCCATTTGTTGTGGCCACTTGGGGAGTTAATCAGCGCATGCAAGATCTTCCTCTCTGTCTTTCCTCCTCTCTGTACATCTGACACTTCAGTAAAAATAAATCTTAAAAAAAAAAAAGATATTTACTTGGATGCAAAAAGTTGCATCTATGTAAATTTTTTCATAATGTATGTTTAAACAAAACTTTTTGAGGATTCCTTAGGTAAGGATCTAAGAAAATTTTGCAACAAAAATGAGCATCTCTTTAACTCCATGTTTATGAACTTTTGAAATAATCTGGTATGTGTGATTATGAGTCATTTTCAAATATAACATAGACATCTGATGAAATAAGTGTTTTTAAAGAATTTCAGATTAAAAATTTAGGATTAGATTTCCTGCCTATGATTAATAAATAATTCAAACTTAATATTAAAATGTATTACCATTTCAATGTGGTCTCACAAATGTAATACTTACAAATATAACAAGATATGTACAATATCTATATGAGTAAAACCCACAAAAATTTAAGCCAACTGCCAAAAAACAAATATCATATGTCCTCTCTGATATAAGGTGATCTTCATGTAAATTACAAGATCAATCGATGCATATAAATACATCAATGCACTAAACATGCATATACATGTAGTCATCTTGGGAACAGAATAATAGAGACCATCAAATCCAGATGTGAAGATACAATGCAGTAAGCATCTCTACTTCCAAGTCAAAGATGGACTCCCAGTGACACTGTTAAATATATCCTGACAATAGGATGCTGGACTCTCTGTCATTGTCCATACCCAAAATTCCAAGATATACTTAAGTGCAGAATGATGGACTTATGACTGTTTTTGAAGGACTATACTATTGTAATGATACAGGTAATATCAGTGTGTGTGGGGGGAGGATTTGGGGAGCAAGGGAGAGCAAATCCCAGAGCTAATGGAACTGTATCATAAAATAAATACAGAAAGAAAGAAATAGCTTAAAAAGCTATCAAAAAGAAGTAATCAGATGAAGAGATATTCTACAAAATACTAATAAAACACCTCTGGAGTTTTTTTATATGATCCTGATGTTTATGTACAGAAGCATATGGGACACAGTAGTCAACTCAGCATTGCAAACAATTATGATAGTGGCTACCGTTGTGTCACAGTGGGTTAAGTTGCCACCTGAAACACAGATATACTGTATTAAACTGCAGGTTATATTCCTGCCTGCTCTACTTCCAATCTAGTTTCCTGCTAAGGTGCCTGGAAGGTAAAGGGTGATGGCCCATGGTTTTGGAACCCTGCTGTCATTGAGGGGGAGCTGAATGGAGCTCACGACTGGTTTCAGATTGGCCCAGATCTGCTTTTGTGGTTATTTGAGGAGTGAATGATTATCAAAGAGATCTGCTTCTCTGTTACTTTGCTTTTCAGATAAATAAGTATCTTAAAAATATTATAAGATAGTGGTATTCAAGACAGAATGATGTTTGAAAAAGTAAAGGTAAACAGTTAAACAGAAAACAGTATTTCACATAAAATCAACTGAGCTTTGGCAAGGGTGCAAGAGTCAACAGTGGGGACAATGATGACAGGAAAGCTGCACATTCACATAGTAACGAAGAAGAAAGACCCTCCATGTGGACCTTATTCACTTCATAACATTTCACTCAAAATGATCATACTTACAAGTGTAAGATGTAAGACTATAAATTCCTAGAAGGAAACATAGGACAGAGAGGTGCGCATTTAGCCTAGTGGGCCAATTACAAGTTAACAGCCTCTTTAGTCCACATCTGAGTACCTGAGATTGTTACCAAGCTCCAGTTCCTGACTCCGACCTCCTACGTAATGCACGTTCTATGATGCAGCAATGAAGGTTCAAGTGATTGGCTTCCTGTGCCCCACAAAGGAGGTCTACATTGAGTTCACAGGTCCTAGTGTTAGCTTGACCCAGCCCCAACCATTGCAGGCATCTCTCACTCTCCCCCTCGCATCGCATCGCATCGCATCGCATCACACACACACACACACACACACACACACACACACACACTATACAAATCAAACAGCAGAAACCTGTAGGATCTTGGGTATTATGATAACGTGCTACATCCACTAAGGCCATGACTGATGGAAGAAAAATAAAAGTGGTAACATGGGCTTCATGTAAATCTGTCTATGGGTGATGTTAACAGAATGACCAGACAAGGTATATTGTGAAGAAAATAGCTACACAAAAAAATCCATGTGCCGAATGACCATTATTCAAAGTACATAAAAAAGTATATAAAGAACTCAAAACTCAAAACAATAAGAAATCAAACAAGTTCCCTGAAATATGAGGGTCTGCATTAAGAAGGAATGTGGAGTCAAACCCAGGACCCCAGTATTGATGCAGGCATCGCAAATGATGTTTTAATCACCATGCTAAATGCTTGCAGCAACTTTTTGTGTTTTTCATTAAGATTAAGATTAGAAAGTATCTGCAAATAGATCATTTTCACTGAAAACATGTCCCCTTAAAGTTGTTAGAAAAATACTGCAACTCTACTAATGCAACCAGTTCACAAAATAAATGTGTGTGTATGAACGTTTTGCAGCTAGGTCACTGTGAAGAACTTTTGCTTTTCTGGAAATATTGAAGAGATAATTGTGTATTTGTCCACTAACAAGTAGCAAGAACTGTACACTAAATTGACCGTTTTCTGAGAGTGTAACTCTCAGTGGTTGATTCCACATCAAGTAGCAGCCTCAGAACAGCAAGTCCAGTTTACTTCTCCCACTGTGGGCCTTGCTGCCCCCTCTAATACTCAGCTCTTGCCAGGATTTTCAGTTTTCTGTGATTCTCAGAAGAGGCTCTTAATTCTTGGCTCATCTTGTCTGTATGTCTCACAGGTGCTGTAGGCTCATTTATCTTCTTTCTTACTGGAGTTGTACAACCAAGAACTGTCACGCCCACCAATAAATCTAGCTATAATTGTGTTAAGAGCTGGAGCTCAGCTTCAGCTTCCCACAAAGTCCATTTTATTCTCATTGTCCCTTGGGGGTAACATGGAGAGGAATGAAGTCAGAAATTCACCGAACCAGAAGCATGTCAATTTTTCCTCCAAGGCCACAAAATGTGAAATGAAGTTTCCAAACCCCTTATGCCTATGATTAGAAATTAGGGGATTAATCAGGATTGACATCGAAATTTTGCAAAGAATCCGTAATTACAACTGAACAAATGAACAGGAGGGAAAAATAAAAAGGAAGCCAATTGACTGTAATGTCAGTCAGACCTTTCTTAAAATTACACAGAAATGTTTCCCATTTCACTTTCCAAAGGTAATAAAAATGTGCACTGTGGGAAAGCAATAGAGTGACAGTACATAAGCAGGTTCCCAATCTACTATTTGCATTGTGGCACCCACAGACTCTCCAATCTGATCATGTTTTTATAGTTTTGATTGGAAGGAACTGTTATTAAATGTGAAAAGGCTGAAATGCATGAATAATAGCTATTAATTATCATAATTTATCAAATGAATAAAGGCAGCTGGGCTTTCAGTTTGTCCCTGACATGACACAGATAAACTGTAGATACACAGTACACACAGAAAGGATATTTCCAGCTGTTTTTTTCGGTGTTTTATTTAAATCTCATGGTTTTATTTGTACTTACGCTATCATTTTATCAGAACTCTCCAACCCCAGGATCTTTAGTGTTCTATATACAAGCACACACGCAAACTCAACCAAACTTCCATTTCTACTGTTTTCTAAATTGAACCCCTTATTCAGGAGGAATTCTACGTCCCATAAGGCAGTGTCTGGAAATCTAGAAAGAAAGATACAGAGCTATGCAAGTATTTCATCAAGTTTTCCTTTTTGAAAGGACAGTAGTGCATCGAATAGTAAAGCATCGAATGATTACAAACGGCTACTTAAATGCTTGCGGATCTGTAAGTATTCAGTTTTCACGTCTTAATCCTGATAGCTCAAGGCTCTACAACAGCATTTGCGTTAGGTTGTCCAGTGTTAACCACTATCTGCATTTAGCACCTATCCCTGCCTGTAATTAAAATTGGGAACACTGACTCTTTTATTATGACATGACTCATTCTAGCACAGTGAGTGAAAAAAATAGTTTTAGGTACATGAAAGATGTTATTTCTTTGTAGGTAAGTCTACCTGGATTACCTGATTTTAAAGCTAGAATAAGTTTTTGTGAGAATTCTGTCACCAAAATTTTGCAGAGATGTATTCTGTAGTTGATTCCTTCTTGTCTCTGGCTTTCATGATGCCACTCTGTAGTCCTGAAAGTCTCACTTCCCAAATTCCTAAATAACAGCATCTCACCCTGTGCTTTCTCTTAAATTTTGTTGTTATGTTCGTTTCGAACTCAGCAATGATTCCCTTGCTCATTACCTTTCTTCTATTCTTTTTATTCTATTCTTTCCTGTTCCCATTATTTCTGCAACAGAAAATTCAGAAAGAAGAGGACAGGGTTTTTTTTAAAGACTTATTTACTTATTGGAAAGTCAGATATACAGAGCGGAGGAGAGACAGAGGAAGATTGTGCTGATTCACTCTCCAAGTGGCTGCCATGGCTGGAGCTGAGCTGATCCAAAGCCAGGAGCCAGGAGATTCTTCTGGATCTCCCACACAGGTGCAGGGTCCTAAGGCTTTGGGCTGTCCTTTCCCAGGCCACAAGCCAGGGAGCTAGATGGGAAGTGATGCTGCCAGGACACAAACCCATGCCTGCATAGGATCCCAGCATGTAAAAGGTGAGGGCTTTAGCCACTAGGCTACCATGCCAGGTCAGAGAGGACAGTTTTAAGGGAAAATTGCTTAATTCCTATGCAGGCATTTGATGTTCAGGGTAAATCCACTAGATCTTAACAGATGCTTACCAAGAGTGGTGGAGGGAAAAGAGTCAGCCTCAATAAATATTTGGGATGAAACTGCACAGAACTTATGGCTAAAGCTGTGAAGTGGTTGTGATTTTTGATAGTGATAGGTTATAGAGCTATCTCATTAATGCAAATAAAGAGAAATGAACCCAAATAAGGAGCAAGACTTTGAGTATCC
Organism: Ochotona princeps; assembly: GCF_030435755.1. Lineage (NCBI taxonomy): Eukaryota > Metazoa > Chordata > Mammalia > Lagomorpha > Ochotonidae > Ochotona > Ochotona princeps. The sequence goes on from NC_080851.1 coordinate 14,656,418, forward strand.
CGTGCCTTCAGCAATTTTATTTATCATTTTTCAGGCTGTATCAGTATGACTCACTATGAAGGACTGGGTTTTGGCTAAAGTGAAAGTTGATGTAGTACAGTTCATGTAGTTAACAAAAAAAAAATCTACAAGATGTACCATAAGTTATGAGCCTCAGCCACTGTTGGCTGCTAAGGCAGAGACGGGAAAGAGCCACTGCCAACCCATGATGGCAACTGCTATCCAAGCAAGTCAGGAATATTGTTTCGAATACCTAACATGGAGCAGTGCTTCATTCTCCTCAGTCTCAAGGCTTACAGCTAAAGATAGATAACAGGTAAGTGAAGCTAAGGGGAATCCGCAAGAGATAGGGAGTAATCAACTTATTTCGACCAAACATGAATCAGTCTAAGCGAAAAGACAGTCTCTTGGACCAATGGTGCTGGGAAAATTGGATCTAACTGTGCAGGTGTATGAAACAAGATGCCTATCTCACATTTTAACCACAATCAATTCTAAATGGATCGAGGATCTAAATATATGACCTGATATCATCAAACCATTCAGAAGGGAACATCAGGGACACTCTGCAAGACACAGGCATAAGCAAAGACTTCTTGGGAAGGAAATTATAACAACAATACATAAATGGGCTTGCATCAAGATAAGGAGCTTCTTCTACTGCAAAGGAAATTCTCAATAAAGTGAAGAGACAGCCAAAAGAAGGGAGAAAATATCTGCAAACTACGCAACTGACAGAGAATTAATATCCAGGATCTATAAAGAACTAAAAAAAAATCAATGAAAACAAATAACAGTTAGTCAAAAATGCACAAAAGACATGAACAGGCATTTCTCAAAGGATGAAATGCAAATGGACAACATACATCTAATAAAATGCTCAGCTTCACGAGCCATCAAAGAAATGCGAATGAGCCACAAAGAGGTATTTTCCTCACCAAAGTTAGAATAGTTACCAGCTGAAACTCATCAGATAACAAATGCTGGCAAAGATATGAAGGTAAGGCATCCTAATCCACTGTTGATGGGAGTGTAAACTACTACAACAATTATGGAAGACAAGAGAGAATTGTTTCAGATCTCTGAAAATAGATCTGTCATATGACCCAGCCATGTCACTGCTGGAATTTATCCATGCAAAAGAAAATCACTATATGAGAGTTATCTGTACTCCATGTTTACAACCTATTCATAATTGCTAAGGTATGAACTCCAACCAGATGCCCACTCAACTGATGACTGGGTAAAGAAAATGTAGTATGTATACACTATGGAATACTGCTCAGATATGAGAAAGAATGAAACCTTGTGTTTAGCAACTAAATGTTTATAATTGGAAACCATTATGCTCACTGAAAGAAGCCAGTCCAAAAAAAAAAAAAAAAAACAACCACACAATCATATGTTTCCCCTGATCTCTGATAACCAATACATAGGGCACAAAAATTAGGAAAAAAGAAAAGAAATAAGGAAGGAGAGGGGTGGGATATTTGGGCAGGAGAGAGGGTGGGATATTTGGGCAGGAGAGAGGGTGGAATGGGAAAATATCACTGAACTCCTAAAACTGTATTGCTCCATGTGTGAAATGTGTCCACATTACACAAATAAAAATTTAAAAACATTTCTATTACACTGATTTACCTTCATTTGTCCTAGATGTCAAGATGGAGTAGAAGATGTGCTCAAGATAATGTTGCTAATAGAATGTAAAATATGCATGTTTAAATTAGTTGCTAAAAGTATCCTCAGTTTAACTCTAGCCATGTTTTTTCTAATTGTGAGCCATAAAGAAGTGTGTTGACTAGATCAAAATTTCAACTGAAGACTGGAATTTCACAATTTTGTATTTTAATGGCAAATGTTAAAAGGAGATGGGAGGATGTTTGTTGCAGTAGTTATGGTGCCTGTGTCTCAAACGGGAGTGTTCGAGTTTATGTCCGGACTCAGCTTCTAATGCCAGCTTCCCTGACACACTGTGCGTCCTTGGAGGCAGCCAAGGACGGCTCCAGTGGCTGGGTCCCTGCCATCCGCATGGGATGCCTGGAGTGAGTGAGTCCAGGTACTGCTTCACCGTAGTCCAGCCTCCTTAACTGAGAATTTGGTAGAAAACCAGCCGATGGGAGATCTTTCTTTCTTTCTCTTGGCAACTCTATTTTTCAAGTAAAATGAAATCATTTAAAAGAATATATGCCAGCTTTTTTTTAACCATATGTATTTTTAAAATTGTTTTTGACCTTTTCAGATTCTTAACTCTTTATGGTATTGACGAAGGTGATTAATGAGAAGTAGCAAAGGCTCATTCGCTTGTTGGAGATACTTGATCAAATTTTTCATTGTAGTGGTGCATATGCCAAGTTCTCCACTCAAATGTGCTGTTACAGTCTCCTTAATGCAGTTATCAGCAGTTTAAAAGATTCATATGCTGTACTGGTTACGCAAAACCATGTCAATTCCATAATGTTACAAATTGCTGTTAATGTTATATTGGGACTCTTAATTGACTGGGATGATATTCTACCAGCTCTAACTTTGGACCAGAAATGGTCTCCCCAAGAAACTGTTCAACCCATCTGGACAATAAGTAGCTGGACTCTATGTTTGGTATATGTTTGCAAGGAAAGAATCTTGATTGAATTTGAACTGTAATACTGCACCAAGGTGGAGGAATCCACCAAGGGGGAGGGGCGTGGGGAGGGGTGGAGGGATTCCCAGAGCCTATGAAACTGTCACATAATGCATAATAATTAATAAAAAAGTAAAAAAAAAAGATTCATATGCTGAATCAACTTCATCAAACACGTGAAAAAGTCAGATACAATCTAAAAGAGTATGACTAATCAGAAAGCCAGACATGCCTTTAGATTCATAATAAATAAGCCACAGTGGGTAGGTCCTAAACACTCTGATATAAATATTCATTTGTTTATATTCATCATATGTAAATACACATTTTGTGAACTCCAATACTCAGGGGAAAAAAACACCATAAAAACTACTAGTAGCTACCTTTTGCTGTAGACAATTCCAAGTTTGAGAAACCATCGAAAGAGAACTATTTGTAGTTTCTAATTTCATATAATGCACTAGGACTAAGTGCTAAACATCATCTTTAATTTGAAAAGAAAATGACCAAAAAACCCCACAACAAAACATTATTTACTGACTTCCCTTGGTATGGAGCAAAGAGCTGGGAACTATAGGAAATAATTACAGAAAATGGTATTATTTCATCCTCCCTCTCTTAACTTTTAATATGCTGAAAATGAACAGAAAATGGGGACTCTGTCAAGCATTTCATACAGGCAAGGATCTCAGTGGTTATGCAATGGGGGAAAAAAATTACCTTCCATTTGATTTAGTACCTTAAAATGAAATCTATACTTTCCTTAAATGCTTCCTGCAAGCAGTACCCTAAAAATGACATTAAACCTGGGTAATCAGTGCCTCTGGGGATTCTGCGTCCTATTCTCATTTTTCTAAAGAAAGTTGCCAGCAGCTTGCAGGCACAACGTTTGCTTTTTTGTTTACTATCATGCCAGTAGTGTGTTTATGTTTAGATGTGTGTGTATACTTTTCAACGCTTTTCCAGAATTTGGCAGCAAAGTGGTTTCCTTCTGTACAGAGGCAACTTATTTATATTTTATTGAAAGCCTTTTTTACTACTGCATGTGTTGGTTATTAAAAACAAAAGGGAAGCTTTAAATTTTAAGCAACGCATGCTTGACAAAGATGCAGTGAAATGCATTTAAACAAGTACAAAACTGAAAAACAAGGTGGCACTTTTTCTTTTTCACCGGGTATTAAAAGTAGGTAAGATCTGTGATTAGAGAAGCTAATGCTTGAGTATGCACATTTCCGATATTAGAGATAAATCTCTTAGAATATTAGACTAGCTGACATTGTTTGGAGGGAGTGATAAACAATGGCTTGTTAGATATAATTTTAAGTTCATAAGTCATTTTTAAGATTTTTCCTTTTATTAATATATTCTTGCATATTGGTGTGGTTTGACCCCTGAAAACAGAATTAGACATAGTTGAGAATTTACTTCTAAATAAATGTGATCTCCTTTTGACCCGTTTCATTCTGTCTGTTGTCAACTTTGAATTAGAAAGCTGTCGGGACTAAATGTACCTCTATGAAAGAAATTCTTGCTTCTCTGTATTGCCCTCTAAAGACATGAAATTGAGTAAAATAATCAATTACTAAAAAAGTTCAATGAGGTCAACAAATAAATTTATTTGTTGCAATATCCTTGTGGCTAAGTTCTCACCTTACATCTTAACATTTATATTATCCTCACAATTCCTATATTCATACTACTAAGTATAAAAAATAAATCTTAAAAGTCAATTAATAGAGCTCTCTGTGATGGCAGTTAAACTGATTTAAACAATATGATGTATAAGGCAATATTACTGTATTATAACCTTAAGCATAAGATAAATGTCTATAAATTCTTAAAGACATCAATGAATGGTATAGCTAATAGATAAGCAGGGACAAACAAGGGTAAATATCCCAAGAATAATAAAAATAATTAATGTTAAGACCATGTGCTCAAAGAAACTGAGCACAACACCCCATTCTTAATGTGGGTGGCCTGTGGTGTCTTGTTTCCAGAGTACAGACTGCTAAAGGGAAGCCTAACTTTACAAAAAGGTAAACTTGACAAATAATACTCAACCAGATGATCAGTGAAAAACCACACACTGGTTTATATACTTTGGATATGATATAACCAAAATGTACTCTTCCTCCCTCCGTCCTCCTGCCAAAAATCTATTATTTCAATCGAATCAGATGAACAACATAAGACAAATTTCAACAGAGGAATATCCTAACCCTAACCCCATATCTGATCAGTTATTGTATAAATTATTAGGCAACGGAAAAAAAAGACTGAGAAACTTTCATAACTTCCATGAACCCAAGCCACAAACACTGAACACAATGCAGAATTCAGGATCAGTGTGTAGACTGGAAATGAAGAAACATGCTCAAGCTTCGATTCCTGTGAGATATTCCATAAAAAGGAATGGAGGCCATTTGTTGTCATCAGAAGTCCCTCTTTTCATTCACATGAATCAACTGCTCTTTCTTCCAATGAGATATTTGTTGACAGAGATGGATTGTGTAGCTGTTTATGTACTGTGCAGTTCAGCAAAGTTTGCCCATGCAGTGGAAGAGCTGAACTGTTGTCAATGATGTTGCATTCAGTGCTTATATACACACACACACACACACACACACAGAATAAGTCAACATAAACTACACTTACATTGATGATACTGGCTACAAAATAGTACTAAACAAAGTCTCTTCAACTCTTACTTTCTTTAGAAATATCAGGGCAACAGATTCCTGATGGGAGCTAAAGTTCTGTATTATGTTGGATTTCCAATTTATCCATATTGTTTCCTCAAATGGATAGATTAAAAAAATTAATCACCTGGTATTGAAATGTGGATTGGTCTCTTCAGATAAACTGACAAATCAACATAAAACAAAAAGATGAGCCTAAAATTCAGATATAAGACAAGACTATGGCCTCAGGGATATAATAAGAAAGAATCTATGGGAAAGAAAAGTGTGAGTGGGAAAAAAATCACCCAGAAGAAGCCAGAAGCCAGGAGTCTTTCTAAGCCTCCCACATGAATACAGGGTCCCAAGACCTTGGGTCATCCTTTACTGGCTTTCCAGGCTATAAGCACAGAGCTGGATTGGAAGTGGAGTCGCCTGAACATGAACTGGTGCCCGTATGAGATGCCAGCACTTGCAGTGGAGGATTAGCCAACTGGGCCCCTGGATTTACATTTATAAAAAATCAAGCAAAAAACCTTCTGAATCCTGTCTGTAATGGACTTGGTTACACTCAGGCTTTCATAGTGGAACAGATGCTCTCTCCAAGGAGAGGATCTTTGGGCCGAACGAAGAGTGAGACATTAGCGCTTGGTATCTGTAACGCATACAGGTTAGCACTTTCTTCACTCTGAGTTCACGCTGACACTGCTTGAGGAATATCAAGAGAACAGTCGCTCAGAAGGTATCAGGCAGAAAACAATTTGGAGTAAGTGAAAGCACACACTTGTAAATCACCTAATCTATATTTAAAAACGTTCATTTCAGGATTACAAGAGGGTGATCTGATTTATACTGGTCAAAGTCCTGATAAACAGGGCTCAGAAATGAGCTGCAGAGTGTGACCTGAATATCTTCAGGCACTGGAACCTGTCTTTCATTTGTTTGTTGAGAATAAGTTAGTTAAGCCTCAGTTTGTTTAACATTGGATTAATTCTTTGTATCATTTACAGGAGGCAATGAAGTAGGGTTGAAAGTTTATACTTCTTGGGCCCGGCGGCGTGGTCTAGTGGCTAAAGTCCTCGCCTTGAATGCCCCAGGATCCCATATGGGCGCCGGTTCTAAACCCAGCAGCTCCACTTCCCATTCAGCTCCCTGCTTGTGGCCTGGGAAAGCAGTCGAGGACGGCCCAAAGCTTTGGGACCCTGCACCTGCGTGGGAGACCTGGAAGAGGTTCCTGGTTCCCGGCTTTGGATCAGCGCGTACCGGCCCGTTGCGGCTTACTTGGGGAGTGAAACATCGGACGGAAACAAAAACAGAACAAACGTAACCTCTGGATATGCAAGAACATTTTCTAAAATGTCTGACTTCATCAAACTAGTTAAGGCTCTAAAATGCTCTGACTCTTTAAAAAAATTAAATCTTCCTAATGGAAGCCCAAGCCTAACCAAATATTCTTTTCTTTGTTGTCTTTATTTCATACATCTGGCATAAAATTAAGAACAAAAGGAATTTGATTAATGACCTCTTATAATCACTGCAGTAGAACATATGAAGACATTTTTAAATTTTTACTTCACTAACAAATTAAGTTTGTGTTAATCATAAATGTCACTCACCATGCAAATTGTGCATAAATATTCAGGGTAATCTATATTTTATCAGTAGTAACAGAAAGCTTGCCAGTCAGTGTGGGTTTAAACAAGCAATTAGTGCTTAAGTTATTAAACATTTTTAAACAAATGGGCTGTATCAAACCCAAATTAGGGGCGTTCAAAGAAATTGCACAGCATCTTGATTGCACAGGTGTCTCAACTGCGAGTTTCTGCATTCATAAAAGATAAAATGTTAGTTTTACATAAATTATGATCCTGTTTCCAAACCTAGCTTCTTTATCATCATTTTTGAGAACTGGCATCCTAAGCTCAGTCCTTCTGGTCATCATTTTTCTGATGTTTATGACTTGCTAGGCATTCAGGTAAGTAACAAAAGCCCAAAGGGGATCAAGTTCTGAACCAGGAGGCATAAACTAAGCTTCTTGAGGCCTTCATTTAAACCAGGGTTGCTTCTGTCAGCTGAGTCATGGCACTCAAGAGACTCCACTACAGTGACTATTAGGACCATACCAACACCTGACAATTAGACACTGTACTCTTACAGCCAGAGGTTTTTTTTTTCCCAAAAAAGATTCAATTCAAGGTAGAAATCTCACATAAGAATCCCTTGAAGTAGACGAGAAAGGCATCAGGGGGATAGCCAAATTGATTTATGGCACATCCTACGGTAGTTCAAGTGTGAAAATGCTCAGGTATCAGCTTATTTCCAGCACTAAACACGCCGTCTGAACTGCTGAAATAGATGCACTGGTATCTTGCACTTCTAGGCTTTGTGGAAGCTTGTGATACATTATTATTATTTTTTTTTACAAACACAATAAAACCATTTCTCAAAGCTGACATTTCTTAGAATCACAGGAGCTTCCACCACTTAAAAAAAAAAAAAGAAGACATTTAATGGACCCAATTATTTTAACTGCCATCTAAAGTAAATTATTGCCAGAGTGCATGATTTAAGCAATTGTGAAAGAAATCTTTAAGTTTTCCGAGTCGGATGCACCCTTACTATCTCTGCGGATAACATGGACCACAAAGGCCAGGAAATGGTAACATTAGAAGAACAGGAATTGGCCCCAGACCCGGTCATGGCTGACATGTCACTAGCCTTGGAAGGTGTCCTGACATAACCTGTATCCATGTTTTCCTTCCAAAGAATCAGGACTTAGAACACAGACTAGTTTATCAATATTGGTCTAAAGTATCAGAGAAAATAGGGTGAACTTTACAAAGAAATAATAAAAGCAACAATTACACCAGGTTAACAGAATGAGAGCAAGAGCGGGAGATAGAGAATCAATACTGAAGCCTTAGGAAACAAGACAATATTTATTTTGCTTTTTCCAATCTCTGGCTTCATTTTCAGTGCTTGGCCTACTAGTTAAGTGGTAAGATGTCTGTGTCCCATCTTGCAGTACCAGTTTGACACCTGCATCCTGCTCTCTGTTCTGGCCTGCTGCTGTTCAGATCCTGGGAGCCAGCAAATGGTAAGTCCCTGTCCCCGCATGCAGGAGACCTGGATTGAGTGCCCAGCCAGGGCAGTTGCAGAGATTTGAGGAATGAACCAGGCGATGGAAATTATCCATTGCTTCCTCATTACTTTCCATCTCCAAAAAAAGTGAAGGAAGAGGAGAATAGGAAGCTTGAGAAGTAAAGGAAGAAGAACAAGAAATTAAAAGCAGCACAAAGAGGATTCTTTTTCCTTCCAGTCAACACGTATGATACAAAATCATTATGCAATCTAATTGTTGTTGTCAGGTACATAGAGGAATCCTCCACACAATCTAAATTATACCAGGAATCAAATGCAGATTAAGTTACTGGCAGTTATTTTTTACTATGTGGACTTTAAAATCTTAATTCAAAACTTCTTTCTAGTGCCAATGTTATCAAGTTAGAAATAGCTTGTTTCCATTTTCCCATGGCTTCTGCACAGCCATTGAAGTGCTGGTATCAACCATTTCATGGATATTTAAGCTCCTTCAAGTCACAGCACAATGCCTCAGACAACACGCTTACAGAAAAGACTGAACGAGTATTTATTTACTATCAAGGTCAAGAAGCTAAAGCAATGAAAATTAACATATTTAGGATTACAATGACAACATTATTAGCTTTTCTCTCACAAAATATACTTTAAAAATCTATACTACCTTTTAGCATGTCAGCATCATTCTTAGCCTAACTCTAACTAAATTGCAAAATAACCAGACAAACCAGTCAGAAAGAGTTCAGCATTAATTAGATTCATTCTGAAACCAGAGGATAGCTAGCTTTGTCCCTTCAAGAACTTTGAGTTTTGTTTTCACTTAATTTTTTTGCATTAGGTATTTAAAGTGTCTCTGGAATCAGCAGGAGGAGGGGAAAGTTAGGAGAAAGAATTCTCACAACATCAAAGATGGAATGTACTTTGAAACTAACCCTACTCCCTAACTGTAATATGCTGTGTTAAATTTTCAGTAATACTACGTATAGTCCTTTTCAGAGCTGCTGACCAATAATGCCTATCTAATAAGAAACAACCTTAAAAACAGAACTTATTTAGGTATATAATCATTATCCATAAATTTGTCATATAAGATTATTGTATCTTGGGCCAACAGCATAGTGGGCTAAGCTTCTGCCTGTAGCACTGGCATCCCACATGGGAGCCGGTTCAAGTCCCAGATGCTCCATTTTCCATTCAGCAACCCATCTACGGCTTGGGAAAGTAGCAGAGCAAAGATGGCCCAAGTCCTCGGGCCTCTGCACCCACATGGAAGATCAGAAGCAGCTTCAGGCTCCTCGTCTCAGACCAGCTCAGCCGCAGCCACTGTGATCATCTGGGGATGAAGCAGCAGGTGGAAATTCTCTTGCTCTCTCACTTTCTCTGCCCTGCTCTGTTACTCTGCGTTTCAAAAAAACAATTAAAAAAAATCTTAAAAATATATCATCCCTGGTTAATTTTTACTTAATTTGTAGATTTATTTATTTAGGAAAGATCAAGTGACATGGGTTGGGGGCAGACAGAAAGATAAAATCTTTGAAATGGCCAGATAGCCAGATCCGGGCTATGTCAAAACCAGGAACTAGGAACTCCATGTTGGTACGCGACATTGGGTGCAGGGACCCAAGCATCTCAGCCGTCATTCACAGCCTTCCTCAAGTTCATTAGCAGGAAGCTAAATCACAAGTACCTGGGACTCAAGCTAACATTTTGCGGCACAATTCCATGCCTCCCAAATAATGTCAAGTATAATTCTGTTGTTATTCCTCCTCTCTCTACCCCTAAACAGAAATTTTTCTTAATATTTTACTATGTTTGGAGGATAGAATTATAAGGTTAAATAAAAATTAATTATTGTTACTATTTACTCTAAAATATTATCATGTCCTTCTCTTTATGCGCACACATACTTAGAAAATTAGTTATAATAGTAATTGATGTGTCTAGTTTTGTCAACAATGTTGCTTGTAGCAAATACATAACTTGTGTTTTTATCTGAAATTTAAAATATTTTATCTATCACATTAAAAATGTTTTAATGCGCTGGTGCAATGTATCAACTGACTAATCCTTCACTTCCAGTGCCAGCGTCCCATGTGCACTGGTTCGTGTCTCAGCTGCTCCATTTCTTGTCCAACTCCCTGCTGTGACCGGGAGAACAGTGGATGATGGGCCAATGCCTTGGGATTGCACACCCACATGGGGGTACCTGGAAGAGGTTCCTGCTTCTGGTTTTGGGTGAGCTCAGCTCTGGCCCTTGCAGCCATCTGGGGAGTGAACCAGAGGATGGGAGAGCTTTCTCTCTATCCCCTTTTCTCTCTGTGACTCTGCCTTTCCAATAGAAACAACTAAAATTTTTTTTAAAAAGATGCTTTAAATTTTTGATTAATAATACATTTACATATTTATGAGGTTCATGCTCCTCGTGATTACATCATGGTAGGAGACTTGGAGCTCCTCAGTTTCCTGAGTGTTTGTGTGTGTGTGTGTGTGTGTGTGTGTGTGTGTACAAAATAGGTAGTATGAATTACAGTCACCATTAAAAGTTACTCTGTTTTTGTGATTTGGTATCTCTGCTGGTCCATCAGGAAGATGTTATGGTTGACTGCATTATTTTTGAAGTTTACAGCCTCCATCTAGTCAATGTACAAAGAGAAAACTGGCTCTTCTCACAGGCATACAGCCCCCCAGCACCAACGTGCAGGCAGTGACCACCTTGTCGCTGTGACACCAAAAGTACCCAGCAGCTTCCAGGACCTGCAGTCGGTTGGGGACTTGCATGCTGTCACGTGGTTGTCAGAGCAATTCTAAGGAAACATGCCCCTCCTGCTGCTAGCTCTTTGTTCTGCAGGAGTCTCTCATATGCCTCAAACACAAGGCCAAACTGACACCGAAAACATAGGAGCTTCTTAAGCAGCACAGTAGTTTTAAACATGTAAAAATTGTGGGAAAATACAAAGACTACAAAAGTGTACTGTTGATTACATGTAAAGCAGGCAACAAAACAATTAAACATTACTGGAACAGAAACTTCTACCAGCAGTGAACAATTCTACCATTCCAACGAGTGAACTCAGCCAGAAGGCCACAGAGAAGAAGGCTTTCATGACCAATGGAAGCGCTTGCTCATGGAAGCAAGAGCCCCGCCCCGAGGATGTCAGAAGGCCTGTGTGAGGACGGTCAGCATGCGGCTGTCCCCAAAGGTGAACAAAACTTTAAAAAGCCCTTCTCTCAGCTAACCATGGAGTTCAACCAGAAGGAACCCCACGCAAATCCACAGGTAGTTTCTGCAATTTCTCTTCTTCCCATCGAAGGATGGATTTTAAAAACATCTACCGCAATTTCTGAGATGGAAGTGAATTCTTTTTACTGTTTTTTTTTTTTTAATGAAAACTCGGGTTCAGTAATGCCTTCAAGTCCAACCTGATGTCTGACACATACTAGTGTTTGAGCAAGTGAATAATTTTAACAAATCTCTGTGTAAAATTTTTTAATGAATGCCATTAAATAAACAAATGACTAAATTTCGGAGGGAATGAATTACCCCAAGCACTCACTTTCTGATGCAGTCTGTGTTGATGAGTGTACTTGTCTCTCAGACTAGGTGAGCTGATGGCTAGTGCTTACGTGATCCCTGGTAAGGAGACACCACTGGGAGCAAACTGAGCCCACTGGTTCCAATAAAAGCAGTGACACTTTAACATAAGAAATGTGTAGGGCACCAACATGTAAATGGGGACTCAAGAGAAGGCCTACCAAATGAGAATTTAGGCTTCACAAAAGTGATTCAGTGAAGAGTTTTTCTAAACTGTTGCTCAGCACATGTTTCTTAGTGAATTTGTTTTCTCTATGCTAAACATGTCACATTTCCATATTTTCAGACATTTAAGAATATTGGCAGGTGTGTTTCAAGTTATTACGTATCAGAAAAGTGTCCATGACCAACTTGAGGAAACAGTCTGTTCGTGCTTTTCAATGCTCGAGACATATTCAAATGTAAAAATCCAATAATTTAATTGCAATAACAAACTCAGTGATGTGTGTTTATCTTGCTTTTACACACAGGGATTTACTAGAAATCACCTTATGGAAATGTAGGTCTGTGTGCTAAAACCCAAACTCAATGGAGCACTACACAGAAAAGTTATTAAAATCCAATGGTTCTTTTAAACTTTAAATTTAAACTCAGAGAGAAGGATAATCCAGAGGATATTAAGGGTAATGTCCTCCTGTAAATAGTTGAACTACTACACTTCAGGAAAAAAAAAAACATGTAAAATGATAGGACAATGCTCCCAAACAAAAAGAAATCTCATATTTTTGTATGAAAAATGATTATTTTATACATATGCACTGAAACTATGCAAATTTAATTAACTCTAAATGCTTTTATGATATTTTACTAAAAATGGAAAATGTATCTGTGTTGTGCCACGTTGGGATCATGTTTACTTAAACAGAAAATAATTCTCAATAGCAACAATCCTTACAAAAATCATAATTAGTATAAAATGCTTCCTTCACAAAGGACTGGTTCTCTAAGATTTTTAAGGCTTTGAAGTATCCACAATTAATTTTTATAAACACCATTTTGGTAATTAACTTTGGATAGGCTATAAAGTATAATATATTTGTTCATATATTAAACTGCCTTTTTTAACATTACAAGGTAACTTCAACTCGTGTGGAAAAGAGAAAATTCAGCTTGTTTGGTATAAAAATTTCAAAATAGGTTCATGTATTTTTATCGGTGGGCATTATGCATTAACCCTTTGAAGCCCTTTTATACAAGTGAAATTTGTGATTTTTTCTCTGAAAAACATTTCCACTTTATTTTTCCATGATTGTTTGAAATATGCAAGTTTTATCCAAATGCATGTAAATGTTGCACAGGCAATACTTGGCTTGAAGTATTTTGAAAATATAATCACATACTGACCTCCTATTGTCAAAAAAGTAATTCCAAACCCACAAATATTAGCATTTGGAAATAATATAAACGAATTAGCAGAATCACACTAATTGGCTCTTAAAAGAAATTCGCAAGTAACTGTCATCAAAGAAATTATGTACATCAAAAATATTTTAAAATCCTTGGAATTTTAAGTTCAGATCATCAAACATTATGAGATTGATGCAAAAAATATTCAGAGGTAAATTTTTAGTCTCCATTCTACTTAATAAATTATTTAGTATTAATGCTGAGGAAATGATTAACTTATTTATTTATAATATGTTATTTAATTTATAAATTTCATTACTAAAATATTAGTATACAGTTTAGTAACTGGAAAATGCGTAAGTTTAGTTTGCATACATACAATTAATGCATTGAGTTATAAATTATACATTTATAAAATTTTCATGAATGGAATAATATTAAGCTGAATTGTAAGAGTAACTCATGAGATTTAAGTATAATCATGAACTAGTCATCCAGATACAGAAACATAAGCAAACCCCTCAAAATACAATTAATTTAGAGAGAAAAGCAAGTTCCTAAAATCTGAAATAAATGAGATGTATGAAAAATTTAAGGTTTATTTATTTTGAATCCCAAGCAGTAGCTTAGCAGCTCAAGTCCCTGCCTTGCACATGCCAGGATCCCATAAGAGTGCCAGTTCTACTCCTGGTGGCCCTACTTCCCATACAATTCCCTGTTTGTGGCCTGGGAAAGCAGTCGAGGATGGCCACAAGCCTTGGGACCCTGCACCCACATGGGAGATCTGGAAGAGGCTCCAGGCTCCTGACTTCCGATTGACGCAGCTCTAGCCATTGCTGCCACTTGGAGAGTGAATTAGCAGACAGAAGATTTACCTCTTTGTCTCTCCTCCTCTTTATATATCGGCCTTTCCAACAAAAAATAAATAAGATTTATTCTTAAATATACAGAGAGGAGGAGAGATAGAAAGATCTTCCATCTGCTGGTTCACTCCCCACGTGGTTACAACAGGTGGAACTAAACTGATCTGAAGCATCTGAAGCCAGGATCCAGGAGCTTCTTCTGGATCTCCCACGTGGGTGAAGGGTTTCAGGGTTTGGGGCCATCTTCTTTCCCAGACCACAAGCATGAAGCTGGATTGCAAGTGAAACAGCTGGGACTTGATCTGTGCCCAAATGGGATCCTGGTGCATGCCTTGCAAGAATTTGGCTACTAAACCATTGTGTCAGGCCCATGAAAATTTTTATGGAAAGTACTGTATCAACCTTAAATAAAATATACTTGAAAATCAATGAAATGAGGATTTAATGTATATTATATACATTCGTCAAAATCTCAACATTGTAAAGTAAAACAAACATCTTGGAGTATGTATAAAATTTTCAAAACCTTATTGGGAAATTATTTCTTCTTATCCTAATCACAATTAATGAAGTTTTTATAAATGAGTTTTCCTTAAGCAGGCAATTCATTTTGAAGCTCTGCATGATATATACAAGTTTTTTGTGCATGTAGAAAATAAAAGGTATACAATTCATGTTATGATGCTTATCTAGCCTTTTTCAAACATTCACACAAGCAAGAACATTTAACGAAAATTTGAAAAATAAGTCATTGGCCTAGATATGGGAGGACAGCTAGTAGCAGATATCCAACGTATTTTTTCCGGAAGGTTTATGAAAACATTATAACAGTTTAAATATCTGCCTTTTTTTTTTAACCTCAAATGCCTCCTGAAAGTCCTGCTCTAAACACAGTCTTAATGGGAATTGGGCCTCAAATGTGTTACCTTTGGGAGAAGGACACAGGTTCACCTGCTGTTCACCTGTTGTTCACCTGTGGCAACACTCCTGTCAGCCCACATCCCTCAGTGCACACGACACCAGAGGTTCCTTCAAACCGATGCTAAAGTTGGGAGAATCACGTTATCATTTCACTCTTTCTAAATAGGTAACACTCGGGAAAACATGGTTGCTGATCTACATTCTTAATGCACATTTTCTAGAGTTTGTGTTGCACCATAAATATGAATAACATATGGCCCAGCCAAAAAAGAAAAAAAGAAACAACAACAAAATTGCGAAGAAAATGAAATTGCCTGTTAATAATAAAGTAACAACCAGAAATGAACTAATCCTGAATGAGGAAGATGTTTGAAGAATGAAGAAAATCCAAAAGGAAACACGAGAAGAGGCTGACACTTGACCATTTGTCATTGACTGGGGAGATGGTGCTAATTTGAGATGAGGATCAAGGACTTGTAAATCGTAAGACACAGGAAGTGACAAGAGATGTCTGTAGAGATGGCTGAAGAAGGCTGTTAAACCACTAGGTAACTGATTAGAACTTTCATATCATTCCTTTGATTATAAAAATGTTTTATGTCTCATGCTAAAGCAAAACCAAGCCACAGCAATCTCTGTGGTGCCTTCCTGACCAGCCGCACCCACAATGCACCTAACCTTTGTTGATATTCTAGGTGTTTTTCAAAATGTATGACCACAGTACAGATGTAACTGGAATGTTCCATGATTGATTCAATTATTCATGTTAAAAAATATTGCTTTAGAGCTATAAATAAAAACTTCCCTCTATAGTTAATGATGGAAAATTATTGTTAGAAATACAACATATATAGTTCAGATATTGGAAACCAGGAGACATTCTGTGAAAATTGTAACTGGGGAGACATTCTTGGAATGTTCATTTACACTCTTATTTGTAGAAACATGGATTTTTCCTTCCTTTAATTTCATTATCAACAGTAATAGTTTAATGGATATATTGCAGGGCTGTTTTTCCTTAAATTTTGAATTCTTTTCTAGTATTTCAAAAGTAAGATTATTATGTCTCTGTAAAAAGCATTCTTGGTTTTAAAAAAAAAAAGTCTAAATTTCTTTCCTAGTGGTTGTATAATGAGGCATCCTGTGGAGCTTGGCAGGAAAAACTGCCAATTTCAAAGTCATAAGCATTTTCTACCATCTACAAAGAAGATTGAAATTTACCTTTAGGAGCTAAGAGCTTCTTTACATTGGGAAAATCACTTTATCAGGTCATTTAATCAGGCAGATTTAAAGTAAATAACCCCTATTGTCCTTGAGAAAGCTTAAATTGTTCGAAAGTAAGCTAAATGGAAAACCTGGGAATATGTTAAATTTCGTTCTTCATAAAGAAAATAGGTACAAACACTGCGCATATGCAGACGCCAGATTACATTAGTGTTGGACTCGAGATGTCCTATGTCTAAATAGTATTATTTGTTCTTATGATGTATGTTAATTGCAAAAAGGAGATTGTGAAGAGCCTGGACTATTGCAAGTAGGGGGTAGTCAGGATGACTTCTCTTTATATAGAAGAATTCACTGGGGGCACAGGGCTGGCATTGTGACTTAACACTACAGAACGTATGATATTGATAATTGCATTCTCTAGCTATCTCAGTTGTCTACTGTAGTTTAGGATGTCAAGGATATTTACTTTTTGAGAATGCTGAACATAATGAATATATGTTCTGCCTATCAGCTTTGGACAGAAATTAGATGGGTCTTGAATTGACTATGGTTGGAGTGGGAATAAAAGTACCTTCTTTTTTGTCTCAGGTTAGAGGATCAGGTGTTCTCGACTGAAAAAACCTTGGAAATTTTAGAATTATCCTGTTGTTGATTTTGTTTTGTGGCTTCTCATTTAAGGGAAGATACACTAACTGTGTAATGGAGACTATTGTATCTGGTAGCAAGTTGTTTACATTCATGGTGTTGTAAATTTCTATTTTTCTTCCTGTTGTTGATTTTGTATTGTGGCTTTTCACTTAAGGGGATGTATTGTAACTGTGTAATGGAGACTATCATTTCTAGATATGAGGATACAATACAGTTTGTATCTCTACTTCCAGATCGAAGATGGAATCTCAATGAAACTGTAAACTGTATCTTTACAATAGGATGCTGGACTCTCTGCCATTGCCCATGCCTGCAATGATGATCATATGACTGTTTATGGAGCACTATTCTATAGTATTAATATAGGGGAACTCAGTGGGAGGGAGAGGACTTGGGGAGGGGGTAAAGGAAATCCCAAGGCCTATGGAACTGCAACATAAAATGATAGTAACAATAAAAAAGAAGTAAATTTAAATAAAATTTAAATGGGCATCCGAAGTATCAGAAAAAGACTACAAAACTCTAAAAGTTCCTTTTCACGTCATAAAGATGTATAACAGTTACAGTTTTATCAGCTTATACAAATAATGCATGCATGTAAAAGTGCTCATTCCAGTTTTCACATTTAAGATTTATTCGTTCATCTGAAAGGCACAATTATAGAGTTAGAGGGGGAGACAGAGATAGATTTTCCATTGTCTGGTTCACTTCCCAAATGGCTCCAACATCCAGGTCTGGGCCAGGCTGAAACCATAGGTGCAGTGTCTTAGGAACATGGCCATCCTCTACTGCTTTCCCAGACACATTAATATGGAGCTACACGGGACATAGAGCAGCCAGACCTCTAGCCAGCACCTTTATGGGATGTCAGCACTGTAAGAGAAAGCTTAACCTGATAGGCCACACTACTGGGTCCAAGATTTTTTTCCTCTTGTATAGCTACATTTAATACTCAATGGTCAGCATAAAATGCATACAATATTTTGCATGATTCGAAAATTAACTGTAAATATTGATTATAATTAATATTAGAATATGGCGGCTAAACTATAACTCTTTAACTACAAAGACTCCAATTCAGAAAAAGATTCTAGAACTCCTTATTTTCAAAGAGTATTATTCTAAAGACTCTACATTACGCACAGTGGACATAGGGCTCTTGGCTAATGGTCACTGTAGATGTACCTCAAGAGTCATGTTATCCTAGTATTGCTATGTTAGGACAGGCAAAATGATGACTAATATTGAAGATAAAAACATTTGTTATACAGTTTTACATAGTACTACCAAGAGATGTAGAAAATTGATATTCACTAAAAATGCAAAATATCTTGTATGAACAAGTAGGGCAGACGTCTTAAAACAACATGTTTAATCATGGATGACACTTAGCAAAAGATAGTGGTTTTGAAAGTTGTTGCTTTATTTTTAAATGAAGCTCCTTTCAGAGAAAGCACTGTAAGCCACAGCTGAAGGTGCTTACGCTTTCTAGGGGACCATCTTTGGAGGAATAGATGATCCAACCCTCTCTTCCTGATGATGCATGCCTCAAATGTGGCATCAGCCAGATCAGTGTTTATAATGATTTACGAGTCAGCTAAGCCAAAGTGAAGCTCGGCCATGACATAATTTTCAAATATGTTTCCAGATGAACAAGAATAATTCAGGGACAGCTTTTAATATTTACAACTTTAAACCAGATGTAACAGGAAAATAACACTTTGCTGAATATTAGTACCCTGACTGTTACAGAATGCATGTTATTTTTGATTATTAGGTGCCTATACTATTGCAATGGTTAGTAGCTAATCTCTTCTTTGTTTCCAGTAAAAGATGGTACAGGATTCAGGATATTGCCCCCAAGTAGGGGACTGGGTTAAAGCTCCTGTTTTTGGCCTGGCCCAGCCCTGGCTGTTGTGGCCCTGTAGGCAGTGAACCGGCAGATGGGAGATGCCCTGCCTCTCTTCTCTCTTGTAACTGTGCATTCTTAGAATTTAGCGTGAAAGAGGTAATAAAACACTCTGTGATAAGGTAAGTACATAACAGCCTGTGTATGAGTTTATTTTAAAAAGTGTGTGGAAAAGGGAATGAAAAGTTTATTTTTGTGAAAAAAATTTTGAAATTCAAAAACATGAGGTATGTTCAAAAAGTTTATGAAAATACATATTTTTGTAGGAACTAGGCACATTTCAATTGTTTTGCAACAAAAATTTCAGAAGCATTCTTTTACTGTCTTAACAGATGTGCCAACCAGATGTGACTAAGTTGAAATGAAAGCATCCACAGCTTTAGGGCAAAGCCTAAATCCAGTGACTGGCCAGATAGTTGAGTCACAGACACCTGGGATGTAAGCACAGCTGACAGGGATTGGAATGACATATCTACAAGCCAAGGAACACCAAGCAAGCACTGGTAGCCATTATCAGAAGCTAGAAAGACAACATGAAACAGATTCCTCCGTCCCAATACAAGGGCTCAATTGGCTAATCCTTCCAATGCAAGCTCTGGGATCCCACATGAGTGGTGGTTCATATCCTGGCTGCTCTACTTCTTTTCCAGCTCCCTGCTTGTGGCCTGGGAAAGCGGCAGAGAATGACCCGAAGCTTTGGGACCCTGCACGCATGGGGGAGACCTGGAAGAAACTCCTGGCTGTTGGGCTTCAGATTGGCTCAGTTCCAGCCATTGTGGCCACTTGGTGAGTGAACCAGTAGACGGAAGATCTTCCTCTCTTTCATCTCTGTAACTGCCTTATCACCAAAAAAATAAATAAAAAGCACATTCCCCATATATCTTCAGAAAGAACAACACTGGCTACATATTCATTTTGGGCAGGTAGTTTCCATAAATAGGAGAGAAAAACTTCCGAAACTTTTACCCAGCAACTTATCATAGATGACCCTGGAATCTATTACAGCAGAAGAGCAGAGTGAAGTTTGGGATTGATGTCATGTACACCGATAGGACGCAATGAGAATCAGTCATCCCTTTTGTAACATTCTTGTCATAATGCTTGACCCCAGTATAATACAGAGAAAATAATAAACTCAAACTGAGGGACATTTTGCAAAATGAATTCGCCCAAAATATAAAAAATATCATTAAAACATGAAAGACAAGAGAACACTGGTATTATGAATTGAAGGAGATTGTGGGACATGAGAAAAAAATGATATGATATCCTGGCTTTCATGCCTGAACGGAAGAATTAGTAGGAAAATTCATAAACTCTTAATAAGCTTAAGAGATTCACTATTATGGTAATTATTCTATGGCTATGTCAATTTCAGGAATTGGAGCTGTGGCACAGAAGGTTAATTTCCCACCTGCAGTGCTAGCGTCTCACAAGGGTGTTGGTTACAGTCCCAGCTGCCCCACTGCCGATTCAGCTTCCTGCTAATTTGGCTAGAAAAGCAGCAGAATTTGGACCCAGTGTTTCAACCTCTGCCACCCATGTGGATGATCTAATAGAAGATCCTGGCTTCAGGTGTCAGCCTGGCCCAGCCCAACCCAATCACTGTAGTTATTTCCCTTTCAAATAAATAGATAAATCAGTCAACTTTGGAGGAACTTGAGTGAGAAGGGTATACTCTTTTTCCAATTCTCTTGTTAATGCAAATTTCTTTCCTAAGTAAAAAAGCTAAGCAAACATTCCACTGAGGAGGCACAATGAGTGGTCTAATTTGAGTGTTAAAATTAGAAGACTGCATCTTGTTTTCAACTGAGGGATTTGGCAGAAGACTATTACAGAGAGGATTGTATGTTGATTGGTGTTGGTAGACATCAACATTGATATATCTGAGCCCTTGCTCCTGCATCTCAGGGCGTGACTGCATTGGAGATAGGACCTTTTTAAAGGTGACCATGCAACCAGCAAGGACTGAAGTTGGACCCAAGTCCATTCTGACAGCTGTCAGCAGAAGAGTAGTTTACAGTACTAGAGACAGCAGTGCCCACTACAGTAAGACCACTGAGGACACAGGATGAAAACAGCCATCAGCAAGGACAAGAGAAAGACCTCTATGAGAACTGAATCTGCTGACACCCGATCTTGGACTTCTGTTCTCCAAAAACCCAAGGAAATAAGTTTCTGTTGCTAAAGCCTGGCAATAGGAAGGATTTTGGTTGGTAACCTTAGCAAGTTTATATGCAGGAGTACTACCTTCTGCCTACCTACGATGAGGTGAAATAGTAAGCTTCAGATACATTAATATTTACAAATTGCTAACTACTTATATGAAAACAAAACCTATATTTGAAGTTTTTATAATGATCAGAAATGATTTAGGTACAAGCAGTCTGGCTATGTGAAGAAGGCATGAACTTTTGGCTGAGCTTGGAAGAAGGCCAACATGCAGGTTCAGGGCTTCAGGAAAAACATTGAAAAAGGCACTGTGGAAAATGCGAGAGGAAAGTATAGCCATAAAATTCACATCAGTCCAGTGAAATTCAAGACTAAATGGCATCTTGCATTAGTACCTGATTTTAATGCCCTTTCTTCTACCATTTGTAGTTTAAATTTATTTTTGTTCTTTTATGAAACAGACATTGCATATGCAATACAGCATTTATCATAGCTTGGCCTCTAAAAGTTAGGCTAAAAAAGCTTTCAGCGATTTGACACTTACTTATCTAATTAGTGTCAGTTAAGCTGAAAATATAAAAATTCGCACAAGATAGTATCCAGGAGACAATTTTCAGAAGACAAAATTAGAACTCTCATATAAGAAAGAGAACACATGTTAAAGATTGTATTTAACTCACGAGGGAACCAGACAGATGTTACAACCAGTTCAAAAGAGAATCTGAAAACCAGAAACAATTACAGCTCCAGAGTAATGACATAGATATGCAAATTAGGGCACAATCATGTTTTTCTACACCATGGAAGGAAGACAATTGGATCTGCCTCAGACAGGATAGTATTTGTATGTCTATCAATGACACACAGCTTTCAAAGTGTATTAAAATATCTTAAAGACAGTGAAGGTCTATAATCACATAAACTAAACAATGTTCGCCAAATAGTTTCTATACTTGAAAATGTAATATGGACTTGCAGGCAGGCATTTGGCACAGTGATTAAGGCATCACTTGAAACACCAGCATCCCACAGTGCATGCCAGGTTCAAGTCCCAGCTCTGCTTCACATGCCAGTTCCTTGCGAACGTGCGTGCCGAACAGCAGCTCCTACCAGCCCAAGCAGTTGGGTCTTTGCTATCGACGTGGGAGGCCAGGACACAATTTCTGGCTCTTAGCTTTGGCATGCCTAAACCCAGATACTGCTGGCATTTGGACACTGAATCAGGGGATTGAAGAATTCTTGCTCTCCTTCTCTCCCATGCCGACTGTATCTCAAGTAAAATAATGTATAAAAACAATAGCAACAAACCAAACATATACATACTTAAACAGAGTTCTTAATATGCATTTACTTAAGTCATGTTGGTAGTATGCTTAGGTTAGGGTACGTTAAGTATTAACACAGGACAAGAAAGTTGGAAGTAGTTCAATGCGACATATTCCATGCCTTCCAAACAACCCTATTACACCCTTTGTTCTCTTGGAGATAATGTTATTTTTCTTCGTATAAAAACACAGTAATAGTTTATTCATTATTACTGTAACTTGTGTAAAGTCCTGATATGAATCTTAATAATAGATGTAACATAAGCTTAAACTGAAATAGCTAAAAACTGTACAAGAAAATTTTAATTATTCAACTAGAGAATCAATATAAATTCTTGCTCTATGAGCAATATTTTAAAATGAGTAAAGATATGCCTTGAAAAATATAAGCTAACAGGAAAAAAGGTATTTTTTCTCATTAGACTGGAGGAAAGAATAGCCCGAAAATGTCCTTTGGTGTATGAAAACAACTGTAGTAAACTATTTCCTATTGCTAAAAATGGAAGGAAAAAAACCAAATCAGTTCATATTTCTCATTTAAAAACATACAATGTGTATGTATATGTATATAGTATATCTACATGCATATACATATACATATGTATATGTACTGTGTACACATATTCATCTATAGCCATATCTAATCCTATATATCACTGGGGTAGGTGTTTGGCCCACTAGTTAAGATGGACATCGAAGCACCCATATTCTCACCAGAATACCTGAATTTGGAGTCCAGCTCCACTTCTGAAATGATCTTTCTGCTTATGTTCACTCTGGGGATCCGTAGGTGATGGCTCAGCTACTTGGGTTCTTAACAATCCCAGCAATTATATTCATGAATTGAATTCATCTGGTCTCTGTCCATGTCTGTCTCTCAGGTACACTCCACTTTTTTTATTGGAAAGTCAGATATACAGAGAGAAGGAGAGTCAGAGAGGAAGATCTTCTGTCTATTGCTACATTCCCGAAGTGGCCACAATGCCAGAGCTGAGCCAATCTAAAGCCAGGAGCCTGGAACCTCTTCTGGGTCTCTCACACAGTTGCAGGGTCCCATGTATGTGGGCCATCTCCAACTGCTTTCCCAGGCCATAGGCAGCGAGCTGGATGGGAAGCAGGGCTGCAGGGACACAAACTGGGATCCCGGCATTTGCAAGGTGAGGACTTCAGCCACTAGGTTACCTATTGCGCTGGGGTCATATACTGTACTTTAAAAAATAAATGTAAACTGCTATCCTGAGTGGTGTTGTTATTTCCTTGTTTTAGAATCTAAAACAAAATAGGTTCTCAGTTATTCAAAGTGGCCTAAAAGTTAATAAAACCTGGGTTGAAAACAAGAATCACTTGGGAAATAGTATAAATATTACCAGAACACATCCTAAACTATTCAGACTCCATAGGTCAGTGGCAAAGCCCAAAACTAGAGCTGCCACAGGGTTGTATGGGATTCTTCCCTATCTCTACATGTGGCAGCTACTTCCTATGACATCCTCATGCACGATTACCTCACAATATTCTCTTGCATCGAAATAATTCTGCACAATATTGCTTCATGCAAATGATGAAGTCAAAGAGGCAGAAATGTGTTACTCATCTCTGCATTTGAGTTTCAAAGACCCCTGAAACCCAAAACCCCAAAATGTATCTCCAGGAAGGTGAAAGGGGGTCGTTAGCCAGGTGGTTTCTCTGGTTCTGAGTACACATCACTAACTAATCTATCTGGAGTCCCCAGAAAGCATGCCAACTAGCTTTGGATCATCACTTTTGATTTCTTGCTGGGTTTGTATTTTAAGAAGTTAGCTTATTAGGTCACAATAATATGGCTTATTATGTGTTACCTCTAAAGATTCATTTACCTTTACTGGTGATTAAGTGGTTTTAGTTTAGCCGTAACTATCAGCATTCTTGCACAATTCTTTTTTAGTTTACCTCTATAGTGCTTTCATCATTGGCTCCAAAAATAGATTGTTTTGCTGTTTAGAGAGGACAAATGCCCACTGTCACAGGCCCATGTGATAAACACATCACTGTGGCACACAAAATTTCTGTTGTTTTGCTTAGATGGTATCTGTTTTTAAAATACAGTGAATACATTGTTGACATGAAGTAAAGTTGTAACTGTCCATTTTTTTCACTACATATTCAGGATAACAAAATTAAAGCAAACTAACCAATTTTCTTTGAAGAATTGATTTGAAAGTTTTTTTCTGCCCCATTGTTTTTAATTCTTGCATAAGTGATGGAAAATAAAATAGGGCCATAAGGAAATCAAAATTGAAAAAATGAGCAGTTCTGACAATAGGTAAGAATTTGTTAAAATTGGTTATAGATTTATTATTAATAATAAAGTCGCAATTCAAAATGAATGCACACAGTTTACAATAATCATTTGCCATAATTACACATAATAGAAAACTTTACCATCTCTAATCATTGCAGACTCGAGAGTGCTGAAGTTAACATTTCTTTTAAAGAAAAGAAAAACACAGGACCACACAGGAGCTGTGAATGATTTGGACCAAATTTAATAGGGTGGATGTTACTACATCCAAAATACAGAGTTCACCTCAACTTGTTCTTGGAAATGCAAGAATTCTTTGCTTCAAAACTTATTAAAGTAGAGCCATTATTTTCAGAATGGTGTTTCTTGCTCTGAATTTAGTATCTTCTGAACTTGGGACAGTATAGATCCCAAAATGGTTATGGGCAGATTTGAAATTCGAATACCAATTTTTGAAGTACGTGAGATACTAAATCTAAGAAAATCTCATTATAAAATGGAATTAGTGGTAACTACCCTAAATTTTATGAGTATTATGTACTTTATATGTAAATGTTAGTACTTCTCAAAGACTATAACCTTTGGTTGAAAACACATTTCATATAAAAAGATAAAAATTGCACAGTGACAGAACGGCATAAACACACATAAAGAAACCGTTCCATTATAGAATGAATATATACAGGATTACATCTTTGATTTTTCCTCAGATTAGTTTCCTAGTATGTTTGCTTTCCATTCCTCCACAAAAAAATGAGGCAAAAATTATTTGATACAGTAAACTATTTTATGAGTCAGAAAGCCCAGATCTGGTATTTACGGGTCTTACTGTACTAAGATCAAGTATGGTTAGTATTCTGTGCCTTTCTGGAGTCTGTAGGGCAGGACCCTTTTACTGTCCTTTCAAGACGGTGGCAGGACTCAGTTCCTTGTTGTGGCAGGTGTGGCCCCCGTGGTCTGGCTGTCCGTAAACTGAGGACTCCTAATTTCCCAAAGTTACTCAGGAGTCTTGTCTCCTGGCTCCAACTCAAAGCCAGAAAGAGCATGGAGCAGGGTCAAGTCCTACCTTAATTGTATTTCTCTCATCTATTTTTCTAACTTACATTTTCACTTTTTAAAGACTCATGTTATTATACTGGATCTATCTCAATCCTAATCTCTATTATATTACTCCTACTTTAAGTTCAGCTGAAACACCGACTTTCATCTGTAACTGCAATTCATTTTGCCATCTGAATTAACATAGTCACAGATTCTGAGCGCTCAGTATGTGGACATTTCAGGGAACTGTAATACCACCTAAAACTATCAGCTTTCAGAGGAACAGAGCCAATAAGCATGTCCAATGCTGATTCCACCATCTTCCCTTAACTTGCCAATTTCTTGTATCTATCTCTACTTCCTGTATTAAGTGTACACTAACACCTCAACCTGTAGGTCACTTGTTTATACATTCTTGAATACTAAATTGAGTCTTGCAGATTTTATCTGTACCCTCACAGTCTATTCTATTTCAATCATCACAATTGCTGATTTAAAAGACCCATATTTAACATTCTTAATATAGTTTTTTATAAAATAGCTAGTATATCTTATCTAAAATGCTATTATCATACTGTCAATTGTCTAGTTAAAATCTCCAATTTTATAATCATGGCTTCACTGTCCTCTTTTCCTCATACTTGTTAACATTTTACCATTCAACACCCAGGACTTAGGTCACCCCTTATTTCTATACTAAAGAATTTCTCTCATTCTGGGGGAGATGCAGTTCTCCATCCCTGCATACATCTCTTGCCAATATTTATCATATTATTATCCTATATCAGCGCTCTTCTTTATCAATCTCAACATCTTTCAAGCTCACAGGAAACAGGGTACCCTTGCTTGAGTCCTTGAGTTCAGCTAACCGCCTGGCAACTAGAATGGAGTCAAGAAATGCACACGATGAAAATAATTATGATGAACATTATATCACCTGTGTCCAGTCCCATAGAATTTTTGAGGTTTCAGAGGAGAGAATCCTGCACAGCCTTAAAAATGTCCTATGATTTCAAGCATCTGTGGATTCTAAAAAAAATTTAAAATATAGAGTAAGACAGGGCTGAGAACCAGAGAAACTGTAGATTAGAGGTTACACAGCAGGAAACGCAAGGAAGAGCAATTGTAGAGCTGTAGAGTATGATTTAGAACTAGAGTTAATAACATTGTATTATTGTTGGTAAGAAACTTTGCTACAAATAGAAGGAAAAAAGCAAATAAGTAGATAATGTGCTTATGCTTTCCATCATAACAATTTCAAACATCCATATATCTCCCAAGGGATCATGCATCCAGTGAAATTTACCTTAACATTTACCAACAAAAAGGGGAACACATGTGTGTATTTGTGTGCGGTCATGTATGTGTATACACACAAAATATTTTTTCAGCAAGAACAAAGAACAAAATTCCTTATCATGTGCCTCAAAACTGTAACAATGAGAAGACATGCTTAGTGAAATAAGCCAGACACAGAGAGACAAATGTTGCATGTCCACCCTTGTATGTGTAAGTTAAGACTAAAAGTAATAACTAAGTGTCTGGGTATATCAGTTTTGCAGCAAACATAGTGTCTTGTTAAGCTTAAAGATATCTCATTGTCAAAGTGCTTTCACATATTATAGTTTTAATAATCTGTGGCTATTTAAAAATTTATATGAGAAAAAGAACAAATTGAAGAGTCAAAGCATGAGAAAATTGCATATAAAATATATTCCATACATATTAAGGTTTGATGTTTTTTTTAAAAAAAACCTATAAAACAGTTATATTGATGACATGAGTATCTAGTGTTCCACAGCATGGCTAGGAGACCACGGTTTATAGTAACCCAGGAAACACTGTATGAACAAATGACAGAACCTCCAAGAGGTTAATTGAAAGCAGTGTCAAAGAAGAAATGCCAGTTGCCCTGTTTTGATCAGTGCATAGTGTATCAGCATATTGAATAGAAACCCCTAGCCCAAGTATGTGCATAATTATTATAACCACATATATTTATTATATTTATAATGTCATTTATAATTATTATACTTATGCACATATTTATCTTATTTATTTTATAAGTTCTTAATTTGTCCTGTTACAGTTCCTTAGTCGCAGGGAAACCCTCATCCATCTTCCACTCTTCTCTCTTCCTCCTCCTCCCCGGCCCACTGTTCTCTCTGGTATTGTAATTATAGTTTAGTTCCTCATCAACAGTTAACAAACCATCAGTGTAACCTGACATTGTAAGTATAGAGAATGGTATAAAGTTTAGCATTCTAGTTGTTAATAAAAACGTACAAAATAGGAGTTAGCATATTTTGTCTGTCATTTTGACTGCTTTCCTTCCTGGCGTATCTATGCTTCACTGAAAACTGCAGATTTTACTAGTTATTTTTAGAAATTCCCTACTGGCCAAATCTTGGTGCATTATCTGATATTATTAAGTTTCAAAGAAGAAAGGGAGATCTGCTATGGTTAACCTATTTTCACATCTATTTGGGGTCATAAACCTTCTTCAATATTAAAGCACAGAGCATTCAGTATGAAGCCTGACATGCTGGCTGACAACTCACCCCTATTAATTTAATAGTTGAGTGAACACCAGTGTAGAAATCAATGAACAGTTCTTCCTGTGTATTTTAAACAACTGCACCTCTGTGTTGGACATGGGGTTAAAATTGAATTAGAGCATTGGTACAAAAGGCCTGAGTGACCTGTCTTATTTAATCCTTGCTCAAAGCTGAGCAGAGATTGAGTTGCATAGTAATCTGAGTATATCACAATAATTAGTAAGCAGCAGCAAATTGCTATTTTTAACTGATACCTGGATTCCGGGAGTGTCTTCAGTGGGTACTCCTCAGAATAAAGGAAAGGTGATCTTGAAGACAACCTTTCAAATGCACAGGAATTGTTTCCGATATACCAACAACTAATTTAACAACACAGTGAAAATAAATTTTCATCTTAATTAGAAATGAACACACACACATTTCCTAAAAATACACAAGAAAAAATTATACTATTTCCCTAAAACATTTAATAATACTTTCATAATACTTTGTAAAACTTCCCTCCACACCAGTCCTTCATCTGTGCCCTTATCAGTCTTCCAAGACAGTCCATGACATTTGTCAGAACTACAGATTCCGGATGTACCAGTACCTATATCATAAATGGACTCCACTATCATGGAATAACCACAACTCTCCCTTCCATGTAATGCTGTAATCCTGTGAGAACGCGATCTGCAATTTGTTAACTTCATTCAGCTGGATGTTGCTTCTTATCAAAGCACTTCAGCACAAAATGGTAGTTTTTAATTTCTCAGAATTGTAAATATGGGAGCTAAATATCTAAGCAATAAGTAATCTAGAAACACATTATGGACAGTAAGGAATTAACATTTTCATGGTTCTCACTATCCTGCCATATTTCAAACTTTGCAATTGATAGTAATATGAAAAGTGTTTATTATATTTTGCTAACTGTATTTAGTTAAAGTCAATCTAGAGCTGATTTTTACCATCTGCATCAGGAAATCATATTTCAGACTTCCCAGTGGTGGACCTTATGATGATGTTGGTCCAGTTCATTATGAAGAGCTATCTTTGGCCATTAAGAAAATAATTTTGGTGGCTGGAGTTGAAATGTAACTGGTAAGCCACACCGTTTAATACTGGCATCCCACAATGATGCCAGCTGTTACCCAGCTACTCCACTTTTGATCCAGTTTTCTGCTAACGGCCTGGGAAAGCAGAAGATGGATCAGGTGGGTCCCTGTGATCCACACTAGGATGCCCAGATGTAACTCTTGATTCTTGGCTTCAGAGTGGCCTAGCTGTAACCACAGCAGTCATCTGGCAAATGAACCATCAAACAGCAGCTCTCTCTCATTTGTCTGCGATTTTAAAAAGGATAGAATAGGACAGAAATAGAAATAAAAATAAAAATAGAAATAAAGAAAAAGAAAAAGAGAAAGAGAAAGAGGAATGGAATGGAATGGAATGGAATGGAATGGAATGGAATGGAATGGAATGGAATGGAATGGAATGGAATGGAATAGAATAGAATAGAATAGAACAGAACAGAATAGAATAGAATAGAATAGAATAGAATAGAATAGAATTTGGGTTGAAGAATGGAAGTAAAGCAAGAGGGTATAAGATGAAATAGCACTTAGGAATAGGAACTGTCTTGACTGTATTTAATGCTTTCATTTCAAATATGATGAAGAAATTTCAGTCTAGAAGAGTTTACATAAGTCACAGTGTTGGGATCGGGGAAGAAAGATGCCGTTGGACTGAGATGAATTCATCTTAAATATTTAAGAAGTCATGGCCCTGTCAACTTTCACAGAAGAGTTTGCCTGTGTCTTAATTTTTGCTACAAGTGTTCTAGTTATAATAGCATCTTGTCTATCAGCATTGCTCATCAATATCAGCTTTTTAACTCAAACACAAACCTGGATATTGTTATTAATGAGATTCCACACTTGAACTTAATCTTAGAATTACCCTGTGATATAGAGTACCAGCTTCATCTGGAAAAACTCCAATGGATGAAAATTTCTGCTCTCAGAAACTTATAAAATATTATTTCCTAACATTATTACCTGAAAACCTGAAAACTAACCCAACCTACTTTGAATTGCTGCCTGTCCACCTCGATCTAATCCATCGCTGTCTTTCTCACCATCACCTCTCTCCCCACTCTTATCTTGGGCTGCAATCCTTGGCATCCCAGTCCTGTCCAGGGCAGACTGCCTGATCTTTTCCCCTGGATTAGGCATTATCGAGACATGTCCACTCAAGACACAGCTGGTAATTCTCAGCGTGCTTCTCTCGGCATCACTGAGCAAAGCTCTTCACGTTGGACAAGCTTATCCACCTTTTAGGAGGATGATTTCACTGGTAGAATAATCTCATTTCTTCCTCTTTTGAGCTTATCTCCTAATCTTTGGCAGCACTCACTTTCATTCCAGTGCCTAATATAAAAGTCCTAAATGTTACTGTGTCACCAACTACTGTGTATTTCCCACCCTAGGAACTCTGCCTTGGTCCAGAAGCCATAAATAAGGTGGTATGGTATGTTAAGGAAAACCTTGCAAGTGATGAAAATTTTCAAGTACTTGTTGCATAATGATAAAGTCTTACAAGTTAATCAAATGACTTTTAATCTAAATGTAGAGCTGCATCTGTAGGCTTCAGACTTTTGTTTTTCCCTCTTACAGTCTGTAAACTAACCTGAATTGTTTTTGAAAATGAATCTGAAGAACTCAGGACATCACACTAGTTCCTTTCACATGAATAATGATAAAAATGGAGTTTGACACAAGGCAGAGAAAATTTCAATAATGTTTATAATTATTATGAACAAAATTTCCATGTCCATCCAAAGAATATTGGCTTCCAAACGGGGAGACATGAGTCGTAATCACATCCTCACATGGCTATAACTTGCTTTGGCACATTACATCTATCTATATTCTAGACTTCCTATTTATTAAATAAAAAGATGTAACTAACTCATTTTCAAAGTCATTTCTGGCCATAAAACTAGGGCTTCGATTCTATGGAACATCCTTATATCAGATCATTAAAGCATTGTGATCATTTTAATGCATAAGGACTTCTGTAGCAGGTAAAGGAATGTGTGAAATATGAATTATTTTTTCACCAACTGCCTTTAGATGGTTCTCATGTTATTGTAAAAGAAAAACCTTAAAAACTATTCTTTTTAAGTTTTTTCCCCATATGCTTATTTTAATTGAAAGGTAGAGGAGTAGAGAGGAGCAGAGACAGGGGGAGATCTTACATTGGCTTGTCCACAGGACTGCAAGTGGGACCGCTGGGCTCTGACATGGTGACTATATGGGATGATGGCGCCACAGCTAGAGGTTTAGCCCACTACACCATGGTGCCAGCCCAAAAAAACCCTCTATTTTAAGTAGATACATTTCTGTCTGGTAAATAAAGATGAAGTTTTCCGAATTACTCTAACCTCCCTGAATTTACTCTATGCATGGTAAGCCTAAAAAAAATATATCCAACTTTGAGAATACACTCATGAATATTTAAGGTTGCAACACCTTTTAGGCAAATCCAACTTTTCTGAAAAGTATAGCAGTGCTAGTTTTAAAATGTAAAAATTCTTAGCTCATCTCTCTTCTACAAAAATCTCCCAAAAAAGTATTTTTTTAAAAAAAAATTATTTATTTTATTGAAAAGTCAGATTTACAGAAAGGAGAGACAGAGAGAAAGGTCTTCTATACATTGGTTCACTCCCAAAGTGGCCACAATGGCAGCATTGAGCCCATCTGAAGCCAGGAGCCAGGAGCTTCCTCTGGGTCTCCCACACAGCTACAGGGTCTCAAGGCTTTGGGTCATCCTCTGCTGCTTTCCCAGGCCACAAGCTTGGAGCTGGATGGGATGTGGAGTAGTCTGGACATGAAATGGTGCCCATTTGGGATCTCAGCAAATGGAAGGCAAGGACTTTCACCACTAGGCCACTAGGCCACTGCACTGTGCCCCACCCCCCAAAAGTCTTAGCGCTATCTCTAGTCTTGTTAAAAAAACAAAAAACAAAAAAACATGTTTTCATTTAATCTGCCTAGTACACATAAAACAATCCAAGAGCATACTAATATTCAATGAGAGTAGTACTGCTGATATGACTAGAAATCAAAATTGCGTTGGGCTTACTCCAATGGCCGAGTGACTAAATCCTTGCCTTGAGTTGACTGGGATTCTATATTGGCATCAGTTTGTGCCCTATTTGCTCCACCTCCCTTCCGCTTCTCTGCTTGTGCTCTGGGAAAGCGTAGAGACTGGCCCAAATCTTTGGGACCCTGTACAAGTGTGGGAGACCCAAAAGAAGCTCCTGGCTTGTGGCTTTGGATCAGCTCAGGTCTGGCCATTGCAGCCAGTTGGGGAGTGAACCAGCAGATGAAAGATCTTTTTCTCTGCATTTCCTTCTCTTTGTAAACCTGCCTTTCCAATAAAAATAAATAAATCTTATATTTTACGCAAATTATATGCTTAGGACTATGTTAGTTGTTATTGAAGCATGAACACAGAACCTTCAGGATATTTTAATATCATGCCCACATGTACTACACTTTCAGATTCTATTTCTGTCTTCCAGTTGAATTTTGTATTTATGCTAAATAACATCAAAAAACAAAGAACAAGTTCTTACACTTTTACAGATATACTGAGCAGGCTCTACTGACTACGCAACACTGCAAAAATAAATGTCCAGCTACTGTTTTTCCCTTCCTAAAGGGAAAGGTGTGTGTGTGTGTGTGTGTGTGTGTGTGTGTGTGTGTGTGTTTTGAGTCTATTCAATAGGAAAAGTTTTATATAAAACTAGAATCATGGATTTGGTGAACTGCATCCAACTAGGCTGCTGAGTTTATTACATCGTGGTAGATGACATTTTATAATTGCTGATGAAACCTGGCAGGATGTGATATATTGATAGAGCTTAAAACTTATGATCCCTAAAAAGAAATGGTCTATTGCAAAAGCATGTAAGGAAATCCTTACAGTTAATACTGGGCTTCTTCATTTGTAACCAGCCATCCATGCTTAAAACTAGGGAATTCCAAGGACCAACATTCTGTTACATTCCTCACCTGAGCCCTATACATTTAAGAAAGATAAATGGCTTTATTAAAGCATAAAAACATGCATTTTCACATATATACTCTGCATTTTAAGTGATTTTTAAATTTTTTGATATTTTTATTGGTACTTTTCACAAGGAAGCAAAATATGTTCCTCTCAAGAGTAATCTGTATTCAAGCCCTCGCAATAAAACATGGTTCAGAAGTAAGTTAACTTTAGACAAGAAGTGTAAATCTGATGCTTCGTGTGATTGTTAATATGATTTCATGGGCATTACTGATTGAAAAATAATTTATATACACAGAACACTTTAATGAAAAGTCAACATCATCTTCTGCTACAAGAAATCTATTAAGAAAGCTATTAAGGTCCTCTTTGTGAAAGTCCTAAAAGTTTAATGTGAAATAAACCTCACTTTGTACAGGTACTGAGGTTTTAAAAAATAAGTATATTATCATGGAATATTCATATGTATGTACTTTTAAAAATTGGTAATAGTTTTCAAGATTAGTGATGAAAATATTTTTAGCATGGCTCTTCCAAGTAAATAGGGAATAGCACCTTACTGTTAATTTGTCACTGACTTTTGCATTTAGCAACTGCTTTATCAATTTTTAGCAACTACAACTTGTTATCAGGAGTTTAGAATGAAATCGCAGAATTTGAATCTGTGCTCTTAAAAATTACAATATTTTTCTGGGCCCGGCGGCATGGCCTAGCGGCTAAAGTCCTTGCCTTGAACACGCCAGGATCCCATATGGGCGCCGGTTCTAATCCCGGCAGCTCCACTTCCCATCCAGCTCCCTGCTGGTGGCTTGGGAAAGCAGTCGAGGACGGCCCAAAGCTTTGGGACCCTGCACGCACGTGGGAGACCCTGAAGAGGTTCCTGGTTCCTGGCTTCAGATTGGCGCGCACCGGCCCGTTGCGGCTCACTTGGGGAGTGAATCATCGGATGGAAGATCTTCCTCTCTGTCTCTCCTCCTCTGTGTATATCCGGCTTTCCAATGATAATAAAATCTTTTAAAAAAAAATTACAATATTTTTCAAATTGCAGTGGTTTGAATTTTTTATACTAAAGACTTTTTCCTCAAAAGCATTCAAATATGTGAATTAGTTTTCAAAAAGGCACAATTGGCTAATTTATATCTTCACATTTAAGCTGCACAAAGAACTTTACTGGGCAATGGGATGGAAAGAAAGAAGATATTTTAAAAACAAATGACATGAAACAAAAGAGATCATTTTAGAGTAATATTCTAACAAAATATAAAATCATTTAAATACACTTTATTTAGGTGTATTAGACAAACTGTGTAATGCTGCTTAATATGTTCTAGATTATCTAGTTTTTCTCGGTTATGTAAAATAAAAATGTTATCTGAAAGAAAAAGAAAGAAAATATTCATTGAAAACCTGAATGAGAAACACAGAGTTCTACAATTTCATTTATTTTGTGATAAACTCACACATGCTCATTAACGGTATGAGGAGAGATTATTCCAAGAGAATATTCCAAATTATCATGCCAACCTATATACAGCTTGGTTCAACCAGTATGTCACTTTAGATCACAAAAGACATGTGTACTGTTCTACTGTACTTTCAGAAGCAAATCCTTGATTCTCTTGTCTATTATAGATGGTTTTACTGCTGTTTCTTTTGCATCAGTTTCAGAAATCAATATAAGTTCACATCACAATCAATTCTAGATCTGATCTCTTTTTATAAGTGTTTTCCCCTCAAGGCTTATTTGCTCTGCAGTAATTGGGTAAAGCCTGAAAATTAGATCATTGTTATTTTTTTTAACAGCACTACATCTAGGCAAATTTTCATGCTACAAACAATAAAGCATATCTCCCAGGTGATTTTACTTCAGCAGGAGGAAAAGAGGAATTACGCGCACTTTTTGGCTTCTGCTACACCTGACAAATTTTATTAATGATTGTGATTCTCATCTCAGTTTATTAAAGAGTAATCACTTATCTGAAACTACGTAGTAATCGCTTTAAAACCTAGCAAGATTTCTGCATTCATGACATATTTTCTTTCTTTGGACGTAAGAGAAAAAAAATTACATTTAATTTTAGCAACCAAGAGAAGATGGCAAAAGGAGTAGTGTGGGGTTCCCATGTCCCTGCATCCTTGCCAACGTATGCCAGCTTCTGTTTTATTTAGTTGAAGCTCAGGGTGGGAGGCTAATAGAAACAATCCAAATGGACGTGAAGTGGTAATTCATTGTGATGACTTTGTGTTCCCTAATGATCAGTCATGTTGAAATTGCATAGGCCATCTTCCTTCCATCTTTCTTATTTTCTGAATGCTTTAACATTTTCATTACATTTCTGTTTTCTGCACTTATGAAAAAAATTGCACCTTATTTATCTGGGAAAAAAAGTACAATTTTCAGTTCAAGTCAGTCTTGGTAACATTTTCACAAATTCTGTTGTTATATTAACGTGCCTTTTTCCGGGTATCATGTTTTTATGTCATTACCATTGCAATTTCCACAGCTTGATAAGAATTATAATTAGATATGCACGGATCTTTTTTCTACTTGGCAGACTTCGCTCTTACTCATCTTGGTTTTCTCAGTAACTATAAATCCTGAATTCATTCACAAAAAAGAACACTTTATTTTGAATATTTCATTACCATTTACATTTTAATGAATATTTTATATGCGACATATCAAAAATAGTTGTTAGACTAGGTACATTAGTTATTAATTCTATTAATTTCTAATGTCTCAAACAAATAATATTAGCTCATACCCTTTCTAGACAATATTAAGAATTTTGATCATATTTTTAGTTATATCATTATAGTTTTGGTAGTATTTCTGTTCTTGCAGCTAAGCTAAACTTGTAAAGGTGGAAAGATTTTTTTTATTTTTCATTTGACCAAAGTCTTCGGTAAAATAGCATTGTAATCAAATGCAGTGTTTTTTTTTTTTTTCTATCACTCTCAGGCAGGGTCTAAAATTTGATTGTAAAGAGCAACTTGTCATTCACATGTACCTGTGACAAAGGCACCGTAAGATGTTGTGCACTTGTACCTGAACTCTAAACTAAGGAGGAGGTGTAGTGCCATGCTGGACCTTCATACTGCTTTATAAGTCACAGTGCTTAAGGAGTGCCGCTCTTAACTCCAAGTTTTCATAGAAGCTTGATTAAGCAAGTATTCTCAACAGCAGATAAAAGAAACTCAGCCTGCTGTTCCGCAGCACCTTTCCATGACACATCTGCCTGTGTTGTCCTATCTCTGCTTGGTAGCTCAGATTGCCATCATCCCCGAGTAACAATGAACCTTCCCTGTCTCTTCCGTTACTACTCTCCATTCAATGCATTAGCTGTTGTAATTTGAACTTTAGCTACACTTAGAGCATTATTTCTGATCTCTATCTGTATCTCTGGTATTTGTAATATCTCTGGGCTATGCACACTTTACATATTCACTCCCATCCCCCTGCTTTATTCACTGCACTGTTTATTTGAACTAATTTTTAAGCTTTTGGTCTAGTTTTGAAATACATGTAGTGCCGCTAACCTAACTCTGACCACATAATACACTAGATTTACAAGTCTCCAGATATCACTGATATCACTCTCTACACATCAGCCCTTGTGCGCCATCCAGACATGCCAAGAATTACAATGATTTAGCATTTTAAAAAAATACTATCTTTGATAGATTTGCCTTTTCCCTTTACTGTATATGTTAAACTCTGGCTTCCTCTTCAAGCTGTAACTCAATTATTATGCCTTCTTCATAGGCCTCTAAAATTCTGAAAAGCGGGTTTCATTATTCATTCTTGTACGATATCACTCAGTTACTTGCTGTCTTATTATAGAACAGCCTGCACTGTACTGTGTGGCTCACATTTCTCTTTTCATTACTGCAGTCCAGTTCTTATTCATGAGAGGCAGTGCAGTATATTGATTCAGATCTCATATTCTATGGTCAAGAAGACCTGGTTCCAAGTCCTAGAATAACTCATTTTTCTGGTAAATGTCAGACGAATGAGTGAATAAATTAAATGAAATCAGAACCACCCCATTCATCAATCTATTCTTTATCCTTCATATTTTCTCTTTTTAGAGGACATGAAAATTCCTTAAAATTCTTATTCTCTTCTAAAATGAACAAAACTAATCTCACGTGGTGTATATAATGATTTCAAAAATGGATTTAGGAAGATGGGGTCCGTCTGCAAGTGCTTATTCCATAATTCAGGGAAAATGTTATATGTTAAACACAGGTTGAACTCAACAATCGATGTTCCCTTCCACTTTCCAGTCTCTGACCTCAAGGGGCACATCCCTGCTGCGGAGTAGGCTTCTGTTTCGCTATGCCTTATAAAGATTTTATGACATCATTAAAATTATAATTGTACATCATCTAATTATGTCATTAACACATACACATTATGTGATTAGAGCTATTTACATTAAACATGTAATTAGATGGAATTATGCTAATAGGCAAATGCAGGATAATTAACTAAAATTAATTTTAAAAGCAGAGAAATTAACTCAGATAAACTACATTCAAATACCATTGCATGTTTAAAAGTAAACAAGTAAATATTCCTGCTTTAACTGTACTAGCTCAGGCTCTAATCAGCTCGCCTTCCTGCCTCCATCTTCCCTCTGCAGTCCAAACCTCACAAAACTTCTCTCCAGATTAGTCAGATTAGTACAGTCTGCTACTGCTGTGCTTAAAAAAAAAAAAAATGTAGACTCGTGGGCTTAATGTGAGAGCTCAATGACTAAATCTTCACCTTGCAAGCATCTGTATCTCATATGGGCATTAGTTCATGTCCTGGCTGCTCATGGCCTGGGAAAGCAGCAGAGGATGCCCAAGTCCTCGGGACCCTGCACCCATGTGGGAAATCTGGAAGACTCTCATGGCCCCTGATCCTGCATCGGGTCAGCTCCAGTCCTCGCAGCCACTTTCGGGAGTGAACCAGCGAACAGAACATCTTTCTATTTCTCCTTCTCTTTGTAAATCTGATCTGAATTTCCAATATAAATAAGTGAAAAAAAAGAAAAAAAAAAAGACCAGCACCCCTTCCTTGTGACCTTGTGATAAACAATCCATATTGCTATTCCATAGGAGTTGAGTGACCATACTTCTGGGTACATCCTCTGAGCATTTCTAGTGAATAATCAAAACTGAGAATGGTGTGGGTAAGATGTGCACCCAGAGTTGGTGTTTGAAATGACAGTAATCCTGTGTGGACACTTGCCTCTAACATTGTCATTAGACCCTCACTCATGACATCTGGAATTAAAAATCTGAGGCTGGCTTGGCTTTCTGCAGGACTGAATCTTAATCCCAAGCATGGCTGGCTCTGAGGAGTAGCTGTGTTGAAATCGTTACTTCTTCAGCAAAGTCATTCCCATGTCTTGCCACAATTGCTGCATTTTGAATCACCACTGTCATTCCACTCAGGGTAGCTGAATGCTTCCTTTTGATTTCTTATCCTTATCTTTCAAGGATAATTCTAAGTGTCTTTAGTAAAATTCAACTTCATTAGTTTCAAACAGAGTCACATTTTAGTCAGTGTGATGGACCCATGGGATATGATATTTTGCAATCTGTTTCTTTCTGACTGTTGAATGCTTAAGTTTCATATGAAATCGTGTGTCAAACTAAAGTATGGAGAAGAATGTATTACTTAAAGGTTTATGAGTTTTAAAAAAGTTTTATGAATTTTGACAAATAAACAGAATTGTGTGAACATCACAACAGATGCTGTGGGGGACCCTACCATTCAAAAGAAGATCTTTCACCTGTATTTTTCCTATGAAACCTTTTTCCCACAACTAATTATTATCTGGGGTCTGGTACTAGAGCACAGTAGGTCAAGTTACTGCCTTGGGACAGCGTATCTCATAAAGAATGCCATTTCAAATCTGCTTGATCCTGGGAGAAGAGATTGTTAAATAACATGAGCCAAGGCCCTGACACAGACATGGGAAAAGGACATGCACAGGCAATTTTCAAAGGATGAAACATACATGACAAACATACAAACATGCTGAAATTCACTAGTCATCAGGAAAACACAAATAAATGAAAGCTTCACCTCACCTCAGTTAGAATAGCTATCACTCAAATTTCAAAAAATAATAAATGTTCACAAGGATATGAGTTAAAAGCTGCCCTAATCCATTGTGAATGGGAATGTAAACTAGTGTATCTACCCTGGAAGACAATATGGATATAATGATTAGTGACAAAATAAGCCTGTGAATATGAAGTTAATTCAAGTTATACCTGTGCAAATACTGTTGAAAAACAAGAGGGAGAGACGAATATTGGCAAAGCATAACAAAAGTATGATTGGCTTCTAAGAACTATACCTATAGAAGGCATAAAACCTGTTCAGTTCTTCTTATATTAATACAAATGTGAAGAAACAAAACAAGGAAAAATATTAGTATAATTTTAAATTGTATCCAAATACAGCAATACAGACATAAATTACTTCCATGGAAATAAACCTCCAAAGTTGACTAATGAATGAATATAGGAAGGGGTGCCAGTTCGAGTTCTGGATGGCTGCTCCACTTTGGATCCATCTTCCTGCTAAGGGACTGAGAAGGCTGCTGCATCTGTGTGGGACACTGGAAGTAACTCCTGGTTCTCAGCTTCAGATCAGTCCAGCTCTTCCATTGTGACTATCCTGGAAGCGAACCAGTGGAAGGAACCTCTCTCTTTGCTCCTTTCTCTTTCCTCTCTCCCTCCCTCTCCTTTCTCCTCTTCTCCCTCTCTCTGTAACTCTTTCAGGTAAAATTAATTTTGTTTTCTTTTTTTTTTAATTGTGAATTTTATGGTATAATTGCATAGGGGCTGGGATTTCCCTACCCCCCTACCAAAATTCTCACCCCAACATGATTTTCCTAATATCATTAATTTTTTAAAAGAATAAATATAAGACAAATAGCTACTACCATTTCTTAGCAATTTAAATGTGTTAAAAGCAAAATATTCTCCCAAGAAAGCATTAGCATATGAATATTTACACATCTGTAGACTAAAAATCTATGAAATGGTCCATATATAAGAATTTGTGAAGGCTACTATGCTCTTATTATCATAGTTTGATATCAAAACAGGATAAGCATTGGAGGCAAAGTGAAAAATATAACCTGAACTCACTTAGGTCATAGTTACACAAATTCCAAATAAATATTAGCATGACAAATCCAATATTTATTCATTGAGGTATTATAATAAAAAGGTCCTCCTGGAATTATAAATTGTTATTTAGATTGCAAAACTCAGTTTAATAAAAGATAATATTTTGATAGATTAATGGAAAAAAGTCATTTGTTCTTTTTATTCTAAAAGTTGCAGGAAAAAGCATTCCTAAAACTATTAAAATATCATACAAAAATTAAAATGGAAAGAAATTTTAGCTTCATAATACCAAAAAATGGAAAATGTAAAATCAACATGAAAAATTTGAAGAATCTCCCTTACATTCAAGAAGGAAAGGATGTTAGCCATTTTATACCCTCACCACCCATTGATTTATTCTAAATTTTTATCATGAAACACTCTGGTCCACACAAAGAAAAATTTTATTCACTTCAATGGAAGAGATTTTCTAACTATCCTCAGGTTCCAGACAAATTCTCCAGTTTCTACACAGACATATTCTTGATGTAAGGAATTACATTGTTTAATACCACCCATGCTGACTTCATAATTCTGCATGGGGCTCTATGTTATTTAATGAGGCGTTTCTCTGCACCAGTCTGAGAACCTTTGAAATGTTTTCATGCTGTGCACAAAGATGAGAGTTAAAAGAATCTAAATATGCTTGACTGTACAATTTCTCTACTTTCACCCATATATAGATCAGTAGACTTGAGAAGTTGATGCACTCAGTGTTCAGTTTATATCTTGCTCACAAAGACTTTGGTTTGCTAGTAAGAGCAGTATTCATGTACTGTTAACAGAGTTTAAAAATTATTCTGTCTAAATCAGTTAGTTTGCTGTACTACCTACTATACTACACATCCACTATTAGGAATCTTTATTTTGAATGTGACATTGGTTTTAGTGGTTGAATTTTAAACATATTTCAAGAGTATTTTATTCACACGGTAGAAAACATAGGTAGGAAAATAATGAACAGCACAGTTTAAGATCACACTGTCCTGATAACAGAATGACAAACTTGTGAGAGTTGTTCAATGATTATAGTATTTTTATAATACAGGGGAAAGACAGTGGGGAAGACGAAGGAGGGATGTGATGAAGGGGAAATCCCTGTGCCTATGGAACAGTATCATGATAAATAAATAACAATAACAGATTGCATTGTCTCATAGCATTGGAAAGATATTTTATCTCCCAAAGCCCTAGGTGTCAGGAACTTGGTTCCCAAAGTGTTCTGTTAATGATCAGTAGCCAGAGTTAACTATTCATGGGTTAAGGATCAAACTTAACAAAATGGATTCAGTAACTGGATTCATATGGACGTGGAGGTTGAGCGTGCTGTGCCTCTCTGTTCTCTGTCCTTCGCACACGCTCCACAGCCCCTCCCCTCATCAGGCACCAGACAAATGGGATCATCTCATCTGGAACTGTAAACCTCCAAAATCTTGAGGCAAAATGACACTTCTATTAGTGGATTCTG
The DNA here is from genome assembly GCF_030435755.1 of Ochotona princeps. Lineage (NCBI taxonomy): Eukaryota > Metazoa > Chordata > Mammalia > Lagomorpha > Ochotonidae > Ochotona > Ochotona princeps. Next base: position 14,698,419 of record NC_080851.1, read on the forward strand.
TTATTTCACTTTTTGCAATGAAAAGCTACTAATACAACACCTATGCCAGAGACACAGTTTTCAAGCGTGTGTGTGTGTGTGTGTGTGTGTGTGTGTGTGCAGGCGCACACACATAGACACAGCTATTCAGCTGGGTAGTAATAACCAATATTCTGGGCTAAATCCCAGTAATGTGATCAATCATTCACAAATAGAAACAATTCACATGGAAGAAATACTGGGACTTATGGTTTACTTTAGCTTTTGCTTTTTGCTAAAACTTTATTTAATGATATCTTGAACCTCTTTCTTTCCTTGTGGCTATGTATGGAAGAGAAACCACATTCTAAGATGAAGTACATTACATCACTAAAATGATCTCATACAAATGATTTCCTAAAGTTTCAACATTAAAGCTGCTGGGTAGAGGATATTTTTGGGCACTGATGTCTATGGAACTGCATATATTTCCCTTATTTTCCTACAACAGGTTTATTTGAGCTAATTTTTGAGCTAAAACATATTTGAGCTAATATTTATAACATAGACTTATTTCTTACAGAACAGTCAAAACATTATATTTTGAATCCACAAAATGGCAAGTGCATTTTTAATAGCACCCATTTGGTTAAATTTCTACATTGTGTCTTCCATGAAGGCAATGAGGTTACAGTCTTAACGGTTAAGCCAAGAATGCTAGTTGTGGTCAAATGATTCACTCATCATCATTAGAGCACATATGCAGGGAATTTGGCCATTGTGTTCCCATCTGGCAGCTTTTGCTAACATCTGGGTTATTAACATCAGAATCAGCAATCTAGGGAATTGTTCCTTCTAACACATCCAGCTAATCCTGGGCCCAAATTAGTTCTTTTCCAGGCCCACCTGCAGTAAAATTTAGCAGTCAAGCAGATTACCCTTGTACCGAATTGCTTGAATTGTATGTGAGAGTATGTCAGGATTAAATATTCTAGAAGAATTTAGGCTTGGACTGATATCTGGAAACAACTCTCAGTATTCTGTTTTTGGAAAAGTAAAAATCAAGATGCCAACAATTTTGTCATTGAGAAATTTCCATCAATTCATATTCTTATGACTCCTTAATCAATGCTGCTTGGAAGATAGATGCTTTCCTCATATGTAAAACAATCACAATTTGAGAAGTGTCATATATCAATGTTTGGACAGTTTAAGAACTATTTGCTTATATGAAATACACTCATGCAGATTTAAATGACAGGTCTACTACTGTTGGAGGTTCTTGGTGTTGAATATGATTTTTGATTGAATTTCGTATACAGTCTAAGGAAATTTACAATATGGTAAAAGGCATCAGCTTCGTCTGATTGGCTTAATTACAACAATTCCTTTACTGTGTTTACAGTTTGTATCAAAACATTTGAGATATTCTTAACATTCAGGTGATTCTTCCTGCAGAAATGGTAAACTGTCAGAAAAAGGTTACTGCACAATATATACATCTGCATGTAATCTGTTACTTCTGGTTATCTGTCACCACTATAGGGATTGTTTCCAGCGGCTTATCCTATGAACCACATCATGGCCATTTTCTCTGATTGTGTATCCATTGTGCAGGACTACTGTGCTTTCTTACGGAACAATGACTTGGGTTCACACACACAGTTGACAAAAATCAGCTTTGCAGTATTCCTAGTAGTTTCCCATTCATGCACCTGTTCCTTGATGACAGGTTCCCAAATTCCCAGATTTTTTTTCTCTATTCCATTACCCAAGCTGCTTCTTTTATTTAGAAACACCTATTTCTTTTGGCAACTCCTACATTAAACATTCACTAGAGGCTTGCTTTGAATCTTACTTTGAATGTAAGATCTCTAACTCTGTGACTGTCAAAAAAAAATCTAGGACCCGACACGGTGGCCTGGCGGCTAAAGTGCTCACCTTGAATGCATCTAGAACCCACAGGGGTGCCAGCTCTAACCCCGGTAGCTCCACTTCCCCATTCAGCTCCCTGCTTGTGGCCTGGGAAAGCAGTTGAGCACAGCCCAAAGCCTTGGAAGCCTGCACCTGTGTGGGAGACCTGGAAGGGGTTCCTGCCTCCTGGCTTTGGATAGGTTGCAGCTCCCACTGCTGGGTTCACTTGGGGAGTGAATCAACAAATGGAAGATCTTCCTCTCTGTCTCTCATCCTCTCTCTATATATGACCTTGCAATGAAAATAAATAAATCTTTTTTAAAATTCTAAAAAATAAAGCATTAAAATTTTAAAATAGATGTGTTTGGAAACATTTTAAGTAAAAATAATAATATGCCTAATTTTAAAAATAAATATACAATAAGTAAATTCTGATACATCTACACAATAGAAACGATCAGGAGAATCTAGACGATAACATGTCAAGGTTGGTACTGCGGTGCATTGAGAAGCGCTCTACATCATTCTCATTTCATACAAGTGTTAGCTCAGCTCTCAGCTGCTCCTCTTTGGATTCAGCTCTTTGCTAATGTACCAGAAAATCAGGAAATGGCCCATATGCCTGATCCACTGCCACCATGTGGGTGGGATATGCTGCAAATTTACCTTGCAGGTTCCTGGAGATGAGATGTGACAGAAAAGAAATGGGGGAGCAGTGCTCTCTTAGGCAACTGGCAAAGTTTACTTCCAGGGTTAAAGTTCTTATACAATTAGTAAAATTATAGTTCAAACACAACTCAGAATTAGGTCATGTCTGGGAGCAGAGTTCAAGGAAAACTAACAAGGCACCTTGGCCAAAGCACTATTGAAATAGGGAATAGATAAGGAGGGTTGTCTGTCCTTGGTGGACTAGACAGAGCACGGATGTCCGCCTATCATCCAGGAGAGCGCAAAAGCACACCCAAGGACTCACTGGGGGCAAGAGCGCACTCTGGGGGAGAAGCCCTCCACGCCTTTCCTGGAGCCTCTTCTCAACAGGATCCCACAGGCCCAGCTATCCTGTTGGATGTATTCCAACAATACCCAGAAGCAGCCCAGAAGCAGCTTTGCCCAAATCTGGCCATTGGGACCATTCGAAAAGCGTACCAGCAGATGGAATCTCCTGATTCTCCCTGTCTTACAAACAAAGACATTGGTTGGTTTACTCCTGGAAAAGTGTTAAATGCCTACAGAACATAACTGTATATATGTTGCTATGATTATGCTATAGAAATATGTCTTTATATCGGAGTATGTCACCTACATTTATGTATGTATACATGCTAATGCACATGCATGTTTTTCACTGATGAAAGAAAAAAAATCAGCAACGTTTGTGATAATTACCTTGAATGGTGGGATCACTGATGTTAATTTTATCTTTTAGTTTACTTTCAAAATGTTCTCAAATAGTATTACTGACATTAAAATACTCATAAAACTTACTGCCTATTTACTGGCAGAGTTCAATGATCCACCTTCCACAGTCCAAAGATATTTATTCCTTATTGTATTGATGTAAATATATGTTGGCATCACTGAATCCTCTCCCATGTTTTGACCTTTTGAACAGAAAGTCTCTAATCACATCCTCTCTACTCTCTTGTATTAGCACAGTCCCTGACATACAGTAGCACTGATAATCATTTTTGGAATAAATGAACAAATAAGTCAGGAAGTTTGACCAAATTCATAGAAAGAACTAAATTGTTCTGATGAAGCACAGTTGTCCAAAACTACTTCAAGTCGAGCTAAATGCTGCAGGTATTTAGCACATTTCTATGATTTAAATTAAAATAGCTTGTCCAGGATCACGTATACTAGCACTGGTTGGGATTATTCTAGGAGAGTCATGGGTTAGATCCAGAAATGGAAGAGAATCTCAAATCAAATCATGTTTATAATGATAATCCAAGTTGCAAGTGAATATGTTAGGTGAAAATTCTACTTAAAGAAGATCTCTTTTTTAAAATAACTAATTAAGAACATCTGCAGTTTAATAACTGAGATATTTTATTCAATAAAGTAGCACAAAACATAGGATCTTCTCATATGCTTGAAAGAAAAGCAATGACAATTAAAATACATTATGTAACTTAATCACAAGTATTAATATATATGGAAATTGAAAATGTCATAGAATATTTTTTTTCTGTTTTTATAAAGCTGAATCCTAGAAAACATAGTAATAATTATGGTAAATAATTGCTTTCTTCTGCAATTTATTGAGTTATGCCTATGATAACTAATTTTCCTATATTTGCAGTTTTAAACTCTATGAACAGTTCAACATATTTTACAGATGACAAAATCGGAATACCGAAGAGTAATTTCTCAAGAGTCATAACACTAGCACTTTACAGACCTGAGGCCAGCTAAGATCGTAGCCTGTGCTTTTAAGTGTAATGCTAAAGTGAGAAAAAAACACTATAAACAGAAAAAATAATCTCTACTTAATGGAAAATATTCAATTTTGTATGCTACATATGAACTAATCTTTTCATATCCTCAGAAATTAATTCTAGAGGTTTCAAAACTACCTTGATATCTAGGAAACAAATATGGACTTGATATCAGAGTGGGGCTTTTGACTCTGTGTGGAAGGCTGTGTTTAAAATGCAAAACATCAAATACTTATTTCAAGAAGAGAAACTTGAGGAAAAGTTTAGGGATACATGTCTTTTGTGCCAATCTAAATAATGCTTTCCATAAATAAAATAAAATGTATTTTGTAATTTTTTAATTCCTACATTCTCATAAGAGAATACTAGTTAGGTGCAGACATTTAAGCAGATAACTTTCATTAGATATTAATCATAAAATGAGGTAAAATTCATGTTGACAAGAATCAAAGATCAAAGGTACTACTATTACTTCTCATGAAAAGGAAAAAAAAACTACAGCCAACAGACTGTTACATCTTAAAAGAAATATGAACACAGCAAAGGAAATGATCAAGATGAGGCAGATGTCAGGGCAGGATGTGTCAGTTGGGGGCCTTCAATAAATACACTTGTAAAATTCCCAAATACTGTACACTTGACTTCATTAGGGACATAGGCTGAAATTCTGTCACTTTCAAAACATACGGATTAAACTTGAGACTGCCATACCAGGTGAAATAAATCAAACGTTATATGGAATCATTTTTATACATGCTCAGAAAGAGATGGTACCGCATTATTTCACACATATGTGCAGTATAAAATATTGATCTCATAGAACTTGAAGATAGAATAATGAAAGAATAGTTAAGGAGACATTACCATGTGCTACAGCAGAGTGACCATAGACAGATATAATGCAATGTATTCTTTTTAAATACTCTAATTTTTAAAGAAAGAAGAGACAAATACACACAAGCTTCCACCCATTTTTCCCTCTTGAAATGACCGTATCACCCAGGTCCAGAGTAAAGGAAACAAGCTAGAAGTTCAGTCTGGGTCCCCAACGTGAACAGCGAGGAGTGACCTGCTTGAAGCATCACCTGTTGCCTCCCCTGGCTGCACAGCAGGAAGCTGCATTTCAAAGTGGAGCCAGCATTCAACTCCAGGGACCCTGATATTGGATACAGGCATCACAAACAATATACTTTATGCCAAAAAATCTACTATTATTTCTCAAATCTGGAAGAAAGTATTTCTGTATGTTTTAATAATAAAAAAATCACAAGATTTAAAGAGACAGGTATGTTTGCCCTGACTTGAATCTTACATACATGTATATATTAAAATATCTCATGGTATTCCCTAAATATATGCAATATCCATGCATTATTTAAAATTAAATGATGTTAAAAAGGAATATACCAAATATCTTCTAAGTATTTCATTTAAGTTTGTTCCACTTTAAAGCATTTCTCTTGGAGGAAAAAAAAAGTTATATACTGATATTTCCCAATGCCATTTCAGGAAGAATCCCACCAGCGACCAAAAAATCTAGCACAATCAGAAGTCTTGCCTTCAGTTTAACAAGACTGATACTTTATTTTTCTAGTATTTTATAGTGGATGTCAATCCAGGTTCACAATACTCCTGGGCATCTAGTGTTCAAAAGCAGTCAAAAAACTTACTAAGTTAGACTTTAGCCAACATTCGTTGGTGAGGAATTGAGTTTACTATTTTACTAAAAGTTAAGTAAAATTGCAGGTGAACTGGACATTCGTGTTAGTTCTCACACTGAAGCTAAGCTGAGTAGGAGTCTTATTCATGCTGAGCTGGTGTGGTGAACCAAAATGACTACTAGGACAAGGAGGAAAGTTATTTAATTTACACAAAATATGAATCCGGTTCATGTGGCTCAGGAGGCTGGAGTCTCCCCTCCACTCAGGGCAGGACATCAAGCACTGCTGAATAACTTCTTCTCTGGCTATTGCTTAAACATAACCCAAACGGTTTATATGGCTTCTCTTCTCTCCTTATTTTTCCTTTAGCAGCCAACTACATTTTTGAAAAAAATCCTCTATAGAAACATGTGTTTGGAATCTTTTCTAAGATATGTTCGTGTTAGCAGGGTTTTTTTCCCCAATATTTTAGTTTAAAGGCATTAAGTATTAATTCTTCAACACAATTTTGAATTTGCTAAAACCTGTCTTTTAAAAAAAGATTTATATTTGTTTGAAATGCAAAATCATAGGAGAGAAAAAGAGAGGCAGAGAGGCAGAACATCTTCCATTGTTGATTCACTCTCCAATGGTCAAAATGGCCAGGGCCAGGGCAGGTCAAACCTTTGAGCCTCATCTGGGTCTCCAACATGGGTGAAGGTGCCCAAGGTCTTAGGCTGTCTTCTGATCTCCCAAGCACATTAGCTGGAGGCTCAGTCCTAAGTGGGGCAAGGAGGACATGAAGTAGCACTCATGTGGTATGGCAGTGTCTTAGCTGATAGCTAGCATACTGTACCACAACACTGGCCCTTACACTCCGTTCTTAGAAGACAGTTCTTGAAATCAAAAAGAAAAATACAAAATAGATAAGACAAAAAAGAAGACAGTTCTTGTTGTACCTATAAGTATTATTAATATTGTGTAATTTAAAAATTTTTATCACTAATACATTTTAACAAAAATATTGCCAAGGAAAAATGTGATCTAACTAAGACCAATAATAACGTATTATTTATGAAGTGGAATATACTTTTTCTACATTGTTACAAATTCATTGGTTTAATAATCTCTCCATATGATGCTTCTCATATTAATCTAATTTTTATTTCACTTTTGTTTGTATTAGTCCCTTGCCGTTTATTTTTATCAATAAGATCATTTATTCTTCCAACCTACACCTTTTTTCTTAATTATTTTGCATTACTCCTTTACAGCATTCAAATCCACTTGCTATTTCTAGTTTTCCTTTGTAAACCTCATTCAACGTCAATACAATAGGATTTTTAGGTCAGGGCTGAACTACAATTGGGCACTGATGTAATTGCAGTGTGCTCAAAATCACTTAACTGTGGAAGCCATGTGAGCCCCATTCATCCCGAAACCTAATTCTCCATACTGGCATGTCAATAATGCCTCCCTTGTCTGCTGACTGCCAAAGCTTGTCAGCTACTGTTTTAGAGATTATAACTCAAGGGAAGGGGGTGTTGTATAACAACTATATTAAGGTTGGAACAGAGAAGTGTCTAGTTATTGTTTCATCTGAGAATTTCAAACCTACTAACCATTGGCTAATGAACCCTCAAGCATCCCTAAGAATAGATGAACTTGGAATGTGTCATTTGATGCTGTTGGTGGTCAAAATTAAGATTCACTGTTTCACTTCAACCTAATATTACATCAAGTATTGGAGAAGTCTGTACATCACCATTATTCTCACACATCACATAGGATATGCAATGATGAAATCCTGCTCTGAGGAGATCCAGGAAGACTTAAGTACTTGGGATATATTTCACTGGACATAATAGTTCTCCATTCAACAAGAAATTGTCTTCGTACGGGGTCCAGTGGCACTTAAAGAAGATGAGGGATGATATGAGAAACAAAAAAAAAATCATCTGCTTTTTCCTAATTCAATTATCAAATGATCCATTATAAGATTGCCTTTTATTCTTCTGCAGCAGGTGTTTCAGATTCAAATAATGAACTTTATGGGTAGGCATTGCATCTATAATTTCAGCTAAAAACTGAAAGCCCACCAATTGGGCAAAATTCACTACTGAATCAGTTAGGACAAAGGACTTTGTGAGCCACTCAAGACTTAAGGCCAAGTTTTTTAGGACCTGTCAGCTATTTTAGCAATTTTCAGGAAGAACTCTACAAAAGTGAACTCCTGCTGGTACTGAAACAGCAATTCATTTAGGAAAGAAATACTTTGACTAGATGTGTATGACACCAAAATACCTGAATGGGAAGGGCAGCAGTCATTCCTGACTTACCATTCTATGGAGAATAAGTAGTGAAGCAAAGCCTAATAAAGAGAAATGTATCTGATAAACCAGGTGGGCATTTCAGGACTGAGCTGAGAGCTGGAGAAGAAAGCATCAAGGGAACGTTTCTTTTGCTTTTTATCAAAGTGTTTAGACATTATAAGATAGCTATTTTCTTAATTAAAGGCCACCCGTGCCACTGGCTCTGTGGCACAGTGCATAAAGTCATGGCTTGTGACACCAGCATCCAATATCAGAGGGTTAACTCAAGTTCTGCCTATCCAACTGTTGGTCACGTTTTCCTAGGAAAGCGGTGGCACACGACCCAAGCACTTGGGCCCCCATCATGCATGTGGAAAGGCATGACAGAGTTCCTGGCTCTTGATTTGGTCTGGCCCAGACTGGGCTGTTGAGGCCACTGGGAGGATGAACCAGTGGACAGAAGTTTGCTCTGTCTCCCCATTTCTCTGCTATTTTGCCTTTCAAACAAACACATCTTTAAAAACAATAAAGACGCTACCTGTGAGATATTCATGTAAGATTTTTAGCTTGATGAAAAATTTACATGTGTCATTTCTGCTGTATACATTTAAGATGTACAATATGTTGTGATACACAACTACAATGTTTATTGATTAGCCAATAAACAATCTTCATCTCACATAATTACTACTTTATGGTAGGCAAACACTGTTCTTATCAGCTAATGAAATTCCTCGATGTAGGATTTAGGCAGGTAAGAAGGTCACAGCTGCAGCTTGGGTGGATCCCATTGATTCAGCTGTCTGGTGGACTGGTCATGTATCAGTTATATCCGTGTAGCCTCACCTCATAAAGCTTTCAAATTCAGTCATGGGTGCTGACATCTCGTGATTAACTCAACCTGATAACTCCCCAAACACTCCACCTTCAGACAACCAAACTGGAATAGGTTTTATGTCTAATCCATTAGCATAATATTTTAACACCAATTCTTTAACATACGGGTTTTTAGAGGATACCCACACTAATATCTAAAGCATAGCCAAAAGCTAAAATCCACTCTGTTAGCAAACTTAACACAATAACACAAAACTATAGTCTGAACGCTATACATTGTATGTCTAGGGTTACATACCTTCCATAACTGCAACTTCACAGGTTTTGACCTACAACTCCACATGTTCTCCATCTCCTTGCCCTAGGTAAACACTGTTTTACTCTGCTTCTAGATGTTTATTATTTTTAGATTCCAAATGTGATTTTTCATTTAGTCCACAGGGGAAAAACAGGGCAGGGAGAAGGGGGGAAAGTGCGAGGGGGAGAAGGAAGGATGAAGGAACGAAAGGAGACAGAGAGAAAAAGAGGTTCACAAACGTTTTTCCCTTAGATATTGTCCTGCACATCAGTTTATATCTGTTCCTTCTCATAAATGCCTTGATAAAAAAAGTGTATTGACTTTTTAAAATCCATTTGTGTGAATACTTCCCTCTTGAAAATTACATTTCCTGTTGACCTTTTGTTTAGATGGCTCTTCCATAGCACTTCTAAACATCATCTGCATGTATTTCTTTTATTCTGATTTTAATGCAGAGGTGAGCTATTGATCACATGCTATAGCTTGCTAGGTCTTCCAAATTCTGTCTGTTGCTCCTGATCGACAGTGGAAACACCAAAAAAAATCTCTGTACTTGATAGCTGTCTCTTGTCAGAGACTTCAGCTTTGTTTCCAAGTTTAATCAACTACAAACACCCTTAAATTTCCCAATTTCAGAGATGTATTCACTGAGGAAAGACACTACAGCCTGTGAAAGCAAAGGAAAAGTATTTTGGTCTATTTCCATGAGACTAAAACAGAAGCACTTTGGATCTAGTGAAGCAAAAGCAACTGAAGTCTCTGGCCTTCCCTCAAGTTGCTAATCCCATGGGCAGAGATGCCCAATGCACAACGAGCTGTGAACATGTTAATCCAACAGAATACTCCGTGGAATCAAACTGAGTTCTTTTTTAAGAATAAAAATATTTTGAAACTAAACCATTACAAAAATAAATTGGTAACTATATGCTGAGGACTCACTCTGCCATTTGTTCATTCTATAAGTAGAAATCATTATTTTGGTAATCTTTTCACTCAAACCTTCTATTTATTCCATGTACATTTGAAGTTTATCTTTGGTTCAATACACAAAAATGCTATTTATCTCTATTTTGCTTTCACACACACACACAGAGGATTTATTACAAAATGCTTCCTAGTAGTCCATTGCAAACTTTAATTATTGCTTCTCAAAAAGTTTTTTTGAAGGCAATGAAAAAGCGGAAATCTTTTCTTAGAATAGTATAATCCAATATCCCTATGACAAAGGTATTTAAACATTTCTCATTAATAATAGTAGCCTGGAAGGTCTGGCATGATAGCTTATAAACTGAAGTCCTCGCCTTGCACACTCCAGGATCCCATAAGGGCACTGGTTCTAATCCCGGTGGCCCCGCTTCCCATCCAGCTCCCTGCCTGTGGCCTGGGAAAGCAGTCGAGGAAGGTCCTAAGCCTTGGGACCCTGTGCCTACATGGGAGACCCGGAAAAGGCTCCGGACTCCTGGCCTCAGATCGGTTCAGCTCTGGCCATTCTGTCACTTGGAGAGTGAATCATCGGACAGAAGATCTTCCTCTCTGTCTCTCCTCCTCTCTGTATATCTGACTTTACAATATAAATAAATCTTTAAAAAAAGTAAAAGTAATCTGGAAACCTGGAGTTACCTGTCATTAAAAAACAAACAAAATATAATCATTTATTTAAAAAAAATACAATTCTTTAAAGCCCACCATTAAGGCAACCAATTTTTATCCACAACATGCCAACAATCACCTCTTCCTGAGAAGGTGGTGGCTTGGTGGCAATGCACAGATGTCACTCACACACATGACTGTCAGGCAATTGGAGAGGAGAAGGGGACCAGCAGTCTGTAATTCTTTAAATCTATATGCCCTGTAATTTTCAGTGATGCTTTGCTTTTTGGGCAACCAAAATAGACTGAATACAACTACTGCTACTAGTTCGTGGCATTTTCTGAGAGTGAAGGCAGACAGCCCAGTTAGCTATTTGAAGACCAAAACAGGAGGCGATTTTGTTTTCCATCTCGACTTTCCTGTGCTGGTCAAATAACAGAAAATTGTTTATCCCATCTGCCTTCTTTTATGGTCATGAACAGTGACAGATCTCAGAGAGGATGTACCACACATTTTACTTTCTGGAGCTCGGCGTTATTCTCTGTCAGGAAAAATTTACAAGTTGGTTTTCCTGTTTGTAAAGTTCAATTGCCACAATAGGAGGTTATAAATAGCCAAAACCATGAACTACCTTGTATCTAGATTCTGATCTGAGAAAAAAGTATATATGATATTTATATGTGTATATTTATATATATTTGTATATATTTTACATATATTCATATATAGTATATTATTATATAAAATTTATTTATATGTTTATATAAATATTATATTTTATATATATTTTATATATTTATATATTTTCAAGCCTGACAGTTTGGGACTGAGTTTTCCTATCTTATTTATTGAAATATACAAAGGTGACATTGTTGTTCCTCTAATAATGCAGGGTATTTTCCTTAATTATCAAGACGAAACAGAACACTGGTTGGACTCTCAACCAGAAGTTGTGAGAAGGAAGAGCTTCTGAAGAATTGGCCTCCACCTCACCCTGACATTTGAAAGCTCAGTACGACAGGCGAGGAGGAATGAACCAGGAGTCAGGTGTCCTGGGGCCTAAACCATCACTCGGACCAGGAGGGTGAAAACCAAGCGAGTGGGGGAAAAAAAAAAAAGGTTCACAGATCCCTGAGAAAGTGAAAGTCATTAACCTCCAATTTCAAACAGTAAAGGTCTTAGATGCATATAAAACCAACAAGAACAAAGCTGGATTTGGCAGAATTCGAACTTTGTGGTTTTTCCCTGTGTTCCCTTTGCATTCTAAGTAGTTCAGAACCTCTGAACATGCTACTGTGACTTGCCAGTTTGATTCCCTCTTTTTAAAAAAGATTTATTTATTTTTTATTGGAAAGATTTACAGAGAGTAGAGACAGAGGGGAAGATCTTCCATCTGCTGACTCACTCCCCAAGTGGCCACAAAGGCTGGAACTGAGCCGATCCAAAACCAGGTGACAGGAGCCTCTTCCAGATCTCCCATGTGGGTGTAGAGTCCCAAGGCTTTGAGCTGTCCTCAATTGCTTTCCAGGGCCACAAGCAGGGAACTAGACGGGAAGCGGAGCTTCTAGGATCAGAACCAGTGCCCATATGGGATCCTTGCACATTCAAGGTGAGGGCTTTAGCTGCTATGCTATGGCAGCGGGCCCCTTGGTATAATAATTTAAAGTCTGAATGTTACTATACAACTATGCTTATGTGACCAGTGTGTAACAGACTCAAAAGCATCCATTATTTGCTGAAATGAAACAAGTGTCACCTGCATTAAACACAGGGGTAAAAATCTAAGCACTCAAAACTTTGTCAGTGACACACAGAAGATAGGTGATGATGTAAAATGCAGCCCAGTTGATTGAGGAATGTATAAAATGCTACAATAAAATACACAGACTGACCTTGGACATGATGTGAAGTTGCAGTTGGAAAGTTTGCACCTTGTGCATACCTGTGGTGGCGTGAAATGGCATTACCCAGAATTCAGAGAGCACAAACAGGCAGTGAGTACAGCTGGTACATTGTGTGCTGCTGCTGAGACAGCAGGAGGACAGTTGAGCTGCAGTACGTGTATGGGTTTGGTGTATTCTTACTCAGCTCAGAAAGTTGAGTGTAACCTCCTGCCTTCACTTGCTGTTTCTCACTGACAAAATCAGGCACCCAAACACAGGAAATGTGCAGCATGCTCAAATCATTCCCTAACATATTAACCGTGTTACAACACATTTCCATTTTCAAAATAAGCATCACACCCGACTCTACATCTTTTAGGCAGTATTTATCCTAAATCCTTTCTCACTTGAACCATATATACGTATGTGTATGTCTATGAGTATATAGCAGCAAAGATGAAAATCAGAGAATTCAGTGAATTACAATTTTCCTGGCCATGTTTATAAAAAAATTATTCAGTAGGAATATCTTTGTATAGTGCTACAGTTTTTTCCCCACCACATCAAGGGACAGTATTGAAAAGAATAGCAAATCCTAGAAAAAAATCAACCTTAAACTTATGATAAGAATTTTTTTGATTTGAATCCTTTCTTAAGTTGCACATGTGTCTCAATTTCTAGATTCTCTGAAAACCAGAGGACAGGTGGTGGGGAAGGAGAGATACAGAGGAAAGAGAATAGGGTAGTGGAAATTGAGTTTAAAATGCAGACACATCTGCCGTTTCTGCTTGATAGCCTGTCGCATTTCCATGTACTGCACTTTGCATGGCAGAATAGCTACTAGTAATAGAACTCTTCTGCAGTGGAGGTTAATTACTTTCAGCTACAGCAAAATAAATTTCCTGTCAAGCTCATGGACAGGAATATGCCAGTCTCCCCATTTTTACCTGTGGTTTTAATTCAGCACTAATATCTGAAACAGGCTTGTGTTTAGTGGGCTGCTCCTCTGAACAGTGGGAACCCCAAAGCAGGACTGGGGAACGATCCGTTATGTAGTACCAGAATGCGTGTTTGAAGAGTGCTTCACTCATTCTAGAGTGCACCACACATGAAATCAGCTCTCCTTTTGTGACATGCAACATGGCAGGCTAACACAAGTCCAAGATCCCAGTAAGTTCATTTTCTCAGTGCTGACTTCGTTAATTATTCCATTGTTTATAGGAAGACTCATTTTACTTCATTTTCCTTTGATCGGGCCAAGTTCATCACACAATGAGCTAAATATTCTATAATGATGTATCACAAGCTCCTTTCTAGTTTTATAGACCTTTGTTTTTTTTCCACGTGATGTCTGTCATTGGGAAAGACACTGTCAGACACTTTGTCAAGGATGGCTTTGGAAACCCTGAAGGATATATGGAGTAGGGGAGTGAGCCTACATCATTCCCCAGTGCACCAACAGCTGTTCACAGGAGCAAGCATGTAGAATACAGATCATAGTGCTTCTCCATTGTAAAGACCAGACTGTACAACTCTAACAAAACCATCTGGGGAGTGAACCAGCAGATGGTAGGTTGATTTCTCTCTCTCTCTCTCTCTCTCTCTCGCTCGCTCCTCTCTGTCTCTCTGTAACTCTAACTTATGAAACAATTTTTAAGAAGCTGGGACTCCTCTATAGATAGTGACCCGACAGACTGAATCTGGTACAATCTCAGGAACCAAAAAAGCTCATTGCATCATAATGCGCTGCAGAAGTGAGGTCTGTGTGTGGGTGGGAAAGCAAAGCAGCAGAGAGAAAGCAGACGCATGCTTCCCTAGTCTCTGTCAGAAGTGGAGAAAAATGGGTAGGAAGTTGGGGTGGGGGTGGGAGTTTGCTCTTTCGCCTGACATATAGTTACAATTTACATAACTTTGGTAGTGATAGATATTTGCTATTATTGATAATTGTAAATAAGAAATGAAATTAAACTTAGAAACAATTGACAGTAAATAGGAAACATACGTGAAGGAGAGAAAGGACCCTATGGACAGATGGGAAAATTTCTAAATATAGCTCTTCACCCTGGACATGCCTTTTGTAAGAGAAAGAACATCAATAACCCAGAGAAAAATCAAGTACATTCCTGAATTGCTGATTTCCTTCAGGACTTTTGGTAATTTTCTAGTAATTTATCCAACATTCCAGGGAAGTTGAGTTTCAGAGCCTTGAAAATGCAAGCCCGCTTCATCCCATTTTGATTCAGAGAAGGGGAAAAGGCAGGGAAGGCTTGGCGAACTCTTGGGATAGAACAGGCTATTGTTGCAATCAAAGATAGTAACTGTTTTCTGTAAAGTGTTTGTCAATGCACAAGGTGTGACTTATAGAGTGTATGAGCTTTCTCTACCCATGTCGAGCTAGCATCAGCGTTTAAGGCAACTGCACATGAGCCAGACAGTTGCATGAAACTCAGGCACTCACAGCCAATCATCCTGTGATGTGGTAAACCACAAAACAGCATCCTTCTCGTGTTTGTGAACCCTCTTAGCTCCCAGATCATTCAATGAATTCAACCTAGTCCACGGAACCGTAGTTTGTACAACCCTGAAATAACTGTTAGTGAGATTTTGCTGAAACTCCAGTTAATATTATCAGTCCCCTGTCCTGACTAAATCAACAGGAAAAAAAAAAAAAAGACACCAGTAATTACCATTAAACTACTCTATAATTTCCCATTGGTTAACTTTTGAACTCAAATTTCTCCTACAGTGCCACCAAAAAAGTTTTACAAAAGATAATGAGATTTTTATTTAATCTACAAAAGGACAGAGGATGCATTATGTTTATTGGCAAGTCAGCTTTTCATTGCACTTTGGGGCAGGCTTTTAGCTAATGGATTTAAAATAAACAGAAAAGGTCAGAAACAGAAGTTGTTCAACTGTAGGACTCTGAGGGTCAATCAATGTAGGGGCACAGAGATGGGACCAAGAAGCTCTGCGAGGGCTACCCAACCGCACAGACAAGTGCTGCGCAAAGGCAGAGCGGTGACGTTTACCTTCCTGCTTATTTCAGGAAAGGGGAAAGAAGTTCACGTGCACCAAAGGGCTTCATTTTGTTTATTTATTTATTTCTGACCAATCCAATTGCATGTTCCCAGGAAAGCAGCACTAGTTGAGTTTTCCACTACTGTGTGAAGTCCAGTGGAAACAAAAACATGTGTTATTTATACGGAATCACAAACAACACAATTTCATCCCCTCAGTCCTTGCCATAGAGTTGCATTCATAGTGCCCAAATTATGCCTGTCTTTTCCCTTATTTTTCTCTTATTTCCCTCATTTTTGTTTTTTGATTTAATTTCAATATTTTTTAAACAGGAAAATTTTCAGCAAGCAGTAACATCTCATTATCACCACCTTCTTCTATTCTTGTTCCCAGAGAAAAACAACAAACTGTTACTATGTTAATTTACAGTTTAAATCTGAATATTTCAATGAGAAAGTGTCATAGTAATGAAAAAAATTGTTTCAAGAATGGCAGTATGCTATATTTCTCTACACTTCTTAAATCTGTTTTATACTGTTTTGTGTTACTATTGTCATTTAAGAATATCTCACTGTTAACTTTGAAATTCAGTAGCTATTTATTTTTTCTTCATTTGTGTTATTTCTACATAGATTTCCATACATGGATAAAGCAAGTTTTATGTATATGATTTGTCACTAGCCGGTGGACATGTCATCTTTGTCTTTTTATCTTTTCCTTTTAAGCTGATAATGAGGAAGTTGAACTACATGGCCCGGATCTAAATTTGTGTGATTCTCTCAATGTATGTCTACTTTATTTTTTCAGGTACACTTCCATGTGTAAACAGGGCCCAAACTAAGTTTTACAAAGACAAAAAACCATGAATGTAGGAAATTACTAAAATGCCACCAGAATGTGAAATCAATTATAATAATGAAATAATTACCTATCAAATAGTGTAGGATTAATGTATTGTATCATATGGTTATTAGAAAATTTAGGCAATTACTAAAACGAAACTCCTCACAATTTGTTACATAGACTATATAATTTTACATGCCAAACATTCTTGAAAGGAAAAAAAATCACTGTTCTTGAGAATTAAAAGTCAATCTGCCTCAACATTCTCTCTGGTTAGAAGTTAATTTCAATATATGGAAAAGGAAAGATAGCAAAAACATAAACATAAACTCTAAACTCAATTCCTCACCAACAAATGTTGGCTGAAGTCTACACTGGAACCTCTACTTTCCCATATTCTTCTCTGCGTTGACGATATCTTGCAGTAAAGTCAAAGCATTTGTTGTTGGAAAGAATTTTGTGGCTTTAGCATTGGACCGTGCTCCTAAGTTATCGAGGGTTTGTTATTTACAGTCTGTTCATCTCATTCATCACACCCTGACACAAGGAGAGGGAAGCTGGACACCCCAAAATTAAAAATCTATTTGTTGCCCTTGGCATGCTTTCATTTCATATTCAACTGTGTTTGTTGGGTTTAATTCTTAATTGCTTTATTCTGGATTCTGCAGAAGAAAAATTAGTCTGCTTGGTTGATCTTTGAAGAAACTGCCTCCCAGGAAGTCTGGAAGTTGCCCTGCCATTTTATATCCTGATTAATGATACTAAGAGCTAGCATTGTTACGGGGAGAAAAATACAATTATCCCACAAGATTGCCTGTTTTGCATTTACATTTAGAGCATTTACTCTTGGTTTTCAAAATTTGATTCAAGTTGTACCTCCCCAACTGCCCAGTCTCCTGCTAACGCACATTTTGGGAAGCGGCAGACAACAGAAAGCTCAAATAGTTGGGTCTGGGCCACCTGTGTCAGGGAGCTAGCCAGACTGAGTTCTGGGCTCCAGTTCTCCTGGGCCCAGCCCTGGCTTCTGTGTGCATTCGGAGGAGAAAACAGTGCATAGAAGATCTCTCTCTCCAGCTTTTCTCTTTGTCTCAATCTCTACTTCCTCTGTATTTCTGTCTCTAACTATCTGGATGAATCTGTGTGTACGTGTGTATCTGCCCTTCAAATAAAATGAACAATTTGGAAAGTATGCCACCTAATGTTGAAGGAGTATGTGGAAAAACCACATCACTCATACATTACTAACAAATATGTGTAATGATACAATCACTTTGGAAAACTGCTTGGGTAATTTTTGATGAAACTAAACATCTATTAACCATTTGAACCAGTGGTTGCACTACTGGGAATTTTCTCAAACACATTTTTTTTTGTTTAAACAAAACTTACACTTGAATATTCACAACAGTTCCATTTGTAACAGTACAAAACTGAAAAAAAGCAAATGCCTTTCAATGAGAAAATTGTTAAACTCATATGTATTCAAATGGCAAAGTACTGCTCAGAAAAGGAGAAACAAAAGGATTGAATTGCCATTATTTATTTGGAGCGATGTGGATGGATATTCTGAGAACTATACTAAATGAAAACAAAACAAAACAAAAAAAGGAAAAACCCTCAATCCTTGGGGCTGGTGCAGTATTTTAATATTTTGAGAGACTATAAGTATTTTGTCAGAATTTCCTTTTGGTTAATTTACACATTTCCGGATGATGTTCGCATTTTCTGGAATCCATTTCTTGCAGTGTAATGTTTCCGAAATTGGTCATTTTTTATTTTCATGATGGTGTCTAATAATATGTACTTTTAAATGTCTCATTTAGCTGCATGTACATATTTAACAATTTTTCATCTTTGAATCAATTTAGAAGTTATATATCCCATTATTTTTAAGTTTGTCTACATTTCTTTAGGTCTAGTACATTTTTGCTCTGTTTTCACTACAAAGCTCCTATCTTGAAATTTATCCAATATTTAGTTTGTCTTCTGCTGATTTGTTAGAATAATATTAACAACATAACATTCTTTTATTGACCACTGACAGTCTATGACTACATGGTTGGACAGAATCTTTTGACTTTATGATGGAAAAGCCATACACAATCATTGAAAATGATGCTTTCGATTTTGATATTCTCCCTTCCACCAATACAGCGTACAATGACCTCGTGACTCTGGGCCGTTCAGCTGTAAGGTGCAGCGCCTGACGACCATGTCATGACAGGATAAACAGGAGACACTCCATGAAGAACTGTGTCTCTAGAACACAACTTTCAGTGGGTTAGATGCAAATGTGGGTTCAAACTTGAATATTTTCTAGATAAAATGCTTTCAATGGGATATAACTCCATCAGAAAACAAGGCATTTGATTAAAATGCAACATTAAGTAAAGATCATTACTTTAGAGATACTTGCAGAGGCAACGAAAAATTACTAGATTTTTATATGAAATTTTAGATTTAATTTAATAGTCTGTGAAACTGTGCTGCTTAGTAGGATCCATATTCTTATATTAAATATAAAGTTTTGGGCCTGGCATGGTAGCCTAGCAGCAAAAGTCCTCGCCTTGCGCATACCAGGATCCCGTAAGAGTGCTGGTTCTAATCCTGATACGCCTGCTTCCCACCCAACTCCCTGCATGTGACCTGGGAAAGAGGGCGGCCCGAAGCCTTGGGACCCTGCACCCACATGGGAGACCTGGAAGAGCTCCTGGCTTCTGACTTTGAAGTGGCTCAGTTCCACCAGTTGAGGCCACTTGGGGAGTGAATCATCGGACGGAAGATCTTCCTCTCTGTCTCTCCTCCTCTCTGTATATCTGACTTTCCAATAAAAATAAATACAAAAGTTTTGTAATTTTCTTTTTTTTTTTGTTAAAGATTTTTTATTGTTATTGGAAAGCCGGATATACAGAGAGGAGGAGAGACAGAGAGGAAGATCTTCCATCTGATGTTTCACCCCTCAAGTGAGCTGCAATGGGCCGGTATACGCCAATCCGATGCCGGGAACCAGGAACCTCTTCCGGGTCTCCCACGCGGGTGCAGGGTCCCAAAGCTTTGGGCCGTCCTCGACTGCTTTCCCAGGCCACAAGCAGGGAGCTGGATGGGAAGTGGAGCTGCCGGGATTAGAAACGGCGGCCATATGGGATCCCGGGGCTTTCAAGGCGAGGACTTTAGCCGCTAGGCCATGCTGCCGGGCCCTGTAATTTTCTTTAATGACATGGAAGTTTTTCAGATTTCTCTTGCAAAAAGTCATATTCAAGATCCTCAAATGAAGATATCATTAAGAAAAGGTCAGATACTATAGAAACATTTGAAATATATGAGATGATACATGCAAATACTCTCACAGAGCTTACTGACTTTTAATATGAGGGGTGCAGAGTGTGGCCTGAAAACATGTGCCTGCACCTTTAAATTCTTTCATAGTAAGAATCAGTGCATATAGACAAAATCTTCCCCCCAAGCCAGGTTTATTTTTAGGTAAAACGACAGAATCTAATCAGGTTTCCTGTTATAATGTAAAGTGGAAATATAAAGATGCCTGATTATTTTGTGTTAGGACCAACTGATTCATTCTACCATCTGTCTTCTTCTATCACTTCCAATGTGATATCCTGGAATAGGGCTCCTGGCACTTAATAGAAAGCTTCAGAGGAAACATCAATATGTTTCTTAGTTCAAGTAGTTTGCGTTATCACAGAAGCATATGAAAAGTCTCCCGACCTTTTCATTTACTTCTACAACAACATCCTCTGAGAGGAAAGAATTTTGCCAGTTGTTTTAGTTTTAAATTACAATGGCATGATTGATTTCATTTCTGGGTAACCCATAGCAACCATTATGTGCAAGTACAAGATAAGAAATGGACGCATGAGAAATGCTCAAGAATCTAAACACAAATGCTTGGAATCTTCTGGTTATTTATTTACATCGATTGCTCAACCAGCTTCTCTCGTTTTGTTGTCTAATATCCATGTCTTTTAGAAATGGTTAATTATTTTTACATACCCTCTCAACTGTGAAACACCTTTCAGATAAGTCAAGAAAGTGCTCCATTGGCCCCCTGACATGCTTTGTGGAAAGTGTGAGAAAATTTCAAAAAGAAAGCAAAGCATAGACCCTGATTTGGCACCTGCGATCACTCGTACCTTTTAGAACCTCATAGTAGGAGTGGCAGACATTAATTCTTTCTGGAATTGTCATTTTTCCCCCTTTTCTGTTTGCTTACTTACTAATAGTCCCAGTCAATCTCTCCCTTTAGATTCCCAGGTGCCCAGGGTCTCAGGAAAATACAAAGCCTTCAGCCTCGCATTTTGGTTTCAGAACTGCCTGCCGGTTAGACCTCTCATCGGTCTTTGATACCATCTTGAAAGAGGGTAAATTTATCTTAACAAATAAATATTTAATCTCTGAGTGTATGTATTTTTCTAACATTCATCAGCACTATCAAGTATACTGTAGTAGTGGTTTAAGCCAATTGTTCACAAATATGCTGAAAAAAGTTACAAATATCATATGTTCTCTCTGATATGTGACACCCAAGAACACACACACACACACACACACACACTACAAGCTCTACAAGGGAGATTAGCATACTGGGAAATAACAAACGTATACAGTATGTGTCTTTACTCCTGAATAATCAGATTCCTATTATAGTTTTAATCATACTTTACATTGTTACTTTGTTTTGTTCTTTTTCCTACAGTTGTAATGCCATGATACACTTATATATCAGAAATTAAATGAATGCCTGTTCCATTGCAATAACTCGAGGATTTAAGGAGGGAGCAGAGGAATCAGAAGGGATGATCCTCTGTGCATGCAAATCCTGGGGACAAAAACAAACACCTACATATGAAAACGTGATAACCAGCAAGTACAAGGACATGTCAAGAAGATCGTGGAAAACCAGAGACCATTTACTTTGGTGCAAGATTTTGAATCATTTGCTTTCCCCCACAATGTGTATTTTCTGTAAACATCTTGACGACGTCTTGTGAGACACGTGTTCTCTATTTTGTTTATTTAGCTCTGTTTGGAATTGAAAGAAACCATGGACAAAAAGTGAGCAACTAAACATGGCTATGTTTGGGTAAAACTGGTTCAAATCCCAGCAGTTTGGCCTCTGCTCCAGCTTCCTGGTAATGTGCCTGGGAAAGCAGTGAAGATGGCCCTGGTCTTGGGATCCTGCACTAACATGCCAGGCCTGGAAGAGGCTGCTGTTTCCCGGCCCTTGACCTGGCCCGGCTCTGACCATGACATTCATTTGGGGAGTAAACCAGCAGATGGAAGATCCCTTTCCCTCCCTATGTAATTCTGAATTTCAAATAAAGTAATACATTTTAAAGAAAAATAGGGCCCGGTGGCGTGGCCTAGCGGCTAAAGTCCTCGCCTTGAACACCCCGGGATCCCATATGGGCGCCGGTTCTAATCCCGGCAGCTCCACTTCCCATCCAGCTCCCTGCTTGTGGCCTGGGAAAGCAGTCGAGGACGGCCCAAAGCTTTGGGACCCTGCACCCGCGTGGGAGACCCGGAAGAGGTTCCTGGTCCCGGCATCGGATCGGCGCGTACCGGCCCGTTGCGGCTCACTTGGGGAGTGAAACATCGGATGGAAGATCTTCCTCTCTGTCTCTCCTCTCTGTATATCCGGCTTTCCAATAATAATAAAATCTTTAAAAAAAAAAAAAAATAAAAAAAAAAAATAAAGAAAAATAATAAAGCTTCTAGTCTAGAAAAAATGACAAGTTCATATGAAAAAGTAGTCTTTGAAATTAGATAATCAATACACTTTGCCTTCAGCACTAGATTCCCCTTTGAACTGATCAACTAAGTCAGCAAGTTGTATATTGCTGCTGTATTGCTGATATTCTCCAGAGGTAGGAATGATACAGGCTGTCATCCCTTTTCTCCTCACAGTAGGGCTACATTTCTCACTGAAAACCTCTTAGGTCCCGTAATTCTTGAATCATCACGCCATAGCAACCGCGGGCCATGCTTTCAAGCAGAAACGTCACTTACTAACTTTCTTTTAAACATTCTTGACTTTCTTGAAATTCTACGGGCTAATTTTTCCTCCAGATTCCAGGTGGATGAAACCTACAGCAACCCTTTGGTTTGACGAGATATGACAGCACATGTCCAAGTCAATTGCTGCCCAGTCTAATTTATATTTGATTGAAACATTGGACATATTGATGTTCAAGTTAATTGAGATTGCTCATGACAAGTTATCTGCTCAGTATGGAAGTGTAAAGCAAATACCACTCTAAGTTTCAGTATTAATGTAAAAATAGCATCTGATGAGCAGATAAGAATCCGATGTGAGACACGCTCTCACCAGTGACCACGACAGCACCTACTGTAGCAGTTACAGAGCACAGGCCTTGCAGAAGAAGCCGGTGCTTTTTTATGGCCAGGCTGTTCATGCTTTTATAGTATTCACTACATCAGCACTTTAATTATAACATCAGTTTAATATGACTTTATAGGCAAAGCTGTAAACCTTCCAAAATTAATTTTAAAACTCAGTTTTGAGATAAGTAATTTAAGAATGCTTTTTAAATGCTGATCAGAGTCATCTATGTATCAAACAGGAAGTGTATCAACTAGCATGTGTAGTAAGCTTCTTGCAAGAGTGGATGGTCAGTGAAAGTGAGTAAATCAGAAATGTTTGGAAATATACTGTTCTCACAAGCACTGTGCAAAGGGAGAATTACTATAATCTATTTTAATTTTTAAAATATGTCAAAACTCCATTATGCTGCATAGCATCCACTTTTTATTTTAGAACATTTACAAATGTTAATTAGTGAACACCACTGTGTGCTTTTAAAAATATATCTTCAATAAAACTGAAAAAGGAGAAGGACAAAAATCCAATCTTTTTCAATTTTATTCAATGATATGTTGCAAGTTGTCCCATGGATTTTCCCTAAATAAAAAACAAATTTATGTAACAGTGCATTTATTACTAACAATTTATTGTTCAACATGAGACATCATGTCATCAAAATCACTCATTTTATTCCATATTGGCATTAAGATATAGATTTTCTATATATGAGTAAAATATGGTTTGTACAAAATTTATTTTGTACTGTCTATGGAGTCTGTTCTATCTAAATAAGTTTAAGGAATTTATTAATACACCAGTTTTACAAGGGGACAGTAAATGCATAATAATTGCTGAAGCACAATTTTCATCTATTCTTATGTTAATGTGATATTCATATAAAGGGGTCGCCTGGTCGTTCACAGATGTGGCTCTAAGAATACAATACTTTCCTCTCTCCCTTTCCCCATTCCTCTTCTTTCCTTCATTTTTACATTTCAAGTTGCAATATTTTAATTTATATTATTTCCTAATAATGCCCTTATCCCAATAATAAGTTCAGTAAGTACAAAGACCATAGTTAGGCAGGACCTTAAGGCAGGAGCCTAAGAAGAGACATCCTTGTGACTCATAAATGCTATATTTTTGAAATAATTGCAGACCATTAGAACTACACTTTTATAATTCTATATTTACTCTGAGTGAATTATGCCTTATGAGTTTACATGAGGACACAGCCCACTTTGAAGAGGAACAGTAAAGTACATCCAGCTATGGATATTGTTGCTGAATGAAACATCCAGGTAAATAGCTTGAAAACATTACCATGAAATTATAGTTCAAAATGGAAATGTCCAGTGAAGTTTTAATATGCATGGATCCTCACCAACATATCTAGCTCACCCTCTGAGGCTTTCTATCCAACTCCAGAGTCAGGAATATCACCTAGGCTGCCTCTTGTTAGCAAGAGAACAAGGGGCAATAATGCTAGCAGGGAAGCTGATGCGGACAAGTAGTAAGGAGTGTTTTCATTCTCACTACTAGTAATATCATACAAATATACATGATTAATCTATTTTATTAACTAGTGCAAGTCAGGGACATAAAGACAATACTGGCAATATTGAAAGTATTTTTATCTAAACTATGCAAGTGATTTTACAAGTACATTTGTTTTCTTAGCATGGACTCCCAATGATATAATGCTAATGTGAAACACAGAGTATTTTAACATGCCTGCCTCGACAGAAGTGAAATTTTATCAAACCCTAGAGCCTCACATCAGATTTGACAGTTTCTTCCAAATAGAATAACTTGATTTTCTTCTTATCATATCATGAATTGAAAATGGTGCTTACTTTAGCCCCAGAAGCAATGACTGTTGTCATATGGTGTCACAACATGAACAAAATTTTAACTATGAAGTGTTTTTTCCAGTAACTTTTCTATAATATTAGATGCAAAGACACAGCCATAATTTGCCTGACAGGGCATCTTCGGGATGAATGGTTTTTCAGAATGGTTAAAAAAAAGTGAAAGAAGTTTATGCAAAAGAGCCATTCAAAGATTATAAAGTGGGTGAATATCAAATACTAACACATATTGAGTCATTATAATGATGAACAGACCTTACTATCTTCAAATAACAGAGATCTGCTCTGTAATAATGAACCTGCTATTTTATAATCGGTAGCTTGGGAAGATACTAACCATCTAAGGCATCTAAAGAAATGCACCATGTATTTTGACAGCAGCAAATATATTTAATATGGCATAAGTTTAATTTTTGCACTGCAGTTGGATATTTTGACAATTATATGACATTGTTTTTATACCATATGTGCTCAGTTGAATCCAATGTGTTGGCCACTACAGCTCTGGGATTTTTCTTCAACAATTTACATTTAGTCATGAACCAATTCTTAAAAAGTTATCTCCTACCTCTATTTCAAGCTATCATTGCTGATAATTATTTTCCATTTGTGGAAATGTACTAGACTATTAATATCAATGTCTAGTACATGTAAATATTATTTTTAGAATGCAAGGGCTTAAAGTGATGGGCCAGATTAAACATTGTTTCTGAACTTTGTGTTTAACAATTATTTAAAATAATATATGAGCAGTAAATTTGACTTTTAGGAATGTCTGAAGAAACGTAATCTGTAATTAGTCACTATACAAACACTATTGCTTAGAATTTATTTCTGCTAATTCTCACTTCCTCATACCAGCTTAAATCGCAGAGCTCTATTTTCTTGCTCTTGTTACCTAACTCTGTAGATCACTTGTGTTGCTAAGTTTGCAATCGTACTAGGCATAAATAAAACTTCATATTGAATATTATTCTCTTTGAAGTACAGTATAATTGGTTGCTACTTAGCTTTCACAAATTTTTAAACTTAACATTAGGTACTTTTATAAATAAGTGCAGATTCAGTTAGTAAAATGAAAACAAGGTTTGTTAATTATCATTCAGACCAAATTGATTCATTTTTAGTTGGAAGTCTATTAAATAAATTGAATTAACTGGAATATCTTAGCATGACTAAACAAGTATAAGTGTACTTCAAAAAGTTCATGAGAAGGGCAATTAAAACATGAACTTAGTTTGGCTAGAAAATAATTTTGAAATCCATAGTTTTAATATACATTCATTAACTTTTTAAGATTTATTTTATTTTTATTACAAAGTCAGATATACTGAGAGGAGGAGAGACAGAGAGGAAGTGGAACTGCCGGGATTAGAACCAGCGGCCATATGGGATCAAGGCGAGGACCTTAGCCACTAGGCCATGCTGCCAAGCCCACATTCATTAACTTTTGAAGACACCTCATAGACAAGGATTTCCATGAGGTTTTTTAATCAAAACAAATGTTATCTGTTAATTCCATCTCCACAAGTTTTTTGAAGGATGTCATACTGCTGAGTACTTTTGACTGCTCCTCTCCGGCCACTGTCACTCTGTTCCTACAAAGAACAAGCTTAGTATTACTGGCTACAGGCCTTAGTGACCAAAATGCTGTGATCACCTTAGAGTTGAAAAAGAAAAAAAAAAGCAGTTCAATAATTCAAAGTGCATGCTTAGGTTCAAATTTAGCAGAAAAGGAGCTATAACTTCCCTTACCCCTAATTTTCAATTGGATATTGAATAGTTTATACTCCAATTTATGATAGCAGGAAATGCAAAACTTATGAGTATAAAAATGACTTAGTAAAACATTAATTTTCTCACAATTCAAAAATATGTGGATTGAAATTTGGAAATAAGCAGTGGTACAGAGAAAAAAACATGTGAATGAAAATGCAAGAAGCACAAATGAGATACAAGGGATCTGAATACAATACGAACTATTGAATTTTGAAGTTTTTAGGGTAAAAAATTTCTTTGGGGGCTTGTGTTATGGCACAACACACTAATCCATGGCTTACTACATCAGTGTCCCATGCGCCAGACCTAGCTGTTCGGTTTTCAATCCAGTCCTTGGTTAAAGTGCCTAGGAAAGCCGTAGAAGGTGATTCGGTTTCTTAGGCCCTTGGCAACCGGTGGGAAATCGGGGTGGAATCCTGCTCCTGGCTTTGTCCTGGCCCAGCCTTGGCTTGGGAGTCCCTTTGGAGGAAAAACTCCGCAGACAGGAGATCTTCCCTCCCCCAATTCCAGTACATGCCCCTTCTTGACCTCACTTCACTCACTTGCCTCCCTCCACTTTCCCTCTTTGAATTCCACCTTTCAAATTTTTACTTTTCAAAACATTTTCTGAAAGCTTTTTATGGACAGATTAAATACGTGTACAGAATGTAAACAGAAAATCTAGTAGTAAATAGTAACAAATTTTAACAATAAAAAATTCAAATTAATGCAGTAATATAAATTCCAAAGGGAAAAAAATAGTCAGATGGAAATTAGAAATATCAGACATGGGGTGTTGGGAAGAAAAAGATATAAGGGATATTTTAGGAAAACAGTTTATGGAAGGGATTGAGAAACTGAAAAAAAAATCAAGATATGGGCCTAGTGTGGTAGCCTAGTGGCTAATGTACTCATCTTGCATGTGTCTGGATCCCATTTGGACACCGGTTCTAATCCCAGTGGTCCTGCTTCCCATAAAGTTCCCTGCTTGTGGCCTGGGAAAGCAGTCAAGGATCCCCAAGGCCATGAGATCCTGCACCCCCATGGGAGATCTGGAAGAGACTCCTAGCTCCTGGCTTCGGATTGGTGCAGCTCCAGCTGTTGCAGCCAATTGGGGAGTGAATTATCAGATGGAAGATCTTCCTCTCTGTCTCTCCTATTTGTATATCTCACTTTCCAATAAAAAATAAATAAGTCTTTTTCAAAAATTTCAATATTATAAGTCATTTACTGGGAAAAATTACAGACAAACATGGATTCCGTTGGCTGTGAGGCAATGTGGCCTCACAGCAAAATGTACGAGAAAAGAATTTCCTACTTACAATGATCAATAATAGTAAATATCTATCATTACCAGCATCCTATTGTCAAAATATATCCAACAAGTCCATTGGGAGTTCGTCTTTTGTTCGGAAGTAGAGATGCAAACTGCATTATATCTTCTCATCTAGATATGACAGTCACTATTACACAGTTAATATGCGTTCCCTTAAATAAAAAGCCATAAAACAAAATTAACAACAGGAATAAAGTTAAAACACCTACAGCACCATGGAGTTAAACAATATGGCACTAAAGTAACCAATGTGCAGATGAAGAAATGAAAAAGAAACCAAAAAAACCTTCGTGAAGAAAATGATGCTACTGTATGATCTATGAGTCAGTAAACAATTTAATAAAAGAAAACGAAGTATTTTGAAGAAATAAAAATAACAAAAATGATGGGTTGCAGCATAAACAGTATTATCGGGTACTACTTTGGCTTCTAGAAAGCACATTTTATTACTACAGATTATTTGAAGATAAGTAGTCTAAGCTAAATCATCTGAAAAGTACAATGGAAGAACCACTAAATACCAGTTACACAGAATTTTAAAATTTGCTGGTTCAGTCACCTACGTCCCTTCGTTCTCACAGATTTTTGCCAGTCAGCAATCCAAGTTCAACTGTCCTGAGGATCTATTCATTGTAAGCTTCTAATTTTATATTTCCACACTGAGTTTAAATGTGTTGCTTCCAAATTTTGTCTTTAGAAAGATGAAATCCAGAAAGACAGAAGAAATATATTAAAAATGTTGGCAGTTAGGGACGTATCAAAGGGGTAAATTATTCCAGAAAAAGAAAATGCAAACCTAAGCTGAGGAGTAACTGTGTTCATACAATGTGAAACTTGGCCGAGTTGAGCTCTGTGCTAGTCTCACCTTAGCATGCATTTAACATGCTGGAATGTACTATAGATTGGACTCCTATTGCCTTGCTAAATTGCAGAGAAATATTGAATGGAAACTTAGCCAGTCTAAAATCAGCAGGTAACAATAACAATTAGGTGCAGGTGTCATATGATGAATACTTTAGAAAATATGGACAACAAAAAGTTGAGTCATAAAAATCAGTAGCAAGAAAAAAAGTTGTGCTTTTCTTTATAGTCAGGAGAGAAAACTGGTTTATGGATTCACTGTATTAGATGTTAGTTCATTCAGTGATTCATTCAGTGAGCATTTACTACACAGTACTCTGTGTCAGATTCTGCCCTGTTATTTGGAAGAGTTAAAGAGTTGAAGGTTCTTATAGAGAAGTCTTCAAGCTAAAGACAAAGGAATAAAAACAATAAAGAAGTTACTTTTATAGCATATTTCCATAGAAGAAGTCAAAACAATCTGAAAGGGATTGGACTGCCAGGATCTCAAGGGACAGATTTCACCGCTGGAAAGAGTGGTTAATGGATATTTCTCAAATAATAATCAAACAAAGATTAAGAGGTGAGTCAATTAAACATATAGCTCCATCCTGGCCCAGCGCTAAATATTGCCAGCTTCTAGAAAACCAACTAGTGGATTGGAGAGATATCTTGCCCTCTGTCACTCTTTCTTTCTCAAATAAATAAAAATCAATAAAATGCAAAAAGAAAGAAGCAGTCAGTGACAAGGACAACTGTCATGTTTCCAAAACAAATTCCCAATTAGGTAGAAGTATGGACATTGCCAGGTCCCAGAAGTAGGGGCAGATGAAGAATGACTTATTAATTAGAATAAAGTATTGATAAGACGAGATGAATAATTCCCAGAATTCTGCTATACCACACTGTACCTATGACCACTAATACAGTGTCTGAAAGATATTACATGTTAAATGTTCTCACCAGTCTGAAGATGGAACATACACAGATAGGAGACATTTCGATTCCAGTCACTACCTTCCTTAACCAGTCACGGCACATGACAGAGCTGTTCACAGCTTCCTCATTTTAATAATTGCTTCAGCTGGACTCTAGAATGTCACATTTTGATTTTCTTATGACCAATCACACTACAGATCTGCAATGTAGTACTGTGCACCTGTTGATCTCCACAGTCCTTCCTCTGATCATCTCTTCCAGGTCTTACCCTTTAAATGCAATGTATGTGAAAATAGCTTTAAATGTGTATCTCCAAATTAGACGCCTCTGATCTCGGGCTCAGGGAACCACTGCCCACCCAGCCTCTACACAAGGAGACTACAGGATGGCACCAGGAAACGACAGTCCAGCTTGAACTTCTCGGTTCCTGTCTGCTTCACACATAAATCTGCACTATCTCTGCCTTTCATCTCGAACTGATGAAGGTCGCAACCTTCCAGTTGCTCAGTTACAGTCCTGTGGCACAGTCCCAGTGCCTCTCATCCCTTGACTGCCAGCACCCAGACTATCCAATGGACCCACAATCTGCAATTTCTTAGCAGGGAAGGGGAAAGGATAATTGAAAATGAAACATCTAGTTTTTCAATATAAGAAGACAGTATTTTTAAGAAAAAAAAATCCATGACTACATCAATATTTTTGCATTTTTATTTCTTTTCCTTAATAGAGGTTAAAAGTACCAAAAGATATTTAGTCATAATACTATTTGTAACAGCATGGGGCTCTGTGCTTTAACAGCTTCACCTAGCAAAAAATGTACTGCAAATACATGTTTGTGAGCTTGCTATTTTAGTTAATTATATACTCGATTAGACACTGTGGCAGAATCTGGCAGCTATTATGACTACTAATAAATGTTTATTTTTGTAGTTCAAGATTTTATAACATAATAACTAAACAAGAGCCAAGAAAATCTAACCATTAGCCTTTGTGAGTCATCTAATGCTATATCTTTTAATAGCATTCTTTGCCTGACAGGTTTAATAAACACTGTGGTTTAAACAGTTGAGAAATTCACAAGACCCACATACTTAGATTTTCTTTAAGTAATTGTGTAGGTTTATTCATTTATATATGACAAATACAGTCTTAGTACCTTAAAAAATCAAAGTCCCTTACAATAATGAAAATAGAAAAGATAATTTTCAGCACCGTCAGTGATTCAAAGAAAATTATTTTCTTCTATATACTGTAGCAAAAGGCCACAATATGAATATTCATTATGAAGTTATTTGATTAAAAAAATTTCCAGAAACAAATGAATATGTGTTGCGAAAAACTCTAAGCACAAAGCCTTTTCTCTAATGCTTAAAAGTTATACACACTCCATCCTTTCTTTGTTTCCATCCTTTCTCCACCTCCTCCTTCGTTTCAACAAGGCTATATTTTTTATAGTCCCACCTACTTCCCACGTAGAGCATGCAATCAACTTCAAAAAAAATTTCCCTGCTTCCTCTCACCTTTCATATTATTATTATGAAAAATAATGGGAAGTGCTATATTATTATTATTTGTAATGGAATTTAGCAGACATTCTATTAAGTGTCATCATGGGAACAGATTCGCTTAGTTCAGTGCTGCCTTGTCTCCCAAGGCACAATGACCAAGAAGAGACCAAGAAGTATTTTCTCACCTAGTATAAGGATATTACTTACTCAGAAATAATTCAAGGAATATAACCTGAGAAAACTTATTACTAGATCTATACTATGTTGCAATGAAAGCTCTTCAGGATTGAGCGAAATGATATCAGAAACTTGGTTCTACAGAGGGAATAATGATCATTAGAAATAGCTAATACGTTATATTTAGAAATCTATTTTATATCATTTGAATTTCATTAAAGGGCAGTTGGCATATTTAAACAATTTAATGCTGTGGTCTACAGGACTTTTTATTATATGTAAAAAACATATGATAAAATAGCATAAATCACAGGAAATTGAAAATAGTTATTGGGCTAGGAAATGGTTGCATTATTCACACATGAAATGGTTCAACTATATTTTGATAGTAATAAATTAGGCACATATTGTAATTCCTACTCGAAACACAAAAACAAAAATGAGTTAACAGGAATAAATGAAAAATTAGAGAACATAACCAAAAATTAGCAGAAATCAGGAAAATAATACATGCAAATTCAGGAGGAGAGATCCAAGTGTATTAATAAGTTAAATGCAATGAATAAATACTGCAACTAAAGATAGAAATTCTTTGCTTCATGTTAAAGAAATAAATCAAATAAATGATGCTAATAAGAGACTTACTTAGAGGCTTTCAAAAGAATGAGTATTACAGATTAATAAGTATATACAGTTTAGTCCATCAGTAAGAGGTAGTAATGTTGCATGTATATGGATTAATAACAGATGTAAAAATAGATTTTAGAAACCTGAAAATAATTAAGGGAAGAACACATAATTTGGCACTTATGCCCAAATATATTAGTAATTTTTTTCTCCTAAGTAGTACAAACAGTCTAGGAAGAACAAAGACTGCTCAAATTATCAAACTTAACTAATAAATATGTATAGAATAATGTACTTAAGTACTACAAAAATGCAAATAACAAGTGCTCATGGGGCCAGTGCAGTAGCCTAGCAGCTAAGGTCCTCACCTTGAATGCCCTAGGATCCCATATGGGTGCCGGCTTTAATCCCAGCAACCCCACTTCCCATCCAGCTCCCTGCTTGTGGCCTAGCTAGGCAGCTGAGGACAGCCCAAAACTTTGGGACCCTGTTTCCACGTGGGAGACCTGGTCGAAGTTCCTAGCTCCTGGCTTCGGATTAGTGCAGCACTGGGCGTTGCAGTCACTTGGGGAGTGAATCATCAGACGGAAAATCTTCCTCTCTCTCGCCTCCTCTCTGTATATCTGACTTTGCAATAAAAATTAAAAAAAAAACTTTAAAAATACATCTGCCTTCCTATAATATTAAAGGGTTGGACCTTCTGCATAGTGGTTAAGCATTGCTTGGATCAGTCACAATCTGCATCATAACGGCTTTCTTCTGAGCTGAATAACAGACAACAGGAGAGGCAGCAGTAATGGCCTGAGGTGAATCTGAGTTCCAAGCTCCCAACTTCAGCTCAGCAGCCTCCGCTAGCAAGGACTTCGGGGCAGTGAGGCAGCAGATGGGATGGATCTCTCACACTCCCTCTTTCAAATGAATAAAACTTTCAAAATTTTAGGGAAAAAACACTCTTGGCAATCTCAGAAAGATAAAATAACCTCGGTCTGATAAAGATCATCTTGTAAAGTATCCAGTAAATTCCCACTTATTGCTGGTGAATAAATGTGCTTCTCAAAATAGGAAGCAAGACAAGGATGTGCACCAGCACTGAGGGGGATCGGTGCCTAGGCTGTAGAAAGGCTAACAGCACAATGCGAACGACATAAAACAGGAAAGGAATGTGAAAACTGTTCAAAACCACATGATCATTGTTATAGAATATTTCCAAAAACTTACCAAAACAGTTATAAGTCAGAGATTGTAGTTCACAATATGGAAATCTATTGTAATTATTTAGCTGAATAGTTATATACAAAATATTTAAAAATTTTTGAAAAGCATAAATATCATTGAAACACAGAAAATTAATTTTTTTTCTAAACATGTTTAAAAGCAAAACATTTAGAGAAGTAAAGGAAAAGCTATTTAAATCAAGAGATGGATATATTTATAAGTGGGAAATCAACTCTTACTATGATACCTGTTAAGAACTGTATACCATCCCTCCTAAATTCATGTGTTGAGGCTCTAACATCTAACACTTCAGAATATAGCTATTTTTGGGAATAGGATTTACCAAGATAGCATAAACATAAAAAGGAGGACATCTGATCATTCCCTAACTCCATAAAACTTATGTCCTTATAACAGGAAATTTGGACACACAGAGAGACACTGAAAATGAATTTGTGTAGGGAAAATGCTTTATGAAGCCAAAGTTGCCATCAGCAAGCTGAGAGAGAGGTCTCAGAGTTATCCGGCCCTGGAGCACCTGAACTTGAAATGCTAACCTCCAGAACTGTGAGAAAGTTAGTTTGTGTTGTCTTAACAGCTCTCATTAATGATATCGAATCAGTGATTTCTAGGTCCTACTGAATGCTAACCAAACTGAAGCAAAATTTCTTGAAGAAAATGCTAAGTGTGATTGTAAATGTTATACAGATGTGAAAGAATATAGAAAAATGTAAAAAAAAAAGTTGGAGAACTCGTAACTCACACTAGTAATTTTAAGACTTAGAAAGCTACAAAAATTAAAAGAGTGTACTGCTGGCAAGTGTTAAATACATGAATCAATTAAAAATAATAAAAATTCATAATAGATGCAATCTTATAAAATCAACTAGCTGTTCATAAAAACTAAAGCAATTAAACAACACTGAAGATTTGAAGATACTTCAACTTTACCTCTTTCTGCACACAGAAATCATCTGAAGATATATCACAGACCTAAACATCTTTATAACTACGGATAAGTAAAATTTCCTTGTACAGGTCATATAAAGATATAAAACTGTAAGCTAAACAGGTGATGTTTTATAATTCAATAAATTTAAAATCTGTGCAAACTAGAAACAGTGCTAATTCAATCAACATCTAAACCACAGCCCAGGAGAATATACACGCAACATCTGTATCTGACTGAGGACTTTTATCGAGAGTATATAAAGAACATTTATGTACTAAGGACAGATTTCCCATTACAACTGATCAACAGAGAAAACATGATTCATCAAACACATGTGAACAAATGCTCGGGAAACTGTTAGCCACAACAAAATTACAATTAAAACAGTAAGAATTCCACTATAGATACAACAGAATGGCTAAATTTTAACTTGATTCACAAAATAAATGCTGCCTAGTGTGTGGGACAACGGGGCCAGGTTGGGATTCTCAGAGCAGATAAAACAGGACAAGTTTGTGCAAAAACTTGGGGGAACTGAAAGTCTTTTTCAGCAGCTGTCCATAAGTTTCCTTCTCTGTAGTGATTTTTTTCCATTTGTATTCTTCTGTATTTCATTTTACTAGATGATCAAAACTGTCTGTAGTTTAATTCACATGTGTCTACTAAAACACAAATATAATGCCTATCCAAACAATACCCATCTTTTTAAAATTGCGATTTTGTGTATTAATTAATTAATTAATTTTGTGTATTTAATGCCTTTCTCATTCCCCTCAGCTATAGTTTTTTTTACTATTTCTTCTTTTGTGGATTCCAGAAAGAGTTGGTCTAAGCAAAACTAAATTTCTATGACATGATATTGCTTTTATTGGGAAAAAAATGATACTTAAATTCCCATAATTTTGTCTTCAATGATTTGGACTTCTTTGATTTGTCTAACTGTTAGAATGTCTGGAAATCCAATGGGTTTAAATGGAAAGAAAACACAGGTTTCTGAGCCATCTTCCTGCTAATGGACATCCTGGGATGGCTCAAGCCCTTGGGTCCCAGCTTCTCTCAAGGGACACGCCTAGCTAGGGAGCATGGTTTCTGGCTGCAGACTGACCCAACCCCAGCTGTTTGTAGACATCTGTGTAGAGAAACAGGAGGTAGAAGATCGCCTCTCTCTCTGTTTCAAATTAAATGAATATAAATACATTTTTAACATTGAGACATAGAAAATGGATACAATTTACACGTACTTTTTCCTTCATTCCTGTATACTTATGTTGTTGCCTGTCTCTGAAATTAGATACTGTGATATTTGCAGAGATACCCAAATGTTTATTAATATCAGGTACATTTTCATCATAGCTAAAACTAATAGGTAGTTTTGGTGATGGAAAAGTTTACATGAAAAATTGAGGACTTAATCATGCAGAACAGAACATGTAAATCCATAAACCTGCGTTAATATATTTTATCGTCCATATAAAAGCAGTAAAAAATCAATAATATAGTTCTTCAGCAACAGTCACCAGTCCATCTACAGAAGAAGGAGAGACAAAGATCTTCCATCTGCTGATTTACTCCCCAAATGGCCACAACTGACCAGAGCTGAACTGCTTCAAGGCCAGGATTCCAGAGTTTCTTCTCTGTCCCTCACTTGGATATAGTGTCCCAAGGCTTTGGGCTATCCTCCACTGCCTTCCCAGGCAATAAACAGGGAGCTGGATGGTAACTGGATCAGCCAGGACACGAACCGTCACCCATATGGGATGCTAGCACTTGGGGGTGGAAAATTGGCCAGTTGAGCCAACACTCCTGTCTCACAGCTCCATCTTTATCACAGTGTTGTCCTTGTGGTTTTCCGTGTTGTTTTGTCTCTCTTCTCCCTCTCAATCTTAGAGAATCTCAGAGCTTAGTATTCATATCTTTTCATATCTCTTCATTTCTCTATAACAGTTCACCTCATGCTTTCTATGGTCTTATAAACATGCATACATGAAATATTACTAAAATTGCATGTTGATCTAAGAATGCATACCTTTTCTTAAACTTTTTTAGGCATCCTAGACTTCTTAGGGCCAGGCCACAGTAAAGTTTGATTTGTCTCCTTCCTAATATTGTACATCTCAATGTATGATTATAGCATCCCGTAGGCAGAGGTGCCTAACTCTAACCTCCTCTTTTTAATTTTAAATTTAACTTTAAATTTTAGATTAACATGTAATACACATTTTTAAGAAGTACATGACAACATTATAACAAACATCCATGGCTGAAGTCATGAATAGCATGCAGACTTTACATTTCATAAATTTTGTTTTTAATAGAGTCTCCTTTCTTTAACATACTCGTAATCTTTCGACTATTACAGCCTACTGGGTAAGTCTTCAAACTACATATCTAGTGGAAGTATTTCCATTTCACTTCTCCACTTACGTGCATCTCGTCAGGATACATGTTCTCTCTTCTGTACTTTTGCAATAGCTTCCTAATCATTACTTTGGTTCTACTCTTGGATCTTATATTCTTCTCTACACACAGCAGCAGAAGACATTTTCTCACTATCCTTGTCAGATACTGCTCTAATGGGAGAAATCCAAAAGCCAGCGGAGTCATATGTATAAATTACACCGTCAGGCCTTAACACTTACCGGTACAGTCCTAAATGTTCTTATTTTTCTATAATAATTTTAGCCATATAATCTGGTATTACTTTTAGAATGGGAACAATTCATACAATTTTATTTTCAATAGATTGGAAGAAATTGGTTTGGTAAGTCAAGATGCTAAAAGCAGTTAACATTCTTTTAAAAAGAACAGAACATTCAGAACAGATAAAGTAAATGAGAAACAGTTTGTTCCATTACAAAATGAAGATATGTTATTTCATTCATAGCAGAATGAAATGAGCAAAATTATACAGAAACAAAGTATCAAGAGAGCACTTATTGCCTTTTATGGTATATGAAAATAATTGCCAAATTATATGGTTTACTTCAAAACGTTCAAGAGCACAATAAATTCTTTGTGCTGTATTCATAATATCAAAAAGATAGACGACGTATCTGGGAATATGTCAATTGAGAAAGCTACACTGAAAATAACAGCTAAGTTTCTATGTCATTAAACTCATATTGTATAAGATAAAATTAATGCAGGTACCGAGTATTTTTCCTGTCCTAGTCATTTTCAGTGAATGGAAAAGTATGAATAAAATTTTGACTAAATTTGCAAGTCTCTACAAACTTACCATAAATTCACAATTTATTAGAGATGCAGAAAATGTAGAGTCCATCTGCAACAATTTCTTTCACATCACATAACAAAACTGAGACCCGGAGAGTGGAAGTTCTTTAATAAAATAAGTGCTTAAAATCAGCATTCAAACACTTCAGTCAGTAATTATCACTGTATAATCAATCGTATTAAATTTCATATATCATCATTATTACCTGCACTTTAGCTAAATTCTTACTATACAAAAGCTAAAAATTTGAAACTAAATGGAATCCATGGAAACTGCAACCCAAAGGATCTAATGTGAGGAGCTGCAGGTTGAAGACAGCACTGATTCCCCAGCGAGGACACGGCACTCACCTTCACTCTCGGCTTGTGTGGTTACCTCCTAGCCAACTCCCAGACTAAGTTGCCAAAATCCTGCTTTGTCTCAACTGTCTTGAATTTTGATAAAAGTAATTAGAGAAAAAGTGAATTAGCAGATGGCATATCTATTTACTTTGCAATCACAGCTCCTATAACCCTGGAGAATCTCAAAGTAGGAAGGGATTTTAAGAATCTTTTAATGAAATTAGAAATACTCTACAAGGTATAGGCAAATACAGAAAAGTCACCCAAAGCACAGGCAGTCAAAGCCAAAATATCCAAATGGAACTATGTTAAGAAGCTTCTGTATAGCAAAGG
Source organism: Ochotona princeps (assembly GCF_030435755.1). Lineage (NCBI taxonomy): Eukaryota > Metazoa > Chordata > Mammalia > Lagomorpha > Ochotonidae > Ochotona > Ochotona princeps. The sequence continues at coordinate 14,736,628 of NC_080851.1, forward strand.
AAACAGTCAACAAATCGAAGAGACAACCAACCAGATGAGAGCAGATCTTTGCACACTGAACAGTGGACAGGGAAAAATAACAAGTTTTTACAAAGAGCTGCTGTTTTCCTTCTTTCTGGTAGTCTGGCCACTACTTAAAGCTTTCCTGGAATAGCCTCTGAAAATTAAGCTCAAGTGTATAAACTGCTTCAAAAATCTCACTCCATGTTCAAATGCTTCCCATTTTGCCTAAATTCTATATAATTGAATACATTTTCAACTCTATAAACCAAGATTTTTTTTCCATATTTATATTCTGCACACCTCAGGAGGAAATAGAAACTTGCATAATGTGTGTGTGTGAGAAACAGATATCTTCTAGAGTTGTGCCCATTTTACAGAAAAAAAAATGTGTTTTGTTCATTTCAGATAGGAATGACAACACAGAAAAAAGCCTGTTCCTGATGAACAATATCAATCAAGAAGCTCTCCCCAAGACTACACCGCATTTTTTAGTTCCGTGAAGCACCTGACACATATGACTGAAATGAACATGCGTCCATGTAAAACAGAAGCAACAGATACATTGGTTGAGTGCACTGTTGATGTATTAATAAAACTTATGACATCATGACCTATTCCAATGGCAGAGTTTAGAATGACATTTGTTTATCTTTCTCTCCATTTGTCTATCATTAGCATACTGCCCCAAGCATTTAGTCCCTGTTACCCCTTTACATTTTCATTGATATCATCTATGTGATTCTCCTATTGAAAAGAAAAGTGTTAATTTGTAGGGAATTGCTTCTGTTATGACTCAGATAATGTCTTTACTACTTTGTTGCAAGTATTTTATATTGCTCTCTCTTCTTTCCTCCCCCAAATTCTTAGTTTGGAGAGATAATCAGTTTTAATTCTGCAGTGATATGCTTTTCTTCAAAAACAAGGATGGCAATGAAGTCCATGGTTAAGCTGATTAAAAAATTTTAAAAGATGACCACTCGATTTATAAAGGATCAAATATTTAATCCAAAATAAGAAAAAAACCAACATACATATATGGACACACTGACACACACACACACACACACACACACACACACACACACACACAAACTCAGAGAAGTTGAGTCAATATCTGGCCTGAAAACTTTCTCTACCTCTTAAAAGTCCACTATTTTGGAAGACTCTTTTTGGAGTTGGAAACGGTTAGTTAAAAAAAAAAAAAAAATCTCACCAATAGAGGCAAACTAAGTTGCAAACATTACAGAATCGCAGAATCAGGAAACTGTCATAACTTTTTTAGATCAAATCCTCAAGACATAAATGAACAGAGCAGAGAACTGAGGAGCAGAGGAAGGGTGGCTGGTCCTGCAGGTCAGTCAGAAGTCAGGGTGGGAATGTAAGGCCATGTGAATGTGTCAGGGAGCCTCCACAGGGTCCTTGAAACAATGAGAGAGTGGCCACTTTACACTAGGAAACACACAATCGTACATGCACAAACAGAGGAAGCAATCTGGCAGCTATGTAAGCACTGGCAGGAAACCTGAAATGGTTAAAATGGTTAGAGCATCAAACTACTTCACAGAAAACTTCCATCCTTCCTACAAGCTTTAAGAACCAAAATGATAAATCCATAATTACAAAATATTTGCCACCACAACTAAGAAAGATGCCATTAAGATTTTTAATTCTTTTAGTTCACAATTTATGTAGCAATGGCTATATGATAGCAACGATAATATGAAAATACTATTTCCACAAATACATTTTCACCTGAGTCTGATGCTAAAAATTGTGATCATGTATTGCAAGATGGCCAACACATTTTTTAAAAGTGCGTTTTTAAATAGTGTTGTTACACACCAAGTCATTATTTTTGCATAGTTAGATGCTACATCATTATGCTAAATGCCAAGGTAGAGCATCAGTGTAAGAATAAAGAAAAAACAGAGGTGATGATGGACATGAATTAACCCTCTGGTTCTACCTGTGACTCTAAAATAATTTCAATCCTTTTCTTGCTGTTTTAAAACAGTCTGGTCTAGTTTGGAAGAAAAAGTAATTTTAGAACTGAAGTGCCGCTCTTCTGGGTGACAAAGGGCCTCTGAGAGAAGAATGAAAGGAATTGGAAAACATTTTTGTTCCGATCTACTTGACCTGAATACTTCATGCCTCACTGACTGATGAGATCAGTTCCTGGTGCTACTGCATTTTAAAATAATGGCTGAGAAAATTAGAATGAGTCTTAAATTCACTGATAATTTTGGCAAATGTTAGAATCTAGTCCATGTGCAGCTTAGCCTATCATGCCTCAGTGGTTTTTAATGTGGAATGTACTTTCAAGATTTTTTTCCCACAGATAGAAATTGTCTGCCTTACCTTCAGAGAAATTGTATCCTCAATGAATGATCAGATTAAATAGAATAAGCACAATGCTTATAAATTTGGATTAAGAGAACACAGCTGAAAAGATGCTTAAAATGTATCTTTAAACCTAAGTCCACAATTTCCATATATACCTTGAACTGTGGATGAGTGTTAAATGTGCTCAGTAAGCTAAGCAATGTGTTAGATAATTAATAAACATTTAACAGCATTGATTTTTACAGCCTGCTTTATTGAACTTCTTATCAGTATTGAGCAGATGAGTCATAACTGTGAAAAATTATATTTTAAAAACATGATTACAATATGTGGATATTTGAAAAATATTGTTCAGTGAAGCATTTACAAATGTAATTTAATGCACATGGCAAGACCCCAAAGTCAAGGAATTTTTCCTACATTAAACACAAGCAAACTTAACTGATCTATGATGAGCCTTAGGAAATTGTTTAGAAATAATTTTAAGTGAAATTACAGTATCCTGTATGAAACAACAAAGCAGTATAATGATGTCAATCAAGAGTAATGAATTTGATTAATTCTTGCTTGTGTTCAGTACATAACAAATTCATCTTGGTACTCTTTACATTTTAAATACTTAATAATTTTGAACTATGTTTAAAAACTTACAACGTTAGTGTAGAAATGTATGTATCTAAAATTATCTTCTCGGAATGGAATCCACTGCTTCATACTTTGTAAGCTGAAATGAAAACGCACACACGGAGGGCTAGCACGGTGGCGCTGTTGGCATTCACTTGCAGAATGCCAATTCAAGTCCTGTCTACTGAGACTCTACATAATGTCATGGGAAGGAAGCAGATGAAGGACCAAATTCTTAGGTGCCTGACATGCAGGTAGGGGATCAGAATGGAATTCCTAGCTCTTGGTTTAGCTTTGTCCAATGCATGGATATTCTCTGTCACTGTGCTGTTCAAATTTTAAAATTTTTATAAAAAATGAATCCCCCACCCATGCATACATGTCAAATATTAATTACACCAGGATACAGAAACTGAGATGATTTGAAAAGATGCAATAACTACATTTTACCCTAAACGACTTTACTAATTATGTATGCATATTACAGACATTGATTATTTAAATACAAAGACTTAAAATAAAGAAACATTAGAGTGTGAGTAATAAGTTTTTTTTAAATACTACACTAAAACACATTAGAGATGAATTTCTCAAGAGCAAGAAATTTGGCTCTAGAATGGTCTCTGAAAGCCCATGGTTCTGTTATTCAAAACGTCATGTGGTTAACATCTACCACATCCTACCACACAGCACAAGGGTTGGCCCATGTGATCCATAACATATGGCAAAGTTAGTCAATGATTCTGGGATTTCACACTAAAGCGTCTTTGACTTCCATCTGAGGTTGGTTGGTTGGTGTGTTTTTGCATTACCATCCCCCCTTCTTCTCTGTCTTTCACTGAAACCCAGAACAGGCCACGGCATCAAAGACCTGAAGGTTCCTTTATAACAAAAGAACAAGTGTACAGAAGCCAATCAATACCATCAAAATTAGTTGGGGATTGGAATTATCCCCTAATTAATTCTTCAGATAAGACAGCAGTCACAGTCCAGTTCACACAAAGCTGAGTAAAAACCACTCAGCAAAGCTTCTTCCAGATTGGTGATCCACTGAAACTGTGAGGTAATAAACACTTATGTTAAGGTCCTGAATTTGGCAGGAGTCGGGGGACATTTCTCAAGTAGAAACAGGCAAATACACCAAAATAACACATCTACCACTAGTTTCTATGGGACATAGTGCTTGATTGTATGCAGTATACATGAAAAAATGGGATTATTTACACTGGTGAATCCATGGGGTACTTTTAAAAGTAACACATATACAAATATAAAGCAACAGATATTTACAAATATATATTAAAAATCACACTAGAAGTGACTGAAACATGGTAGTCTTTCATTGAGAATCTACATAAAGCATTAGAAAAAAGCAGTAAGTTAACTGATACATAAAAATGCCTTTGGTTTGAATGAGTTAAGGCATTCCAAGTAGAAGATCATGTTTGTAAAAATATATAAAAGTGGGAAATAGGTGCATTCACAAAAAATAAGGAAAAATCTAATTGTGAATGGGTATAGTCATATATGTAATGAATTAGAGAAACAATACTTATTCCTCACATGTGAACTAGTGCATTAATATTCTAGATCTAGCACAAATTTACATGATTTGAGACATTGTAATTTGTTTAAACTTTAGTAATGCTTTTGTAAGATGAAAATAATATCACAAACCCACCTTCTGTGACTTGAGCCTAATGTTCCTTATACCAAAACAAATACAACTACCAGATCTGACAGCAGACTTGACAAATAACTAGCAACCGAATGAATTTTGCTTTACTCCCATGGAAACTAATTCCCATCTGGAACTGCTGTGCGTCGTGGGCTGATTCCTTTTGGCAGGAGATTCTGATATGCTAACAATAGGGGAAAAAGCACTCCAACACCACCAGCTCAACAGAACATTTCCATGTTAAAAGGGGGATGGTCAAAGATCTTAACAAGTATGCTTTATTCATATTTTCAGACCTGTTCCAGTAATTTAACTATTAAGGTATATGGAACATTTTAGAAAATCATCTGTATTGGTGATTAGGATGCCCTAAAAATGCTATTTTGCTGATGATCTAGTAAAAATCATCGGAATACATGCAAACAAATTAGAAGTGCAACAGAATAAATATGAAGCTGAAAATTCTGTGATATCAGTGAGTTTATATTTCAGCTTAATCATAGATATAAAGTTGCCTTTAGCCTCCCAGCTCTGATGAATTGGAAGTAACTATTGGGATGCCTATGTTGAAGAGTAACATGGTGCTATATCTGAATTTAGAGGGAAATTTTTACCATAAACAGTTGGGATGTCTGTCATGGTAACAGAGGAGGAAGGAAGTGGCACCTCTGTATGTTTTCTACCTACTAGAAGAAATCAAACACACAGAAAAAGAACCCTGAGGTGGCTATATAACCCAATGCATGACATGGTTACAGAAATCTTTGAAAGATTTAAATCTGAAGATCTGGTCATATGAAAGCATTTAGAAGATTACCCTAGAGAAATTTTCTTTTAAAGATAAGTACATTTGGGCCCAGCATGATAGCCTGGTGGCTAAATCCTCGCCTTGCAATCACCAGGATCCCATATGGGCATCAGTTTGTGTCTCAGCTGCTCCACTTCCCATCCAGCTCCTTGCTTGTGATCTGGGAAAGCAGTGAAGATGACCCAGAGCCTTGCATCTGCGTGAAAGACCCGGAGGAAGCTCCTGGCTTTGGATCAGCTTAACTCTTGCCATTACAGCCACTTGTGGAGTGAACCAATGGATGGAGCATCTTTGCCTCCGTCTCTCCTTCTCTCTATAACTTTGAATCTCCAATAAAAATAAAACAAATCTTTAAAAAAATAACTAGCACATTTGTGTTTCCAATTTAGGCTGCAATGTTACATCATTGACAACATATACTCATTCAACTCACTTTTACCATATTATTTTTGCTGGATTCTATTAGTGTTAAGGACCAACTTATTTGTGTTATATTTGTTCAATATTGTTTCTATTTTAGTGATAACACATTCAATGCTATCTACATATTCAACACACCAAGTATTTCAGTTTTGGCTTAATTCTCTTTGAATATGTCACAGTTGCCTAACAGTAGCTTGAACAAAATTATTCTTTCTCATAAATACATGAAGAATGTATAGATGGGCATATGTTGGCACCCCTTTGGCTTCTCAGCAATATTTGTCTTCCTTATCCACTACAGACATGTTAGTATTTCATCCTAAGCTTGCTAACTTTATTTTATCAATTTTACAATTTTTTTAAACATTTATTTGAGAAGCAGAGAGACAGAAAGACCTAGGCAGAAATGCAGAGATAATGCTGTCATTTTTTGATCCACCTAGCACTTTTTGTCCAATATGAGTTAGTTATAAATATATACATGCATGGTTCTACTTCTAGAGTCTGCGTTTTGGTCCATTCATCTGTTTTTATGACAATACCATACTGCTTTAATTATTATGGCTTTGTGATACATTTTAAGATGAGATAATTTAATGTCTGCTGCTTTGTCCTTAAGCATATTCACTTATTCAGTTTCTTACTGTTCCTTAAACATTTTAGTAGAACTACCCACAGTGGAAGTAACTTCCCCACCCCAAGTGGTAGGTGTTTTTCCATTCTTCATAATAGTAAATGCAAGGAATAAACAAGTTTCCACTCATTGATGAGTAAAGAAAACATGTTATATTAAACTCTTCAGACAGAAATGATGAAACTTTGTCATTTGGAATAAGATGGACAAAATTGGATGGATGGCTTCATGTTCAATAAACTGAACACAGAAATATTAGCCACATGCGATTTCAGTAGTGTGGGATTTCAAACAAGTTGTTTTGATAAAAGCTAAAAGTTCAATTGTGAGATGTAGAGGCTGACTAGCAAAGGAAACAAAAAGGAAGTGGGGAAGGCAAATTAACACATGCTAAGTCACAATTTGACAGGAGTAACTTCTGGTGCTCTTATGAAAAGAAGCAGCCACAGGTGATAATGTACTGCATATTTATCTAAAATCCAGGAGAAACAATTTTGAAAGCTTCCACGTGAAGTAGTAACAGATGTTTGAGGATATAGATATGTCTACACAGTGATAAAATATTACATGCCTTATACCTATTAAACCTTTATATGAATAGAAAACTTCACAGAATATTTATAAAAAATGCATTTTATTTGTTGGCTAAAATAAGTAGAATCCAGTATTCCTACTTTATTTCTTGAAGTCAGCAAGAAAAAGAATGTGTAAGTTTGAGTTAGATGAGAAAAATGAAACTGCATTGATCTTTGCTCAAATAAGTTATCAACAATGAAGTAAGTTAAAGTGAAATATCTAAAACTAGTAGTGTGCAAAAAAATGTTCAGGAAAATACCCCCAAAGTGCACTGTTTTATTAAGTCCTCAATTGTGGGCAGTTTTCAATTTAGACATGATAGATGGATAGATAGATAGATATAGAATTATATATAATTTTAAAGAAAATATTAATTTTAACATATATTATAGTTACATAAAACACACTTACATTAAAATAAAAACGTAAAAACAATTTTCCATACGAAAGCAAAAAAAAGTATTCAATGCAAAATCAGATATACAGAGTCAGGGATCCATCTTGTAAGCATATGACAGAAATCATCCAAAAGGACTATTTGCTGGGATTTGCTTCAGTTCTTTCAACTGACAAGAACAACATCTACCACCTCCAGCTCAGGGAATAACAGTATTACTTTCCATCAGAAGCTAGTCTCGCTCATGAGAAAATCCAATCTCTCTTCATTACTGCACTTGGATAAGATGTCTATTTAGTCAATTTTCCAAGCCTGGAAAAGCAAGAGTTGTACATTTCACCCTAAATCTAAAATACTGAGGGATTACATTAAATAGAGGAGGTTGAATATTCAGACATTGGAAGGAGTAGTAATAGCTATGTTGCCTCAAAGGTGTCTCAGCTTTTAAAACTAAGTGATGCAAGCACTGGAAGTTTATAAGATTAATCTACCTCAAGGCTGATGCTGTTCAATATTTTTTTTTTTTTTGGTATCATGATGCCAGTTTGACTAGTGTTATCTGCAATGACTAAGTTGAAGTTTTAAAACTTGAGACCTCTGGTTTCCTTGCCTTAGGATAAGTGATCAATCAAGACTACCGAGAAGAACTCTTTGGGAAACATTTCCGCGAAAGCAGCCCTAAAAAGCCTAAAATGACAAGTGATCAATTTTTTTTTCAGTTTTACATAAGTCTTGCGTATTCCAAGAATTTAAAAGTTACATGACAATTCTTGAGGCCAATGTAAGAACTGAAATATATACAGAAATAACTTGGTTGCAAACTTTATTTATTTATTTGTTTGCTTGTTTATTTTAAAATACTTATTTGTTTTTATTGGAAAGTTAGATATACAGAGAGGAGAGCCAGAAAGGAAGATCTTCTGTTTGCTGATTCACTACCCAAGTGGCCACAACGGCCAGAATTGGCTGACCTGAAGCCAGGAGCTTCTTCTGGGTCTCCCACATGGATGCTGCTTGCCAAGGCTTTGGGCCATTCTCCACTGCTTTCTCAGGCCACAAACAGGGAGATGGATGGGAAGTCAGGCTACCGGGACATGAACCGGTGCCTAGATAGGATCCCGGTGGTTACAAGGCAAGCACTTTACTACTAGGTTACTTTGCTGGGCCCAAAACCATTTCATTTAAGTATAAGCAACAGAAAAGAAATATGGTTGTATGAATTTTTTTAAAGACTTATTTTGTTTGGAAAGTCAGATCTACAGAAAAGAAAGACAGAAAGATCTTCCATCCATTAGTTCACTCTCCAAATGGCCACAAGGTTAGGAGCTGAGCAGATCCAAAGCCAGAACCCAAGAGTTTCTCCCAGGTCTCCCACATGTGTCCCAAGACTTTGGGCTGTCTTTAACTGAATTCCCAGCCCACAAACAGGGAGCTGGACGGGAAGTGGAGCACCCAGTACACAGAACCGGTGCAATCTTGGAAAATGCAAGGTGAGGACTTAACCACTAGCCCATTGTGCCAGGCCCATATGGTAACATCTATACAACATTGTTACACAACCTTTCTATGATAAAAGAAGAATCAAACAAACTACATCTTCAGAACAAATAAAACCACACCAGAAAATAACATTCAAAAAGCATTATCTACAATAGCAAAGACATGGAATCAATCCAGATATCCGTCCAAAGAGGAGTGGTTAAAGAAACTGTGGTACATCTACTCAATGGAATATTACTCAGCCATTAAAAAGAATGAAACCATACCACTTGCAACTAGATGGTCCCAACTAGAGACCACCATTCTCAGTGAAATAAGTCAAACCCAAAAGGACAAATACCACATATTCTAATATAAGGAAACCATCATGCAAATTAAGCTTTTGTGTTTTCTTTGTCACCCATGCATACTCAATGGCATGTTTCTTCGACTCTATGGTGATGTAAATTATTTTCTGTTTTTCATTTTGTCTGTTTTAACTTCATATCTGTTGTCAACCTTATCTGGTGGCTTCTCATTTAAGGGAATGTATAGTGATGGAGTAATAGGGACTACCATAACCAGATACAATGCAACATGCACCCCTATTTCCAAATAAAACACGGACTCCCAATGAAACTGTGGGACATGTCTAGAAAACAGAATGCTGGACTGACGTCTATCAGCAATGTTGGGGCACACTTTCAGTAGCGGACTGATGGAATTATAACTTGTTATGAAGGACTATACTATTGTAACAATATGGGGAAAATCAGTCAGGAAGAGAGAATTTTAGGGGGGATACCAGACCCTACATAATTATATCATAAAATTCAAAAGAAAAAAAAAGCAAATGAGAATTTTAATAATCTTTCAAAAACTCTACATTATTCAGAACATGAAGGAATCAAATGTACATTTTATCTTAAGAAAAACGCAGCTAATATGTAAAATATTTGAAAAGAGAGGCTATGTAATTGATAACTGTTCTCAAGAAAAAAGAATTTCCAAAATGAAGCCCACATAAAAAACTGGAAGCACAAGTTAATGTAATAGGAAATTTTTATGAAAAAAAGAAAATTTAAGAATTTAAACAAGCAATGAAGAAACAGATAAAAGAATATCATAGAAAATGACAGAGAACTTCAGAAGATCCAATAGCACTGTCTAAAGAGAAATCATAAGTCAGTGGAACACAGCAAGTATTAAATGTAAAATTAAAGAAAACTTGCTTAAAGAATGCATATACTATTGTGAAAGAATAAATTGCATAACTAACAATATCAAAGCATGATGAACAAAACAAATTTTAATGAAAATATTAAGGGTTATTTCAAAAATTGTTAGAAAAGAACACTTTAGAATTAGCTTTATTTAACACTAGCACTTCATTCTAAAAATATTGGGAAATACTGTGCGAAAGATAATTAAGGAAATAAGCAATTAAGAAACCGTTTCAATCAAGTTAAAACATGCATAAAACTAAAGACATACTGTCAGCTCTATGGACAAGTCATGAAATGCTTTGGTAATCTCCTGAGGCTCACACTAAGTAAGGCACTCATATAGGGAAGCCCAAATGGCAATGAAGATTCAAGCTATTCGTGGTCCACTAATGTGTCTGTGAGTGTTCACATGCTTGCCTTTACTGTAGAACTAGATAAATAGCTAAGATACTAAAATTATTAAATAAATAAATGAATTCTACATGGAAGCCAGATTAGAACACACCATTTCCACACTCTGACAACTTAACTTGAAACATGGGGTGCAATTAGGGTAATTGCTTGGTTCATATGACTTAACCTCGAGTAACTGCGTATTATGAACAATGACATCAGTGATTAGGGAGTAGAGAATTACTAAATAGTTACAAAATTCCTCACAAAAGGGTGCCACTTGCTAAAATACGGGGTGGGGCCATGGCTATCATATAACAAAAGCACAAATGCTTCTAAATACTAAATAATTATTTTAACATTCTATACTACTAATTATTAGCAATTACTATTTCCAAACAATGCATATGAAAAAGAAAAACATCTTAAATGTACATATAATTGGACAAACGAAATCAGCTGAAGAGACAGGAAGATAATTTAGACTTATTAGGACACCTCTGATTTATAAACTCAACTTTGTCAGTTCTAGTCCCTAAAAGAGTCTGAACACGACAGACAAAGGTTACTCAGTCACTTTTTTTTCCTAAGAGAAAGCCAAGGAGATTTTATGACTGGCACAATATTACAAAAATTTGAGATCAGGAGTCAAACAGAACAGGTACCAAATTGGGTCTATACTAAATTTAAGTAAGTCCAATAATTTAATCCTATGTATTCACAATACTGAAAGCAGAATGATAAAAACACCTTTAGAGGTAGTTTAATGGTACTTTGAATTACTCCAATATTTGGTACACTACTGAATACAATCTATCTTTCCTGTACAGTATGTTCATAGATTATCAATAGTTGAAAATGAGAAGTGTATTATAGAAGAATGACAGCCACTAAATAGGAAAAATACATTTTATAGCTTAATATTTTATCAATGCAGTGATCAAACATTTAATCATAAAATGATATGTAGATATTATAGAATTACAATGAAGAAGTCCTACTGAAATTATCTCTTGAATGTTATCAATTAAGGATTAAATTTTAATTAAGAATTTACAAGTGCAAGGTACAGATGGAAATATATTAAAAATATCATATAAATGAAAATTTTGGAATTCCAAAGCATAAGAAGCTTTATGGGGAAAATATTCCAGTGTATTTAAAAATAGCAATATATGAGTTTAAAAAAAACTTGACAGGGGAAGAACCATATGGAAAGGGATTTAGAAAATGGAACTTCATGGCAATTCTTTAATGTGTTACTTTCGTCTTTATCCATATAATCACATTAGGAGAGAAAGTGAGTAAGGAGATTCAGAGCACAGATTCGGGGAAAGAGGAGCTGGAAAGGCAGAGGGTGAAGACATGGAAAAGGAGTGATGAGGGAAGATTGTGACATAACGGGGGATATTTGAGTGTTAAGTATTACCAAGCTATGTGGAAATGATAATGAGAGAATGCTAAAAAGCCTGTCAAGTTTTAGGTATCTGTGCAAATGGTAAGGATGTATTAAAAACATTCAAAAGATGAAACAAGTATTTACTAGTACAGAGAGTCAACATGAAAGAAAATTGATCAAAGGAGGACAGGCCTTTATTAAAGCAAATAAAAACTACCTGTAGGCTCATCACATTGTTTATGTCACTTATTATATATTTGAGAATTTGACAAAATACTTAAAATAAAAACATGTTGCTATGCATGTACAATGCTGAATGTTTAGAATATGCTTTAAATTTACATATAATATTTTAACTTTGCTGGTATGTGTATATAAATAATTTCATTTCATAATATATAAAATTATCACTAATATATATTCATTATGAACAAATGTGAAACTCAATTGCGTATGCTGTATATGTGTACATGTGGCATGTACATATGTTTTTCTTTTTTTTTTTTTAAATTTAACAATATGTTCTATTTTTTTTTTTTAAAGATTTTTTTATTTTTATTACAAAGTCAGATGTACTGAGAGGAGGAGAGATAGAGAGGAAGTGGAGCTGCCGGGATTAGAACCAGCGGCCATATGGGATCAAGGCGAGGACCCTAACCACTAGGCCACGTTGCCGAGCCCTATATGATGTTATTTCAAAGATCATAAAAAATGATATTAAAGCTTGCTAATTTGCCCAAAAGCTTTCTATAACTGAAGTACCCCCGAAAGTAAGTGGCGCATGCATGTAAATATTACTTTAAAAAAAACTTCACAGTGATTTTTAAATATTTCTGATTTACCATAATTTGTTTCCTAAGAACAGCCTGGATATGGGTTAATATAGGAATAGTTAGTATTTCAAATTGGTTAGTGTTTGATGAGCTGCACAGGAAACAAAATCCCTTGATTTTGGAGTGAAATAATCATGGTGTTGCCGACGTACGAGCCAGTTCAACTCAGAGATATTCTTTGATTTGCCAGAGTCTCAATTCCCTCTCCGCATGGAATCAAGAGAGCAATAACAGCATATCTATTATACGTAATTCTCCACATACAGTAAATTCTACGTAGTTATTAGTAATACTAATTACATTAGATTCAGAGTATTTCTGAGTAACTCCTCAGTGGGTTGCTAAATATCTGAAAATGAATTTTTCACTCTTAAAAAAGAATTACTATGTATAGTCATTTGAGTATAAGCTATCACAAAACCATTTATAGCGAAAATGAATTAACTCATTCAACATGTGAATGCAAATAGGCCCACATCTTTTTTCACCTCTGGAAATTTCCATTCAAATTCTTTCTTTAGTCTTGAGTGAAAATGAATTTAATGGTCTACCTCATCAATGGCCCCATTATCTCAAAGGTGCCATGCAAGTCGGTATAATTTAGTACAATTGCCGTTCTGTCAGTCTCTGCTCAAAACTAAGCCAAGATCAAAATCTGCAACCGTTTCACAATTGTTCTTGGCTTATTGTCAGAACCGTAAACTGCAAGTCCTGCTTTCCATATGATTTAAGAATTACAATAAACATGTTCCACATCTGTTTTGACAATTTTGGAAGGTAAAGCTTCATAAACACCAGAATCAACCACATGCTTTGAGAAACACTTATTCCCAGGTTTGTATTCATAAATTCTGATTTGAAGGTGGAACTTGGAAACTTGCATAGATAAATAAATAAATAATAAACAGATGCCCAGGAGATTTTCTTTGGTGAGAAAGTTTGATTTCTCTCTATTCAAAATGTATGCTTGGAATGAGTTTCCCCATCGTCTTGGGACTGGCTGTAGGGCAGAACCAACCCTTGTCGCAGAACTACTCACCAGCACCTGGATTGGATAACATTCCCCAAGTCACTCTTGGGCATACTGCTTATTATATTTTGCAATGTTCCTTCCAATTCTGCCTGGATTTCATAGCATTTTTGCTTACACTGTAATTTGGAGTTCCACATGATGCCCAATAATCAAGCTTTTTGGTTATGCTTGCAGAAGAATTAGAAGCAAATGAAGGGGGGAGAGTAGTATAGACAGGTTTAAACTCTAACATACAACAATGTACAAATTTTCCATATACTATGTTCCATTTCAATGCACGTACAGATTTCATAATATTCAATCAGGGTAAATAGATCTATCTGCTCAAGCATTTAACATTTCTCTGTAATGAAAAAAATCTAAAATCCTATTTTCTAGTATTTTTTGAGTAATGTACACTATAATATTTCTGGAGTTACCCTACTGTGCAATGTAACTCAAGTACTTAAATATTAAGCCTGACAAAGAGAAAATTCGGATAGTCTGAAAAATGAAAATTGATGTTATTTTCTGTTGTCAATGTCACAGAATAGTGACATTGAATTATAATTTAGACTTATAATCGAGCACTTACATTAGCAGCAAGCAAAATTTCAGAATATTATTTTCTCCAGATTGACTCAAGAAGTCTGCATAGTTACATAATACTAATTATTTATAGATATATATTAATATTGTATATATTTATCTTCATAGTAAACAATGTAAGTGCATAGGCTCCAAAACTCTGTCTCCTCTTTGAGAAAAGCCAATGTATGTCTTGGAGCTAGTGTTGTAGCACAGCCAGTTAAGTGACAGCCTCCAAGGCTGGCAATCCATATGGGCACCAGTTTGAGTCCTGGCTGCTCTATTTCTGATGCAGTGCCCTAGGAAAACGCCCAAGAAAGCAGCAGCAGAAGTGTCTTTGAGTCCCGGCTGCTCATGTGAGCGATCAGCTGCTCCTGCTTCAGCCCTGACTGCAGCAGCCATGGGGGGAGTAAACCAACAGATGAAAAGATTGCCGGCTTGTATCTCTTTCTCTCCTCCCCACAGACCCTGGCTCTTGCTCTCTTTCTGTAAATCTCTTTCAAGTAACTAAATAATCATTTACGGAAGCAGCAGCATCCTTTGCCCTCCCACCTGTTTTTTGATCAGTTTAAGAGAAAGTGCTAACTTTCACTTCATTCAAATTTTGTTTGTATTGTGTTAGTGACTTTCAGGTTTTCTGCATGTGGCAATTCAAATAAATATCTCAACCACTTTTCATGCTAAATAAACAGATATTAGAGTTTACATTCATTAGTTCTCCATTTTCTAATCAATGATGATTTAGAGCTATCCAAAATAAGGATAACAAAGTAGAAACACTTATAATTTGATTTTGAGAACATACCACCAGTTACCACAATAAAGTCATTATTTACAAATGTGCTTCTTTCCTCCTATACTTGATCAATTAATTATTTTGGTTCTCAAAGACATTATTGAAATCCTAAATTCATGACAAATATGCTCCTGAAAAAGAAAAAAAAACCCTAATTTGTCTTTAAAAAAATTCATTGGTTGTTGCTCATTTTTAGGTATGAGACTACATTGTAGTACATCATTGGACTGAGTTTCAGGGAGGGCAGATAAAACTCAAAAGGCCAAAATGTGACTGTTTTCAAGAATGTACAAGAAAGTATTTGCTTTAAGCATAGTCATGTTAACATCAGTGAAGAATGTATTTCTGTATCTTTTTTTTTCCTATTAGCCTGTTACATAATCCTTAGGGGGTCAAGCGATTTCCATAATAATAACAATTGTAAGAGTTTAAAGTGGCTCAAAGCCAAGACCTTGTCACACTTTTATACCAAAGAAATAAAAAGATACAGGGAGGAACTCATAGAGGAAAAAAAAAAGAGTGGAAAAAAAGAAAAAATGTATATGGATTACGTTACAGACACAGAGCGAATGAGAAGTATGCTGAATTTGTAACTTGCCATGAAATTTGCATTTTAGCATATTTTTACTATAATGAGCATTTAAAGGCATATGCTCTGCTGTGTTACGATAGAATGAGAATATTTCATTGCCAATTATCCCTACTAACATTCAATACACATTTTTACAACAGCTTAATGGGAAATTCAATGATCTATACCTAAATTTTCACTTTAGCCATGAATGGTATAATGTTGTAATCAACGATGAAGCACCATCTTGTACAGTCACAGAATCCAACCAAAATGCATCCTTTTCTGTATCAAAACAGAGACAACACAGTGTAACAGTCGTGTATTATTCTATAAAAACAGTTACTGCTTATAGTGATTCTTTCTATGAAAAATCATTGACAAGCTAAATAATTTACCCCAATCAGAGCTCAAATATGATGCAATTTTCCTGATGACTTGAAAAAGAAAATCTTGTAACTGCATCATCAATGAATCTCAGAAGTAAAGGAAAACACACTTCAAAAATAACCTTCAGAAGACACATCCTGTCCTTAAACATCATAGAACAGGGCCTGGTGTCAGAAGAAAGATGACCCTTAGGATGTCAACGTAACAGAAAGTGTCTTGTCTAATATCAAAGTCCTGCTTCCAATTCTAGCTTCCAGATACTGTACATCATGGGAGGCAGCAGTGACGACTTCTCTGCTTGGGCCCTTGCAACCCACATGTGACAGAAATTGAATTTGCAGTTCATGGATTTGGCCTGGACTACCCCAAACTATTCTAAATTTGGGGGGAATAAATTGGTATGCAGCAGATTTTCTCCCCTTCTCCCGTCCTGACCCATTCTCTCTCCTCCTTCCTCCCTCCCCTTTCAAGCAAATAAGTTAATTTTTCTTAAAACTGTCACACAGGAATTTCATCTAATTAGACAATAACTCAGAAAGAATAAACATCATTTTCCATATTCTCTGATGGTCAAAGATCTCCCTCCAAGTCCAGGAGAAATACAATTTCAATAGCACATTTTAGCAAAGCAGAGTAGTCCCTTTGGATATACCCAGGATCTGTTTTGTAGAAAAATGTATGGGAGTGCTTTTTGCACACTGCTTAAAATGTTTCTTGGGACATCTGAATTTCCTCTCAGAGTCTGTGTTGAGTCGCAACTCTGTTTTAGATTCCAGCCTCCTTCTAATGCGTAAGTGGAAGGAACCATGATGGCTCAAATACTTGCATTCCTGAGAATCACACTGGCAACTCTGAGTTCCTGGCTTCTAATTTCAGCCTGATTGAATCCAAGTTGTAATGAGTGTTTGGGGATTGAACCAGACTATGAACGAGATCTCTGTCTTCCTTCTCCTATCCCTTCTCCTCTCCTCTCTTTTTTCTACTTCTCTTTCTCTCCATCCCTATGTTTTGCACGTAAAGATTAAGTATTAATTACTTTAAAAATAACTTTCCAAGGGCTCAGCAGCGTGGCCTAGTGGCTAAGGTCCTCGCCTTGATCCCATATGGCTGCTGGTTCTGATCCCGGCAGCTCCACTTCCTCTCTATCTCTCCTCCTCTCAGTATATCTGACTTTGTAGTAAAAATAAAATAAATATTTAAAAAAAATAACTTGCTAAATAAGGGGGCATCTAAAAACTGACAAAATTATATTTAATCCTAAGAATACCACAGGTGTATTAAGGTAGCAAGATAGCATTTTCATTCACAGGAAAAAAGTGATAGTAGGTACACTAAAAATCACTTCTCTAGAACAATGTTTCTAGAGATAGGAACTCTGCCTCAATCATCTAGCTAACTGCTAAATGGTAAATTAACTTGATGCAACGGTAACCTCCAAATATCCCACCCATCTGAACTGTTTCACATTACTCTCATGAACCAGAAAGGCTCACAGAATATTAATTTAGCTTATGAAGCAAGGCTAAAGTCTATGTGGATGAACACACATTAAGGCACCTGCAGACGGAAGAACCACATCACCTAAATCGTGTACCTGGGTACATGATGCTCCTTTATGTGTTCCAGCTTGGGACCACATCAGCCTTCCACACTGACAGTGTGGTTGTAAGACCCAAAGCCGTCACTGAGCAAGAAGCTCAGAGAGAATGTTCCCTGAACCAGTGATGCACACATCTTGTGCCTTAGTCTTAGGGAGAGGAATGCCTCCTCAGTGGCTGTAACTTGTGAGACAACCATAAATTTTGTTTGTAACCTGAGGTAGAAGAAACAGAGATTTGAGTCAGATATCACCAATGAGTGGCCAAATTAGTGCCTTGTGAATATTAAACATATTGGGCGTCGCACATTGCATATAATGTTTTTGTCACTTAGTATAGCTAATGAATTTTAAACTTATCTTCAGTAAAAAGTATGTGTCTATGTGTACACAATGTAAGAACACTCCTTTTTATGCTTTAAATGTAGTATTCCCCTGCCTCATATACATATTTGTGTTTCTTGTTCCCTCTCATGAGAAATTCAACCACTTTCAAAATCTGTTTTCTCATCAAACCATGAGCATTGTCAGCAGCACATCTTGTGTATCTTAGGAATTCCTTAATTGTAAAAATACACATGGCCTGGGCACTCACATAAAGTGTTACTTGTAATATGCAAAAATCATCTGGAGAAAAGAGGAAAGATTATTTTGCTCCATTTATGCTGGAAACACAGATGCATTTTATGGCTTCATTTTGTTTGGGGATTGTATACGTGAATGTACTCATGCATATCCCTCAAGAGGGCCATATGCCAATTTGTTTTTATTTCTTTAAGATTTTTCTATGGCATATATAAAAAGGGATTTCTCCAGTGCATACTCCCAGAACTGCTGCATCAGAGAGCACTCATCACATCTAATTTTCATCGCTTCATTCCCTCAGTTTCAAATGGAACTTTCTATTCTTTCCAAGTATTTCTGATAAAAAAAAAAATCCTGCTGACAGAGCCATGCTTAAGTGTGTGCTGATATATAATATGGTTTCTCACAAATCATCACCTGATAACTAAATGCTACTTTCCAACTCTCAGTAGTACTCAGCATCATTTTTGGCTATTTTTCTCACTGCTTCAGCGAAAGCGGTCCACATCTCTTTTACCAAACGCAAAGGGCAAATTCTTCTTACAGAAGGCATTCAAGCATAAAGTTTAATAGTGCTTTAAATAGCCTCAAAATTGAATTTCTTCTTTAATTAAGAAGATGCTACTTTGTACATCATAATTGAAATACACTTAAAAATCACTCGTTAAGGCTCAAGATGTATTACACATTCTTTGCACAGCACTGCTGCAGGGATAAGCCAACTGGAGGATTGACAGATGAAATTCTGGAGAAAGTTGTGTCAAATGGAATGATAGCAATAGAGCAACTTATTGAAATTACACATTCAAAACAAATAGGAAAACATGTCAAGCCATGCCATTTTATTGTTAAAAATTCAAACATTAGCCATGCTATATTTGTCCTTGAATGCATATGTATTTTTAGACATGCATATAATATGCAAATTTGTCTACACAGAGAGAAATATTGTACTTTAAACTTAATATAATGAATGAATAGACCTTCAAAATCAGCAATCTGTAGATGGTCATGGGAAAATAATAAACATTTAGAAACTATTTTATCTTTAAAATTTGACATGAGGTACATATTTAGATTAGGTAACTGGATTATTTTAGAAGATATTTTTAGATTTGTAAATCACTAGTAATCCCATTATCTACATTTTCTGATTGTTAACTATTTATTGACTTCTAAAGCTTATTTTTTTCCACTTTAGTACAAGTTGCTACTGTACATTACACAATGCTCAGAGTACATATTTCTGTGTTCAACTGTCATACTCTGAAACCATGTCAAATCTTCTGTTTCAATGATCCCCTTCAAGCAACCCCCTAACTGTAGATGATCTTAGGCTACAATCTCATAGAGAACTCATCTACCTCCTAATCCCAAACCTGCCAATCTCTCCTCGCCCCTCCCACACCCTGCCATGTCCTCACAATATGCCAGCGGGAATAGAGGCCAGCGCCTCCTCAGAAGGTCCTCCTTCCATGTGGTCCTCAGGTCACACCTGCCTTTCCAAAGCCTGATGCCATCAGGATCCTCCAGGCTTGTCTTGAACTGTCTTGTCTGTACACTAACAAGACTGCCTTTCCTTATTCGACTGCTCTCTCTCAACCATCTGCCCAATGGCAGGTTAAACATGTTCAACATTTTTTGCATTTCCCAAACAAAAAAGGAATAATAAGTAATTCTCCCTCCAATCATGTTTCTATTGTACGTTCTCATCCTAGTATGTTACTGGCATATTATATTACCTATTTCTCCATAAACGTACTACTTCTAAAAGAAATTTCTCTACTCTATCGTTTGCTTTTCCTACTCCATGATGCATCCACCTTAACTCATAAGCACATGATTTGAACATACTTTCCTTCTGCTGTTTTGCACCTATTATACATATTTCTGTAAATCAATTAGCAGCAGTAAATGCTAATTATGACATGAAATTTGATGATAATTACAGTTTCTACCTTGTAACACAAAATGAAAGTAATCTTTTGAAGGGCATGTGGCAGTACATAGTAAGTGCTCAATAAGTATTAGCTCTATTATTGCTAATAGTCCCTAAATTATTTAAAGTAATAACTAACTCCCAAACCCTAGTTGTATTCTAATTAACTCAGAAGTCCATTCTTCTTTAAAAGCACAATTTCCCAGGAGTTGGGATAATGCTTGCATTGAAATCATTATATTGAACTACCATAAAGTGTATTTTTCATCATTGAATTTTAATTACTTCCTACAATTGAGGGGTAGAAACATTCCTCCAATTTATTTTTTTTCTCAAAAGAAAAGCAATCAATCAATTAAGGAATTTCCAGCAATATAATCAACCTTCATCACATTCCTGACAGGGAAATAGCTCATCAGAATAGATACATAAGAAAGAACACAGAAAAGTAAATGCTTTACTCTTCATGGGAATTTCCCTAAAATAGCAAAGGAGATAAAATAAAAATGATAGTTTTTACTTCATAGGACAAGAATACATCTGTAATACCAAACTGCAATATGCAAAGATGGGTAGCCAAAGTAAAAAATTGCTTTCAGACAGATGGCAAGATAAAAAATTAATGGAATACTGTTTTCTAAAAGTAGGTGCATATTCAGATGCAGAAACCAAATACTATATTTTACGATAAGTACCAAATATATAGTTTATCAGTAGACACTTTACCAGATCAATTTCGTCACAAAATATAACAGCATAAGAATGAACTTAAAAATTACATATTTATGCTCACTACTTTTACTCAACACCTTCGCTGAATTTCTAGATAAGTCACCAAAATTTTATGAAAGAGAAATAAGAGAAATTTCCATGGAAAAGAAGAGTATCAATTATTTTTTTCCTGAATGGCATAAATGATTTATGGAAAATCAGAAGAATCCTGTAAAATAACTACTAGAAATAGTGATTGTGCTTAGCAAAGATCAGAAGAATATCAATATGAAATGTAAGTAATCTGACAGACCAGTAAGAAATAACTGGAAATGGAAATAAAGGCAATATAATGTTAATAATATCATAAAAACATCAAAGTTAATAATAAATTTTGACAAGGTATATGAAAAACATTTATGCTGAAAACCATGAAACATTTCATATAAAGACCTAAAGAAATTGAAAATATAACATATATAGGTTGGAATAGTCAGCATTGGTGAAAATGCCAATTCTTCCCTAATGATCTATACAGTCGGTCAAAACCAAATAAAAACCTTACACACTAGTCTTTCACACTGAAACTAATAAACTATATGAGTAATATAAAATATATATTAAACTACATGAATATACAGTTCATATGGAAGTAAGTGAACCAATTTTAAAATATAACAGAGAAATGAACTAGTTCTGATTTCAAGAAGTTTAAACCCTTGGAAAATAATACAATACCCTATGTCATGAAGATGAACAGAATAGTTAAATAGCTTAAATTGTTCAGAAATAGTCTCACATAAGTGAATTTATTTTCAGCACCAATTTCTCAACAGCAAGGGCTCATTTTGTTTCTGTCTCACATATGATAATATTCACATTTTATCCTAAATTGCTTATATTTTTGTTGCTGTATCAATTATGATGATTTAAAACCAACGATCTTTGATGTTGCTCTTACAATTGTTATGGGGCACCACAAACTACATCCATGTAAGCAGGTGAAGTTAAAAATGTATGTTGCTGGGCCTGGCGTGGTAGCCTGGTGGCTAAAATTCTCACCTTGTACATGCCAGGATCCCATGTGGGTGCTGGTTCTAAACCTGGCCGCCCACTTCCCATCCAGCTCCCTGCCTGTGGCCTGGAAAGCAGTTGAGGACAGCCCAAAGCCTTGAGATCCTGCACCCATGTGGGAGACCTGGAAGAAGCACCTGGGTCTTGGCTTCTAACTGGTGCAACTCTGGCCATTGCAGCCACTTGGGGAGTATATCAACAGACAGAAGATCTTCCTCTCCATCTCTCTTCCTCTCTATCTGACTTTCCAATTAAAAAAAAAAAAGTTAAATAAAAATGTTTAAAATGTGTGTGCTTCGCTCACCTTCTTTCGGATTCTCCTCAAGTCTTGCTATTCCTTGAGACACAAAGATTTATAATTAGGCCAAATAATAACCATACAATAACCTCTAAGCAGACAGGTGAAAGGAAGCATCCCACATCTTTCATTCCAAATCAAAAGCTTAAACCGAGGAAGCTTAATGAGGAAGGTATTTTAAAAGCCAAGTGCTAGGTCATATGTGTTACCCAAGTTGCCAGTGAAGAGGAAATGTTCTTCAAAGAAATTGAAAGTGCTAGTGCAGGAGCCAGCACTGCGTGTCATCAGGATGCCAGCATCCTATACCAGACACCCTACTGAAGCCCCTCAATGCATCATGATCCAGCTCCCTGCTAATGCACTGCTGGGGAATCTGATGAAGACACAATGATCTGAGTTGTTGCCATCCATTTTGCAAACCCTGTTGGAGATCTTGCTGAACTTTTTGGCTACTAACTTTCTGGCTACTAACTTTCAGGGGCAAAATTGAAGTGCATCAGTAGATGGCAACACAATCACTCTCTCTGCCTTTTAATCAAATAAATACTATTTTTAAAAATGCACTATTCTAGTGAATCAAAAATAAGAACGTAAAGCAGACTTAATGTCGATAAGAAAGTTTTGTGATTTGGAGAGATGAAACCAGCCACAAAATTCTTCTAAGCAAAAGACTAGCCCAGAGCAAGGTCCCAACTTTTCAACTCTGTGAAGACCGCAAGTGGGTGACAAAACTTCAGACACTGGCTCATGGGACTTAACGCAAGAAGCTCTCGGCAATACAAAATGCAAGTGGTAGTGGATTGCTGATACTGAAGCCGAAAAAGTTATCCTAAAAATTGGGCTAAGAAAACAAATGCAGGCAGCTACTCTTCCAGCTGATTTTCTATTTCAATGAAAAAGTCTTCTATTGGGAAAAGGTCTAAGTCTTTCACAGCTAGAAAGGTTCCAAAGCTTCAAATGACCGGGCAACTCTTCTTAGGTTAAAGCAGCTGGTAAGGGGAAGCCAATGCTCAGATGCCATTCTGAACATCTCTGGACCGTTAACAGCTAGAGTAAGCCTCCTTCGCTTGTGCTCTCTAAAGGAAACAACAAAGCCTGGAGGACAGCGTATCTGCTGACAACAGAGTTTATTGAATAGTTTAAGACCAGTGTTGGGATCCTCTGCCCAGAGATGGTTGGAAATGCAAAATATTACCGCTCCCTGAAAATGCATCTAGTTATCCAAGAGCTATGATGGACAGTATGAGATAAACGTGCCTGGTAACACAAAATTCGTTCTGCAACCCATGCAGCAAAGAGAAACCTTGATTTTCAAATATTATGATTCAAGACATGCATTTTACAATGCCATTGCCATCACAGATAGCATATGTGGCCTGACAGCTTTGGGCAAAGCAAATTGAAAACCTTTTGGAAATGATTCACCATTCTTGGTACTGTGATTTGGGGATTCACATGAGAAGGTCCAAATATCAACAGCAACAGGAGCTGGGAAGAAACTGACTGGTTTTAAGGCATTTGAAAATGCAATGCTGCAAGTGATTGCAGATGTTGTAGAAACGACAAGAGAAGTAGAACTCCAGGTGAACACTGAGATGGATTTGCTGAATTTTTATCCTAAATTGTGAATCAATGAGCAGTTGTATATTATGGATGAGCAAAGTGATTTGTTGAAATGGAAACTACTTTTGATCAAGATGCTGTGAACATCGCCGAAACCACAAAGGATTGTGAATTGTATCTTTACTGAACTGATAAATCAATAACACAGTCTGAAATGTTTTAATTCCAGTTTTGAAGGGGTTTCTACTGTGCATAGAGTGCTGCCAATGCCATTGGATTCAGTAGACACTCTTTCATGAAAGCAAGCCAGTTGATATGGGAAACCTTATTGTTTTCTGATTTTCAGAAGTTGTCCTATCTGCCCCAGCCACCACTACCAGCAGCAGCAGCAGGAGGATGGTCCTCCATATGGCAAAACATTGAGTCATTGGAGTGACTGGATTATGAGCCAGATGATCACTACACTTTTATTTATACCAATAAACTCCATTTTGTAGAGTATAGAACTTTTTTGTTCTTATTTTTAAAGAAGTGTAGTAGATAAACTTTTTAGACAACACTATAGTACAAACACATTTTAAGAAACCAAACTTTCAATGACTCAATTATAATCATAGCATTATTACCATGATCTGAAACTGTACCTGTGGCATCTCAGAGGTATATTTGTATTTGTAGCCCAAATAATAGATAAGAGAAAAATTCATAATAACTCTCTTATTCAAAGCTTGAGAAAATAAAAACAGAACATTTATGGAGAATGTGAAATAAAGAGCCCTTGTTAATATTCAAGGAAATGAGGAGGAGACTAAGAATGACCAATAAACGAAAAATTAAATTATGAATAATTGAAAATCAGTAAGAAATTAAATAAAGGAACATCATTTTCATTAACTTGAAACTAAATGCCATTTATGTAACATTTCCCACAACAATTGCAGAGCACCAGTTGTTTTCAAGCAGAATTAGTATTTTCTACATTAGCTCCTAGGTTTGGCCATAAATACATCCCTAAATATACTTAAAACATTAAGAAATGTAAAATAGGTGCTCAAAGTACAATTAAGGTACAAACCAATAACAAATCCCAACTGGAGAAAACTGTCCAATATTTTCAAATTAAAAACCTTTCTTACTAATCCACTAATAAAGAAACATCAATGACAATTGAGTATCTTCAAATAATTTTTAAAAAGCCAAAATGTATAAAATGAAACTAATGCAGCTCTTACAGGAAAATTTATGGCATTGAGTACATGCATTTATAGCCACATAATGTTTTAACAAACAATGGCACGCAAATATCATCATGACCCAATACAGTTTATCAGTTAGCAACATTGTAGCCAGTTGAGCTTGTGTAAGTATATCGATCGCCTAATGATGCATTTCTCAGAATGTAGCCTATCATGAAGATATACATGACCATATATGCAAAAAACAAGAAAGGTGCTGAATCAACAAACTTCTCTAATAAACTGGGAAGTGGAGGGCTAGCATTGTGGCAACATGAATGAAGTCACGGTCAGCAGCACTAGTATCTGTTAGGGGGCTGGCTTAAGTCCTAGTGCTCCACTTCTGATTTGCTTCCCTGCTGCTGTGCTGGGGAAAGCAGCAGAGGATGACCTGAGCACTTGGGTGACTGTACCTGGCAGAAGATCCTAACATGGCCTGGCCCAGCCCTGGCAGGTGCAGTCATTTGGAGAGTGAGCCAGCAGATAAAAGACCATTCTCTTTCTCTCTCTCTTTCTCTCTCTGTGTCTCTAACTCTACCTTTCAAATAAATTAATTATTATCTTTTAAAAAGCTAGGAAACAAGCAGCACAACAAACCCAAAGAAAACAGAAATGAATGAAACAGGAAAACAGAAATTAGGAACAGAACAGAAAAAAACATGGAAAGAAATACTGCTTTTTTTGAAAACATCAATAAGTTAGATAACACTGCAAGTACAGCTGCCACTATCAATTTTAACATTGTTACAAATTTCAAAAATGGAAGACTATGAATATCGAAAGACTAATTAACGACATATGAGTAAATCTATTGCTGCAAGTATAACTTAGAACAGATAATGCTGTCAGACACTACAAGGCTAGCAAAAAAAATAAGTTACACTCTATTAAACTACACTAAATGTACTCAAACTGATGAATTTGAGGTAATAACCCTTCATTATGGGAGAAACCTTCAGGCCTAGATGGTAAACTCAATACAACTAAGGAAAGAAATAGCATAAAAGATGTGCACACAATCTTCTAGAATATGGAATATATTAATCAAACATTGAAATTTTATCCTTTGAATTGATACATAATAAATATTTTTACTTATGTACCATAAACTATAACACATGCAGATTTGTGGAACTCCTATCAAAAGAAAGACACAAAAAAAATAACATCGTTCCCCTACTTTCTGTGTTGTTTCTTTGTGGTCATTCTCCCTCCCTCATCAGTAAGCTCATCAGTAAGCTTGAGCTTTTGGAGAATGGCATAAAGGGAATGCTAAGCTCTACCACCTTTCAAGTCTGGTTTCGTAATTCAATGTAATGGCTTTGAGGTTCATTCAGGTTTCAGGTTTCACAGCTAATTCCCTTTTCTTGCTGAACGGTATTTTATTGGATGGACTTAGTAGCAAGTTTTAAAGATTCACTACAGTTCATCTGTTCAGCCATTCATCCATTGGAGAGATTACGAAGCAAGACAACATGAACATTTTATGGAAGTTTCTGCGGGAAAACCAATTGTGAGTTCTCTAAATCTGGTTGTTCCAGTCTTGGGCCTATTGACATTTGGCGTCGGGGTTTTTTGGTCATTGACCTCTCTGACGTGTGCCCACTAGATGGTAGTTATACAGTCCTCTCTTCTCGATCACAAAAACCCCCAAAACTCCCCAGACATTGAGAACTACTTCCTGGATTCTCACGTTCCTTCCTCCAATATTTGTCATTTGTAATAACAACATTCTAAGTTCCCTCAGGTAGCTCTTTCGCGATACACGTATGTGATCACCCACAGTTAAAGACGGTAAGCTGTTCTTCCCATCCAGCCATAGCCCCGTAGTATCTGCTCCCCAGCTCTTTCCTCCTACTCTCCCCATATTCTTGGAAGTCATTTTATTTCTACTTTGCATCTCAGTGAGACAATTTAAAAAAAAAAGTTTGTATGTAAGTGAATTTAACTGGTATTTGTCTAAGTAAATACCCAGAGGTGAGATTTTGGTCACATGGTGAGTCCTTGTTAGAAACTAAAGGCCAGTGTCCACAGTGATACACCGATTTACAGCAGCATCGGTTCTCTAGTCTCTGCATCCTTGGTGTATCACTGCTTGTCATTTTAGCCATTCTAAGTATCAGTGTGGCATTTCATTTGATGTTTCATTGCATCTCCCTGAATACTAAGCGTGCTGTCTTAGGATCTGCTTATTTGCCATCTGTGTTGTCTGTTCAAAATTTTGCTTGGTGTTTTGGCTTAGTTTCTTGTTACTGAGTTTTTGAGGGTTTGTGTGTACAAATTCTTGTGAAGTGAAAATTTTATGTATTTATTTCTGTAACTTATATTTTCATTCAAAGTACTCTTTATAGAGACAGGTTTTTATGTACAGAATCTTCCCAAAATTAATACTAAATAGGCAATCAGAACAAAGTAGACAATAAATTATGGTACAATTGTTTATAAGCAAAATCTTAACATGTAAAGAAATGGCAGTGACTTAGAAAAGTTACAATATTAAATTTAAATAAGATTAAAACTATTTGCATGTGATATTAGGTTAAACTAAACAGTTTCAAAGTAAACCACAACGTAATAAAATATTTTTGATCATTATTTCATTTGAATGATTTACATTTAATTTTCTAATGTAAATTTTTATATTATTAAATTTTTATATTAAGAATGAGCATAACATTCATAGTCAACAAAAACATGTTTCCTGTGAGAATTATAAAAACTGCTATAGAACAATTTTAGTTTACAAAGACAGAAATTCAGGCTATTTACTTTCATTCTAGAGCATAGAGAATGTCCTTTTCTTGGATCAAATTTAATGGATGCCTATGGAATTCAATTAATTTATGTCATGCAATTTCTTGTTGAATTTTGCTACCTATGCAAACGTATTTGTTTTACTATCACACACATACATATATAATGACTATCTTGTCACAGACTTTTATAATATAGAGTACAACCATATGCTTTATATAGAAAAGCCAGCCTCCCCAACAGACATCAGGCGTGTCCTTCAGTGTGGCAGCCACACAATTTACTGGGAATCTATTTTTAAACAAAATGATTACAAATAAGTTACATAATGATTATATTTTTTTCCTACTACACTCAAAGATGTCTCTGTATTTCTATGTTTCTGAATTTTAGTTCTCTTAAAATGGCAAGGAAACATTTTCTCTAGCTCATCTATGTAAAAGCACTATTTTATATCCTGAGAACAAAAGATCAACTTCAGTATTATCTATCCTTGTACTTGGTGACTGTGGACTACTATTTTGATAGAAAACGTCCTCGCTCTCTGCTCTAAGTTAGCAGCAAATTAAAAGAAATGACATAAAGGTTGGAGAGCGTAATTGGTGAATATGTAAAGTTGCTATTGCCCTCCATAACAGGGAAGCTACTTAACTCAAATTCGTCATACTGCTATTAAACTATGGTGCATTCATTATTCTTCACAACAAAATCCCCTTGTAATCAGGTTAGAGTTGAAAGAATGTGGATGAACTTTAAATGTGATGCTTTTTAATGTGGTTGACTGGGCAAGGCTTACTACGCATTTCATCATTAGATGTTGTCATGCATACTAAAATATTTTTCCATGTATCAATTCACTCTAATTAATTCACATTTAGAGCATTTGAGTGATCACCAGAGACACATTTCTAATTAATTCAACCTGTTCACAAAGACATGCATTTTTCAATTAAAAAAGAAAATAATGAAAAGATGATTTTCTTTGAAATCATAATGGACCCAGGCCCATCAGCCTACTGTCCAATGAAGTTGCACATTTCAAGGCCAACAATGACCTCAGTGTCAAGCCCAGTGTTAGTTCATTAGCCAAACGCTTATTTGACGTTTCATATTTTATAGCACATCTTTCTTTTTGCATGTTCCTTCTCCTTGATTTCAATGGATAATTTCTTGTGTGATTTCTTCTTATCTTATTTGTAGTCCTTCCCAGGATATTTGGAAATCCCTTTTCTTTGTAATTGTTCCTATTGACTGTTCATCTAATGGCTCTGTTCTCATTTTCTTTTTGTAACTCGATTGATTCTCCTTATCCTTTACTTACACAGAAATATTTCCATAACTATATTTATGTACAGAACTACAGACTGTAAACCCAACCAGTCAAAATGCCAAAGGGAAATTCACCAGTAAGAATAGGTAAGGCTAGAATACTGAATACAAGTATTCTGTAACCCTGTCTTCAGGTCAGACATTTTTTGCTGAGTCATAACTTCTTTAAGCCCCAATATTATTGTCTCTAGAATAACAGAGATGGCCTCTAACATCTTGCCAGCAATAACCTCTATTATTTCATAAATCTAAATCTATTAAATCACAATAATCAACCCATGTGTTCTGCTGTCACAGGTGGTATATAAAAACAACTGTCATGCATGAGCTGACTCTACCCTAGTAGCTTTTAAATTATGCTTTATAACATTCTGGAAGTTCTTTTAGTTGCTCAGACTCCTACTAGAGAACTAGTAAGAATGAATATGCAGTCCATGAGGCTTCTGTGTTAGTTCTGTATTTCTACGACACCACTGCAAAACAGCCATCCACCAAAGTCAGTGGTGTGCTATACTACATGCTTGCAGCTCACAAGTCTAAAGTCTTGTAATAGTCAGTTAGACAGATCTATTCACCAGAGAGGTGCCTGCTCTCGCATTTGCAAGTCTTTTGACTGTCAACTTGTTTTGGCTGTCCTTTCAAAGTCTCTGTTGCTTGTATTCCTGATGGATCTCCAGCTTCCAACAGGCAAATTCAGCTATGTCCTATTGAGTGGGGTAGAGTACTTGTAGACAGAAAACAAATCCTCAGAGAACAAGCTCATCACAAGCTTCAGCTCTCACAACAATCAATCAAACTATCCCCAGGATCACCGCACAGACAGCACACTGCAGGTGTTATATACGGAGAGATATGGATAAAGAAAGGAGAAACATTTGAATATGAAAAATGACAATTGTAACAAGTCATTTCTCAATAAGGTTGAGAAATTAAATACAAATACTTAAAAATACTTTTTGAAGTGCTTTCCTTTTTTTTTTTTTTTTTTTTACTCTCTCTTCTACACTTTCCAAATGTCTGCACAGCAGACTTCCTATATTCAGGGAACAAATACCAGGTATTTGCACTTGGTGTAGTCTGTTTCCTCACAGGAGAATGAGCAGCAGGGACTATGATGCCATGTCCCATTAATTCTGTTCTAGTATTTGTGACCTGATGTTTGGTGTGCTAATTATAAGTTTGCCTTTAAGTTAATTTATTTGTTTCAGTGAGGGAGGGAGGAATTGGGGAGGGAATAAGGGAAATCCCACGATCTATGGAACTGCATCATGAAATGATAATAAAAAGAAGTAAAATTAACAACAACAACAAAAAGCACAAAAAAAAGTTGCTTGTTTCTGTTCTAGTTTCTTGAAAAACCACATTGGTATTGTCTACCACAATGCCAAGTACAGTTCCTGCCCCATTATAAACTCCCCGATTTCTCACTGATTCAGATATGCTCAATAATGGTTGTTTGAAATAAGGTTAGAAATGCTACCTTGAATAGATCTGAGTACCCCACATAAATAATATAGAAGGCTACAGCAATCGTACTGATTACTTCTGATGTGCAATCTTTCAACACCATTTCTTAAGCGGGGACATGGTCCAGTGGTTAAGTCATTGCTCAGAATACCTACTCTCATCTGGATTGGACGGTAGCTCTGGCTCCTGACTCTGCTTTCTGCAGCCCGTGGAAGGCAGCAGTGATCACATTCCTGCCACTCATGTGGGAGTCCTGGATTATTCTTCAGCTTCAGCCTTTGGGCCAGCACAGTCATGGCCATTTTAAGCATTTGGGAGATCAATATGTGGATGGGAGCTCTCTGCCTCTCTCAAAAGAAACACATGTGAATATTTAAAATGTTGGGCCCTGCAGCGTGGCCTAGTGGCTAAAGTCCTCGCCTTGAACCTGCCAGGGTTCCATATGGGCGCTGGTTCTAATCCCGGCAGCTCCACTTCCCATCCAGCTCCCTGCTTGTGGCCTGAGAAAGCAGTTGAGGACGGCCCAAAGCTTTAGGACCCTGCACCCGCGTGGGAGACCTGGAAGAGGTTCCAGGTTCCCGGCTTCGGATCGGTGCGCACCGGCCATTGCAGCTCACTTGGGGAATGAATCATCGGATGGAAGATCTTCCTCTCTGTCTCTCCTCCTCTCTGTATATCTGACTTAGTAATAAAAAAATAAATCTTTAAAAAAATATTTAAAATATTAAATAGTATTTCTCTATCTTCATGTCTTCTGCTCTGACAGATGTTATAATGGTGATTTTTAGAGACGAAAGAACTGAACAAGCGTCACAAGTAGTAAATTTTGGAGATAGAAACAAACATCATTTTGTCTATTTCATCCTTAGTTTTATGACTCAGATTTACAACACAGTCTTCAGAAATTATCAGTCTCTCCTTGTGGGCCCAAGGACAGATACACAAACAAAGCAAGAAATATATATCTTTGCTCTAAAAAACACTATAATTTCTGGATGCTGGTTGTGTGCCAGGTGTAAGACGAGATTGAGGAGAACAATATGGGAAGATACTGCCACCCACAGCTTACAGTCGGTCAGGAATGCCTTCTGAAATATACCTGACACAACCCTCGGTCACCTACCAATGTTTTCACCCACAAATTAAAAAAAAAAAGTATTGATGAGTATCATAAAAATATTATGGTAGCCCAGAAAAATTAGGGAAAGATGAAAATTCCACAGTTCCCAATACCACATCCACAACAAAGAAAACAGCCTGCAGTTTTTTTCTTAATATTCAGCATTTACTCATTTTTTCCAGCTTGAGAGTTCTTTCTTACACTCTATGAAGTGTCCCATGGAAGTCAGATCCTTCATTTTAAAGTGCTATGACCCCATAGTTGAAAAGCTGTTTGAAAAATGCTGATTCTATCATTTCAAAAAGTTTTCAGAGTTTCTGTCCTTGATAAGCATAAATGTAGAATACAATCTGTATTTTAAAAATTATTTTCCTCATTATTACTGGTTTCTCTACGACAGACATTTGATTTCTTATGATAATATGAAATTGCTTCTTTTCCTATATTGATACAAGTCAATATGTAATAAGAACATCTGGTCATATTCTCAATACAAAACCAGATGAAGGAGTGGGTGTGGTGGTATAGAGATTGAAGCTAACACTTGGTATGTTGGTATTTCATATCAGATGCTTTGGTTTTGTTATCAGGAAACGGCCCAAAGGAAGATTAACTCAGTTCTTGTCTCACACGAAAGCAAACTTTCCATTCAGCAAAGCAAAATTTATGAAAGACAGAAATCTCCTGGCACAGCACTCAAGAGGGGGCTTCAAGAGAGGGAGACCCAACAATTGGTTAAGTAGAGTCTTTAAAGCACAATTTTTTGGGGAAAAAAAAAAGAACAGCAATTAACAATTAACCAGAGCATGGAGCCAAATTTAAAGGGTCAAATTATAATGATATCTATATAATTAAAAACAACACAAAAAACCCTCGCATGAGGATGGTATTGGTTACTGCTTTCTGTTCTCATGATAAACCAAAAACTTACAAGGGTGAAATCATTGCCTCTTTGCTACTTGTAAAACAAACTTGAAATTCAGGAGTGGTTAATGGCAGCTTCTGGGAGCAGTAAGCATTCTGTCACACTTTCAAATGCCCCCTGCCTTTTTCTCATTCCAATAAGAACCTTGCCCTAACCACCTATAGTCTCAGTTACTCCTCTTCTAGACTAGCCTCCTACTACTGTGCCTGGGAGGCGGCAGAAGGCGTTTTAGGTGCTTATGATTCTGACATCTACATCAAAGATCCTAATGGAATTCCTGGAGTCCCTAGGGCAGTCCTGGTTGGTGAAGGAATAGACGGAATGAGCCACTAGATCAAAGATCTCTCTCTCTCTCTCTCCACATTTCAAATAAATAAACAAACCTTTTTTAAAAAGAGAAAGTACTATTGCTCTTTTCTTTCTGATAAATTAGAATATTCCACAGAAATCTCAGCTAAAGATAATATGCATCTTTAGTATATAATGTCTACTATATATTATATATTTAGTGTATATCTAGTTTTGTATATCTAGTACATATTTAGTATCTTTAATATGTAATATATAACATATATTACATCCAATTATATATATATATATATATATATATATATATATATCGCAATACTTTCACAAAATCAGGGAAAAAAAGAGACAGAAACATTCACAGAAACAAAGAATCCAATAAAATAAATGTCACTTTTTGGGGAGGGGAACCCTGAAATAAGCAGAGGAAGGGAAAAAGCAAGCTGCTTTTCCTCGGTGACTTTAAGCAGCTGCTGCCTCAGTGGTAACAGCACCGTCATTTATTCAACTGCCAATGAAAATGCTCTTATGTAAACAAGGTGACCGCAGATGTTTCCATTACTATTGAAGTTACTTTGTTACCTCAGACTCCTGGCCCGACTGTACACAGTAGGACATCACTGGGAAGACAAAGTTCAGATTAACACCTTCATAAGTTGCCTAAGAAAGCAGGGAGGCAGAGCTGTAGAGCACAGACTTCCTAAACTGCATCTCAAGGCACTTCAAAGAAAGTGAAAGGGGACAAGCACAAAACCCAAAGAGTGAAAGGGGAAGATCTGCATCCACATGCAAATGATGTTCTACTTAATATAACTCTGCTTAGCAACATCTTGAGAATGTAGCAAATTGTGATGTTAATAAGCATCTAATTTGGTTTGAAACTGTCCTCAGAAATGTACAATGCTTTTTCAAAGACAGAGGCTTGTAAACTTTAGGAAAGCACTGAAATCAACCCAAAAGTAGTTAGGGAAAATTG
Organism: Ochotona princeps; assembly: GCF_030435755.1. Lineage (NCBI taxonomy): Eukaryota > Metazoa > Chordata > Mammalia > Lagomorpha > Ochotonidae > Ochotona > Ochotona princeps. The sequence continues at coordinate 14,770,680 of NC_080851.1, forward strand.
AGCCTTTCTCTTTTCCAACATTCACTCATTCATTGGGCAAACATCAGTTTTTCTGGAGGAAATCTGGCAATTGCACTTTGCTGAAACAACACATCAGTGTGAGCTGGATGTTCAGTGATACAGAGCTGGGAGGTCATTTCCAAACTTCAGAGATGCTGGAAGATTTCACTAATGAAAATTATTAAGTTAAACAAAGTTCTAATTTTCGTAAGAATAAATTCGTGATGATTATTTGAATTAGAAAGCAAGTACTCATTGCACAAATGGATACCTAGAGAAATCCCTCAAATGGTGAGCTGTTAACAGATTCAGCATGATAAAAATTTGCATAAAAGGAAAAAATAAACATTGTACATTTGTTGTGGCAGAGCTTCTTCATTCTACTTAACTCTAAGCCAAAGGAATTTGATAGTACTGTACAAGTATGAATATCTCTGCCTTTACTCTGCCCTTTCCCTGTGAGTGGGAGAGGAAAAGAGGAGAGGAGAGGAGAGAGGACATACGATGAAAGCACTACAATATATAATTAGTATTTGAAAGCCATTATTCAAATTCTTAAAACATACACGACCTTGCACTTAATGATCCTAATCCTGGCAATTTCACCTGAATAATCCTATATGTGATTTTTTTTAAATTCATGAGACTTTAAATGTAAATTTCATTTTATATACATTTTTAGCTTATGCATATGAGAGAACATTGTAAACTTCATGGAAAATATATTTTATGAAAAACTGTGAATGAGTTTCAATGTTTTGGTACCAAGGTAATCTTATTTTTGCAAACATTTTAACTCCTACCCACAGAAAGTAAGTAACTTGCATAGGGATGCAAACTGGTGCTTATAATGTGTATCTAGCAAACATGGGAGACGTTCAGCTTACAGAACTAAGAATTTTGCAAACCTTTTAGTCTGTACTTCCTCGTAAATGATGTACTAATGGTTACCCACATTCTCTTTAGGCAGATGAACATTCTTGGATTTATTCCTGCAGTGACTGCCAAAGCTAGGACTGCCAACACATTTCCTGACCCTGGTTCTATGTTCACTCTGCACTCTGAGGGAATGCGGGAGCTCTCTTGTTGACTAAGACAGATCCTTCCACACTGCACAGCTGCTACTTGAAAATGTCACTGTTGATTAGATATTTTTAGTCATTTAACTTTTGCTCCAAAAGCCGATTTCAGTTCTTTTTCATGAACGGCATGTAATGTTGCTTTTTTTCTGTCCAAACATTTCTTTCAGATATTATAAGAAACACAACGTGCTATTTTAAATATGATATCACCTATACAAGGAAAGCAATGAGAATAAAGGTAGACTTCCATGAAAAATACTGACTTGGTTAGCATATCTTTTGCAAAATCATCTACTACAGAACTAAAATATAAAGATGCATAATTTGAATTGTAAATATCAATGTTCAAAGGAAGCATTCCAACTTGACAGTATGGGAAGGTTTGAAGAAATCTCCAGAAAAATGTGACCAGAAAATGTCCGTTTTTCAACAAATATTTAGTATCTATATCAAAAGCATAGCTGAAAATATCACTCGTGGAGCTAAATGGTGGATTATATAAAAGCAAAATTTGATCTTTTATATAATTTAAAAGGATAAATCTGATATTTTAATTCAATAATCTCCAATACACATCAGATTGTGAAATAAAATAGTTCTATGAGTAGATATGATTGATGAAGTTGAAGTAACCTGAAACTTCTGTCCTCTTCATTTAAATTCCATGTTATGACAATGAACAGTTCTAAACAAATTGTTTGGTAGAAAATAAGTAACAGTAGCCAGAAGATAGAGTGGCTGAAATACTTCCTAGTGAAAGTTCATCATTTCCATTTTTACAAATAATGTCCCTTCACTATGTAGGATAAAGTAGCAAATGGTAACTGTAAATAAGTCAACAATGTATTAACAGATAAAATATAAATCCATTAATAACTTACTATCACAACAAAATCACCTTGTACTGTAATGTATGTATTTATCTTCATAAATATACAATTAAGTGTAATATAATTTGTGTTTCTATATTTAACATTATAGTTATAAAATGCATTAATATTATATAATATGCAATGGACACTAAACCTAAAGATTTACACTCATTTACATGCTCTTTACATTTCATAGCAGTCACAAAATCCCTATGAGCTAGGAAATGCAACTGTATACTGTAAACACACATATGGGGTTATTCATTTTTAAAAGGAGTGTAAGAAGTCATTTAAGCTGTAGTCCAAGCAGCCAGAGAGTCTGAGTTCAAATGCTGATTTCACTAAATACTAGTTGTATGACCTCCAACAGGTTACTTAATCTCTCTTTCTGCTCAAGAATAAGACAAATTACACCTACATTGCAGGCACAAAGCAAAAGTTAAGTATCTCGATGAATCTCTTAGAACATGGCAACAGGGTAAGAACTCTATTAACATTTCATATATATTACCCATGTATGCCTTCAATATAATCTCTTTCTACTTCAATATGTATATGTTCAGGTAATCTTATTTTGTAAGAGAATTATACACAGTTCTGTTTTTGTTTCCCCAGTCTGCTTTTCGTCCGATTTTCTGATTTTTATTACAACATTTGTGTGTTCATGTCTTATTTTTACAAATGAAGACATTTCTAGTTTAATTTCTGAATCAACAAACAATGTTGATTCAGAAATTTCAATATTCATGTCTTCTCCTATAGATAATTTTTTATGTCCTCACTGCTTCAAGATTTATTCATTTCTTTGGCCACTAATTTAGCAAAATTTGTGAATTATAGCTTGCTAGGAACTGCAGGTATCCTGTCCTTGTTCATGAAGCTAAAAATATCCTGGAAAAATGAAGATGTTATAGATCTAACTGGCATAGGACACATGTCCAAGTAGAAAGAAGTTAGATTCTACAAAAAATGAAAAGTATATGCCATGGAATGTGACAGTTTATTCAAAACAAGTTTGAATAAATTAATAAATCAGATACACATGAGTGTGTGAGTATGTATAAAGAAAGGCTGGGGAGTCTTTGGATAATTTTAATCTTTCATCTCTCCTGAGTTCAGATAACAAGTTGTTTTAAACAAATCAGTAAGCTTTTTGACACAGGTATATTAAAGAGATAAAATGAAAAAAAAGTGCTCAAGATATATTATGGAATAAAAGAAAATTTTGTTGCATCTCAAGACAATCACGTATCTATGACTTTCACTTGAATTTTAGCTTTCATAAGAACCGGAAACAGCGAATGAGAACAGGGCCTAAGATGGGGGCTAGATGTCCTCATCTCTCAATACAGCGTCTCAGTATGTACGTATGTTTATATCCAGTCAGTAGCTTTTTACAAGAGGGTATGGTCTCTTCTTAGTTTCTATTCCTACCAAAAGCCACTTAACATTGAATTAAATATGTATAAAATCTTCCTTTTTAAATCACATTGAAGCCACGATAGATCCTGGGCCATTTCTCTTAACTCAAGTAATTATATACTTCCACTGCCCTCTGACCTGTGCAGGACACAAGGCAGTTCTTTGTGGAAATGAGCCTCATTAATTCCCATTTCTGCAATTCAGCCCAGCAACTGCTGGGTGGTAACTTGTTCTTTTCTGTTAACATTAACAAATGCTACAGAGAGTGATTTATTTCATTATTTACATGACCTAGTATTGCCCAAATAAATCAATTAGGAAACACTCATAAATTTCAGTCAGCTGTACCACCTCATCTTGATACTATCCTCTTCAAATGAATTATTATCCCTCTTATGGGAAAATTCTCAAAAATTAGCAGTATGTATAATCAGACCTTACCGCAGTTTTATCTAACACTACACTAAACATTATGCATGTAAGAATAAGGTCCCTTGAGCTACTCTTGCTGTGGAAAGGTTTAATGATTTTACAAAGGAAATGTTCAATTTGGTTTCTTTTGTCTTACTGCAATTTATATCATTTTGCTGGGTCCCTCATTACATCAAATAAGATTTCAACAATTACTATACAGCAATTCATACTGTTCAACAATCCATAGACACATGACACTATGTCAAGGGTTTTTGGTTTGGGATTGTATTTCATATTCTTTCTTTTGAAATAAATTAGCCATATCTGCATGCCTACAGATGGGGGGAAACTAAGTCTCTTAGAATTGAACAATGCCACAGCACCAATAATTAATATATTCAGACATTGGCAGTTTATTCTGGAATCTCTCATTCTATGTGAATCCTCTATTCCTATAGTGAGGAGTTAAAATTTGCTCCGTGCTTAAGTTTTAGATCACCCTATCTCATATCAAATTTTTCTTCTGTTTAAGTTTGTTTTATTTTCTTGTTTGTGTCAGATACCTTCAATTATCTCAATATGCTTTAATTATGCTACATTTTGTTCCTTGAGTTATTTGTTTCTTTAGGATCAATGTATATGTTAAACTGGATTTTGTCTTGAGAGCTGATTTTCATTGTATGATTGGTTGTTGGATTTAAGTACAAAGATTTGAAAATCTGGGGTGTTTCCTGTCCTTTTAAATGACTAGCTCTATTCCCAATATTGTCCTCATAAGGAGAAATTCTTACTAAGTTTCTTTAGTGAATAGGATGAGGCTTAATCATTAAGAACCTTCACTCCAGATTGTCAGCGCATCTCACCTTGTGTTGCTGTGTGTGTGTGTGTGTGTGTGTGTGTGTGTGTGTGTGTCCACAGATACAGGAGTGAGAGTAGCTACACTGACTTCTGAAGTTCTCACACAAAGACCTACTTCCAATTTCAAGACTTTACCAAATCAACTACTCCGAGGCCAGACCTCTACAGAATCCTGTGGGCAAGCTGTTCACTGATATTGCTGCAATTTCCTTAATCTATACCTCTACCCTAAAAAACTGTAGACATGGTTGTCTTTTGACATTTTCTTGTCATTGTCCTACAGTTAGGTTCCTGTTTTTTACACTTTTTACTTTTACTGTGTTTTAATGCAATGCCCTTATTGCATTTAACAAAGCAAAATACCATAGCATGGTCTGAACTAGATCACATACGAACCATGTAGCTTTACTCTTTCTGTACAAATGATTAACAGAGTAAGTTGTCTTCTCAGAGAAGATATATTTGTTCATTCTCTTGGTACTGAGCATTTCATAGGACTTGGTTTAGAAAGAATAACCAGAGTAAAAAGAGAACCAGGAGAGGGCAGTGACAGTTTTTGGCAGAAAGGAAGTTGTTTTCAGGAAGCCTAAAGGTTGCTCAGGGCAATGGCTGCGCACAAGCACCCTAACAACGGTGATGCACTTCTTCCTGGGGGAGCAATACGATACATCTCACCAGTCCGCATGAATCCATGCTTGTTCACCTTTACAATCTTCTACCTTTGCTATGTCACTCAAACTCCATCCTTTTAACTGAAATGTCACAATTTTAGTGCTATCTTAAGCATTAAAAAAAAAACTGTGTCCTTCTTGTCAGAAATAATTGTCTACATTCACATCCTCTGACACTCCCAATCTTCCGTATTTTACTTTCGCTGTACCTCCTTTAAAATGTTTCAGCCCATAAAATACCTCTGTGACTCAACTTCAGTGACTCAGTAATAAATTACAGCTCAGCACTGAATTCACGGTGCTGCAGAGGTGTAAAACATGACTAAAGTTGACCCCTTGCAGTCAAGATTTTGACACCGAGACAGGTAAACATCTGCGGTCCTTTAACTGTTCTCATTCAACACATTTAGGATCGGCGGTGCCTTTTGCTGAGTTCTGAATCTCAATTTCTCTTGAGGTATAAGATAGTAACTAGTAGGTTACACTAATGCTGCTTAAACTTGCACTGAACTGGACATAATAGAATATAATTTTATTCCAAATTTCAATTATAATTCCGAAATTATTCTCAGTGATCAGCTTGAACTAAGATAAGGGAATGCTAAGAACATTCATCTCGTAAATTTGAGCTTCAAAGGGTTATCTTGAACTCTTTCACTGTCACAGAAGCATCTAAGTAAAGGTCAGGCTCTCATTAGAGCTTATCTGAAGTCAGAGTTATATGCTATGGTTTATTGCCTCAAGTATCAATTAATACAAAATTAAAGAAATGAAGAATCAGTGATTCATACCTTTGCAGGGAAATCTTCATACTTCACCATAATCCTCAAATATTAATTATCACTTTGGTCATGTATTTTTTTATTAGGCACTTAACTCTGTAGGTTTTATCAAAAGATATATAACATTCATTTCTAGCAGAGAAGATTTGGGGAACATTTACTCAAAAGCTAATAAAGTGAAATCTTGGAGATATTTTCTAACCAGTCACTTCAATGCAGATATCAATTATTACTGGAATTGAAATGCTTAATAATAAGGAACTGAAAAGAGGTTACATGGAATTGCTGAAATATCCCCATCACACCAAGGGAGAGAAATGAAAAAAGAAAAAAACAATTAAAAGCCTAACTGCACAAAATGGTATCAATAAATTTGACCTGCAAAGCAACTGATGGTCAGAAAGGAACACAGATGGTTAAGAAAGTTAAGGACTGGAGAGGTTAAGGACAGTGCTCCCTGCCTCATGACCAGGGCTAGTTATCTGAAAACATCCTCATACACCATGTAGAGAAATGTGTATCTAGTATCACCAGTAATCTCTTTCTAACACTCTTAGGTAATTTTTTGCATGAATATCAGTTTTGTGGCCAGCACTTGCTTCATCCTACCATGAATTCTAAACCCAGTGCCATACAGCAGGCTCAACTCCTCACATTATGGCTCCCGGAGATGCCTAAACTCTGCATCATGGCTGATCATTATCCATCACTGCTGTGAGAGAGTGAAAGCCATTCTTCCAAATGTGTAACAACAGTATAGTAACTGTTTGCAGATAAACTGAAGAGGGAAAGCTAGAAGGAAAATTCCCTCTGAACAGCATGCAAACACAGTTTTAAGATGAAAATTATCCTTGGTAAATTGAGTCTTGCTGGATTGTGCCCAGATTTAAAAAAATAGGTTGTTATGCTATTAGTGTCATTTAGGGAACAGTTGAAGTCCTAAGCCTCTTATGATGTTTTCTGAATGAGACACTATGACCTGTTTTTGGACATCCTGCTATTTAAAGACCTTCACACTTACAGTTGTTGCTTAAAATCCAAGATTCCCTTTTTTTTGTTTTAATAAAAAATGCATAGTTAAGAGTTGATGCCTTTTGTTCACTAATACAAAATAAAAATTTTTGCAAGACAGTTACTTTTTACTTGTGTGACTATACTATTTAGCTGCTTCTTAATCTACGTCTTGCCTTCACCCTCATCCTTCTTGCACACAAATTCAGTGACTACATCCTGGGCTCAAATGAGATAAATAAGATTACGCAAAAATACCACATCTTTTCTGTATGGATTCAAAGACTCATTCCTTCATGTGTACACCACATATTTGTCTGAACTCTGGGACATTAGTGCAGCTGTTAGCAATCTCATGTATCTATATAATAAAAAATAAAACACTATAAATCTATAACCACAAAACCTATTGAAATTTAAACTAATCAAAATATACAAATAACATATCAACAAACAAATGCATATTTGTTGATTCTCTTGCAATGAATTAGTAAGATGCAATACATATACCTTATCATTTTCCTCTGCATTCTCTGGTTACGTCTCTACTTTGTAAAGGCTGACCTGTGCCCACTAACTTTTAGGATTCAAGAATAATGAAAAGCTACTATAGGTGAAATACAGAACTATGTTGTAAATATAAATAATGTAAAGTTCAATACACCTTAATGCAAAATCCTGGTATTAATGTTCTGACATTTAGTTCTTACCAGTTCTAGATCCAATAGTCTCAAGTTTGTTTTTATTTTGTTTGTGAAATAAGAGAAGATAATGTTTGCCAACATAGCAGACACACTGGCATTACATGAATTTTCTAAAAGGTACAGATGATGATGATGATGACGAAGATGATGGAGAGGAGATATTTTGCCTCATTGCCTGGATACATTCCAGGCTAAAAATGTTTTAATGTTGCCACTGTTTTTTCCACCCTCATTTTAATTACCAAAAATAAATAAATAAATAAAGACCAAGACACATAGAATCAATTAATCTCAAAATGTAACATACTTTAATCAAGGCTTTCTCTCACTTTATGGTTTTGTTAACTTCATGATTCTATCCTTGACTCCTTCTCTAATTTCTAAGTTGAAAAATCCATACTTTAATTGCAATTCTGTTTTCATCAAGTTTGTTCCAATCTTTATTTCCCCACAATCTGTTGTTGTTGGATCTCTTTAAAACATCCTGTGCTTTTGACTTCTAAACTGCTGACGGGTCACTTGCTTTTGCAACTAAGATAAACTCCACTCACCTTCTCTGGCACGCCACTGTACTTCAGTCAGTCCCTCTTCCTGTAACTTATTAATTCCCTTTTATCCCCTGTGCCTTTGGCCAAGCACTGCCCAAGAAGTTCACAAACTCGCTGAGTGACATACCTTTTCCAGATTCCTCTGTGTCTTTTGTTAGTTTCTATCAGCTGCCAAGTTAGTTCAGCGCAGAACCTATTCCAAACATTTACCATCCTTCTAAATCTTCACTGACAAAGCAGCATCAAACAAAAGCCCCTTGATTTATGAGAGAATCAAGCACCCCAGCATACGTAAACACTGTGTGTCATAAACACATCTAATTTCCATATCTAATGAACTGATCATCTTACCTTAGCTGCACAGCATACTCTGAAGTATCAATTGTATGCTGTGGGAATCACATGGTTGACTGGAACCGCATCATGTGAAGTTTGCATGGGTGACCTCTCTGGGGAAAGATCAAAACAAAAACCAACATGTAGTATATATTCAATGCCACTTTAAGTAGTGGTTTGTTACCTACCCAAGATGGTAACAGTGTTATGTTAGCTGCTCTAGGGCTCATCCAATCCTTCTCATATAACTTTGTTTTAGAAATACATACAGAAATAGTTTTAATCTCTTATCAGTGCCAATACTAGTTATAAATTTCTGCTCAATGATTTTGGGTTTTAAAGATTTTTTTTTTGCAAAGACACACATAGACAGAAGGAGGAAAGGACAGAGACAGACAGAAAATCTTCCATCTGCTGGCTCACTCCCAAAATGGACTCAGGGAGTGCGTCAGGACTGAACTGCACAAAGTCAAGCCAAGAATTCTACCTCTCTCCTACTATGTGCATGGCAGGGACCCATGTGCTTCTGCTCTCATCTGCTGTGCTCCCAGGCACATGAATGAAAAGTTGGATCCAAAGCAGAATGTCTAGGACTGCAAAAACTTTGATACGGAATGCTAGCATCTCAAAAAACTGCCTGCCTATCCTGAGGATACCACAATGCTGGCCCCTCTATTTAATGACTCTGTGTGTGTGTGTGTGTGTGTGTGTGTGTGTATTGCCATGAGCATCTCAAATTCAGAATGCCCAGAATAAAATTTTGGATTTTCTCTCACTCTTTCTCTGAGAGTGAAGGTACTGGTTTACTCCCCTAAGGGTTCGCAATAGCCCAAGTCAGGAGCTAGGAATACTACCCAGATCTCCCAGAAGGGTGGCAGGGGTCAAACCATCTGAGCCACCGCTGCTGATTCATAGGGTACATACTGGCAGGAGGCTAGAGACGGAAGTTGGAATCAGGTATCAAATCCAAGCATTTTGATGTGGGATGCAGGCATCTGATCACCTAGGCTACCCGCCCCTTCCTGGAGGCTCTCCCGCCAATCCACCATTTCTATTTCATTTTGTTTATCACTGTTCTAAATTACAGTCTCTCGCTTTCTATTTGACCCTTCAAACTAGTTTATTACTAAAAAAAACCTTCAGTATTGAGCTCTCACTTTTTCATTAATCAGTTGCTTATCAGCATATTTAATTACTCCATTAGTCAATTCATGTATTTAACAGGAGTTTGAATTTTTACTGAATATTAGAAAGAATGTAAATAAGTAAAATAGGTGCATTTTCTTGGCCTTACCAGAGCTTTGGTGAACTCTTTCTTGACCCTCTAGAGTCTGTGGGAAATGTTGCACTATCCCATATTATAAATATTGTCATACCAGCTTTACTTATTTGGTCCTTTTTATGTCTTTAGTTTATCATCTGGCTCTCAGAAAAGAATACAGGCTTCTATGCACATGTCTGTGGAATTGTTACTTTCATATTTTCCCATATCCATTGAGCATCATGGTTATTCCATTAATGTGCATTGTTGTCTGAGTAAAGTAATAGCTCACAGGGGCAACACACAATTATGGATTCAGATGTCGGTTATTTACTCTGAAGAACAGTCTATCAATTGATTCCTACTAAAGTGATACAGCCAATTTATAACTCTGGTTAACATAAAAGGATTACTAAAGAGGAAAAGGAATAATCAGATAACATTCACAGACTTAAAATCAATAAATTATACATTTTGCATTAAGTATTTTAGGCACAGAATTCTATATGATTAGACTAATCCAATTGATTAAATTGTTTCTTCTGGGTACAATCTGCAAGAAAAATAAAGTGTGTTTAGTTCAACTCCAGAGTACAATTAACGGAATGAGCTTTGTGTTGTAGAGACACAACAGCAGCTGAGAGGCTGCCTCAGATCAATACTAAAGTTGTGATTGGGAGCGTCTCCAACACTGTGATTGTGAGAGGAGAGGCAGACATAAAGGCAGAGATAGAACTTACCAGTGACAGCACTGAAGAAAATGCCACCAACATAAACCTGCTACATGGACAGATGTTGTGCCCATTTGTAACTTAACTTTTCCATCTTTGCTGTGGTACACAGGCAGTTCACTTATTTACCACCAGCCCATTAACTCTTCATGATAATAAGTATCTATTATGTGTTATTTTTATTTAACATAACATGGTTTGGTAGATATGGGGATTTTTCCTTCCCCCTCCTCTTCCTCCTTCCTCTTCAACCCCACTATTATTCCCCAAATGATTATAGTAGTATGGTCCTTCAGAAACAATTACAAGATTAGCTTTCTGCTATTTAACTGTATCATGACATGCTAGGTGTGGGTAGGGGTAGAGTATCTAGTATCATGCCATGTTTTATTGCTAATTATTTGAGGCAAGACTAAACTGTAAGAATAACTTCAGAAACCTTTTTTTTTCAAATTTGAAACCTAAATAGTAGTATTTTCAAATTTAAGTATCCAAATGTAGTTTTCAAATTAAAACATGAGATTATAAAGGTATAAATTCTTGAATTATAGGCATCACCTCTCAACTGAGTAAACATCTGTTTTACCATCAGATGACTCACTGAAACAGTCTAAGCACAGCCACATAACCTATTAAGCTGGGTGCAGCTTCTTCCTTAACTTTCCCCCTTCCGCCAGACACAGGAGGAAGAGGGGGAAGATTTGGAAACTATGGTCTCATCCACACTCCCCTAGTGTTCGATCCTTTCCACCCTATTTAACTACGTAAACATTATAAAAAATAAGCAATAAAACTTTAAAAATAAAATGTTAAGCTCGATCTAGTCCTTAATTTCAGTTCTTCTAGACTATAACATGAGTTTTAGAACCCAAGTCACTTTGCTTATTATTTCTCTCAGTTGATGAAAATTCTATTCACCATTTCAGGCTTCTTTCAAATTTTTGTTCCTTCATAAAGTCTTCTAAAATTAAGTTACCTAAAATGAACACTTTTTATTTATCAATTGCATAATACTTGGATCACTACTCTGGAACAAAATGCACCATACTTTCCAATACACCATTTGTTACATTCCTATCCAAAATCGTATCTCCATTATCCTTCCAGCCTTCAGTACATATTCTTTATGACATAATACAAACACCACAATTGCCTATTGAATGGATTTGATTTACTTGCATTTAGAGTTTTTTTTCAGGTATATATATGCTAGGCAAAGCATGTTTAAGGCAAGAACACTCGGTGACATTTTTATTATTCAATACACATAGTGTAAGATAAGGTAGAGTTATGAAAAATGAAGGGAACACTCCAGCGACTGTAATCCTGTATTTCTGGTGAAAGGGCTTATCTTCAATTACTCAATAACTTCCTTGTGGGGGACAAAAAGCACCTGAAGCCTTTGTGCCTTTTTCCTTTTCCTTTGTTGATCTGAGAATACTAAATAAAAATGTGGCAAGTGGTTTAGCAAATTTCACTAATTCTGGTACTGAGAAGTGTGTTTCCAATGCACAACAGTTCAGCATTTTTTGGAATCCATCCATTTAAATTTCCCTAATATATGAATAAAACCTTACAAATGTTGACTACCCAGGGCAAATTGCATTTCCCACATATAAAATAGACACTGCATCAAAATCAACTCCATAAATTGGGAGGGTGGGTATAAGCACAATGATTTAAAACATAAAAATGTACTGATTGAAACATTACAAGATATTTTTCCTAACCACTGGTTGTGTACAAGACTATGGTAGCACCACATGGTTTATACTGATAGAGATTTCCTCAATGAAAACAATTCTGCATTCAGCACAGCAGTGTACTAGTTTGACCCAAAAGAGGAACAGCAACACATAAAGTAAATATCAACTGCAGGTCAAAGTTTTCAGTGTAGGAAAACCAGTGGGACAAACCTGTCTAGCGTAAGAGGTCCACAAAGTCTGGTTACTCTAACTTTTACTGCCACCAGTGACCCAAGCGATCAATGCAAAACAGGATCTCACGATGAGGAAGGTCTGTGTTGATAAGAGTATGTTTTGAACACAAGTATAGCTGAATTACTGAGAAGCTAGTGAGTAATGTAGTGATCACAGTACTACGAAATCTTAAGGGGGGGAAGTTACTGTTGGCTAATCCTGCACTGGGGCCCCTGCAGAGGTTTATGGAACTAGTAGCACTTGCTTAACTGCTTCAGCATGTCAACTAACTTTTGCCACAGATAACATGACACACTGACCTGCTACCTTCACAGCTTAACCCAGCAAACTTAACCAGAAAATGTAACCTGTGGTGGTCTCCAAATCCCAGGCCTTCATTTAAGCCATGTGGTGGTCTCTGACATGGAAATGGTTATAAATTGAAAGTCACAATCACAGCAATGCAGGAAAGACAGCTTTCTACCTAAACAACACAACTGATCTGACAAGTATCATCAGCAAAGGAAACCTTACTTTAATTCATTTAGCTAATTATTGTTCATTATTTCACTATCCTGTGAAATAGCTTAAAGTCTTTCTTTCTCAATGGGAAATCAGAGGGCACATTTAAGAATCACTAATGGGGTTTCTGCCATTTTTGCCGCCACAGGAAAGAACCTCACAGTAGCCTATGCCAAGTCTTGCGCTCCAGGAACTGCTGCTCAAGGGTTGGCAAATGAGGGTTCTCCCAGAAACAGAAGCCCAGCTGCAAAGATCGAGTCTGGCCAAGTCCTCGTTTCTATTGCTATTTCCTACACTCAGCTTCCTTGTTTTGCATCGAGCTGATGAATTAGTATGTAGGGAGCACATGCTGGATTTTGGGCACGTGCCTGTAGGGCTAAGAGCCATAGCCTTCAGGAGTCTTGCTGTGTGGGCCATTAAACAAATGACAAAGAAAGAAGAAAACAGTCCCTCTTAGCATAAATATCCAATGATTGATGACAGCCTCCTTTATTTATTCCTGCTCAGAGTGCTTGCTAGTTTGCTCCAAGTTATCAAATCCTGGTTATAACAGTAATCACTAGGAGAAACCATAGTTTGCAGAACAGTTGAGTCATTCCTCCACCCTCTCTGGCGTGTAAGACATTAGCATCCTTGACACTCACTCTGCTTACTTTGATCTTATGTTGATTTTAACTATGAATCACCCTTAATTTTCTCAAGAGCTTCAAAGATTTAATGAGTGACATGATTGACTTCTGCAAAGAAAATTATATTAACTCAACCTTCAGTGACCAAAAAAATCTTAATTTGTAGGATTGGGGAGATGGAAACACATAGGGATTAACTTCATAAAGAACTACAGGTAGCTCAACATGCTTGAGATGCCATATTTCCTCAAAAAACCAGGAGTCCATTTAGCAACAGTAGCGTATATGGGGCCGGGGCCTGCATGCAGTGTAGCTGCAGCTGTGTCCCTATGCCCTTGTCCTGTAACTCCAGGCACAGACAGTAGATTACATACTGTTTATGCATCAGGCAGCCTCCCTGAGCCCTGTTGCTTTAAAGTACTTATTCCTGCTGCTAAAAGCAAAATAGGTTCTGACAATCCTCTTTGGCCACCTCAGCTGCGGCTTCTGAATGAACACATCCAGCTTCTAGGAGGGAAGCTGATCCCCCATGATCCCTGAATCCAATAGGAGTTCAAAAGAATTCTCGGAGACTCAAAGCACGAAAAAAAAATGTTCATTCATTTAGGATTTATCGAGGAACTAGAGTCTTGACACAGAAGAGCTGATGATTTCCTGCCTCCTAATTCCAGGGCTGATGCTGGACCAGCTCAAAGCAGAGATGAACCGGAAGGCCCTAATCTCCCTCTGGCTCTCCTCCTGCAGGACACAGTTCACTTCAGACGCCATAATGAGGCCATTGAATTTTCCTCCGCAGCTGGGAGCTGACTGTAAATGCTAAAGCCAAGTTGTTGAAATGACTGTGTCAGGGGACTTGCAAATGAATATATTGTCATCCCAACATAACCCAATTTACCCTGTGTTCATAGTGAGTGATCTTAGACACTTGAAAGCCCTACGATGATGCTCTGCAATACACCTTTAGAATAGCTGCCCAGAGGAAAATTGACAACCAAGATGACAGCTCACAAAAAGATGTAAGAATCTCAATGGGAGAATCTCTCTGATGATGTTTTTTCTAGACAGGTGTAAAAATGCTAAGTGGTGAAGGATTCCATGAAAGCTACATGATGAATACTTCAGGTTAAAATAGTCCTGAAATAATTACTTCAGTACATTATTTATTCTCTCATTGTCTAACTAAATTATACAAAACAAAGAAAAGCACCACTACGCAAATGACATACTTAAAATTCAATTTCTAAAATCTTACTGGTCTGTTCATTTTTACACACAGGCATCATTATGGGACTAGGATCAAAATGAATACAGCGTGTAGAAATATATGCTGTAAATTTAATCATCCCCATTACTTTGCTTAACGTACATACTTTGAGATATTAGAAAACTGTTAGAAACAGGTATGTCTTCAATCAAGTAGTTGGCCACAAATGACTCTTTTGCCCTGGATTCGTCACAACTGACTGAGTTCCAGGAAGGAATATTCTAAAAGGGAGACAAGAAACTTGTCACCTTTTTAAATTCACTTTGGAAATTATACAGCATTATCTTTAGCAATTCTATCTGTCATAACAGTTTTAAGGACCTAGATTCAAGGAAGACATATAATCTCTTTTTGATCTCTTAATGGGAATTAGAAATGGTCCTGTACATACGTATGTAATGTGTGGCACCAAAAATAGTAGGCATTTACTTTGATAGTTAAGATATCACTTAAAAATACTTTGGTTCGGGCCCGGTGTGGGAGCTTGGTGGCAGAGGACCTCGCCTTGCATGCTCTTCATAGTGGAGTGTACATATGCTTTTACTTAGGGCCACAGGTCCATCCTAATAATCTGAAGTTCCATGTGATAGGATAGGGCATTGAGTAAAATCAGGGTTGAAAACCATTGCTGGGCCCGGCGGCGTGGCCTAGCGGCTAAAGTCCTCGCCTTGAAAGCCCCGGGATCCCATATGGGCGCCGGTTCTAATCCCGGCAGCTCCACTTCCCATCCAGCTCCCTGCTTGTGGCCTGGGAAAGCAGTCGAGGACGGCCCAAAGCCTTGGGACCCTGCACCCGCGTGGGAGACCTGGAAGAGGTTCCTGGTCCCAGCATCGGTTTGGCGCGTACCGGCCCGTTGCGGCTCACTTGGGGAGTGAAACATCGGATGGAAGATCTTCCTCTCTGTCTCTCCTCCTCTCTGTATATCCGGCTTTTCAGTAATAATAAAATCTTTAAAAAAAAAAAAAAAAAGAAAAGAAAACCATTGCTTTGAATACACCATAATGAGCCTGTGGTCCTATGCATTCTCACAGCAACTCAGCACTCCCAGCCGACTATAGGGCACTAGGCCTTGGGAAAGACAGATATTTTAAGCAAAGTGTTACAAACAGAATGCTTAAAGGGCTAGGTATTTGATATAAATGAATGGAATCAGTCACTTATAAAACACTAACGAGTAGTTATAATTATGGTAGATTTTATAAGCATATTCTATGTAAAGAAGGGAAGCTGTTTTATCCCATCATCATTGTCTTCAGAAAGTATACATACTACACATGACAAATAAGCCCCAAATTTGTCCTAAACTGTCCACAGAATGCTACCTTACAATCCCAAAGTTTTCAATGGAAGGAAATATTTGGACATAGAACCATGAAGCATTAGAAGGTCTCTGAAATTTCCTTTTCAGTGACCCAGATCTTTGGCTTAGAGTGCTAGTTGCACAGGTGTGCAGAGTAAAGAATAAAACTATATTGTCTGTTACTGATGATGCCTCACGTAGTATGAGTTTTGCTGAGCCATCGGCAAAACCTTGACAAAATAAGGTTTTTCCTTAGTTTTAATGCACTGTGATCCCGAAACGTTTAAAATTCATCTGTGTCCATGAATTTACTTCTTTTCTCTATAAATTTAATAATCAGCATACTCATAGCCTGTATAGTCAAGTAACTCAAGATTTTTGTCTTACTATTCTATATAAGAGTCCTTGCATAATTTTCTTTTTGTAATTTGAATGTGTATTTTTTTATTCATTTAAAAGTACTAAAATAAAATTAATAACAGTGCAAAGGAACTTTGATACAAGAAAAGAGTATATAAGTTTACAATTGCTTTGTTCATTTTTTTTTCCACTTTCCTTTTAGAAATTGTCTCTGTCAATTTTAATTCTCCCTGAGTTGAGTGGGAAAAGAGTACACGAAGACAGGTACCTCTAACTTCAAACAGCAATCAAAGACTAGTCAATGCTTTCAACAGCTCTGCATTTCATTGAATCTGTCTAAAATCTCATGTGACCAAAGGAAACATACATTTCCAGAAAAGCAGCAAGACACATCATAGCTTTTTCAATGTAGGAAATGAAAAATTACTCAGAAATATGCAAATAGTGCACCATAAAGAAATTGACATAAACAAGATGACCTTACATCTCTGGCTAGTACAAAGAGGTAAGGTAAGAGTCACTTCTGCTAAAAGAGGAAAGTTAAAACCATGTAGATCAAATCTAGGGCAAATGCCTTTAAATTTTTATCTATATAATGCACACCTTAGCAGAAACATTGAAAATAACTCCCCAAGTTTCCTGGATCTTCAGAAATTGTGATCAAATAATTAATAACTACTAAACATCTATTTTTGCTTTACAGTTTATTCACATTTTATGCTTAAAATAGGAAAATCTAATAATATTACCAAGGAATCAGAAGTTGTTAAAATTAATTTCTTATACAGTAAATGTAAAAATTTTAGGGAATATGGTAAGAACAAACTGCCCAGGGGCCGGTGTGGTGGCACCACAAGCTAAGCTTCCATCTGCAAGCACCACATCCCATATGGTTCCAATTTATGCTCCACCTGCTCCTTTTCCAATCCAGCTCTCTGCTTATGGGAAGGAATCAGCAGATTGGAGCTCCCAAGATCGCTGGCTCTCCAAATGCTAGCGACGCCTGGGACTGATGGAGGAGTGCAGTCCAGAATCAAGTACACAATGTGTCTTACCAGAAAAGCAGGAATTCACTTACTGGAGCGAGGCTGGAGTTAGGAAACAGAGCTGGAAATGGAGCTCCAGGCCCTCTGACCAGCTGTGCAATGCAGGTGTCTCAACCAGGAGGCTAAATGCCTGCACTCAGAAGGAGGCTATTTTGGATGCTAATCATAGAATAAGTACCCAGCACTCCTACAAATAAGATCCAGAATCCAAAGAAGAAACATTGACAACAATGGGTTGGTTCAGTAAAATCAGTTTTGGCAAGAGGCCTGAGTAAAGAATGCAAGAAGTTCTTTCAGCTATTCTGATAATCACACTTGCTCTCTTTGAAAATTAGAATGCATATGGACACATCTGTATTATAATACAGAAAATAAAAGCAATTTTGCTTATGAATTTACATGATGCTGTTGCATTATTCAATTAAAGATAGACAAAATTAAGTTAATACACATTTTTAAAATGCTATTCATGTTTATATTTTAAAAATTAGGGAAATATGACAAAAGATGCTGCTTCCTAAAATACCAAGATAAAAAGAAAAATAATTAAACTTCTATTTAAAAGCTTTATTTCAAAAATGTTTGTGCACTAAGAATATGTTCAAACAAGTCCTGTTTTCAGAATTTCCTTCTTTTCTTTCACAGTAAGTATACTATTCTTTCAAGTCTTTTTCTGAAATAAATTATATTTCATTACACATAAAACTTCTGGATGACTCAAAACTTGGTTTGCAGCAAAACCTCAGACACTCATAGGACAAACCATTAACCCAAACGCTTTGGTTAGTTGAAAAGCAACCCAAAATATTTTCATTTGGATTTACCATAAATTGTGCAAGAGCTGTAGAACAAAAGTAGCTAAAGACTTCTCTTTCTTTCTTTTTAAAGAAGCAAACCTCCAGGTACTTGGGAGTACATTTGTGATACTCAATAAACCCAAAATATAGCCAAGTTCATTCATCCTTAAAAATAATTAAGAGATAGTTTTAATCCCTTTGCTTAAATTAATATCCTCTTGAGCATGAGCTCTATTTCCCTTCCCTGTTAAAAAAAATGGGAGAAAATTCTTGCAAATGCAACATAGGTCATTGTAGTTTTTCCCTTACATCTTCTCATCATTGGATTTAGAACCCAATGCTCAGAGAAGCTAGCTGTTGATTTAGCAATTGCTACATTTTTTTTAATTTATTTTATTGTATTGTTGTTGACAATCTTTACATAGTTAATTACGGTTTTAAAAAAAGGTTCAGGGGGTATAGGGAAGTGGGTAATACTGTTATGTCCATATTGTTTCCATCATGCATCTGAGGTAAAGGGGGATATTGAGGGAGAAGCCCCACCCGGTTTCCCGCCCACCCCAAGTCCCAGATGTGGGGCATGCTCTGAGATATTTGCTCGAGTGGTGTTAATAGTTCTCTGGTTATGAATCGCTGCCAGTTTCGCTCGATGGCTGGTGACTTTTTATTTTGGAGTAATATCATAAAATAATATATTTCAAGCTTCTACTATATGAGAAAACTCTTGAGTATTTAGAAAGGTAGAAATTGAGCCAAATGGGATGGGGGACAGACTGTTCTACTGCTACATATACTGGCAAATCAGGGTAGGGGGCGGGCCTGGTGGGGGTTATTGTGGGTCGCCCCAACTAGGCTGCAGCTCCCACTGGTTGATGTAAGGGCCGAGTATGTGCTGGGCAGAACCAGACTGGACTGTAACACCCATTGGTTCCAGTGCAACTTGGGACTGAAAACAGAACCAACCCAGCAATTGCAACCACCAGCTGATCGGGGTGATGGACTGTGCCGGGCCCTGTGCTTGCTAGAACATACAAGAATCTGGTCTGGGCATACCTCAAAGTTTCTTTGGAGATCTCCCCAATCGAACTGCTGGACTCAGAACTCTAACCAAGAAAAGACAGAAGACAGAACAGGTCAATCATTCATCTCAGCTATATGTTGGCAGCGAAATATGGGGCAAACGGAGACTTGATGATGGACCATATCAATCAGTGGACGACCTCATCGAGCGAAATTGCTACATTTTTGCCAGTTCACTCAGTCTAGCAAATATTGATGTTTTCAAATGAGGAACCGTACAGAAAATAACCCAGTAGTCTATTAAACAGGGAAGACTTGCAAGCAAATGGCTGAGAGGGGTTGCTTATTCATATTCATGCATGTTCATTATGGAAAACTTTTTTTTCCTAACAGGCTGCACTAAAGGGGAGAATTACAAAAGATATCTTGTATTTACAGGGAAATGGAAGTCAAGAACAAAAAAAGGAATCAAAAGATTAATAAAAAGATTAATGAAAAGAAAAAGTGGCTATGTGGCAGTTGGACTTTTACTGGTTCAGTTTTCAATTTAAAGCTCCTGGTAGGTTCAGCAAGAATCAGTCCTCAACAGTTCATGCAGAATCTGTCAGAAACTTACTCCAAGAACACACCCGTCTGAACTCTGCCAAAGTACCCGAAAAGAACAGTGTTTATGCTCTTATTCTAGGTAATTTTTTTTTTAAAATTGAATCCTGGGCCCAGCTCGGTAGCCTAGCTGCTAAGGCTCTCGCTTTGCCGGAGCTAGGACTCCATATGGGCACTGGTTCTAGTTCTGGCAGCTCCACTTCCCATCTACCTCCCTGCTTGTGGCCTGGGAAAGCAGTCAAGGACGGCCCAAGGCCTTGGGACTCTGCACCCACATGGGAGACCCGGAAGAGGCTCCTGGCTCCTGGTTTCAATTGGTACAGCTCCAGGCATTGCAGCCACTTGGGGAATGAATCATCAGATGCAAGATCTTCCTCTCTGTCTCTTCTCCTCTCTGTATATCTGTCTTTCTAATACAAATAAAACTTAGATCTTAAAAAAAATTGAATCCTAATGGAACAATGGTATACCTATTTCTTGGAATCCTCACATTGCTTCAACTGAGATCCCAGAAATGTAAGATGAAAATAATCAGGCTAAAATTTCAACATTAAGGCGTTCTAAGATTTAGAAGACAGGAATGAAATCTTAAACCTCAAATATAATTTTGTAAACAAAAATAACAGTTATGGATAATAAGTAAGGAATGAGCTAAGCCTGTGCTATTCAAGTTACTTTAAAAGTCCAATTTCAGTCAAGATAGTTAGAGATACAACCTATGTATGTAACATCAACCTGAAGCCCAGACCATCTCATTTTCATCTTCCGGATAAGTGAGAAGGTTGAGGGTAGGAGAGGTCCCACCCAGGCCTAGTGTATGATACGAGACTGAGCAGCCACGTACAATTCCAGTGTTTCAATGTCAGAGCACCAGTTTGAGTCCTAGCTACTCCACTTTGGGTCCACCCTGCTACTAATGGGCCTGGGAAAGCAATGCAAGATGGTCTAAACACTTGGGCCTCTGCCATTCACGTGGGAGACCTGGATGGTGCCCCCGGCTCCTGGCTTCAGCCTGGTCCAGCCTCACGCTTCGAAACATTTGAAGAGTGAACTAGCAAGTGCTAGACCTCTTTCTCCCCATTTGCCACTTTTCTCTGTCACTATGCCCTTCAAATAAATAAAACTTTTAAAAAGGTCATTACCTATTGGCCGGATTTCTAAATGGCTATGCATTGAACAATGCTTCTGTTTATGTCAGATTTTTGGGGGTGGGGAGGAAATGTAAATTTAATCACCATGTAACCTCTGCTATCTGGGAGTAAGTCTACCAAAAAACACTATCTCAATGGTGTTTATAAAGTAATTTATTTTTAAAATAACAAAGACAAGCAGTCATCTCTAGATTATTCATTATTTAGTGCTTAAATCAGCTAATATAATGACTACATTTTTTTAAATTTATTTTTGATGATGTTTACATAGTAGATTAGGGTGGGATTGGGGGAAAGAGTGAGACCACTGTTTTCAAATTTTCATTTTCTTTTTCCTGTAGCTGGAGCAAGGAGAGAGATGAGGAGAGAAGTTAGTCTGACACTGCAGTGCTTGAGTGGAGGGGTAACATCACTGAACAAGTCATGAGAGCTCCTCAGATTCTACAGCCTCTAACCCACAGTTACAGATGCGCGTCGATGAACAGATACCACCTCAAATATCCCTTCACCATTTAATATGTTCCCATTTCAGATAACTCAGAATTTACTAACAGTCTACTTTCAAATGTTTCTCTCCAACAGATGCAGGTTCTTATCACAAAGTGAACTCATTTGCACCTGCTTAAGGCTCTGCAAGGCAGTAACTGTCAGTAGGGCTTTAGCTTATCAAATTTACATTTCAAAGTGGCAAAATTGTTTTGAAAGTGTATCACAGTGTGGAGCCTTGCAATCTCCACTTGGTGTTTAAAATGCCTGCTATGGATAGGAAGAAAGGAGAGAGGTGGAGGAAGCAGCAGTGTGTATCTTAATTTGGTCAAGCAGGAAGCAAGACTGGCATTGCTCACACGTAGGGTAAATGTATAAGCAGTTTTCTCTACAGATACGGAAGGTTCATATCACAGTTAATGTTCAGGACACAGTGGAATTCAATGTGAGCTGCTGAAGAAAGTTTAGATAGCGTGTACTGACTTCATCTGCCTTGTTTTATCAAAGAACAGAAATCTGGAGAGTTAATGTCCTGAGAACAGTGTTGAATTCAAAGGTCACTGCACTGTATCCCTGATTGTCACTGAAGTTGTTGCAAACGCTAAGAATTTCTTTATCTGACAAATAATAATGTAACTTAATAATTGAGTAAAATGGCCCGGTGCTATAGTCTAGTGGCTAAGTTCTTGCCTTGCATGCGCCAGGATGCAATATGGGTTCTGGTTCAAGTCGAGGATGCTCTACTTCCCATCCAGCTCTCCACTGGTGGTCTGGGAAAGCAGCAGAGAATGACCCAAGACCTGGAACTCTGTGAGCGACTCAGAGGAGGTCCGTGGCTCCTGGCTCCTGATATATTTGGAAGATAGCTCTCTGTCTTCTTTTCTCTGTATATCTGACTTTCCAACAAAAATGAATAAACTTCTTTAAAAACAAACAAAAAAGAGTTTCCAGAAAAAAGGACATAAAGCCATCTCTTTTTGGTTGGAATATTGCCCAACACAATCCCCAGATAGTTTCTCTGCAGCCTTCTGTGCGGAAGGACAGCACAGCACAGGACTGCCCTCTGTCCCTCTAGCTTTTATTCAGCCAAATGGCTGTGGGTGGTAGCCATTCTTTTCCACTTTCTGAATGATACATATGCCAATTTTGAGAGGGCCTTGGGATTACTGATATGAGATAAAGATAATTTTCATTTAGTGCTAATTCATGCGTCTTAAGAAATTTGGTTTAAACATTTCATTTATGCAATCTTTTCTACCAGAAAAAAACACTTCATCCTGAGTTCAATGGATCATTTGTGGTTTCTAAGCATATCTAAAAAATGAGATCAAAATTGTAATTAGACTCAATATCTAATTTAATATTTAACTCTCCCAAATGGATTGATCTCAATATTGAGAATTATCTCAGACTTTTTCCGTTTGCCACAATGGTCAAACACATTGAAAAGTGCCATGGGATACATGATATGTAAAGTTTTGGGAGATAATTCTGGCAGGAAAATGAACTAACAATATGTTTCTCTTGAGTATGAAAAGGGCTAAAATTTAAAAACATAATTTAGTGAAAATAAATTTCAGGGACTGAAGAAAATACTATTTTGAGAATATTATTTTTTTGTTTTGGACTTAATTTTAGCAGTACTTCCTATGTTACAGTGTAGCTTGCCATATGTTCAAAATAACTCGATCAACTAATGGTTTATCTAAATATAAACATAGAATTTTGGATTGCCTTCCTTGGGTCTTACCTAAAATAGCATATTCCTTTCTCACTGGCATATTTTGAGATGAAATGCTGAAAATGAGAAAATGTGAGCAGCAAAGGAAATGTGTTAACAAATGGTTGAAAGTGCTGTGGTGGCCACACAAAGTTTGGGTGTTAAAATCTTTACGCCCACTGTGATTTCACTGGCAGGTGGGGCATTTGGGAAGCGATCAGGTCATGGAGCAGACTGGTGCTCTTTTAAGAGCCTGGACAGAGTCACCCCACGTGGATTCTGGTGGAAAAGCACATATTCCGAAACAACCAACCAACCAACCAATCCTCCAACTGGACAGTGTATTGTGCTCATTATTAAACTGCTGCTACTCGAGGTAGGACCAAATTTTATGGCAGCCTGAATTTTTGTATATTTCTGCAAATTGGGCATTAAAGCGATTTTTATAGAGATAACAAAAATTCATAGAGCAAAGCACAGATATTGGGAATATTTTGTGAACAGTGATAAGCAATGTGCCACATTAATTTTTAAGTTTGCCTATTAATCTTCTCAAACGATTATGCCTCTCACACATACCTTAGTATTGCAAATGTTTTGATAAAGCATCTTTACTTAATGATATTTGATCGTGCAAAATTAAACACAGTACGCTTTTAATTTTCCTAGGGGTAAAAGCAATCTTAAGTGGGCATTAGTTTAACTGAAAACAGTGCCAACAGCCTATGAGACACAGGTTCCTATTCCCTTATTAAAAAAAAATCCAGAGGGAAATGTCCTAAATATTGCAGCTACTTTCTCAACTGGAAGCTATTATTCCACTCAAACACTCTCTGCTAGCTTTCATAATCTGAGCAGAGGTAACAGTCACCAATCATGCTCTTGTTCTCAGAGAACTATTTGAAGCTGAAAAATGGGGTTTATTTCAGTTCATTTAAAAAAGATTATAAACATATAAACACAAAGCAAATGTGTTGTTATAATTTTTATTTTCTTCCAATTTGAGTAAATTAAATCAACTCTTATTGTTTATTTTATCTTTGCTATCATCAGCTTCTGGAACTGGGAAATGGCTTCCATTTCTTTAAAATGTTATTCTGCTTTGTTCCCGGATGCTTTTATATATATTATTACCCCCTCAATGCAAAATTCCTCTTTTAGGATCAAGCTCAGTTTATTGCCTCATAGAAATGTCATGTGACATGTAAAAATCTTCATGCAGTTGCAATGGGTTGAGGTTACGGACTTTAAATTCTTCTACTGTTTCTCTACCAAAAGACTGTCTGATTTATCAACACCACCTTCAATATGCCTAGAACAGAGGTTCAATGGGTAAATTGGTGAATAAGCAAAGGAAGAATAAGGGTGAAAATTGGTGCTTTCATGAACTGCCATATGACCCAGTAAAATTCCAAAGATGTTATAGAAGAGCAATTGGTAAACTTCACTCAAAAATAGGATAAAGCAGAGGGTACTTGGGTATAAGTTTTTAAAAAAATACATGTGTATACCTTTTCAGAATACGCATTCAAATTTTCTGAAGTATTTTTCTATACAGTAATGTAAAATTGAAATCCCTAAATAAGTAATACAATTAGCCAATGTATTTTGCTGGTATTATTGCCATTACATGGCTGATTGATCATTTCAGCTAATGACCACATCGGTTTGAATATTGATTTAGTTATTACACCTTCCAGCTCTGGCTACAAAAATTGAAATGGTGCTGAATGAGTGACAGAATAAAGACATTTAAAAAAAATCCAAAATGTTGTAGCACTGGTTTCCTATTCTTGACATAAGATATAGGACAAACTATATATTGTTGGGTGAGGTGGAAGTGTCTTCAGCTTATTTATTCACTGTGCAAGCTTGATAACTTTTTTTAAAGCTATTTATTTCTCTTTCTGAAAGAGGAATATTAGCACATACCTATGTGTAGAGTAGAAGAATAGAATGGGATTTATAACAAATGGAAAATGCCTAGTTCAATGTCTGACAGCTAGTAACTGCTCAACATCAGTTGATACCCTTTATTACCATCTTCTCTTTATCAGCTCTCTGTCTTGCCTTGGCAAATTTGAATGCTGGTGCTTTCTGGTGGAGAACCACACAGATGACACTGAAAACTTAGCAAAGCACAGTAGTCGCCTGGCAATTCTGCCCTTCCCTGCTGGCTTCCCTCCATCGGTCCCTCCCTTCCTTCCTGTCCTTTCTTTTCTCTCTCCCTCCACTTTTTGTGCTTTTCCTTTCTTGCTCCCTTCAATCTTTTCTCACATCTTCCTCTTTGCTGCTTTCCATTAATTTTCCTTTTTTCCTTATGAATATAAGCAAAACTAAGAAATACCAAGACTGTCCTGAAATTTAAATGTTCATGGTTTGGAAATCATAAGTGGGGCCTGGCATGAAGGTTCAATGCAAAATCCTCATCTTGCAAGTGCCAGGATCCCATATGGTGCTAGTTCTGGTCCAAACCACTCAAGTTCCTTTACAGCTTTCTATGTATAGCCTGGTAACTCAGCAGAGGATGGCCCAAAGCCTTGGGACCATGTACCCCCACGGGAGACCCAGAAGTTCTTGGCTCCTGGCTTTGTATCGGCTCAGCTCTAACACTGTGGCCATTTGAGAGTGAACCAGCAGATGGAAAATCTCTCCATCTGTATCTCCTTCTCTCTGTGAATCTGCCTTTCAAATATACAAAAAATAAATCTTACTTTTAAAATCAATATGTATTCTCATATAAACATAATCTTTATTTCTATAAGACCAATTTTCCAGAGTAATTTTTCTCACATTCATAAGGCAGATCACAACCACAAAATCATTAAAATATTTTTGTTCTTTTCTCAACGATATATTACACCTGCATCTTTACAAATTGGCTTTTTTTTATTCTACTTAATAAAGATAAAAGTGGTCAGTGGTTAAATTGTCATAAGCAGAAGAAATCATTTCATATGTAGGATCTGAAGCATAATTGGAAATACAAGTTTCCCTCTTGTCTAATAATTGCTTAATTTTGTGTAAACCAAACAACTAGTTGACTGATGAATCTTATTTTTCAGATCACTGTTTGACATTAGGTGACAGAGTAGAAGCTTTGTCACTATAACTGGCAGGAAAAGGCAGCTTTTTTTCTTACAAGCAGAAATTACAGCTACTGAAATAGACTTTGAAGGAATTAGACGAGTATTTGGTGGAGAATGGTTAATAAACACTAATTAAGTCAGCTACAAAGAAACCCTTGGGGAAAATCAATACTGTTAAGTGTCTAAACTAGCTTTTTACATTTACTGAATCTATACACAACGGGGTAAACTATGATGCCTCTTCCACTTCCTTGCTTTCTCCTCCCCTTTCATCGAATCTGGATGCTGGCTGGTAAGCCCAACGGTTAATCATGTCTCCCACCAATGGCTTCTTTTCAATTTACTAGTAATTATATACTGCATGACGTTGTGTAACTCTGAGCTAGTCAGCTCCGTCAGTATGTACATGAACAAAACAAAACAAACAACAATTAAAAATTAAATTCTCACTTCCCCGAAGATCAAAAAAAGTACAAAATCATACATATGTGACAGAGGAAGTAAGAAGAAGAATCCTAACTTTTGAATTTACTGTCACAACGCAGTGCTCAGGAATGGCTGGAAGCTGAAGAACCCATGTACTATATAAGACCTGAAGTGTATTATGAATACAAACTTCCTCTTGGCTTACACGAGTAATAAAAAAAAGCATGAGAGAAGCTCACTTTCTTGGAGGCACGTGCAATACTGAGTGATCTACATTTAACTGTGGCTGCTGAATGCAGTAGGCGTATCATGATCTCCCTCCTCCAGTGTGCAATCTGGAGAGGCAGAGGTTAGGTAACTGCCCAAAACCACATAACCAGAGATAAAAGAGCCATGAACTGATCTCAGGGAATAAAATTCCTTGCATTTATGCTCAAAGATAAGTTTTTTCAGTTTGTTCAAGGTGTCAACTTACAATAGTAGTGATCCTAGGTTGAGAACTGCAGACTTGGAGGGAAGGTTATTAGCAAATTAATGTATCTGAACTATTAACTTGAACCCATATTTGAAATGCATAGGCAAAATTGAGTTTGTATCTGCTTATCAGGACAAAAGCTAGAAACATAGGAAAAACCAAACAAATTGGTGAGAAAACACTTGGAGGTTAGGATCCAGGAAATCTGTAAAAACATCCAACTTTTAGGGAGATATTCATACTTTAGCTCCATTTTTCTAGCTACCAATGGCTAGAAAAGTCTGTATAGATCCTCAAACTTTTCAACAAGATACTAATACTAAAAATGTTTTCTATGTGCTAGCAACGAAAAGAGGTATCACATTATTCCGCTTATAACTTGCAATTTAGGAGGAAAATTTTTTATATTGAATAGAAAAAAGTTAGAAAGCTTAGGCTCTTAAGAGGTACATGATTAAAGTAAATTTTAAAAACCACAAATTCAGCAACAAGGTGTCAATTTTGAAACTCCCCATAAAATTGTATCATTTTGATTGTTGATCAGAAAGTCAGTAACTTGGGTGGCTTAATGCAGTGCTAATGATAGAATTAACTGGTCCTAAACCTTATAGGCAGAATCCAAATGATCATGAACCTGAACACTGAAGTCAGTGATTCTGAAAGATCAAAATCCTAAAAAATACTCTTCTGTAATAAATGTTTAAAGGTATTTTTTTTGTATTTTAGAGGTATGATACATCTGAGAAACATTACGGCAAGAAGAGCATCTTGTAAGCTGCTCTATCTAATGAAAACGGGAAAATAGCATAGACTTTTATGTAAGTATAAACATAGAGCTCTACTAATGCTAGATGTGTGGGTATAACAATTACAAGCTGAGAAAATGCATCTCACTGGAGCTGGTATTGTGTGCAACTAGCTGCAATTATTTGAAAGGCCCTGAAAGACATTCTTGGGATGAAATGAACAATCACCACAATAAGTCAGCACAACATAAACTTGTCCAAAAAAGTCCAGTCCAAAGAAGTTTTATTTTGCCCAAAAGCAGACACACAAAAAGGGTATCTTCAACATCACCGAGGAAGATTTGATCTTTTTTAAGTACAGACACAATGCTTACATAAAAAGTCAGTCTTTGGTTAATGTACTATTACAGAATCAAAGATGCAGAAACATTGCGTAAAATCTAACTCTAAAATTCTCTATAGAAGTTATAGATCAGGACTAGAACTGCGATAAGGATGAAACAGATACAAGATTGCATTGCCTTCCTTCTAAAGACTAATAAAAGCTTCCAGACTAGGACCTGCTTATTAAGACTGGTAAAATCTGGAATATGTTAGAATAATGTAAGGCTGAAAAATATAAATAACATAAATATATATATGTATATGTGTGTATATATATATATGTATGTCAGTTGTAGAGCCAGACTATATCAACAAATAACATATTTTCAAATAACAACGGAAGAAATAAATACTTAAGAATGGAAGGGAAGGAGGAAGACATGTAAGGCAGAAAAGGAAAAGCAGAGGAAATCGAATCATCAAAGAGAACGTGAAGCCAGTCAGTGGTCCTCTGGAGATTAAACGCGTCAAACATCTTATGAACACATTTGAAAACAGCAAAAAGATTTAGATCTCTGAATTAATCTTTGCAAAATTGTTTAAATATTATACAATGCTCTACAGATATAAGGCATTAAAAACTAATCTAAATCTGAAACCAAAATAGCTTTTACCTTCAATACTAACTATTGAATTGAATTGTCTTTTGAATTTGTCCCACACTAATCTATTCTTTTGTAAATTAGAAAATTGTGCATTACTTCTGGGATTTGCAAAGGCTCAGAGTGAATTCTAATGAAATTCTGTGAAGAGTGAGTCAGCCTATTAGTAAGAGCTACTTGTCTTATTTTCTGCCACAGAGCTAACTTCAACTCCCTAACTGGAGACAAGAGATTTACTACACAGCCTGAATGTATAAAACTAATTTCAAACCTCCTTAATATTTAAATAAACTTAAAGTAAGCAAGTTATGATTACCAAAGTGATCATTTGATTTTATTGCCTCTTAAAAGTATATTTTGCACATGTGCACACGCACATACACATTTGAATTTACGTTCTATCTGCTCAATAATCTGAGATGAGAATGAACATGGTCATCTGGTACCTGTCAAGACTGGCATTCAGGAGTGTTATGACCCTGGCTCACCCCAATGTGGCCGAGGCAGAATCTGTCTCTGCCTCTGACTCCAAAGACCCTCTCTTTTTCTGTGTGTTATTTCCCACCACTCACAGAACTACCCACTTATCTCTTCTTCCATGAAAGCAATGCTTAAGGCACCATACAAGAAGCTAAATAACAAACTGAATAAAAATAGGCTTCTTGCCAATCATCCCAACCTGTAGAAAAGACTAACCATTACAAAAAAAAAAAGAACATTTATAGCTAATGGATGAACCTCAAGATGGAAGAATTCAGGGGAATAGATTTAAATCCACAGAGTTAATTGGGCCAGTCCTAGAAGAGCAGCTATGAAGGACTAGAGGGTTGTCAATGTAGAAACTCCAAGAAGTTGCTTAGGATGATCTTGAATGTTTCAATTCTAAATTCTGAAAGCCTTGATTCAATGAATAATCTCCAGTGGCCCTCTCTATGAAATCAATTAAGATTCACACTAAACAAAAGTGGATTTCATGAGATTTTTTTTTCAATTCTCACCCAGAAATTAATCTAGGGTTGGAAAGCAACTGCATTAAAATTCAACTGTGTGAAGAAACCCATCTTCTTAATATTTATGCCACTCCTAAGCTACATGCATCATGAAGGGGACATGATTTTTTCGAGTATCTTAAAATCACTTTTTACCAATAACCAACTTTATATAAAGAGTTCATTATCTTTTTCAAGCAGGATAGAAATCACTATGGGAAGAATATATTATAGCGAAATCACAATGAATCAGTAAGACACATGTAAAGCCGCAAAAATTAAATTATGTCTAATGGATAATCATGATGTCTGCATTACTTTATATCAATTTTTAATTTGCACTACTTCAGTTCAAGAACACTTTGCTATGTATATGCGTTCAGGGAAAATATAACTGCAAAATTTAGGTGCAAAGTATTATCAAAATAATAGATGAATGGCAATGAGGCAGAATAGGGAGACAATTGAGCAGACTGACAATACACAAAGTCACCAGCATTGCTTGCCAGGAAGGCCTTCACAAAAATATCACCCACTAGTGGCTTAAACAACATCAATTTCTTTTCTTAGCATTCTAGAATTGAAATCAGGCTATTGGTGCGACTGCGATGAGCTCAAATCTGCCCCATGCTTCCCTTGTTGTTTCTGGTGGTTATTCTTTTTTTACAGATGCTCAGTTTGACCTATGCCTTGATTTTACAGGGATGCTTCTCCCTGTGTCCAGATTCTTTTCATATTTTCAGACATAGTTGCATCCGTTCAGGCATCACCCTCACGGCCTCAACTTAACCTGGTCATCGGAAAAAGACCCAATTTCCATCTAGGGTCACATTCAGTGGTACTGGCTATTAAAACATCAATATTTTTTGCAGGAGGATTCAACCAATAAACTTTTAACAAAATACTATTTTAACATAAGCATGCTATATACATAACAGAGGCAAACATTTGGCTCAGAAGTTAGGATGCTTCTTGAAGCATCACCCTCTGTCATACTGGGTTGCCTGGTTTGAATTTTACCCTTTCTTGCAATCTAGCATCCTTCACACCCTGGGAGGCAGCATCTGATAGAGTGCTTGAGTTCTTGCCATCCATGTAAAAGACAGCCATTATGTTCTTGGTTTTGGCGAGGCCCATTTCTGAATATTCAGATTGACTCAGAGGATGGAAGATTTCCTTTCCCTTCGCTTCCTTCCTTCCTTCCCCTCTCCCTTTCTTTCATTCTTTCTCTCTCACTTTCTTCTTCTCTCACCTCCTCCCTCCCTGATATCCTCCCCTTCCACAATCCGCTCCCTTTCAAATGAAAAGAATCTTGAAAATGTTAAATTAATATGCTTTGTGTAACAATATTCCTGTGACTGATTTGAATAGCATACACACATAGTATCTAGTAAGATTTCCATCAATAGGGCCCGGCACAATAACGTAATGGTGAAAGTCCTCACCTTGAGGGTGCCGGGGTCCCATATGGGCACCGGTTCTAATCCCTGCAGCTCCACTTCCCATCCAGCTCCCTGCATCTGGCCTGGAAAAGCAATCGAGGACGACCCAATGCCTTGGGACCCTGCACCGTGTGGGAGACCTGGAAAGAAGTTCTTGACTCCTGGCTTCAGATTGGCGCAGCACCGGCCGTTGTTGCCACTTGGGGAGTAAATCATAGGACGGAAGATCTTCCTCTCTGCCTCTCTTCCCATCTGTCTATACATCTGCCTTTCCAATAAAATAAATAAATCTTTAAAAAAGACTTACATCAATATTTAAAATTTATAGATCTATAATTTCATTAATTAGTATAACATACATACTTGAAGATAGAAATGCAAATTGGAACACAAAAATTTTCAAAAGTGCAGTGAACTACACTCTCACTTAACAGAGATGAGGTATGTGTTTTTCTTTTATCTTTTTTGCTCTGTCATTGAATCAACACTCTTAATAGATGTCACAGTAACTGGAATCTCTCTTAATTTGGTATGGAAAAAGGTCACACATAATCAAAGCAGACCACATCACTCACCAAAAGCTTTGTTGACTAAATCTGAGAATCATAGGTTTCATCCTCAATTTACATGGGATGTACATGTTATAAGCTAAATTTGATTTAAATGATAGTAACATTTCTAAATGTACATATTAAGATCCTGATATTCCACAGGAAGCCCCTTCTGGCATATATGCATATATTCTAAAACTTGAAACAATAAACAGCTTTGTCTTAAATACAGAAAGTTATTAGAACTAAGAAGAGCTAATTAGGCTCTTAAGTTAAGAATTAGGGACCCAGTGCGGTGGCCTAGCGGCTAAAATCCTCACCTTGAACACACCGGGATCCCATATGGGCGCTGGTTCTAATCCCGGCTGCTCCACTTCCCATCCAGCTCTCTGCTTGTGGCCTGGGAAAGCAGTCAAGTATGACCCAAAGTCTTGGGACCCTGAACCCGTGGGGGAGACCTGGAAGAAACTCCTGGCTCCTGGCTCCTGGCTGCGGATCGGCACAGCACCCACCACTGTGCTCTCTTGGGGAGTGAATCTTCGGACGGAAGATCTTCCTCTCTGTCTCTCCTCCTCTCTATATATCTGACTTTGTAATAAAAATAAACTTTTTAAAAAAAGAATTAACAATAGCAGCAAGAACACAGATTTATGCTGATTTTTCCCATGCTACTTCTGTAAGAAGACATCCTCAGCTTTCTTATTTCATGTTCTTGAAAAGCTGGACAGTGATTCCCTTGTGTGCAAGCACACGAAGGACTAGGTCAAGATTTTCCTGTCACTGTCGCTCCCTTACGATACAGGGTATTTTTTTTTTTTTTTTTTTTTTTATAAGATTTATTTTATTTTTATTACAAAGTCAGATATACTGAGAGGAGGAGAGACAGAGAGGAAGTGGAGCTGCTGGGATTAGAACCAGTGGCCATATGGGATCAAGGCGAGGACCTTAGCCACTAGGCCACGCTGCTGAGCCCCGATACAGGGTATTAATGTATCACAAACATGTTGAAGCAGAGTCCTACCTAGGAGAATAAGAAATACTATGTGAAGACCTAAGCCTAATGAAGGAGCAGTCTACACAGGTGGGGAGTGTGGTGAAAAAAGAAGCTAAAGGGTGAGAAACAGAAAGATATGCCAAAGGTACCCAAGCTGCTGTAACCCCAAGACCGTATGGGCAAAAGCAGAGGCTTGTACTGCCGGAGCATGGAGGCTGTGATCATGCAGTGGGAGCCATTGCAGGGCTCTCAGCTTCAAGCTAAGACCAGGAGGAAAGATATGTGCGCTGGAAATACCACTGATGTTGAATTGTATCGGAAAAAGTACATTGGCTTCTCTTTTCCTCAATGCGTCCAATATCCTGCCTCCTAGTGACCAAAAATTAGTGGTCATGACTCAACACAGCAGATAAAAAAAACTGGTGACACCACGACGAAGCTGAAGGAGAGAGCAAGCAGCCATTTCGCCTGGTGGTTAAGATGCCTGGGTTTCATATTCAACTCTGACTCCTAACTCAGCTTCCTGCTAATGCAGCCTTGGAGGTCTGGACTGAGTTCCACCTTCTGGCGTGGGCTCCAGCTGAGCCCTGGCCATTACAGCATTTGGCGAGTGAACATCCAGTAGGTGCAAGTGTTACCTCACTTGTTCATTCATTCATTTTCTCTCTCAGAATCTTTCTCAAAACAGTTTTAAATTATAAATAAAAACCATAGTTAGGTGCTAAGACAAACAGCCTTGCTATTGCTAGTGCTATAGAAGCTTGTAAAAGAAAAAGTTTTGGCAGGGCCCAGCAGGCACGGCCTGAGGTGGAAGTTCAGAAGCTGTATTCACAGAACACTGGCCTGCGTAAGAGGAATCCCTGGAGGTGACTCAGCCTGGTGGCTCTCAGGCACCTGTGGTGGGTGGAAGGACCACCGCTTTCCCTCCATTTCTTCCAGCCAGACGCTGATGCTCTGAGGCCCCATGGATCTGCGATTTGCTTCCACCAGTTGATATCATGGGGCTTGTGAGGGTAACTTGGAACATACCTTTTCTCAAATTTAAGATTTTTTTTTTGGAAATGCAGATTTACAGAGAGAAGGAAATAATACAGCAAAAGATCTTTCATTTGCTGCTTCACTCCCCAAATGGCCACACTGGCCAGAGCTGTGGCAATCCAAAGCCAGGCGCCAGGAGCTTCCCTAAAACCTATCCAGGTGAATTGGGCTCTTCTTGCTATTTTCAGTACTCCCTTTTCTTACGTGAATGTGCAAAAATCTAATTTCTAGTAACCACTTGACCTGTGTGGTGCATTTCCATGGATATAGATACCATTTTCTGCTAAATGAAGGATTGAAGAAACCCAGAAATAGAGTAGTAGATCCTTCAGTATGACAGATGCTTTCCAATTTTTGCCTGGTTCAACCAAACTGAAGAATTTAATCGGTTCTTTAGTTTATAAAATACAATGTTTAATGGAGAGTGAGAATATGACATTCACCATGAGATTTGCAGACTTAAAATAGTTAAACTGTCAACTCTGTTCCTATACCACGTCCTTTGAATACCATTTCTAAATTACTACTTAAAGTGAGCCTCATTTTTAAATGCTCATCAACATATATATTAACCTGTTGTAATCATTATTCAGCTTCCTTCCATGCCAGAAAAATATGCATTTTACTTTTGAAGGTTATTTTTAAGTTTTATAATATATATTTTGATAAATTATATACTAGAAATGGTTCCAATGGTTTAACAGCTCTAAGTATGATCCAAAAAAACTTCTAAATAAATTATATGTTTAAAAGTTATAAATGTGTAATTATTTGAGTATTGCATTTTAAGTATAAAATGCTTCCAAACTAAAATATGTTGGACTAAGTTACTATGGAGGAGCAAAAAAACCAGGCATTTTAAAAAATGGCAGGGATTTAAAATTGTTTTAAAAAGCAATTATTGCTTTATAATTTAAGTCAATTATGGCATATATAAAATTGGTATGGTATTTATATTGCATCTGTCATATTTAAGGAGTGATACAGTTTTACTTAGTAATGCCAACATTTTCTATTGCACTAGAAACTTTTTATTTTACAGGAACAGCAAAATGCAATAAAGTTGAGATAATGACAACAGTGTGGAAAAAGCTCATGGGGAGAAGCATTTTGTAGAAGAGTGATTAAAATGTACACATGTCATTAATCTAATTGCCACAGTGATGGATACATGAACCTTTTACATTCATTACATCCTTGGAGATGAAGTAATGTTCAAAATTTCACATTGGTTAAGTGTTTCAGCCAGTCTTTGTGCCGTTTTCCTTTTCAGAATTGTACTACCTCTGTTCAGTATGTTTGTAAACATTATCCAATTATAGTCATTAATTGCTTATTTTCCTTACTGGCTAAAACTCAAAAAGCCACTTAATTTACTCACTTAATGTCAATTAACTGACTCATTTGTGATTTATTTATTGATAAATGCTGTTAGAACTGATGTGTAGGAATAAAGAACCTGCAACTGAAAAATTACTGGAAAATGACACAGGAAGTTAGCTTATGCATTCGAGTCTGCTTTGAAGGAAGAGACTTGTGAACTTCTTGAATACATAATATCAGCACTTAATAAAAATGGGAGAGATTTAATATTTGAATAATTCATTGACTGTCAACAACCTCATTCAACACAATATATTCTAGGCATTGGGCTAAGTACTACGAAGATGAATAAGATAAGCACCCTGACTATATAAATCTCATAGTTCAATAGTGGAAATCAGGATAGGGAATTACATGGAGATCCAATGTATTTTTAAAAGACTCAATCATACAGTTGTTCTAATTAAAAAGACATATTACAAGTAAGGACAAACCCCACTAGCACTGAATGAGGAACTGATAAATAACACAAAAATAGTTACAGAGCAAATGTAAAAAAAAGTGTTGCCCTGAATAAGAATCCTATAGAAGATGGAAGCAATTTGAATAATCTTTTTGTATCAAATAATTTTTGAAGAAGCATATTAAATTTTGATCTAGATTTTTGAATGTGAACAGTTTATGAACCACAAAGCATGTAAGAAAGAAAAACTGAATCAGATTTACTCTTTACCAACTTATTTTTTTTATCCACTAAATTCTGTTTTATTACCTGTCAGGATCACCTCTGTTGTATAATAACCACAATCAAAGTGCTCACCAACTTCAAATTCTTCAGCTTGACTGGACATATAATTACTACAAAAAATTTTTCTATTATAGAGGTCTCAAAAATGGTTGAGGCTGAATCAAAATTTCAAGTTTCCTCTCTTCTGGATAAAACCTTGTAATTTTTTCACTACGACCCAATTAAGTAATAGAAATGGAAATTTGGTTAGCTAGATTTTGCAAGAATCATACATTCTGTCTCCTCAAACTATAGCGAAATCTGAAGCATCAATGATTGTAGAGCAGATGTCAAAGCTATCGTGCACAATGGTAGACAGATGGACCAATGTTGTAGCATTGCCAGTTAAGCTGCCACCTGTAATACCAGTATCCTTTGTGGGCTGTGGTCCATGGCATAGCTGCTCCACTTTCAATCCAGCTCTTTACTGCTGTGCTTGGGAAGGCAGTGCGAAGATGGCTCAAGTACCTGGGTCAATGCCAGGCATGTGGATAACACAACTAAAGCTCTTAGCTCCTGGTTTTGACCTGGTCCTGCCCCAGTTCTCTGGCTATTTGGGGAGTGGACCAACACATGGAAGACATTTCTCTCTGTCTTTCCACTCTTTCTGTAACTCTACCTTTCAATAAACAAATCAATCTGAAAAAGAATGAAAGAGAAGACCAGTAAGAAGACCATCAGGACATACTGTAGTCAGATAGCAAAGAGTTTCAAATGACCGGTGATCTTCACATATGCCAAAGGGAGATAATCTAAAGGGTGACACAGAGATTTAAAGCATATCATTTCTGTCACCTCACCTCATTTTCTACCCCAATACGAGTGATATAATGAGGATTGGGTAATATAGCTCTGAGAATCCACCCAGAAAATATCATCTTTGGTCGAATTCATAAGATGTTTTCCATATTGGCTGTACTTCTTTATATGTTCATAACAGGGTCTGAGCACTCCCCTGACCCCCCATTCTCACCAGAATCACTAGCAATGGTTTTCTTTTTCTCTATAGAGAAATGTCATTTATTTATTTATTTATTTACTTATTTATTTAATGAACAGATTCACAGACAGTAGGAGAGACAGAAAGAAAGATCTTCCATCTGCTGGTTCACTCCTCAAATGGCTGTGACAGCTGGAGTGGAGCTGATCTGAATCCAGGAGCCTGGAGGTTCCTCTGGATATTCCATGCGGGTGCAGGGTCCCAAGGCTTTGGGCCATCCTCTACTGCTTCCTCAGACTACAAGCAGGGAGCTGGATCAGAAGCAGAAGCCTTAGAACATGAACCAGCACCCATAGGGGATGTCAGGGCTCGAAGGTGGAGGATAAGCCAGTTAAGCCATCATGCCTACCCCAAGTACTGTCATTCTGATGGGACAGGATACCTCATTGTGATTTGGATTTGGATTTCCCTGGAGATTGGTGCTGTGGAACACTGTTTTATTTTCATTTATCTCTTGGTCACATGTACGGTGTTATGTTAGGAGAAAAAAAGATAGGAAGAAAGATGCAAATATCCATGATCTTACTTACATGTGAAATCTAGACATGTTGATCTAATAGAAGTAGAGGGTAAACCAGTGATTGCCAGAGATGGACTAAATCACGATTGCAAGAGAGAAATTAAGTCCCAGTGTTCCATGGCACAGTGGGATGATACAATTAACAATAATGCATTGTGTTTCTGGATAGTTAAAAAAGATTATTTTAAAAGCATTTCCCATAAAAATGGTAAAAGTTTAAGGTAATGAATATGCTAATACTCCTGGTATAATCATCTTATAATGTATACATGAATAAAAGCATCACATTGCATCTCACACATACTGTGTCAATCAAAATATAAAACTAGTAAACTCAAGAGTATGAGATGCACTTGGAGCACTAAAACTCCATGGGAGTTTAATTTCCATGAAACTAGAGACCCAAAGCAGAGTGGGGGAAGCGGAACTTTTGGCAGTAAGATTGATTCAATCTTCAGAAGCACAGAAACATGAAAACCAATGAGAAGATAATCGTCTGGTGGATTTGTATTTCAGCTCACAAGATAAACAGATCAGGATTAATACTATCAATACCTAGAGTTGTGTAGAGAACATTTTCTCAGGTCTGTATATTTTTATTTGATAATGAATACTTACTATAATATGAACATTTCTATCCAATGGCATTTTCTTAGGTTCACATTGATCTTTGAGAAGTACACTGAAAATAACAAGGTTATTTTCAAGCATTACTTTTTAAAGTCTGAAAATGGACAGACTGAGAAAGAAGATCCTTTTTTCCTGTGTACGATTTTAATGTTCTTCATTTTTCAAAGAGTACCCTCAGGCAAAGTCTTGTATCTGTTACAGAGACATTAGGAGGAAAAAAATCTCAGCTCCCATTAGACATTTGCACATTTTAGAAAAGAATCTTTGCATTTCATTAGCATTATCAGCAAAAATGATGGCAGAGAAGATTTAGTAATTAATGCATATTAAATACATATTTTATTTCATTCTACACTTAGAGTCAAGAAAATTATACTAAATATCCCTGTTTTGTTGTTTTTCTTCTTTCAAGTATAATATGGTCAATGAATCATGATCTTTGAGCTAAGACCTTTTCACATGCCAGCTAACAAACCATAGGAAATAATGCTGATAAATTTCAGAATATAATTCTAATGCCTCACCTTCATCATTGCTACGATTTGAAGGTTTAATTATGAATAGCCTTCCTGCACCCTCCCTCCCCCACTAGAGTTTATGTACTTGGAGGCCTAGTCCCTAGTTCATTGCTGCTGCTGGGAGGTAGTGAAACCTAACAGGCACAGTCAGGAATCTTTGTATCTTTGGGTACATGCCCTTGACAGGTATGTCTCATGTAAGCAGTTATAAAGGTTTGAGCTTGGCAGTCCTCAGTTCTCTCTGCCCTGCCTAATAAATGCCATCACTAGCTTGTTCCCACATGTGCCCCCTCCCCCATACTATTGTCTATGCGTCCCAGCTAAGAACTAAACTAATAAGTCCACCTGCCCTTGAACCTCCAACATTTTGAGTTAACACTTTCTCTCATTTAGCTGCCTCAAACCTTTTGTTGTGGTAATAGCAAGCTCAATAATAAAGTCATGACTTACACTCCTATACTCAATGATTTCAGCTAAGATCATGCTATTAATTTACCATATCAAATTATGGATGTGTAAGATTCTCATAACAAAAAAATCATTCAGTGAAAATACGCATATTGGCAAAAGTTCTTAGCCATTTAGGAAAAGGAGACTTTATGAGATGGATGAGAAACAGGCAAACAAGAGAGGATTCCCCATGGAAAGACACTGAAGGCTGCTGTCACTCCTTCACTTTGTTTTACACTAAAAGACATAGTCAATAAGTTGAAACAAATGGAGTATTAGAATGTTTTGAAATTTAAGTGAAAAAGGCAGTATGTGCTTGTGTATGTGGTAGGGTAGAGGTCTTCTAGTTGTTAGTTCACAATAACTTAAATAATCTTTTCTTATTATTTGGAAATGACACAATAGAATTATCTGGGTTAGTTTGATTTGGTACAGAGAAATGTCATGGGTTGGGAGGCATATAATGGCCTGAAATGATTGCTTACATGTTTAGGGGATGAGCAATCAAGATACTGGCATATGTGCTGTCCGGTCGAAGCCCTGCTCCAGGTTGCACACCACATACTTCTCCCACATACTTCTCCCTGCGTTCTCCCCTGAACCTTAAATCAAGGAAAAGGCCAAGGCTCTAGACAAGCAAAAGGTCCAGGGCCAAACCAAGTTGCAGATCGAAGCCTGGGCCAGCTCAACTCCTCCCAAGGTGACCAGTGCCCCCTCAAGGCTCCGTAGTAACAGCTTTTGCCTGTGAAGCCAGGACAGAAGTAGTGTTGTGAGCCCTGGGCTGCTGTCAGATGGGGCCTCTGTCCTCCTGGACTGTTTGTATAATTAAACATCAGATTTTTGAAAGGAAAAAAAAATGACAAGAAAAGTTGTAGGACTTTCACAAGACATTAATAAGTTAATCATAAAATTTATATGTAATAACTATGTGAAATTTTTAAGAAAACAATGGTATGTGTTTAGTCGTTTACTCCATGCCTAACAAGATATACAAAGCATGGGGATTAATGAATTATGCTGTTGGCACTAACAAAAACAGACTAGTAACATGGAATAAAGCAGAACACCCAGCCTAGGTGCCAGGGTGGGTTAGGTGTGTTTGATTCTGAACCCCTTAAGCATCATAGTGGAAAGAGGCGAGACAATGAGATGCAGTGAAGAGGTGAGTCTGGGGCCTGGAGAAGTGGCTAGTGGTTAAAGTTCTCACCTTACATGCGTTGGGACCCTATATGGCCGCCGGTTCCTGGTGGCCCCACTTCCCATCTAGCTCCCTACTTGTGACCTGGGAAAGCAGCCCAGGACAGCCGGAAGCCTTGGAACCCTATACCCATGTGTAGACCCAGAAGAGGCTCCAAGCTCCTAGCTTCAGATCGATGCGGTTCCAGCTGTTGTGACTGCTTGAGGAGTGAATCATTGGATGAAAGATCTTTCTGTCTCTCTGTATATCTGACTTTCCAACAAAAATAAATCTTTAAAAAAAAAAAAGAGGTGAGTCTAATTACACTGGGTTATCTTGTAACTCTTTCTCCATATGTATTTATTTGTAAGGCACAGAAATGAAGAGAGCACCCCCCCCCCACTGGTTCATTCTCTAGATTCATCCCCCCTTATACTATAATGCCTGTGATAGTAGGGGTTGGACGAGCCTGCCAGCGGCTAGGTACCACAGCTAGGCCGTTCTTGAGGGTGGCAGGACTCCAACTACTTAATCCATCACCTCCTGCCTTATTGGGTATTCACTGGCAGGAAGTTTGGGTCAACCGTGGTGTGAGGGTTCAAGTCCAAACATTTCGTGTAGGATATAGTAGTCTTAACCCCAGATCACACACCCACCAATTATGTGGACTTGCAATTATAACATGAATTTTTTATACTATCTATTATTATTTGCCTGTTATTCCATTTAAACAGTATTAAAAAGGAAGGATATATGTAATAATAATCGTAACAAGAGATTTACTGGAGGAATTTTGATACTGAATTGTTTCAATATTTTATTGAAAAATTGTGTAGTCAGGAAGGGAATCAATCTCAAGAAACATTTTGCTTTTGTAATATGTAAGGTTATCATAGAAGAGTGTGTTAAAACATCTACAATCAAATATTAAATCACTATAGCTGTTGCTTCTGGAATTCATTTCCAATGATCAAAGTGCAACATAGAAGAACAAAGCTACAATTTAGGCTTACAAGGAAAGAACTGTTCTGTTTCAAGAAACTTAGATGGTCTTTTTAGTTGCTTAGCAGCACCGGGGCATCTGCTAATGTGGTATCAGAACCTGTGGTGCTCCATTCGTCTGTCCCGGGAGGCCATGTTTGTACAGACTACATGAAATTGACTATTCTCCACCCCAAAACACATCCTCATCTGCTTTGTTCCACTTATCAGTGCTAAAACAAAGGGGGTGGGGAGGGAACACCTTATTCATTTCAAGAACTGCTGGAGATAGAATTAATTAATTCCATTTAATTTTCTATGACTATGACCATATGATCTTTGAGAGTGACACTTGAGTGCTTTATGTAATTATAGAAAGACAAAATGCAAACTGCTTTGAAGAAGGAAGTAGAATTTACCTTTTGAAAGATCCAGTCCCATTCTTTTTATGTTCTGCTGAAGGAATGTCACTTTTTTCTCTAACTGCTTGGCTTTGCTATTCTCATTTGGAGTGAATATGGAAACTACACTTACTCTTTCATTCTTTGCTGAAATTCTGCCTGGGGAATTTCTACTAATTATAATGACAATTAAATGGAACTAAAAATATCACCGGTTAACCATTGATGATTTCCTCCCTGGAAATAAATGAAACTGCCAACATTGAAATAGTTTGAAAACACTTTCTTTCCTCCAGCTGTCATTAAACCCATGATAGTCATTAATATAAACCAGAATGGAGCATAACAGTTACAGGGATGCTTTAACTACACAGGAGCTAGACTTGAAAATATGGTTGGTAGGTTAGAACTCCATTTCTAGAAAGAACAGTCACATTCTTTGATCCTTTTCCTTCTAGCCAGCTATAATTTCAAACAAGAAGTTCTCTTTTCTTGGTTTTCCATTATTTAGGGAATAAAGCCAGGTAGAACAGAGTGCAGACATTTTCTGATTGCTTTTTGGCTTTTCCATTAAGCCTCTTAGCACAGATCAGATATATAACAGGATACAGAATAATTTTTTCTTCTTGCTCCAGGATTATCTGGATGCCTTAGATCAAGCAAAAACAAAACAAACAACACCGCAACAATGAAAAGCCAAGAAACAGTATTACACAAACTATTGATAACCGATAAAAATTGAGACCAAGTACATTTTATCAGTCTGTCACTAAGAACTAAAGGAACCCTTTCATCTCCACTACATCTCTCTTAACTTTACAAGAAAACTAAAGGAAGTGGAAAGGATAGTCATCAAGTTCACAGACCTACAGGGTTCTTGATAAATAGTTTAGCTAAATTCAATAGTCTGAAACAAAGAGAGTGCTTCCTTCCATATTCAAGACAGTCGAAGAATGCCTGAAATAGGGTCACATTTAGTTAGCCTCTTGGTTAGGATGTCTACACACACATTAGAGACACTGTGGATTTCAGCATCCAGCTCCAATTTTTGACTCCAGTTTCCCGACAGCGTTAATCCAAGTAGGCAGTAGTGATAGCTCAGGTGATTGGATTCCAGTCAGCCATGAGGAAATTCACATTGACTTCCTGGATTCTGGCTTCAGCCTCACTGCTGTAGGCATTCAGGGAGTGAACCAGCAGATGGGAGTTGTTTCTGTATCTCTCAAATAAATCACTAAGAAAATCATAAATGCCCGAAAGAAGAAGTCAATTCAGTCTCTACCTGGGTGTCTGCTTAGACATCCAAAAGCTGTACGTGTTTCAGTGTAGGGGGAAGGAGGGCAGTCAGCTAGAGAGAGATGATGAGAAAGGCACTTACACCCTGTAATGTGGCATAGAAAAGATTTACTAGTTTTTCCTTTACAAGT
Source organism: Ochotona princeps (assembly GCF_030435755.1). Lineage (NCBI taxonomy): Eukaryota > Metazoa > Chordata > Mammalia > Lagomorpha > Ochotonidae > Ochotona > Ochotona princeps. The sequence continues at coordinate 14,814,139 of NC_080851.1, forward strand.
CAAATGAGGGCTGTAAAGCTGCATGTGCCTTTCTGTGGCTATTCCACCCAGCATGCTTTCTGCTGGTATATGGCTCTAAGCAGGGTCATATGCCTTGAGAGCAGGAAATGTGGGAGGAACCAGCTTGTCCTTAGAACAAAGAGAATTCAAAGGTTCTACAGCCCCCAAAGAGCATGCAGGCGTTGTTCTGAGAGGCACTCTTGGGACACTGGCCGAAAAGAGAACAAGAGACTTGAATAGGGCACCTCCAGGCACTCCTCTTCGGCACAAACTGATTGGGATGATACTCTGCCGACTCTACCTTCAGACCAGAGATGGTCTCACCAAGAAACTATTGAACTTACCAGGACAATAAGATGCTGGGCTGTATGCTTGGTAAATACCTCCAATGAAAGAATGTCAACTGGATTTGAACTATGGAAATGCAACAAGGTGGAGCAATCCACCGTGGGAGGAGGGTTTGGGGAGGGGCGGGGGGAATCCCAGTGCATAAAAAAAATGTATCACATAATGCAATGTAATCAAAAAAAAAGGAAATGCAATAAAAATATATGTTTAAAAAAATCTTGGCTGAAATTAGTTTTAAGCAGCAGCAGCAGCTACAGGAAAGCAGTCGGCCCGCCTCCTTTTTGCTGAAACCAGGAGATACTTTTACAAAAACAAAAGTTCCCTTGATCCATTTTCTCTACCAGGGAGGACAAAGGTTAACCACTAAACACAACTTTATCGACAGATGGCACCAGAGCGACCTGCGTCAAGGAGCTCTTACTAACTAGCCTTTAGCTGCCAATTATTTCTCCTCCTACAATCTGCTGCTCCTAGACTCCAGGACCCTTGCCTCAGTTGTGTCACTTCTCTAGAAACTCACTGTTCTTGGTTGACAGGAGGCTCTGCAAGATGGAATTCAAAGCCAACTCAGAATTATCTACTTCCTGCATTTCATACACATATATGTGTATATATGAAATAGATGTTAATAACCATCTGCTTGTTTCGTTCATCTGTCTTTTGTTACATGTGTCCACTTCAACTAAGAATTAATGAAGATTAAAGGAAAATGATGTTTCTCTCTTACAAGGGCAACTGTATGTGATGAGAATTAAGGACAAGAAATGCTGCCACCCCATGGAGAAACGAGTACAACCGTGACCACTTGAAAGAACATTATGTTTTCCCCTCCTCTTTGCCATGTCATCTCTACCTACGAGGTCAGGCTTAGAAATAGGGCTAAAGGGATCCATAGTTTGTTACTGATAAACAGATGAATCTGAAATCAGGATGACAAATTTAAGTCATAACACACACATACACACACACACACACTCCAATGACTATATCTGTCCAGGATAATTAAGGTACAGTCTGATGAAAGTGATGGCTATGGAAAAATAACTATTTTGTTTATATTTCACTGACGTAAACCTTAAACTACTTCCAGATACCAAATATGGACAAGATCAAGACAAATATCTCAGCATTTTTCTTCTTGTCACCACGAAGTAGGGAACATTAAAATAATGTAATATTTTTCACTGCAACTCAACTAGTCTAAATGCAGCCTACTTAAAGAAAAATTTCTAATTAAAGTAGCTTGACAGTTATTTCAAAGGTGGAAAGGACAAAAACCAAGAGAAAAAGCCAACACAGGCGCAACAACAAAACAAATAAAAAGAATCAGCTGTCTTTCCCAACATCCTTTGCATAGCTACCTTTCTACTCTCATTTTGATAGCAATTTAGTGTTTAGCATGTTGGTTACAGTGGCTAAGTGTTAATTGGCTATTTGGCATGTTATGCCAAGATGAGCGTGATTAATTAAAAGAGGAAGCACTATCCTTTGAGCAACATGACTGGGGCACTGATGTTGATGCCTCGGGTTCAGTAGGTAATGAGACTTGTAGCTTCAGGCCAACGGATGCTGTGGGCTCTCCATTTCTGGTATGGGACTGAATTAAGTATTAGCTCTGTAGTGGACCCCTGCTTATCAGCAACCTTGCTATTACTCAACCGACCCTGATGTGCATAAGCAATATTTTCATCCTCTTCCCAAGAGATTTATCTGGCTGTTGAAGTAGAAAATGAATATTTTACAGTTCACTTGTCTGATCAATTACCTACAAGCTGCTGCAGTATTTTATAGTCAGTGGGAGAGCTGTGTAGGTGACGATAGAGAAATCTGAAGGGAATCTCTTAGCCAACTACACAAAGGGGAATAAACTGTGAATGAGCCATCAGTACTTTATTCATATGGGCCTAGCCAGGAATTGCAGAGTAACCAATTAATGCACTTAAATGATAATCAGTAGAATGTGAATTCTAGACGTGAGGAGGCTTCAGGGTTTTGACTGGAGGATAATGAAGCACGGAACAGTTCAGAGCCAACCTTTTTCAAGACGACACCTCCCTTAGTCCTCCCATTTTTGTCCTCAGTAATTGGATGAAAACCTCTTTGTTAGTGACACTTTGGAGTTTAAAAAAAAAAAACAGCAAAATGTGCTTTACTGAAGAAATGTTTTATTCCTGGTTTTATAACGGAGTACATGTCCATTGTCAACGTCCCTAGAAACTTATTTTTAAATGACTATCTTGATTTGTATGTTATCTATATTTAATTCTACTTTACATGATCTTGACAGAACCATTTAAAATGGCCTTAAAAGAATTACTTTTGTCCCCAGTAGAAACAGTCTGGGATTATCAGGGATATTGACATTTCTTTAATCCTGCATATTCTGGAAGTGTCCACCCCACCTTATTTCAAAATTTATAAACAATGTGATTGGACTAATATTCTATAACATTTTTCTAGCTCTCAAATATGAGAAATGATAAATGATACAGTATCAGGGATCTGCCATATTCTGACAAAGTCTACCATTACCGACAAAATATAAATTTGGTTTTGAAAGAGAGACAGAATATATATTGCCCTGTACCTTCCACATTAAAAACAGATTTCACTTTGTATACCAGAGATCAATTAAGTTGACTGTTGATACAAAGTATTTTCAGTAAATAAATGAAAAAAGGATCTTTAAGGAAAAAAATTAAGAATTTACTCAAGTATATATAGGTGCAAAATTATTTTAATTTTTACATTTTCATAAGGAAATTTTACACTAACAAAATATTAATTTATAACTTAAAACTGAAAAAAGAACACTGCACACATACACATATGCCCTTATACAAACCCACAGCCAGGTTTCACATCTTTATTTTCTCATCCTATCCCAACTTCCTTATGGTTTGTTTTTACAACTAGCCTAGCCATGGTATGTCAAAATAAATCTGTATCAAGGAGTAGACAACTTACGTTCTCTTTAATGTACCAAAAGAAATTTTGGATTAGATGCTTCTATTTCAAAATATCTTATTTTTCTAATTTTACTACAAAAATTTATTTGAATATGAAAACCCACTATGAACAATCATTAATGCCTAAGAATAATCTGTTCTGGTTTCCCTATGGCTAAATACCCAGAGAGATGTGGTTGGTAGTTCACAGTCAAGTACCTCATGATTCAACGAGTGACTACTTCAGAAACTACCTCCTAGAAATTTAGACGACAGAAATTTTTTTTGTTAAGGAGCAGGCAGGTAAGAATTAGGAGTTTTGTTTCTAGAGTTGAGAAAAGATGTTAACAAATTATCTCAGGCAGGAAGAGAAAACAAAAATGAAATAATGAGAACAGAGAAGAACTGCAGAGAGAAACCCTAAGCCCTATGACATATGGTGAACTACAGGGAAGCTAGAAGCCAATGAGAAGGCAAGAAGGCTAGAAGGCAACAGCTATTGTATTGTGTATCTTGGAATAAGAAACACCTGTGAATTCCCATGTCAAATGTCTACACCCCAGTAGACATAGGACCACAAAGAACTCACAGAATCTAAAAGGCAAAAGTGAAATATTTAGGTAACCAGTGACAATCCAAAGACAACATGTGAGAGGAAGCAATTCTATTATTGGATATTGCCTAAGTCCCCTGGGAACCTTGCACAATTCTGGAAATTCAGGAAATGCTCCTCTAATAACTAGTGAAGTTAGCTCAACTTTAACAAGCAAAAATTGTTAAGATTAAATACTTACATATTTGGGGACGTGCGAGTCTATAGGTTGGGATTCTTAAGTGCCACATTCACAGTTCAAATAAATGAGAGTACACGCATTGCTCTTTCCATTTGCCTATTTTACATTATACATGCAGGTGAAGGTGACGAGGATAGAGTGACACTTACTGCTTAGAAACCAGGGGACTTCTTTTGTTAGTGTGTAGATCAATTTAACACGGAGAAAAGGATGTTGGCCCTGGCAGTGTAAGAGCACTGGGGTCAACAGCTGATGAGACGGCCAACAGGAATCTGCTGCCAGAATGTGTTCAAGGCAGGCTCACATGTGGGGAAGAAACTATGCAAGCCATTATCTTTCAAAATTGGTTTTGGGAAATGTCACAGAATTGTCAAGAGTAGTAATGATCTTATTAAACAACAGACTTTCCCAGGAATGTTTCCAACATTCTAGCACTAGAGAGGATGTAAGAATAGATCAAAATAATCAAGATAACCTTTTTGGATGAAAATAATTTGATATCTTGAAAACGTATCAATGCTCCCAAATAGATTCATACAGTGTGTTAAGAATGGGTTCTATACTTTTGTTTTCAAATGAGATGAAAGGCTCCAATGGGAACGAGGGCTGGGTCATTAAAACTGTACTACAGAAGAATGCGAATCACTGCTAAATGGCTTTGGATTCAATGTGATAAACAGAAGGAATACCAAGTGTTTGAAAAGTTAAGTGAATATCTGAGACAAATGCTGGCAATGCAAATGAAAGTTAATTTAAAAAGTACCAACATTTGTAACAGAATTTGTAACAATTTTAAGATATTTTAGGGACCAGTGTGGTAGGCTAGTGGCTAAACTGTGCCTTGCACACACCAAGATCCTCTATGAGTGTGGGCTCATACCCCTGCTGCTCCACTTCCCTTCCAGCTTCCCCACTTGTGGCCTGGGAAAACAACTGAGGATAGCTCAAAGGCTTGGGACCCTGCAACCACGTGAGAAACCTGGAAGAAGTTCCTGGCTCCTGGCTGTGGGTTGGCTCAGCTCCGGCCATTGCAGCTACTTACAAATCTGACTTTCCAATAATAAATAAGTAAATATTTAAATATATATATATATTTTCTAAATTTTCCCAAGAAATAAAGTTCAACACTAGCATTCTAAATGCTCCACCAGTCCTAGCATGTAACTGTAGATAGCAATTGCTGTCAATTGAATCGTGACCAAAAAATCCCCACAAGATTGTACTGCATTTTCAATAAAAGGAATCATATAGATAGAAATGTAGGACAATATCAGTTCAATCTATATTTACATTTTTCCGTATACAACTATCCAAAATAAAAATTTGAGATCAGTGGATACTTGTCCTTGGGCCCAGCACAGTGGCCTAAGCTTTAGCATGCCAGAAATACCATACAGGTACCAGCTCTAATCCCAGCAGCCCCACTTCCCATCCAGCTCCCTGCTTGTGACCTAGAAAGGCAGTCAAGGATGGCCCAAAGCCTTGGGACCCTGCACCTAGGTGGGAGACCCAGAAGAGCTTCTGGCTCCTGGCTTTGGATCAACACAGCTCTGGCCATTGCAGTCACTTGGGGAGTGAATCATCAGACGGAAGATTTTCTTCTCTGTCTCGCTTCCTCTCTCAATATATCTGATTTTGCAATAAAAAAATAAATCTTTAAAAAATATATACTTGTCCCTGAAAATTCCTTTCACAATTATACACTAATGTTATAAAACTGAACCTAATTAACATATGCCATGAATGTAAAGAGTCTGTATGTAAGCTTGTGTTGTCAGTAAGGGTTTCTGCTAAAATACTTTGCAAATGATTAGGCTCATTTTTATTCTATCAGCCTGTTTTTACAATTTTATTTGTTTAGAAATCCTGATCAGTTATTCTTGAGAAAAAATTTACACCAGCACTGCATTTCTGGTATTCACAATCTGGTAAGGGGCACTATACCAAAAAATTAAAGTTACTGATGTGAAATTACTACTGTTTTAAGTGCTGTGAAGAAATGACAAAAATGCTGTGGAGAGTCTAACAGTTTCTATTTGTTTATCTTTAAATAAGAGTGCCATGGCAGGTTTATTGGAGGAAGCAGGTGTGAGATAGTAACTAGCCTAGGCAAAAGAAAAACCCTGGAAGAGTAACAGATAAGCACAGTAGGCAAAGCCCTGAGCAATGGGACAGGACCAGAGGACCAGAGGCTCCTGCTGATTGGAGAAGCTGCCAGGGTTCAAATTCTGGGGCTGAATCCTCATCCCAGGACCCATGGAACCATGGACATCATTTCAGTGGACAGTGATGGGATCAGGTATGGCCTTCAAGGAAATCACTCTGTCTTTATAAGGAGAGTAAGTGAGAAGGAAAGAAGGAAAGTTGAAGGAAAACCAAAGTTGAAGCCTCGTGGAGTTTCCCAAAGGAGAGTAAACAGCAGGCAAGGCATTCAAGGTTTCAAAGAACCTAGTGGACAGATTTGAAAATTCAGTTTCAAGCAACAAATTTTTAGAAAAATATTTTTCAATGGTATAAAGCATTCTCAGAGTTTATTTGTGTTTTGGCTTTTCAACTTAACATTATGGATTGTTACCCTACACACACTTTAGGCTTGGTTTACTCTTGTGTAAAATACAGTGTTAATTTCTATTGCCATCTACAGATCTATTCACACTGCCTGAAGAGTTCTTAAAGAGATTCACTTAAAGATCCGCTCACTCATAACATCCTACTAAATGAAATCATCTTCTCTTTAGTCTGTCTTCAGCGACATACTGTGGCAGATCTGACGTACATGAAAACAACTAGAACGAAATATGAGTTGTTGGTAATAAGTAAAGACCTTTTTAAGTAATGATATGAAGACTGGATTTGGCTTTGACCTTCACTTTAGAAGTTTCTTTGACCTGGTCTACTCTCTTCTTTTTGCCCCCATCTCTTATGTTGCCTTAATTTAGAAATATAGAACCACTCAGTTCCAGCAGCCTACCAGGGCAAAGCATCCCCTTGAAAACACCAAAACTTACTCACTGTACTCTAGAGACCTTTGACGAGTTTAGAATCCTTACTATTCACTGACAGCTTTGAAGATGGTGACGCTAACATAGTTATGGCCTACTCTATACACTGCTGCTTTCCCTGGTAAGCACACAACTGTGCTTACTCTGCTATGTTCGCCTTTACAATAATTATAACGCTGACCATGGAAAATGAGAAAAACAACCCTTGGTGATAGGCATGGTATCATTTTTCCTTACTGGATATTGCAGACACTACAAGAAAACAAAGCTAGAAACAGTTTAGTACCTTCTAAAATGTTCTTTTCTTTCTAATTTCTTAACTCACTTCTCTCCTTGGATGATCCTTGCAAATGTAAAAAGGATAATAATAATGAACATTGGTGGCATACAGGACAATTTAGTTTTTAATTTTATCCTCAGCTCTCCAAATCTTTAAGACAACATTTAACAATTTTCTAAAATATTTATAATCCCATTTTAGTATCACTACATACCATACTATACGGCATTATATATCACTATTGACCATTATATATTCTCTTACGAAGTAATGAAAATCAGATGAATATTCTAGTTAATTCTTTCTGGTATAAAAGGATTCAGCCTCTATCAAACAGTAGCTGCTGTTAGCTTATTTTACAGTTAAAGTTTTTATTCCATGAATTTTCTTTTTTACTATTTTTGACAAATATTTGCCTTCCCCAAAATAAATGTGAATTAATTTACACAGCTGTATACAGATGCTGTTTCTAAGCTCTTTCCACAGAAGCATCAGGCAAAGAGTCAATTTCTTTTCATTGAATGTCATGTGGTTATCCTTGAACTTTCCATTTCCTTTGAAAGAAGCCAGATATTATGAAGTTATTGCTTCTGCTTCCTTCATGAACTTCCACTGACAGTCAAACAAGATAATGAAAGAGCTATAATACATGTAAAGTGCTCTGCTATCATTTCATCAGTCGGTCTCATAACTAAAGTGCGCATACTCGTGGGTTCCATCACGGCATCAGAAAGATGCGTATTAGTTCCTAATGTGTGTTACCTCATTTAGTGATCAGTGTCAACTGAAAACACCCTTTTAAGATTTATTTATTTTTATTGCAAAGTCAGATATACAGAAAGGATGAGAGACAGAGAGGAAGATCTTCTGTCCCATGACTTACTCCCCAAGTGAGCGCAACAGCTGGAGCTGAGCTGACCTGAAGCCAGGAGACTTCTGGGTCTCCCACGTGGGTACAGGGTTCCAAGACTTTTGGGCCATCCTCTACTTCTTTTATAGGCCATGAGCAGGGAGCTGGAGGGGAAGGGGACTGCCGAGATTAGAACTGATGCTCAGATGGGATCCTGGCAAGCTGAAGGTGAGGACTTTAGCTTCTAGGCTACTGCAGCAGGCCCTGAAAACACCCCTTTTCCAATCAAGGCAACACTCACACAGGTTCCAGAGAATCAAGGAACGTAAGTTACCTTTCTGTCATTTTTCAGCCTATCACAACTGTTCACGGGTAATCCCTTGAATCAATTATAACACCTTCAAGGATGAAGAATCAGATAATACATAGAAGCATTCACCTGCATGGCATGGTCCTGGAACAACGATCAGTTTCCAGCCTAAGAACTAAAAAGTCCTTGGAATGCTTTATGAAGTTCGTTACTGGCAAAATCATTGTCTTTCAATCAAGGGACACAAAAAGTATAGTAACTACTATGTGGATGTCTCAGAAATAGCTTTCTTGTTACAACAAAAAAGACTGGGACAGAATGGGCAGAATAAGGGAAATCAGGCTCTGAATTCCTTATGCACTGTCTGAAGTATTAGATTTACAAATCTGTTTCTGATTAATCTAAAGTCCTAAATCAGGCAGTCTTCATGTAAAATACAAGATCAACAGCCCTTTCAATACTGTTTTTATTACATTTGTTACTTTTCAGGGGGATTTGATATTTTTCTTTTTTCTTTTTTTTTTTTATTATTTAACTTCATTAATTACATTGTATTATATGACACAGTTACATAGATACTTGGGTTCTCCCACCCCTCCCCAAACCCTCCCACCATGGTGGATTCCTCCACCTTGTTGCATAACCACAGCTCAAGTTCAGTTGAGATTCCCCCATTGCAAGCATACACCAAACATAGAGTCCAGCATCTTATTGTCCAGTCAAGTTCAACGTCTTCTTAGGTATACCCTCTCTGGTCTGAAGACAGAGCTAGCAGAGTATTATCCCAGTCAATTGAAAGCTCCATCGTTATTAATTTCCTCACTGATTCATAGGTCACACAATAGCACCACTGGCTTTAGGAAGGTTTTGATTTTTCATTTCTTAAGCGATACATTGGCCATTCAGTAGCATGTTATTTAACTTCAAGGCATTGTAAATTTTCTATTTTTCTCTCTGTGGTTGATTTTGTTTTATGGCTTTTCATTTAAGGGAATGCATAATAACTGTGAAATAGAGACTATCACATCCAGATGTGAAGATACAATGCAGTATGCATCTCTACTTCTAAATCAAAGATGGACTCCCAATGAAATGGTTAAAAATATCTTGACAATGGGATGCTGGACTCTAACATTGTCTGTACCCACAATGTCAGGATAGACTTAAACAGCAGGATGATGGACTTGTGACTGCTTATTATGGAGTACAGTATTATAATAATATATGATGATTTCTCCTATATTATAGACTTGGGTGGGGGGAGGAGAAGGGAAATCCCAAAGCCAATGGAATTGTATTATAAGATAATAAAGTAATAAAATAAGTATAACAAAGTTTAAAAAAAAAAAGTCCTAGAGGGTTGGGTGTTTCATAGTAAAGATGTATTTTGAAGGCAGTATCCCATGTTGATTTCTTTTCTTTTTTTTTTTTTAAAGATTTTATTATGATTATTGGAAAGCCAGATATACAGAGAGGAGGAGAGACAGAGGAAGATCCTCCATCCGATGTTTCACTCCCCAAGTGAGCCGCAACGGGCTAGTGCACGCCAATCCGATGCTGGGAACCTGGAACCTCTTCCAGGTCTCCCACACGGGTGCAGGGTTCCAATGCATTGGGTCGTCCTCAACCGCTTTCCCAGGCCACAAGCAGGGAGCTGGATGGGAAGTGGCGCTGCCGCGATCAGAACCGGCGCCCAATATGGGATCCCGGGGTGCTCAAGGCGAGGACTTTAGCTGCCAGGCCACGCCGCAGGGCCCCATATTAATTTCTTTTCAACCAACACATTAAAAAATCTTAAATGCCTAACATTAGGGATCTAACGTGAAATTCATTAACATTCTGCTCTTAAATGTCTTACTGACAAAGAGAAACAAAACTCATCAACCAAAAACAAAAAACCCAAAATGTAACCAAAGCAGGGAAATGCTTGTAACAATAAGTATGGATCCCAGCATTGGCAGCTGAAAAGAGAATTTGATTTTTTTCATTCTTAGCGGATGATGAAGTATAGATACTGAACACTTACGAACGATTGAAAACCTGTCATCACTGACTAGAACTTCAAGAGATGGGTAAAGAGCTTCCCGGCAGCGCACACTCGGGAGGCAGCAGGCCACAGTTCAAGCCATTGGGTCCCTGCCAAGCGCAGTGGGATCTGGTTCCAGCTCCTGGCTTCCATCTGGCCCAGATCCTGCTGCGGCAGGCCAGTGGGAGTGAACCAACCAAAGGAAGATCTCCAACTACTGACCTGTCCCTCTGCTGCTTTCAAATAAGTGAGGAGAAAAATTGAACAGATAGAAATAATGATGAGAACCATTGATAAAACATTCCCCAGGACAATGAGATTCTTACATATTTGGACAAGCCATGAGTGAGAAATTGTTTTCAAATATGAATGGTTAATCTCTTCCAGGGAACTATGCACCGACCCATGGTTACTTTCTCCAATGTACAATCAATCTAATGTTTTTCTGTGAAAGCACTGATTAGTGAGAGAGGCTATTTTTTTCCTACACGGTTCCTTTATAAAAGATCAGCTATGATAATATATCTCATTGGAATTCAAGGGTAAATAGAAGTGTTGAGCAAATTACAGTTCTCTACAATTACTGAATTCCTAAATGGTTTCTCATATGTTTATACCTATGCTGGCAAAGCAATATTAATTTTAATCTAAGTCACTTAAAAGTAAATTAGCAACCTTTCTCATCCCACTCACCATTCACCAGCAGTTCCTTTCTTTAGTCCAAATCTGTTTAGCATTTTGATTGAGTTAAAGGTAAAATTATAACCACTGGGCAGATTTTAAATTTGCATATGAGTTAATTTCTTTGAAATTTTAACTCAAAAGTTCATAAAATCCTAACCCTAATTTGGAAAAACTTAACCAAGATTGCAATGTTTGCCTTTCATTGTCATCCACATTGGTTATATAAATCTATGATTACTAGAGAAAAGAACTGATAATTACTCATAGAAAAGAAAACTTATTTTTGTAATTTGTGCTTTAAAAATACTATGCTGCAGACTGTTTAAATTATGTATCTATAGTCAAGAAACAACTGAATATGGTATAGAATATGTGCCTCCAGGTTTTCTTGCAGGTGCTATAACATACTTCATCCCGAGCACCACTACGATCATCACCATTTTCTTGTGCCCAATCAGTGGTATTCTGCTTATTCCAGAGTTCAGTGCTGTAAACACCAGGGAGCTGAGTTGTGGCGAGCAAGGTTATATACCACCACCACCACTGTCAGAGTGACAATTTGAGTACTCTTTGTTTTGCTTCCAATCCATTTTCCTGCTATTGCATCTGAGAGAGCATCAAATGTTGCCCAACTGTCGGGTCTCTACCCTCCTCGTGGGAGACCACAGTAGAGTTCTACCTCCTGGCTTCAGCTAGGCTCAGCTCTACCTGCTGCCAGCATTTGGAGAATGAACTAGCGGACTGAATTCATTTCATCTTTTTCTGTCTCCCTCTTCTACCACCCTACCTTTCATGTAAGTAAGAATATATTTTCAAAAACTGTAGCCACCTGTCATTTCTTATTTTTCCATGTTCTTTATCATGTCTTGATATTCATCGCTTTTTAAATTGTATTTTATTTATATGTTATTTCCATTAGTTACTCCCTTACCCTCAGAAATGGGGAATGAATCAGACAGATTTTTCTTCTGTCTCTCTTCCACTCTGTATATCTGCCTTTCCAATAAAAATAAATAAATCATAAAAAAACTTATCTCCCTAATCTGAAGTAGTTGGAAAGTTCTCTTAGGTATCACTTAGTCTCAAAGACTTGTCTCAGACTTTGTCATTGGATTGTACCCATGCAAACATTGATATTTAGTTTTTCACAGAGTAACTGATTCCACTTTAATCTGGACTTTCATAAGCAAATCATCCAACTAATCAGATTGAAAAGATTTTCAAGGGTTAATAAAGTGGCTGTTAGGGGAATTTGTGTGTGTCCCTCTCAAGGCCAGTTTCATGAGCATGCATCTTGTACAGTCCCACTAATCTCTATGCTCTGAATGATGTCATAGTTGGTTAATGTTTCATGATCTAGTTTTTAAAATTCTTGATAACTTTTTAACAAGAAATTTGGGGGTTTTATTTTGCACTGGACACTGCAAATTGTGCAACCTGTTACACTCATGTTTCTCTCAAGCAGGGATTGTAGATTATAGACAGGTAACCCAAGAGTGTGCATCAAGAGCAAGCACATGTTATGATACAGCCACATTATGAAGTGTGTATTTATATTAAATTATGTCACTTCAGATATCACTACGTTTGAAACCTATATCAATCCACAACATTTTGGGATAAATCCCAGTTGGAATTCATTTAAAGGATTTGAGCTCCTACACTGGAAAATAAATTAATTACTGTTTCGATAACTAATAACTGTAAAATATCTGAAGACTTGTGAATCATACTTCCTAAAGCTCTTTATTCCTTATAGAGAACCATATGCACCAAGCCTCTCCTCACAATGACAAAAACATTGAAAAAAATCTAAAGAAAATAACTGATAGCTCCAACAAGTAATTTACCCGTAACTGTTCTGAAGACAAATCAAAGAGGGCAAGGAAATCTTGTTTTTACAGGAAGAGAGTACTTTCATCTGCTGGTTCGAGCTAGGTATCCGGATATGGGCATGTCCATCTCTTAACATTTCATTACAATGTTCAATACTTAGTTACTCTGGTATTGTGGCTACACTATGACATTCCAATAAACATAGGCAAACGGGCTGATATCACGGCAGTGTTCCCTTCTCCTGACACATACATATGACTACAAATTTTGAGTTCTCCTCTTTTGTTCTTGGAAATACATAACCTGTAATGGTGAAGGACAGTTGCTTTGCTGTGCTGTGGAACACCTCCAATGCTATCCTATCCTTTAGTCTGGATTTGGTACTCACTGCCCAGCCACCCTTCATCACTCCTCATACCCACGAAGCAGCTAGTTATCACTATTCTATAAGTGAATACCTCAGTTCCTGAAATCACAATCTACAAAAGTAACACTAGGTAAGTGGTGTGAAGGGACAACTAACAGAATGGGACAAAGAATTACACAAGGTATTCATATGATAAGGGGTCAACATTCAGAACCTACATGGAACACAAAAAATCTACAAGAAAATGGAGTAAAGCTTTGAGTAGACATTTACTGAGAGTGAATGGATATTATAGAATCTTCTATCCATGAACTCCTCTCCCTCTCCACTATTAGTTACCTAGGTAATGTCTCAGTACTCAGCATATGAATCTTTTACATTTTCTTTCATTCATTACTATTTATAATTTGATGCTATCTTAGGTGGAATTGTTTTGGAACGATCACTCCTAGTGTATAGAAATCCAATTGACTTTTGTATATTTGTCTTATATCCAGCAATCTTGCTGAATCTATTAATTCTATCAGCTATTTTATGTATACTAATAGATTTCCTACAAATATGAGTTGCCTCCTCTACGTAAAGACGATTTCAGCTTTTGATTTTCTTTTTTAAATGCTCTTTTCAAAGGATTCATTTATGTCATAGAGTTAGAGAAAGAAAGAGACCAAAGAGATCTTCTGTTGCTTCATTCACCCAGTGACTGCAAGTGACAGGGCTGCTCCAGGCCAGTCAGGAGCTTGGAACTTCCTCTCTGTCTCCCAGCTGAGCAGCAGGAGCTCAAGCACTTGGACCATCTTCCACTACTTTTCCCAGGCCGACAGCAAGGAGCTGGAGCAGAAGCTGCGCAGCCACATCATCTTACCCTTCACTGTCTTCTGAGAACTCTAGTTAAACATCCTCAAGTACTTTCAGCGCTCACTTACGTTGATCATGTGTTTATTTTATTTCCCTTCTCTTCTATCTGGACAGTTGTAGTTGCTGTGTTTCAACCTAATAATTTTTCTTTCTGAGAAAATTTACCCTACTGTTATTCCATGCAGTTTAGTGATTAACATAGATGCTTCCGTGAACTTTATTTTTAAACTCATATGTGGTAGTTCCTCTCTTTAGACATTCCTGAGGTTATTTTTTTTCTCATGTACCTAGTGAATACTTGGAAGACATTGGATATGATAACCATTTAATGTCCTCATTTACCATCCTAACATGTGAAAAATCTTTGTTTAATTTGAATTAACGTTTTTCATGTAATATAGATCACATCTTCCTGCTTATTGGCATTCCTTCATTTTTGTTGGATGCCACCCACACAATATGAATTTCAGCTTGCTGGGTGCCAGATACTTTTATGTTACAAAAAATATTTTTAGGTATTATTCTTAGATACTGGAAGATTATCTGGAAACAGCTTCTCCAAGGATTTTTGCATTTTATGTTGTATTTAAGTGTGGATGAATCAGTACTTTGCTGAAACTAAACTGCTACTCGCTCTATTAAGTGCCCTGTCAACCTCAAGGTTTTCTGGTCTGGTATGAGAAAGAACAGTTTGTATTCTAGGTCCAGTGTGGATCTGGGGGCACTAGTACTCAATATGTTCAGAAAGTAACTGTGAGGAGTAGTTTTGTCATAAGAACATGCTAAATATTCAGCTGAGTGTTCGGATAGAATTCTCATCTCCTGAGGACTCTTTCTTGATGCTATCTCCCAGCTGTTTCTAGTTTCCAATAGCTGCTTTCTTGTCAGCAGAACTTCAGATCATGATCCTGAATTCTGTGAATCTGTCTCTGGAAAAACTTCCGAGAGAAAATATGAAGTCCCCACTGGGTCAAATTTAAAATTGGATAACAAATATGATTTTTGGATCCCATAATTTTAACAGTGCCTACAATGACTCAAGATACTATAATTACTCATTTTCCTTATTAATATGAAACTTCAAGATTCTCTACTAGGTTAAAATTTTAAACTCTGTGTTTTAAGAGTGTATGTGAAGAAAGATTATGTGAATGCATGCCTTCAATTTAAAAAGTTTTTTCACAGGAAAGAAGGGGTGAAAGGGGAGAGAGAGCAAGAGGGCAGAGAAATATTCTGGACCCACTGGTTATTTTTTAAATGCCCACAAACTCCATCTGAGTTCCCCAAGTGGGAGGCAAGGGCCCTGGCATGCGTGCTGTCCCCTGCCTCCTTGTAAGCATTTTACCTGGCAGTTAGATTGGAAGGGGAGTAGCTCATACTTGAACTGGCACTTTAATTTGGGATATAGACTTCCCAAGAGGTGAATAACACAGTGTGCCATAACTCTGGCATCTGCATTTGTTATTAAGTTTTCAGATCGTTTTTCTCAGATGATTTGCAAAATTGAACTGTTTCAGGTATCTGGTTATTTGACTTACCTTTTAAAAGCACTTTTACTGTACATGCCATTGTAAATTCTATTATTAATCTGAGGGAGGGAGAAAGCTCGCACTCACTTATTCCGACAGAGATGGGCCAAAAGGGAACCTGACTCTGTTCCCTGGGTGCAAGGAACACAATGACTTCAGATGTTATGATTATTTCTCACAATTTGCTCAAGTCAGGAGCTAGAGCTGTGGATCAAAATCAGATGCTCCGAGGTGAGGAACGATCGTTTTAAACGCTAGGTTAAAAGTCTCCCCCAAATCTTAAATTTCTACTCAAAAATATCCATGTAAAAATTACTGTGATATTGCAGTGAAGCCAATGACCACTGCCCTCTCTCTCCTACCCCACATGGGTGAGATTTTAACCTATGCCCAGGAGCATGCTGGCTCCTCTCTGGTAATTTATTTATTTATGACTTTCAATTATCTTGCTTTGAGTCCTGACTTCCAAAATGCACAGTTAAATTTTATTATTCAATTATGGTAATAATTGTAATCCTAGTAGTTGCATGTTTTCTTCTTCCCTTTTAAAGTTTTTAATTTTTTCCAATTATTTTAAAAGGGAATTTAAGTCGCTCTTTTAACACAATGATATTCCGCAATTTAGATAGAGCATTTTCAGCCAGAGAAAAGTGTTTCTAAGCTTGTAGCAGGATAAATGTTTGTTATGAGCAAGTTCTACCCTGTTTTCTTTGTCTCAGTACAGTGATTTAACATACTTGGGAGATTTTTCACTTAACCTAGACCAAAAGTTTAAACAGAGATTGTGGAGTACTAGGACCATGGCTCAACAGGCTGACCCTTCACCTTCAAGCACAGGAATCCCATACGGGCAACAGTTCCTGTCCCATGGCCTGGGAGGGTAGTGGAGGATGGACTAAGTTCTTTGACCCCTATACCCATGTGGGAGACCTTAAGAAGCTCCTGGCTTCAGATCAGCTCAGCTTGGCCATTCTGGCCACTTGGGAAGTGAACCAGTAGATGGAAGATCTCTCTTCTCTGTCTCTTCTCTCTATAAATCTGCCTTTCAAATTTAAAAAAAAAATCCTTAAAAAGATAGTTTTTAGTCACAATGTAAAGGGAGTAGGGAACGAACAAATCCCACTTACAGGTTCATTCTGTATATAACACACAGAAGCTCTGCCTGAAGACTTGGCGATCTGCCTTACTTCTCATAAGGAAAATACTGAGTGGAAATAGAATTAGTATTATACTTCCTTACAACAATATTAGAGCAAACAATTTCTGATGCTTTGTGGTCACTACCTCAATGATCTGAGTTGTCTCTCTCAGTCCTGAGCCCTTGTAGCAAGATTACTTAGACACAAGACAAAGAATCCATCAATCATCAAGCAAAGACTGAGACCAAGATGCAAGACCAGGAGCAGTGATTTCCAACAAAGACACAGGCATGAGTATAGTATGTAGGAGAACGGTACTGCTGTCTAGGTTATGTTGTTCAAAAGCATCGGCTGCTTGAGGCAGGTGGTCGAGTTCCAGGAAGCAATGTTGGAGCCCCCATTTTCCTGGTATATACAGGGAGCCTCCTGGAAGACTCGTGTATGTCTGAGTTGGCCTCTCTCACTAGGTGCCGAGCACCTTCTGGGCACGGGCAAAGCTTACTCTGCTGAATAACACCCATTAGGCATGTTGTCTTAAATATAGGAACACAGTCTCTCGAGTGTTTAACTCAATTGTGCTGAAGCAAAGGTCAAGAAAATCAGCCTCCACAGATGTACAAGAAATATTGCCATTCAAATCACAGCTGTGCTCATGACTTCAATGCAACATGCTTACTTCTTCTAAAGGGAAGGATAAGAAAAGACTGTTAAACTGCTTCTGTAATTATTTCACCAGGAAATTGATAACTTAAAAAAGCCTGTTTGTGGCTATGCTGAGGAGCTCTGCGTAATCGCTTTTCAATGAGATCATTAGTGCAGGCATATATAAACATGACTGTCAGCATATTATTTTTAGAAGATTCAATTCCTCTGAGATAACTTGTAAAAAAAAAATACTGAAAGCAGTGAGGCTAAATATTTTCCATCGCTCCCTCCCCACACGTTTAATGATCACAAGTGCTCTCTCAAATGCATATGTTCTCCCTTGTGTTTGTTACATATGTCTTTTAAAGAGTGGAAATTCTTTGGCTTAAGACACAAACACCATGGTGATACCTACCACTGAGGAACTCCATCCAAGGTTGCAAAATTATTGGGAAAGTTAAATATCAAATTAACAAGCAAGAAATCCCCACAACAACAGAGTGAATAGCATGAAGCAAAGGCATATGCCATTGTGATTTCTAACAGGCAGATAGCTTCCAGTGTCTTCTTACTGGAAAAGAAGCTGCTGTTTTGTGACTGCTCATTTCAAGTGGATTTTGATACTTTTGTGCTACAATTGCTTAAACTCCCTGTTTCTCCCTTGAAGTCTTCACCTCATTTCTGTTCCCCCCCTTTTCTGTGTAGCTTATGTCATAATTGTTTGGATCATTACTAGTCAATACCCTTCTATTCTTACTTCATTTTCTTTTCTGTTCCTAGTATTCATTTTCATTCATCTTCACTGACATTTCATTCACTATGTGTAAATATTCCCTCCTCCTGCTTTAGCTTTTGCCAGTAACTGCCATTTGCAGCTTTTCCAAGCAGCCAGGCCGTGACTGGAAGCACGTATTTGTACCAGACTTTCTATGGTGATCACCCCCGCTACACTGGATTCATTGCTTTGCCTCACTCCTTTGATACACCAGTCTCTTTCAAGGCAGGGCTAATATACCTCCATCTCCTCAAGGTGTAAGATATTATCTAGCTGCAATATGAACAATATGTAATGATAAAATGAGTGAAGTAAGCTCACAAGAGCACGTATTTATGTCTAGAATGTGAGGTTGAATCTCCTGAAAGTCTACTGGAGGAGCTAAGTATAAAAATTAAATGTATCCATAGGGCCCGGAGTGATAGCATAGTGGTTAAGGTCCTCACCTTGAAGGTGCCGGGATCCCATATGGGTGCCGGTTCTAATCCCGGAAGCTCCACTTCCCATCCAGCTCCCTGCTTGTGGCCTGGGAAGACAGCCGAGGATGGCCCAAAGCCTTGGGACCCTGCACCCACGTGGGAGACCTGGAAAGAAGTTCCTGGCTCCTGGCTTCAGATCAGTGCTGTACTGGCCGTTGCGGCCACTTGGGGAGTGAAGCATCAGAAGGAAGATATTCCTCTCTGTCTCTCCTCCTCTCTGTACATCTGCCTTTAATTAAAAATAAATAAATCTTTTTAAAAAATTTAAATATATCCATAGAGTCAGTAACTACAGTGTCAACTTTCCCCCTTCTCAATGGTCAAGTTGATACAAGTGGCTTGGAATATTCTAAAATTATTAGTTTCTAGTGCAGTAACTGTAGCCATGAGAGCCTTGGAGGCGTGCATGTTGAGATCTGATAACCAGGCCATGAGCCTTGGCAGTGCCTTTAGTCTCTGGGAAGGACTGGAGATGTGTGTCTGAGGGTGGGTCCGTGAGTGCCCCCTGGGTGACAGGCTCTGCCACAGTGCTCTCTGGCCTACTCCCCACTATGCTTGCTTTTATCCTTGGCAAAAAGCTGTCACTTACCACCTAGAAAAAGAAAGCTAGTTCATGAAATCTAGGACATGGTTTAGGGGTACTGACTTGCATCTTTGTGACTACAGTATTTTGCAAACTTTCTCAGTGACTAGAAGACCAGGTTTCCTTTAGCCAAAGTATTTCCAGGATTGTCTATTCTTGAAGGTTGCTTAGAGACCCAGGTCGAATGGATACAAGGAAAATCGGCAATTAGCTTTTTGCCTTGGACTCCTGATCCTTGGTCCCCTGGGTCCTATTAATATAATCGTTCTCTCACATCACAAGTCCCGCGATCCAAAGAGGTCCACAGGAAAAGTATTCACTTCTCTTAGTTTTCAGTTCAAGGTGGCAAAACCCTTGAATTGTCCTTTTCAATTAAACATGTTTCCAGAGCAAATCATAAAAAAGAAGGCCTGTTCTCGCTCCAGGTCTACATCATTGGAAGGTGAGAAATAGGCTTTCAGGTCTCTCATATTTTAAGGATTTTTGGCATTCAGATATAGTGACAGTAAAATTTTAAAATCTATTTAAGTTACAGAACAGCAAAAATTTTTTTCAATGTTTTCTTTGAAATAAATTAGAATTAGACCTGGAAAATAACCTAACTGCTAAAGCTCTCCCCTTGCACGTGCCAAGATCCCATATGGGCACTGGTTGGTGTTCCAGTGGCCCCACTTCCCATCTAGCTCCCTGGTTGTGGCCTGGGAAAGTGGTCGAAGACGGCCCAAAGCCTTGGGACCCTGCATCCACATGGGAGACCCAGTAGAAGCTCCTGGCTTCTGGCTTCAGATTGGCTCAGCTCCAGCCATCGTGGCCACTTGAGTGAATCAGCAGATGGAAGATCTTCCTCTCATTGTATATCTGCTTTTCCAATTAAGAAAAAAGTTTAAAAAGAGAAAGAAATGAGCATAAAAAATTGTGAAGCATTTGCAAAAAGATATGACTAAAGAGGATGGAGACAAACTAGTAATTAAAAAATCTGAATAGCAGCTCATTACGACTCACTTTCATGGCCTGCTTTTCCTTATGCTCAACAGTTCAATATAGAGACTATTGATATGTATAACTCCTAAATGTTTATAAAGTAAAGCCAAAATATATTGAAAGTCACATATTTTCCCTCCTCAATAAGCAAACTAAGGGACTACTCCAAAAATATTTAGCAAGCACTCACTCAGCATCTTAGAGTTAATGCATAAAAAGGTGCCTAATTCTTGCTCCTTCAATTCTTATTATTATATAAAAAGAAATCCAAATGTAGGATATTCCAACTTTTTAGGAGAGACAGGGTGTGCTTTCCTTTAACCCAGTAGAGTTGATCCCACCCAGAGCACAAGTGTGACTTCAGCTTTCACGAAGAACTTGGGATAGCTGTCTGAGCTCTGTATGCCCATCATGCCAGCATCAAAATTATGTCAAGTTATGGCATTGAATGAATTACTCAGATCTTTTAATTTTTAACATTCTATCAACACTTAATTAGAAGGACTTAGTCACACTTAATGAGTACATCTGAACTGAAGCCTTACTTTGTATACTTAATTCGGACGCTTCGGAGCCCTGCTTCTAGTTCATCTATCCAGCTTAGGCTTATTCACGGCATTTTCATCCATTATAGCACACTGCACTCTTGGGATTTGGTTTAAAATAATATTGGCCACCACGTATTGTGTAGCAAATCTAGCTACTTTTTGTCTTCCTTGTGCTTTTCACCACTGGTTTTTGAGGATAAAAGAGGGGAAAGATTGAAAAACGTTAAAGCGTGAGAAGAGAAGTTACATAGTTACAAAGAAGGAAGAAAGTGTTAAATATGATAATTTTATTTTTTATAAAAGCAGTGACTTCACTTAAAGAGTTAATTTTATCCTTACTTTTCCTAACAGGGCATAATTCTATTACATCCCACAACATCAATGCCACCATTATTTGATATAAAATCCATACAGGTTGGATATCTGTGAGCACCAGACACAATTTTCTATGGCACAATATCTCAAAATATGTGTAGGAAATGAAGACTCTCACACAAAAGGTTGCTAGATTCTTTCAACAGGCATTGATCTCACAGTCAGTTTTCAATGTGGTATTTCAAGTGATTGAAATGTTTGTATGTACCATTATAAATTGCCTCTCAACTGGGAATATAACACTTGCTGATAAACTATTGTTCCATTTTTCCAAACTATATTACCTGCAAAAAATGATTGTTGAAATGGAGATTTTTGTCAATATCAATCAAATCAGGACATAGAGAAGCAAGATAACCTTGGGATGCAATCACTTGCAAAGATGAATATTTTCTCAAGCTGTGCATAATGCTGATATACAATCAACAAAAAAAATGTCCTACTTTTGTATACTCCTTTTCTTTCTTTTTAAATCAGAGGCTTGCAGGACACTTTAAAAATACAATCATTAACCCATAGATGTGGAAGACAATGCATATAAAAATTATAAAATAGTTGAGAAATTGAAAGTTTCATTGAATCCTCCAATAAATCTCCCAGTCATATAACTTTGCTCAACTCCATCAATTATAGTAAGCCTCTATTTTTCAAACTTTCACCAAAACATTTCACCATGCTGCTCACTTCCTGTACTATGATCCACAAGAAACTCATAGCATAATTAACCAACGGCAACTTGTGAACACACCAATAAAGCAAGGAAGAAACAGCAAAGTAATGGGATACGAAGAAGGCAAGCTGCAGTTGAATAGAGCCAAAGACTGAACAAGAGACGTGGAATACAGATATCCTTTGGAGACTGGATATTAACCAAAAGGCAGTGATTCAGAGCATCTTAAAACTCCAACCTACTAGATTTTTCTAGTTGACGTACTTAGGTGACTGAGAATGTGGAGAAATTAATCAAGAATTGGCATTATTATTGCTAGTTATCATGTAATTTCATACACACACACACACACACACACACACATTTAAAAGATTTATCTATTAATGAAAGAGCTGCAGAGAGACAGAAGAAGAGAATAGGAACTCCATCTGCTGGGTCACACCCTAGTAGGCTGCAACGATCAGCACCAGCCAAGTCAAATCTGGACATCAGCCTCATCTCTTATGTAGGTGGGAAGAGCCCAATCGTACGGGCCATATTCTGCTGCTTTGCTCAGACCACTAGCTGGGAGTTGGAACAGAAGTGTAGCAGCAGGGTAGGAATCGCTACCAACATTATAGCTTTCGCTTTTACATGCTGCACCACAATGACGGCCCCAGAATTTTTTTTATTTTTGCTATACATTTTCATATAAAATATTTTATTTGCTTCCAAAACTTCCATATTATTGTCATTGTCAAGCAATTTGAAGAAACTTAATGCTTGTCGAAGTATAAATTTGATGTGCTAGTTATACAACTTGCTAAATAAACTACTCCTTTGGACTTGCATTTAAAGGAAAAAAAAAAAAAAGTAACAGCAACTTCCAGAACACAATGTAAGTAACTTCAGCACTAAATAAATTTGAAGAAAATTTAAGATACTGGTTTGGAAGTACATATAATCTTATGAAGACATTGTTAAAATTTTAGTAAATACACTTAATTTTATATGCATAAAACATTGCCCATCCATCTCCCCGTGTGTAGCCTGGGAAGGCAGTAGAAGACAGCCCAAAGCCTTGGGACCCTGCATCCACATGGGAGTCTTAGAAGAAGCTCCTGGCTCCTGGCTTTGGATCATCTCAGCACCGGCAATTGCAATCACTTGGGGAGTGAACCAGTGAATGAAAGCTCTTTCTGACTCTCCTTCTCTGTAAATCTGACTTCCCAATAAAGAAAATAAATAAATCTTAAAGTATAGTAACTGTGCAGTAGAGACTATTACGTACAGATGTGAAGATACAATGCAGTCTGCATCTCTACTTATAAATCAATGATTGACTCCCAATGAAACTGTTCAATGTATCTTGACAATAGGATGCTGGACTCTGCTATTGTACATGCCTACAATGTCAGGATACATTTAAACAGCAGAATGATGGACTTAAGACAGATTGTTAAGGACTATACTATTGTACTGATATGGGGGAAATCAGTGGTGGGGCAGGGATTGGGGGAGAGGGGAGGGAAATCCTGGAGCCTATGGAACTGTATCATGGAATAATAAAATTAACTAATTAGAAGAAACAATTACTTGAACTTCCATGTTTATCATAGCTCTATGCTAGATGCTCATTAATGGATAAAGAAACCATGGTGTATATATACAATATATTACTCAGCCATATATAATAATATCTTGGCATTTAGAGCAATGAAAAAACTGTAGGGTATCAAGTGAAACAAAAAAAGAAAATATTGCATATTCTCTTACATGACAGCAAAAATATAATGTGAACATACAACAGTGATAGAAACTACAAGATATAAGGGAGAAAGAAGCAGAATAATGGATAAGTTTGAGATGGAAATGCTAAATATTCTGGATTGTATTCCATACACTGAGTACATACATCAAATTACCATGATTACTTTGTCTTGTAAATACATAATATTAAAATTGAGATAACACTGTCAACACTAAGAGAAACAAACTTGGTAATACCAAGTTATGATACAGATTATGATACAGATCACTACTCATCACACTTTAACCTACTTTGAACTGAAATATTTACTTCACAAAAGCAAATGTATTGTTTGTGTGAGTTGCTAACACTCTTCTAAAAACAACATCCATCACCCTGAAGTTACGTTCCTGTTTACCAAGCTGTAACATGACTGTTAACGATTATACTCATTGGCAGCCTAGTTCTTTGAGGATTTTTTTCTGGGCAGATGTGCAAAAATCATCTTTGCTTCCTTCTGTTTGTTCAACCCATGCCCCTCTTCCGTATGCTTCTGTTATAATAAAAGTCTGAAGAGGGTATTTCTGTATCAGAGAATCATCCTATGCTCTTGGATCAAGTGGGCCCAGGACCAGTTACAGCTGTAACTGTGAGCAGCAGAGCTGTATCTCATTTGAAGGAATCAACCCAGTTGTGTTGAATTGCTTGGGGAACGTGTAAGCAGATTTAAGAAAAAAATAAGAGACCCCCATGCAAGGAATAGTCCAAAAACTCCTGCTATTTAGAAGCATTATCAGTCCAGTTACAAAATAAACTTTTCTAATTAATACTTTCAAGGGTTCTCCTATTTTAATATAGTAATATGTGAGCAGGCTACATCCCTTCTACATAACTGTTTAACATTTTTCTACATAAAATAATATCAACATAAAAAGCTTTGTTACATACATTTAGGAAACAATAAGCCTGTGAAATCACATTTGCACTGCAGCTTATAATCCATGACACTACAAAATTTCTCCCAAGTACTTTTCAAAGACTGCCAAGAGTAAATGCACTGTAGCTATTGTTAGCCATTCTATAGACAGCAAGATACTAGATGGTGCTGTGAGTGTTTGTGCTGTACAAGCCAATAATACCCCACACACACATATGGTAAAACATCAGGAAAAAAAACAAATTATAACTAAACACAAAAAGACTGAGCCAGCCTCATGCACAAGATTTTTTTTATATAACATAAAAGAAACAAACAAGGAATCCTGGCTAGATGCATACCAAATAATTTTTTTTTTTGAGAAACAAGGGTATATTTTCTGGATTACAAAAAAATAAATAGCTGTAACTCTCATTTGTGTTACCATTTCAGTTTCATGTTATTGATGGAAATCCTGTGTCCTAATAAAAGCATATAAACATAATCTTGCCTTAAACACTGGCAGAGGATTTTTGAGAGGAAAAAAAAAGACATGCTGGTTACACTAGATTAACTGTTATTATTAACTTTAAACTTACACAATTATAATCAAGAAACTTCAATGCAGCTACACTTTGACACTATCTACCTTTAAAATATCCAAACTGATAAGTCCCTCTTTCTTCCTCTCCCTCCCCTTTCCTCTGCCTCTCTCTCCTCCCTACCTTTGCATCTGTGTCTGCCTGTGTCCTTGGAACCTTCAAATCAATACAAAAATTACAAATTGGTTTACAAACAGAAGTATGAATTCCACAGAAGCAGGAAGTAATATCATTTTGTGTCCTCTGGCTTTACCAAAGGATTAGTTTTTCTCCATTCTATTGTTTTCTCTACAGTATAAAATAAGCGAAATTTCCTTATCAAAACTTTGGAAATTTTTGAACAATAAACAGTGACAGGTGAGCCAACCCATTGGCAGTTTAGTGAACTCCAGTTTTATCTGGTAATATGGAAAGAAAATCGTACATTTATGCATCAATTTTTTTAATGCAGAACAATTTCAGAGTTTACCCAGGAAATAAAAACTATAGAAACAGCTTTGTAATTCACCATGGGAAAAAATTTAATTTGGGGGGGTTTGTCTCTGGCTGAAGTTTTTTCCACAGTTGTGGTCTGATGTTCATTTTCATTTCTTTGTATCTACTCCACCCATTAGTTTTTCTTCCCTAGTAAATAGAATCTAATCCTTAAAAGTAAGGGCATAAGAAATATTTGTTTTCTTGCTTTTTTGAAATGAGTATAGTAAGTAATACCTTCTTTTCTCATATTAATAAACCAAATATGAAACCAGCTGCCCCCCAAAGTAGCAGCATTTCAAAAGGTCCTTCTTAGAACTGAGTAACCTGTGGTTGATGAGGAGGAAACATACCTTCAACTCTACCATTTATTCTAAAAAGGATTCCATTAAGAGTGAACAATAACTTTATTTGAAATTATAACTACTGTTCTCTCACCAAAAAGGAAAAAGAAAACTCGTTGCACAGAGGGGAGGCAGAAAATTTAGGTACTGAAGAGAAGAAAAGGAAATTCAACAATTGCTACTCAAAACCTGTTTGGTCAATTTAAATGAGCGATTTAAAGAAAATGCATACTTGCTGCTTTTGGGACTCAGCTTCTTTCACTGAGCTGTGGACTGCAGGCCGTCACTGCGGGGGGCGGGGGGGAAGAGTTTTAGTACTTTACATGCAGTTAATCGTAATTTAAAACCCAAAGAACTTAACAGAGCTCAACAGAGCTCAGCGTGCCCAACTTGTCTTCACTCCCTCCAACTACAGGAGGAGCTCACCAGTCCTGCTCCCACCAAGGCTACCACAGGCATTTGCTCAGCATTTCCCTGGGAAAAACTCAGGAGCTGGACAGGCTGTGGTGCCAAGCTAGAAGCATTCCTATGAGGACCTCGCCATCCGCAAGGCTTTTACTCTTTGGCAACAACGTGGATAACTGTTCTTGATCTTATCAACTGAACAAAGTTCAGAAACGGTCAGCATGTCATTCACATAGGATCCTATTCCTGTCACTTGAGTTTCTTTTCACGGAAACTGCCTTGTGTTTTATGGAGTTCAGGTGAATGGGCACAGTGTCAGTCCAATTACTGATATCGTCACATGTCTTCCATAGGACTCAAGCAGACCCGTTCCATCCCAGTCCCCCTCGATGTGCTCCTTCGGAAGGAGAGGAAAACACAGCTACACTTAGAGTTCTAAAATGCGAATAGCCATGAGTAAAGCAAATAGCTACGAGAATTAGGATGTGGGATGTTCTAGTGTTTTGGACAGTGCATGTTCCGGGAAGAAAGAGTAAACAAAAATTTCAAAAAAGAAAAAGAAACAATGAAATGTGCCCAACTAATCCGTACAGAATATCTTTGAAACATCAAAAATTACATATTTGATTAAAAACACATAATCCCAACCTCTCAAACTAGGAGATAAAGTACAGATTGTGTAATATTATTTTAAACTCAGTGCCTAGCTAGTGATTTCAGAAGTTCCTGAATCAGTTTTAAATAAATGAAAAAGAACTTTTTAATTTTGACCACAAATCATTATCTCCCATAGTTATATGAAAAACAAAAACTAAAGTCTGAGTCCACTCAGAATAGATCTAGGCTTTCTGGATAAAGAACAGACCAATTTTTAATTTTTAGAATAGTAATGTCAATCCTATTAGTTAATATTGAGAATCATTCCTCTAAAATGATGAAAGTGAACAGTGAAGTAGATTTGGTAAAATTCCATGTGTGACCTCCAGTACACATTATATGCTACTTTATGTTGCTAAGGGATAGCAATGAAGATGGAATAAAACATGTATGTATTGAGCATGGCAGAGAGGGCACCGTGCTAACATAGTGATAGGCTTAAAGCTGAGGATTACAGCTGAGTACAATTTTACATAACCAAGAAGGGCAGACAGTACAGAAATATTCACCAGGATATTCTGCAAGGCATGTAGCTGTGGTATCCAAAAATAATGCAGAGAATTAGAAGACACCCAGGAAAATATGGCAGAAAGTTTCAGTTGTGAAAATAACCTTGTTTCTAATGTTTATTGAGCACATATTAGATGCTATCTCATATCCTATTTAATTCTCTTAGTATTTTTATCAAGTAAAAACCATTTACTTCACTTAGGAGAAGCAACAAACTTAAAAGAATGAAGAAATATATTCCAAGATTATGTAACTAGTAAATAAAGAGCCCGTAATCCATACAAAGCCGTGTGAACCAGGACACAAAGTCAAGAGAGCTTCAGCCAACAGAGAGCTTCAGCCAACAGAGAGGGTACTTGCATCTTGTGGTCAGAAAGTCTTATTCTGATGTTCTCCAGGCCTCATCCCTTGAGACACACACACAGAATTTGTGGCTGGGGTTTAAAAGCCTTAGTTACAAAGGTTGGGAGCTAAAAAAAAAAAAAGAAAGGAAACCCAATATGGAGACCAAATTTTTTTTTTTTAATGAATATTCACTCAAACCTAGAGCAGAAGGCACCTGTCGAGAGAATGCCAGGACTCCTGAACAGGCCTACACTGGTCAAGGGTCTGGAGTATCTTCAGAGGTCAGGGGTCACTCAGCATCTTCAGTTCCTATAACTACCAACTGTACAGACTGCTCAACTCTGGTTTAAGATTATACTTTTTAAATTCCAAGCATATTATTAAAATACCCATTCTAAAATCAAGGGCTATGAGCTTACTTGCACAAACTAATTATATCCTCATCTATCTAGATTATTTCCATGAATATTTGTCACTAGTGTTAGAGCACTTCCTTAGTAACACTTGCACATATCAACATGTGTTTTTATCCAAGAGCAAAATCTTCAAGATCATCACTTCTAATAAAAGTCGCCCATTTCCAGTGTTGAATATAGTTATGCCCTTTGAGATAAGGGTTTTAATTTATAAGACATGTGGCTTAATGCAAACAATATGCATATTAAATATCACTATTGTTCCCATTCACCTAAGTTGGTTGATCTGGTTTGGCATAACTTCTATACACTTCATGCTTGGTTAATATTAGACAAAGTTAATTTCTTATTTTTATTCTTACTCATCCCTCTCTGTTCAAATATGATCTTAGACGCCTACAGCAACACACTCTACAGGGAGATATAAAAACTCCTGATAGTAAAAATATAGAAATTAGATGTGATATCAAAGTGCTTTAGGGAAGTACATGGTGCTAGATCCCATCCAGTTTCATTGTCTATTCATGAGAAGGGGGTAGTCATTTTGCACCAGTTTCTCGAATAATATATATAACATTATTTCTCAGAAATAAAAATTAATTTTTAAATATTTTCAAGTATTACAATCAAGTTTTGGTCCAGTAGCATTTGCTTACTCTAAGCATAGATGTGCTTTAGTAGATTCCTGTGTCAAAACAAATTATCACAAATTTAAAGGATTAAAGCAATACATTTATTATCTCACAGTTTCTCTAGCTGAGTTGTCCAGACATAGAATGGATGGATTCCCTGTTGAGTACTTCACAAAGATGAGAGTATGAGGTCATCTGTGCTGTGTTTCATGTAGTGGTCTGACTAGGGAAGGATCAGTTTCGAAGATCATGATGGTGGTCGAGGTAATGTTTTGGCTTGCAGAGTAAGTGCCTAGGCTTCTTGCTAGCTATTGCCGCGGATGGAATCTGTACTCCTTGCCTTGTGTCCTCCCCAAAACATGAGATTCTGTAGAGTGGAACCTAGCAAGATGGAATCTCACATAATGGGAGCATGATGATGGGAGTGAAAACCTACCCCTTCCATATTCTGTGGTACAGGCAAGCCACCTCCACACACAGGGAGGAAATCAGACACAGCATGAAGCCGTGGAGATCCTGGGCGCTTCCGAGTTCAGCAGCAGAGAACTAGAAAAAGTAGCAGGACGTGCCGTACAGACAGGTCTGTCTCTTCCCGGAATCCCTGCCTTCAAACTCCCATTTTGATTTCTTGATGAAATTCTTTTGTCTGTTGTTACTGAATCACTGTATTCAGGCCTACAGGTTATGTTTGTAACATGGGTACCAAAACTAAGTGGTTCAGAAATATTACAGGATCATTTTTAACATGTAAAGCAACATCTCAAGGGATAGCATAAAGAAAAAGAAATGTAAGAATTTCAGCAGGCACTATTCTTTTGAAAAGAAAAGCCAGCACCAGCAAGAATCAAACATTTCCTTTCCATATCAAAAGAGGCCAAAGAAGATGTCCTCCTGTTCATTAATCTTCTATAATATGTAACACCAGGTTCACAGTTTTGTCAACTGCTGACCTTTTTTTCTTCGAACACCACGCTTATAAGTATTTTAAAGAATATTTGCTCCTTACAAGTGAATCCAATTGATTAACACTAGTTCAAAGTAACTGCTTTAGGTAATTTTTATATTCACAACTTAAAAGAAATGTATACTCTTTGACCACTTTTCTGAATCAAGTACAACTTTAATACATAATTTTGTTAGTTCTTCAAAATACTTGTCATGTTGTGATAATTAAGAACAAACAATAGGTCCCGGCACAGTGGCCTAGCAGCTGAAGTCCTCGCCTTGAACGTGCCAGGATCTCATATGGGCACCGGTTCTAATCCTGGAGGCCCCACTTCCCATCCAGCTCCCTGCTTGTGGCCTAGGAAAAAGCAGTCGAGGATGGCCCAAAGCTTTGGGTTCCTGCACCTGCGTGGGAAACCTGGAGGAAGTTCCTCATTCTCAGCTTTGGATTGACACAGCACTGTCTGTTGCGGTCACTTGGGGAGTGAATCATCAGACAGAAGATCTTCCTCTCTGTATATCTGACTTTGTAATAAAAATAAATCTTAAAAAAATAGATTCTCCCCAGGAATCTAGAATTTCCTACCTTCTCATCAGCGTTATCTGATATTTTCAAAGGTTGTCTGTTAAAATTTCCTTGCTTTACTCTCTAGTTCATACAGTACTCTACCAACAGACAAAGGTAACAAACCTAAACCTCTTTGACACACTATTTTAAAGCTGCAAACAGAGTTTGTATGTCTTAGTTCCATTACACACAGAATTTACAGGGCTGGGACAAAAGTAAATGAATCAAACCATGGCATAGATTTGAAGGCTCAGGTCAGAGCAGTTTAGGAAAATAAACAAAGGTGAAGGAGTGGATGATAAAGGTATAAGGCAAAGAGCATGAAAACATAAACTCAGCCATTAATATCATCCCAGGATTGAGGTGCGATCTACATTTACTAAATTATTAAGTTGTAATCAAGCTAGCAAGGGCAATGTCCTGTAACTATATTTAAAAATATTTAAAAATGATTGAAGTATTCCCTTCATGATTACAGGAATGACATTTGGCCTTTTTTTTTTTTACCTTCTTTTCAATTGAGTTTACTAATTGTCTTGTCAGTTTTTGCTAGTGTCTGGATGTCTCCACACATAACATTAATCTCTCATGTGATACTCTATCATATTGAATGTATTTAAATTCTCAAAGCACATCCCTATAGAATGAAATGATATTAGAAATTTGGCTAAGTTAACATCTTAGATGGAAGAACCAACAAATGAATACAGGTTGTGAATTTTAACGGTTGATTTGCTTAGAAGTCATTCTCTCATTCTCAACTATTGGGATCATAATTATAATCTTATATAAAAATAGTTGACAACCTTAAAGAGCTTTTATAAATACAGCTTATCCTATGTGGACAATCTTTATTTGTACAAAAAAGCAGATTTGATTTTTCATGTGAAAAAGGACCAGACTTTTGCCTTGCAGAAATATTTATAAATTATGAAAGACTTTCAAAATAGTTAAGGCTAGTTCTTTGTGATAATATCATGGTTATCACATAATTCATTATTGGAATTTCATTTTGATGTGACAAAACGATTTTTACATACATCTCATATTAATGTACTCATTCTAATTTAAAAACTAATTTAGGAGAACAGAACTGTCAACTTTAGTCAAAGTTATCACTTCCCTTCTGTTTGTCAGACATAGTTTACTTAGAGCAACCAGTTTATGAAGGTTGCTTTCATCTAACAAAACAGAGGCATTGAAAAGACTTTGGGCATTTATCAAAATGATGACAATAATTTTTATGTTCCCATAAAAACATGACCCTTAGTTGATTTGTATACAACACTCTGTAATTAAGTCTCATTTCACTTAGAATAGAGCTCAATGACAGAAGAATGTGATATTACATAGTAGTCAAAAAATAGTTGAAGTATTTATGAAATTGGCCTTAATATTTCAGAATATCAAAAATGAAAAATGTAATAAGTTTCTGAAGATAATTTATGACACAAATAAAGACAGATCTCTATTAATAGCAGGTTCTGTATCTTCTCCTGCAGACAGCCGTATGCCACCTCACCACTGTGCTCGTTGTTACTCCAACTTCTTATTCATATGTCTGGAAGCTCCAGCCAGAAAATATGTTCTAATTTTTTCTGTAACACAGTTATCCAACAGAAATGGATATGGTGT
Organism: Ochotona princeps; assembly: GCF_030435755.1. NCBI lineage: Eukaryota > Metazoa > Chordata > Mammalia > Lagomorpha > Ochotonidae > Ochotona > Ochotona princeps. Next base: position 14,846,344 of record NC_080851.1, read on the forward strand.
TGATGACCAATAATTATTAAATAAATTTTAAAAACCCTTCATATTTGCTGAACATAAAGCAACTTTTCCAAATTCATGTTATCTAACAGGTGGCAGGATTAGAGCTTGCAACCTTGGCCACAGAACGCATTGCTGTGCCACTTGTACTTGGCCAACAACCAGACAGCAACTCACACCAGCACCTCCTATGCTTTTTTATTTTTCACAGATAAAACCAATTATACACCGTCCAACTCCAACATTTAGTACTCTTCCAGATGCAACATACATATATATCTTATGTATATGCCATGTTTATTTTGTTCTCGATTAAATGCCTGGCAGTATATTTGCTGAAACAGGCTAAGGAAAGTTGTACTTTACCTTCCTTACAAGATTTCCATTAAACTGATAAAAAGCACTATTATGTCAAAGAAAAGCAAAATAATGAAAAAAATACTAGCCACAAATGGATAGTAATTTAATAGATAATTAATATCAAAATTTCCAATTTTCTTTAATGGCTTAGTTACTGTCAGTTGCTGGTCACTGCAACTAAAATCCTTAAAATTAACCAACAATGTCATTTACTGACATAGTGTTTGTAACCCTTCCTGTCATGGGGTACTTTGAGTTGTTCTCTATATATTCTAAAGCTATTTACCCAGGACAATTACTTTCTCCAAACATTTCTTCTGCTTCCAAAGCACTGAAATAATCTACAGTTTCAAAAAATCAATTCAATAAGTACTTATAATAGGACTCCTTACTATTCAAAATGTGCACCATTCAATACAGAAAGGATAGGTATTCATAAAATAAAGTGGGAAAATTGCTTATAACAAAGGTAGTCATGAGCCTGGCATTCATTCCTTTTGAAAGCCCTGCTTTGGGTTTTTGTGTAAAAGAAAGATCAGTCATGCTTGGACAAAACACATGAAATTTCAAAACACATGGAATTTCCATTACTTCAGAGGCTTCTTAGAAATTGTTTTATTGATTTATTTCAGGAAATAATTTTTTAAAAAGCAATGCATAATAGTGGTGAAAAACTTGGATTCTGAAGCCAGACAGCCTATATTCAAATATCAGTTCTATTATTGGCATGGTTTTGGCCTACCCACTTAATTTCTGCTCACTTTCATTTCTTTGTTTATAATGGAGTTCATAGTGGTCCTTACCCTCTTAGCTCTAGTATAAGAATTAATGTTAATAACCATAAAGAGCTTATAAAAGTTCTAACCATATAGGTAGCATACTCTGCTCCAAAAAAAATCTGATTACAATAGTTCTTTATATATGAGAATAGCACCAAAATATATTTGAGACTTACACAAAAAACTAAAGGGATTGTACAGACTGGAAAATACGGCAGCTAAGAGCCTAAACCAACATGGGTGATGAAAGCTGCATAGACAAATACAGTCCAAGAAGGAAAATGGAAGAAACAAGCCATTTCTGCATCGCATGTGCAGTTCTCGTCCAAAATGTGTAAGTGAAAGCATCTAAGTCTGTGATGTGTATGAGCATCGACAAATGTTTACCTCAAAGCATAGCATTTCATTGTTTATGAAGGGCTATAGAATTCTTTTAAAAATTAAGTAAGTGGGACTGTGCTCCAAATAAAATGTAGAAAAGGCTTTCCATCAAAGAAATACTTGGGGACTTTATTTTAAACTTTGGCGAAAGACTGAACCAATTTAAGGGAATACTAAGAAATTTAAGTTTGTTTTGAGACATGAAAATTTTGTAAGAAAGTGCACTATACCAAGGTTGGTCAGTTTTCTGCCTACTTTAATGAACATTTAAAAGAACAAGCTGAAAAGACATTTTGATAGACACAATTATATAGAAAAGAGCATAAACATAAACAAAAGAAAAGTAAAAGGAGTTGGGTATCAATACCACCATAGGCTCTACATCAGGTTTGGTAGGAAAGAGATTAAGGAGAAATTTGATATGGGACGGCTGTCTAATAGAAACGAAGCGTCAAAAGAGAAAAAAGATGAAGCTGAAGAGAACACTAAGGTTCCCACAGGCTTGCCCTGTGTCACATGAAGACGCCGGGTAAAGGAACCTAAGTGTGTATCTTAGAGACCTGTACCTGCAAATGCAAACAAGCTACGCCTAGGCCATATATGTTATCTACTGCTCAAATAGCAAAGGTATCGATAGACTCATGCTTGTAATTTCTAGAAAGAAATCCATCAACAAAACCAGATGGCTTTAACTAATCCTTCAGTGTACAAAAGATGCCCTGTATCAACAAATGTGAAGAACTGCTGAGGGACGGATTGCCAACCTAACAAGCAAATGAAGGGCCAGTGCTGTGGCACAGTAGCTAAAGTGAGCGTTTACAATGCTGGCATCCACATGGGCTCTGGTTCTTGCCCTGGATACTCCATATCTAATCCAGCTCCTAGATAACGATCTGAGAAAACCAGGAAATGATGGTCCCAGTGACTGACACTTCGAAGAAGCCCCTGGCTCAGTCCTAGTTATTGTGGCATTTGGGGGAGTGAACAAGTAAATGGAAAATCTCTCTCTTACTCCCTGTAGCTCTGACTTTCAAATAAACAGAAAAATCTTTATAATTGGGGGGCGGGGGGAGAGGGAGCGGGGAAGCAAGCAAGCCACAAAGCAGTTACTTAGGAACTTAATTTTCCAAATGTTCAGATCAAGATTTCACAACTGCTATTTTTTTTGAAAATTGAACAAAATTAAATAGAACACAGAGAAGCAACAGTCTGAGATGTGATCGAGCAATGGAATTAACTTCAATTGAAAAGTATGCTAAATGATATTTAAAATGTGACACAAGGTACGAATAGCAGAATGGACCAAACAGGAAAAGAAAGGGTGAGCTCAAAGGACTGTTTGAAAACAGAGAACAAAAAAAGAATCAAGAGGAATGATGAAAGCTTAGAGAAAATATGGGATATATTGAAAAGAACGAATATTCACATTATTGGGATTTAAGAGGCATCTGTGAATGAAATGCATACCAAGAATATTCAGAGATAATAACAAAAGTCATCTCAAACCTAGAGATGGATACAAATATCTAGGTCCAGATAAACCAAAGCTCACCAGTCAGATCCAACTAACCAAGTCTACCCTAAGATACATTACAGTGAAATTCTTCAAGCTGATAAAAAGAGAATTCTCAAAGCTTTAAAAAAAAAAGAAGAAAATGACACACAAGGTGTGGGAGGGAGCGTCCTAATTTGCCTGACTGCAGGCTTCTCAGAAATCTTTCAGAACAGAAAGCAGTGGAATGAGATTTTTACAGTGCTAAAGAGAAACAAATAGCCAGCCAAGACTATTTCCTCTAGAAAGTTATCCTTCAGACACAAGGAAGATAAACATGTTTCCAAGCACACAAAATCTGAGACAATGTATCACCACCAGAGCTGTTATAAGAAATGCCAAGAAAAGTTCCTCAAACTGAAAGAAAGAACTGTTAAGAAATGAGGAGGTGGGGGCCCGGTGTGGTAGCCTAGCTGCTAAAGTCCTCGCCTTGCACACACTGGGATCCCGTATGGATGCTGGTTTGTGTCCCAGTGGCAACCAGCTCCTTGCTTGTGGCCTGGCAAAGCAGTCAAGGACAGGGCAAAGCTTTAAGACCCTGCACCGCGTGGGAGACCCAGAAGCTGCTCTTGGCTCCTGGCTTCAGATCAGCTCAGGTCTGGCTGTAGTGGCCACTTGGGGGAGTGAATCAATGGATGGAAGGTCTTCCTCTCTGTCTCTTTTTCTCTCTGGATATCTGCCTTTCTAATAAAAATAAAAATCTTTTAAAAAATATATCAGAATGTAGAAAACTGTTAAGATTAACTATACAAATTCAGAATGCTCCAGTATTAAACATGGTACACGAATCATTTTTGTTTACGACTCATTCATGAAGACTAAAAAAAGAGAGCATTGTGTCAAAACATGTTAAACTGCTTGCTCTGCCAATATTGCATATGTGAATGCTTCCTTGAATCTCTGCTGCTCTGCTTCCAATCCAGCTTCCTGCTCTGGACTCCTGTCCCCCACATGGGAGACCCAGAGAACTCTTGACTCCTAGCTTCACTTCAACTGTGTTGTCAAATACATTAGTGATGATTTAAAAAAAGAAAGCAAGCAAATGGGACTGGCATCATGCATGACCTAGTGTGCTAAGCCTCTGCCAGCAATGACGTAAACCCTTACATGCGCCAGTTCAAGTCCTGGCTGCCCCACTTCTGGGCCACACCTTGTGGATGCATCTGGCCTAGCAATGGAGAACGGCCCACGTTCTTGGACCACTGCACTCACGTGGGAGAGCCAGATAAAGCTCCAGGCTAACTGCTTTGGTCTGGAAAAGCCCCGGCTTTGCAGAATGTGGAGAGTGAACCAGTGGATGCAACTTGGTCTCTCCTATTGTCTGTAAATCTGCCTTTCAAAAAAAAATTTTTAAGCTAAAAATGCATGATCAGTATATTATAAGATAGGCAGCATTGAAGTGTTTAAAAGTAATATGAAAAATTCAAAATATGGAGAGGAATGAAGTAAAATGTATGGCTAGTTATTTAAATATATGTTTTGATTTTTTGTCCCTTTTCCCTATTACAAAATGGCCATTAAATTGTTTTCATTTTGGGGTAGCTTGTTACAATCAGAAGAAGGTTTTTGTTTGTTTTCCTTTAAAAGAGATTTTTGTTTGTTTGAAAAGGAGAATTACAAAGAGAGGAGGAGACAGAAAGAAAAACATTTTATATCTGCTGGTTCATTCTCCTATTGGTCACAACAGCTGCAGATGGGATAAGCCAAATCCAGGCACCTGCAGCTTCTGCCAAGTCTCCCACATGGGTACAGGTACCCAGGCACTTGGGCAACCTTCCACTGCTTCGCCAAGCACATTATCAGGGAGATGGATCAGAAATAGAACAGCTGGTCTTAAACTGGAGACCACATGGAATGCTGGCCTGACAGGTCAAGGCCTATCCTGTTATACCAAAATGTCAGCCCTCAAAAGAAGTTTATTGGGGACCTCTTTGTAACTACAAAGAGCCTATAACAGATTTGTCCAGAATTCATAAGCAAGGAATCAAGGTACATAACTGGGAGAAGTTGCTTATCTATAAAATGACAATTACTAAATCTTGAAAAAGAAAGGAACTGTAATGAAAACACTAACAAACATCAAAATGACCATGTCAATGGATCAAATTCACAACTTAAAAGGTATCAAGTGATTGAGCGACCTAAAGTTAGGACCCAACTTTATTCTGTTTCCAAAAAACAAAAATTCACCTTTAAGGTCACACCTAACTATAAGTGAAAGGCTAATAGACATACAAACGGAAATCAAAATAAATAAATATTAAACATGTTTTAAATCAAAACAGAGGAGGCTATCAAGAAAGTTATTACAGAATGATAAAGGGCTCCATCCTTTCAGTAATACCTTTTATTTACTCACATACATGGAATACCAGAACAACCCAATGCAGAACTTCCTGCCTCCTGGATTTGTCCTGATCCATATTTGGTTTTTAAGGTCATTTGGGGAATGAACAAGTAAGTGGAAAAAGTGTGTATTGGGGTGTGTGTGTGTGTGTGTGTGTGTGTGTGAGATTCTGCCTTTCAAATAAACATTTTGTTTTTCATTTTTTGATAAAGTAGAGCAGAACCAGTTAGAAAAGCTGTGTCTGGACACTGAAGGAAGGGAGTTTTTTTTTAAGATCTATTTATTTTTATTGGAAAGACAAATTTATAGAGAGAAGGCACAAAGATCTTGCATCCACTGGTTGGCTCTACAAATGGACGCAATGGCCAGAGCTAAGCCAAATAAAACAAGAAGCCAGGAGCATGTTCTGGGCCTCCCACATGGGTACAGGGTGTCACACACAGCAAGAGAGAGAGAGGTAACAGATGCAAGGTCACTTCAAAAAGCTTGTGGAAATGAAATTGAAAGATTGATTTACTATGAAAAAAATTTTGAAATTTTTGTGTATTAAAGGGTCTTTAAGAAATGTGTGAAAACTTCTTCTGAACTACAGTTATAGTAAAATTCTCTCTTTTCTAACTAGCAGCTCTTCATGGCTCAGAAAACGACTGGTTGTTTTTTGAGCACTCTTTAAAAACTCAGTGCAGTGTCCACGACTCCACATCATTGCTTCATGATGCTGTCTCAGTCCCACTCACTATTTCACATAAAAGAATATTTCTTGAACTAATCAGCATCTGTAAATAGTCTGCCTTCACTTTTCCTTTTTGAAACTGTTACCAGGATTCTGCAAAAGTACTATCTCCTCCTCCTTTAGTAAACAACACTTCTGAACTTGCAAATTTTTAAAAACTAAGTAACCAGCATTATTGCAAACTTCTATAGTAATAACATTGGTGATTCCTGGTATGCAAGGTTCTAAGACAATTTCACAGTCTTCCACATTCCCTACATGTGATTCTCTCCTGAAGTCCCAATGAACAATATAAGTAATTTATGGTTTCTAATTAAATAAATTAGTTAATTCTCCGATTGCAGTATAAAACTGTGCCATTGCAAGCCTTATTGCGCTCAGGCCATTATAGCCCTGAAACTTCACAAAAAAAAGAACAAGAGTTATGTTTGTGAAAGACAATCATGACAGTTAAATTATAGTGGCAACTAACTGATTACTTCATCCTTAAAAATGATATAGTATATTTGAGGGAGTATGTAAAATCCAGAAAAACGAGGAAACAAGAGACAAGAGAGGACATTTTAATAGCTATCATCTAAAAGTGGAGATGACAAAATCATAACTATTAAATCAAATCATGTTAAATCAGCACTGGGTTGTGGTAACTGCTGAGTAATTTGATAGCTTAGCAAGGCAGCCATTGCCTAATGATGACGGCTATTTACCCAGATGCAAGTCCCTGGGAATTAGAACTTGTGCCACACAGCATTAATCGGAATAGCCATCAGGAAAGGCCCCTTCAGATGATCAAATCAATCACGATTAGTAGGGGTGGTTCAAGTTCAAGGGGTTGGGAATTTAGAAGGCACGCTCTTGGTCACAGTAGCAGGACTGCTGTTTGCCAGGCTGTCTCCAAGTTTTACAAACCGAATAGAACATGGTTTAGGAGATGCAAAGTCCTCTATGGGCTAGGGAGATCTCTCCTATCTTTAATGTAAAGTAAAACATTTTGGAAATGGTATTTTTAAGACATCTATGACAAAACACCTGCTCCAAAATAGAAACCACGTCATTCCCCACTGTTACTTATATGCCTCAGCCATGAACGTTAATCCCCCACACCTCTACTGTTTTTCATTCTGTGCCTAAATGTCACACCAACCACAGATCTGATACAACCACCAGTCCAGTCTCATCACCTACACGGACAGAGACCAAGAAACAAAATCTGTTCTACATTACTAACTGATCACAGAAATTGATGTTTAAAAGTCTTAATGTATAATTTCCTGCCAAAATATTCACGCATGCAAATATTTAGTCATCAAGATGATTAAACAAATTGACTCATTGAGAAGTCATTTGCCCATTAATGAAGGATTGTTTATAAGCAGGATGAAATACATTTAAAAAGCATTACAAAACCACAAGATACAGCCTGAATTCTTGGTGCCTCCAACTCTTTTTGGCTATAAAAGGCACCCCCCCCCCCTTTTTAAGCTAGGGAGTACATGAATAGATCTGTGCAGGTTGCTATGACAACAGAAGTAATTCTATGATCTATGCCTAAGTGGGTAAGGTGAATTAGTATTCATCATTTCTTATCCAGAATGTTGGGAATCCTTACTCAGGGAAATGAGAAAGGGTATAATGCAAGTCAATTAGAAATGGCTCATCGATTCTCTTCAATGCCAGGTAATCTCATCAGACTAACTTTTGAAGACACAGGTGAGAGGAAACCACTCTTAATTTTAAAAGAGCTGGATTCTTTGTAACACTTATGGTCATGGTTAAGAGACTACCACACAACGATAGTCCCCATGGCAGTTAGGCGGATCTCAAAACTCCTATCACTTCCTGATGCTGTACATCACTAAGTAATGTGTCTGCATGAGGTGTTGGTGAAGACAATCTGACCGTGTTGCCAGTCATCTACAATTAGGTACACTTTGTAAGACCTGATGATAAAAAAATGACAATGTTACTAGTTTATTATTTACTAAACTATAAAATTTATAATTTAGTGTACACATGCTTTAAAAAGTTTACCTAAAGCAATATCCCCTGTATTATGCCAGCAGGTTTATATAGCCCCTGTTTAGCGTCTCCTGATCGAATCATGTTTTGTACTTGATTTACACACACACACACACACACACACACACACACATATATAAAAATGTAAAAAAACTTTAGGCATAATAACCTAAGAATAGAAATAAAGAACATATGTGTTTTGTCATTTTTCTAAGAAACTACATATTTAACAAATGTAATTTTTCTCGATATACAAAGACTGAAAATTAAGAAATGAGTATAGAAAAATTATAAGCCAGTCACTACAAATATTTTTTGTATAATGTACTAATACACACCTATTGTTTGTTTAAATATAATTAAATTTTAGTGTGGAGGGTATGGGTACTCAAGAGATTCTCTCACTAAAGAACAGCTACACCATAGATAATAACAAAACTCAAGAGCTGGTTACAGAGTTGGTAGTCATGATTTGGGGGCATACAGGAGCAGGAATGGTAATTTTTTTCTAAGATAGCATTATCATAGGGAAACAATAAACTAGCATTAAGGAACTACTGTTGCTCTAACCATACTCTGTAATTAAGGGTGGACCTTAAAAATGGCTGAGGTTTTCCCATGTCACATGTAAATCATGGATAATTAGCAGAGGTGAACAAACATCACCTCCGCAAGGAACATCCTGTATTTTGAGCCTATATGATTTGCACGGATGAACTCATAACAAAAGAAATCTAACATACTAATGGCAGGTCTAGGCTTAGGCTAGGTATTTGTCACAGAAGTTAAGATGCTGCTTGGGGTTGCCCGCACAAGGTAACAAAGTAGCCAGGATGGAGTCCTGGCTTCTCCACTTCTCATCCAGTTTCCTGCTAACTCCCACCTTCGGTCCAGTGGATGCTAATTTAAGTAAAGGATTCTGCTGCCTGCCCATGCATTTTCTTTTACTTATTTTCTGATTATTAGATGTTAGGCAATAAACTTTGCAATTTCATACCTTCGTGACACTGAAGATCCATATATAAGTACTTACACTGCTTGATTTGGCAGAACCATTTTGATTTTATTCTTTAGAAATGCTTAGAAATTGCTGAATCCCACCTGTTTTCCTTTTTGTTGTCATTCATGTTAATTTGATGAATAGTTTGTCAAAACATAGTTATATTCCACTGTATTAGCCTAATTCACCATTTGAAAGTTTTAATTCTACATTTTAATTTTCCAAATGTTCAGTTTTGGTTCAATACTTAGTCATTTCTTCGTCATCTAAAGTATGTCCATTAGTAATTTCTAACGAAAAGTTAGTTTAAAAATTTTTCCTTAAAGTCTGTATGTTCAAAATAACATAATTGTGATCTTTCTAACTGAAGAACAACTTTACGTGTTTGTATGCCCTGGAATACACTCTGTGTTTTTCTGTATATATATTTTTTCATTGCTGATGTTGAACGTAATGGAAAATCTGAAACAAATCTGACATTTTGTCCTTACAAAGGACTTGCTATTTCTTACTGGAAGTACAAATTTTTCTTTTTTCATTCTAGTTTTCAATAATTTTACAGGAAAAATGTCATGCTGTTCACTTGTGTCAATTTTTCCTGGTGCATAGCCTTTTCTCAATATGTAAATTCAATTCTTTTTGTTCAAGAAAGGTTTTTGTCTTGCTATATTTTATTAATTTACAATTCTTCCAGATATTTTCAAAGAGCCATTTTTAAGACAGGATTACTGAAGACAGGTTGGGGTGTTCAGCAGAATATCCTTTAGAAATTCACGCATGGTGCTAATATCCACGCCATCCATTCTGGATGGAATATTGTTCTGATATGCCATGTTCACTAAGAATAATCAATTTTAAGAAATTTCATTTAACTTTCCACACTGTTTACAGGCCTTATTAAACAAGCAGAGTTTACATTAGCTACCAAGTATTACCTGTCCCACTTACATGTTCAGGTATTAGGGAAAGAACCATCATAATCCACCATGGGTTAGACCTTGGCAAGCACCCTGTTCATCATATTCTTCCCACAGGCTCCCATTACAAGGGACCAGTGCCAACTATTTCCATCTTACTGTAACATCCACATGGATCTTGTGTCTAAGATGCCTCAAAGCATCCCTCTTTCCCCTGTGTACAGGTCCTTTAGTAAATGCTTGTAGCTCTCTCAGGGAAGAGTACGCATATGCTATCATGGCAAAGTCCTTTCCTTTCACTAGTAGAGTCCAGATTTGAAAATTGGCTGAGGTTTGGAAACCATACAGGGTTTATGAGTTTTCATGGGAGCAATTGCCTTTAGTTTGCCGATCTTCCATTCTTTTCCTGACATATAGTATAAGTTGACTGGCACTCTGTTTTGTTCGACCATTATACCTGTGAGGGCATCATGTTCTATTCAGGATTTCCATAATTCCATCTGTAGGGCTCCCTTGGATTCCATTTGGATCTTGTCATTCATTAAAGTAAGTATGTCTATTATATGTTGGATAATTGGGCCCCATTTGCCATCCCCAAAAGAATGCTACATCTGGAACTGCCATTTCAGTTGCTATCAGAGAGACTGGTTGGGGAATGGATTCACCTCCTAGCATCCATCATTCTTGGACAACAAAAATTGCCTCTGAATTTTACAGTGAATCACATGCCCTTCTTAACAGTACTAGCCATTCCCTAGTAGAATTTGCTTTGGAAAAACTGAAGTTGCCGAGAAACTGGTGCTTTCTCTTAATCCTGTAGATCCACTGCAGATCTACTTTGGATTTCATCCTCTCACTGCCCGAAATAGAAAAGTCAACCTCTTGACTTCACTTAGCAAAGCTGTAATGCATTTGCACCTGCCCCTGTGATCTTTTGATGGATGTTTTACTTGAGAAAGTATTATTGAATCAATAAATTGTTCCTTAGTTTTAATATCCTGACCTTTGATAAAACTTTCTCAAGGTACATTTCAATATGTAATCTCCACATCCTGCCAGCTTCTGAGGCTGGGTTTTGTGGCTCCTTTGGAATAGAACCCACTACTTCCCTTTCTTCCTTGTCATCTTTAAAAACGATCACTGATTCTCATTAACTTACATTATAATTTAATCCTAGTCACAGCATTAGGAGAAGCAAAGGCACATCTTGAAGAGAAAACATGTCTTAAGGGAGAGGAATTTTTATGATTTTTTTACATATACTGCTACACTGTTGTGAATGCTCTTAGCAAATTACGTACAACACTATGTGATGCATGCTATATTTGCTCTGATTATAATAGATTTAAAGCTAAAAAACTGATAGTATTTGTAACTAAAAATTGGTTATTTGTTTTGTTGTCAATTTTCTTTTTGTTCATTGATGTTTTCCATAGAAGAAATAGTGGTTCACATAAACAATTCAATTAAAAATTCAACATGCTCTTAGTATATAATTCACTGCATTTCTATGAACATTTGCATATGTGTACATAATGCCAATAATTAATATTAGAACTGTTCTAACTAGAAAATTATTGATTATAAATGTGGAACTAATAACAAATTACTTGGAATCCGAAGGAAGGCTACATATATATGTTTTCTCAAAAATGTATATAGTTGCATAGGCTCTGGAATTTCCCTTCTCTGTTCCCCAGGTCTGCACTCCATCACTGATTCCTCTAATATTATTACCATAGTATAGTCCTTCATAAGCAGTCCTAAATCTGTCACTGTTCTTTAAGTGCTACACAATATTTTAAAATTTCAAGTGAAATAAATATTTTATTTCACAACCTTTGGGGGAAGTAAATCCTTCATTATCATTCATAATTAGAAACACAGTCTTTTATCCAACAATTCCACAGGTAGGAATCTATTACACAGAAATATAAAGTTTACAATAACTTACTAAAGTTTCTGGTGATGGCTGGTTGGATCCAGTTATACTATCCATTCATAAAAGAATGGCTTAATAAATCCATAAAATATAACTTTGGATTTTCATAGGAATTAGCTTTATATACCCTAACTGGAAAGTTGAGCATGCTATAATTTTAATTTTAAACATATAATTTAAATTTTAAAATTATAATTTTAATTTTATAATTTTAATTTTATACATATATAATTTTAATTTTAAACATATGCATGTAATTATTTAAGAACATGCAGAATGGAATAAAAAGGAGCATACAGTATAGGACAGTAAGAACAAATGAGTACAATATAGAGAATAAACATAAAACATTAAGCTTTTCTTTTGGATTTTAAACTTATTTCACTTGTTACAACAAGAATGATTATTTTACTAAAAAAAATAGTAAAGAAAATGTAAATGATAGAGAAGTATTGTGAGAACCTTTCAGGAAATAGGCACCTTGTTGGGATATCTTAAAGAATACCTAGGAAATTCAAGGAAAACAACAAGGAATTGGACTCCCCCCCACACACACACATTATTTTTCACATTTCTGATTTTTATTTCATGTTCTGCATTTATTAGTGGCTTATTTAGCTCAATTTTAACTGTTGTCCTCTGCTAAACAAGGAATATATGAATTCAGTGTGAGTAAAACTGTCATTCTCCTTTATGACAGACATTTCATGTCTAGTATCTCTCTTTAATGTGACATCAGTTCATACAATCAATCTCTTCTGGACCCTCAGATTTAATGTTCTGCAAACAGAGGCCTTCTCTTGGTGGGGGTTGTACTTTAACAGATTGAACTGAGACAATACAGTAACCAGACCAAATGGCAGTAACCAGGAGGGTCTCCTTTCCAGAAACTATCCTTTGGGAAGAGCTCTACAGTCAGAATTGCAGTACAGCTTGGTAGTATGTAAGGGAACAGCTTACAGAGAAGAGGTCACATCACTTAATGCAAATGCCCAGTTGAATAATTTCAATCCTATGTTGTACTTGCAGTCTTCACAGGCATAGAGACAATGCGAAAATAGCATGACAAAAACCCTACTGCTAAGTAAAGCAAAGGCATAACCAGATTAGTGCTGAGCTGGAATGACAGTAGTCAAGTTTAGCCCTAGGCTTAGGACTCAACCAAAGTTTCCACTCTAATCCTTCAGCATAACAATTCTGGGAATCACATTTAAAATTTCCTCTTCACTAAATGCAACAGATAATGCCAGTATCTCATTGTGGCCATGTTTTACAACAGATGAAGTACTGGAACTTCATGGGAAAGAGAAAGTTAAATTTTTAGTTTGTGTGATTTTTTAAAAAACGATTTGTTGGCAGAGTAACAGAGGGCGAGGAAGAAACACAAAGACTTACACCCACTGTTTCACTTCCCAGAAGGCTGCAAAGCCAGTCTGTGCCAGGTTGAAGCCAGCAGCCAAGCACACCATCCTAGTCTTCCACAGGGGTGGCAGAGGCCCAAGTACTTGGGTCATTTTCTAATACCTTGCCAAATTCATTAATAGCCATCTGGGTGGGGAGCACAGCAGCCTGTAATCAAATCAGTCACCTTACATGCAGTGGGCTCACCCCCACGTGGCCACTTAATCAAGCTATGTCACCATATTTACCTTCAAAATTTTATTTGAAAAATTATCTCTCCAGTGTTCCCTACCAGCTCCCATGCCAAAGGGAAGCACTTTTAATACTTAAACGCTATACTATATAACCACTGGAGTTGGTGCTGTCATTTATATAAGTTCTGAGCCATCCTGAGATGTTCAGAAAAGGATCCTTCTGAGTGTTCCAAACTAGGATGTTCTCACTGAAACATAAAACTCCTCCATCTCTGTCCAAGATATTTCTAGAAGGCCAATACCCTCCAGTCAAAAGGAGTTGACATTTTCTATTTTCATTCACGTACGTAATGCACAGATATTGAGCCCCCCCCCCAAATGGTTCTGTGTTTTACTCAAGATAAGTCAATTTAAGAACATGAATGGAATAACATTTATATCACAGTGCCTCTCCCATGAGAGCAAGGAAAATTTTATGACTACCCAATTCAATGAGTCATAAGATTTTATAATGACTGATTAATCATCTTATTTAAAGAGCTTATGGAAAACTTCAAAACACAGAAACAATGACAGCTTGAGTTACTCGACTCATTCCATCAATGAACAACGTGTTGTTTGGGATATGAAATTCTTCTTTTAACCTTCCCAGTCCTTTTGACTTCATGCTTTCCCCACCTAATGGGCAAAAGTAAATCTATTTATAAATTTCAGAGGTGTTCCTTCAATTTATGTTTCCCATGACAGAGTCATCAGTGCTAACTATCTTTGTTTGGAAACATTTTTTCTTTTTATTTGAATATATTAATGGTGCTATCAATATCAGTGTACCACCTGGTTCCACGAAGCTAGAGATATGACCCTTGACACAGAAAGTCATAGTATCTCTAAGATAATTTTTCAAACTGAAAGAAGAAATCATTCTGTCTAATCAAGTTTATAAGCACATGAGCTCAGTAACTTCTTTGGCTTGTTTTAAACATGTGGAGATAGAGCTCGAAGCCGACAACACAGAGAAGCGAGGAGGAGAAAGAGGAAGAAAATGGCATGTAGACCAAAGTTTGAAACAGGAGTCTAAGTCTTTATTCCAATTCTTCTCATTATCTTAATTTGGTTCCAATAATTACTTAATTTCATTTTAACATAAGTACATAAAGCATAACTTGATTATAATCAAGGGAATGTGGCAACGTACCTCCAGCAGTGCATGACACAAGCACCACTCTTCACTGCGATGTCAAGACATCGGGGGACCTGACACATTTCTCAACATGTGTGTTGTGGTATTGAGAACTTTATCTCTCCAACCACCACCTCTCCTATTGGCTTCTGCTGAGACTTCAAACTTAACATGGCTTATTGTCTGACTCCAAGTTCAAAAGTTACTTTCTGTAAGACTATTTCCATTGTTTCTGAGTGACAGGGAGTGTTTTGTGGAATTTCAATGTCTGCATTCCTTAGAAAATCCCTTGTTCTATACTGGTTGACATTATTCAGGTGGTGGTATTACTTATAGCCAGTCTGAGAAACAGTAGTACAAATTCACTGTCCTTAAACAATTTGTACATACTATCACACTGCCTACTATAGATACTTAAGCACAGCTTATTCTCACTATTATGCATGACATCAAAAGAAAATTGCAGGAGCATTTCCTTCCTTAAAGAATGTAACTGACATCTACTAGTCCAAAACAACTAGGAAGATGGGTTCTTCCACAAATATCTGACTGATGATTTCTCAAAGCCTCAGTCCAGATGTTTCAATTCTTCTGGGGTTGGCCAAGATCATAAAACTATTAATTTTATATAATGCTGCTTTTATGCTTGTGGAAACAAAAGCTGTTTCTATCAAAGGAGGCTTAATTCATTATAATACTCTTTTTTTTCTAAAACCTTGAGGGTATTTAGGATGGGATTTCCAATTCAGAACTCTAAACATGTAAAGAAAGATTGAGATTCAAAAATATCATAGAGCAAATATCCCCACATTATCTATATGATTCTGTTAATCTAAATAAAAACATGATTTGACTCCTCAAGCTTTTGATTATTTAAGAAAATATGGCTAATTTCATTCCATCTGCTTCTACACTCTAAAAGCTGACCAATTAGTTTCACAGTGAGAAGAACATTGAAGTCAGTTTATTATGATCTTTCAGGAGGAAATGCACTTGAAATACTGTGAGAAAGGCAGTCTGGTGATATTTCTCATTATAAAAGGTCACTGTTCTACTCATTCATCACTATTTTATCGAAGAAGCAGAGTGCATTGTGTCTAGTTGGGAGCAATGTTGCTGAGAAGAGCTTAAAAAATTACCTGGTGTTAAGAGGGACAAAGAAATTACTCAATGTATTACAAAGGAGAGTTTGGAAATATATTACTTGTGCAAAAACTCAGAAATATTGTAAGATGTGCAAAGAGAAAAAAATCTACACTGAAGGGATACTTTCCTTCCTTTACAAATAATCCTTGCACTGAAGAGGATTATGTACAAATTTAAGAAAAAGTTTGTATTTCAAATTGCATTGAGATTTAAATTTTCTGTTACATAACACAGGGAGATAATCAGGTACCTCAACAGACACTCATACAGCAAAAATCATGTATAAATCAAATTCTGACAAAGTAAAGCAGAGATTTTAATTACATAAATGTTAACTGTTACACATCTTCACAATAGGAACCTGGACTCTTCTGCCATTGTCCACACTTACAATTTAATGTGGTTTTTTTTAACCTACAATGTAATGTTATACTTAGATAGCAGAATGATGGCCATGTGATGGTTTATGAAGGTATACACTATTGCAATAATATGGGGGAAATCAGTGAAGTGAGGGGACTTGGGGAAGGAAAACCCTTGAGCCTATAGAACTGCATTATAAAATGATGATGATGATAATGATGATGATAATACTAACTCTTCCTAGTGTGATTCCCTGACAGTGCCTAGAAAATAGAATGTCTCAAATTTTATCCCAGCTGAGTCTTCATAAATGGTTCCACTTCAAAAAATGAATTCCCTTTCACAATTACAAGAGGAAGAAGAGAGAATATAAAATGTAAGACACATGGCTCTTCAGGGCATGTGGAGAAACAACAGTGTATTTCAATTGTGACAGAATCTCAACTGTCCTACGCATCCGTGTATCGAGGTGGAGCACCCGATTCTCCTTCCCTATGACATCAGAAATATTTCTCCCATTGTGGCAGTTGATTCCCTGCCATTGCGCCGCAATGATCCTGGGGCTATGAAGTCATTTTAGAAACAGCCAGGGCATCTTCCTTAGATACTGATACTGAGAGATTTATAATCGTATGTTTAATTCCCTTTCTATTTATGCTACCTGAAGTTGATTTTTCTGTCTGCAGCTAAATTCCACCCTATGAAATTTCTCCCTAACTTACCTACAGAACTCTATCCATTTTATAAATTTGTCTAACAATGCATCCTTCAGGAAAACATAGCAACTTGCTGTTCTCCTTTTTAGCTCTTATTTCTACATCTATTTCTTTATTCAAATTGTTACTTCTATGCAGCACAGCTTAGTTCTTTCATACATTTCACATATTTGGTGATTCCCTATGCTACAAGCTTTCAATGTATCTTTTCCATTAAACTTTAAGAACTTCAAGTACCATCATATATTCCTTTCTCCTTTTCAGACTATTTTATTCGTGATTTTTTTTCTCTCTTTTTGATGATTTACTTCATTTGGAGCCAGTACTGTGGTATAACATGCAAAGCCTCTGCGTGCAATGTTGGTCTCCTCTAGGCATTACAGCTGGAGTGCTGGACGCTGCACTTCTGATCCAGCTCCCTGCTGATATGTCTGGAAGGCAGTGGAAGATGGCTTATAGCCTTGGACACCATCATGGGAAACCTGTAGGAAGAACTGGACTCCTGGCTTTGTCGCAACCCAGCCCCAGCCACTGTGGCTATTTGGGCAACAGCCTTTCAAATAAATAAAAATAAAGTGTTTTTAAAGGTTTGCTTTATCTTCAGTTAACTATAAATGTGTTAAAAGCAGGGAAAAAACAATTTTTTTCTATTTTCACAATTTTTTTACTTTTATTTTTATCATCTAATCATCCATTTATTTTAATCAAGTTGTGTATGCAGTCCATTAAAGATTTTCCATACTGGCTGAAGTTCAAATAAAAGGTAACTTGTTCTTCCGTATGAATAATCAGCATGAGTAATTTTTGACAATAGCCTTTGGTGAATAAAAAGTTGATGCCATGGGTGACATGATTATTGAAACAGAAGGTCAAGGATATTTCACTTCACGACCCACTGTCAGCTCTTTCCGAGTATTGGTTCCACCCCCCATGATAATCACACAGCAGACGTCACAAAACAGATGCATAGCTGAAAAATTGAATCTGCAGAAACTAATTCATTCGGCTAAGACATTGGTGTGCCAATATCTTTTTACTTAACTACTATCTTCTCTCATTACCTGTGCTTCCAGTTGAAGTATCTGAGAAGTGAATGTGACGCTTATTCATAGACTCAAATGTTGACATTTGGACCCAAGGTCTAGGCTATCCTATGACTGGAATTGCAGGGAGGTGTGCTGAATGAGACCTCCACAAATATTTGAATATTGAATTCATTAATGAATGACAGAAAGCAAGCAGGCAAGCAATGTAACTACACAGATAACATATGTCCAAGAGGAAGATTTTAGCGATAAATGTACCCTTCAAATCTCATTATTCAAGAAATCGTTTGACCTACCCGGCCAGTAAGTTGACCTGGTATCAAGACCAAAAAAAAAAGCATTTTAATGATTTTTGTTCCGGACCAGTATAATCATCCTAGGAACAAAATACTCAACACAATTCAAACACAAGTTCTGTAACAAAAATAAAAATTAAGTATGCCAGAGAAGCAATTCTCAATTAGATTCACCTTGTCAGTAGCTGGTTAGCACCCAGCATTGCATAGGACTTTGTGACTACTCTCACTTTCTTTGGCAGTGCAGATTTGGTCTAGTAAGTTGATAAAGTTTTTAAACATGCATCTTGGCAGACAGGTTTTTAACATTTATCCTTACATTTAAAAAAAGTCTCCTTATGTCAAATAAACTTTTTTGTTCATTTGAAAATTCCTATTCTGTAAAACCTTGGCATAGATAGCAAAACTACTGACACTTTCTACGAAGAAAGTATTGCTACCTGGGGCAGTATATGTTATGCAAAATATTCGCTTTACCATCTGAAATGAGAATCCTCATTTTAATATAGTTTCCAGAGGCTTAGACCATGGTTTGAATCGTAACTACCCACAGGGGAAAATTTAAAGATCAAAAATGCCTATTTGCTTCCTGAACCCAAATCTAGTGTTTTCTCTGCAGGAAACTGGCTTTGATTTTTTTCACCCCAAATATTTAAGTTTCAGTGTACTGCTAAGCAACACCAAAAGATAGAATAAAAATCTAAAAGCTGTACATTTACATTTAGACAATAGTTTATATAGAGTGTAACTTGCAGTCTTTATGAATTAAATGATTTTGACTCATTTTTTTTTTGGAATTCTTAAACTATCACACTTAGGATTATTTTATTATTTATATAAAATATGAAGCTATAAATTTCTTGATTTGGCTAATTTTGGTGTACATAGAGAACATTTTTCTTAATGATTTCTTTTAAAAGATTTATTTATTTTTATCAGAAATGCAGATTTACAGGAAAAAAAAAAGAGACATAGTAAAAGATCTTCCATCTGCTGGTTCACTCCCCAAGTGGCTACAACAGCTGAACCGAGTCAAAGTGAAGCCAGGAGCCAGGAGCTTCCTTCATGTCTCCTGGCATATATGCTACAGGATCCCAAGACTCTGGGCCATGCTCTATTGCTTTCCCAGACCACAGGCAGGGAGCTGGATGGGAAGTGGAGTAGATGGGACACAAACTGGTGTCCAAATGGGATCCTAGCACATGCAAGGCAAGGATTTAGCCAGCATGCTATTGTGCGGAGACCCCTTACTCATTTTTTTTAGGGAAGTGGGTAAGACTTTGCCATTACTCATTTTCTTTGCGTTACTCATTTTTAACAATGTTTTTGTGAACCCCAAACGTTGAAACTCTACAAAGATCACCTAATAAGAAATCCTGACATTTTAGCATGCAGTATCACTATATATATAATCTGGCTGGTTAAAGGCCATTCCACAAGAAAGTAACTTCCATTAAATCTAAATCTTATTCCACTATTGAATAAACTCCATCTCTAATTTACACTGCGATAGAGGTAACACAATGAGGGAAATTAAATAAATCCTTCTTCAAAAGCTGTTACTTTGCTTGATTAAACGTATCTTGATTCTCCACTTATCTTAGCCTTTGCTCAGTTAATCTTTGTGTTTTGTAAATCCTTCAGTTAGCTTTCTAGCCTGATATAAAGAAGTCGAGATGTTAGATACTAGAAGTAATATCACATTAATATTTATATGTTCTATTTATACCTCTTTCCTTCTAAACCATTGAATATCTTTTGATTCTAAAATTGTTTTCAGTAAGTACCTATTTTGTTAATAATGTAAAGATTGGGTTTTGATTTTGAAACTATTTAATACAGTATTTTGACAAATAATTGTTATATGGAATGTGAATGAAATATATAGCTAATTATATATATATATAATGTATAGCTATTATGGCAATACAATGGTTAGAAAGTATAAAATATTGATGAATTACACTGGTAATAAAATAACCAGGTCCTGATTGAATTGTGTTTTACACATACATACAACAGTATAACATACAATAACCTTGGGAGTAAAATATCATAAAAGAAACGTGGTTAAGAAAGAAATGGAGTCAGACTGACCCCACAAATACTGATGGCTATAACATGTAGTAAAAAGCAGAATATTCTTTACACATACACTTAAAATTTTTTCATGTATTAAGTAAGCCTCTGCAAGAACTACAGTGATTCAGGAGATAACAGAATAACATGATAATCTGGATTTACAGTATAAATAGGAGTTTAAAATGATTCCAGATAGTTGGCCTTCTTGTTGGTCTCACTCACATCTCTGCTTGGAAAAAAGCTAAACTCCTGCTGCCCACACTGTGCTACGTGGCAAGTCTTCCTTACCTTCACTGCCAGCAGAAGAGCTGTGCCTACCCCCCAGGGATAAAAACAAGAAGGAAGTCACTAGATTCTAGAAAACATGCACAGGTCTTGAAGGCCAGCTTTCACTCACCTATTATAATGCTGAGCAAGAACATTTGAATAAGGGAATCACCTGTAATATTAGGGGGTAAAAAACAAAAATAATTTAAGAGCAATTCGAAGTTTAAGACCTGTCTGGAGTAAGAGAAATAGATGATTGCAAATATGGATCCATTACTCTAAACTCATCTTAGCAAAAGTGAAAAGTCCAGACAAAACAAGACATTAAAGAAATAAAACCTGTAGTATGTATGGTTCATTAGTTGAAGGCTGGTTGTCTTCATGTGCTAACTTCATGAGCTTTAGTAACCTCTATCATTCTGTGAAAATTCACCAAGAACGAGAAGAAGCTGGGATCAGACCAATCTACTCAAAGCTTAGACTAGTGAAGTGGTAGAATAAAGGCAGAAGAAAAGTTGTATGAAAAAAAGAGACCAAGGAATATTTCACAAGTGGAATGATGAACACAGGTTACCATGTGGGTGTAGAGAGTGAACAGAACAGATAAATAAACCAGATCCTCAAAGCTGTTTGCTTGATGCACAAATTTGATAGTGAAGGTATCCACCAATATAGGGTAAATTAGAAGAATAGACATTTGCTTGGATATAGGAGATTCAATTTTTCTACTTGTTTTAAAAACTTAATTGTTACATTGGAAATTATCCATATTAGAACAACAACAACAACAAAAAACATTGGAGGGATTCCATCTACCAGGCAGGGAATATTGGGAGACATGATAAGAAGGAAAACACCAAGGATTGATGGCAGGGGGGTTAGGGGGAAGCAGTTTTTGGAGAAAGGATGTTCAGTGATACGGCCATAGATTGAGAAGCTTCATGAGTAAAATCTGAGATAAAGTTATTAGATTTCTCCAGTTTGGGAGATATTGGTAACTTTTCAAAAAGCATGCCCCATAAGACTAAGTTAGGAAAATTAGACTATTGTAAATACATAGATGAACTGATATTAAAAGAGTTGAGCTGTTTTTGCAGACTGTTCCTTCAAAGCCATAAAAGTAGAGTCAAAAGATGGAAGTCAAGCCTTTGGAGTCATCAAGATCAAAGTAAGCTGAATTTCTTTGGTTATCTCTGATTTCACTTCTTTTTCATAGGAGTGGATTGTGTTTTTATATACATAGAAGAAATAAGTAAGGAAAAAGATTTAGCAAAGATAATGATGTTGGCAATGATCAAAATGTGGAAGAAAACTGAAAAGATGAAATACCAAAATGATCAGATCTTAACAAAACCGTTTAAAGGGAGACAAAAGTAATATTGGGTTGACAATAAGTGTTAGGATAACGTTATAATGTCAGTTTCTCGCACAGCAGGTAGTGAGGAAATATTTAGCTACAGAAAACCCAATTAGGGGCAGGGAAAGAACAGTGCTGTTTGTGCTGATGACAAAGCTGCAGCAGCCAACCCTCTGGGGACCCTTAGAAACCACACAAATGACATTTTAGGAAGATGGAAGATGGGACAATTAGCCCAAAACTTTTGTCTTGGATTGGTTGAGTTCAGGAATATTAAATGCTACCCCCTCACCGCTAATGGGTGCTAGCATTTGGCTTGAAGACACTTTTGGCCCTTGAGAAAGTCTCCGAGAGTGAGGCTGGAAATGAAAGCAGTCGCTTTCAGGTTATGCTGCAGCCACAGGTGGACTGACTGTATGGCAGGACTTGGGGTAGGACAGCAAGGTTTCTCCTGCAGATGGGTAAGTGATGTATGTCCACGATTTCGACAGCATGGTTCTGTTCTTCCACACCCACGTCCTGTGTGCTACAAATCCCTTTCCCTACACATAGCCCTCTCTGCACCCAGAAGCTCTCTCCTTCTAGTGTGTCAGGGATTCTCTGCCACTAGCTCAGGAGAGATCTCAGCCTCCATGCCACACAGTTCCTAAGGCCTTTCTCCTCATTCCCATTCGAGAGGCTCATGCAAAATACAGTCACTAATGGGATACTTCACAGTTCATGGAAAAGTATGATTTAAAGCTATTTTGGCACACACAAAATAAACACGTGCAAATTTTCTTCATAATTCTAACTTTAAAAATATTACTTCATGTGCATGGTCAAAATATTTTGTATCATAAGCAATCTTAATTTTTCCATGGAGTTTTTGAAACCCTCTCTAGACAAGACAGCTTGCTTACCATTTCTGCTGCTTTATTGTGGATAACTATAAAAATGCAGACCCTCCTTAGGGAGCATCTGATGCCCCATGTCTTCAAGAGAGAGAAATGCAGTAGAGAGAGGTAGAAAAGAACCAGGTGCTCTGAGGGGAAATCAGGAAAGATCACAGAATGGAAGGAGACTCATGAATATTTACCTGAAATGGACTCCAACTGCCAGGGACTTGATAAGCAAAGGAAGGACACATTTTTTTTTTAAACTTACTCTGGACTCTGTGTGCATGAATAATTGGCTAAGAGGTTGTACTTACTTTCCTGGACATTAGGGGCATATATAATGGGTTATCGTTACAGTCAGCTGATTTTGTACAGTCCACTTCTATATGCCAGGCATCATGCTGCATGCTGCACACATATTAGAGCATTAGCAGACCCAATGCAGCCTTCATGGCATTTATAGTCCAAACAGATTAGAGAATGCAATATTTCTGATATGGGCTATGCCTCATATTTCACATGTAGTATTTTACCTTGAATCATCTTTTGCCGGCTAGTAACTATTAGTATGCATGCCTGACCTTACTTAACAGATTAAAAGATCCCTAAAGGTGGGGACGCTCTTCTCTCCCCAAATTACCAATTGGCTAACTGACTGATGGAAAGAGAGATGACTGAGTGGAAGTAACATTTGAAGTCAAGATAGGAACATTTTAAGCCTATAACATATTTGACCCAATCTACTCTGCTATATCCTGAACCTTAGAAGGTTCCTTGCCTGAAGGAGATAGCCCTCCTCTTACTTTATATCTTCAAAGAAACATATTTAATGATCAAAGGCATATGTGTTCCACTTATTTGGGGAACAACATTACATTTAAGTTCGAGCTTTAAGAATGATGGGGGAAAGTTAATCTTTAGGCTAGAGACTGCTTCTAGGCTTGTGGGAATGAATATTCAAAGAGGATTCTTCAGTAAAGCACTTCCAACTTTCAGAAACTGTGTGATTATTTCCACATGCAGAAAAAATTCTAAGGAGTAACTCAGGGACAGGAGCTGAGCGGAATGCCAGAAGGGTTAGTGAACAGAACAGGGTCGCTTACTAACTGTGCGAATTTAACAAGCAAGGTAATCTCACAGGGATTTTAATCTCATCTTCAAAGTGTCTACCGTTGATATCTGCCTCAAGTATTCCCAAGAACTCATTTTGAACATGCATACAGAGTACTTCATAGTGACACAGGGGTATACTAAAAGATAGCCATAGTTTACTTCATTGACAAATGATCTAACTTTTGGTTAAACTCCTGACTAATTAGGTGTTAGGCTTTCTCTGACAGACTAATATTTTAAACTATAATAAAAACAGACACAGTAGGGAGAATCCCAGTACCTATGAAACTGTGTCACATAATACAATGTAATTAATGAATTTAAAATAAAATTAAAAAAAAAAATAAACCTATAAAATAGTTCAAATGAAAAAAAAAAACAGACACAGTAAGCAGTCACAGATAACAAGGAAAAACAGCAAGATGAAATGAAAACAATGCCTTATATGAAAGAAACAGAAAGGCCATTATGAGAGAATATCAAACATTAATATAGATATTTCTATCATGTTAAGTGAAAATTAATTGAAAATGCTTAAATGTAGAAAACTTGACACTTCGGAATTTCTTTGAGTAAGAATGGGCTAAAGTAGGACTGCCTCTCTGGGAGAAATTCATTCCATGAAGAATTCCGTAAAATACTTATTACATATTTTTCCAATCCCTTCTTAAAAGAAGCTAGAAAAAGTGGCACACTAATTTTTAGTTTCCTCATGACTCACCAAGAAATCAATCAAAATATATTCCGTGTCAGATTCATGGTTTTCTGAGCAAGCAGAGACAACTTCCAGTGTGTTGTGTGGAAAGTGCCGATGTATACCTTAGAACAGATGCAGGATAAGAATCTGTAGGTCCAGACATGCACCTGCCTAAGACTGCAGAATGAACACATTGGAATACTACAGAATGGAAATATGCAAATCCATGCACAAGTGCAGAAACATGTACTCCTATAGCACACACATTTTAATGCCCTGATAGTGTGCATTTTGCCCTCTGATGATAATCGATGTATTAGTTAATCATGGAATTTCTCATTTCCTTTTAAACTAAACACAGCTTGACAATAAAGACCATGCCACACTCATTTTTCACTACTCTATTTCTTGCTATGCTAGTATCAAGAACCAATTCCCAACATAATCCAAGAAAACAAAGAAAATTCAGTGTCTAAATCTTCATTTAGTTCCAGAAATGCCTCACTTAATATCGTAAAATTCATTTTTTCCTTCAACTTACGAGAGTATCTTGGCCTTTTACAAATGTCAAGATGCTATCTTCTTTTCTGTATCCACCTCCAAGCAAATGCTTTCCACAGGTCACAAGCTATTATACCATAGTGGTTTAATAGACACTAACACCATAATTCAACTCTTTTCCAAAGCCAAGTTTGAAACACAGATGCACTAATCAGCAAAAGCTACAGATTAAAGAAATTCCTGTTTTAAGTTACAAATGAGAACATCCAATAAAAAGAAAATGCCTGAGTCTAAAAGTGTCATGATCTGTTGGCTTCAAAACAGCTTTGCCCTTTCCAACTCACATGTTACATATGATTATGTAAAACTAGTACAGTCCCTTGAAATAAGGAAATAAAATCAGAAGTAGAAGCCTATGTCTGCACAAAAATGTATAACATGGACTACAAATAAAAGGCAAGTCCCTCTTTCTTCTTCCCATAATCATTTTTATCAAGAGTATCTCTTTGGAATAAGATGCACTAAAGCTGCTGTCTCATATCTTTATTTTTGAAGGAAAAACTATTTTAAGTGAAAAACAAAAAGCTTTCCTTTACTTTCTTACCCCCTGGCCTCAGAGGTTAAGAAAATGGTTTACCTTTAATTCAGCAGTTGACTCATGTGTGATAAGCTGAAATTGGAATGAAAAAATTGATACAGGGATGTGAAAAGTTGAATGAGGTATTCTGAATTCTGTTCAAACTGGAGAACACCAATAGGGAGGCTAAAGCATCTCTTTCCTGAAGCAGCAGTTTGAAGTACACTCGTGTAGTATAATAGAATAATTGACCCAATTAGGGCTCCATTCATCAAAAATTAGATTTCTGCAGGTGCCAAGCACCAAGGCTTTTAAGGGCCTCCTCAGCTTCTCACCTCCAACACTGGGAAACTGCAGGCACAACAAAACTGCAAACTCTGCAATTTACTATCTTTCTTCAAAGCATCTGCTAAGCCTCACTTAGGATGAAAGGGACACAGCTTAGGGTCTGTTCCCTTGCCAAAACAGCCCTTAACTTGTGACCTCATGACTGGTCACTGTCTGTAACCCCACTTTAAAGGAACACGTTCAAAAGCAACAAGGAGAACTGTGATAGGAAATTCACCTTTCTGAGCATTTCATTTCCACATCTGTCCAATTCAGGTCATCTCCTTTGAGACTAATCTTGTATTTGCCATTAAACAACAGAAAACCAGCAAGATCTCAAGTCTTTCGGAAGAGGATGGGGTTTTTGTTTTGTATTTTGTGTTTTGTTTTGGAGCAATATACGTAGTGCAGTTAAAGATATTTTGAAGCTGGATCTGAGTTTCAAAGTGAACTTGATGATACTTCAAACTCTGATGGGAGTGAGAGATAGCTTAGAGGTTAAAGAAAGCTCCTTCTCGGAAAAATCAAGGGATATGAGTGACTTTCAATCCTTTTGTTTTTCTTAATTAAATGTTCCCTTTTACTGGTCTGACAAAGTCTTCCCTGTTACTTCAGGGTCTTTTCCACCTTAAACATACATACAAACACTATTTTTTTTTTAAGCAAACAGTGCTTTATTTGAAAGGTGTTGTCACAGAATGAGACTAAAAGGTTAGACAGGGAAGAAGACACACACAGATCTCCCATCACTCTCCAAACAATTTCAACAGCTAGCGCTTGGACAAGCCATAGCCAACAAGGCACAAGGCAGTCCATGTGTGGTTTCCACGTGGGTGGCAGGGATGGAAAAACATGAGTTATGTTACCTCCAATGATGCGTATTAACAAGCAGCTGGAATTCAGACTGGAGCAAACCATGCAGCTATGGGATGTAAACGTCACAAACGAAATCCTGTCTCACATAATTCTTACTCTCTATTATTTTCTGAATGTAATCAATCATTATCTGAATGTATTCATGTGTCTTTTCTGTTTAGTTACATTGCTGCCAGGATCTCCTTTAAAATGCATATGCCGGGGAAATGAAGACACACCTCTTTCGTTCACTGCTGTTTTCCCTGTGCAGGGCATGTGGTAGATGGACAGATTCTTTGTATGTTTCTTAAATGAATAATTTTCCATAGAGAAATATAAAGTAAGTACATAAAAGATATTTTTGTAAAGGTGTATTTATTTTTATTGCAAAGGCAATACAGAGAGGAAGAGGGACAGAGAGGAAGATCTTCCGTCCGATGATTCACTCCCCAACTGGGCACAACAGCTGGAGCTAAGCCAGTCTGAGGCCAGGAGCCAGGAGCTTCTTCCAGGTCTCCAACGTGGGTGCAGGGTCCCAAGGCTTTGGGCCGTCCTCAACTGCTTTTCCCAGGCCACAAGCAGGGAGCTGGATGGGAAGCGGGGCCACTGGGATTAGAACCGGAGCCCATACGGGATCCCAGTGCATTCAAGGCGAGGACTTTAACCGTTATGCTACCATGCCGTGCCCAAAAGATACACTTTAAATATTCACTTGAAACAGGAAGAGAGCAGGAATGACTGAAAATTCACTTGCTGCTCATTCCATGAATGTCAGCAACAGACGTTGGTCAGCCAGGAGTCAAAACTGAACACCAATAACAGAACCCAGCTTTCCCACACAAGTGACAGGAATCCATTATATCAGCCATTCTCGTGGCCTCCCAGGGTCTACAATGGCAGGAAAGTGGAATCAGAGGCCACAACAAAGACGCAACCTCAGCACTCAGATATTGGATGTGGGCATCCTAACCAATTGACTTAATGTCCCTTCTTCAAGGCACACAGATACTGAAGAAACCAATACCCATTCCCTGCTCCAGGGCCTCAAAGGAATACATCACATCCTGTAACAAAGCCACACCTGACAAGTGTGCCTTTAATTCAGATTGTGGCTTCCCTGCATAAGGCAATATCTTCACCATTGGCTCCATTCCTAGAGTAACCATGATCACCACACATCAGAAACAGTTCCTGCTTTCACATTCACTGCACGCCTAGTCAGAATGATGGTTCTCATGTTCTTATCTATTTTAAAGCCTAAGAAAACCTTCTTGTGCTCGAATGACTTGCTTGTATTGCTTGCCTTTCCTAGTCACTATGCCTCAAAGGCTGGATGGTGTTTTCCACGGGACTTAGGTCACATGCCGCACCCCATCTCCTGGGGTAAGCAGCTTTACTCAGGGTGCCTCTGCAGTGAAGCAAGCCAAAATCCCACAAGATCAAGTTGGAATACTAATTCAGAATTAAAATTCCAATTATAACCCCTGAAATCTGAATCAAAAATGCATTCTGTAGTCCTTATCTTAACCAAGATCTCTGCAGCATATTGCTAGAGTTTACCTTGTCTTCCATCTTGAACTCGGTCCTTGTTTGGTTTTCACCTAACTCTTAAAGCCCACCATGGTTTGCTTTCAGTTTATGTATTGAGATATTTTATGATATTTCCTTTTAAATACTAATATGCACCACAGTTTGTTTCCCATGCGCATCCTGTCATTCTGTTGATTCTCACTGTGATTAAATATTATAGTTACGCAAACAAGTCATAAACTTCGAATCCTCAATGATAATTAGAAATCAAATTTTATTATACATTATCCAAAAATTTCATAAAATTAAGAAAGTTATATTGCATTTGCAGCAATGATTAAAATATCATAGTGTGCCATTATTTGTTATTCCCAAGGAAACAGCCAGCCACTTGCTGCTGGTAGCCTCCAGCACGGCAAGATTTCACAGGCCTTTTGCCTGCTTTGTGAATAAAACTGAGAAGTATTAAACAGTTCTTTCTGAGAAGTCTCTAAACCATACAAAGTTGACATACAAAACAGCCATTTAGTAAGTATTCACTGCCTGGTTAACTGATAAACGCTGGGGTATTTCTATTTTCCTGCTTTGTAACAAATTATCACAATTCTTCAGCTTAGAACACAAAGTATTTACAATCTTTCCATTTCTGTGAATAAGAAATTCAAGGGAACCTGAGCCAAGTCTTCTGCTCAAAGACTCACAGAGGCTATAATCGAGATGTTAGGCAACCTACAGGTCTTTTTAGCTAGGGTTCCTTTTTACAAAGCTGATGTGATTATTAGCCAAATCCAGTGCCTTGCATCTGTGTAATGGAGGTTCCGTTTTTCTAACTAGTTAGCAGGCAGTGATCACTTTTCGATACTGAGGGCCATTAGGTCCTGCCTGGGTGGTCTCCTCTTTTAGGCCAACAAAAGAACCCTTCCAGACTCTAGAGGGCTACAAGTTCCCTTTCAAAGAGCTCATCTGATTAGACTTCTATCACACCTGGGCAATCTAGACTTCTAACACACAGACAAAATGAGTATTGACTATGTATTCAGGATATCTAAGACATTGTTGTGGGAGTTTGCAATAAAATCCTTTAATATTCAGATGAAGTCTACATTCTAGTAGGCATGGGTATGGATAAAAATATATGGATTTTGTTCCATATATTCATTCCTTTATTCTATCTTCCTCCTCCTTTCTTCTATATTACTATAAAAGAACATGAAGTAATGACTCTGAGAGAAAACCTTAGCAAATCAAACTTTATGGACAAAAATTAAAGTGGCAAGATTTTGAGTTTTCTTTCTGCTTAAAGCTACGATGACTTTTCACAATCTTTAGAATGGAAGACCAACCAGCCAAGATGGAAGATAAGGTAGATGTTATAGGTGCCCAGGTAGGCATCTTGAAGCAGAAGGTGTAAACACATACATCATTCCTGTTATCTATGAAGTTCCCAGCATTCCATTAATTATAGGAGACTATCTCCAAGACTGCAACATGATGTATTATGTAAATCAGGTAAGATGAGAGAACCAGGAGTGCCATTAGGGCTTATGTGTAGATAAGTTCTAGTCCTTCATATGTGAAGTTACTTTAAAATATGCATATAAAAATCAGATTAAAATGTGTATTTCTGTGTAATGTTGAAATTCATGCATAATTCTTGCATACTTGTTTTCAAGGAACACCTTGAAGAACTCTGAATATGCATTCATTTCAAGACATATTTAAAAAATAAATTTACCTTTAGATTGTGTTTTTGACAAGCTTTATGATGCCCCCTCACACAGGCATGTACACATGCTCATATTTGTTCATGTAATGTTTTTCCCTGTTCTGAACTCACTAACTCATTAAAAGGGGGCTGTGATGCTCCTTTTTCTTATGTTTAAGAAGGATTCCAGCCCAAGGCGGGACACAGACAATGTTTCAGGCATTTCCTTCAAGCTAATCCTCTGAATCTTGATAGGCCATGAAAAGGCACACCAAGGAAGCCTGCACCAGAAAGCAGCAGCTTCATGTACCCAGATTTTGTTTCTTTAGAAGAAGGAGAGCTGTTGGATACCACATCTCTACTTATATTTATGTTTACACTTCACTCGTGTGACTTGAAGAGTTCATGTGGTCTCTGCCACTGAGGAGAAAGTAAGAAACTATACCTGTAGGTTTCAAAAGAATCTAAACTGTAAAAGGCTTTCTGGTAATAAAAGCCCACAGAGAGGTTCAGTATGTGACAGAGAGGAGTTCCTGGCTGGGAAGACTTCAGTGGGAATGGCCATAGCCTCCCAAGCTCCCTCTCCTGACTCTGCAGCAGCATCCCCAAGGCCATCTCACTCAAGTGGCTTCAGAGACAAGAACCTGCTCAGAGTCACGTTCCTAACCAATCAGCCAACTTAGCACCATGGCTTCCAGAATCTTTTCACCTGTATCAGCATTTACCTTGTTCAGACATAAAATCTAAAGTAGATCTCTAAAATCAACCATGTTTGCACTCTTCAAATTTTTCATGGTTGATCTAATTATTCAAAATTCAGCTAGGATAAAAGGATGTAGCAACCAAATGGTATTATTTTATGATTATTCAGGAAGGCTTAATTGAATAAATTGATATCTTGGTCATTTCTTATTTATGATTTAAGTGTGTAGAAATCTTAAAAATATTATTAGTGGGCCCAGCGCAATTGTGTAGCAATTAAAATCCTTGCCTAGAACATGCCAAGATCCCATATGGGCATCAGTACATATCCCAGTGGCCCCGCTTCCCATCCAGCTCCCTGCTTGTGGCCTGGGAAAGCAGTTGAGGATGGCCCAAAGCCTTGGGACCCTGCACCCACGTTGGAGACCTGGAAGAAGCTCCTGGCTCCTGGCCTCAGACTGGCTTAGCTCCAGCTGTTGTGGCCACTTGGGGAGTGGATCATTGGATGGGAGATCTTCCTTTCTGTCTCTCCTCCTCTCTATTTATCCACCTTTCCAACAAAAATAAATAAATCTTTTAAAATATATATTATTTGTATGAGCACATGTTTTTTGTCATGTGTGAAAGGTTTGCTATACACTTTTCATATACAATTGATATCAGTGAATTACACATAAATTGGTACTGTAAGTATATATATCGGTCATATCCCAAATCTTTTTTTTCTATTTCTAGTGAAAATTCTAGGAAATATTTTTACCTACTTTCAAGCTCATTGAAAGTAGTCACTAATATTCAAGTAGCCATATAAATATGCAAATGCTGCTTTAAAGAAATAGGCATAATAGGATATATTCACTATAATGAACTTCTGACATTCACAAAGAACTAAAACATAGGTTTCAAACAAGCCAATGTACAATGTAGTTGAGGATTTTCAGGTTTATGACCAAGAAACAAATCTCCAGCCTCAGTGTTCAAAGATAATTCTTACAATTTTCCACTTTTTATTATTAGACAAAAATAAACATCTTGAACTGAACCTTAGCTTATAAGAAAGGAAAGGGAAAATTAAACTAAGAGAGTCAGTAACATCAGTAGAGATAATAAGATGCAGATGAAAACAAGCAATAACAAGAAATAAGATACCAATGCAAACAAGTAATTATAGGACACTCATCATTTCCCATGATACAATTGATACTTCTTAAATGTTACCATAGTGTGCTTAGCACTACTGAAGACTTTATTAAAATATTCAATCTTGTTTAGGGTGAAGAAATTAAGGTATCTCTGGGAGTACAAAGAAAGCCCTGAAGAAAGTTACAAATCTCTACCACAAACCACAGTGAGTCTTAAGGCACAACACTGAAAGGATTTTGGCCTCCCTGTCTTCCCGGAGCCAGTGCAGCAGCACCTGTATCCCACTTGGGTAAATCCTTAAAACACGGGTCCTACGACGTAAGCCTAACTATGCAGTATCTTTGACCCCGTCATTAATGCACGAACTACTTTAAAGAAAGACAAAAAATTTCTCAAAGAGTGACCTAAAGCAAGAGGAAAGTAACTGCTCTTCTATTCCTTCTGTCTCCTTTGTTAGTTTCATTGATCAAAGTCTGGAAAGTGCTCTGTCTGCTGCCAGTCACAACCTGGCCTGCTAGAATCTGACCATCTTCACCATTCCATGAAAAATCTTGACTTCAGACAGCAAATAGCTTTCCGGTGGCATGTTTCAATAGACACTCGTACATTGCATTACCTGATCTTGCGCTAGCATCTGAGCGACGTTTGACTGTAGGTAATTTTGCGTGTTTTCCCCCTCTCCTGTTCTGTTGTGCTCTGAGCGCAGTTTTCACCTTTGACCGTTTTCCTTTATCACGCGACTCAATGTTACTGTTCTCGAGGTTCATCTGCCCTCTGTGCCTAGCCTCACCGAGTCAACACTTGTGCGCCTGTGCTCTGAGAAACCGCCATCTCATGATCATTCAGACACCCTGTGGCCAGTCTTACCCACTTACTTTTCTACACCAGTTTTTTCTTTAATGGTCTAAAGGATTTTCCCACTCATGTATTTCTTACATGGCCAAAATCAAGACTACCTAAAATAATACTTTCTAAATTATACGTCTGATTCTTCCTAGTGAATTTTTATGATTTCTTCATTTCACCTGATTATGGATTTAAATCCTCAACGTGGGCAGAAGCTCTAATGAAAATGTTCTAAAAACAGAAATATGTTGATATCTTCATTAAAACACTTTATTGTATGTAGGAAATAATTTAACTTGTTTACCAGTATTCCATGG
Organism: Ochotona princeps; assembly: GCF_030435755.1. NCBI lineage: Eukaryota > Metazoa > Chordata > Mammalia > Lagomorpha > Ochotonidae > Ochotona > Ochotona princeps. The sequence goes on from NC_080851.1 coordinate 14,879,610, forward strand.
TTAAGAAGTTCCTACTGTCATTCTTCTCCATTCATAAGTAACAACTTTGTCTCTGCTTTTCTTCCATTTTTAATTGCTGTTATCTTCTACATTATCAAAATCTATCAGCTCTTCTTCACAGATATAGGCTTACAAAAATGCTTTGTGTAAAAATGCATATATTTCTCCTACCTCTGTCTCTAATTGAGAGTGATGAATTTATTCTTGTATTTGCTACTAAAATTTCTCCTTCCTACCTCACTAGACACTCAGAGCTAGGTTATGCAATGTTCCGTAGCGGAGTTTAAAAGTATGCTTCTTGACTTTCGAATCTACATATGTCTGAGAATCTTGCAAATACTTCACAGTGTTACACAAACTGATGCATGGATTTAAATTAACCCAATTTAGAAAAGATAGTACCATTAGGCAAAATAGAAATCTTAGATTTACATATCCTAAAACATTCCTTTATTCACCATGACCACCACAGAAAACAGTGCCAGGATCCTTCAAATTTAATTCACAAGTAACGTCTGTACTACTCTGTGCATTTACTAAGATTCTACCATTCTCTCATACAGATCAATGCAAGCTAACTAAAATATTCCCAGTCTCTATTCGCAGTAAATGAATAAAACAGAAAATGAGAAATAGAGTACAAAGGATCAGCAATGCAGATTGCAAATTAAAAAGTGCACATCTATACACATTAACTACATCTAGTATATAGAAAGAAATTTAGATACAATCCAAGGTTCTCAAAGATTAGAATAAAGAACTAAAACATTCGCTTTTCAAAAACAAGAAAACGAAGGTTAGAATACATTCTTTGTTTTTCATTGTCAGATTCGTTAATGTATAGAAAATTTTTAGAAGAAGCTACCTGCAAATGTCATTACCTAGGTATCCCAGATTGGAAAGAAAGCAGAAGTTTAATGTAATGGATCATCATTAACTTTAGAGTGCTTTTCTTCTCATGATGCAGGAACTGATGAGATGTGTTAAACTTTGTATTTTTGAATATTGGTGCTAGGGACCAAACACTGGGGTCCCCCGGCCCAATTTATTTGTGATGCCCTAACCTCCAGTATGACTGTATGTAAGGTAGAATTTTGGAAGGTTAAATAGACATAAATAAATAGATATAAAAAAAGTCATCAGAAGGGAGTCCGCATAATAAGGTGAGTTTTCTCATCAGAAAAGGAAAAACATCTGTAAAAACTGAGAAAAATTCTTGTGGTTTAAGCTACTCAGTCTGCAGTATATTACTACGGAATTGTGAGTAGTTTAAGATTGATTTATTCAGTTCGGAACGGTCAAGAGTTTGTAGCACACTAAGAAGGAAATTCAGTGTTTGTTAATGTCTTATGCTCATTTTGTCACAACATGAAAATCCTACTTAAAAAAAATTCAGTAGTAGGCCATACTTGTAATTCTTCTGCAGTCATGTAAGTTCAATATGTAACCTAATTCCTAGACTAAAAAGGCTTACAAGATTTTTATATTACAGCAAGTCAATACACCCAACACTTTTGCTTGTATTTGAAATCAAAGCAATTTTATATATTAGAAATAACTTTCAATTCAGAAAAACACCTTACTGAAAGTATAAAAACCTGGGGAAAAATCACAAATCTGGGTAAGGCATTAGTTTAGCCACTCAATGAAATTCAGGCCAGTATTTCTCTGAATCTCAGTGGTTACGATGTGATTGCTGTAGATCCAATTACTGGGTCTAAATCTAGTTGAGATTATCGAAGAAAAGTATTTGCCTTATCTTTTCAATAGGGCAACCAAAAAAACTCTTTTAGAGTTGTTCTTAGGTGCCGTTCACCAGAACTTTAGCATCTGTAGAGTTCTGCCACATTGGAAAATCAAGTACAAAGTTTTGCTCATTGGCCCAGCGCCATAGCCTAGCAGCTAAAGTACTCACATTGCATGCCCTGGGATCCCACATAGGTACTGATTTGTGCACCAGCGGCCCAACTCCCATCCCGCTTGTGGCCTGGGAAAGCAGTCAAGGATGGCCCAAAGTCTTGGAACCTTGCACCTGTGTGGAAGACCCAGAGGAAGTTCCTGGCTTTTGGCGTTAAATCTGCTCAGCATCAGCATTGCAGCCACTTGGGGAGTGAATCAAAGGACCTAAGATCTTCCTCTGTCTCTTCTCCTCTCTGTATATCTTTCTAATAAAAAATAAATAAATCTTAAAATGAAGTTTTGCTCACCTGAGGAATCCTGTCCAAGAAGATTGGGAACAGGTTTGGGTTGATTTATTAACAATGTTCAATTATCCCCCAACCAAAGCAGAATTATTATTAACACTGAATGAAACCAGAATTGCAAAATGTCTCAAACTCAGAAATAATTGGATTTCTACTTTATGGGAATAAGTTTAAATGCCTTTCACAGTATTAAGCCAAGTCATAGTGTCCCATGTCCTTAATAAATCAAGAAAAAGCTAAGCAAGCAGTTTCAAAAGTCTTTGCAGACATCCTGGGTCTATGAATACTTTAAAAGGTTACTCTATCTGTACATCCACTCAGGAGTCCTGTCTTTCACAGAACTTACTTCACTTTTGGAATCTAGTGCTGGCTTTTTAAAATAAAATCAAGAGGAGATCAGAAAACACTAGTTCAGAAACAATGAGGCATCGTGACTAAAAGCCAAAAATTGTGTCAACCACAGGTCAGGTTCAGTTCCTGGCTCTATTTCCTGCTCTTTGTTGAATTCAAACAAGTCACTGAAACCATCTACACATCTGTCTTCTCAGTAACTGAGAACAATGGTACCTAACTCACAAGGAATGCTCTTGGAATGCGTGCATAAGAAAAGTCATTCAGACCAGACTGTGAGGTAAGCAGATTTGTTGCGCAGATCATTATCCAGTGACTTATCTCTCACATGGAGACATATGGAGTTTAAGACCCCTCTCCCTCATGGCGAGAAGTTAGTATGTGACTAAATTCTAATTAGTGAAATGTACACAGAAAATGCTGCTGGTTGTGTGGGGGTTTGTAAATTTAGCTTCACACAGACTATCAACAAAGACAAAAATTTGAACATGGAGAATCACAGAAAGAGGCTTTTAAAAAGGCTTAAAACCTTTATCTTGCTTTTACCTATTTACCTATTTACCTCTGAGCTACAAAGTGAGGAGAAATCTTTAATACACTGGCTTACTCCCCAAATAATTCCAACAGCTTTGAGCCATCTTCTCGATATGTTTTCCAGCCACCAGCAAAGAGCTACATCAGAAGCAGGGCAGCTAAGACTTACAGAAGATCTTGATGTGGGATGCTGGCACATTAGCCAGTGGCTGTTATAGCCTGTCCTAAGATAATACTGGTCCCTATGGCCCAGGGCATTAGCATAGCTGCTGAAGTCCTGGCTGAGATCCCATATGGGCACCAACTCTTATCTCCATAGCCTCACTTCCCATCCAGTCCCTGCTTGTGGTTTAGGAAAGCAGTCATGGACAGCCCAAAGCCTTGGGACCCTGCACCCACATGGGAGACCCGGAAGAAGCTCCTGGATCCTGGCTTTGGGTTGGCTCAGCTTCAGCCATTGCACCTGCTTGGAGAGTGAACTATCATATGGAAGATCATCTTCTCTGTCTGTCCTTCTCTCTGTATATCTAGCTTTCCAATAAAATAAGTAAACCTTAAAAACAATAATACTGGCCCCCAAAAGAGGACAACAAATTATAACATGTTGTGTAGAAAAGTTTAAACCCAGGTGAATTTCTATAAATTTTCAAAATTTCAGTTTGTAGTTTATGAACTTATCTAAGATTATGAGTCATGCAATTTTCATTGAGAAAAATTTCAAAGAAAATTGAGAAAACACTATTTCTCTTACTAGGTGTCCTACACTTTTGCTATTCTCCCCTCTCTTGGTAATTTCAAGTTTGGGAAAAGTTCATTTGGCGTTGGCCTGAAAATCTTATTTCCTTTATCTAACTGTGCATTTTAAAGCACTCATCTACAAACACATTCTTTTTAAATTTTTTTTAATTTTATTTTATTATTCCATGATACAGTTCCATAGATTTCAGGATTTCTCTTTCCTCCCTCCCCAAATCCATGCCCCACCACTGATTTCCCCCATATCATTACAATTGTATAGTCCTTCACAATCAGTTTTAAGTCCATCATCCTGCTATTTAAGTGTAACCTAACATTGTAGGCATGGACAATGGCAGAGTCTCCAGCATCCTATTATCAAAATACATTCAATAGTTTCCTTGGGAGTCCAACTTTGGTTTTAGATACAGATGCACACTGTATTGTATCTTCAAATCTGTATTTGACAGTCTCTATTACATGGTGACTACACATTTCCTTAAATGAAAGGCCATAAAACAAAGAACAGAGAGAAAAATAAACAATTTACAACACCATGAAGTTAAGTAACATGCTACTGAACGATCAATGTGTCAATGAAGTAATGAAAAAAAAAAAACCTTCCTGAAGCAAATGATGTTATTGTTTGACTTATGTATCAACAGCCAAAGCTATCCTGAAGAACAAAAATCATGCTGGAGGAATCATAATTCCAGAACTCAAGACATATTACAGAGCAATGGTCATCAAAACAGTCTGGTACTGGTAAGGAAACAGAGAAAAAAGATCAATGGAACAGAATAGAAACCCCAGAAGGGAGCGCACACATGTACAGTCAACTAAACTTTGACAAAAGAACTGAAAATGATCCAGGAGAAAAATCTAGTCTCTTTAGCAAATACTGTTGGGACAATTGGATAGTAGCCTGCAGAGATAAGAAGCAAGAGCCCCACCTCTTACCTTAAACAAAAACCAGCTCTGAATGAATCAAGGACCTAAACCAGCAGCCAGAAACCATAAAACTATCAGAGGAAAACATAGGAAGCATTCTCCAAGATACAGGAATTGGGAAAAACTTCTTAGAAAAGTCACTAAAAGCACAAGCAATCAAAGCCAAAAGAAAAATACAGCACCACATCAAACTAAAAACCTCTGTACAGCAAAGGACACAATCAACAAAGTGATGAAGCAACCGACAGAATGGGAGAAAATCTTTGCACACCACACAACTGATACGAGACTAATATCTAGGATTTACAAAGAGCTTCAGAAATCCAGAGACGGTTAAAAAAAAAAAAGATCCTTTGAAGAAATGGGCAAAGGAAATGAACATTTTTTCAAAAGAACAAATTCAAATGGTTAACAGACATATGAACAGACGGTCAAGATATCTAAGCTGCTAGGGAAATACAAATGAAAACCACATTGAGGTTCCACCTAACTCCAGTGAGATTGGCCTACATTCAGAACTCTACTAACACCTGCTGGCATAGAAGTAAGGAGAAAAATGCCTTCCTTCATTGTTGGTGGAGTGTAGGCTAGTACAACCACTATGCAAGTCAGCATGGAGAGTGCTGTGACCAACTATCCCATTCCTGGGAAATATATTCAACAGAAATGACATATGCATATGAAAAAGGGATCTGTAATCTTGTATTTGAAACAGCACAAACTACAAAAGCAAAGACATGGAAACAATTCAGATGCCCGTCCAAAGAGGAGTGGATAAATAAACTGTGGCACATCTACTGCATGGAATACTACTTTGCCATTAAAAAGAATGAAATTCTATCATTTGCAACCAAATGGCCCCAACTAGAGACCATTATGCTCAGTGAAACAAGTCAATTCCAAAAGGACAAATATCATATATTCTCCATAATAGAAGACAACCTTCATGCAAAATACAAGATCAATAGCCCTTTCAACAGTTTTTGCTGCAACTCATGGGGTTTGATGTTTTTGTTTTTATTCATTCATTCAAATACATTCTTCCTTCAACTTAACCCAATTATTAAGTATTTCAACTGTATTTCTGCACAGCTGGGTTTCCCAAGGCATAACTCCACAGCTTTTTTCTCTAGGGTAACAGGATGGGCAATCTTGGCCTGATATATTTAGCCCCTGGCTTGACAGCAAGTTCCCTCTTCCCTGTTTCCCCTTTTTTAAGATGCCCCCAAGGGAGCTTAGGAGTTGTTTGAGCATTGGGAAAATATTGGGAGGAACTAGGCGGACTATAAAAGAGGCAGGCCAACTTCAAATAAATGGCATTCTGTTTACAAGAATGACCCACCGTGTGTTGTCTTTTTTGTAACCGTAGTCCCTCCGCTCGGCTCGGGGTACATGGCGGCACGGACGTCTCCGACATATTTGTTACTAAATTTACTGAGTTCTTCACGTATTAGTTTTATTTATTCAAGATGTCTATTTCTTTGTTAAACTTCTTCATGTATTTATTTTTCTAATTTCAAATTTATTGTTTGTATGTAGTTTTACATTTCTCTAAGTGTTCTTACAATTGTTGGTTTGAATTATTTCCAAAGCATTTCCTCAATCTCCCTTCTTTTAGTCAATTACTATAGCATTATATTTTTTAGATTCTATTCCCTTGTTTTTCCATACTCCCTTTCCCCTGTATTGACATCATTGTAGCTGATGGATTAGCCATTTCTATCATAAGCACGTTTGTGGCAAAAGGCTTTTCCCAGAAAAATTTTCAGGTGATGATTCAGTAGGCTAGTATGCAGTATTTCTTCTTCCACCACACACTTTACAGCAGTGGCTGTAGAGTCAAGTCCTCTCAGACCAATCTGTAGGACCACAGGGCAGTAGCCTTCAATCTAGCATGCCTGGGCATGTGGAAACCCTGGCCCATAATCCTAGAGTGGTTGCTTTAATACATTTGCTGGGAGGGGCATAATCAAGATCTTATTAGTCAGAGGCCAAAGTCTAACAAGAACATGCAGGTTCTCACATTGATAACCTTAGATTTCCATTCAATACATGGGAACTCATCTTTCTTTCACCAAGGACCTCACCTGCTGTATGTCATGTTTCCTGTAATGAGGAGAGGGCTGGATCATGCAATCCTATGGCCACTTGATCATTATAGAATACAGTAGCAGCCAAAGCCTTGTCAAGACCAGTGCACCACATTTTCCTATGGGCTGCCTGATTCCCAAGTGGGCTTATAGCATAAGGTCATTGCAACGAATGCAGGTAATGCTGACTAGGATATAAATTCAATAGAATGGGCTCAGAGGTATTCACATGGGATTGGAACAGGTCCAGGGGTTCCATCCATGGGCAGTAGCATGTGAATCAGGAACATCAGTATTTTCCCAGTGATAGTTTTCTTCAAATCCAAGATGCAATCCTATGCTCCTTTTGATACATTAGTTCCCAGGCATTAGTCTTGTTCCTTGCTTTCTGCTTGTAGCTGACATTAGGATGGCAGCTCTGTAAGCTTCCTGGCTGACACTAAGTTAGGACACAACTGCATCTCAGCGATATAGCCATGTACTGCCATGCAGATGTATTCAGAGCCTATGAGAGATTGAGAGAGATGCAAGAAGAAACATTTATCTATCCCACCAAGGCACAGGTCTCAGTCTGATGCCAACAAAGATCTAAATGTTCCTCCATGAACACTGTCCAGGTTGAGGCATCTGTGGCATGTCTCATGCTAGGTATCAATATATCAGTCTTGGTTCTGTATTTCAAAGGTAAAATTTTAACAGAATTTTTTTTCACCCTGTATTAGTATCTGATGGAGTTTTGGTACAAGATAGTGGTACCAGATAATCAAAGGATTATAAAATGGTGTATAACAATGGCAGATAAAAGCCATTTACCTCTATATTTTAGTTAAAACACAAAATTACTCTAATGACACCACTTAAACGTCCAGTGCCCTTACTTATCTTGTATTAATGGTTTGAAGACTTATCCAAAATTTACCTTCAATCTTCATGTAAGTTTGAACATTTCACAAAATTGAGTTCTCTGTGATTGTCTCAGTTTTTAGTGAAATAAAGGTTCCACAGTGCAATAGTATTCAAAGGCTGGTAAGAGTACAAGAACGACTTAAACTGTTTCCATGGACTTCCTTTTTCTTATTGTACATAGGATGATATCCTTGAAGCTAGTTGGGAAAATAAACATGGGAGTGATAACAAAGTGGTCATATTCATGTCACTACTATGGAGGCAGAGAGAACATCAAGATTTTGCTGACACTGTTGGCATAAACAAATCAGTTCCAAGAAGACAGAGATGTGGGACACACATAGGATCATCTGGGTTCCAATTTAAAGGAAAGAAAATTATGGTTGTGATACGAAAAAAATGTTAAGTGGAAATCAGACAGTGAATAAAGATATGCTGGGAAGCAGTGTTAGACAAAATAAGGGATTTAAAACTGGGATTCAGACAATGCAATTACCAAATGAACACACACACAGTGGTGGCTCATTGGGAAATACAATATTCTCAATCAACATTTGATTTAAAAATAGAAGTCCCTCATGTCAGACTCAGTGAACATTTGAAAATGCGTAAGACAGACACCTGGGGACAAGAGATTATGGGATTCCAGCTTCTTATATAATATCCGGGATTAAATGAAAGACAATCAGTCACTGAAGAGAGCAGTTGATATTCTATTAGCAAAAAGGAACCCAAGTGAGCACCTGCTAGACCACAGATGAATTCCTGTTAGGCACAAGGAATTAGAATGAGAACTGTGGGTACCAAATCAACTTCATTCTCTGTAACTGAGAACATAGCTAACAAATATTCTTGCAAACAAAATGTAAAAACCAAAATAACCATCTATCTATTGATCAATTGAATAATGAGAAAGTTAAATATAACTTTTCTAAAATAAAATTGCAAAGCAAGAATTGGATCTCATAAAAAAGAAAGCTGTCTATAAACAGAAAAGCTGCAAAATTATAAATGTCTACAAAACCATTTGTAGTAATGACAATTGACACAAGGACACTGCTATTTCAAATAGAAGTGGGTGTCCACAAGAAAATTCAATGAAAAAAATACAAACATTACAAGAGAAAGACAAATAAAATTGATTAGACTCATTAAAGAGAATTTAATTTAGAAAATTGAAAAAATACTCTTAACCAGTATTAATATGGGGCAGAATTCAGTCCCTGAAAAGCAACTCAGTCAGGTTAAAAAAAAATTGGAAATCCCCTCAGAATTCAGAGGAAAAATCAAATAAACTTCAAAAGGTACAAGAGAATATGAAAAATATAGGATTATACAACACAGCTTTAACATAAGAATTGGAAATATTTAATTTCTACTTCCTTGTGTGTGTGTGTATGTGTGTGTGAGTGTGTGTTTGAAGGAATAAGGCAGTTGTCAGATTAAAGATTCCTTGCACAGGAGGGTCCTACTGGGAAGCACAGCTCAGAAAAATGAGCCTAATACAATGGTGTTGTTGAATATAGGGAAACAGGCTAAAAGCCTGAGAAGGTTTTCAGGAAGGCAGGTTGACATGCACAAAGGCCAAACAGAGCTTTACAAACTCAGACTCTTTTGTGAGTTGGGTTGGAGAAACGTGAAGTTCAAGATATGTAGCATGGACAGGTATCCTTAGGATAACTAATGGCCAGAAACTAAGCTTAAACCTTTTTTTGGGAAAAGAGAACATAATCCATGATTCAAAATTGATCCTATTTTTCTACATAATGATAGTTAAAGAAAAGTAGGTATATAAAAAAGAAATAAACTAAAGTAAAAGGATAGAGAGGATGAAGAAAAAATAAGACAACTTACAGAATATTAAGATGTTGGAATAACCAGCAATGACATTGAGAAACAACTGTTCAGCTACAGTATGGAATCTCATGTACAGAGAGTTCGTATGTGAAGGAAAACAAAAGGCAAATAGTAACACTGGAACTGGAAACCCAAACAGTGAAGGTAAAAACTTAATGATAGGGTTCAAATTATTAGCCACAAATAAACAGAACATTAGTGACATAAATATCAAGTAGTATAAAAAAATCACACATACATATACACTTACTTCACAGGAAAACTCACCTATGGCAAAATTAAACTATTAAAAGTAATCAGAAAATAAGTATAAATCTTAAGAGGTGATACAAATCAAATAATGGAAGCCAGAAGATGAAGGATAGCGATTAAAACTAGAATTTGATCCTATATTCACCTGTTCTTTGAAGCTGTGGGTGAGGGGAGAGCCACAATTACTCAATTGTGAGAAGCCATACTGAAAGTAACAGAAAAATAAAGACCGTGTTCCTAGGGGACTGATGGAGGCAAATTTACAGTGTCTACACTGCCAAGTGGATAGAACAGAAGAGACTCTGGATGAGTGAGGACAGCCCACAGCCAAACCCTCCTGTGACTACAACAGCTGGCTCCTCCTGGGCCCGGCGGCGTGGCCTAGCAGCTAAAGTCCTCGCCTTGAACTCACCAGGATCCCATATGGGCGCCGGTTCTAATCCCGGCAGCTCCACTTCCCATCCAGCTCCCTGCTGGTGGCCTGGGAAAGCAGTTGAGGAAAGCCCAAAAGCTTTGGGACTCTGCACCCGTGTGGGAGACCCGGATTGGCGCGTACCGGCCCGTTGCAGCTCACTTGGGGAGTGAAACATCGGATGGAAGATCTTCCTCTCTGTCTCTCCTCCTCTGTGTATATCCGGCTTTCCAATAATAATAAAATCTTTAAAAAACAAACAAACAAAAAAACAGCTGGCTCCAAGCTGAGAAGCATCATCCCAGAGCAAGGCAGAAGGAGGTACCACAACATATCACTGGTGGCTTTGATTCAGGGAGATTTTAAGGGTCTCCCCTGGCTTGGAGCCCAACTGGTTAGGGGCCTGGGAGATTATTTTGTTGTGTAATAAACCCATATTAATGCCTTCTGCCCTTCCCAGTCAAGTGCCTTACTGAAACTGCTGAGGTGGAGCTGAAATGTGTTCTTAGGGAACAGGGACTAGTTCAATCCCTGCTGGAAGCCTTGGGGGCTGGGACAGGCAAGCTTGCAGCGTGGACCCCTTGCACCTATGGCAGTAAGGGATATGAGCATATGCCTTGCAGCTGAGTAGGGTTATGGAGTGCACTGAGTGTTTGTGCATCTAATGGTGGAACCAGAGCTCCCTGAACACTGGAGACAGACTGCAGAGAAGGCCAAGGGATACGTGGGTATGAGTCCGGCTCTGTCCTTTACCTGTGCCTCAGTGGGTGGTGCGGACAGGCACAATGACCTCACTCTGGGATGTGAATCAGCTGGCTCACCTCGGCACGGAAACGGATTGGCACTGTGCACACACTAAGGAACTCCAACATTGCTTCCCCCATGACTACCAGCAGCAGTACTCTAAAGTGGGTGTCTTTCTCGACTCCAGTCCCACCACCCACACAAACTGTAGCCAGAGCTGACAGGCCCCACCCAATACACATCCTGGAATTAGGCTCCATCAAGCCTGAGAAACAAATTTCCAGGAGGTAAGCTCTTAAATCAGAAAAAAGGAAAAAAAAAAAAGACAAGACAGGGGAGTCAGAGAGAGCAAGAAACGGAACCACAGCCAGTCATTTGATCAGAGAACGGAAAATAGCAAACGAGGAACCTTGCCTGGGTCAGAATACACAAACGGAGTGAAAGCGCAAGTACCCGTTCTAATGGAAGCAGATTTAAATGCACCAGATCCTGGAGAAGTATATGTGCCAAGACATTATCAAAAGACAATAGTGAAATCGGTTGCCAATCCGAGAATTCTAAAAGCAGGACAGGATACCAAGAGAAGCAGAGAGACCAATGCATTGTGCTCGAACCACTGCCACCCCAGCCGGCTGTGACATCTCTGACTGAACTCTGAGGCTCCCCAGTGCTGAAGACAACAGCATTCACTGCAGAAGACCTGCCAACTCACTACAAACAGAAACAATCATGAAGACAAGCTACAGAGATAGGACAGGAGAGCTTTGGTTACCAACTTCTGTTGTTCTCAACATGAGTTAAACTTTATCATGTCACATTAAACCACTGAATTTCTCTGTGCTAAAGATACAATAAGAAAATCAATGTAAGTGATGGGACTACATAACCATGCCTCTAGGGAAAAGTAATATGCAGTCATGAATATCACTTCCAAAGCATTAAATTCTATGGGTAAATTCCCACAAAATGCAAAAGCTAGTTAAATTGATATTCACATACATATGCAGAACCTACGTCCAGCTGTAGTTATGTCATTATGAGCATAGCAACATTTTCAGAGAGAAAACATCCCCAAAAAGAAACAGGATACCTGAGTGATAAAATTAATGGATTTTCTTTTCACAATGTTTTCCTGGATTTAATTTACAGTACAGCCTATGGGATTACAGGTTTTTTTTTTTTTAGATTCAGTGGAAATAGCAATTTCATATACTTTCACAATGAAACAAGTTTGTGCCATGTTGCAAAGTTATCTCCCTTTATAAAATGGTATACTGAAAGAAGATTCTTACTTCTACAATGTAATTCAACCACTGGCCTTGTTATTATATTTATCATTAAAACTTGATACTGAGGACCAGAAGGATTATCATTATTTCACTGAATGTATTGACTAAGTAGGGTTAGGTCTTACAACTGGAAACAAAATTCATTCCTGGAGAAAAACTTGCTAGGTGTAACTGTCCAGGGACAGAAGCTACTAAGAGATCATGGTAAAAATAATAGAAATTAGTTAGAAACTTTTGGACGATTATGATAGTGGTTGCTATTTAAGCATGAGAGCTCATTATAACAAATGAATTATTAAAGGACAAACACTGAATCTTATCAGATAAAAACAATCAATAAAATTTAGAATAATGAAATTCTGGGGCAGACATTTGGCACAGGAAGTAAAATTACAACTTGGGATGCCACAATCTCCTCCTGGAGTGCCAGCTTGAGTCCCAGATGCTCTGAGATGCAGAATTGGGCCTTCAAGTGCTTGTCTCCCTGACACACACGTGCAAGGGCCAGTTGTGGTTCCTGCTCTTAATTTTGGAATAGCCCAACTTTGGTTCTGGGGGGCATTTAGGAAGAGCAGCAAAGAGCAGATGTCTATCTCAGCTCAAATGTGTTTCAAATAAAAATTTTTAAAAATTTAAGATAATGGAATTTACAAATATTAATACAAAAATAAGATGAACTGGTACATATTTAAAAATATTTTAACAGATGCAAAGGTATAGACTAAAATGGAAACCTAATCAGCATGTAATTTGCTCACAAAGTTATATTTCTAGTTAATAATTTAAATAGTGTATTTGCTTTTTATTTTATTGTATTTACTTTAGGACCATAAAAAAGTGGTCAGTGTATTTTACAAACACAAAAAGATTTTTGGGAACTACACTGATAAATATTCACAAAAAAATTTACTTTGCAGGTCAAATGATAAGTTCTTATTTCTGTATATACAGAATAAGTAACAACCGATACTATTTCCATGATTGGCTTGTACTAACATAGCTCTCACACTGATCATTTTCTCATGAGAGTATTGCAGTTTTACCTTTCAGTAACTGCTGGAAGTGACAGATGCTACTATGGGCCTATTCTGGCTTAGATGACTTCTTTAAAGCCTTGAAGCATGTATGCAAACGCACTCTGCACAAGCACCATCACTGTCTTGTCTGCTTTCAAAAACCCACGGAAAAATGACATGTTAATTTATTTTGTAAATGAATGAAGAAAAACATTTCAAAAAGCTCTGAGAGAGGTAATAATCTATTAAAATCAAGTAGAAGGGGAAAAAATTAAAAGGTGCCATCAACTCAGCTATTTACTTATTCAAAGATGGTGTCTAAATTAGCCAGAGCTGACACTAGAAGCATTTAGCTACATATTTTAATGTCGAACTAAATTTACTGACTTTCTAAGTATATAAACAACATATTTGCATCATATTACTGATGAATGTCATGTTAATACCACAGCAAAATGACTACTAGCACACTTCATAACTTATTGTACAATGTTTCCAGTTACAGGAATTTACTTAGGATTGTCAAACAACCGGAGAATTACTAGAATTTTCAACCTTTAATTAGAAAAATTGTATTTTGTACTACACAATCTATTACCAAGCATAATGAATTCTTAATGTCCTTCCTGTATTGTACAGTTAACTAGCATCACTTCAGGATGTCTGGGTAAGTTACTAACCATGTAAGCAATTTTTCCTAATAGCACTTTTCAATATCCCATTCTTGCCACTAATGATCTCCTCTGGCCAAGATCTCTGTTCAAGAAACAGCACATTGCAGAAATTTCACTTCTTCCTTTCCTGAACACCTTGGACCAGGGTTATCTCTCTCACTTAATAAACTTTTTCTTCTCTTCCGACTTTGCTGAATTTTCCTTTATCTTCCTTCAGCTATTTAAACATTAAGCAGGCTAGCACATGAAACCACATATTATTGTTCCATGAAAAATGATTCTGTAGTGAACACCTCCTGTATCTCAAACTTTTCAAAGGAACATGTCCTTTGAACCAACACAACCAATCAGAGGATGAACCATTTAAAAATGTTAAATGAGTCGTAACTACCTGAAGGAAAACAGCCTGAGAAGCTTCTCTAGACAGCTGATGCAATAATTTGCTGATCTGACTTGTCAACAGAAACAGAAACCTAATACTATGTCATAGAAAGAACGATGTATAGAAACATGCTAGACAACTTATGTTTAATTGCCTACTGTGTCAAGCTAGCCCTGAATATGAGGCCAATTAAATACCCTGTATTTCTCTTGAAGAACTTGAATGTCAATGGAGTTGAACTGAACTTTCCCTGTTTCTGTGAAAATAGTCACTAATGGCACATGTACGCTAAACAAAAAAAGATGATCTTTTCTTCTAATACATTTGCGTTTCTGACACCTGTCATTCAGCTGTGACTGTTCAGACATCAAAATATCACTGATGTTTGTAACTATTTTGCCACAGATTTGAGTTAGTCAATGTTACAGTTTCCAATAATCAAATTTTTCCATGCATAGATACGACCACTTTCTACACTTTTTTCCTAGGGCGATGGCACTGCTCATGTGTGGTCATAAACTCTGCCCCTGTGATGTAGTAGTGGTCTCACAGCATCTCTGTGTATTTCTGCAATCATACAATTTCCTTACAAAGTCATCTAAATTGTGTAATCATTACAGCTCTGTAAGCGATGAGTTGGGGTCGTCTGGCTGTATCAAGGGCAATTCTTTTGTATTTTTCACTTAGGGCAAAGACTTTTTATGTTTTCCTCCTACACAGTTTGTTCTCAAGTGCTCTCCTGCCTTTGTACACACAGAAGACAACCAGAAAGTTCTTTCTCAGAAAAGAGAAATAACAGATGCAAACCCTATCTCTGGACCACTGGTAGTTTTCCTCATTACTAAGTGGTATGTCCAGATAAATGTCTGACATCCCTGAGATTCAGAAATTAGGGACACTTTCATTTGTGAAATCATCAAGACCTGAAAACCTGAATGGGAAAAGGAATGGATCCCACAGCACTCAAAGCACAGTCCATTTTAGCATGTCATTTTCCTGACATAAAAAGGAAAGCCTTGGGACCCTGTACCCATGTGGGAGATCCGAGGAAGCTCCTGGCTTCTGGCTTCAGGTTGGCTCAGCTCAGGCTGTTGCGGTTGCTTGGGGAGTAAACCATCAGATGGAACATCTTCCTCTCTGTCTCTCCTCCTCCCTGTATATCTGCCTTTCCAATAAAAATAAATCAAGGGCCCGGCGGCGTGGCCTAGCAGCTAAAGTCCTCGCCTTGAAAGCCCCGGGATCCCATATGGGCGCCGGTTCTAATCCCGGCGGCTCCACTTCCCATCCAGCTCCCTGCTTGTGGCCTGGGAGGACAGTCGAGGATGGCCCAGGGCTTTGGGACCCTGCACCTGCGTGGGGGACCTGGAGCAGGTTCCTGGTTCCCGGCATCGGATCAGCGCAGCACTGGCCGTTGCGCTCACTTGGGGAGTGAATCATCGGATGGAAGATCTTCCTCTCTGTCTCCTCCTCTCTGTATATCTGACTTTGTAATGAAAATAAATCTTCAAAAAAAAAAAAAGGAAATCCAGACTACTCTGCAGATACAGGAGAAACATGGGTTTTCTTTTCACCATTAAAGATATGAAAGTGTGTCTGTGTATGCGCTGTGGTAAGGCCACCTCCTGTGATGACAGCACTGCTATAGGACACTGGTTCTTGTCCTACCTGCTTCTCTTCTGACCCAGCTCCCTGATAACAGCCTGTAAGGACTATCAGAAGACAGCCGAAGCGTTCACACCTCGGATCCCACGTGGGGGGATCCAGATGAAATTCCTGGAACCAGCCTGGCCCAAGTTAGTTTTGGTTGTTGCGGCCATCTGGGTAATCAATCACACAGATGGAATATTTGTTTCTGTGTAACTGACTTTCAAATTGAATAAACATCTAAGAAAAACAGACATGAAGAATTCACTCCATATTATGTATTGAAAAGTTTAGAAAGTTCATGGAACATTGAGATAAAAGCTTATTTTGTCGCAAAAACATAATTGGAACCCACAAATAATTTTTCATAAAACATACTATATATGTTTTTGAAAATTCTTCATGTGTGTGGTGACTCTATACATTTTGTACAAAAATGAACTTGTCTTTTACTTCTATTCTCCATGAACTTTTTGAAGTACGTTCATACTGAATAACATTCCTTAAACATCTTGTTCCTCAAAGTTCTTTTCTCAGATGCCCCTGTGCCAGCCCTCCCCTCTGGGAGCAGTTCTCCCCAGTCTACTGGTTTCATAAACTGTTTCTCTTCTCCCACAATCTCATACCCCACATCCCATGTCTGTTAGAATGCAAAGCAATGAGATTGTAAAAATGTGTCGCTTTCGATTTTTCACTTTTAGAATCAAGAATGAAAAACAGACACAACTGGGGACAACTAATACAAGCTGCCAGTAGCCGTTGAGATAGCTCTACAAATACAATATAGGGAGAGTAGCATGGGAGGGAGAAAAACGTTTTCCTTTTGAATTCGTAAAACATGCAAAGAGTATATATACAAACCTAATGGAGGCACAAGTGACCAATAAACAATAGTGACTATCATCCAAGCAAGCTATACCAAGAATTTTCACATCACCGCCTCTTCTTGGAGCTGAAGGTTAATCTTTTGGATAAACAACTGGCAAGTATTTTGATTGCAGCTAAATCTTTTTCAAAGATACACTTTCTTAAATATTTCAGTATTTCAATTCTAAAGTAATCTTAACCGAGGAATATAGTCGTAAGAAAAACAGAAATGCATTTTACTTGGTCAGCTAAGGTTCTCGGGAAGAATTTCATCTTTGGCACATAAAAAATTAAAGATAAAATTAATACAAAACTTGCATTGATGATTGACTGGACTGCACAGTGGCGTAGCAAGCTAATCCTGCACCTGCAGTACTGACATCTCATTTGGGCACCTATTTGAACTCCAGCAGCTCCTCTTCCAAATATGCTGTTTGCCAAGGGACTGATAAGTCAGTGAATGATGGCCTATACTCACATGGGACACCCTGAAAAAACCCCTGGTCCCCAACTTTGGACCTGCCTAGCTCAAGCTGTTGTGGCCATTTGGGGAGTGAACCAGCAGGAAGAGGGGGAAAGAGAGATCTAACTCTGACCTTCAAATAAAATAAATAATCCTTGAAAAAGAAGGGTTTCCTGTGTTATTTTTGTTATGTTCTTAATACATTGCTATGTCCTTTGGAAATTACTATTTAGGAAAATAGTGTATCTCAGCATTTAAATAAAGGGTTTTTTTTTTTAAAAAAAAGATCAGTATTTTAAATACTTTGAAAATTTTGGTTTGTCTAAGAAAACAGAAGCAATACTTAACCACAAATACTATTACTTGCATTTTTCAGTTTTTGCTTTTACTGTTCTTACTCAGCTTCACTAGGCTTTTAATCATTCTCCCCACATGTAGGCTTCCTAAGGGCTTGAAGGAGGAGTCCTGTACAAATCACTTCAGTAATGAAGATTTCTTGGGAGGAAGTTATCAGTCACACTAGCTCCAATACGGGCATGTGCAGCTGGCTTCACCCTGAACTGCAGAAGCAGTGGGTGACTCAACAAATGAACTCCAATGGCCTGGCCAACAGCAATGCAGCTCAGTCAGCTGCTCTGGGAAGGAGCACTTTAAGCCTGGGCAGCTTTCATGCTGATACACACTGAGGTTCCAAGTCTCCCCTCAGTCCACTGGTAACCTCTCCCCATGTGTGGACCAGTTCTTTCCATGGACCATAATCCAAGTTACAGCACTTAATATTTACACTTGCTCTGCGTCTTACAGTTTATAAATGAAAGAAAAAGAAAAAGCCAAAGCCAAAGCCACTTCCTTGAATAGTTATCTTGTAATGATAACTTCCCCTTCTCTTGCATATACTCATGGACAGTAGGTATCCAGTAGTACAACCACACATTTGAAGCAAGAACATCTCACAAGTGAGCCAAAAGACACCGTCGCTCTAGCTTTACAATATGGTTGCTATCTCTCACCAGGAAAAGCAGGTAATGCGTAGAAAATGTTTAGGATGCAGGAGGAGAAAATTATCCTGTGTAATATTGGTGAAATATTACATACTGACGAAAATAAAAAGTGGAACTTTCAATGTGTTTGGTTTTAACATTTACAGGAACAACTGGGAAAGCAGCAGAGCATGGCCCAAAGTATTGGGACCATGCATCCGCATGGGTGACCCAGAACAAGCCCCTGGCCCCTGATTGGCTTACTTCCATTGCAGCTACTTGGGGAGCAAACCAACGAAGAGAAAAATCTTTCTCTGTCTCTCCTTCTCTCTGTAAATCTGACTTTCAAATTAAAAATAAGTTTTCAAAGAAAAGTGAGTATCCAACCTTCTAAATATCTAACCTTCTAAAAACCTAATTTTAAGCCAGTGATAGGATCTAAAATACAAGATTTTGTGTGGCTATTTGGAATCCCAATATGATGCTGGTTAGAATGCCCAAATCCTTCATTAGAATACCACGGGTCATGTTTCACCCTTGATTCCAGCTTCACACCGCTTTATAACAACTCAAGTACTTAGATCTCTGAGAGTCACATAGGAGAACTAGATCCTGACTTCAACAGGGGCTACCCCAGTTCTTGCAGATGCATGGGAAGTGAACTAGTGTACGGGACAGGTCCACTATATGGCCTTCAGATCACTCTCCACATTGATCTTGGTTGTTTTTAAACTCTTACATTTTCACTGGACCCTTTAGGTCTGAAATCCTGTTGCTGACTCTTAAACAAAACTATGCTGAAATGAAACAAGCTGAAGACAAAACATATGGATTTAAGAAGGGAGGGAAGAGGTGGAGAGGGAAGAGAAATGGAAGAAGAAAAGGCAAGAGAACGAAGTAGGCAGGACGAAGTAAAAGCAAAAAGAACTTGCACCGGATTCCAACACGAAGGCAGTGAGCCATGATTACAAGTGTATAGCGACCGATCTCACAGCTCCAAGCACGATCAGATTCCTCAATTCAGAACTGTTGAACTATCAAAACTGCACTAGCAGGACCCACGTCGGGGACTTGGGATGGGTGGGAGGCTGGGTGGGGCTTTTCCCTTTATCTCTTCCCTTACCCCAGATACAGAAAAAAAAAACAATATTAATGTGGAAACAATGGTCTTACCAACTTTCCTGTAGCCCTTGACTTTTTGTGCCCTAATCAACTATGTAAAGATTACCAAAATAAAAGAATTAACAAAAAAACCCAAGTATATAGCAACTGAGTGATCATTTCTCTTTTGATATACCTTTAAACCCAAAGACAGCCAAAGAAACTCCGATACATATGTACAATACAAATGTACAAATGTACGGTTTGTTATCAAGATACTAACGCACTGGGAAAAGGCCTTTGATTGCTGAAAGAAAATGGACAAATATTACTTAAACCTCATTTCAAGACCATGTGTCAGGAAAATTAAAGCTGCAAGAGGAAAGGCCGCAGCAGCCGGCCCTGTGTTGGAGATGATTCATACGCAGATCGCTCGAGGATTCTGGCTTCCTCTGGTGCCTGATATGACCAAGGAGCCCAAGTATTAAAGGAAGGTAAAGTATTCTTTTTTTACCAAGTTCCACAATTCTACTTTCAACTTGAAAAGGTATTTTTTTTCATTAGTTATTAGTATCACTAAACTTCCCTAACCAAGAATATAAAGTTGTGTCTTAAATTCTTAAACTCAAACTTGGGTTGAAGAAGCAGGGTGGAAAGTAATGCATTTAAAGTAGTATTTTTATCAAGAAAATGTCTACAGTATGACCCTATTCCCATCTCTCACAATTATACCTGAAGCTGGGCAAAAAGTGATTGTTTTTTCACAACAGAGACAGTCGACATCCACAGAGAAGCCCATATCCCAGAATGATGTGTAGATAGTATGTTTGTTTAAAAAATATTTTTTCTCCTGAAGGGGAGCAAAAAAACTAATCTGTAGACCAGT
Organism: Ochotona princeps; assembly: GCF_030435755.1. NCBI lineage: Eukaryota > Metazoa > Chordata > Mammalia > Lagomorpha > Ochotonidae > Ochotona > Ochotona princeps. Next base: position 14,899,948 of record NC_080851.1, read on the forward strand.
GAGGTTAGAGGGCTGGAGTAGATTTCAACAGCTTATCTACAGAACCATCCTTAAGAACTAAATTTTCCAATCTTTCCTGCCTTTGCTGGAAATTCATTCACCCTTCAGTCTATTTAGAATTGATCACTTGCTCAGCAATATTTGGAGAGAGGCTATCTAGGTCTTGAACAGCCCTAAATGTCTATTTGAGGAAAAAAATATTAGCTATGACTTTCTTGTTAAGCTGCCAAGAGCACACCAGGGCTTTTAAAAATGTCATTGCCTGGCTTTCTACTTACCCCCGAGACTCTTTAGAGCTGTAAGGAAGGAATACACTGTGGTACATTCATCATACCTGGCTCTGTTCAACCAGAGGAAAGTCCACAGCACACAGGAAGAAATGGCGGGTCCCAGCTGACCATGACAGCAACCCAAGCCTTCTGGAGAAGGCAAAGGAATCCCATAAGGGTGAAAAGCGAACATTCATTTGCTTCCAATGGCTGTAATGCTTCTCAGGAGTTTCGATTATTCTTTTAAAACATGGGTAACACTTGTATCTGGACTTGGCGCTGCATTAAATAAAACTTAAAATATCTTCATTAGGCTCAATCTCTACATTTCAAATCAAACAAATTATAAGCCACTATTGCTGCGTGCCTGCATGCTTCAGGGTGTATGTGTTAGCAATGTGTTTGTATTAAAAGGGATCAGTCGCAGGAATATGGAGGAAACACACTTAACAAAAGGAATGAGATATGTGCATGTCATATTATAAATAGTAAAAGTAAACAAGCATTTTGCTATCCATGGGGCACATGAGGGCACGTTAAGCAGTATTTAACCACATCCTCTTGTGTTGTTATTTCTCAGGAGCAGCAATTCTTTGGAATCCTATTTGATGTGCTGGCCTATAACATTTGACCACACTTACAGCACAAGTGTAAAATCAATTTTCTGTTCTCCCATTTATCTCGGTACTGATGTTAGTCGGCTCTCTAATGCAGCGACTCTTCTGGAGAGGTAGTTATTTCACTTCAGAGTGGCATTTCAGAAGCCCTAAATGGGCTGAAGAGATGGCATGTGACCTTTAGGAATATCTTACTTCTACATTTCTTTGAAAAAGAACTGTTTAATCCTGTGTATGGTATTTCATTGCTGACGCCTCTTTTGTTTCTCCTTATAGTCATTACAACAGAGAAAAAGTTTGACTTCCTTTTTTATCAGAACAATATTGAGGATCTTAATGCCTGTAAAATACTATACTTATGTTTTGTTGAAAGGTGTAAATTGGCAATCGAAACATACATTGTCCAGTTCTCTGATAATTGTTTCTTTTAAACAGGATATTGTGTCTTTACCACACTTAGGTATGTGTTAAATCAATGCATACAAATTATCAGACAATCTACATGAAAAGGACATCATTTTCAAAATAGTTTATTGCAGCTTAGAAGAGTTTGGGTGGCTGGTGCTTGGAGCAGCAAGTGAAACAAAGCTTTGGGGGACAATAGAACCCGCACGGGCCCAGCCAGCACTCACTACCTCCACGCATCTCCCACGGAGCTTGACCCAGGGATGCTGCCCTGGCTCACCTGCCCACCACGGCCAACAAGGAAGCCGCCTTTGATGAAGCGGTGAAAGAACACATGATCCACGAAGGGCACAGTCCAGGACATGGAAGAAGAACATGCTTTTTCTGTACGACCTGGTGGTGATCCATGCGCTCAACTGGCCCAGCCTCACCGCATCGCAGCTTCCAGATGTCACCAGACCAGAAGGAAAAGGTTTCATTGTTCATGCACTTGTCCTGGGGACGCACACAACGGATGAACAAAACCTCATCATGACTGCCAGTGTGCAGCTTCCCGATGATGCTTGTTTACTTTTACTATTTATAATATGACATGCACATATCTCATTCCTTTTGTTAATAAGTGTGTTTCCTCCATATTCCTGCGACTGATCCCTTTTAATACAAACACATTGCTAACACATACACCCTGAAGCATGCAGGCACGCAGCAATAGTGGCTTATAATTTGTTTGATTTGAAATGTAGAGATTGAGCCTAATGAAGATATTTTAAGTTTTATTTAATGCAGCGCCAAGTCCAGATACAAGTGTTACCCATGTTTTAAAAGAATAATCGAAACTCCTGAGAAGCATTACAGCCATTGGAAGCAAATGAATGTTCGCTTTTCACCCTTATGGGATTCCTTTGCCTTCTCCAGAAGGCTTGGGTTGCTGTCATGGTCAGCTGGGACCCGCCATTTCTTCCTGTGTGCTGTGGACTTTCCTCTGGTTGAACAGAGCCAGGTATGATGAATGTACCACAGTGTATTCCTTCCTTACAGCTCTAAAGAGTCTCGGGGGTAAGTAGAAAGCCAGGCAATGACATTAGAGCTCTCCTAGTATGCCACTTTTTCTCCAATAGATAAAAATACATACATTTTAAAACAGGACGTTGGGGCTGGTGCAATGGCTCAACTGGCTAATCCTCTGCCTGCAAGCCGTGATATCTAAAACGCTGACTGTTCCTGTCCCAGCTGCTTTACTTCCCATCCAGTTCCCCACATGTGCCCTGGGAAAGCTGTGAAGGACGACTCAAAGCCTTGGAACCCTGCACCTTTGTTGGAGACCTGGAACAGCCTCCTGGTTCCTGAATCTGGATCAACTCTGCTCTGGCCGTTGTGGCCAATTGGGGAGCGAGCCAGTGAATGGAAGATCTTATTGTCTGTCCTCTCTGTAAATTTGCCTTCCCAAGAAAAATAAATAAATCTTTAAAGAGATTTTAAGTTACCAAATTTAAGCATTCTTATGTATTTTAATTTCTTGTGTTCCTTATATTTGGTTTCTTATACATGCAATTATTTCAACTGAATATTTCTAAAATCTGAAGGTTATCTTTAATTCAGTTTCATACTGCAAATACCAAGATACTAACACTTATTTCATCATCTTTTTAGTCAATTTTCTCCCACAATTACACATTTTTTTTTTAATTTTATTTTTATTGGAAAGTCAGATATACAGAGAGGAGAGAAAGAGGAAGATCTTCCATCTGAGGGTTCACTCCCCAAGTAATTACAATGGCCAGAGCTTAGCCAATTTGAAGTCAGGAGCCAGAAACTTCTTCCAGGTCTCTCACGCGGGTGCAGGGTCCCACAGCATTCGGCTGTCCTCGACTACTTTCCCAGGTCACAAGCAGGGAGCTGGATGGGAAGCAGGGCTGCCAGGATTAGAACCGGCACCCATATGGAATCCCGGAGCATGCAAGGCGAGGACTTCAGCTGCTAGGCTACCCACCAGGCCCCATTATCTCTCTCTCTTTAAAATCTTTTTAAAAAGTATTTTCTAGCAGATATGATGAAACAAATAGCTACAGATAACATAACATGCAATTATACATCATAGGTCCCACTCCAATATCTCAAATGACAACTCTGAAAAACAACGAAAAATCCCTTCATACTGGTTGGTAACTCTTTGGTCTCAGACTGTAAAATTAAACAGCATGTTTTTAGATCAAAAAAAGTTTCTTCCATTCATCCGAAAGGCAGAGAGGTAAACCACAAAGAGAAAAAGTGGGCTCCCATTAGCGGATTCATTCCCCAAATGCCTAGAGCAGCCAGGGCTGGGCTGGGGCGGGGTTTGGAGCTAGGATTTGGAGACATAATTGAGGTTTCCCACATGGTGGTAGGAACCAATTAGCTGAGTTCTCACTGATGGCCCCCAGGATCTGCACCAACAGCAAGCTGGGCCAGGAGCCAGAGCCAGGTGCCAAAGCTGGATACTCCATCATGGGAGTTTAAATCAGCAAACTAAACAGCCTTTCTAACATTCTAATTTGTACACTGTAAATCACTCCTTAGTCAACTGTAAATAAAAGAGGGCATAAAAGACTGACAACAGAAAAAAATATATTTCTTAAACCCTTTCTGCTCACTTAGGAAGATTTCACATGTACTTGTAAAAGGATCTAAAATAGACACAACAGTCAATGTCAAGTGCATACCTGATTTACAGTACACTTTTGGTCGAATTCCAGAAATATTTCACTATCAAGGAAGTAGTCAGGCCCTGTGTCTAGAGTTACAAGGTCTGAGTAGTCCACCAGTCTTACACCACCCCCATCATGAAGACAGTTCATGCAGGTCAAAGTTTATTAAAAACCTAAAGACCACCCTGAAAGAGCAAGGAAATGGCTTCAATGGCTTTAAAATACAGAAGGGAGGGGAATTCTTGATGTGGATGGATCAAGCAAGGAAACTTGCAGGCCTATGTCCTGACAAGACCTAGGTCTTACAACCTGAACAATTTTGTTTTTGCTTTGAGTAAGAGAGATTGCCAAGTCTTGACAAGTGTTGTCACAACCCTGCTAAAGGAAGATCATCCCAGGTAAGGCAGCCGATTCATCAGCAGATCCTCAAGTGTGCTAAGCACGAAGAAATCAGATTTGGGATTTCACGATGCATTTTTACAAATTCACTACTATATTTTATTACAGTAACACTCCACGTGAAAGTTACAGGCAAGAAAGGAAAGTGGCATGACGCACTGAGCCATTCCAGTAAGGTTTTTAAGTAAAAACCTTGTGGTCCTGTCTAGTTGTTCTGGAAGATGAAAGCTGCCATTCCCATTTCTTCCTCTCTTCGCCCTAGTTTTTAAAGCAAAGCAGATTTCCTGGTGCTCATATCCCAAATAGATGAATTGGATTATTTTTCACATTAGAGTCAAACAAGAAATTACGGTCTGTTATGCAGCTTTTTTGTTGTTATTGTTGCTCAACTCAGATGCCTTTGAAAAGAATTTATGGAGACCTTAAAATTTCTCCCTCTTTGCAATCAAGCTCATGTTCATGTTCAACTTATCTGAGTATCAACTCAATTCTCAGGTCAATAGTTGCTTAATGTTTGGAATAGCAAAACATGGATTCACCTCAAGTATCTAAGCTTTCATTTGTCTAGGGTTATTTACAAATCAATGCTGCATAAAATGAATTGGAAAACACTTGAGAAGTCTCATTTATGAGACAAGACTCCTAGCTTATCCAGGACTTTTCTGTTCTTTAGGATTCTGGATGTCGGAGTTCTAAGAAACTCTGTTTAGGTACAACTGCCAAGTATAATAGTGATCATAACTGTATTTGGAAGACAAGTATTTTGAATACCATAATAATTAAAGTAATTGAATGAATGTTATCAACAATTGTATTTCTGAGGTAACAATGATAATGTTAAAATAGAATTAAATGTTAATCAGAGCTTTTGCAACATTTAGCTTATGACCAAGAAGCTGATATTTATGCTAAATTTCTATTCCCGATGCTAACAGAAATAAAGGCAGGATATTGCTTCGTCCTCCATTTTTATTCTACAAATACTCAATAAACAGCTATTAAGATGAAATTTAACCTTGCTAACTGAGCTATGATACCTATTGCAGAGTAAGAGCAAAAATATTGAACAAATTAGATTGCCTGTGATTCAGCCTTATAGGTTAAAATGGCCTCATGCAAATATTCTATGCATTTTCTTTAGGCAATTTTTAATGCTTAATACTTAAAACAGAATAAATAACTGTTTTAGGTTACAGAAAGTGGAAGCGGCAAAAAATAAGCCCTATGAGAATCAATATCTTCTTTGAATTATTTTATATATTTCCCAAAGCATTCCCCAGATGTGCAAGTATTTGCTCTTAAAAAATTGTTACATTTTAATTTAATTTTGACGCAATGCATTTAAATTTAAAAAGCATCATTGAACTTTGACTCTTTCCTTCCTTCCTTATACGAAATATGTGCAAATGTCTTTTGGTCAAAGTTGCATTTTGAAATTCATTTTTGTTCTTTATATAAAGATAGCCCTTCAATGAAGTGAGCTCTATACAGAAAATTGAAAAATGCTGATCAGTTAACCAAAGCACACCTTGATCTGTGAAGTCAGACTTGATTTCTTTCCTCAGAAAACAGAGGAGTGCTCACTTCAGCAGCACATATACTGAAACTGGAACAATACAGAAAACAGGAACTTGATGCCTCCCATCCAGACAAGCTAAGTGTCTCGTGTCTGCCCGTTGTGAAGTCTAAGCAGCCGGGTGGCAGAGCAGTTCTCCCAGTGAGCTTCCAATCACTGCACTAGTTTGTCTCAGCAAAACCTGTTTTTTCTTTTGATACATTAATTGAATCAGAAAGGGATCTCATGGATTCCACATTTAACCCTGTTAGAAATAAAGGCGGTGGGGCCCAGCGGAGCGGCCTAGCAGCTAAAGTCCTCACCTTGAACGCTTCCGTCCTTGACTGCTTTCCCAGGTCACAAGCAGGGAGCTGGATGGGAAGTGGAGCTGCCGGGATTAGAACTGGTGCCCATATGGGATCCCGGGGCGCATTCAAGGTGAGGACTTTAGCTGCTAGGCCACTCCGCTGGGCCCAGCATGGATAATATTCTAAATACTTATTATCTTGTTTGTTTGTTTTAAAGACAGTCAAATAGGGGAGAGAGAAATTGTTCATTTACTCCACTCTGGGCCAGACTGAACCCTGCAGCCGGGAACATTCCAGCGGGTGACAGGGCCTAGGCTAATCTACTTGGGCCACCATTGACTGCCTCCTGTTTGAACATCAGCAGGAAGGTGGAACAAGCATGGAGCTGGAGGCTGAACCAAGGCACTCCAATAGGGATGGCAGGCTGCTCAACCGGCAGGTTAAGTGCTATGCCAATCACCCATCCGTCAATGTACTTTGTTCAAAGTCTTTGCATTCATAAGCTTCACAGAATACTTTCAATAGAACTTTGTGTAACAAATTATGTAGTATTTTTAATGTCTTCATACAGAACACACACACACACAAATTGTTAAAGGACAAGTCAGATTGAAAGAGTTAAAGTTACTCCATGAAATGTTCCTAAATTCTCTTAATTTTAAAGGTGAAAAATCAGTTCTGTGTCAAAGCAAAATGGGTGCAGAAGGATTGGCTATATTTGTATTTAATCTTTGCAATGTATCTTAAAAAATATTGCAAGCAACAGTATTCATAGTAATATTTCAACATTCATCACATTTGTTTACAAATTTAAGGTTGGTATGATGATTCCTTCCATTCTTCTGAATAGTTAATAAGGCTCTCTGAGAGTATTTATTTATTGCAGAAACTTAAAAATATTCTTGTCATTAGGGCTTCCAAAGTAGACAACTCCATACTAATAGTTTTCAAGGAAGCAAGCTGTCTTACACTGTGGTTTTTCACTGCATTGAAGGATAGATTTTATTTTTACTTAGATTGCTATAATTGTAGTTTTCTTTTTCAGTGGATGTATCTGTATTCAAATTCATTGAGCTTTTTGTGTATATATTTCTGCGACACACATTTAACTGATTTTTGTGTATGTATTTCTAAGACACACATTTAACTGATATTTTTTCCAACTGTGGGCCTGAGTATTACAGCCTTGTCGCTACCAACACTTTGGTACAGGTAGTTCTTTTTGTGGGCAGGTGACTTGCTGTTTTAAAATACTGACTGTGGATCTGGACCCTACTCACTGGATGCTCTTACTAATCTCCCCTCCAAATGTGACAACTAAAAATTTCTTTAAATGTTGCTAACAATGCCCCAGTCAATCAGACTGAAGTAGGTATCAAAGAAGTAGGCATGACCCTGATGGGCCGGACAACAGTGTTACACCAGGGATTATATCAGATGGTTAACGTACATAACGTACATATTTAAATGACTCATTTGTTCCACAGCTTTTCTCTTCAACACATCACTTTTGTTTTAACAGTGTGGATTTGTTCTTTGACGAGGATCTACTAGAACAAAAATAATATATGACCACAAAGTGCACAATAACAAAACACTGCCATGTTTAAGGGAGAGTACACCACAAAATTACCCAGCCTGACATCATCAATATTGTCTGAGTGTTATAAATTCTCATCATTGTAGTAGATCCTATTTCCGAATAAGAACAAAACCCAGATACATCTTGCAGCCAAACAGAAATCTGTAAGAAATCACTAAAGTCTTTCTTTAAAACATCTCCAGGGATGGGGAGTTACAAGAGTTAATGTACTTAATGCACCATTACTTCCCAACCTCCTTCAACAGAAATCAGTTATTGGTGTACCACACGTATTTCAGCATGGTATAATAAATAAACGTGTATGTAATTATCAACACAGCTAAGTGAAGTAATATTGTTCCTAAGGCAGCAGACAGAGGCTTCTATCAATCAGTTTAAATACAATGTGTTATACATAACCCTAGCATTTGAGTTGAAACTGTTGAATGGTTTTAAGTCTCTCCAGTAAGCACCTTTTGGGAACTGCTGCCACCTGTTGGTCATGGATAATAATACAGCTCCAACTGCTTGGAGCTCTATATAGGCATAACCACAGCTGCTTGCATCTGTCCATGTTTATCCAGCATAATTTTTATTGTTTGTAGAGCAAGATTTATTAGTAAATGTCATTTCACAGTTGTAATAAGTTTGAACTTCTAAAAATTGCTCCATAAACTATTAACATGTTGAAATGGAGACAAATCGTATTGGCAGCCAGCTACTCTCAAAAGGCAGATGGTAACTGGTATGGTGAGCACCAAACAGTCCTGTGATTTACCTGTGATTTACCTCATTAATGGTCTCTACAAAGCTTATCTTGTTAAGTCATGCAAAGATGACAATACTTTCTCAGTGAGGGTAACTGTAAAATTAACAACTTATGTGTAGAAAGATGTAAGGGCATAAACAAATTACAAAGAGCAGAATCCATTTAATTCTAAACACTAACAATCTGTATGCTATCGTAAGAGATTTGTCATGCGTAACCTTTAGGTAGATTACTCAGAAAAACCAACAACAAGATACCAAAGTAATGTCATTTATAAAGTGGAGTTCAAAGAAGATAGAAATGTCAAATGTCCTTTTGTATGTGATACAAGTAAGTATTCAAATGTATAATAGGAGTTTATGCTCATGAAGAGTTTCAAATCTCTGTAACATACACATTACACACAATGATTAGCATCAACACAGTGTAAAAGGTAGAAAACCTGGTCCAACGGAGTTACTGGATTTTTTGAGTTCACCCAAGAGTTCTTAACACCAACACCCTGATGCTATTCCTTCAGCCTACACCTGTGGACTCAAAGTTTTCAATTAAGAATTTACTGAATATGAAACAATGGAATGATTTAACTAATCACATAGCTTGACCATCATCTGTCTTATGAACCATTTGGCTGTCTTGTTTGCACTTTTTTTTCAAGTGAAAGGACAGCAGAAGTTTGCACCCTTCTTCATCACTTTCGAACTCCCAGTCATCCTACCACAATTCCTCTTACATAGATTTGGGCACCATTGTTTGAGTACATGCACAATCATTTTCCTCTGGTATCAGGCAATTACTGTTCCTTAAACTACCCTAGAACATCACAGTTCTCTTACTTCAGGGAAGAATTCTAGACCCCAAATGTCCAATTCTGGAATCAGAATTAAGATGTGCTCCAGAAGGTTACAAATCCTCCCCTCTGCCAACCCCTGTGGCAGGAGAGGCACTAACAGAACTATACAACAGGACTGTCAGCACAGCTTCCAAACTCACCTTCCAAAGAGGTCTCAGCCTGGAAACCTTAAAAATGGCCACTGAAGTTTTATATTTTTGTTGTTGTTTTTTGCCTCAATTCTCTTGTCGTCTTCCTGAAGAATGTAGTAAACTTACATGAAAACTTCAACTCAAGAGATCTTAAATCTATCTGCGAAGTGATAAAACAAGTATGGCCTGGAGTGCCGGCTTTTAAACAATTATGACTTTCTCCTGATGACCCAAGGACAAGAAATGGGAAACTGATCAATGAAAGATGTAACTTTACGAAGTCAATGCCATAAATGAACACTGGAGAGCCTCTCCAGGCACAATGTAGGCTGTGGAAGTGTAACAGTCAAAATAAAAACAGAACATCTAATGTCAGTGAAGCCCACCTTTTAATGGACAAAAAGCAAGTAAAGAAACTATCTGTCGGGCTGCGGGAGAGGACGTCTAGCTCGGATCCCGAACCCAGTCCGCCATGTGCCCATGGCTCATGGCGGGCTGGGCCCGGACATGCCTGGGTGCGGCCTGCTTCCTTCTGGGAGGCGAGCCGAGGGCTGCGGGAGAGGACGTCTAGCTCGGATCCCGAACCCAGTCCGCCATGTGCCCATGGCTCATGGCGGGCTGGGCCCGGACATGCCTGGGTGCGGCCTGCTTCCTTCTGGGGTGAGTACGCCGAGGGGGGAGGCCTCCGTGACTGGGCATGTCCGGGACCCACCCAACACCCTCATTGGGTGGTGGGTGAACGGGATTGGGGAGGGGCGCAACCTCGGGCCTGCAGGGTTTAACTTCCGGCTGCCAGAGGCGAGCCGAGGGCTGCGGGAGAGGACGTCTAGCTCGGATCCCGAACCCAGTCCGCCATGTGCCCATGGCTCATGGCGGGCTGGGCCCGGACATGCCTGGGTGCGGCCTGCTTCCTTCTGGGGTGAGTACGCCGAGGGGGGAGGCCTCCGTGACTGGGCATGTCCGGGACCCACCCAACACCCTCATTGGGTGGTGGGTGAACGGGATTGGGGAGGGGCGCAACCTCGGGCCTGCAGGATTTAACTTCCGGCTGCCAGAGGCGAGCCGAGGGCTGCGGGAGAGGACGTCTAGCTCGGATCCCGAACCCAGTCCGCCATGTGCCCATGGCTCATGGCGGGCTGGGCCCGGACATGCCTGGGTGCGGCCTGCTTCCTTCTGGGGTGAGTACGCCGAGGGGGGAGGCCTCCGTGACTGGGCATGTCCGGGACCCACCCAACACCCTCATTGGGTGGTGGGTGAACGGGATTGGGGAGGGGCGCAACCTCGGGCCTGCAGGATTTAACTTCCGGCTGCCAGAGGCGAGCCGAGGGCTGCGGGAGAGGACATCTAGCTCGGATCCCGAACCCAGTCCGCCATGTGCCCATGGCTCATGGCGGGCTGGGCCCGGACATGCCTGGGTGCGGCCTGCTTCCTTCTGGGGTGAGTACGCCGAGGGGGGAGGCCTCCGTGACTGGGCATGTCCGGGACCCACCCAACACCCTCATTGGGTGGTGGGTGAACGGGATTGGGGAGGGGCGCAACCTCGGGCCTGCAGGATTTAACTTCCGGCTGCCAGAGGCGAGCCGAGGGCTGCGGGAGAGGACATCTAGCTCGGATCCCGAACCCAGTCCGCCATGTGCCCATGGCTCATGGCGGGCTGGGCCCGGACATGCCTGGGTGCGGCCTGCTTCCTTCTGGGGTGAGTACGCCGAGGGGGGAGGCCTCCGTGACTGGGCATGTCCGGGACCCACCCAACACCCTCATTGGGTGGTGGGTGAACGGGATTGGGGAGGGGCGCAACCTCGGGCCTGCAGGATTTAACTTCCGGCTGCCAGAGGCGAGCCGAGGGCTGCGGGAGAGGACATCTAGCTCGGATCCCGAACCCAGTCCGCCATGTGCCCATGGCTCATGGCGGGCTGGGCCCGGACATGCCTGGGTGCGGCCTGCTTCCTTCTGGGGTGAGTACGCCGAGGGGGGAGGCCTCCGTGACTGGGCATGTCCGGGACCCACCCAACACCCTCATTGGGTGGTGGGTGAACGGGATTGGGGAGGGGCGCAACCTCGGGCCTGCAGGATTTAACTTCCGGCTGCCAGAGGCGAGCCGAGGGCTGCGGGAGAGGACATCTAGCTCGGATCCCGAACCCAGTCCGCCATGTGCCCATGGCTCATGGCGGGCTGGGCCCGGACATGCCTGGGTGCGGCCTGCTTCCTTCTGGGGTGAGTACGCCGAGGGGGGAGGCCTCCGTGACTGGGCATGTCCGGGACCCACCCAACACCCTCATTGGGTGGTGGGTGAACGGGATTGGGGAGGGGCGCAACCTCGGGCCTGCAGGATTTAACTTCCGGCTGCCAGAGGCGAGCCGAGGGCTGCGGGAGAGGACATCTAGCTCGGATCCCGAACCCAGTCCGCCATGTGCCCATGGCTCATGGCGGGCTGGGCCCGGACATGCCTGGGTGCGGCCTGCTTCCTTCTGGGGTGAGTACGCCGAGGGGGGAGGCCTCCGTGACTGGGCATGTCCGGGACCCACCCAACACCCTCATTGGGTGGTGGGTGAACGGGATTGGGGAGGGGCGCAACCTCGGGCCTGCAGGATTTAACTTCCGGCTGCCAGAGGCGAGCCGAGGGCTGCGGGAGAGGACATCTAGCTCGGATCCCGAACCCAGTCCGCCATGTGCCCATGGCTCATGGCGGGCTGGGCCAGGGCGGCCAGTGCGCCATTTGGCGCCAGGCTGTGCCTACTGGCCGCCCGGCCGGGGAGCTCTGGGGTATTGGACATCTGAATCGCTGCTGAGATAGCTCTAGAGTGACCCCACTGTTTCTGGGATCTGAGTCAATCCTAAAGATTCCCAATGCCAGTAACTCTTCCTTTGAAGAACTTCCAATCCCTTAACAATGCTGAGCTTTGAACACCTATCAAGTAAAAGATAACCTCCGGCTTGTGTAGCAGGCTGGCACCTAATGGTCCTCGGAGCAACCACGTGCAGGTGTGTGATTTACAGCTAGGAACGGTCCCAATCTGGGAAGCCACAGCTGGGATGAGGTTTCCACCAAGGGGTGTATGTGCTGGAATGGGGGCTGCGTTCTATCTAGGAAACAGTTGCAGTCACCCGAGGCACTAGTGTGGGCTGGGATTGGATGCACCAGGCCGGTTCAGATCCCAGCACCATCTGGTGTTATGGAGAAACAGGGTAGATGTGGGACTGACTAGGCTGGGTCTCAATCCCCTTCTGAGCCATGTGTGAGCTGTATGTGGGTATGGACGAGCCATGGCTGGGCTGAAACATCCAACAACAAGAGTCAGAATGGGGTGAAAGCCAGCCAGGAAAAGCCACTGTTCCTGCTAGGACAGGAGGTGAACTGAGTAGGGTTGGCTCAAGAACCCCCTGGCAAGCGCAAAATCTGGCATTGGGAGGGGTTCTGATGGAGGAGCCTGGGCAACTCCTCTGGCAGGACACAGTCCCTGCAGGTAAGCGCGAGAAGCATGATTGGAAACAGCCCAGAATAGGCCATGGAAGGTTTCCCACTGGCATGCATTTGGCATGGGTCAGGAGCAGGCCAGGCTGAATCAGTTCATGTCATCCTCTGGCAAATCCGATCACCAGAACAGAGTGTGGAATGGGCCGGGTTTGGTTGCGACAAAACCAGTACACATTCTGGAACGCCAGGGCGTGGTTGCCTGTACTGGATATGAATGCAACACCCATCCAGCACACGTGAGATCCAGGAAGGGAGGGGCAGAGCTGGCGGGGGGGTTAAGGGGCTGGTCCCCTCGCTGGACAACCACTCCCACTGGAGAGTATTGGCTGGGATAGAGACAGACACGACTAAGCAAGGCTACAACACCTGTGCGCTGCATGTGGACAAGATCAGGGCCACAGCATCAGCTGGCAGAAGCTGGCACTGGGGACTAATTCTGTCGAGTCAAATCACAGGACCACCTAAAGAGTGCATAAACCGGGACAGAGAGACCTGGGAGGGAAAAAGTGGGTTCCCCCTTCTTGGGTCACTATTCCCGTGGGAGGGCATGAAAACTAGGACGGGGGCTGGGATGGCTAGACAGAGGCACTCAACAACATCTGTGAGGGCTGGATGGTTGAGTCGATTAGATAGAACTAAGCTTTAATACCCATTGACAAGTACCAGAGCCAAATGGGATGGGGGACAGACTGGTCTTCTGCTACACAAATTGGCAAACCAGGGTAGGGGGCAGGCTTGGTGGGGGTTATTGTGGGTCGCCCCGACTAGGCTGCAGCTCCCACTGGTTGATGTAAGGGCCGAACCAGACTGGACTGCAACACCCATTGGTTCCAGTGCAACTCGGGACTGAAAACAGAACCAACACAGCAATTGCAACCACCAGCTGATCAGGGTGATGGACTGTGCCGGGCCCTGTGCTTGCTAGAACATACAAGAATCTGGTCTGGGAATACCTCAAAGTATCTTTGGAGATCTCCCCACTTGAACTGCTGGACTCAGAATTCTAACCAAGAAAAGACAGAAGACAGAATAGGACAATCATTCATCTCAGCTACATGTTGGCAGCGAAATATGGGACAAATGGAGACTTCATGATGGACCATATCAATCAGTGGACCACCTCATCGAGTGAAACTGGCAGTGACTCATAACTGGAGAACTATTAACTCCACTTGAGCACATATCTCAGAGCATGCCCCACATATGGGACTTGGGGTGGGCGGGAAACTGGGTGGGGCTTCTCCCTCAATATCCCCTTTTACCTCAGATACATGATGGAAACAATATGAACATAATAGCATTGCCCACCTCCCTATCCCCCTGAACCTTTTTTTTTTTTTTTTTCCTTCTCTTTCTTGATTTTCCTTCAACTATAGTTAACTATGTAAAGATTGTCAACAACAATACAATAAAATGGATTATACATAAAAAAAAAAAAAGGATTATCTTTCCGTTTCTCCTCTGTAAATTTGACTTTCCAATAAACAAATCTTTTAAAAAAGAAAAAAAAAAAAAAAAAGAAACTATCTGTCATTTAACTTCCAATAGTGAGAAATCTCATGAAGAAAAGATGAAAATGTGACTAATGATTGACCTGGATATGAAGCAGCTGAGCTAGAGCAAGGACAAGTGGGCTATTGAGGCAAATACTGAGAAAGCAGCTTTGTAAACTATGTGGATGTGGACTTCAAACCAGAGAAAATTGAAAATCCAGATCCTCCTTGTGAAATCACTTTTGTTTTTTACCTTCTCTAAAATCATCTATTGAGACTGGCAGGGTGACTCAAGTTAATCCTGCACCTGCAAGTGCAGGATATCCACAAGGGCAACAATCCATGCCCTGGCTGCTCCACTTTCCATCCAGCTCCTTGTTTGTGGCCTGGGAAAGCAGTAGAAGTTGGCCCCCGTCCTTGAACCCTACACCTATGTAGGAGACTCCTGACTTCTTGCTTCAGATCAACTCAGCTGCAGCTATTTGGTGAGCGAACCAATGGATGGAAGATCTTTGTCCTCTATGTAAATCTCCCTTTCCAAATAAATAAATAAATAAATCTTAGCCCCCCCCAAAAAAATCTATTACAGTGTACTACTGATGCTAAGAATATTTCTACAGGAATATGTTTTTTTAATTTCCCAGAATTGCCTTTTTACCATTAAATTTGTAAATGTTTCTTCTTTTAGGGTACATTTTAAGTTTGATTCTATTCATTTATTTGTTAATTTACTTACTATGTAAATATTTGTTGAAAACTTTTGATAAAACAGAGTGACAGCACTGGGATAAAACCCATTGCTAAGAAGTCTATGATCTGTAAAAGAAAGACGAGACGGGGAGTAATTGTGAAGACATTAAGGTTTTTGATTTTCTCAATAACATGGAGAAGTTGTTCTGTCAACGAAATATCTAGTACTAATACATAAAAGTCAGGGCAGGCATTTGGCACAACAGGCACAACACTGCTTAGGATGCCTCTGTCTTAGGCAGAACACTGGGCTCCAGCTGTGGCTCCAACCTGACTAGGTTCCTACTGGTGCACACCTTGGAAGGCAACAGGTAACGGATCAAGGGCTGGCTCCCTGCATCCATGGGAGAACCACACTGATCTCCTGGCTTGCAATGTCAGCATGGCTCAGACCTGGGTGTTGTGCCCTTCAGAATCAAACCTGTCAATGAGAGTGTTTTCTCTCTCTCTCTCTCTCTCTCTCTCACACACACACACACACACACACACACACAATTTCTCTTCCTCCATCTCAATAAATATTTTCTACATAGAAAAGTATAATTTTTAACTTTTTGAAAGATACTCATGTCTGATTTGATTAGATAAATTCAGTCAAAAACCTATTGCCTTACATGGTCAAAATCATTCTTTACATTCTAAGCTACCTAAGTAACAGTAAAAACACTCATATTTAAACATAAAAGATGTTTTTGGGTAAGACATTCTTTGAGCATTTAAAAAGACAAATGTCAAAACTAGTTTTTAATTTTATGATTCTTGAAAAATAATCTCCCATAATTTTAGTGTAAGGACTTTGGCAAAAAGATGTAAATATAATACACCTATTAAAGACAGAAGATCTTTTAAAAATAATTTTAATTTTTGTACACTGTGTGCTGAAATATACATTTCCTGGAGCTCAAATTTGCAAAAGAGAAAAAAAGGAAGCTTTGAAGTTTATAACTTGTGAAACATTTACATGTGTATAGAAAAAGTGAAAATTAATTTCATGCCCCTATGGTTAGAAAAAAAAGGCAAGGGCATCCCGTACGGGCACCGGTTCACGTCACAGCTGCTTTGCTTCCAATGCAACTCCCTGCTTAGGGCCTACGGTTAGCTTAGTCCTCGGGACCCTGCAACTATGTAGTGGACTTAGAAGAAGCTCCTGGCTCCTGGCTCCAGAGCAGCCGAGCCTTGGCCATTGCAGCCATTTGGGGAATCAATCAGCAGATTGAAGACCCCTCAATAATCTGCCTTTCATAAATAACATTTTAAAAACATGAATAGGAGAATTTTTAAGAATCCATCTCACATTCACATCCAGTGATTTTTACAAAGCTGCTCTCTAGTATCTTTACGCTGAAACCTTTAGGAATTGAGTTCAAAGTGTGCCAGGAGACTCCGAAAATCTGCTCTCGGGGATGGTATTTGTACCCTCCTTCAGGCCCTTTAAAGGTGCAGGACTCACTGGGCAGCAGGACAAGGCAGGCCCTGTCGGGACAGTCAGGCCTTGACTGAGGACCAAGGAGCCCCACCTGGGCTCTCCCATCCCTCTCTCCCCTGCTGTGATTGCCTACTCCTCCCATTCCCTCCCTCCCCCGAGAGCACTACTGTGTTGGTAAGGTCCTGACAAACACCTGTTTGAAATATCATACTGCCTTTTGAAAGCTCAATTAATTTCACTGAAAATAGATGCATGTGTCAGTCTGAAATTTTTAAAAATAACAGCTCAGGACTTGTCTAGGTGGCATTTCACTGGATCTTGGCTAGGTGAGATTCTCAACTTAAGATTTGGTACACGTGGGATGAGCATGTGACTAGCAGTTAAGATCCCAGTTACGCTGCCAGCATCCCATGTGGGAGTGCCTGTGTCTAAGTCCTGACTCCAGCTCCTAATTGCAACTAACTTCCGATGCATATCCTGCAAGACATCAGTGATAGGTCAAGTTAACTGGGCTCCTGCCAGCTTCAGAAGAGACCTAGCTCCCGATTTCAGCCCACACAAGTCCTAGCCTCTGTGGGCATGCGCAAGTGAACTAACAAATGTAAGGCCTCCTTGTCAGTCATTTTGCCCCTCAAATTCTAGAACAACTATTTGCAAGTTGATTCATATAGATCCAAAATGGAGCTGTGTTTCCTAATTTCTGAACCATTAGTCATTAAACACACTTGGTTTTCTCTTGATTTTCTGCATGACATATTTCTTAATGCCATTCCAGTTATCAGAATGGTTTTTGTAAGAATCATACTGCAGGGCCCAGCGGCGTGGCCTAGCGGCTAAAGTCCTCGCCTTGAAAGCCCCGGGATCCCATATGGACGCCGGTTCTAATCCCGGCAGCTCCACTTCCCATCCAGCTCCCTGCTTGTGGCCTGGGAAAGCAGTCGAGGACGGCCAAAAGCCTTGGGACCCTGCACCCACATGGTAGACCCGGAAGAGGTTCCTGGTTCCCGGCATCGGATTGGCGCACACCAGCCTGTTGCAGCTCACTTGGGGAGTGAAACATGGGATGGAAGATCTTCCTGTCTCTCCTCCTCTCTGTATATCCGGCTTTCCAATAATAATAAATCTTTAAAAAAAAAAAAAAAGAATCATACTGCAGAGTGAACTCAAGTCTCCTCCTTTACAGACCACAATGCAACATCTGGGAAATGAACAACAAAAAAATACACAGAACTTTGGCATTTTAGTGACAATATGTTTGAGGATTATGTCCAAGATTATGTCATTGTTTCAGTAGGTTTATTTCCCCTTCAGTCTAAAGAGAGATTAAAGCAGTTAGAACTCAAACGCTGCCTGTCTGCTGGATGAAGGAGTCTGCTAGTTCTCAGAGTTTACAAAGGTGAAGAATGAAGTTTTCCATTTGCCTTCCACCTCTCTTGCCACCCTTTTATCTTTAATATCCTTCCCTTTCTGACATCTGAAATATGCTTTCTGAGTCACAGAATATGAAGAAAGGAATATAAAACATTTTTGATGGTACCAGATCTTTGTGTAAGACACACCTGAGAGAAGAACAGAAAAGGAACAATAGAACTAGTTGTCCATGAAAGAATTACAATAGATCATGTGGATCATTAAATGGGAACAGTTCTTTCACCAGGTCTCCAGCTTGGTTTGGGTAAACGTTACATTCACGTGGAGGGCTCTGCTACACCGTCTCCAGGGATTTTCATCTCAGTGATTCTCAGGGATGAAAACACAAACAAAGAAAGTAGTACAAACTGTGAGAGAATGAAATTAATTTGTTAAAACATGAACATTTCAGAATGTTTTGGAGATTAATGTTATTGAAAATGTTACACAGAAACAGTTTTGCTCACTGTGTGTTGATTCCAAATTACATATGCCATTAAGACAAATGGTGCTTAATGCATTCAAAACAACTGTTAATACTCATTTTCATTTCCAGCCAAATCTCATGCATTGAGTAATTCTGTATTTGCACACTAGGAGATGGAACCAGGTTCTGTCCAATTCCAAACTAACTGGCTTTAAATTAGAAAATCAAGTGGCCTATCAGTCTCTCTGAACACTAATACAACATCTTACATAACTTCAAGAGTGAAAAAGCACTAATAAGGCAATACGAAGGCATCTCGTCATTTGACTTATGAGACTCGAGAGAGCCCTTAATTTATTGAAAGAATGATTTATTGAAGAAAACCTTAATTTATTGAAGAATCATCGATTTAGCATGTGCTCTGGTCAGAATGACAAGTCCAGGAGTAAAGACACAAAGATAAGGAAATGCTTATATTACCAGAAAATGAATTTTGAAAAAATTTTTATAGCACACCTATCAATAGCAGGCACTTTGCCTACATCATCTCATCTAACGTGTTGTTTTTCTAGGACTCACAGGAAAAAGCCTGTAAGAGAAATTAGTCTTTTGTGAACCTGTCCTTCAAGGAGGCAGAAAAGTTGAGTTTTGATTCCTTATTACACAGCTTGTGGAAAATGACTTGTAGTGCCGATTTAAAGGCTGGAAATTGTCATAAACTTCCTTAGATGCTCATTCTTGTTATCATGTTTAGATTCATAGACTGTGTATGGTTAACTAAGAATCGCATAACCAGGAAGAAATATCATGGCACAAATAAAACTAAGTTTAGCAGTAAATCTTACAATAGCAGTAGTTTAAGTGGAAATTTCTCTTTGAAGGAAAATCTGAAAGAAACACATATGAGTTCTAATGGATGTTACAGGAAGTCCCCACGGACACACCCCACTCTTTGCCATTCCTAAGTGTGGTCTTTGTAGTCCAAAATTGTTTCCAGTTCCCGACCAGCACATCTGACTACCAGCCAGCGATAGGAAAAAGTAAAGAGTCATCCTCTCCTTTAAAGGAATCCTCAAATTTATTCCCAGCATTACTACTTTTAACTCACTTGTTAGATTAAGCATTTGTCTAGACCTTAATACTAAGAAAGCTGACAGCTGCAATCTTCAACCAGTGCTGTGCTTGACTAATAATATCGTTCAAGAAGAAATAAAGAACAGACACAAGGGGAGCAACAAAAGGAGCTTCATCTGAAAAATTAACTATTGACCTGGGTACACAAAGAAAAGTTCTACTATATGCAGCTCTCAGAATCTAGCATTTGATATTCAAAGTATTACTACCAATTATAACATATGCCAAGGCAAACTAATCAGATCACCTGACATATTAAATATCAATGCCAGCTATAAAAAAACCCAGTGTGCCCAAACTGATACTTACCAGGCCAAGTGAAGCTCGGATATTTCCTTTAGATCTGTAGCTAAAATAATCTACAAGAATACTGCGGAATACTGTTTTGTAATGACATCCCAATGGGTTAGCCTAAGTTGCATGGGCTCGGCCAATCCAGTGTGTCTGAGCCCATTGGAACAGGGCAGGTTATTAGAGGGGATGCTAGGGTCAGGGCCATTTCACCTAAATAACTTTTAGGTAGTTTCTACGAAAAACAAAATTAAGCCACATAGTACCTGACGGCAGCTGTCTAAGAATGACAAAGGGTTGTCTTCCGCCTGTGCTCTTTAGTCTCACATGCTTCACTGAAGGAAGTTTACCCTGATTGGAGAGGATCTCTGCACCGAATCGGACATTGGTATAACTTTTGCATGTAATGGGGAGGAACTTCACTGGCCCATTGAAACACTCTAACACTGCTTCTTCATAACCAATTTATGATCCTTGGGAGAAGAAGTCAAATAAAAACTTTGCTACCAGAGATTCTTTCCAAACTAGTGGCACACAAGACAGTCCCTACCACAGGGGATAAAGCAGTGTTTCACAATGCCCTGGGGTCTTCCCACTTCTGGAGCAGTGTCATGCTTTTGGTGGGTAACTGGGGGAGGAGATGACCCTGGTTTGAAGGATATGACTCATGAGTCTGTGCTGAGCCAGAGGCTGAAGCCGCCAGTCTCCCCAGAGAAGCTGTGTTGAGCTTCCTTTGTGCCAGGTAAGCCTTACCTGCTCATCTCATCCCACACTTCGAGCTAACTCCATTCTAGGGTATCAGATCTGATCCTGTTGTCATTGATTTATTGTTTAAACAAATCTCAGTTGTCAACTGACCAAAAAAAAAAAAAAAGGCAATGTGTTGACTGTATGGACTCTCGGTGGATTTGCAGATGGTGACAGTAGGGACGACATGAATCAAGATTCAACAGAATAAGGCAACACTTCCACTCCTGGAACCAAGAATCTAGGAATCACATGGGGCAAAAGTGTAGGAAAGCAGTTTTGCACAAGACAATATACAAGGATCCCATCTGGAGCCCCCGATAGTGTTGTTGGGGTCTCCCTAAGTCCACTACAGTGTCAATGATGTATTTGGATGATACATAGAGTTCAGAACAGCCGCTGTGTTCAGAGGAAGATCATTGACTCCAGTCAGGAGCAACAAATGCATACTGGGTAGTGTCCTGAGGATGGTGAGTGCAAACTTCCTGCTGCCTTCTCTCAGGAAAGTCATGCTAACACCACTGACTTCTCACATCAGTAACTTAGGACAGCACACCAGGAACCAGTGCCAACCAGGGAAGCTCACCGAAACCTTGATGCCCAGGTATTTTAATGGTGATCAGCCATGCAAGTACAGCTGACCATTCAAGAGACTGACTTTCGTCTCTCAAATAAAGCAGCCTAGGGACCAAGCTCATCTGTGTAGCCCACAAATCCCTTTAGCTTAAGACTATTTAACATGGGCCAAGGACATCGTATGAGCAAATATACTCTTGTGAGTGAAAATATCCTGTGGGCTTATTCATTTACTCCCAATAGCTAGATAAGTCTTGGGCCTTATCTCTTGGGAATGTGTAGGATTTCCACAAACCAGATTTACTAAGTTACTCCTGTAGTGTCCCCGATAGAAAATGTATGAGGAAGGTATTAATGGAATTCTGTAGGTTAGGTCTGAAAATGAAACCACTTTGTTACTGATGTTTATCATTTCATTTTCCTGAAGGATAAAATGTAAAAATCCTGCTTTGTACACAACTTGGTATTTAGCTTTTAAGGAATCCTAAAAACTGCAGTTTTAAAAATGGGAAAATTAAGACTTGAAGACAATGACATGTTCATAGGCTGCTTTTGCCTAGTAGCATTTAACCTGTCATTTGCCATATTATTAAAATACGGCTAACCAATTTTTCAGACTGTTTTCATTTCAAATTCAGAGATTGTGCTGGGGAAGGGAAGTAGAGAGAATACCACAGTCACCCCACTGCTCCCTCCACGGTGTCTTGGTCTGCCTTAGATGGCCCGTGGGGATGCACACATTGTCCTCTCTGCCCAAAGCACCAAGATGTGAAGGAAAGACTGACGCTCGGCCCATATTCCGGTTCACACCCAGACACACCTGCCCAGAGGAGAACCTTTATTCAAAGTTTCAACACCTCCCTGTCCGGATTGGTCACAGCCTTGGCCTTCCTAGGTTTTTGATCCCTTGTCAGACCTGGTGAAACAGTTCTTGTCAAGCTATACTTTACAGTTAAATCATAAATGTAAAACTATTCACATTCTAGGTAGTAACTATTTTATGTCATATTCATTTCCTAACAAATGGATCTATTGGTTATATATATTGTGAAACAGAATTATAGACTTATCAATGAAATTAAAACAAATAAAGGGCAGCATGGTGTTGTAGCAAGCTGGATTCTTGCTCTGGCTGCTCCAACTATGAAACAGCTCTCCGGCTAGGGTCTTGGAAATCAGCTGAGGATGAATCAAGTCCTGGGGCTCCTGTACCCAGTTGGTGAAACACAGAAGCAGCTGCACTCCTGGTTCTGGAACAGCTCAGCTCTGACCATTGTGGCCATTTAGGAAGCGAGCCAGCAGGTGAAAGCTCTCTGCCTCTCCCCTTCTCTCTGTAAAATCTACCTTTCAAATCTAATCTAAGTTTCAAACAGTTTTTTTTAATTAAATAAGAAAATAAACATGAGTAATACTTCTAGTTAGCCTATACTCCAATGGAAACGCACCTAATTCTTACTCAAAATACCCCCACTCTAGATACAACTGTTCTAGAATATAAATCTTAGTTCTAAAAATTCTTTAACCATAAACCCACTGTGCTCCCAGCCCCTCCATCCCCTGTGAGATGACACTGCTCCCAGATGAATCCTCTCCATTGAACGCATCCAAACAGCTGCAGCTCTCAACAGCAGCTCTCTAGCAGCATTCTGAAAGGAAGATTGTTTCTTACAACATATTTTAAACCAACACAAAGAGTTCTTAAATGCACACTGATTTTCTCATGCTGACCCAAATTCCTCCTGGTGCAGTTTAAGATTTCTGTATACTGCAGTGCCAATACTGGGAGTGGAAAACATCTGCTGTCATTCTATGTTGTAGTTTTTTTCCCAAATAACATGAATGTGTCACATGAAGTAGCCACTTGTCTAATTTGGTAGCATTTATTAATTGGTTTTTGGTGTCCTAGTGCATTTTGCCAAGCAGAATTATCGTCATTGGGACGCAAATCTACCAAGGATATCTATCCGTTTAAGGAAATGAATTCTCTTTTGATTGTCTTAGCAATTCAAAACAAAGTGTGAATTCAGCCCAAGCACCCAGAGGACTTTGCAAAGCTGCAGTTTTAGGCAGGCGTATCAGCCCATTCAACAATACTCCAATCAAAAACATGCAGGCATGCTGGAGATTCCAGGGGACTTGGGAAGGATTAGCAGTGTGAACTACTGCTTGAATTACACGAACATTATTTAGATCATCCTTGTAATTCATAGGATCATACGACTGCCAGACAAGTCTTTGGACAGTGAATAACCTGCTGCAGGATTAGCAAGCTCGGCTCCATGCCCCTCGACTTTGAGACCGAACCAGAGTAAGACTGCAATCTTTTCCTGCCTCAGTCCTTTAGAGTGTGACTTCAACGGGAAGAATACAGTTCTGTTGTTGGGTTTGGCACACTTAGGGGCAGATATACTGCGAAAATTGCTTAGGCAAATTGCATTTTGCTTAGGGAATCTTCAGAGATGCTAAATTTCCAGGATGTACAATCTATCAGTTTTCCTTGAGGGGTATAGATCAATAATCCTACCAAAGTTTATACATTTTAAAGAAAATTTTGTGAACCCAACTGAAGTTGGTATCACATAGCCTCAAAGAAGTCACAAGTTCTACATTCAGAGATTGGGTAAGAAAAACTATGCCCACACCTGCCAAGATGAATGTGGAAGTGGGACTAAGTGGAAGATTCAGGAGTGAAGGATTGTTTAGGGGCAGAGCTTAAAGTGAAAGTAAAGCTCCAGAGAAAAGTTACCTGCCCATGACCAGGAAGAAGTGTGTTGATGGGTCCTTGAAACATGGAAGAGAAGTGCTTTGCTCCCTTCATATATGTTACACCTTCTGTTTACAGCTTTGATGGTTCAAAAATTCTTCCGCAAGTTATTTTTATTGTTTTAAGCTGTCATGAAGCATACAAGTAATTTTTGTGTATTTTTTTACTTCCATAAATTTATTGTTCTCTGTAATTATACATAGTTCATATGCAAATTATCTTGAAATTTTCACTTGCAAATATGCCACCTTTGGGAAAGGATAAGTTTTGTATTTCTTTCCAAAGCTTCTATTTTCGTATTATACTGGCTAAACTTTTTTTTTATCATTTGGATAATAATTTGTCCATGGCTTGAATCCTAACATCTCCTGTTACTGGATTAAGGATGGAAATTAATCCATTTACTGTTATCTCAAACCGGGACTTCACAAAGTGAACAGATTCAGAGATTCAGGACATTGGGGTACATCCTGTGAGACTAAGTGCTAGGGCTTTACCATTCAAGGTCTCATAGAAAAGCATGCTCCCTGTGTGTTTCCTAGGTCACCACGTGGTCACTCCTGCACACACACGCTTCCCCAGGGCTCACATCTGCCCTTACTAGATTTCAAGCCCGTTGGGCTGCCCAACTTCAGAAAGTGAACCCCGAAAGCTATGAGCTGAAATAAATCCTCCTTTCTCCTCCTTTCTTCTAAGTTATTTGAAAGGCAGTTATAAAAACAGGGGAAGAGAGAGAGAAGAGGGACAGTGAATTTTCCATCCACTGGTTCATGGCTTAGATAACCACAACTGGGACTAAGCCTGAGAGAAGCCAGGAGTCCGGATCGCCACACTCCTCCCCAGCTATTGTCATGATGACAAAATTCTGAGGAATCTAAACTTGAATTAAAATAGTAACAGCAGGCATTTAAAAGTGCTTTAGTTTGAATACATTATTTCTAAAACTCCCACATTGTACTTTCCTATGTAGACTGTTATTTTTTAAAAGATTTATTTATTTTTATTGGAAAGGCAGATACAGAGAGAAAGATCTTCTGTCCACTGGTTTATTCTCCAAGTGGCAGCAACAGCCAGAGCTGAGCTGATCTGAAGCCAGGAGCCAGGAGACTCTTCCCACTCTCCCATGTGGGTGCAGAGTCCCAAATCTTTGGGCCATTCTCCTGTGCTTTCCTAGGCCATACGCAGAGAACTGGATGGATAGTAGAGTAGCTGAGATTCGAACCAGCATCTATATGGGATCCCAGCGCATGCAAAGGAAGGACTTTAGCCACTAGGCTACTGTGCTGAGCCGAACTTTTATTATTTTTACAAAGTTAAACAAATTTACTCTGATACTATTTGGATAACAGCTTTATCATGAGTGAATGTTGAATTTTTCAAAATAATGTATCTATCCATTGATCAAGTTTCTTACTGTAAAAATTTAAAGATAAATCAAAGTCCATAGGTTTTTCAATGTTATCAGTAGTATACTTTATTCCAAATCTGTCAGACTTTTAAGAACCCAAAATGCAATACATAAATGATTGAACAAAATGTAATGCATGTTACACATTTCTCTTAAGATATGCTGTTTGTGATAGCATTTCTCAATTACTCAAGATAAACTATTTAGAAAGTTTTGCTAGATGATACCAATTAATTGAAATTTTTCTTCATCCTTTTTCCAGGTTTGATTTTTGTTGCTTGTTTTGAAACATTTATCTATGTAATTTCAAAGTTGGCATAACAGAGGGAGAGAGAAAAGAAACTCTCCTATCAGCTGGCTGACTCCTCAGATGATTTCAACAGCCAGTACAGGGCCAAGACAAGGCAGGACATTCATCCCAGTCTCCTACATGGATGGCAATGGCCCAACTACTTGAGCCGTTTTCCACTGCTTTTCCTGGGCCACCAATAGCGAGCTAGATCAGAAGTGGAACAGCCAGAATCTAAATTGGCACTCATTTGGGATGCCAGTGTCACACGAAATGGAATTACATGCTTTGCCACAATGCTGGCCCAATGAATGTGTTTTCTTTAGTACGTATTAGCACTAAGCATCTCTTACAGTCATCTACAACCCCTTGTCTAAGCCATCTCATTCCCCGATGGCTTTAGGTCCCTGGTTATTGTAACACTATTGACGATGACTGAGATAACAATTCTTGGAGATTGTAATCACATATGTGTTGCTTTTCAAAGCCAGCACTCTTAGTGCATCGATCTTCCTCTGTTATTGAAAGAAATTCCTTTTTCTCAGCAAAGCTATCCTTGATCTTGTCATTACAAAAGCTGGGGCCTCATCATACACCTACTCTGTCTTAAGATCTTTGCTGTCTAACAATAGCCTTCTGTTAATCCAACTCTCCTCCTCTATTGTAATCCACACAATCTCTCTGTCCTCAAAGTAATATATAAACATTTGATCCCATTACCTTTTTATGACTCTTTGTACCTCATGCCCTCCTCATTGATCTTGAATTCCTGCAGCTGTTACCTTTCACTTGTACAGTTTGCTCATTTTTTTTGCTTCCTTGTTCTCTTAACCCATGATGAAAACAACTCTTCAATTCACACTTGTCCCATGTAATAGAAGTGGGAAACACAAACACTCACACACTCACTTTCCCCTAGATGATCCCTTATGTTAAATTCGTAATCACTAACCTTAAGGAAGCCTTAGTTACTGCCCAGCCCACAAGCCTACTACATTTCCACTACTCACCCGCTGGTTTTGAAAAACCGGTATTTGATTTTATGTCATCCTTTCCTCAGTCTTACAATGTTTTCCTTTCCCTTATTCATCTTCAAAAGATGACTTTGCTGCTTATTTTTTTGGAAAAAAAAAGTCAAGCTCGCACATGTTTCTGCTGCTACTTTGGTTGCACTGACAGCTCTCCAGCCTTTCACATTCTCATTGGTCAACTATCATTGCTCCTCCTGAGCACAGAACATTTATGCCCCATTTGACTTCCTCAGCTCTTAAAAATGTAGTTCAAGCCATTCTCTAACTCCACCTAGTTATTGACTTTGTGTTTGCTACAATATTGTCTCTAACAGTACAACACAGAGAAATATTTCTCATTAATAAAGTAAATCTTCCAGGTACTGCCTTATGATTCCTCATGTGTATAGAGCAAAACTTTTGGTATATTGTGTAAAACAGTTTCTTATTGTTTCCTTGCCATTTGCTATTAAATATAATATAATCAAGATTTTTCTCCACTGCATTGTGCTGTCTTGTCAAGATCAGTGAACTGCACATTGCTCCATCCAACAGGTTTCATCCAACTTGGCTTACTACAGAAACTGTAGCCTTAAGCTGTTACCTCCTACTCAAACCACAGGCAACTCAATGGTACAAATTGTACCTGTTTTTTCGTAACTGTTTCCCTAGTATCAAGGTGGTTTCTGACACAAAATACTGAGCCAGCATCTGCTGAACTCATCTCCACAATGAATATTTAGTTATTACATGTATCTACTTTTTTAATGACTAGCTCTAGGATTATGACTTTATTCCTTTCTAAAATGCTACTTCTAGCACAGTGTGAAATGGCAACTGAGACAACATTGGTGAAATTTTACTGAAGAAAACAGTAATAAAGTTAATGACAGCAGTCTGTAAAGCAACTGGAGCATATGAACCTAAATGAATTGCATGTCTATTTTTGAAAAAAAAAAGATGTACTATGCTTTCATTTTCTCAATACTTCTATTGTTGCTATTGCAAGAGTACTCAATATGAAATCTCATTTCATAATTTTTAGGTGAACAATACCCATACACCATTTTTGACTTTGGGCTCAGTATCAAACAACAGATCTCTAGAACTAATTCATATGACTTAACAGAAATCTTACACTTATTGATTAGTAACTTCTCATATCCCCTCTTCCAGCCTCTTGCAGTCAGCCTTCCACTCTGATTCCATGGGTTTCACTGTTTCAGATAATTCATATAAGCTGGATCATATAATATTTGACTTTCTGTGACTGGTTTACTAAGAATAATATCTTGAAGTTTCACTTATGTTGCTGCACATTGTAAAATGCATTAGCATTATTTAAATAGTTAAATTTGCTAGATGACTTAAAATAATTGAATTAGCATTAATGATTTTTAAAAATTGAAATATACATCCCCTGAGTGTGTGTGGCTTTTTTTTTCAATAGCAAAGTGGTCTGGTTGGAGTGATGCCAACAAGCATAGTATTTGGTGCACAACTTCATTAACAGCAAAGAATACAGATTTACTGAGAAACTACTGCAGTTTAATTTTTAGGGGACCCGATGTTTTCAAAAGCCTCCAAGAAGATTTTGGTATATACTAGAAATGCACTCACGTAACATGGAATAGTAATTATCTTTAGCAGACTTGGTTTAGGCCAGTGCTATTCAAGAAGATTGCTCTGTAATATTTGTAAACCATGATAAAGAATGCAGTAAGCGAGGTCTTCATCCTATGTCCTCCACTTTCCCTTTTACTCAAAGCCCCTTCCTGGCAAGCAAAGGTCCTTCTCACTCAGAATCCTCATTACATACCAGCCTGTACTTCTGAGCTCTGTAGAGTCCACACCCCTATGAATGCCCCCTTTCCCAACTTACAGACTTAAACCAATTAAATGCAGAATGAGAGGATATACCCGGGAAAGGGAAAGATGTCAAGGTAGATTGGGCAGGAGGCTCTGGGAATGAGAATAGGGCCAGGTACTGGCTCTGGAAGGACAACTGCCTATGGACCTCTACACAGTTGACCTACTGGAAGATCACTGGTGGGAAAGGATAAAGGGAAAAGATGCTCTTACAAAAGCAGGGCCCAAAGTAACTGCAGTTTCCCAGGCCTAAAAATGATACTGATTTCTGCACCCTCCCTGTCACCATTTCCCCTATATTAAAAAGGTTTTGGAAAAGTCCCGAGAATCTGTTGAGATAGATAAGTTGGGATCATTTCATTTTGTGGAATATGGACACAGAAGATTTACAGTCACTTCCAAGAAAATTGTTACCAGCAATTACGGTAAACATTTGAGAAACTGTGGCTGGTAGACTGAGAAGCTTCTTGGCAACCCCAGGATTTATGTCAAAGAACAAAGCCTGTGAAATCTGCTTCAAAGGGAAGGGACAGGGTGGGAACAGTGGAAGAACCACCTTCGGCCTACCTTCCACTTCAGAGTGTCTGGACTCAAGTCGTGACTCTGCTCCCAATCCCAGGTTCCTGCTTATGTACGGGCTGAGAGGCAGCTGTAGCCACATGGACCCCAACACCTGCTGGGCAGACCTGGACTCAGTTCCTGGCTCATCATCTTGTCATGACCCAGTGTGGTTTTACAGGCATTTGGTGAGGGAACCACTTGATGGAAGCAGGCTTTCTCTTTCACAAATTTTGGAGGGAAAAACTGACAGAAAAGGGTTCCTTTTACAGATCCAGATGTTGAAAACTATTAGGTATTTTTACTCTTCACATGTTCTAGAATCACCTTCCTGTCTTCCCAATTTTCCATCCACCTTCAACACAGAAAGGTGACACAAAGAAGTGGGCATCTGGAGCAATGGTTAAGACACTGCTTGGAATACTGGGATTGTATATTAGAGACTGAGTTTGAGCCCCAGCTGTTATTTTGATTCTAGTTTCCTACCAATATATATCCTGGGAGGCTCCTAATGATGGATAAAGTACTGCCAACAGAAAGTCCATACTGAGTACATGATTCTTGGCCTTGAATACTGTGGGCATTTGGGAAGCAAATCTGCAGACAGCAGATCCCAATTGTCTGTCTCTCACACTCTGCCCCTTCCTCCCTCCTACCCTGTTGCAAAGAAATTTAATAAGCAAGGTAACTCAAAAATTAGATGTTAGGTATAAATGTATTAAGCCAGCAGTATTCCACTGCTGCCCACAAACCACACAAGTAATCACCAGTAGCAGACAGTTCATCATCCAGTGCCATGGTATCCTTCCTGTTTATTGCATGTCAATGTCACAGGTTTCTGCAATGTGTATCTGATGAACACTGGTGTATGCTGTATGTCTAGCTCACGGTGCATAGGCACACAATATACTAAGAAAGTTGAGGGGGTTAAGAAGTGTAGAAATCCTTGTTGTTGTTTGATTTTGTTTTACAGAGTGTGGGCACCTTAAGAGCAATAGGTGGTGGTCTACTTGAAGACAAAGACCAGAAGAAATCTGAAATCTCAACCATCCTCTCAAAAGTATTTTTCATGTGAAATCAGACAAGACTCACGGCCATTATTAAATGTGGTGTGGAGCTGGTAGTTACAAGCCACTGAGATGCCCGCCCTAATTTCTCAGCTTCTGTTACTGGAGCTATCACTGTTACTGACAAGAGCCTTGTACTGTCTTGCCAGGAGGCCAAGCCAGTCAGGGAGCAGCACTCAGAGTGATTGCACATTCTTTCCTCAGAGCTGTGACAAGAGCTGATCAGTGCTGCTCGAACAACTCCTGCAGACCGTCACTGCCCCCTTGCTTCCCAGAGAATGCTCGGTGCCCTGACTTCCTGAGTGAGTGAGGAAATGACTCTGTTGTGTTTCATAAAAATGAGCACAGGTCTGTACATTTTATTCTAAGAACCTAGTCAAACCATATCTTACTTTGTGTCTAAAATGATTATTCATAGAGTGAATGTTTTCCCTGGACAAAGATACAGAAAAATGCTATCCAGCTAATCAACTTAGTACTACTATGTAAATCAAATAATTTTTAGTCTTTCAAGTTACTATAAGATGCTAGCTCATCATGTTCATTTCATTTAGCCCTTTTTACCAAGCCTATACCCTTGAAGCAAAAATTAGCATACTTCCTTACTTAGTTGATTCATCCAAAGCTATCAAAAGATTTAAGTGAGGAAAACCAGTTGTGCACTCGTGGGCCACTTTACAGTTAAAATGTCACCTGCTAATATTGAAAAGAGAAAAAGGTGTGGAATAAGGCATTAATTATTTCATAACTTTATTATCCAGAAAAAAAGGAATACTGAGTAACCTTGGAATGATCCTTAGAAATTTCATTTCTAACATAAATTAATAAACAAGAAAATCAATTAAAGTTATCTGAGGTCTCTTCCTTTTGTGTTGTTCCTGACGTTTTGTGGATAGAAGCTTGTGCTACTCTAACAAAGCAGCACAGACTGCATAGCTTATACAAGAAAGTGCAAGTTTCTCATGTTTCTGAGGGTGTGCAGGTATAAGGTGCAAGCCCCGTCATCCGATTCCCTGTAACAGATCTCTTTCTGGGTTGTGAATGGTTGCTTTGTGGCTGCATCCTCACATAGTAGAGAAACACGTCATGTTTATACCATATCTTTTCCAAAACTATTTGACCATCAGGACAGAAGGAGAGGGGAAGGAAAAGGAAAAAATGAAAGGGAGAAAGAGAGGCAGAGGAAAGGGAAGGGGTGAAACACCTTCTATCTACTGGTTCACTCCCAGAAGGCTTGCAACAGCCAGGTCTGATCCAGACTGAAGTAAGGAGCCCAGAACTCTCCATTAGAAGTGGCAGGAACCCAAGTTCTGGAGCCATCATTGCTACTTCCCAGACATGTTAGTTGCAGGCTGATCAGGAGTAGCTGGATAGACACTCTCTATGTTGATTGTTTCATTCATGTAGACAAACAAGCTCGATATATCCTATTAGTCTATTTTCACTTCCATTGACTTCAGGGTCATATGCAGAAAGCCATATTTATAATAATATAGACATAATATATAAAGTATATTATATAGTAAGTATATGTCTTCAAATATATGAAATATAATATAGATTATATATTTATGTTCATGTATGTATGAAGTAGGGTAACTGGGACTCAAACCAGGCACTTGAACCAAGGATGTTGGTATCCCAAGTGGTGAGGCAATCTACTGCATCACAAATACCATCATCCTGCATCCTCTTATAAGACCATTAATTCCATTCATAGATAAAGGTGCCGTGACTTCTGTACGTGATCCAAGTTTCTATCAGCTTAAAATGGATTACAATATCTTTCCAATACATTATGTGTCCTTACAAACTGAGTCATTTAGGCCCCCAGCATCTTAGGTTAACAATATTGAAAGGGTGAAACATAACCTGACTTTGGTGCTTAGAGTTGGGGCCTTTAGAAAGTCATCTTCATAGAGCCCATGTAACTGAATCCTGGTGCCTTTAAAAGAGTAGGAGAGAGAAGACCCAAACACAGATAATTGTGTTCTCTCCATTGCTGTGTAGTGATCTGCACTATCTTGGGATCCAGTTAACAAAATGGTCATAAGCAGATGAAGCCCTAGACCTTCAGAAATGAGATCCAGAAAAGACATTTTCTACATAAAAGTAGCCTACCTCAGACTTTTTTTTATACTAATGAAAAACTGGTTAAAAATGAAAATGAGGGGTGAAGTTATTGCTGTAACAATATTGCAAAATATGGAAGAACATTTTGAATTGGGCAACAGGAAGAAGTTGAGGATAGGGTATCAGGGAAGATAAAAGTGAAGCTGTGAGTAATTGCAGCAAAGGCTCTGAAGACAAGGCTACTGAAGAGCTGTAAACGCTTAGAGCTTGGGTGAATGGCTGTGACCAGGAAAATGATAGTAAAGTGGATAGCAAGCACCATTCTGGTAAGGTCTAACAGGTAAATCAGGAGATGAATTGGATTGAAGACAACCCTTGTTGACCACACTGTGCCATGCCCTAAGATGCTTTAGAAGGTTGAACTCTAAAGTGATGAACTAATTTAACAGGCAGAGACTACTTCAAAGCAGAAAAATAACCAGACTACTACATAGCTACTTTTAACCACCCACAGTAAAATGAAAAAGCAAAAAGATTATTTAAAGATAAAACACGTAATCAAAAGGGAAACACAGAAAACTTTGGATTCATGGTTTGGCCATGCGATAGAAAAGGAAAAGAGCATTTCAGCAGAGAAAAAACCAGGAGAGTTGTTGAATGACAACTTGCAGGGAATAATGGTGTGACAGGAAAGGATCACCAAGGCACTGGTAGAAAAACTACTTCAGGGGTATTTGGGGCTGAATCTCCCGTTATAGGCCCAAAGACTGAGAAAGATAGAATGCTTTCAACGGTGCACTTGAAGGTTGTAAAGGTTAACTGTCCAGAGCTGCCCTTGGGTCTGGTCCTTGAATTCTGTTTGCAGTACTTCTCAGCTCCTCCAGATGTGGTTCAAGCAAATTCAAATGCAATTCACAGAAGGAATATACCTTGGTATCATCTATATGACGCTGCTTTTATAGATTTGCTAAATTCAAGACCTATGGAGTCATGGTCTTGAAATCCACTAGGATTTTATAGGAAAGCCCAAGAGCCCAGGAAGCAATGAGGTACATGCTCAAATTTCCTGCAGAGATTCCCCACAAAGCTATGTTTATTAAAGCTAAAGAAGTAAAGCTGTATTGCAGAGCACAAAGTAATAGATAAAATAGCCATGTGCAACTTGTGATGTGATCTGTAAGCATTAACCTAAAAACACATCAAAAGGCTGCAGACATCATAAGTGGTCCATGAGCCAACAAACCACAGGAGCATGAGTGACCAGAATCTCGGTGCTCAACTCCTGCCCCAAACTATACGAAATACCGGACTTGGGGTTTTAAGATTTGCTCTCTGCCCTGCTGTGTGTACTCTTGCATTGGATTGGTCATAACTTTGCCTGATTCCTCCTTCTGGAATGGAAGCACATATTCTGTTTCATTCTGCATGTTCCATAGATGTATATTGGAAGTGCGTAGGCTAAAAGAATTTGCCTACAGTCTACATGATACTTCGGACTTTCAAGTGAATATTAAACTGAGTTAAGTCTTAAAAACCACTTGGGATGAAAGAGCACAGTGTTTCTGAAAAGCACTTGAGCTTTGAAAGACCCAGGGTTAAGGATGCTATGGTTTAATATGATGTGTGTCCTTACACTTCCATCTCTACCATCTTATGCTCAGGATGTTAAAAAATAGTAGAATAATAATAACAATTATTATTATTATATCATACAGTTTCATAGGTCCTGGGGATTTCAAAATCAAATCAATTATAACCAATAATGGTAGTTTCTTCATAAACTCACAGATTTTCTTTGATAACAGTGAGTGCCTATGCCCCTTACAATGCACATGACTGGGTATACAGCTGTCAAATGTTGGAAGGTATCTCTGACTCAAACCGATCTTTTCCTCAGTGTGAAGCTAATTAAGTCATGCACAGGCTCTACCCCCTGAACTTGCTCTCATTAGCACTCTGCTGTAACCAGTGAAACCAACTATCCAGAGGGTCAAAGTGCTTCTGTTGACTTTCCACTTCCTATTTTCAGCGAAGGATCAGCCTGATTGATGCTAGACTCCACAACTAAAATATTCCAAACAAGATATCAAGGTGACATTGTAAACAGGTTTGAGTTTTGTAAAATTTCATTATTCCTGAATTATGACACCCTTTTTCAAACAATCTGTGCTTCAGATGTAGAAAGTGCATGGCTAAAATACAGAGAACTCTCACATTGTACAGAAAAAATACAGAGGAGGATCTGGGCCAGCAGTTAGGAGGCCAAGGAAGAAGCCTAAATCCCATCTTGAAGTGTCTGGCTTTGAATTTCAGTTCAGTTCCAGATTCCTGCCACCTGCTCATGCAGATCCTGAAGGGAAACTGAACTAGCTAGATTTCCAACACCCATGCGAGAGAACTGCATTAAGCTCCTGGTCCCACCTTGCTTTGGCCCAGCTTTGGGTATTGAGGTCATTTTGCAAGTAAATCAGTGGCCAGGGACTCTCTCCCCCTCTCAAATAGATAAAAACTATAAATTTATATTAAAAAACTAAGGTTAAGGAGAATGCATCCAGTAACACTCCACTTTTTTAAAGATTTATTTATTATTTTTATTACAGAGTCAGATATACAGAGAGGAGGAGAGACAGAGGGGAAGATCTTCCATCCGATGATTCACTCCCCAAGTGAGCCGCAACGGGCCGGTGAGCGCTAGTACGAAGCCGGGAACCAGGAACCTCTTCCAGGTCTCCCACACTGGTGCAGCGTCCCAATGCATTGGGCCGTCCTCGACTGCTTTCCCAGGCCACAAGCAGGGAGCTGGATGGGAAGTGGAGCTGCCGGGATTAGAACCGGTACCCATATGGGATCCTGGGGCGTTCAAGGCAAGGACTTTAGCCACTAGAGCACGCCGCTGGGCCCTAACACCCCACTTTTTAAAGAAAATACTATAGTTAATGCCACTGATTCATTACACTAATTGTGTCTGATACATTTTCCTTTAAAGTATAAATGCAAGGGCCCTGTAGCGTGGCCTAGCGGCTAAAGTCCTCGCCTTGAAAGCCCCGGGATCCCATATGGGCGCCGGTTCTAATCCCGGCAGCTCCACTTCCCATCCAGCTCCCTGCTTGTGGCCTGGGAAAGCAGTCGAGGAAGGCAAGGCCCAAAGCTTTGGGACCCTGCACAAGCATCGGAGACCGGGAAGAGGTTCCTGGATCCTGGCTTTGGATGGGCTCAGCTCCAGCCGTTGCAGTCACCTGGGGAGTGAATCATCAGACGGAAGCTCTTCCTCTCTGTCTCTCCTCTCTGTATATCTGACTTTGTAATAAAAATAAATAAATCTTTAAAAAAGTATACATGCCAACATATATTACATGTTTAGATGCGCAGCAGTTTAGAATCTTGTTCATTTATATTTTCTCCTACTCAGTGTCATTGCTTATTCTGAGACAACAGTAGAAAAGTATCATACTGCTTGCAT
Source organism: Ochotona princeps (assembly GCF_030435755.1). NCBI lineage: Eukaryota > Metazoa > Chordata > Mammalia > Lagomorpha > Ochotonidae > Ochotona > Ochotona princeps. The sequence goes on from NC_080851.1 coordinate 14,935,750, forward strand.
TTAGCAAATTGCTCAGAGTTTTATGAGTCCTGACACTATGTTCTTTCCAACCTTGTGTTCTTTGTTACTTTTGTGCTTTGGTGAAACATCATGACCTATTAATGACAGTCACAAAGAGTACTACTGAGGAACTGATCACAATCCAAAGCAAAGGAATGATCACTTCTACTGTTGCTGAATTGTCAGTAGATCACGGAAATAGTGCAAGAATTAAAAAGCACAGCACTGGAAGATGAGTAAAGCTGGAATAGCTGATATTTCACAATGTGTGACAAGCATCACTGCAGTTTGGGCCAACATACTGGGATCACCAATATCACGTAAAAGATATCGCAATGAAATTGTCAATGAGAAAGGACTTTAAGACAACTTCAGAAAACTCAAGGAATATCAAATAGCAATCAAAAATTCTAGAAATCTGATATTTCTAGGGCCAATTTTTTTGGTATGATTTTTCATCAAAAAGTGCATTCCCTATTCTAAACCAGTTTTGGAACAACAGAAGTAGTTTGAAATGTACTGCTATGAATTACAACATTTGAAAAACATCTTCAAGTGATATATTAAACAAGAAAACTGCGGCCAGTGGGCACAGTGGGTTAAGCTGTGCACCGACCCTGGCATCCTCTGCTTCACATGTAGCTTCCTGCTAATGTTCCTGGGAGAAGCAGCAGAAAATGCTGAGCTCCTCTGACCAGCGTTGGAGACCTAAAGAGAGTTCCAGGCTCCTGACTGGTGCATGGGTCATACCTGCTTACTGCGCACACAGGGGGGTGAATTAACAAAGAAAAGACTGCTTCGATGTCTGTCTTTCCCTCTCTGTGTGTCACTCTGGCTTTCTCATAAATGTTTAAAATCTGCACAAATGAACACACTCAAATTGAAAACTGAATCTGACATTGGAAGAAAGATCTTATGACATGAAACAAATTAAAAAAATTTTTTGTCTTGATCTTCAGCTTTCAAAATTAAGATTGACTAAGGCTTCTATCATAAATATCAAACTGGAAATGCTTTATTATAAATATAAAATTTGAATATATATATATATATGTTCTTGGTTTCATTCTTTGTGCATCAGGTTGCACAGGATGATGAAAATGGAAAATGCGACCAGTGAGCTCAAGCATCGCTCACCTTTCTGTTCAGGGAGTTTGAAATCATGATCCAGAAAGAGTTCAAGCAGAGTGGAAATCTCAGGGAGATAAAGAAGCAGTAAAGAGGATTTTGCTGTTTTGAGTAAAATTTATATGTTCTCAAAGAAAAATTCAGTTTTAAATGCTGGAGAATTAACTGTAATTACTCCACATCATACTCATACATTATGACATATTTTATAATCCACAAACATATGCAACTATAGTTATTTAAAAGTAAAAATGCTGCATAATGTATAATTTTAGTAAGTTCACTATTTACATATATTTGTATCTGTATTACATAAGCAAATCTATTTCCATGACACCACGTCATTATACAGAATGGCTCTGTAGGTACAGGTTGTTACTACTAATAATGAACTAATTGAAAAATACAAGTGGAACTGTATAGAGCAAGATTTGTTTTTAAACAAATGTATTTGAAATTGTCTTCTGTCCCTTTTGTATTTAGGTGTATACATGTGAATGCATGAAAGTAAAGCAACCCATCGATGCTTTGTGCTTGGAAGCTCATGTTCTAATATGGCTCTACCACTTCGAAAGCGCTGTGACCATGATGAATCGCTGAACCTTTGTGTTTCTGAACTACTCATGTAAAATGAATTTTCTAAGATAACGTAAGGAGAAGTTTTAGAATGAAACCTTAAGTGTACTGTAGGTTCAAGAAATCTTTGTTGTTCCTGCTCTTCTTTCATCGGTTAAATATAGAAAAAACAATAAGGAAACTGAAGAAGTGAATACGGATATGAATAAAAGCACTAAATATTGTAATAATGATTCTGTCATGGATCATGAATAATTTTTAAATGTTTCTCTAACCTCTATATTTTCTCAGTAAAAAAAATTTGGCATCAGTAAAGTTTTAGTTTTGAAAACTAAAAAATTTTCTCTTCAAATCTCAAGCATGCATCCAGTGACCTCCCAGACAGTCTGGTTGTCCTTGAGCTATGGAAAGACTTCTTCCAAAGTGAATTCTCTGTTGTAACTCTGAAAATATCTCCTCAATAATTAAAGCATTAGCCAGTCGGCATTTCCCATAAAATCATAACAGAAATAGCTGATCACCACATTATGGGGAAAATCTTGCATCCCATGGCAGATTAATAGAATGGCATATTGCATTGATATTGTCAGACTAAGCAACAGTATTCTCTCCATGATGCCACGGAAGCGGGTTTGCTGTTCTGAGCCCGTCTAAGGTGATTACCAGGAAATCAACACTCATTTTACTAACAGCAAGGCCCATTATCCTTCATGCATGATCTGGCATGGAAGTTTAACAAGACTCTTAAAGTGAAACTGAGGACATTTGGGATAAGGACCCTAAATCCTGTGGAAAACACTTTTGCCATCTCTTATTTGTTTATAACTTCTGTGTCAAATAAGTGGTTACGCTCACAAATCAATTACAAGGTCAAATGGATATGCCACAACAGAAAAGAAGCAATGATATTATTCACTTGAACATCTGATCAAGGTAGTAGCAAAGCATCTCCCCTATGCTATAGGCATTCAATGAATGTTTTTTTAAAACAATCATATTAGGAGGGTATAATATCCAACTAGTTCTTAAACTAATTTTTGGTAAGCCTAAGAGAACTCCCAAGTTTGGACTGACTTTCAATTTCAAATCCACCAGAGGTTCCCTTCAAACAGACAGGAAAAAAAGGAGAAACCTGCTTTGTGTAACAGGCAAAGAACTCCATAATTAGGCTCCAGCTTTGTCTGCTTCCACTCCCATCAGCACTCCTGAGGTTGCAGCAATACCTGCTGATCCTGTAAGGACACCTTGCTGTTCCAGCAGCAATGTCTCAGCAATTTCCATCCACAAACCATTCCTCTCTGCTTTGTTTACCTGACCCTATTCCTTTTCTGCCCTTCCCTGTGTTGCCTGTACCCTGCACGCGTGTATTACATCACTACACAGATCAGGATAGGTGCATTTGTCTTCCTAGCAAACTTTCATGAGAGCAAGGCAGCCATGTCTTAATTACATCTGTCTGCAAGCTAAAGAATTTCATAAAAATTTAAGTGTTAACAGAAGTAATAGGCTTAAATATAAAATGTATTTTAATGTATAACTGGATTTAGTAAGGGCAAACCATTGATTAACAAATGGAGAGAAACACCAAGTCACCTATCAATTATGAGCTTTGTTTTCCTAATGCCTCATCAAATTTCTCCCCACAAAATAAAAATTTACTTTTGCTTATACTCCTTTAAAGTATTTGTTTAGGAATCAGGTAAGACTGGCTCTCTGGACCACACTTGTACCCAGCTAGCTAGTGTGTCATAGGACCAACACAGCACAACTGAGACAGGGCTGGTTCCCGTGAATGGATGTGGTTATTACTGGGAGGTGTACTCTTACTTACAACTGGGCAAGTTTCTGTGTGTATCTTGAAATTGTTCCTGGCTAGAAGCATCAAACCAAGATTTTCCAGGAGTCATTTTACTTCTAGTAAGAATTAAGTTTCAATTGTCACTGTTTCATCAAAATTTGGTCTACACTTTTCTTATTATCTTAAAAATAACAGGAAGTTTCATATTCGATATTTATCCTCAGCGAGTCATTTCTTTGGTGCATCCAAAAGTCTTCCTGCGGTCCTTTTTCTATCTCTTATCCTAATTAGAAAAACTTAGAAGCTAGCTGAACTTTCTAGCTTACCCAACTGATATGCAGTCCCCAGAACAGGGTTTGCCAAAGCATGCAGCACTAATTCCACATGATATTGATGTTTAATTACATGAAAGAGGTTTCTATGTTCCAAATTGCTATATATTAAAGGCATTTCTTTAGGTCTTATCCAAAGTACTTAACGGCATTAAAAGGCTGAAATCTCCAATATTGTAAGCAAGTTCCATAAACATCACTGTGTATATGTCTATCTTACATATCCCTCCATGGGAAATTTCGATAAAGTATACTTGGAGAAATTCTGCTCTTATGCCAAAAGAGAGAAATAGGGAATGCAAGATGCTTCTGGGTATGGCAGTGTGCCCTCAGGAGGACCAGACAAGAGCAGTGGCCAAGATGGTCCTGGATCCCCTCAAAGCAATATGTGTCTCCAAATAAAAACTGATGCATGTTTATCAGTGGCAAGGTGTTCTGTTACTTTTTTTTCTTTATCACATGCAAGTGGTTATTCAAAAGGGAAAAATAGAACTGCAGATAAAGTAAGTATCTTGGGTAACTAAAATGGAAATAAAGTTTTACTTTGAAAGTAAATTGGGAATTGATACATGCGATCCTGTGACTAAAATTGTCTGAGTTTCCTATTCAAAAATAATATATGAAAAAATACTTGTTTTTGAATTAGAATATAACAAGTATCCTCACAGGTGTACCCATGAGTTTTCCATTTCCAATGCTAAAAATATGTTATACAAAGGATGTATTTGTAAGCAGTTGACGGATCCCACCTGAGTATGTGCAGAGCCAGGTAAGTGTCACTTTAGAGGAGGATCAACTGGGGTGGACAACAACAATTAAGGAAGACAATGAAATCATCAAGTGGCAGCCTATTAAAACAGATTTGACATCTCAAATGGCAATGGTAAGAGACCAGGCAGAGCAGGTAATGGTTTATAGGTGAAATTCCAAGTGAAGAGTAAAACCAGGTCAGTTCATGAGTAGACAACATTCATTCTGTTCAACACAGGCTCCTCTAAGTTTAATTCTAGCAGAAGATAAACAGATTAAAACAGCCTTCACTTTGCAAGGACACTAGAGCCATTGCTTTAAATAGAAAGGTCATGGAAGCAATTGACATTAATTTCATTTTTCACCATTGACTATCTCTAAGACTTTGGGGAAGTTCTATGACCAAGTCCCTACATAACTGAGATAACTCAATAAAATAAGGTATATTAACCATCTAGAAGCATCTCTAGCCCCCAAAATTTGTCTATTATGTATTAGATAATATTATCAGATACATTTCTAAACTGACAATTCATGATTGGAATGATGATACAAAACTTACATTAAATACCTAAGGTGACTAAGAATTAGCAACTTGTATTCTAGACATCTCTTCTACCAGATGAGAGCCAAAAAGAAAACCCAAGATGCAATTTGGAAGTCCAACAGAATGCTGGATTATGTCCCAGGTCTTACTCATAGACACCATTCATCATTTCAGATACAGCTTGAGATACCATTCAGGCCCTATGCAGAGCCATCATCACCCCAGCCCATTGAAAATGGCTACACCTGCTCTTCTTACATCTTCCTCTCTTCACCTTGCTGTCCCTCTCTCCTAAGTATGTATTCCTGTATTCTGTGGATGGTAGATCATTGCCAATTTAGGCGATGTATGTGAAATTGAAACACACAGATAGAAGTAAACTCATTTTTGAGAACATCGATCACATCCCATTCTTTCTGTCAGGCAAGGAAGCATAACTACTCAATGCAGGAATGGGTATATTGACAACTGCAATCATTCACCTGGTATCATTTATTATGACTAATCTAAGTCTCATTCTTTTCTTATAAGCATCATTTCAAAATGGGCTAATTAAAAATGAAAAGTAGGAGCCAGTGTGGGGGCATCAGGCTAATCTTCTGCCTGCAGTGCTGGCATCCCAGATGGTCACCAGTTTGTGTTCCAGCTGGAACTAGATTTCTGATTCAGCTTCCTGCTTAAGACCTGGGAAGCAAGAGGAGGAGGGCCAAGTTCTTGCACCCATGTTAGACCAGGAAGAAGCTCCTACTTCCAATCAGCTCCAGCCATTACAGAATGAAGCAGCAGATGGAAGACCTCTCCTTGTCTCTCCTTCTCTATAAAATCTACTTTTCAAATAAAAAGAAATACATATTTAAAAAATAAAATGAAGACCATAATTGAGTTTTAAAAGATATAAAATTCACATAGCTGATATAATATCACTTTTAATAGCTGATGTGATAGCAAAATATTGCTCTTATAACACTCTTCCAATGCAAATTGTTACAGTGAATTAATTTTCTATGAAGTTTGTAGTGATCAAATGGTTTGAGTTTTTTTGTTTTTTTTGGGGGGGGGGTGGGTTTTGTTTTTTTTTTTTTTTTTTGGTTAGAGTCATCTTTTTGACTGACAAGCTCCATAAAAGCTTTTCAAAAAAAGCAAAGAGGTTGCTAAGTGGAAAATACTTCAAGATATGTCAGACTATAGGCTTAACAGAGTCCCAGCCTTGAAATCCTCAGTGTATAAGGAAATTTATTGGACTTACACATTGTAGCAATGGAAAGCAATGGGTATTAAAGCAAAAAAGTGACAGTGAAACACCTTATTATATGCTGTACTAGAAAACTGTCACCAGAGGGGGAAACAAAAGTAAAGCACCAAGAGGGGAAATTACTGAAAAAAGTCATTATGGGAATGTTATAAACTTATTTTCTGGGTTCTGAGTTGCAGCTAGTAAGACATCATAGGCTTCTATAAATGACCAACAGATAGAAAACAAAAATTACCAATTAATACATCGAACACTTTTTTACAGCTCTGTGTGTTGGACACATTGCAAAGCAAGCAATAAAACCAAATACCTTCCATAAATACAGTTTGTAATGATAAAGGTGACAAGTATGTAGTTTGTTTAAAGGGGAAGACATTGTAATTTTGTGAGATGGAGTGCACAGTGAGTCTGACCAGGAAGCTACCATCTTCAGAGGAAGTAACAGCGGACATGACAGTCACTTGTACGGATGTATTCTGCTCAGCGCATAGTAGCTCACCCAGCTTTCCCTGTCCGTGAGTGTGAGGTTCACTCCAAGCATTAGATAAGTGTGGGAAGATCATCATTCAGAACACTTTGAAAAAACTGAGCATCTGTTTATGTAAAATTTACCAATTTTGCCAAGTGGAGATATCTTTAGTATAGGTTCTTTGTGGTCCATTAATCTAATAGCTCTCAATCTTTTGCTAAGGCCTTGAAACTGAAACACTCAAAAGCACACCATTATAAACTCAAACTACTCATTAGAACTTCAAGTGTGAAAGAGGTAAGTAAGTAAAGACTATTTCGATAGCATCAACTCACACTTCATTCGATGCCAAGGAAGAGAATAGCAGGAAGCCAAACATCAAAAAGTGTTCAACACTCAAGAGAAATCACACAACTTGACCACGTATACAAACTTTAAAAAACAAAAAGAGACAGTAATCAAACCATAACTTACATCAGTTGCATAACAGCAACAGAACAAGAATATGTTAGTGAGTCCAATTGAGATGTCTGTACTTTCTTGGAGCCAAATTATGTGCTTGTAAAACAAGACAAACCTGAGATATTTGTGAATGTTTTCTGAATCATGAAGCTACCACTATTTTGCTGCACACACCTGTGCACATATCCCTTTGTTGGAATATGTACATACTTTGAATCTTTAACTACTGCGTTTATTCAATAGCAGAGCTTTATGCACAATCCTCACACACACAAGTGTTAACTTTGCCAACTAAATTGTTTTACTGACCATGTAGGACAACTTATTGTATTTCAAAGCAACTATTTATAGCATATGTAAAAAACTGTATAATGTTTTCAATTTTAATTTGCAGTGTGCAGCTGGCTCTCATGTTTACCAATGATCTGTTAACCCTTCCTCCTTACTGAACAGCTCAATAACTCCCATAATACAAGGATTTCAAACTTCCAGGAGTTGTTCCTGAAACATTCACCCAATGTTCATGATACCCACTTAGAGATATTGCAAAAATAGAGAAGTTACTATTTATTCATATTCTTTCCTATCCATTTGGATAATTCTCAAATTTTAAGTGGCAAATGAGGCTTTTTAGCAAATTCTAACATAACAATTTGTTCTGATACCCATTCAGACATGCCAAGAAAGTCAAGACATGCTCATGTTTTGGGATTTCTTACAGACCAAATATCCTCAACCTTCTTAGTCTAACTAACTAACTAACTTAGTCTAACTAACTAACTATAGGTCATTAATACTAATGATGTATACACTGGCTAACTATGTGCCCAGGATCACTGGATGGGTTAGGCTGTGCTCACATCATCAACAATCAATGAAGTTCATTCAATGAGGATAAAACCAGAAGATGGTTATTAATCTTCTTTTAGCATTCATATCAGTACTGCTCCGGAATATCATAAACTTTTAACATTACGTCACATACTTCTAAAGAGGATTTCACTGATGAAGTATTTTGAGAACAACTCTACAGAAATTCAGGGTCAATTAGACGCCACAGAATAATAATGTAATTTAACATGTACTATAAACAAAGAGATAGTATCTAAACTCAATGTCATTGGTATGAGCAATCAAGATATGCCACCTACTGACCAATTGTAAGCTACATCACCTAGACACAAACTGGGGTAACCATGTATTTCAACATGTTTATGGCAGTAGAAATTTGACCAAACTATATCTATTCTGAGAATTTTCAAATATTTCATCCTTTTTAAATCATTTTCTTAGACAAGTCTTAAATGTCCCTACACTTAACACTAACATATTTAACATTAATCAGACACATTTTCTAACATGCTACTTAGTTTACCAACATCTTATCATTTTTACTGAACATAACTTCCACTAAATCGTTAAGCTTTGGATTTTATGCATTCCCAAGTCAGGTAACTGTGTCTAGTACATACTAGGTATCCAACAGACATTTGTTGAATGCAGGAGCTAAATGGACACAACACTAACAGCAGACAAGTGGTGCAGCTGCCAAGTGCCTACACGAGATGCCCACAACCCAAATTGGAGTACGTGGGCTTGGATCCAGCTCTGCTTCTGATTCCGGCTTCCTGCTGATGTGGATCCTGAGAGGCAGTAGGTCATGGCTCAAATCCCTACCTTCCTGCCACACATTTGAAGGACTTGTACTCCATTCCAGGCTCCTGGCTTCAGCCTGGCCCTGGCCCTACAGTTATGATCACTTGGGAAGTGAAGTCAGGTGAGAATCTATCTTCTGCTTTTTCTTTTTCTATTCTTACTTGTTGCTTGTAAACAGAAATAGATAAACTAAATTAAGTTTTGAAAGTAACATAAGCGTGCTTTATGTCCTTCAAGAGAACACTGAAGCACGTCCTACAGAGTAGTCCCTAGGCATGCTACTCAGTCAAGGATCAACCAGCAGATAACACAGACATTGTGGGCTTGGGAACTTAGCAGGGATTCCAAAGAAGGATCCTGATACACTTTCACATTCACATTAAAAGTTAATTCATTCTGGAAAATTGATAATCACTTGTCACCTTTGATTTTCTTGGTAGATTCTACACGTCCCAAGGGAAGACTAAAAGAATGATTGTGGAACACAGCATTTCATTATTTTGTTCATGACATCAGGGGAGCCCCCAAAACTAAATTACATTAATTGTTGCACTTGAAACTGAAATGTAGAGTGGTTCAGACTAGAAGGAACCACCAACAGGATAAAAATACAGAACTTGTCATTCACTGACTGCCTTGGTAAGATTTCAGAAGCTAAAACTGGAGTCCATGTGCTTTGGAACTAATACATATATGCAATTGAGTAGGGGTTAGAAACAGATTATAAACCATATCTTGTAATAAGTCTAATTTTTTTTTAAATGAACTTTTGTGGAGGTTAGCAAAAAGAGTGTTCGAAGATAATAAGCAGATCTTAAATTAATCCAGGTCTTACTTGGCTTCAAGTATGCAGTTCACATATTACTTGTGCTATTTGCACTAACAAGATAAAGCTATTGCTGTCAATAAAATTGACAATCAAGTCAGTTTTGCTTTCTGACAGCTGAAGCTTGCTTCACTGTTAAGACAAACAGAAAGTGGAAGCTCTGTCCTTCTAAATATCTCTCTCAAATACTTGCAAGATTACATTGTACTCTGCTTTAAGATCAACACCTAAGCAGAGGCCATTGGCAGGCGTTACTGGAGCACTTCTATATGATTCCTCCATGGCCTATTCATAACAGCAAATCATTTGGCACAAACCATAGTGCCCTCTCACAATGACATGCTTAGTGGATTCCCCTAAAAGTCTTTAGCTGATATTTTCCTAGAAAATTTTATATTATCACAGTGAAATAAATGCAAAATAATGTATTCAGCATAAGTTGATTTAATTGCAGGTTATTTCATTTTAACACAGATTAATAGCTCTAGTTTATGAGTTATGAGGCTCAAGGATCAGGGCTAAGTGAATCAGAACAAGGCTGTCATGTTAGCTGTATTGTCTCCAGCCTTCTACTTCCCCCAGTACTATTCCTAATGCACTCCTCAGGGGTGTTGAGGGCTCCCAGCAAGCTGTCACATTCTGTATTGTTATAGTGACTATTTGAATAAGTTTCTGCATAATTTTCTCAAGAGTAAATAATAAATTTAAGACCTAATAGCTTGTCTGAACCCTCTTAATTGAAAATCACATGGGGACAATGTCAGGGTTCTGTGTAGCACCATCTCATCATCTCACAGTGGCAATCAATGAATTCAAAGCTGTCCAGCACTAACACAAGTTCACTCAGTAACAGACAACACAATCGTTAGGCTTCTCCTAATTTCTCGGCGTCATGTTTCAGAGCCAGCATGTGATCAGAAGTGAAGTAGGTTTTATCTTGGTTCTATGGCTTTCTAATTGGGTTACTTTGGTCAAGTCACTTAACCTCAGTCACATTTATCTCATTGATAAAAACTAAAGATAATGACACTTGACCTGCCAACCTGAAAGGGCAGCTAAGAAAATTGACCGACGGGGCCCAGCGGCGTGGCCTAGCAGCTAAAGTCCTCGCCTTGAATGCCCCGGGATCCCATATGGGCGCCGGTTCTAATCCTGGCAGCTCCACTTCCCATCCAGCTCCCTGCTTGTGGCCTGGGAAAGCAGGAGAGGACGGCCCAAGGCTTTGGGACCCTGCACCTGCGTGGGAGACCCCGGAAGAGGTTCCTAGTCCAGGCATCGGATTAGCGCGTACTGGCCCGTTGCGGCTCACTTGGGGAGTGAAACATCGGATGGGAGATCTTCCTCTCTGTCTCTTCTCCTCTCTGTATATCCGGCTTTCCAATAATAATAAAATCTTTTTTAAAAAAAATTGACTGACAAATAGGAATACAAAGTGTTATGTAAAGGTAAAGGTTATACAAGGAAACCTGTAGCTTCTCAATCAAGAACTTGATTTTCACTGTCTCATCCTATTTTGATTCTACTTAAATACACTGGGAAATAGCAGAAAAAATTTTTCAAGAACTATCCTTAAAAATTCATGTTTTCCAACAATATTTTTATTTCTGTCAAATAAAATATGAGTGGTTTTTGTATTCTGTGTCTCAATTCATGCATTACATATGTTCCTGAAAAAAACTGAAATATACAATAAGATGCTGAGAAATTTCATCTATTGCAAATTTCAAATATAGCACTTTACTGATTTCATTCCATCGGGATATATTTATAAATACATGAATAAAAATTTTTGTTTATTTTAAAAAATTTGATTCTTTCCACCTGTCATGAGAATTTTACTTGAGGAAACATAAGCATTTCCTTTAGCAAACAAGGAATTTTACAATGAATAGTCTATTCTACTGAATACATGTAACATTGCCTTTTTTAAAAAAAGACATTTTTCAACTTTTGTTATTAAAGTATTCAAGTATTTTGTTTTCAACTTTTATTATCAATAATGATGATTGTCCTTACCTAAAAGTTTTCATCTGGTTTATGGTTGTGTATGTATATAAGCATTTTTCTAGGACCAGCATGAAATTTTTGTGTCAAGAACTTTAAATATCTTGAAGGATTTTGTTACAGATTAAAAGCTGCTTTTATAAAACTATGTTGATTTTAGAATCTCAGAAGCCACAAATAGAGGCTGATATATTAGGATATAATAGTATCCTAATCTAATAAAATATGTTATTTCTCTCCCTCTGCCTACCTGTTTTATTTTACTCCTTGTAACAGCATTTTAAATTTACTTTCAATCAAAGCCTTAATCCCTCCACTAAATAAAGGACTCAAATAAAAATGTCATTCTCCCCAAAACTAAACATCTTTTCCTACACCTGTTCCTCCAACACCACACAAAATGATGGATGGATTCTATCAAGATGAAGAACACACAGATATGTGTAGTCAGGTCTAGGGCAGTAATAAGTACCATACGTGAGTGACACACAGGGACCAGTATTCTGACAACTGCAGATTCGTTTCTTATTGCCTTTGATTACCTACTTAAGATAGATTCCTAAACTTAAATTTGTGAGTTAATAAAAGCTATATATGTATATAAATATGTAAAAGTATATATATGTATATGTAGTCATATATATTTCAAATTCATAATTCAACACTTTCCAAGCAAAACTATATTCATTACGTTCACACAAATTAAGTTCTTTATTCATTCCAATTGTACTGGTCATTCCTTCTGTAAAGCATTGTTTCATGCACTAGGCTTACAACAATGAACAAAACCAGATGACAATGACAACCCTGATGAAGCCTACATTCTAGCTGAGAGAAGCAAAAGCATCAACCAGCAAAATATACACTATGTTTGCACAATCAGCTAAGGATAAAAGGATAAAAGAAATAAAAAGCAAAGTAGCAAGGATCAGATTTACCCTACATGAAGTGACTAGGAAAGGTCTCAAAGAGAAAGTGACGCCTAAATAACAATTGCACTGTGTCCCATGCTGATAAGTCAGAGTGAGAGCCAAGAACCAGTCGATCACTTCAGCAGTGTGATCATCTCCACTGACTTCCACACCACTAGTTTCAGTAGTTGGTAGGAGTCAGAGCATGGACCGCAGAGATAAAAGTCACAAAATCTGTAATTACTTAAGTAACTTTGCCAAAGGGGAAAAGCACATCAAATTTTGATCAGTAGACCAAAGAAGGTCTAGATTCGATTATCTGAGTCAGAATAAAGTGTGATAATTTAGCTGAGTTTCTCTTGCTTATCTATACCGAATGTATTTTTGTCCATCCAGCACTTTAGGATACTTAACTATGGTATATAAATTACTCATGCTGTACCAGCAAAAGGTGGTCTATCTTTGAAAGTACCTTCACTTACAAAGTGCTCACAGGCATAGCTATACAAGTACTTCAAATTAATCAAACTATTTACATACCCCTAACGAATCCATTAATTACTGCAAGGTAAATCAGTAATAATTTTCACTGAAAAGTCATTGTGCTCAAGCTAAATGTTTAGGCAGAAAGATTTTATCAACAAATATGTATGAATTCTGGTGAGCTTACAAGCCAATTTGAAATACTATTTAGTAGCTCTAGCTTCTATCAGTGCACAACCTATTGGAAGATTATGATTCTAAGTACAGATGAACAATTGACCATGCTGGCCTTCAGAATCCTATTATACCCAGATGGGCATGAAACTCATGACCATATATCTCATATTTCTCCCTAAACTTCTATTTCTATTTCAATCTGGGAACAGTCATGATGCGAAAAAGCTAAGAGTATTTCCTGAGCCTCCACAATAAACAGACGTACCATGTCCAAAGTGGCTCCTGTGCCAATCACGGTGCTGGGATACTTGGATGCCACATACACCTCTACGACATTTGAGAAGAACTAAAGTGAAAGCCAGTCCATGCCTGGCTAAGCTCTTGGATTGAATTCCTGGGATGTTAACTCCTGGACACAGAAGAGATGGGAAGAAAAGAACACAGAGGGTCGCTTTCGTGAGAGTATCTTCAAAGGTGGCAGAAGTCTTCCTCTGATTGCTTCAGCTCTAAGACCCAGAAACTTCTATCTGAGGTTCTGCCAAACATGGCGAGGATCCCCATCATTCTCCATGACTGTCACAGCCATGTACCAATTGCAGAGTAAAACCATAGCATTCTTCCACATAAACTGAACTAGGCACTATCTCTTTTCCAAATATTTTATTTTTATTGCAAAGTCAGATATACAGAGAGGAGGAGACTAAGCGGAAGATCTTCCATCCATTGATTCACTACCCAAGCAGTCACAGTGGCTGGAGCTGAGACAATTCAAAGCCAAGAACGCAAGAC